>NC_134209.1:149367500-150567500 GCF_965140235.1 Caretta caretta | reverse complement strand
GTGCTGATTAGGCCTCAGCTGGAGTACTGTGTCCAGTTCAGGGCGCCACATTACAGAAAAGATGTGGACAAATTGGAGAAAGTCCAGAGAAGAGCAACAAAAATGATTAAAGGTCTAGAAAACATGAGCTATGAGGGAAGATAGAAAAAAGTGGGTTTATTTAGTCTGGAAAAGAGAAGACAGAGAGGGGACATGATAACAGTTTTCAAGTACATAAAAGGTTGTTACAAGGAGGAGGGAGAAAAATTGTTCTTCTTAACCTCTGAAGATAGGACAAGAGCAATGGGCTTAAATTGCAGCAAGGGCGATTTAGGTTGGACATTAGGAATAATTTCCTGTCAGGGTGGTTAAGCACTGGAATAAATTGCCTAGGGAGGTTGTAGAATCTCCATCATTTTTAAGAGAAGGTTGGACAAACACCTGTCAGGGATGTTAGATAACGCTTGGTCCTGCCTTGAGTGCAGGGGACGGGACTAGATGACCTCTCGAGGGCCCTTCCAGTCCTACGATTCTAAATTGAGATTTCCATTAGCTCAAGTGACAGGAGCAAGTGCTTGGGGCACTAAAAGTCCCTGTGTTCTTGCCCTGGGGATGCCTGCTGTGCCTGTATGCATGCAATGTGGTCTGTTACATCAAGGCTGTTTGCTTGAAATCCCCAGACTCCAGTTGATAAGAAACACCATGCTCCCTGTCTCTGGAGTCATCCAGTCCCCTAGCACGTTCTTATCGAGTGTTCTGAAATGCATTACCGATCCCAGCAAGAGAGCAATAAATCCCCACATCCCCTGAGCTTTACTGCGCGCTGGAGTGTTCGGATATTCAGAATCAACAAATCATCCCAAGAAATATTATTTCTTTCATGGCATTGCATCAAAATAGTTTATGGCGGTGACAGTTGGAGCGTGGATTTATAGCAGCTGCTGCTTGGTTAAGATTCTGGGTCACCTCATTGAAATTCACCCTTTTGTAAAAACCAAAGCCAGTGACACTGAGTTTGAAGAGTTCCCCCCGACCCCCACCCCCACCCCATCATGCCTCGGGAGAGGCAAAGTTTTTGGACTCACCAGAACGGACTTTCGTGGCTCATCCAAACTGGGGCAGACACAGTGATTGGAGGCGGGGGGCAGCAGTTCCGCTGCACAGCTGGAGTTCTCGGGCTCAGCATCAGCCTAACTCTGCTCCCAGTGAAGTCAACAAGAATTTGACCATTGCCTTTGGTGAGTTTTGGCGATGCTGGGAGCATTTGCAAATCCCCACCCCTCTTGCACAGTGTCTTCCATAGGAACATTTCAAAGCATTTTGAAAAACAACAAGTCAGTCCTTACAATGTCCTGGGAGTGGGGGGAGCCAAGAAGCTATGTGACATGGCCAAGATCAAAGAGGAAATCTATAGCACAACCAGGAGAATAACCCAGATCTCCTGACGTCCAGGACTGTGGCATTAACCACAATCTCTCTGAATAAGCTCACTCCCTGAGAGAGCCAGCATTGCTCAGAGATCTCTTCCTGTGCACACAGGCAGCATGTAAACACGGCTCATACACAGACACAGCAGCTCGGTTAGACACAACAGCCAGAAGCAGGCCCTGTGTTGATCTACACACAGCGGCCATGTGATACACAAACATGTCTGCGTGTGCCCACATGCAGTCACACAACCTTGAGGGCTACCAAGGGTCTTTGCTGCAAAATGCAGCACAGGAGAAGTAATCGTGTTGTATAGCACACAGCTCCACATCACCCGAGACAAGAGCTAGTTGGGAATTTTTCGATGAGACATTTTCCCATCAAAAGGTGGCTTCGTCAAAACGGAAACTGTTCGTGGGAACAGGTTGGAAACTTTGAAAAGTTTCTTGACTTGAAAGAATGTTGCAAAAAGTTTCCAAATCATCAAAATGTTCCATTCCCACATTTTCAAAATAAAAGAAAATGTCAGTTTTCTGGTTCGAAATGACTTTTCATTTAGAAATTTTAGCTAACTATTGTAAAAAAAAAAGAATAAAAAGGGTTGAAATTGCAATGAAATGTTCTTGTTTGACACAAATCAAAGGTTTTGAGTTTGTTGGGTCATGGCGACATTTGACCTTTCATACTGCTTCAGGATGGAGAATTTTTTTTAAACCTTGACTATTTTGCCAGGATGGGAAAAGTTTCCTGCCCAGCTGTACCCAGGATTCATGCAACAGGAAAACAAGAGGCCCATTGGTCACTGCTTCCTCTCATCCCCAGCCACCCACAGGAGGTGGATATGCAGAGGACCTGATCCTAAGCACATGTTGGGGCTGAGGATCCTTCCCTTCACCCCTGCTGTGTTTCTCACTAAATTTCCATCTGAACAGAATCTTTAGTTTTTGCTCAGTGTTACTAGGATCAACACCTCAGGGCCCCATCCTGCCCTCAAACCCTCCGATGGCTGCAGAATCAGGCCCGCAGGTAATAAGGCCCAGTGCAGTGTGCGTAGTTTAGATACAATGGAATGTTATTTCTCCCTTTTTAGGAATGCTGCAAGTACGGTGTATTATTACTTCCACTGTGAAAGGATCCCTCTCTATGGGGATCTATCACCCAGTCCCTGTAGAATTTCACTGCTGCAGAGGGGTATCATCCCCTGAGTGAAGCCGGCAAAGCGACAGAAATGTCCCTTCCCCTAGCACCGTGCAGTGTTCCCGCAGCTACACAAGGTGTCCTGTTTTAGCCATCTCTGAGACAGCAGCATGAGGCGTACACTCAGCTCCGCTGCGCCAGTCTAAGGAGGTGCATACACTGATCCTTGCCAGGCACGGAGCACCCTCAACTCTCATCGAACTCTCATCGTGTGACTAGAGGGTGCGGAGGAAGGCACATACACAGGCTCCTAGACAGCAACCACTCTGTCTGGAAGCCCCTTTCCCTTTTATGAGCTTAATTACAGTGGAGCAAACGAGGTGGAAGGAATTGCCACTTGAGCATTCTTGTCCGGAAGTTGTCTTTATGGGTCAGTTAGTAGCTCGTTAATTTCCCCCTTAGTTCCTCTCAGCCCCACTTGGCTGGTGGCATCGCGCGGCAGAGAAAGGATACGACATTTGCAAGACATAAAAATTAAATGCATTTCCATAACACCATTAAAATCGTTAATGTTGTCGTAAAGACAAAAAAAATCCTTAAGCCACCTAGAGCTAACAGGCCCATGCTGGCTTTTCGCAGGGCTGTGACTCTGATGGAGGGCTTTCCGTTTCCAGGGTTTATTACATTCATTTTGGGGGCTTGTTTGTAAGCAATTTTTGAGTCCTCTGGTGATGTCAAAAAACTAGGGTTTGGGGCTTCATCTCGGATACTGCATGAGAAGATTTTCTCAGGTGCTTCCCAAATTTCTTATCTAAATAGGACCTACTTTAATTTGTATTTTGCATATGAAAATGACGTACAGGTTAGTTGAAGCTTTGTATCCTTGTTACTGAGCCCTGGTTTAGTGTTTAGTGTGTTTGTTCCTTCGTGCATTTAAACATAGTACTATTTCACACAGCACCATGTTCAAATGCACTAGGGAACCTTTGGTGTGCACACGGACCAATTAATACACAACACGTTAGTGCACATTAGTCTGCCCTGTCATCTACATTACTGCTTGTGTAGACAAGGCCTTAGGTAGGAGCCAGGGAGTGGGGACATCACCTAGATAAACGGAGTGTACTGGGAAAGGAGTGAAATCATCATGAGGTGCGTAACCAATTCAAACCGTGTCACGGGCTCCACTCACCGCTAGGGTGCCTCCTCTTGGCCACTCTGGGGATTAGCTCTTTCCAGGTGCTGAGCCCTCCTCTGGTGGTCTCTCCACCCATCTTCTTCTCACACCCTACAGCCTCTCTCGTTCCAGCTTCCTGTTCATGACTTGGCCCTCTGGACAAGTCATTATAGTCCTCCCCTTTCTGGGTATCAAAGTCTTTCAGTGCAAAACTGTCCCAGGCAGTCTGCTGTCTGGTCTGTGCCACTTCCCCAGTGGCTGGTAGGGCCCCCGCTGTACTTTGGGTTCCAGCTCAGGGACCGTCACTTCAGCAGCCAAGGTCAGCCCAACCCCATCCCTTCCTGCTTTTCCCCTGAGCCTTTCCTAGCTCTCCCCCATCTCTGGGTTAGCCAGCCCAATCTCCCTCCTCCCAGGGAGTAACTGTAGGCTACCTACACATCTAGGCCCTGAAACATCTCCCTTCTCCCATGGAGTGATTGCAGACTCCTTCCCCCACAGCCCCCTTCTGCTCTCAGTTCCTGGGCTTTAGACAAGCCCCTCCTGTTCCTGCCCACCTGCTTCCTCTGCCAGGTGAAGTCTGGGGAGTTAATTGGCCCACCTGGCCACCTTAACCCTTTCAGGTCTTGTGTGGTGTGGACACCCCATCACACACTGATATTCTTTTCTTTTCTTTTCTTTTCTTTTCTTTTCTTTTCTTTTCAGTAGCAGTGGTGGTTTATCAGTGTTTATCGGTTAAAGCCTCAAATCAGAAACTCTACTCTGGTGGTTAACATGCTACAGGGAAGTGAATGGACATTAGGCAGGATTGATTGGGAAGGTGAAAAGAGGGAAGATATGAGCACTCATTTAGCACCAAATGAAGATGTTGAGAACAAAATGAATCAAGACACCAGAGGACATGAAGAAAAGAAATTCTTGAATTGCCTGTACACCAAAGCTAGGAGCCTGGGTAACAAACAAGAAGAATGAGTATTGCTCATTTATTATGAACATAAACTTGATATAACTGACACTGGGTGGGATAATCCCCATGATTGGAATGTTAAAATCAAGGTTATAACCGATTTAGGAAGGCTCAAGTGGGCAAAAGGGAAGGGCGAGGGGCGCTCTACGTCAAAAACAGCATTACCTGTTTCTGAGTCACTGATAACTCAGAAGCAAGTCTTATGAATCAATGCCCTCACAGATAAAGCACAAGACAGGGTTTTAGGTGGTGTCTGCTGCAGACCACCAAATACTAGGGAACAGGATGACTGGCTCCTTATGCACCTGTCTACGATATTTAGGCAAAAAACCTGCATGTTCACGGGAGACATCAATCTGAGTGACATACGCTGGAGGGCTCAAGCTGCCAGGACTAAAACATCCTTGGAATTTCTAACCATTATAGATTCCAATTCCCTAACTCAAAGAGTGTTCCACCTAACCCAGGGGAATTCTGTATTAGACCTTGTCTTGACAGATAAAGAGGAACTGGTCACAGAACTAAAAATAAATAGTATCTTAGGTACTAGTGATCATACTTATAATCTGCAAACAGAGTAAAGCCCAGACCA
This sequence comes from Caretta caretta, assembly GCF_965140235.1. NCBI lineage: Eukaryota > Metazoa > Chordata > Testudines > Cheloniidae > Caretta > Caretta caretta. The sequence continues at coordinate 150,562,223 of NC_134209.1, read as the reverse complement.
GTGGTATATAGATATATACTTGGCGCTATAAAAAATGACCAGTTTCACAAACTGAAAACAGTTACGAGCCAAATCAGCTGGGAGGAAGGATTTAACCAGAGAAATGTGAATGATAATTGGGAATTGCTTAAGAACGCTTTACTAGATTCCCTAAAAGCCACAATCAAGGAAAGAAGGCCATTAGTTAAAAAACTGACCTGGTTTAGAAGGGAAGTGAAGGCAACTGTAAAAAATAAAATATATATATAAAACAAACGGAAGAAAGGGGAAGTCAGTAATAATGAATGTATAAACCGGAAGCTAGAGATATACTTGGTATTGTACAAAATTGATAAGGGAAGCCAAAGGACACAAGAAAAAATCTATGGCCAGCAGGGTTAAGGACAATAAGAAGGAGTTTTAAAAGTATTTTAGGAACAAAAAGAATCCTGACAATGGCATTGGTCCATTACTAGCTGGAAATGGTAGATTTATCAATAATAATGCAAAAAGGGCTGCAGTGTTCAATAAATAGTTCAGCTCTGTATTTGGGAAAAACATAGATGATTTAGTCTCATCAGACAATGATGATAACACTAGGATCTCAGGAGGATGCTACTAAAGTTAGACTTTTTAAATCAGCAGTCCAGGTAATTTGCATTTAAGCATTTTAAAAGAGCTGGCTGAGGAGCTCTCTGGACCATTAATATTGATTTTCAATAAGTCTTGGAACACTGAGGAAGTTTCAGAAGAGTGGAAGAAAGCTAATGCTGTGCCAATATTTTAAAAGGGTAAATGGGATGACACAGGTACTTACAGGCTCCTCAGTCTGACATCAGGGTGGTTAAGCATTAGAATAAATGGCCCAGGGAGGTTGTGGAATCTCCATCATTGGAGATTTTTAAGAGCAGGTTGGACAAACACCTGTCAGGGATGGTCTAGATGACACTTAGTCCTGCCGGGAATGCAGGGGACTGGAGTAGATGCCCTCTCAAGATCCCTTCCAGTCCTATGATTCTATAATTCTATAATCCCAGGCAATTTAATGGAGTGGCTAATAAGGGACATGATGAATAAAGAATTGAAGGAGGGTAACGTAATCAAGGCCAATCAACATGGGTTTATACAAAATAGATCCTGTCAAATTAACTGGATATCTTTTTGTGATGAGATCTTTTTGGGTGATAAATTATTGATGTAATATACTTAGACTTCTGTAACTGACTGTTCTCAAAACTTAATTGTAAAAGGGGAATCATCACTGAGAGGGTGTGTTTCTAGTGGGGTCCTGAAGGGACTGGCTCTTGGCCCTACACTATCTAACATTTTTATCAATGACCATGAAGAAAACATAATATCACCACTGATAAAGTTTGCAGATGACACAAAAACCGGGGTAATGGTAAATAATGAAGACGACAGGTCACAGATTCAGAGCGATTTAGATTATTTGGTAAACTGAGTGCAAGCAAACAATAAGTGTTTTAAGATGGCTCAATGCAAATGTCTATATCTAGGTACAAAGCATGTAGGCCATACTTACAGGATGGGGGACTCTATCCTAGGAAGCAGGGACTCTGAAAGAGATTTGGTTGTGATGGTGGATACTCAGCTGAACGTGACCTCCCAGTGCAATGCTGTGGCTGAAAAGGCTGATGCAATCCTTGGATACATAAACAGGGGGATCTCAAGTAAGAGCAGAGAGGTTATTTTGGCTTTGCATTTGGCACTGGTGCATCCTAAAGCCAATGGATGCTTTAGGAATTATTTTGGAGAAGTTCTCCAGGAGGTCAGACTAGATAACCACAATGGCTCCTTCTGCTCTTGGAATCTGTGAATTATAGACCTAAGTGTAGCAAATTGATTGACCTAATTGAACTGCCATAGACAGGCTGTGCATAGCTGTATACATGTCCGGAGACAGGCACAATGGTACACATACCCACATTTCTGCAAGCCTTTCTTCTCTCCCCCACCTAGTTTTTAATGATAGAGGTAAATAAAATCATGAGTGGTATGGAGAAAGTGAATAAGGAAAAGTTATTTACTTGTTCCCATAATATAAGAACTAGGGGCCACCCAATGAAATTAATGGGCAGCAGGTTTAAAACAAATAAAAGGAAGTTCTTCTTCACACAGCGCACAGTCAACCTGTGGAACTCCTTGCCAGAGGAGGTTGTGAAGGCTAGGACTATAACAAGGTTTAAAAGAGAACTAGATAAATTCATGGAGGTTAAGCACATTAATGGCTATTAGCCAAGATGGGTAAGGAATAGTGTCCCTAGCCTCTGTCTGTCAGAGGGTGGAGATGGATGGCAGGAGAGAGATCACTTGATCATTACCTGTTAGGTTCACTCCCTCTGGAGCACCTGGCATTGGCCACTGCCAGAAGACAGGATACTGGGCTGGATGGATCTTTGATCTGACCCAGTCTGGCCATTCTTATGTTCTTATGTAATGTATTTGTCTACCCTCTGCGCCACACAGTAGTGCGGGAGATGTAATGATTCTTACGGCACTCATCACCAGGTGGTGCTGTTACAGTCTTCCATTTTTTCATAGTGTGCGAGCAAGTTTTGACACTTGGAAAGACAAGCTGGTAGTTCCGGTTTACACAAGGTACTGTGTAGAGGCAGCTTCTGGAGAGGGAGCGGGATGAGCAACAGGAGAGTTCGCTGTCTGACTTGGGCTCTGATTAGAGTAAATTCTCTGGGCAGAGTTTTCCATAGGAGCCAGTTTTGTTGATATTGGGCTGGGATTCCTGGAAGAAGGGATTGCTCTGCATGCTGTTTGACCTTCCCATTTCAGGACTGACGTATTGTGGCCAGAGGCCCTGCTCAGAGTCCAAGCCCCATTTTGTCAGATTCTGTACAAACTGATTGGAAGAGGGGATCCTTGCCCCATGCCTCTTGCAATCTAAGAAAATGAGCAAAATGTGTACTGTGTCAAAGGATGGGAAGGAGCTGTCTTTCTTATAAAACTCTTCCTACAAAAAAGGTGCCCACATCTCAGAACGGGTGTAGTAGCTGGTCTCTTTCATTGGGAGTCACATGGGAAGGGGGAATAGACCTGGGGAATGAGAACCCCTCCCTCTGACGTCTGTGAGATAGCCATTATTGGCACCCGGTTATATGGCCATTGGCTGTACTGTACTTGCTCTGTGGGTAGAGAACTTGTTTTGCAGGGCTGTCAACCTGGCATCTTTTACCATAGCTAGACTAGCATCTGCTAGGGATAAACTTTTGTAGGCCCCTGTAACTTGCACCCAGAGTTCTAAAAGACTTGGTTGTGTAGATCTTTGGCCTGCTGATATTAATTTTTAATAACTCTTGGAAGAGCAAAGAAGTCCCAGAAGCCTGGCAGTATGCTAATGCCACACCAATATTCAGTGAGGGCAAGCAGGATGATCTGGGTAACTATAAGCCAGTTAGCCTGACAACAATCTCAGGTGAAATAAATGATACGGGATTCAATCAATAAAGAATTAAAGGACAGGAACATAATTAAGGCCAGTCAACATGGCTTATGGAAAATAGGGTCTTGTCAAACAAATGTGATTTCATTCTTTGAGATTACAAATTTGGTTGATAATGTAACAACATAGCTGTGGTAATGTACTTAAACTTTTGTGAGGCATTTGAATTAGTGTCACATGTTCTTCTGATTAAAAATGAATACTGCTCAATATCAGTGAAGCACATGTTAAATGGACTAAAAGCAGGATAACGGACATATCTCAAAAAGTAGTTGTCAATGGTCAATCATCATTAAGTGGAAGAGTTTCCAGTGGGTTCCCCATGGATTAGAAAGAGGCACGCCACCATTCAACATTTTTATCAATGACCTAGAAGTAAATATAAAATCACTGCCGATAAAAATTGTGGATGATACAAAGGTTGGTGGAATGGTAAATGATGAGGACAGGGCCTGAAAAAGTAAAGTTGTACATAGAGACAAATGAACATAAGAACATAAGAACGGCCAGACTGGGTCAGACCAAAGGTCCATCCAGCCCAGTATCCTGTCTTCCAACAGTGGCTAATGCCAGGTGCCCCAGAGGGAATGAACAGAACAGGTCATCATCAAAGTTATACATCCAGGAACAAGTAATGAAGGCCAGACCTGCAGAACAGGGCACTTGAAAGCAGTGACTCTGAACAGGGTTTAGGGGTCATAATGGGCTAGCCACTCAGCATGAGCTCCCAATGCCATATTGTGGCAAAAAGGGTAATGTGATCCCTGGATGTATAAACGGGGAGTAGGGGTAGAGAGGTGATTTTACCTCTCGACGCAGCATTGGTGAGAGGGATATCAGAACACTGTGTCCAGCTCTGGTGTCCACATTTTTAATAGGGACATTGAAAAATTGTAGAGGGTGCAGAAAAGCAGTATCAGAATGATGTGAGGGCTGGAGAAAATGCCTTATGGTGAGAGACTTCAAGAGCTTAATCTGTTTTGCTTATCAAAAAGGAGACTTGAGTGCAATGCTTAAGTACCGTCACCAACAGAAAATACTAGATACTAAAGGACTCTTCAATTTAGTTGTGAAAGATCCTATGACTGGAAGCTAAAGCCAAATTCAGATTAGAAATAAGAAGTTTTTAACAGGGAGGGTGATTAACCATTGGAACACGCTACCGAGGGAAGTGCTGGAGGCTACATCTCTTGATGTCTTCAGCTCAAGGCTGGATGTCTGTCTGGAAGATGTTTTATTCAAACACAAGTTATTGGGCTCAGTGCAGGGCTAAGTGGATGACTTTATATGGGCTGTGCTGTGCCGATCCAACCAGATGATCCAATGGTGCCTTCTAATTTTAGAAGAAGCAGCAGCTGTTGTTTCGACTCCCACCTGGTCCAAAGATTTCATAAAGACCAGAAGGAAACGTTCTGATCACCTGCTCTGACTTGCTCCATAGCACAGGCCAGAGAACCTCACCTTTTCCAGCAGTGGGGGGAAATATTTTTCCCTACTCAAGCCACTTTCCAAGCAGGAAGAGGATACGGTGATTTCAGTAAAAGATAGGATCTTATCCAGGCTCCTGTTACAAGCGCTTCTGCCTCTGCTGGTGGAGAACGCTGTGCTCCTGATTTATGGGGATGCTGTGTCTCGCCACTCTGCGTGCACCACTCGTGCAGTTTCCTTGGAGCAATCAAACCCCAACATTACAAAGAGAGATTATCATATTTTGGTCACTCTGCAGATTGTAGATTTTTGGCTTGGGCCAGTCACTTTGTCTCTCTGTGCTTCAGTTCCCCCATCGGCACAATGGCGAAAACAGCCTGGGATGAGGAGGGTACATATATTAAAACAAGACGGAGGTGTTCACATATTATGTTGATGAGGGTCAGATAAGTACCTTAGACATCTAGATAGAGCAGGCCTGGTTCATGTAACCCACATGCAGTGAATCCTGCAGCTGAGGTCTAGTCTTGCACAAGTGGTTATGGATGGTCCATATGCCCAAGGGAATGGAACAACCCCCGGATCCAGCCTACGTGAAGGAAAGAGAAGCGATCTTTCAAATTAAGAGTGAAAGCAAATCTCACTTCTGCGCTGCCGGGCTCAATGAAAGCTCTGGACATCTGAGAATATGGCTTTACCAAACCCCAGGTATTTTACCCCTCCGATGCCATCCCATCAGCTCGCCCATGCTGAGCAGGCATGTGCTCCAACAAGCCTTGGATGCGAGACCTCCAAGACAACAGAGTGCTGGTGAAAGTGCGGGTTGATTGTTCAGTAGATGAGGCCGTTCCCTGCGAGACAGTCCTCAACCAATGTCTCTGATGGTGTCAGAACCTGAGAAGTGGGATGGTCTTGCCTAGTCGTTGAAGCAGTGGCAGTCAGGTCTAGTGGTTGAGCCAGGAACCAAGAGCAGGGCTGGAAGAAGGCTGGAGCTGGAAGAAGGCTGGAGCAGGAAGAAGGCTGGGCACAGGCTGAGGCTGGAGCCATCTGTCAGAACCACCAAGCGGTAGGGGAGACTCCTGGCGAGGTAATGACACTGAGCCAAGGGCAGTGGCTGCTCTCATTGGGAGCCCATATCCTTGGGCCGTGAGGTCACCTGGTTAGACCTACACCTGTTGATTGGCGGAGCCTGGGCTGATTGGCATGAAGGTAATCAGGCAGAAGGACGACTCATCCGGGCTCAGCAGCACTTATCCGGCCCAGAGACGACTCGTTAGAGATGGCATTAAGGGAACTGTGCTGCTGAAGAGGCCACCTTTCACATAAGACATAAAAGCAAAGTGGGGGCCACTTGCATTCATTTAATTTATTCACAAGAATTAGGGTTTTGGCTTCCTTGTCTTGCTCATATCATACAGAGCAACGGCAGGGTCATTATAGCTGCTACCCAAGAAGGCTGTGCAGAAAGTCTAGGAGATCTGACACTCACAAGCTATTCTAATTCAGCAGAAAAATTCTACCGAAGCCTCAAGACCTACCAAGTTTGTGGCCGATATTACTTTGTTTGCAGATTTCTTGGGAGGTGAACAAAATCAGGTTTGTAATGTCAGCTCAGCTGCCTCATTAACTATGGACTGGTGGCAGCCACTCCGTGGTGGAACAAATTAAATCTGGGGACTGCCAGGCCAGGAGATGTAGGGGATAATGTTAATTTCAGGATACAGTTATAGCCTAATGATCAGACCAAAGCCACACAGTCCGTGCTAAGGAAATGTTTTCCATAGCTGTTTAATTAATGACAAACAGGCATTTCAAAAAAGAAACAAAGCCAGATTTGTCTTGCCACATATGCGAAATAAATTCTTGAAGACCGGCATTAATGAGGCTCCGTGGCACGGCATGCACCCATTGCGCTGCCAATGCATTCCAGGCGCTTTATATGGGCAGTGGGGCGTAATGTACAAAATTGGCTGTTGATGCCAGGGCTGCATCCTGCCCAATGGAAAATGCTCCAAAAGGGCTGGAAAGAAACTCATTTGGCCTTTGCGTGTGTCATCTGACTTGACCTGTTGCAATAAAGTGCTCCAACATCTCCTGGAAAGTCTTGACACAAACCACTATCTGTACAGGCAATTCTGCTGCCTTGTCATATGCTTCCTGAATTCTTCATCCTGTTTATTATTTATTTATTACCAAGGACATCTGCATAGAGATGGGGCCTTCAGGGCTTCTGCACTCATCTGTTCTCATTCATCTCCTGAAGTCTCAGACCTGTGTCAATGGCATCGTCATTGCCTCCCCAGCACCAGGGTGATCCAGCCAACAGGCCACCTCTGCCTCTGACTTTCTGGGTGACTTTGTGCCCCTCTCTGTGGCTCACTTTTCCCTTCTGTGACATGCTAAAAATGATGCCTCCCCTCCTTTGCAGAGTGCTTGGGGATCTCTGGAGGGGATGTGCTAGATTACCCATCCCTCCCTGCTCCCCCTTGCTGAGGAGGGCCCCATGGCATTCACCCCATACGCCATGCCGGAGAGCCGTCAGGATGCGTCTCACCCCCCACCTTTGCTCTGCCATTGTGCCTGCAGTGAAAAGTCTCCATTGACAGGGGTTCTGCTGACCTCGCTAATGTTTTCCCAACACAATGGGCTGAGTGAATGGGGCAGGATTCGGAGCAACTGCGAGTCAGTCCATGGGCATGGACCGAGTCCAATCTATAAAGCACCTCTCCCTATGCTCCCCATCCATGATGAATGATCCCTTTATTAGACAGTGACATACTAACTCCCATATCAGCTCCCACCTGCTCCAAAAATGCCCCAAGGATGGCGGGGGGAGAGCGGCCCAGCTCCGTTGAGACCTCAGCCCTGTCTCCCTTCTGCTCAGGTTTCCTGCTCAAGTCCCGGCAGCCTTTTGTTAAGCCTCAAAAAGGCAACACGATCCCTCCTTTGCTTGGACCTTTCGCTGCTAGGGCTCTATTCAGGGATAATGAGGTTTCCCTGAGAACAGATCTGATAATGTTACTTTTCAGGCAGAGAGTCTTAGCTCTCACCTTCGCCAGAACACAAGGGCCCTGGCTGGTCAATCTGAAACCACTCCAGTGCAGCTCAGCTCTCTGTGCATGCCTGTTCTGCAACGTCAGACTGGGACCGTTCAGCTTGGTAAAGAGACGACTAAGGGGGGAGATGATCGAAGTCTATAAAATCATGCCTGGTGTGGAGAGAGTAAATAGGAAAGTGTTATTTACTCCTTCTCATAACACAAGAACTCGGGGTCAGCAAGTGAAATTAATAGGCAGCAGGTTTAAAACAAATAAAAGGAAGTATTTCTTCACAAAACACACAGTCAACCTATGGAACTCATTGCCATGGGATATTGTGAAGGACAAGGCTATAACAGGGTTCAGAAAAGAACTAGATAAAATCATGGAGGATAGGTCCATTGATGGCTACTAGCCAGGATGGACAGGGATGGTGTCTCTAGCCTCTGCCAGAAGCTGGGAATGGGTGACAGGGGATGGATCACTTGATGATTCCCTGTTCTGTTCATTCCCTCTGGGGCACCTGGCACTGGCCACTGTCGGAAGACAGGATACTGGGCTAGATGGACCTTTGGTCTGACCCAGTATGGCCATTCTTATATTCTTATGAATAGTTTCTTAGTTAAAATGCTAATACTGGTGACTGCAGTGAGGAATAGACAGTACCAAAGCTATTAGGACTTGGAGAATGCTGCCTATAGGGATTTTTTCCCCCAAACTCACAAACAGCCGTCGCAGAATAAAGAGTTCCATGGCATTTGGATTATTTACATAGCAAACATTAAGCAACTTGTGGGCTATATAAACTCTTCTCTAATTGGCTGGTGACTTCTCATGGTCCAAGCTCATCTATAACCTCCAGCGAATCTTCTTTGCCTCGCTCTGCTCTGAAAGCCCCCATCAATCTCCCTAGTATTTGTTTAACCCCTTCCATCACTCTTTCTTGGATCCAGTTGAGAGGATGGGACAAAAGCAGTGGCTCAGGCCCTGCCTACAATTCTAACACCTCCCCGCCCCCCGCATCCAGAGCAACGGGCTAAAATAATCAGCCGTGAAATAGTTAATCTTGATATTTGACTGTTTGCATTTGGTTTTTGAGATTAACGCACCCATTGAGACATATGGGGGGAGGGATAGCTCAGTGGTTTGAGCATTGGCCTGCTAAACCCAGGGTTGTGAGTTCAATCCTTGAGGGGGCCGTTTAGGGATCTGGAGCAAAAATTGGGGATTGGTCCTGCTTCAAGCAGGGGGTTGGACTAGATGACCTCCTGAGGTCCCTTCCAACCCTAACCTTCTATGAATCTATGAATCTATATCGGGATGTTTCTCTGGGAGATGATAGGGTGACGGCTAGCTCTACCCCACATGTAAAAATGACACCTCTTTACTCAAATGACCTGTTGCCCTTGTGTGTTCAGAGTCGGATCTGCTTGCTTTACTGATGAAAATAAGTCCGTGCTGCTTTAGACACGTGTAAGTCCGGCAGCATAGACTTACACTTTGAATGGAAGGTGTAATTTCCAACTCAGGCAGACGTACATACAGTAGCTCTGATCAAGCGAATGTGCTCAAGACAGACATGTACCCGCGGTCGTATGAGCAGCGGGAGGGACTAGCCGCCTTCAATATGATCCTGGTGCAACACTAGATACCTACTCGGGTGATCTACCCCATCCTGCTGTGGTTACACGTCTATGTTTAGCACACTAGCTCAATCAAAGCTAGTGCACGTACGTCTACCCAAGCTGGAAATTACCTCACTGTGCAGAGGTACCATAAATAACAAAGCGGCAGCTAGATGCTGTTCCTTCTTGTTCATCATCCAGAGACTTGTGTACTGAGTTGCAGTCAGGTGAAGGCAACGGGGCTGTCCAAGTGTCAGAGGGCAGAATTCGTAGACACTGGGATGGTCAAGGCATCAGTGAGGGCAGAATTACAGGTGATACGTGGGAAGGAAAAAGCCCAGCCTGACTCTATGCACAAGCAGAGTTGCACTGACAGTTTAAAAAATATTTTTTTAACTTGTAAACTAATCACTAGAGCTGGTCAAACACTTTGTTTGGGGTTGGGGCTGGGGGAATTTCCAAAGAAAATGCCAATAAAAATGACTTTTTTTCATCTTCATCAAACCTTCTTCTGAGGAAAATTGCAACTTTTCTGCAAAGTATTGAAAACAAAACATTTTGGATGAAATCTTTTGCCTTTTGGGCATTTTTCTGGATGAAATATCCAGATTTTCCACAGAAAGCAGACACTTTCCATGAGCATTTCATTTAGCTGAAAACCCAATGTTCCACTGAATGACAGTTTTGATGGAAAATTTGCAACCAGCCGTGCTAAGCCCAATTGCTCTCATGTATTTAATGCACAACAAAGCTAGAATATTGTAATGCCATTGCTGCAGACTCATTAGCCAGGTCTCTGTATGTCCCCCGGACAAATGCATGACATTGCCAGCTTTTCCACCCGGCCCAGCCAGGCTTGAGAGAAAGTGCAAAGAGAGGGACCAGTCAGAGGATATAGGGGCAGAAGTAGCCAATGCAGAGATCTTTGGAGAACTTTCTAGCTTTAACTGGTTTCAGAGTAGCAGCCGTGTTAGTCTGTATCCACAAAAAGAACAGGAGGACTTGTGGCACCTTAGAGACTAACAAATTTATTTGAGCATAAGCTTTTGTGAGCTACAGCTCACTTCATCGGATGCATTCAGTGGAAAATTTTCTTTGTCCTGTGCTGCTTGGATGCTTGCTCCAACCCTTTCCCTCTGTCAGTCACTTCACCGTAGCCTAACTCCTCTTAACCTCGTCTCCTCTACTGGGCCCCATCCCCTTACTTCCCTTCGATGTTCCCTCTTGCTGTTGTGATTTGCAAAGCAGGAGACTGTTTTTTCCATCAGCCTCTCCCCGTTACATCCCCTTCCCCTGGCAAGGTAAGGTCCTGAACCAGGAGTGGCCGGGCTCTGTTCGGGAGTGAGAGCCGCATGGCGGGGTGGGGGGGGGCTAGAGAGAAGCCCCAGGAGCTGTAGACAGAGCCCTGTGTGGAACAGGCTGTGACTGCTGGCCATCACAGGTGGGTGCATCTCTGGGTGGGGCTTATGGGAGAGCAGCAGAGGCTGGCTGGGAGCCAGTGCAGAGGGGCCCCGAATGAGAGACACAAACTGAGCCTGGCTTGGAAACCCACAAGTGCCTAGTTGCTGGAATAGAGACTGGACTGGGCTGGAGACTAATGAGCCCTGACTCTCGATTGGGCTGCCCCAGGGACCCAAACCAAACCAGAACCTCTATTACTTACCTTGAGCTGTACCTGTTTAAGCCTCTGTACCTGGGGTACTTGGAGCCTTCCCCTTCCCTTAGCCATGTGACTGAGCAGCTCTGGGGACCCCCCCCCCCCCACGCAAGCCCCTGCAAGGCCTAGCTGCTGAACGCCCGCCATGCTTGCTTCTGAGCCAGGGCGCACCTGGCAAGCTCTGGCACCTGAGGGTTTTGGTGCGCAGAGTAACCCCAATAATTACACTTCCTGTTAGCTGCTCCCCTCTGAACTAAAACCATGGGAAAACCCCAAACACCACACAGCTCAAACATGATGTTTGCTGCCATCCCATTGTTCACTCTGCTGCTGTGTTCAACCCCTTTCCACCCCCTATCCAGTCAGTGTAGACGGTAAGCTCGTCAGGGCAGGGATCAGCTTTTCATTCGGTGTTTGTACAGCACCTTGCACTGTGGGGTTCTGCTCGGAGACTAGGGCTCCTGGGCACTGCTGCAATACAGATAGGAATAATCGTCTCTGCTTAGAAGGGAGCATGGTGCACGAGACACATCAATACGGTACATGGGGTCTTCAGCTGGGGAGCAGCATCCCTTTGCACCACTGCCTAGCACTGGCCATGGCTCAGTGTCACAATTTAGCCCACGCTATTTAACTCTTCTGCTCTCTCTCCTCTATTCTTCCCACCCCCTCTGCCCTTTTTTCCCCCAATCATTTTTCTCCCTCTTTCCTCTCCATCAACTTTGTCAATAGTGAGATGTCCAGAGGTGAACATAATCCGGTGCAATCACAACCCAAACTTTGCGAGAGACTTTCCCTCTCTTTCTCCATGATCCACTGCAACTCCCAAACTGCCCTGGCCTCATGCTTTAGATGATTATGATGGTTAATCCAGAGAGAATGGGGCGGGACACCTCTGGCTTTTGGTGGCCTGGTGTTCGGTGCAGACACCTGTCAGGTGCTCTCTCTCTCTATTGGGTGTTTGACAAGCAGCTGAGGGAGGAAATGGTTACCCTGTAAAGAGCATTGGGTCCACAATCTGCATCAGTCATAATGCATCAGGCTTTAACTGACCCCCATTCTCAGTCTGGTAGCTCCGAGGAGGGAGGAGCTGTAATCTGCGAGAAAAGGAAGTGATGAGTGAAGCCCCGGGCTAACCTGCCTTGAGGCACGGACTGGGGATGTGATTTGCCCAAGGTCACACAGCAGGTCCGTAGCAGAGCCAGGAACAGATTTAAGAACAGAGCTAGGATTTTATACTGCCACCCGTCACTGTCGCTTCTGAACACAGACATGTGCAAACAGACACATAAGCTCACAGATAGACTGTATGCACAGAAACAGCCCCCCATACACACAGACCCAGAACCAGCTAAGACACTTGGAGGAAATATTGAAATAGGATTTCTCACCCCCCCCCCTTGTTTCCAGAAGCTGATTTAGCCCATCAAAGAGGTGGAGTGTGGGGCATATGTGCTTTCCGCAGAACTCAGAAAGCCATTGAATCCTGAGAGCAGCCCCTGTATTAAGCCGAATGGCCAGACAGCTGTTGCCCAAATCAGACTCGCCTCTCTGTGGTCTGCGAGATCCAGGTTTGCGTGTTATGTGTTAAATAGGTAACTAGATACCAAAGGAAAGAATAGAGACACAAAGCTGGAAAGGGCAGATAAAAACTGTCTCCATTCAGTCAAAGGATCTGCCTTAGCCCAAATGAACTGTCTTCTTTACATTCATTACAGCCTGAGACAGCTCTCTCCTTCATTCACTTCATCACTGCCCTGCCCTCCCCTCAAAGGCTATTTGCAAAATCAATGTGGCTTCCCCTCCCTCTTTCATTGCAGCCTCTGTCTCCTCTCTCTTACATCTTCCTATAGCAAAAGTCATTTACAGTGCTGCGGTACAGGGGCTATGGCCTTAAACTGGGACTTAGGAGACCTGGCTCTGTTCCTGGTTCTGCCCTGTGTGACTTGGGGTAAGTTATTTCTCCTGTGTTTCCCTATCTGTTTCGATTGTACACTCTCTGGGGCAGAGACTGTCCCTTACTGCGTTTGTACAGCACACAGCACAATCGGGTGCTGATCTCGGTTGGAGCCCCCAGATGCTACTGTGATATAAATAAGGGTGGCGTGGAACCCACACACAGTGCGTGGCTGGTGGAGGAAAGGCTGACAGAACTCCAGCTTAGCATCTGGAAAGCAACACTGGTTCCCCAGTCAGCAAATATAGCCCATCCCATCCTGCAAGATTACACTCTCAAAGGGCAGATGACCAAGAGTTTGTAGCTTTTACCACAGGATCTCAAAACATCTCTTGGAAGTAGGAAAAATGTATCACTCCCTTTAACAGCTGGGGAAATGGAGGAATGGAAAGGTTAAATGCCTTGCCCAGGGTCAGACAGTGAGTCAGTAGCAGAGACACTAACATTCCCAATGCCCAGGCTCGCGCTCTGACCACTGGATCACTCTCCCTCCAGGCACAGGAAGGGGGATTCACCCTCGCTCTGTGGCAGCAAAGCAGCTGTAAGCCCCTACAACTGGGGAATAGCTGTGGTCCAGAGGGCCTTCATGGTAGGTGTAGCATTGACACAACCAAGCCCTAGCCTAGGACAGGAACTTTGCAGCCCCCTTTGGTCAGATATACCAGGCTCAGGAGCAGCACCCAGAGTCATCTCCATTCTGGGTGCTTGCACAGTGGGGGGTTCCCACCTGCCACACCCTGTGCCCTGTGCCTGGGAACCCGTTCCTGATGGCCGCCAGACAGCAAAGGGGATAGAACCGCATAGAAATCTCGAGAAGGATGGGGGAGGGAATCAACTGAGGCCAAATCTTCTAGAGTCTGCTCTTTCATTACTGGCAAAGGCCACATTTGCGCCTGCCTCCCACAACAGTGCTGTCCATTTATCCACAGTGCGTAGCCGGACAAGAGGACTTGTTCTCTGGGCCTTGAGAACAGAATCTTCCCAAGCAAGGAGGATGAGCCCAGCTCTGTGAAAACCCTTTTCAGCGAGAGTCATTAGAGGGAGATAAAGGTCTGCACCGTTTACGATTTCTCTGGTCATGTTGGCGCACCTTCCCGTCCCTTGCAACAACAGTGGGGCTGTTTTCAAAGGACTCCTAATTGTCTATTTCCTCCCATTGCTGCCACTCAGAGAGGGAGCCGGGGAGAAAGAAGGGCCTATTTCAACAGGCCTTATCTGATGAAAGCATTCAAGTGGGGTTTCTTTCTCTCTCTCTCTCCCGCCTCCTGGCCTTTCTCTTCTTCATTAACCGGCCTTCTGATGCCGGGCGGTGTTTTTTTGGCCTGCGAGGAATACAGGCCCAAACGGTGTGGGTGGATGAGTGGTGACAGGCTAACAAAAGCGACCTCACTTTGCAGACAATGACTGGCCCTCCAGCCTCGGGAGCCAGGACCCGAAAGCTCATAGTACCAAGCTGTCTTTCAGGCTCGGCCTAATTCGGAGGCATTCTCCTGAGTTTTACTAAAGGCGGATGGCAGTTGACATCGGCTCTCTATCTGCAACATTTTTGTCCCTCTATTGGAGATCCAGCCACAGATTTTCCCGGTTTCGGATGCAAACACTGACACGCCTTTTATTGCCTGGAGCAAAAAAAACCAACCGGCTTCCAATGAGCACTGTTAAGACACAGGCTGGAACTGGCCCAGATTTGATCGCAGCTTTTTCAGAGTTTGGCGGGTGTTTTGCATCCCGCATCTTACTTTGGCTCATCATTGTGTGGAGTCCCAAATGCACATATCAGCAGCATGAAAGGACCAGCATGAAAGGACCAGCATGAAAGGACCAGCAGCACGAAAGGCCCTAGGCTGGCCAGAGGGCTGGCTGGAAGTCCGGCCCTTACTTCCTGCTCATCTCTGATCAGAGGAGGGGGAGGACTTTCAAGAACGGATAGTGCCGAATGCAGGACAGGGCTAGGGTGCCCAGGTGCCCAGTTTCCCACTCTGAGGTAGGCGGGGAGGCCCCGGGTCATCACCTGTTCCAGCCCCTACTCAGCCAGGGCCACCTCCTACCCTCGTCAGGCAGCTGCAGCTCCCAGCCCCAGCTCTGCAGGCAAGTCCCTCTTACGGTTGCCAACTTTCTAATCGCACAAAACCAGAAACCCTAGCCCTGCCCCTTTCCTGAGGCCCCACCCCCTTCCCTGAGGCCCCGCCCCCGCTCACTATATTCCCCCTCCCTCGGTGGCTAGCTCTCCCCCACCTGCACTCACTTTCACTGGGCTGGGGCAAGGGGTTGGGGTGAGGGAGGGGGTGAGGGCTCTAATTCAGGGTGTGGGCTCTGGGATATGGCCAGAAATGAGGGGTTCAGGGTGTGGGAGGGAGCTCTGGGCTGTGGCAGGGAGTTGAGGTTGGGAGAGGGTGAGGTTTCCGGCTAGGGGTGTGGGCTCTGGGGTAGGGCTGGGGATGAGGGGTTTGGGGTGCAGGAGGGGGCTCTGGATTTGCGGGGGCTCAGGGCTAGGGCAAGGGGTTGGGGCTCGGGGTCGGGGCATGGGCTTACCTCAGGTGTTTCCCGGTCAGTGGTGCTGCAGGGCTAAGGCAGGCTCCCTGCCTGTGTTGGCTCCGTGCTGCGCCCCAGAAGTGACCAACAGGTCCGGCTCCTAGGCATGGGGGGCCAGGAGACTCCGTGTGCTGCTCTCACCCGCAGGCACCACCCCCCTGCACCCGTTGGAGCTGTGCGGAGCTGGTGCTCAGGGCGGGGGCAGCATGCGGAGCCCCATGTCCCCCCCCCGCCCGCCTAGGAGCCAGATCTGCTGGCTGTTTCCGGGGTGCAGCACGGTGCCAGGACAGGTAGGGACTAGCCTGCCTTAGCCCTGCAGCACTGCCGACTGGACTTCTAACGGCCCGGTCCGTGGTGCTGACTGGAGCCACCGGGGTCCCTTTTCGACCGGGTGTTCCAGTCGAAAACTGGACGCCTGGCAACCCTAGTGCCCCTTGTCCCAGGCCGGGGTGGTGTGGGAGGGAAAAAGCAGCGAGTGACGGGGAGGGGGGAAGGGGGAAGAGGAGTGGACAGGGGCGGGGCCTCAGGGGAAAAGGCGGAGTGGGGTGGGGGGCTCGGGGAAAGAGGTGGGGGCAGGGGTGGGCTTTGGGGGGAATAAGTGGGGCAAGGATGGGGCCTCGGGGGGGAAGAGGCTGGGCAGGGGAGATTCCGGCACTCCTGCTGGAGTGTCCGATTTTTAAATACCGTATTACCAAGTTGGCAACCCTCGAGAGGGCGTGGGCTTGCTGGAGTGACACAGCAGACTGAGAGTCTGAGCTGGGGGACAGGCCCCAGGGATGTCCCTGTGTTCATGGCGGTTATGTGCACACAAGGCCTGGCCAGAGACCAGAGAGAAGGAGGCCCCTGATCCAATGACTAAGGGATACTGGGGCTGTGTGTTTGCAGATTAAGGTTCCTAACAAAGCTATTGTTTACCAGTACAAGTGCCGGAGTGGTTTCTGGGTGACTTCCTGCCTCCCCATGGCTGTAGGAGGCGTCTTTACCCCAAAGTGTGGGTGGGTGGGGCAGGGGGGTAGTTTGCAATTAACTCCTAGCAAGGAGAACCCTCCCCACGATAGAAACCAGACATGAAGCGCACACCCTACTGTGTTTTCAAGGTGTGGAGGTGTTTAGATCTTCTGGAGTGTGGCATCACGGCATCTAAATACTAATAGAACCAGACCAGATAGTTTAGGGGTCTACCTGGTAAGGATATAATCAGCCCTAAGGAGGGAATGCAAACCAGACCATCTAGGAGCACAGGACAAATCACCAACACTTACAACATCACAGGTGTCACTATGCTGCACTTCATTCCCCTTCAGATCTGGGGGACCACAGAAGGGCTAAATCTCAGATCCTCCTGCTCCAATCACACAGCCTCCTGCTTTGGGAGCTGAAGGAAAATTGCTGCAATTGGTTAGTGGGACAAGGCCTATGACCCAGAACTGAATAGCTCTGATTCCAGCTAGTAGAAAGCAGCAGTGTATGTAGGTAACTTAATTAATGACATGTTTATTGATAGGCATTCCTAAGTCATTTAAATGGACAATGATCCAGTTTCCAGTGCCCTTTTCTCCTCCTGGGAATCCTGATGCAATCTGTGCTTGAAATCATGGGGCCAGGTTGTGAACCCTTGCCCCCACTGTTGAGCTGTTAATCATTATCAAGTGGGTGTGTTACTAGTGGGGTCCTTCAGGGATTGTTTCTTGGCCCTACGCTAGTTAACATTTATATCAATGACCTGGAAGAAAATAGTCATCACTGGTAAAGTTTGCAGACGACACAAAAGTTGGGAGTGTGGTGAATAATGAAGAGACAGGTTTCAGAGGAACAGCCGTGTTAGTCTGTATTCGCAAAAAGAAAAGGAGTACTTGTGGCACCTTAGAGACTAACCAATTTATTTGAGCATGAGCTTTCGTGAGCTACAGCTCACTTCATTTCCACGGTAAACATCTGATGAAGTGAGCTGTAGCTCACGAAAGCTCATGCTCAAATAAATTGGTTAGTCTCTAAGGTGCCACAAGTACTCCTTTTCTTTTAATGAAGAGACAGGTCGCTACTACAGCGTGAACTGGGTCTCTTGATAAGCTGGTTGCAAGCAAGCAATGTAGGTTTTAATATGGCTAAATGTAAATGTATACATCTAGGGACAAAGATCCTAGGCCATACTTACAGGTTGGGGGTCTCTAATCTGGGAAGCAGGGACTGTGCAAAAAGATTTGTGGGTGGATAATCAGCTGAACATGAACTCCCAGTGAGATGCTGTGGCAAAAGGGCAAATGAACAGGGGAAATCTCCAGTAGGAGAAGAGAAGTTATTTTACCTCTATCTTTGGCACTGGTGCAGCCATTGCTGGAATCCTGGGTCCAGTTCTGGTGCCCACAATTCAAGAAGGAGGTTGATAAATTGGAGAGGGTTCAGAGAAGAGCCAGGAGAATGATCAGAGGGTTAGAAAACCTGCTTTATAGTGATAGACTCAAGGAGCTCAATCTATTTAGCTTATCAAAGAGAAGGTTAAGGGGTGACTTGATCCCAGTCTATAAGCACCTACATAGGGAACAATTATTTAATAACGGGCTCTTCAGTCTTGCCAACAAAGGTCTAGCAAGATCCAATGGCTGGAAGTTGAAGCTAGACAGCTAGATACGTTTTTAATGGTGAGAGTAATTAACAAGTGGAACAATTTACCAAGGATCATGGTGCATTCTCCATCACTGACAATTTTAAAATCAAGATTGGATATTTTCTAAAAGAACTGCTCTAGGGATTATTGTGAGATAGGTCTCTGGCCAGTGCTATACAGGAGGTCAGACTAGATGATCACAATGGTCCCTTCTGGCCTTGGAATTTTCTACCACTCGCAAGACTGAATAAACACTAAGGCGGGTGGACGTTTTCCTTGATGACTTTTCAGGCGCTGTTGTACTTCAGCAGATCTCTGCAGCCCATAACCCCTTGCTGAGTGGAGGTGAAGGTCACAAAATCCTAGGTGACCTCCCAAATGGGGTTAATGAGTCAGAAGACTCCCTATGGATAATCCAATGAGGTGGACAAAAAGGTCCTGAACTGCCTGGCATGAAGTCAATGCTAGTGAATTTCCTCCCCTTAGAATCTTCACTGTCCTTTAATCTGTGCCGGTAAAACAGCACAGTCCTGCCTTCATTCGGGACATGTCATGTTTTTCTCCCCGTCTTTTGTTTTTATGGACCCGCATGGAATTTGTGTTAATGACAAAAATGTTCATGGCCTGCAATGGGTTGTGTGGATGTCTGGAGACTTACAAGTTACGGGGAAAGCCTGAGAGCTTTGCGCTCGCTGTTTTACAGCTTTGCAGCACTTTGCAAAGAGTTAATAGTTTGCCTGGTTTGACTATTGCATTACAAGAGAAAATTTATTACTTACCCCTGAGTAAATTTTAGATGATTTTAGTAAAACCCTCCTGTACCTTCTGCTGGCTTCTCCTTGTTTCTGATGGTTTCTCATGGAGGACCAATAGCTTCAGGTACCAATGTACATTGTTAGAAGGGTAACTCACAGCTGGCACACTGCCTCGTGCCTGGGCATGACATAGCATACCCTTCTCCTCTAGCGCTCCCTGCTGACAGCCACTCCATCATGTGGTGGTCTGTTTCTTCTTTTGATTCGGCCCTCTGGCCAGGTCACGTATAGTCCTGCACCACCCAGGGTAAATTGAGTCCATCACGACAATACTTTGGCAGCTTCAGCCCGGGTCTTCAGCCCCACTTCAGGCTTTATTGGCCTCCCAGCCCATGTCTCCATACCACCATCCTCAGTGGGCCTGTTGGGGAACGCAGGCCGTGCCAGGCTCTGGGTTCAAGGCAGTCAGGCCTGGTGGTTGGATCGGTGGTCAAGAACAGGTACCAAGGGTCGAAGTGGGAGGTAGAGTTGAGACTGTGCCATGGGCAGCGCTGAAAGCGGGGTGCAGAGACTGGTCATGGGTCCCTCTGTGGACAAGACAAAGCACGACTGTAGTCAGAGGCCTGAAGCAGGCCGCAGGTCAAAGCCAGGTTGGAGTCAGTCCAAGGGCTTGGGCGTCAGGAGGCAGGTGCAGGACTGGACCGGCTCAAGAACAGGGCTGGAGCTGGGACAGAATAGGGCACGCAGAAGGCTGAAGCAGGCTGGAACAAGACAGTGACAAGGCTGGGGCAGACACAGGGACCGGATCAAGGGCAGACTGGAAGCCTCGGGAGTCTGTGACACTGTGAGGCAGCGGGAGGGTTCCTGACTGAATGGTGCTATCACACAGACTAACTTGTGGCTCTGGCGCTGAGAGTGAAATACCTGTTCCTGGGGGTCATCGGCCCTGGGTCCTGCCTAGGGGTAGGCTGCTGCAGCATGCCTAAGGGCTGAGCCATTGCAGGGGGGATGAGTTAGTACGGTGGGGTGAGCAGCTCTGGTCCAGCTGCAGCTTTGCCTCACACACCTGCCCTCTACTCTGGGTTTCAGCCCACGGACCCTGTAACAAGCAGCTGAGCTCTGTCTATTCCAGCCCACTGCTCCCCCCCCCCCCCCCCCCGGCTACTGCTTCCTTTTTTCTAGGCCTTTCCCCAGCCCCTTCCTGGATTCACTCCTTGACAGATCCCAAAAGGAGAGTGGACTGGTTACCTGGAAGAACATAGCATAGGTAAAGGTCCTGTGCAAGGCCCACCTGCCCTAGAGGGGTTCTGGGGTCTAGCCGTCATTGCAGAGCCCCTATCCCCAGCTCAGCCTTCCTTCCAGCAGTCTTGTGGCTTTTGTAAAGGGACACCATGCCTCACCAATCTATTCGAATTCTTTGAGAGGGTTGACACACGCGTGACAAGGATAATCCAGTGGATATAGTGTACTTGGACTTTCAGAAAGCCTGACAAGGTCCCTCACCAAAGGCTCTTAGGCAAAGTAAGGAATCATGGGCTATGAGGGAAGGTCCTCTCATGGATCAATAACTGGTAAAAGTCAGGGGGAAAAGGATAGGAATAAATGGCCAGTTTTCAGAATGGAGAGAGATAAATGGTGGGGAACCCCAAGGATCTGTGCTGGGACCTGTGCTGTTCAACATATTCCTAAATGATCTGGAAAAAGGGGTAAACAGTGAGGTGGCAAAACGTGCAAATGATACAAAATTACTCAAGACAGTTAAGTCCAAAGCAGACAGTGAGGAGTCACAAAGGGATCTCCCCAAACTGGGTGACTGGGCAATAAAATAGCAGATGAAATTCAATGTGGATAAATGTAAAGTAATGCATATTGGAAAACATAATCCTGTGGCCAATTAGTTCACTCTCTCATCCATTTATCATTGTGTTATTTAGTGTTATGGTCAACGCATATGCTATTTCATTTGTAATCAATGTTTGTTAATGTAGGATTATAGAAGTATAAGATTGACAAGTATTTAGGAGAGATGAGTATGTATTAGGTATATAAGTAAAGTATGGCTGTAATCTAAGGCTGGGGCCTGAAAGATTTTGGCTTAGTCACACTAGGCCTCAGGTTTAAGGATGCTTGACATAAGTGGGTGACCTATGCCAGTAAGGTCATAAGATTACTGGAAAGAATGTGCCAATAGATGATGTTCCGGAAATATGTTGTAAGGTACCTGTCTAGACCACAAAACACTTGATTGTAACATCTTGAGATGTCCTGATTTGACCACAGGTTACCATGGACACATGTGGTGCATAGATGCTAGTGAGAATAAGGGTAACTAAGAGAACAACCTGTGAAAAACGGGGCACCCCAACATTCATGGGGTGTGGAAGTACAGATAAGGAAAGGAGGGTTGAAACCCTCTTGCATTTGCATAAAATGTTAGGTGTGGTCATAAAAAGAGGTCCCTTGGTTGAGCAAAAGTGGGAAGACCCATCAAGGGAAGATCCCAGCAAGAACCACCCCTCTATCAATGACCATCTGTTGTGAGATCCACCCGACTTTCTGAGATCTTTGGGTATGTGAGTATGGGTATAGCATTGGCGAGTGCATGGACTTTCTCAGGTTTTATATATGGGTATGTGAGTGTAACATATAACTTATAATATAGACAAGATTTTTTACTTGTAACTGTGTTTATGATCACTGTCCTTGTTCTTCTTGTGTTCACAGAGCCTCCCAGTCTACGGCTATGTCTACACTGGCACTTTTGCCGGTAAAACTTTTGTCGGTCAGGGGTATGAAAAAAGACACCTCTGACTGACATAAGTTTCACCAACAAAAGTGCTGATGTGGACAGCACTATGTCAGTGGGAGATGCTCTCCTGCCGACATAGCTACCGCTGCTTGTTGGGGGTGGTTTAATTATACCGACGGGAGAGCTCTCTGCCATCGGCCTAGAGCAGCTACATGGGAGAACTTACAGTGGCATAGCTGCCGCTGTGCCTCTGTAAGGTCTGCTCTGTGGACATAGCCTAAGACAAAAACGATGAGGGGTCTGGAATGGCTTCCACATGAGGAGAGATTACGAAGCTAGGGACTGCTCAGCTTGGGAAAGAGACGACAAAGGGGGGATATGATCGAGGTCTTTAAAATCATGATGGGTGTGGAGAAAGTGGAGTAAGAAATGTTATTTACTCCTTCAGATAACACAAGAACCAGGGGTCACAAGGGACAAGGACACTGTAAGCCCTGAGGCAGGGGTGTGAGGCCTCCAGGAGCTCAGAGCTGGCCTGGAAACTCTTTTGGGTGGGAAGGCATTGGACTCATACATTTTGGACTCTATTGCTGAGTAAAGAGGTGGACTCCAACGATTACCTGGCTGGAGGTCCGAGATGCTATCTACCAGAAGAACTGCCGTGGCACTGGCTGGGGATGCTAGAGAGCTGTTACCCAGGAACCTAACCACGAAACAGTGGCACCGGTAAAGCCCAGCCCATCACCGGACTGAACTCCCTGCTCTCTCCTGATCCTTGTGGAGGAGCTTGCATCCTAGCTCTCCGAGCTACCTATGGCTTAGCAATCAGGTAGAACACTGCAGTATCCAAGCACCTTCCACCAAAGGGAATAATTTCAACTTTAAAAGGAAAAATATGCAACAGAATGGTGGCATCTCAGTCCAGATGCAACAGGGAATATGCCTGTGTGGTGATTTGTACATCCAGAGAATGATTTAGCTTGACAGGTAGCCCTCTAATGAGCTGCACTCCTGCGGCTATCCAAAAACCTTATTTCAGGATGGAAACAACTTACGGGCCAGCGCTTATTTAACTTAAAAATCGCCCCAGCTTGAGCCCTTTCCACCAGAGAGAGTTAAATTGGGACTCACGCTGGGGAGCTGCCTAATCAGATCTCTAATAAGAAAGACCTGACCCTGACCCTGAATCCTATTCCCGTTGTGCTGGCACCGCTGTGGCATGTAGAGAAGTAAACTACCCTCTGGCCAGCTCCACACCTGTCACAGAGGCCCGTGGAGGAGCTTTGGTGTGGGGCCCCCAGCATAATCAGAAACAGAGATGCACGTTGTGTAGCCATCCCTAGGTAACACAGTGGGGACCCCTGCAAAGGCACTTGCTCCCTGGTGACCCAGTTTGACATCAGTTAGGAAGGAGGAAATGATAGATTATTAACCATGAAGCTCCAGGAACGGAGAGTCAACGTGGGTCATGTCTGGTTATGGCTTAGCAGTCTCTGGCTATCATGGCTCATTCTTTCTTCTGATGTCACTGTTTATTGTTCAAGTTAATTTTGCGCTGGTTCAGGGTACAAGTTTGATGGCCCTGCACACTGTGCTATATAGATGCCTGTAGTGGGGCAGATGCCCCACTCCTGGAGAACAGGGGAAAAGCAGCCAAGCTAGGCTGACTGGAGGAGCAGCCACAGCTGTGGCCAGCTCAATCAGGACCTAGCTGGCCCTATAAAAGAGCTGCAGGGCCAGAAGGCAAGGTGGAGTCTCACTCTAGCCCTGGAGTGGGAAGGGCCTGGCTGCCGCAGGGCAGGGCAGGGCAGGGCAGGGCAGGGCAGGGCAAGGCAAGGCAAGGCAAGGCAAGGCAAGGCAAGGCAAAGGGAGCTGGGGAGCTCCAGCCTGGTAAAACCCCAGGTTGAGGCCTTGTTGAAGGCCTATCGAGGTACTGGGGCTGCAGAGGTGCAGCCTGGGAATAGGCAAAGGCAGCTGGTCCAACCCCTTGCCAACGATGAGTGGCCATTACAGACTGCAGTCTGCCCCAGTGAGCGGGGACTAGATGACGACTGGCAGTAGCCACTGAGGTGAGGTTAGCATAGAGGGTTGGGGGTTCCCCTGGGAGGGGAGACCCAGAGCGTGGGAGTCCACTGGGGCAGAACCCTGAGATAAAGGGCACCGGAGTCTGGGAGGGACATAGGACCAGCCGCAGGCAAGACACTGGCCTGCAGAGGGCGCGCTGTATGCTGGAAAAGAGCTAATTCCCAGATGACCAGCAGGAGGTGCTGCACCGGTGAGTCTTCGCCTTGCTACAATGCCTAATCCTAGGCGGGGAATTATTAAACTATTCTCTAGGAATTATCTGGGGGCAGTTCTCCAGCCTGTGTTAGACAGGAGGTCGGATTAGATGATCCCAATGGTCCCTTCTGGCCTTGGAATCTATGAATCCCACATTGACATCTCCTAGTTATCCACAGAACAAGCATAGCATGGGCAGCAGCTGTGTGTCATTCTCCAGAAGAAAAGGAGTACTTGTAGCACCTTAGAGACTAACCAATTTATTTGAGCATGAGCTTTCGTGAGCTACAGCTCACTTCATCAGATGCATACCGTGGAAACTGCAGCAGACTTTATATACACACAGAGAATATGAAACAATACCTCCTCCTACCCCACTGTCCTGCTGGTAATAGCTTATCTAAAGTGATCAACAGGTGGGCCATTTCCAGCACAAATCCAGGTTTTCTCACCCTCCACCCCCCCACACAAATTCACTCTCCTGCTGGTGCTAGCCCATCCAAAGTGACAACTCTTTACATAATCAAGTCGGGCTAGGTATTGTTTCATATTCTCTGTGTGTATATAAAGTCTGCTGCAGTTTCCACGGTATGCATCTGATGAAGTGAGCTGTAGCTCACGAAAGCTCATGCTCAAATAAATTGGTTAGTCTCTAAGGTGCCACAAGTACTCCTTTTCTTTTTGCGAATACAGACTAACACGGCTGTTACTCTGAAACCTATTCTCCAGAAGGCGTAACCACCCATGTGCCTTGACCCTGACATGGAGGCATCTCCTCCAGAGATGAAGGGACGTTCCTGTGCCCCATGCCATCCTTAGCTCCTTTGCTGAAACTGACAACAAGGGAGCAGTTTAAGATGGTGCCTTTCGTGACGTGGAGACCTGCCCACTGGGAAATGGAGTGAGATCAATTTATTGCCACATAGGCCTTCAAACAGCCATCAGTACTAGGCTTCTAGACACACTCCCATCAGGGGCACTAGAACAGGGGGGGCCAAGGGGCTATGCCTCCCCCCCACTTTTAAAAGTGGGAGGACTATGCCCTTCCATTTTTTACCAGCTGTAAGGGCGAGCAATGTGGGGAGGAGAGGAGTGAGTGGGGGTCAGGCTCTTGGTGGGGAGACATGGCATGGGAGTGTGGCCTTGGGGGAAGAGGTGGTGCTGGGGAAGGGGCCGCTTGAGGGCAGAGGTTCAGGGAGAAGGGGCAGTCTGGGGGCAGGGCCTCAGGTGTATGGCACAGGGGGCAGGGCCACAGTTCAGATGCCTGTGGGCCCCCCGCTTTTAGGGCACTTCCGCCACTACTGACCGCCGTTACCTTGAGAAGAAGGAAGGGGATTTACACCACCCTCACAGGTGGCTGGTAGGGGAGTCCAGGCCCTCCCTCTCCATGGGGCTCCAACCCAAGGCCCTGCGAATGGCAGGGTTACCGAGCACCTGGGCGTGCATCAAAGCTGCCTCCCTGGACCACTTCCTATCAGTAACTTTCCCAGTCCAGGGCCAACGTCTCACAAACAGTCCAATGAGAGAGTGAGTTTTCTTGACACCTTAAATGCCGGCTTCTTGGAGCAGCTAGTCCTGTGACTCACAAGAGGAGAGGCAATTCTTGATTTAGTCCTAAGGGGAACACAGGATGCGGTCCAAGAGGTGAATATAGCTGGACAGTGTGGTAATAGTGACCATAATATAATTAAATTTAACATCCCTGGGGTGGGGAAAACACCCCAGCGGCCCAACACTGTAGCATTTAATTTCAGAAAGGGGAACTACACAAAAATGAGGATGTCAGTTAAACAGAATCTTAAAGGTACAGTGCCAAAAGTAAAATACCTACAAGCTGCATGGAAACTTTTTAAAGACACCAATATTAAATGTATACCCCAAATTAGCAACAGAGCCAAAAAAGAGCCACTGTGTCTAAACAAGCAATAAAAGAAGCAGTGAGAGACAAAAAGGCATCCTTTAAAAAGTGGAAGTTAAATCCTAGCGAGGAAAATAGAAAGAAGCATAAACTCTGGCAAATGAAGTGTAAAAATATAATTAGGAAGGTGAAAAAAAATTTTGAAGTACAGTTCTCCAAAGACTCAAAAAGTAATAGCAAATTTTTTTTTTAAAGTACATCAGAAGTAGGAAGCCTGCTAAACAACCAGTGGGGCCACTGGACGATCGAGATGCTAGCTGGCAGCCGGTGTCAAGTGGAGTGCCCCAGGGGTCGGTCCTGGGGCCAGTTTTGTTCAATATCTTCATAAATGATCTGGAGGATGATGTGGATTGCACTCTCAGCAAATTTGCGGATGATACTAAACTGGGAGGAGTGGTAGATACGCTGGAGGGGAGGGATAGGATACAGAAGGACCTAGACAAATTGGAGGATTGGGCCAAAAGAAATCTGATGAGGTTCAATAAGGATAAGTGCAGAGTCCTGCACTTAAGACAGAAGAATCCAATGCACCACTACAGACTAGGGACCGAATGGCTAGGCAGCAGTTCTGCGGAAAAGGACCTAGGGATGATAGTGGACGAGAAGCTGGATATGAGTCAGCAGTGTACCCTTGTTGCCAAGAAGGCCAATGGCATTTTGGGATGTATAAGTAGGGGCATAGCGAGCAGATCGAGGGACGTGATTGTCCCCCTCTATTCGACATTGGTGAGGCCTCATCTGGAGTACTGTGTCCAGTTTTGGGCCCCACACTACAAGAAGGATGTGGATAAATTGGAGAGAGTCCAGCGAAGGGCAACAAAAATGATTAGGGGTCTGGAACACATGAGTTATGAGGAGAGGCTGAGGGAACTGGGATTGTTTAGTCTGCAGAAGAGAAGAATGAGGGGGGATTTGATAGCTGCTTTCAACTACCTGAGAGGTGGTTCCAGAGAATCATAGAATCATAGAATATAAGGGTTGGAAGGGACCCCAGAAGGTCATCTAGTCCAACCCCCTGCTCGAAGCAGGACCAAATCCCAGTTAAATCATCCCAGCCAGGGCTTTGTCAAGCCTGACCTTAAAAACCTCTAAGGAAGGAGATTCTACCACCTCCCTAGGTAACGCATTCCAGTGTTTCACCACCCTCTTAGTGAAAAAGTTTTTCCTAATATCCAATCTAAACCTCCCCCACTGCAACTTGAGACCATTACTCCTCGTTCTGTCATCTGCTACCATTGAGAACAGTCTAGAGCCATCCTCTTTGGAACCCCCTTTCAGGTAGTTGAATCTTATTGAACCTCATCAGATTTCTTTTGGCCCAATCCTCCAATTTGTCTAGGTCCTTCTGTATCCTATCCCTCCCCTCCAGCGTATCTACCACTCCTCCCAGTTTAGTATCATCCGCAAATTTGCTGAGAGTGCAATCCACACCATCCTCCAGATCATTTATGAAGATATTGAACAAAACCGGCCCCAGGACCGACCCTTGGGGCACTCCACTTGATACCGGCTGCCAACTAGACATGGAACCATTGATAACTACCCGTTGAGCCCGACAATCTAGCCAGCTTTCTACCCACCTTATAGTGCATATAGAGAGGATGGTTCTAGACTATTCTCAGTGGTAGAAGAGGACAGGACAAGGAGTAATGGTCTCAAGTTGCAGTGAGGGAGGTTTAGGTTGGATATTAGGAAAATCTTTTTCACTAGGAGGGTGGTGAAACACTGGAATGCGTTACCTAGGGAGGTGGTGGAATCTCCTTCCTTAGAAGTTTTTAAGGTCAGGCTTGACAAAGCCCTGGTTGGGATGATTTAATTGGGGATTGGTCCTGCTTTGAGCAGGGGGTTGGACTAGATGACTGCCTGAGGTCCCTTCCAACCCTGATATTCTATGATTCTATGATTCTAAAGAAGAACTCAAGGACGATAAGGCCATTGCGGAGAAACTAAATGAATTCTTTGCATCGGTCTTCACGGTTGAGGATGTGAGGGAGATTCCCAAACCTGAGCCATTCTTTTTAGGTGACAGACCTGAGGAGCTGTCCCGGATTGAGGTGTCATTAGAGGAGGTTTTGGAACAAATTGATAAATTAAACAACAGTAAATCACCAGGACCAGATGGTATTCACCCAAGAGTTCTAAAGGAACTCAAATGTGAAATTGCAGGACTACTAACTGTACCAAATGACTGGAAGATAGATAATGTGATGCCAACTTTTAAAAAGGGCTCCAGAGGTGACCCCGGCAATTACAGGCTGGTAAGCCTGACTTCAGTACCAGACAAATTGGTTGAAACTATAGTAAAGAACAAAATTGTCAGACACATAGATGAACATAATTTGTTGAAGAATAGCCAACATGGTTTTTGTAAAGGGAAATCATGCCTCACCAATCTACTAGAATTCTTTGAGGGGGTCAACAAGCATATGGACAAGAGGGATCCAGTGGGTATAATGTATTTAGATTTTCAGAAAGCCTTTGACAAGGTCCCTCACCAAAGGCTCTTAAGCAAAGTAAGCAGTCATGAGATAAGAGGGAAGTTCTCTTATGGATTCGTAACTGGTTAAAAGACAGGAAACAAAGGATAGGAATAAATGGTCAGTTTTCAGAATGGAGAGAGGTAAATAGTGGTGTCCACCAGGGGTCTTCTGTTCTGGGACCAGTCCTATTCAACATATTCATAAATGATCTGGAAAAAGGGGTAAATAGTGAGGTGGCAAAATCTGCAGATGATACAAAACTACTCAAGATAGTTAAGTCCCAGGCAGACTAGAAAGAGCTACAAAAGGATCTCTCAAAACTGGGTGACTGGACAACAAAATGGCAGATGAAATTCAATGTTGATAAATGCAAAGTAATGCACATTGGAAAACATAATCCCAATTATACATATAAAACGATGGAGTCTAAATTAGCTGTTACCACTCGAGAAAGAGATCTTGGAGTCATTGTGGATAGTTCTCTGAAAACATCCACTCAATGTGCAGGTCTATAAAATCATGAATGGTGTGGAGAAAGTAAATAAGGAAGTGTTATTTACTCCTTCTCATAACACAAGAACTAGGGGCTACCATATGAAATTAGTAGGCAGCAGGTTTAAAACAAACAAAAGGAAGTATTTTTTTCACACAACACATAGTCAACCTGTGGAACTCCTTGCCAGAGGATGTTGTGAAGGCCAAGACTATAACAGGGTTCAAAAAAGAACTAGATATATTCATGGAGGATAAATCCATCAATGTCTATTAGCCAGGATGGGCAGGGATACTGTCCCTAGCCTGTGTTTGCGAGAAGCTGGGAATGGGTGACAGGGGATGGATCACTTGATGATTCCCTGTTCTGTTCATTCCCTCTGGGGCACCTGGCATTGGCCACTGTCAGAAGACAGGACACTGGGCTAGATGGACCTTTGGTCTGACCCAGTCTGACTGTTCTTATGTCCTTATGACATTGCTAAACTTTTGGTAACTGACACCTTATTGATTCCACACTAGTTTGGCTCAGGTTTGCTGTGGTTTTACCCTGAAAATGAGAGAAGGGTTTCCAAAGAAAGTCACATAAAATCAGGACTAGGCCCCAAAGTGAAACCAGAGGGTGTTGTGCTCTCCAGACCCATAGAGAAGGAAATACTGACGGCCCAGCCAGACATTCGTCTGTCACTGAGAAGGCTGCTTTACCCTGGAAACATGCTCCGGTTCCAGGAATTTCACTGAGGGCTGTGCCTGTGCATAGTATGGAGAATATGACTGGAGGAACCTCACAGAGTCTGACATTTTGCCAACTAATTGAATTTTGTCTTGTGGGCTTCCCAAATCCTGATCAAGTTTGCCAGCCCTTTGTTCCTGTAATTTGAACCCTGAGTGCTTCTATTCCCCGAGGGTGAGTCAAATAAACAAACACAAAAGAATCCCAGCTAAAGGGAACTAGGGATGGAAGAGCCCTCAGCCCACTCAGCGAGTGCAAGTGGAGAGTAATATTTGGGCCACGTACAATATTTCTTTTTGCAGTATAGCCTCATAGGGCTAGATCTTCGACCGCTTACAAGTTGGCATAGCACATTTAAGTCAAAGGATCTGTACTGATTTACCGAAGCTAAAGATCTAGCCTTTCTATTTTAAAGGTCAGAAGGCACCACTATAACCATTCAGCCTAACCTCTCACAGGAATCGGTTCTTGGCCCTACACTATTTAAAAGAGAGACAAGGTAAGTGAGGAAATATCTTTATTTGGCCCAACTTCTGTCAGTGAAAGAGACAAGCTTTCTGCTTACACACAGTTCTTCAGGTCTGGGAAAAGATATTCAGAGTGACACAGCTAAATATAAGGTGGAGCAGAGTGTTAAGCATAAGGAGTTACCACACGTTCCAAAAAACCATTCAAAGTGAAGTGGGCAGTTCACACCTCTGCAGTCATAGGACAAAGGAGAGTTAGTCAGTTACAGATTGTTGTAAGGGGACATAAGTCCAGTGTATCTATTGAGTCCATGATTACTGGTGTTTAACTATAATGCCCAATGGTTGAGGAGGACTAGGGGGCAGTCCAGAGCATTAGTCAAGTGTGCATGAAAGGCCGGGTAGCCTGCAGGTCGGTCTGTATCGGAGGCAGTCCAGGGCAATGGTCACAGCTCTTGCAGGTCAGTAATGAGACGATCCAATCCAAGGGGGCCGAATTAGTGAGTTGGGGAGATGAGGCAGCAAGGTTGGGTTGGGCGAGGCAGGAGGGTAAGGCAGTCTGGGGTGCAACCAGCAGGCAATAGTCTATTGCTCAGACAGCTTCTGCTTCCTGTTGGGGCCTTTATATAGACCAGGTCCCCAGTGAGCATGCTGCCTTTCCATTCAATCAGGGGCCAGAGGCATGGCTGCTGTAGGCCTTTGGCACCAAGGCTGTTGGTCAGGGGTACCAGTTAGCTCCATTGCCATGGAGTAGCAGCTAAGGTTGCCACCTAAGGCTCTGGCAGGCCACGGTTCAATACTGGGCTTCTGAAACCAGCAGGGCTATGAATTTAAGCTCCCAGGCTCATCTTTTGAAGGTGTTATGCAGATTTCCTTTGAGGACGAGGACTGGGAGGTCAGAAGTGGAGTGATCATTTTGTGAAAATTGTTCACCCATGGGTGATACAAAAATGATAAAAGACAAAAACAACCTGTGTGAGTTCACTCAAGAGCATAGGGATCGCCTGGTTTCACCCGCATGGTTGTTATTGGGGCATTTAGCACACTGGATGAGGTACCCACATGTTGTGATAGGCATGCGTAAGACCCATGGATCTTGAAAGGTGTGTTGTGGGGGGTGTTGATCACCAGAACAGTGGAGATATGTCTGCAGGATTACATCTGTTTGTCTGGCCAGGTCTGGTACCGCTTTGAATTGGTGTGTCCTGGTCTGTGGGGAGCTTTTTTCTGATGATGAGCTTAGTGAGTTTGGGGGTGGGGGGGGGTGTTTGAAGGCCAGAACAGGGGGTTTGGGAAAGATTTATTTTGGGATAGGGTCCCCACTGAGTATGGGTTGTAACTGTTTGATGATACCTTGTATGGATTCCAGTGTGGGATGGTAGGCGACAACTAGGTGTGTGTGGTAGGAAGGGATTTTTTTCTGTACTGGAGCAGGTTCTCTCAGAGAATTAGGGTGGCCCATTCCATGATGTGATCTATGTCACGCTGTCTGGAGGGGCTCATGACTGTGAGTGCCAACCTCAGGGCAGACTGTCAAGAAGCAGGGCAGACACCCCAAACTGCTTGTATGTTCTATAATTAGATTTCACCAAACTGGTAAGAAGTGTGAACTCCTAAATCAGTGAACTCCAGTCTTACCATGCAGCCCCAGACAGTCCCCTGGGGCATTCCAGTCTATCTTTCCACCCAGGCAAGCTGGACTTAGTGATCATTGGTTGCTATACAGCAAAGATTACAAAATATTCAGGTTGCTTCCAGTCCCGAGAGACCAGTCACTTACCCCAGATCAACTTGTACCTTAGATCTCACAGCAAAGATACCTCTTGTAGCCAATCCTGTAGTAAATGATCTAAGGATTTATTAACTAAGAAAAGAAATGAGAGAGTTATCACAAGGTTAAAGCATGCAAACATATACACGCAAATGAGTTACAGGCTATGGTTTCCAAAAGGTGACAGAGCTGTAGTAATCTGTCAGCTCTGAATGTCTTTTAGGGTTAACCCATGTTGCCCTTGGGAATCTCTGCTTCTGGTTGATAGATCCAGCCCTCTGAGAGTCCAAACAGTAAACAAGATGAAAAACGTCCTTGTCGGCTATTTTTATTTCTTTCTTCCAGAATTCAAGCTGATGGGAGGAGCCCTTTTGCATGTAGCCTTTTCATGGTGTGAGGGGTCAATTAACAAAGTATTTGTATTGTGACGTCCCACAATGGCCCATTTAGTTTTGATAGCCCTTCTTGATGGGCAGGAGACGAGCCCTCGTGATGGGGTTAGCCATTGCAGAGCGACCACGTTTTACAGTTAAAAAGCAAAAACTTAAATATTACCTTATGACATATGATAAAGATATAGGTGAGATTAATGCATGCAGCAACTGACAGGCATTGCATAAGGTCTAAACGTATTCTGTGGTATCTGAGTGCCTGGTGTGTTTGGGGTTGCTGCTGGATCTGTGGAGGTAAGTGTGGCAATCTGTGGATTTTTTTATATATAGTTGTCTTTAGGTTTCCATGGTTAAAGCTGATTGTGGTGTCTGGGAAGTTGACGCTGATGTGGGAGTGTTCTAGAGAGACTTTGATGGATGGGAGGTGGCTGCTGAAGTTGTGTTGGAAATCTATGAGGGAGTTTAGGTTGTCTGTCCAGAGGATGAAAACATCATTGAAGTGTTTCAGGTATATCATTGATTGTGTGCTGCATTTTTCCAGAAATGCAGAAAGGTAACCCATGAAGAGGTTGGCATATTGGGGGAACATCCAGAACTTAATTTGTGATGAAAGAGGTGCTGGGGCTCAAGCAATTGTTTTACTTTCATAACTGATGTGGCAAGCCCAGAGGTACCGGGGCTATGAATTGCCAAGCCTAGAGGTGCCAGGGCTCAGTCCTGGCAATCCCTGGCACAAATTAAGCCCTGGAACCATCCTAGTACCCAGGGTTGCTCCCATGGTTTGCACAAAGTGTTTGCTGTTGAATGTAAAGTTGTTGTGGGTGAGGATGAAATGGATTAATTTTGCCAGAAGCTGGAAATGAGTGACAGGGGATGGGTCATGATGATTTTCTGTTCTGTTCATTCCCTCTGGGGCACCTGGCACTGGCCACTGTCAGAAGAGAGGATACTGGGCTAGATGGACCTTTGATCTGACCTAGTCGGGCCATTCTTATGATGTGTTTGGGGTGGACATCTCAGTGTTGTGCATTGTCTTGTAGATATTTGAGGCAGGCAGCAATGCAGTCATGGTGAGGGATGGTAAAAGCTCCACTCTAGGAATTATTTGGGGGAAGTTCTCTGGCCTGTGTGACACAGCAGGTCGAACTACATGGTGACAGCGGTCCCTTCTGGCCTTGGAATCTATGAATAGCAGGTTAGAGAATTTCATCCATGCAGTGGAGAGAATTACTCCACCCTAATAAATAAGTGACACTATTGAGTCCAATAACTGGTGGCAGAATTAGTGTGTATCTTTTAGAAAGTCACCCAGTCGCAGCTGAAAGAATGCATCACGCCCCTTGATAGAATTTAGACTTTTCCTCTCTCCCGCTCCTTCATATTTTTTACAGCCACTCCTAGAGTCATAGATTCTATAGTCAAGAAGGGACCACTGTGAACATCTGGTTTGACCTCCTGTGGAGCGCAGGTCAGAGAACGTCCCTGGAGAATTTGAACCCAATAACAGCTCAGGGCAAGTCCCACGAGCTTTCCAAATTATTATTAACACCTGGGTTTAAACCTGAGCAAACACTATGTAACCTTCCCTTTGTGTCCAGGATGTAGATAAAGCACCAGTTGCATCTCTCTGGATCAGCACTAGCCTCTCCCCAGCACTGATAGGAAATCCCAGTTTTATTATTTATTGTTGTTTGTATTGTGGTAGCATGCCTAAGGACCCCAGTCACTGGTGCCCCCTGTTCTGTTAGGCAATGAATAAATATGGAATAAAAAGACAGTCTCCACCTTTAATTACATACAAATTAGGTTTCTGACAAGATGCAACAGGCACTTGAAGCCAACCAAGAAGCGAGGGGGGTTGGGAAGGGCGGATGAGGGAACAATGGTATGAACGCATTTTCAGGCAAACTCGCTGCTTACACAAGGTAGGTTGCTACTTGCCTAGCCACTGTCAATTGCTCGTGTTCTGTCAGTGTCACAGGTCTGTGTTCCCAGCTCCATCTCGCCTCTTGTGAGCCCCATCTGAAGGACACTCCCAGCGTCCCCAGTCCTTTCAGGCCTCACAACCTGAGGAAGCATCACTCCATGATGCTGATATTTAACACTACCTGGCTGGGCCCGTGATTAGAGTAGGTCCAGCGCCCCTGAGCCAGAGCGGGTGGGGCAGCATCTGGGCTATAAAGGGTCAGAGGGGGTTTCAGAGAGGGCAGCGCTGGAAGGGGAACCGCAGAGTGAAGCTGCGGCACGAGGGGATCCTGCAGTGGTCCCTGAGGAAGGGAACTGGGGCTGGGTGAGACGAGCCAACTGATGGTTTTGTTTTTCCTTTGGGGGAAGGCAAAGAAGGCAGGCCAGGCGTTGGCTCTGCTCCGGCTGCTCAGACAGCAGGGAAGGGCAGTACCTCGGGGGGGGACAGGCTGTGGCCGGCTTGGGGCTGAGTGGAAGATTTGTTTGGTGTTTGGAACTTTGTGTTAACACAAAAGCAGACCCCAAGAAGGTCTGTGTAGCGGGGTGGTCACCCGCTCCCTGGTCTGGAAAGGGTTACAGCCAGCCCTGGGAGGGCTGGAGCTGCGGGCTAAAAGCTAGGCTGATTGGGGAAGAAGCCACAGCTGGGCCACGCCCCATTCAGACCTCAGCTGGCCCTGATAAAAGGGCTATGAGGCAGGTGCTAGACACACTCTCCCTCCAGCTTTAGAGGGAGAAGGACCTGGCTGCTTGGAAGCAGGCAACCGAACCGGGGAAAGGAGCTGGGGAGCTCCCGCCTGGCAACTCCCCAGGCTGCAGGCCCTGTGCAAGGCCAAACCAGGTACTGGGGTTAGGCAGAGGCAGCAGGTCCAAACCCCACTTTGCCAGTAATGAATGGCTTGTATGCTGCAGTCTGCCCCAGTGAGCAGGGGCTAGGTGGTGACTGGCAGTAGCCACAGACGGAGGCAAGGTGGGGATAGAGGGTTGAGGGTTCCCTGGGGAGGGGAGACCCAGATCTGTGGGGGAACTGCTTGGGGGCAGCACCCAAGGTAAAGGGGCACTGGGGTCTGGGAGGGACACGGGGCAAGCGGGACATCGGCCTACAGAGGGCGCGCTGAAGGCTGGAAAAGCTAATTCCCTGGATGACCAGCGGGAGGCGCCTGATTCTGATCTGATTCTGGCCCCCCAAATAAGAGGTGCCGGTGAGTCCCTCCTTGCTACAGTCTGGGACTGGATGAGAGAGACTGTGTGGAGTTTGTTTAAGGAGGGGAAAACAGAGGCATTGTAGGGGTGCCACGAAGGGGTGCCCCACTGTGTCACGCTGCCACAGCCGGAACTCTTGGACCTAGAAGGGGAGCAAGTTCCAAATAGCCCACATCTGGCGACCTTCGGGGCCTGCTGCTAAAGTCACCTGTTGGAGAGCATTTTTGGACAAGGCGGAGGGCGTGCTGCCCCGAACAGGATCAAGGGGTGGCAGGGAGTTTTCTGTAGGCGTCTGGGTGTTGAATGAAGCCACAAGTACTCCTGGTCACCTTAGAGACTAACACATTTATTTGAGCATAAGCTTTCGTGAGCTACAGCTCACTTCGTCGGACTACTCAAATAAATTTGTTAGTCTCTAAGGTGCCACAAGTCCTCCTTTTCTTTTTGCGGATACAGACTAACACGGCTGCTCCTCTGAAACCTGGGTGTCGAATGATCATTTTAATGCACTAGGATTTTTGTTGTATTATTAAGGTGTCTGGAGCCTTGGATAGGCACCTGCTTTTTAATTTATATCTAAATAAGTAAACAAATGCTGACGTTGCATCTTCCTACCATGATGATTTTGCCTCGCCGCACGACGGCGTTACGTTGTCAGGTCCTGGTGCGATATGACGATGTGAACACTGCAGCATCAGGAGGCTTTTACAAGGGCAGCCTGTGCCAGACAGGGTGGGTTCAGTGCTCAGCAGGTCCAAGGAACCTTGACTCTAGTATCAATTCATGGGGGTTCGCTTCCTGCTGCTCTTGAGTTTCACGCTGAGTTGCAGGGTGTAATAGCACAAAGATTCAAAGCCAGAACCACCCAGCTGTGCTTGGTTGCTGGTCAAAATCCAGTCAGTGAGCGAATTTCACCCCAAACCAAATGTTGCCCTGTGGCTTGCCTGACTCTAGTGTTGCTGACCCTGGTTCAAGCTTGGTTTTGTATGGAAACCCCACAACTAGGCTACTTATGCTTGATTATTATGATTATTTATATTACAGCAGTACTTAGACATCCGGGCCATATTGTGCTGGGCACTTCACAGACACAGAGTAAGAGACAGCCCTGCAGTTTGCAGTCTAGATGGACAAAGGATAGGAGAAAGGAAGAACTATCATCCCCCATATTACAGATGGAGAATGGAGGTACAGAGACATTAAGTGACTTGACCGAGGGTTGGACTGAGGGTACCTCTACACAATAGAATCATAGAACAATAGGTTTAGAAGGGACTGCAAGGATCATCTAGTCTAAAACCCCCTGGCAAGATGCAGGATCTGCACGGCCCATGGTAGTGAATCCTCCCACTCCAAGCTGACAAACTGGGGCTTGCAAAGCTCACCTTACAATCTAGCTGGATAGAGGTAGCAGCTTGGGCTCTGAAGCCTAGCGAGGGGTAGGGGTGGGCTTCTGAACCCGAGCTGCAACTTCAAAGGCTGTCTACACAGCTATTTTTCACCTGTCTGACCTGAGCTGCAATCCCGCAGGCTGTGTAGACATACCCACAGGGAGTCTGGGGCAGAGCTGGGAATGGAACCAAGACCTACTGGGCCCAATCCAGGGCCTGAATCACAAGACCCTCCTTCTGATTCCAGGCCCCATTCTATATGTCCAGCACAGCTATGATATGGTTATTACTGATAAATGAGAAGCCAGACAGGAAGGAGAGTGGCTTTGACTGTGGCATGCTCCCAAACCTCCAGGCTACCTACGAAGCCACAGCTGCATTTCTCACCCACAGCTGATCCACAAATGCCCACTGCAGAGGTCCACAAAGCAGGCTGTCTTTCCATGACTAAGAGCCGCCAGAGCGGAAGCTTGGCTTTGAGGGGCGGGTGAGGAACGAAAGCCTGTGCCTGGCTCCCAAAGAGCTCTGCCGCCTGATAAGCTCACGCTGGAGGAATGCGTGACGGGTTCGTGCCCTGGATGATATGAACATTAGATTTTTTTTTTTTTAAAAGAGAAAGCGAATGAACTCAAGACTTCCCAGCTCTTGTGGTAACGAAAGGCTGCTGGCAAAACTAACATAGGGAGAGGATTCCAGAGACATGGTAGGGTTTGTGGATATGTTCCTGGACTGCAACTGCTTCACAGCATCACTTCAGTGTGCAGCACCCCGGGGCCTCATTGGGTCACATCACTAGGTCACTGATGCTGTGTGATGGCATCAGTTAACTCCTTCTTCTTAAGGGGAGACGGGCTTGGCTGCTCTGCTGCTTGTGTAGCTGGTGGCAGGAAGCCGGGCTGGTCTGGCCGGTGCTGGCCATTCCCCAAGTCCATGCAAGTGTGATATTACTAACAGATGCCCCAGTTATCCCCTTGATTTCTGTCATTCCACCAACTTTCACAAATGCCCAGAGTGGCTCAAATAAGCTCTGGAAAAGCATCCATGCTTTGGCCAGCTTGCCTCAAATGATTCTCCAAACCAGTTGAAATTCTCCCACGAAACCCTCAGCGGGTCTAGTGACTTGAACCCTTCTATAAGCCTGTAATCAAGGTGCTACTGCTCGTTGTATACCATGCACCAGCTGCTCCTGTGTTATGATGAACAAAGCTGGGGGAGCTCTCTGAAAACTCTTCATACAGAGAATGAACCTCCAAGTTAGAGTTAGAAAATCTATATACGAGCACCCCAAAATCTGGCAGTGTTAGAGATCTGGAGTTTTGGTGAAGCTCATTATCAAGATAGAGGACATGTACTAAATTCTAGGGTGTATCTGGATTTGAGCTTCAATCACCTCCAAAGTCCAGCTCTGGATCATTTTGGGGGGCATCACTATCTGAAAAGGTTCAGAAGTTCAGTCCAGATAAAGAACCAAAGGTTCCAGTTTATCAGAATCTTGTCTGTAGTTCTTGGGCCTCCTAAATCTGGCCAGAAATCTTAGCAAAAACTATTCTTGTGAGCTTTCCAGTGCTATCTATGTATGGATTGCTCTGTCTAGCTGTCTGATACGGTAGTCTGAGTGCCCTCTTCCAGCTGCACCTGAATTACCAGCGTGGAGGAGATTTGTTTTGTGATATCTTGACTTTCTGATTCTGGCCCCCCAAATAAGAGGCAATCATAACAAATGGAAATAAATAAATAAGCTTTTGAGTGGGTGAAGTTACCGGCCGACTTGGTTTGAACTGAGTTTGTGCTAGGGATGGGGGCTATTCAAACAGGAACTCAGGGGAGCCCTCATTTGCCTGTCTCGGTGTCCAGTTCCACCAGGACTTCGAGTGCTGATGTCTTGCTGCACCCCTTCCTTTTTCTTTCTGTTTTCACACTGGATTTTTTTTGTCCTGCCTCTGTACTTTTCCACTCCTGTTTCCTCACAGTCTCTGTGGGACACAGGCCCAATAACAACGAAGCCTGGTTTAGGAAGCTGTGATGTCTGACTGGGTTCAAAATCAGCTTAAAAATGGTTGGCTTTGAGAGAGGAGTAATAGATGAGAGAGACCACACAACGAGATGACCATAGTGTATGAGCCAAAGCAATAAAACATCCCACCTGTAGCTGACCTGGAAGGGTCCTGTGAGTCTGTTTGGGCCAGGAACAAGAAGGTGAAAGAGGAAGGAAGGACCAGTGGTTAGGTCACTAGCTTGGAACTTGAGAAATGGATTCAATTCTGTGCTTTGCCACAGAATACTATGCAACCTTGGTCAAGTCACTTAGTCTCTCTGCCTTAGTGATGGAGGGGTGTTGAGAGGATAAACACATTGATCGGCTGTACTTACACTCAGAAGATGGATTTTCTATCCTGTGAAAGATTTCAAGATTTAAAAAAATCCTCTCAAGTCAGGATAAAGGTGAAATTTTCACAGAACAAAATTCCGAAGGAAAACATCATTTGGGATCAGTCAAAGCATTTCATTTCAATTTCAGCAATTTTTTCTAATTCATATTAAAAAAAAAAAAGTAAATTTCAAAATGAAAAGTTGTTTCAAAATGAAAAACCAAAACCTTTTCAGTCCAAAAATGGGACATTTTGACATTTAAAAAAAATTCCCGTTTTTTTCCAGGAGCAAAATTGCTTTAAAATCAATATAATTTTGAAAGAGTCAGTTTTGTTAACATTCCGTTTTCTAACCAAAAACTGTTTCAACAAAGATTTTTTTCTGGCCCAGCTTTGACTGTGAGCTGCTCAGATATTATGGTGATGGGGGCTAGGGAAAAACGATAGATAGGGGTAATTGTGTCCAAACCCCCAGAATCAACTTGTTGACCTTTCTGCCACTCTTTGGATTTGGAATTGGTTCTGACCAGCTAGGTTTGCCCAGCTTTATGCTTTCCATCCAGAATGAATATGGAGCCAGCACATGGGTCCCGTTGATCTCATGTGCTTTGGATTAAGCCCTTGGCAAGGCAATGTCAGTTCCCATCAATAC
Source organism: Caretta caretta (assembly GCF_965140235.1). Taxonomy (NCBI): domain Eukaryota; kingdom Metazoa; phylum Chordata; order Testudines; family Cheloniidae; genus Caretta; species Caretta caretta. Next base: position 150,522,313 of record NC_134209.1, on the reverse strand, counting down.
TGAGATGATTCCCCAAAATGTACTTGGCTGGTTGGGAAAGTTCTGATCAATCCCCTCCCCCTCAGCCAGCTTCTGCTGACCTTCTCTGTCAATTGACCAATCACAGGTGACCACACTAGCAGGAATAAGGGGGATTTTTGCCCATTCTCACCCACTGCCACCCAGTTGGCTGGATGCTTTGTTTAGAGGATGCCTACAAATGTATTTGCCCTGGACTTTGCAGAGGAGCTCAAAGAAGTCCATTGAGTTGAATTTCAATGGCAGTTGGGTGCCCAACATCCTTAACCTCCTTCAAAATTCCCAGCTGCAATGAAAATGGGGCGGGTGTAGCTGCTCCCCGTGCCGTTCCCATTGCTCTATGAATGCACAGAGGATTTGGACTTCACAGCTGCTCCAGAGTGCTACTCCATTCCAAAGAAAAGTAACCCACCCTGAAATAAAACCCAGAGGCTCTTGGGTGGCAGCTCTCCAGCACACACATACACACCCACACCCCTGAAAACACACATGTTAGTCAAGCTCATGTACACAATCCCACAGAAAACCATGCAGAGATAACGCACACACATCCGCACAGCACACCCAGCGTCACTTGCAGAGAAGAGCACACACCATGTAGCGTTTTCAGTTCCTGAGTCACCGTATTTCCAAACACTCACGGCTTAGTGGCAAAGCATCTTGAGTTCACCCTGACAGATCCCATATGGTTTAGGCCTATTTTGATCATTTGCCATCCTGTTGACCTTTAAACTATTTAATGGTAGTAGAGAGGAATCTGAAAGCTTTATTGCCACAGTTTTTATGGTGCTACTCTTAATATTATTCCATCTGTAGATCATTCCTGAAGATTTCTCTCTCTCCTCTGCCTCCAGAAGTTTTGTGCCAAAGGGATGCGGTACAATTCCCATTCACAAAACCCCTCTCTTCCAGCTTTAATGGCAGCCCTAGCCCTGCCAAGAAAGCTCTTTAGAAACTTGGGAGCTTACTTGGCCTTTATTAAAGACATTTGTCACGTGCAGCCTGGCATGTTTTCGTTCAAGATCATCTGTAGATTTTGCGTATCCAAAGCAGTTTCTCCCCCACCACTGTTTAACTCATGAAGAAGATTCCTCAATCTCCAAAATATCAGTCACGTGACAGGGAAAAGTGACGGGAAGGTGATAGGGACTGGCCAGGCTTCTGTGCCTTGGGACATGTTCATGGAGCTAAGCTGAGTGACACCACCGGAGGACATCAGTGAAAATATGCCAAGGAACCACCGTTGAGGTTCTCATCATTTATACTTCAATAGATGGATAGATCAATGGATCCTTTGAGGGCTATCAAACTTTTCCAGAGTCAGGACCATCTCTTAATAAAAAGATTGTCTTGTTGACCCCTCCCATCTCCTGTTCCTCCCACGTTGACTGGTTGTACCTCCCTTCCCCACCTGGTCTGGTCCCACATCCACTTCAGTACCCATATCACCCATCCTTGCCTCCCCTCCAGTCCCCACATCTTCCATCCCCACCTCCCCTCCTGTTCCCCTTCACACGACTCTTCCATCCCTACCCATTCCCCATCACCCGCCCTTCCCACTCATGACTACACAAACCCCGTCCACTGATTCACAGTCTTAACGCAACCCTGTGGCACGGGCCACTCCAGATATTGCTTCCATGGCCAAATAACATCAGGAATGGATTGTGTGTTTTTTAGTGTCTCGTAAATGTCAATTAGCAGATGGAAGGCAGGGGGAGGAATCAGTGCCACGTGACCAGGCCCCGGACAGAGCTCCACAAGCCAGTCTGAGTATCAGGGTATTAGGTAACTGCCAGCCACAGAGCCCTCGCCTCTGTAGCATATGGAGATATATATATACAGGGAACACTGCGCCCACCACTGAAATTCAACCAGCTCTGGGCAGTGCTTGGAGTGGTCACGATGGTAGTTTTACTGCAAGCTCTATTGGACTGTGTCTGCAGGAGTCTCAGCTCCGTGTGGCTGTTTTATATTTTAACCCCCAGAAACCATGGGGACTATTTTCCCCCAGCTCTACTCATGACCTCATTCAGTTCTGAACAACAGTCTGCAACAGCCCCAAGTCGAAGGCACTGAGGTTTCAGGGCTGACCCTGGGCGTGCGGGGCCTCAAACTGGTCGAGAAAGGGTCAGATTGTCAGTTGCTGGGAGGGGGTGTTTGGCCATGAAGATTCACCTCCCCCCTCCAGAGCAATTGCCATTGGATGGGGAATTGCCTCCTGCTGCCAAACAGAAGCAAAGTGATGCTGGCCTGCCAGTTGCCAAGCCTGTGCCGGATACCTCAATGCATAATAACAGTTTCTATTTTATAGCATGTTTCATGTCTCCCACACATCCCCTTTCTAGACTTATATCCAGGAATCACTTTGCCCAACAATGAAATGCAGCCACTGCTGGGGATTAAGACAGCAGCTGTTTAATAGCCACGCAGAAACACCATTCAAAAATTTAGGACAGGAAGTGAAGAAGAATACTAGGTTTGACTAGACACTAGGGGTTAATCCCCTTAATCTTATAAAAACCCCTATGGGACCTTTCTTCAACAACCACGACTTGTTAGGCCTCTCTGTTTTATCGTATGATTCAACATTACTGTATAAAACCATGCTGGAGTTGACTGAGGGAGAAAGTCATCAACCATGGTACTAAGCCACCATCCATAGTACCAAAGCCCCTCGTAGCCCCCTGTGTGTTAGTTGGTGGTCTCCCATCCGAATACAGAACCCACCCACGCCACTTAACTTGCAGGATCAAGGGTTGGGTTGGGTTGGGGGGGAGCACAGCGAAGCAGCAGGCCTGATCCGATCTCCTCTGCTTGCAGTAATCTCATCACTTTAGAGTACTGTTTGTTTGGGGTTGCTGTTTTTTTGACTTGCCTCTAGAAGTGCTTAGAACCAACAAAAGAAATTTTAAATCCTGGGGATGAGGCAGGAAAATGAATTTAGGGCGAGCTGAAGGCCGCTCCCAAGGGCAACTCAGAACACTAGCACGAGCCGCACTCTTGACCTAAAAGCCTCTGTCTATTTAGAAAGGAACCACACTCGTTTGACCATGCGAGGGCACAATCTCCTTATTTTTGGGATTCCTGGCTACTCTACAATGGCTATTGTTCGATGCTTCTCACATTGCTTCACTCGCAGTAGTCAGTGCAAGAGAATGTGTGTAACCGCAGCAAGCCCTGGGAGGCAGCAGGGGAGGGACACTGGACAGCAATGGGAGTGGGTCAGCTGGGGGAATAGCTTGTGACCCGAGCCTTGGCAGTATGGGTGGATGAGGGGAGAGGACTTTGTTCCAGCAGAAGGTGCAGTGACCCACACCAGACTCAAAACTGGTCGTGGTTATGCGGAAGGCAGGAAATGACAGGGAGGAAAAAAGCTGACCCAGACATGTTCACTCCAAGCCCCGGCTGAATGGGACACAGCTGTGATCAAATAAAGTCCAGGTTTTTAAGGTTGATTCACTGTAAGGAAGGATGGTCTTGCAGAGAGGTTTATTGCAGGAGTGGGTGGGTGAGATTCTGTGGCCTGCATTGTGCAGGAGGTCAGACTAGATGATCATAATGGTCCCTTCTGACCTTAATATCTATGAGTCTATGAGTTAAGGAACTGGCTTGGCCTTGTGAAAACCGGGGTTCAAGTCCTTGCTGTGCTACAAACTCCCTGCATGACTTTAGCACAGGCTGTTTAATCTCTCGGTACCTCTGTAAAATGGGGATAATGGTATTTCCTTGCTTATCTGCTCTGTGGGGCTGTCTGTCTCTGAGTGTTGGGGCCTCTAGCTGCAATGTGTCAGGGCAATAATAGAGAAGATTGCAGTTTGATCCTTTGGTCGCAGCTTCCTTGCCTTCCCCACTCGCTGCCCAGCAGCCCTGGAAAGGCCAGCTCTAGGGCTGAGAGAGGAATTTGGTCTCTTAATCACTCAAACGCCATGGTGGTAGATGACCAACTCATTTGACAAAGGTGCCTTCAAGCAGCAGTGAACTTTGGGTGTTCTCAGCATGGTGTGTGTTGGGGGAGAGGGGTCAGGACATGAGCTAGAGGTGAAGGTTTCCATGGCCCACTTGAGCCATCTGCTCATTCCCTGAGCAGTATTCACTTATGTCTTCACTCATTTAGCACCTGCCTTCTCCTTCTCCATTTGCTGCTGGCGTGAGCCATCCCCGCTGCTGCTTCTGCCATCTGGGATAGCCTCACTGCCTCATCATCCTCTGCTGGTGGCAGAGCACGGCTTTTCATCTTCCCCTCGGACTAGGCCTCTGAATAGCTTTCCCTTTCTGAAATTATTTAGCTCAGCTGTTGCCCTATTTAACTCAGTATTGGATGCAGCTTTCACGAAAGATGCTAGACAAAAGAAAGTCATATTTTATTGTCCTCAGCACTCTACATTATGCTGTTTTTTTATGATGGCTTTGCTGTCCTGTGATGGGACAGAAGGGAATGGGTAGCATATGATTGGGGGCACAAGATTGGGAGTTAGAAGATTTGGGGTCCTCTGTCTGCTCAGGGGCAACTCAAAATGTCTTTGCCTCAGTTTCTCTGAATGGTAATGACGATAATCTCCTAGCTCACTGAAGGAGATTGTGAAGCTGCATTCCTGGTTATTTTCAAAGCACTTTGAAAGCCAAAGGAAATCCAGTGGCTGGAAGATGAGGTAACACAAATTCAGACCGGAAATGAGGTGCACATTTTTAACAGGGAGGGTAACTAGCGATTGAAACGGCTTCCCGAGAGACCCCAGTAGATTGCCCATCACTGGACACCTGTGCATCAGGACTGGATGCCTTTCTAGATGATATGCATTTGTTCAAGTGTCAATTATAGGGTTTAATGTAGGAATCATAGGCGCCGATTCCATGGTGGGTACTGAGCACCCCCTAACAGCTCCTCCCCTTCAGCCCTCCCGCCCGCCAGCTGCCCTGCTGATCAGCGCCTCCCACCCGCCGTGGATCAGCTGTTTAGTGGCATGCAGGAGACTCTGGGGAGAAGAGGGAGGAGCGAGGATGGGGCGTGTTCGGGGGAGGGGGTGGAACGGGGAGGGAAGAAGCAGGGTGGGAGCGCAGCGGGAAGAGGACGGGTGGGAAGAGGCGGGGCATGGATTTGGGGGAAGAGGTAGAGTGGGGGCAGGCCCTGGGGTGGAGCAGGGGTCAAGTACCCCCGGCCCCGGGAAAGGACAAAGTCGGTGCCTGTGGTAAGAATCACGGGGTGGGATTCTTTGGCCTGCGTTATGTAGGAGATCAGACTCAACGATCGTAATGACTTTTTAATCTATGAACCTTTGCTGGAAGGTGCTATCAAAGTACAAAGCGCTGTTATTTTCATAGGCGCCATCATACCCAGTTAGACCAGCGACCCCAGTTACGGCTAGTATCACAGGCAGCAGCCAACACCAGAACAGCATATTGTCGCCTTTTTTAATATGGGTGAATCAAGAACAAGGGCCCACGAACATAAGGAAAAAAATCAAGGAAAACTTCTCAGCTTTTCCACTGTACCTGTGGAGTTGTCCCTGGGAACAGAACTATTAAATGTGAATGAGGTTTTGTGCCTGAAAGGATGCTTTGCACATCTTCTTTAGCAGCATTGCCCATTCTCCGTAAGGATGAGTCCCCGGGGGTCTCAGGGGTGTTTGTTGGTTGGTGGCACTTGGAGCGCCTCAGAGGTGAAGCGTAGGAAAGGTCAGGAAGGACGGGAACAGTGACTCAGGCCGGGGGGCTAGGAAAGGGCGCAAGGGAAGCCACTGCTTTTCCAGCTGAAAACCTGCCACTGATTCAGCATGATTCAATGGCAGAATGAATCCCAGGCACTTTGTATTGTTGTTGACATTTACTTAGCGGGAGGGTTGACTGGCAGATTTAATAGAGCTGGGATGCTTCATGTCTAAGTCCAAATGACTAAAGTGCAATATTAAAAAGGATTGAAATGGAAGCCTTGGCAGATTACTCATTGGCTATTGCCTCAAGAAGCCATGTGGTGAACCAAAAATATGCTGTATGAATGGCCCAGCTCTTTTAAGGAATGCGTCGGTTTAGCAGAGACGGGATGTGCTGCTAAATTTGAGAACCAGCCCCGTTCTGGCTGCCCAGGAATACTGGTCCCTTGCAAGGCTGCAGGGTTAGCTAGCAAACGTCACTCTGCCTGCTTCATAAATGGCAGGCTGTGCAAGTAACACCTCAGCTGTGCAAAGAGCTTTCTGCCACACAGGATTCTGGCAGGATTTCTCTGTACCCAATGCTCACTCTCTCCTTGACCTTGGCACGCTCCTGTTATTGCCACACAGCAGAGGAGAGCCAGGCTTACTTGTTTTGCAAGCATCTATCTCCTCCCCATGCCAGGCGTTCTCCTACAGTCAGCCGGGGTTTGACACATTGTGCTTGAACTCATATCCACCAGCCAGATAGCAGCATCGGTTTGCTTTATGGAGCTGCCAATTTATGGCCACAGACACCATAGAACGCTTATCCAGTGTGCCAAGCCCTCCCACCCCATCCGTCAGGTGCTGTGTGTCTGCACTGCAGACTTCAGCATATTGCTCCTTTAAAAGAGAAACTTCCCTACATTCATAGATTTCCTAGCTTCCAGGGCCAGAAGGGAACAGTGTGATCATCTGACCCCCTGTATCACACAGGCCAGAGAACTTCCCCAAAGTAATTCCTAAAGCAGAGCTTTTAGAGAAACATCCCATCTTGATTTAAACATGGTCAGGGAGGGAGAATCTACCACGACTCTTGCCTAAATTGTTCCAGTGGTTAAAATTACTCGCACTGTTAAAAACGAAGGCCTTATTTCCAATCTGAATTTGTCTAGCCACAGGTTCCAGCCACGGGCCTGTGTTAGACCTTTCTCTGCTAGGTCGAAAAGCCCATTGTTAAATATTTGTCCTCTTTTAGGTAATTATAGATTGTGATAAAATCACTCCTTTACCTTCTCTTTGTTAGACTCAAGGAGCTCCATCTCTTCAGCTTATCTCTATAACACAGGTTTTCTAATCCTTTAATCCTTCTTGTTAGGGCTCTTCTCGGGACCCTCTCCAATTTATCAATATCCTTCTTGAATTGAGGGCACCAGACCTAGACACAAGATTACAGCAGAGGTCACACCAGTGCCAAATACCAATATAAAATACCTCTCTGCTCCTACTCGAGATTCCCCTGTTTATACGTTCCAAGACTGCATGAGCCCTTTCAGCCACAGCATCAATCTGGGAGCTGCTGATTACCCACCATGACCCCCAAATCTTTTTCAGAGTCACTACTTCCCAGGATAGAGCCCCCCCCCCCAATCCTGTTAGCATGGCCTGCATTCTTTGTTCCTAGAAGTATACCTTCACGTTTAGCCATATTAAAACACACATGGTTTGCCTGTGCCCAGAAAAGGAAGGAAGAGAAAAAGAACCACTGTTATCTTAAGTAATGCAGGAAGAGTTAGCAATCAGGGCCTGCAGAAGAGCCAGTCTCTGGGCAACCTAACAAGTGCAGCTGGCCTGTAGTCGGCTGCCTGCTTGGCTACCCCGCCTGACTGGTGGGAAGGGTCAGCCCACTCACGGCCAGCTACAGCAGCATTTCAGCAGCTGCACAAATCATTTGCCCACAGCTGCAATAGCTCCTGCCTTGTTCCCAACCCTGTTCTTGCCTGCCATCACTCCAGGTAACCCGGCTCTGACCCTCGGCTCTGATTCCTGACTCCGGCTGTGATCATTAGCTCTGGCATCTGGCCTCTGACCCCGGCTCCAGCCCTGGGCCCCTATTCCTGGCCACCAATGGCTGCTCTAACCACTGAGCATGACTGCCCACATCCCAGTCTCTGACAGGCAGATGCTCAAATCCTGGGGTGGTAAGGGATAGATAGATATGGGAATAGAGGGAGAGATGGGTACATAAGGGGATAAAAAGATGGATGGATGCTTTCAGATGGGGATAGAGAGAGATTCCAGACCGCACCCATCCCAGGCTAGCATCCTAACCACAGGACTCATACACCATTAGTCCACGTGCTGTTCCACCTACCCAGGCTCATGTGCATGAAACACACTGTACTTCTAGTACATGGCGCGACCAGTTAGTGGGGGTGCATTCCTGTCCCACAAGAGAGAGACGCCAGGGACGCCTGCTGTGAGGTCTGATCCATGCACCAGTGCCGCCCACCAGCAGAGGCCTTTTGCTTGCAGGGCACACAGGTGAGGATTTCGAGGTTGCAGCATGCACTCCTCAGTGCACTGGCTGCAGTCGGCCAGCAGGAGCAGAAGACAGCCCAGTCTCCAGGGTAGCTAATACCACCAGCCCCACTGCGTATCCCCTTTTCCTTGCACCCAGTACCAGGATTGCAGCTGCCCTTTGGGAAGGTGCATGATGGGAGTAGGGAAGCCCCTTTTGCCTCCCCTCACCCTTAGATTCTGCTCAGAACCTGCCACAACCTGGCCTGAAATCAACAACAACAACAATACGCTTAGACAGTGGAGGTCTGTAGTGTCGAGTGTCCGTGGCTTTATTCCAGGTGTCTAAGAGCTCCATGGGGTCACTACTGATCCTGTGCAGCCAGGTTAATCACGGGCGACTGTGTGGACACCGCCAGTCTGTGACTGTGGAGGGTCCCCTTCTGACCTCATGTCCGATTTTCAGAGTTCAGTGTGTGGGGACTTTGTCTCCGAGGAGGGCAACATGACCAAAAGGCCGGCCAGTGGTGACTTCAGTTCTCTTGAGGCCAGTTCTCATAGGCTTTAAGGCCAGAAGGGACCACCATGATCATCTAGTCTGACCTACTATGCGCTGCAGGCCACAGAACCTCACCCACCCACTCCTGTAATTTGCCCTTAACCTCTGGCTGAGTTACTGGAGTCCTTAAATCTGGATATAAAGAATTCAAGTTACAGAGAATCCACCATTTACTCTACTTCAAACCAGCCAGTGACCCATGTTCCACACTGCAGAAGAAGGTGAAAATGCCCTGGGGTCTCTGCCTATCTGAGCTGGGGAAAAATTCCTTCCCATCCCTATGTAGGGTGATCAGTTAGACCCTGAGCCCGGTGTCTGAGTTCCACCAGCCAGACATCTGGGTAAGAATTTTATGTAGTAACTCAGAGCCCTCCACATCTACTGTCCCATCTCCAGCCATTGTAGATATTGGCTAAAAGCAGTCATGGATGGGCCATATGCCACTGTAGGTAATCTCATCATACCATCCCCTCCATTCAGGACCTCCACTCCTCTGATAGTTAGAAATCTTTGTCTAAGTTCAAGCCTAAATTTATTGATGGCCAGTTTATGTCCATTTGTTCTTGTGCCAAATTGGCTCTTAGCTGAAACAACTCCTCTCCCTCCCTGATGTTTATCCCTTGGATGTATTTATAAGAGCAGTCATATCTCCCCCGAGCCTTCGTTTGGTTAGGCTAAACTAGCCAAGCTCCTTAAATATCCTCTCATAAGGCAAGTTTTCCATTCCTCTGATCTCCTAATAGCCCTTCTCTGCACCTGTTCCAGTTTGAATTAATCTTTCTTAAACATGGGAGACCAGAACTGCACACAATATTCCAGATGAGGTCTCACCAGTGCCTTATATAATGGTACTAACACTTCCCTGTCTCTGCTGGAAATACCTCACCTGAGGCATCCTAAAATTGCATTAGCCTTTTTCATGGCCGCATCACATTGGCATCCTGTGGTCAACCAATACACCCACATCTTTCTCCTCCTCTGTATCCAGTTGAAAGAAAAAATTCTTGTTGTTAGTCCCTAAATGCATGACCTTGCACGTTGCACTATTAAAGTTCACCCCATTTCTATTACTCCAGTTTTTCAAGGTCAACCAGACCTACTCGTAGGATATTCTGGTCGTCCTCCATATTGGCAATACCGCCCAACTTTGTGTCATCTGCAAATTTTACTGGCACGCTCCCATTTTTTGTGCCTAGGTCATTAATGAGGATGTTAAATAAGATTGTTCCCAAGACCGATCCTTGAGGAACTCCACTAGTAACCTCCCTCCAGCCTGATAGTTCACCTTTCAGTATGACCTGTTGTAGTCTCTCCTTTAACCAGTTCATTACCAACCGATTCTCATATTAATCCCCATTTTATCCAATTTAACTAATAATTTCTCATGTGGAACTGTATCAGATGCCTTACTGAAATCCATGTAGATTAGATCTACTACATTTCCTTTGTCTAGAAAATCAGTTATTATCTTGAAGAAAGAGATCAAGTTTGTCTGGCATGCTCTATCTTCTGTAAAACCATGTAGTATTTTACCTCAGTTACTGTTTACCTCTAGGTCCTTAACTACTTCCTCTTTCAAAAAAATGTCTAAAACCTGGCATACAACTGAGGTCAAACTAGTAGGCCTGTAGTTTCCTGGATCACTTTTTCCCCCCTCTCTTAAATATAGGTGCTATATTTGCAATTCTCCAGTCACAGGATACAACCCCTGAGTTTATGGATTCATTAACAATCCTTGCTCTTGGACTTGCAAATTTCATGTGCCAGTTCCTTTTAATATTCTTGGATGGAGATTATTCGGCCCTGCAATTTGGTCCCATTAAGCCTTTTGCGTTTGACTTCCGCCTCAGATGTGATCATTTCTACTGCCATATCCTCATTCCCATTAGGCAACCTGCCACTACCCCTAAACTCCTAATTACCTGTATTAAAAACAGAGGCAAAGTATTTGTTTAGGTGTTGGGCCATGCCTAGATTATCTTTAATCTCCACCCCATCTTCAGTGTTTAGTGGTCTCATTTCTTCTTTCCTTGTTTTCTTATTATTTATATGGCTATAGAAACTTTTACTGTTGGTTTTAATTTCCTTTTCAAGGTCCAACTCTGCTTGGCTTCTGGCAGTTCTCACTTTTCCCCCTACACTTTCTGACCTCCAAGAGATAGCTTTCGTTGCTGATCCAACCCTTCTTCCATTCCTTGTAGACTCTCTCTTAATAACCTACCTGTTTGAGATGCTTGCTCATCCAGTTTGGTTTGCAACCCTTCCCTACACACATTTTTCTCTTGCTTGGGATGCAGGCTTCAGATAATTACTTTAAATCAAAGTTGCAGAAATTCCAAGCCTCCTCCACATTCAGATCCATGAGTTCATCAGTCCAGTCCACTAGCTAATTCCCTTAATTTTGTAAAGTTTGCCCTTTTGAAATCAAGGACCCTAGTTGCAGACCTATTTTTGTTTCTTCTTCCATTTAGTTTAAACTGAATTAACTCATGATCAGTCAAACCAAGATTGTCCTCTACAAGCAGTTCTTCAGTGAGATCCTGGCTATTTCCCAATACAAAATCTAAAATGGTTTTGTTGGTTCAGTGACTATTTGGTGAAGAAATCGGTTGGCTCTCCAGGAATATCTGGGCCCTACTATTATTAGTAGCACTTGTCCTCCAATCGATATCTGGGATTAAAGTCTGCCCTAACCATACAATTCTCAGTAGTGTTTATTTCATTAACCATATTGAAGGTCTCGACTCATAGCCGAATTGGATGGTGGGGTTCTGTAGCAGACCCCAAGCACTATCCCTGTGGAGTCTCTGTTACCATTCTTCTTCAAAACAATTTTGATCCAAACAGATTCCATTGTATCCGTTCCATCACTTCTAATGTCTTTACAGTCTACCTCACCATTAATATACAGTGTGACTGCTCCACCTTTACTGCTGTCTTTGCTGAACAGCACATACCCTTCAGTACCTGAATTCCAGCCATGACTGCTATTCCACTGTTTCCACTATCCCTGTATAATGACAGGTTTCAGAGTAACAGCCGTGTTAGTCTGTATTCACAAAAAGAAAAGGAGTACTTGTGGCACCTTAGAGACTAACCAATTTATTTGAGCATGAGCTTTCGTGAGCTACAGCTCACTTCATCGGATGCATACCGTGGAAACTGCAGCAGACATTATATACACACACAGATCATGAAACAATACCTCCTCCCACCCCACTGTCCTGCTGGTAATAGCTTATAAGTGGGGTGGGAGGAGGTATTGTTTCATGATCTCTGTGTGTATATAAAGTCTGCTGCAGTTTCCACGGTATGCATCTGATGAAGTGAGCTGTAGCTCACGAAAGCTCATGCTCAAATAAATTGGTTAGTCTCTAAGGTGCCACAAGTACTCCTTTTCTTTTTACTATCCCTGTAGTATCTGGTTTCTCATCTTACGCCAGGAATTCTAGCTCCTGCACATTGTCACCCAGGCTCCTTGCATTGCTATACAGACATCTGAGTTTTTTCTTCTTGGCTTTGCTCGGATTCCTCGCCTGATTAGACACAATCATTTTACCACAGCATTGCCTTCCTGGCTGTTACTGTCACTGGTATTAGCACTGTCTATCCTCTTGTTGTCCGTTCTCGTACCCTGTGGTTCCTTTCTCCAGTGCTGTAGCATCTTTCGCTTGATTTGCTCAATATTAGAAGCAGGTGCAGAGATTAACGAGCAACTCCCAACTGTCTCCCATTTCAATGACACGTCCCTACTACTGATAAATCAAACCCCCTTATACCCAGTAGTTGGCTCTGGCAATGCATATGACATACCACCAGCCTCCTGGTGTCTTGTTTAAGCAATGTCCGTGTTTCAAATCCATACAATTTGGTGACCGTTTATTGCCTAGATAGATGAAGACAATCTCACGGCTACATTCCCTGGTGATGTGCCCAGAAGTGTAAATTTGGTCTGCTTATAGCCACTCAGATAATGGGTAAGGGTAGGTCTACACTGAGATAAAATATACACCAAGAACTCAGACAAATCTGTAAGCTTTATTTTACCCTCTCTTAATTCCTGGGGATAGTTTTGGTATTTTTTTTATTCTCTGCATTACAGTAGAACATGGAGGCCAGAACCAGGAACAGGTCTCTATTGTACCCTAAAGATTTTATAATCTAAGTAGACAAGATGGACAAAGAGCTGGAGAATGCAAGTGTTCTTATCCCCTTTTACTGAGAGACACAACCATTAAGTGACTTGCCCAGGGTCATATAAAGAATCTATGGCAGAGCAAGGGAGTGAATGCCACTTTCCTGAATCCTAGAGCCAGTGCCTTAACCACATGGCCACCCTCTCCGTCCCCATGTGAGTGGCACCAATTTAAATTTTCTGATGCTCAGACTCACTGGGCTAGCTGCATCAGAAGGGGGCTGGAGAGACAAGGGGTGAGGCAATCTCTTTTATTGGACCAACTTCTGTTGGTGAGAGAGACAAGCTTTCGAGCCCCTCAGAGCTCTTCTTCAGGTCCCATAGAAGATATTACTTAACCCACCTTGTCTTTGATATCCTGGGACCAACAGTTACCACTACCCGGCATATACGAAGGGGATTGTAAGTCACACAGTGGCAAGTGAGCGGGAATCTAAGTGAGTCCACAGAGGGTCTGCAATGTGCATGGGGCTGGGTCTCGAGGAAGGTCAGACTCCCTCTAGACTGAGTGAGGCCATGTCTCCACTAGAACGGCTTCTGTAGCACTTGTGTAGACGCCCGCTCTGTGTAGACAGGAGGAGCTCTTGTGTAGACAGGAGGGGTTCTCCCTTCACTGTAGATAACCCACCTCCCTGAAAGGTGCTAGCAAGGTTGGAGGAAGAATTTTTCCGCTGACCTAGTGCTGTCTACACTGGGGGTTAGGTCGGCTTAACGACGCTGCTCCGGGGGGTGGATTTTTCACCCTCCCCCAGCAACATAGCTGGGTTGACCTACGTTTTTAGTGTAAGCCTGGCCTTAGACACATCTCAGCATCTGGTCCTTTATCGTGACACCCAGAGTCAGGGTGTAGAAGTCGTCAGTAGTCACACTGCCCAGCTTGTTAAATCACCAGGCTTGCCTTCCGTGAGCCCTCACTATAGCACACTGTCTTCAGTGGGGGTGCAGCTGGTGTGTGTGTGTGTGTTTGTGGGGGTGGGCAGCTATGGCACTGCATCTGGATCCCTACATCTGGGTCCCCTGAATATAGCGTACTTGCTAATCATGGCAATATAGCCCCTTCTAATCGGTCCCCTTCAGTTGGACCAGTCCATAAATTCGTAACCTAAACTGAGCCTATCAGCCCTCTCGGGCTTCCAGTCATCCTTTTGTCTCCTTGTCGGTTTCTCAGAGGCAGCCTATTGCCCCTCTGCTAGCCCAGGCCTTCCTGCTTCCCTTTTTCTCTCTGTTCTCCTTCCTTTCTAGCTGAGCTTGTTTTTTTTTATTGGTCCCAGCTGGGGGTGCATGTCTCCCCAATGGGCAGTTCTGGCAGCTGCACAAGGGTGTAATCCTCCTGATTGACCATTAGCTGGGAATCTCCTCTCCCTTCTGCCGATGCTCAGTATGAAGTTTGTAAATCCCACTGCATTAGCACCTAGAGGCTCCAAGCAAGACCAGGCCCCCGCTCCCAGTGGTAGATGCTCCCTATCTACCCATCTCCAGAGGAACGGGGCAGCTAGCAGGCTGGCTGCGTGGGGAAGTGGATAGCTAAGATGGGACAGCCATTTACAGAGAGGAGCCAGCACTAAGCCAGGCAGGTGACGCTCTTCGTCTCCTGCACCAGGCTGCCCTTGGGCGAACATGGCCATGATGAGTTGAGGTTCGCATGGAGGCGATGGGGTGAAAAGGGGCTGGATTTGGGTTTCTAACTTATTGTGAGCTCCACTCTAATGGCCTCTGGTGTAAGGATTTAGCGCCAAAGACAGACCTGTACAATGCAAATACCTGACCCAAGCAAGATCGAGGCCCCATTGTGCTAACTGCTTTCTGTATGCAACAGCCCACACTCCAGACAGCACTAGTCCAATCAGACAGGGGAAATAGCCCTTGCTTTGCAGATGGGGCATAGAGCAGTTGACTCTCACAGGTCACTCAGGGAGTCTGGGGCAGCAATCGGAAACAAACCCCAGGCTCGCATCTCAACCACAAGGCCAACCCTGCTCTCTGATCAGATACAACTACTTCCCCAGGCTGGATTGTTCTTGGGCCCCAAGTTATTACTAGTATCTCTTGTATTCCTGTACTTCTCAGAAGGCCCAACCATGGACCAAGACCCCATTGAGCCAGACACCGTACAACCACAGAACAAAAAAGACAGTCCCTGCCACAAAGAACTTACAGTGAGGAGCAGGGTGTGAACAAGACTTCCTGGGTTGGAGGTCCCCCCTCCAAAAGGAGGTCCATCAGAATCCCTCATCACCTGTTCTTGGGGGTGTAATGCAGTTTGGCAAGTTTATCCCTCCCCTTTCTCTTTCCTCGTACTTGTCTCAGCGTTTTCTTTCTGTTAATTGGGAGTGGAGCGCTTCTGCTGGAGGGTAATGGGGGCAGGCCTTCTGCCAGGTTTCTGTGGTTTGGCTTGGCCTTCTTTTTGGGCTGGCTGGTTCTTCCTGTCAATGTTTGCTCTGGTTTTATTCTGGGGCGCGAAGGTGCCTATCAGCAGGCACCTTCCAAACGGGCTAGACAAATAAAAGAGGAGGCACTTGCAATAGGCAAGCCAAAATTATACCCCCCCCATGAGAGTAGGGAAAAGGTGGCAAAGATCCTATAGGTAGGGCCTTAAAGAGGGGGCCTGAGGATGGCAAGAGACAGGCAGAAAGAGGGCCTGGCAGAAGTGTGTTTTAAATACAAAAACAAGAAGTTGCAGGATATTATTAGCGGAGGCATCTGGATAAAATTACAGCCGTACAGCATTAGAGAGAGAGGGAATAAAAAACCCTTTATTAGAACCACTGACAAGTCCGGCTCTGTCTGAAGGAAATGTAAGGAAGAAATACACCGATCAAGGGGTTATTTTTATTCCCAGATTGAGTTCGTTTCCCAAATGAAAGACTTTCTTCACCTCTTTTTTTTTTTCTATTCAAGTCCTGTGGAAAAATCCCCACGATCCCAACTTTATGAAACCCATAAAAAAAACTTGGAAATCTGTCCTGGCAGATGCCGGTGGGACTGGTGCTTAAGGCTTAAACTGATTGGTTCTGATAGATAGAGGGAGAGAAGGTGGGTAAGGCAGTGGGAAAAGCGCTCCACTTGGAAGTGTTCTCAAAGGCGTGTTACTCTGCTTAAAGGTCAGCAGGATGGAGTCATAGCGAGGGGAAAAAACACAGCAGTAGAGGAGTTTGCCTGTTGGCTGGAGCCATGGTTCCTGGTAGCGTCTGAGCAGACTTCCCCCCCCCCCCGCCCCCAAGAGGAGTGGAGGCTCCAGGGGAAACTCTTGGGCATCCCAGAAGACGTGGGTTTTGTTTTTTAAATCTAATGCTGGGAGCCTAAGGAAGTGAGGTGTCCAGGTTCAATGGGAGCCGAGTGCCAAACTCTTCTGCCCGCAGGCTGCTCTGGAGAGCCAAGCCTGAACCCTCATGCTGGGGAAAGGGGCTGGAGGAAAAGTCCTGCAGCTCCCCTCAGCGCTACACTCCCACAGTACATGTGCCCGGACTCTCCCTCAGAGGGATAAGAGGCTCCATCCATCTAGGCACTTCAACGGCCTGCGTCCCTGTGGTGCCAGGACACTGCACACACAGTAGATTCCTCGTCTACAGCCCAAACCACACAGCCCTGCCCAAATCGGTCTTCTCGCTGGGACTGATACCCAGCTGGCCAGCTATGCATGTGACTTTTGTGCTGGGATACCTGTCCCCTAGCAGCTGGGCTGAGATTATTAATGCACCAGAAAGAAAGTTTGCTCTCAAGTCTGAACTCTTCTTTCTATCCCCAGACACCCCCGTCAATCTATTACCTTCCACACAAAACCAGAAGCAATAGCGAAGTCCCTGGTGGGGACATGAAGGCTCTGGCTCTCTCCCTCTCTAGGGCAAATCAGCTTGGGGAAGGGATTTGGGTTCTGATGTTTTTAGATTGGATTAATTTCTTTCTTTATGTTGGTTGCTTGGTTGGGGTTTACTGGGCGAAGATGGTGCCAGAGCTGGGAACGGCATTCCCATGATGGAAAGCCCTGCTGCTCTTAAGAGCACAATACCGCTGAGCCAACTTCTGCGTTCAGTTACACGCATGGAACCCACTCTAAGTTTGCTGGGGTGGCTTGAGTGGAACCGAGGGCAGAATACGGCCTGCTGAACACAGGATTCCTGCTACAATCATAAAACCATAGGGAGGGAGCTCCTGGATCATCAGGTTCACTGTCCTGCTACTACACGCAACGCCCACCATATAATCTCATTCATAATCATTGACATTAGTGACGGAAAAGTCCTATTAGATCTTGTCAGCACAGGAAATGCTTTGGATAGCCCTGGCTCAGTTCACACAGTTCTTTCCTCCCCCCAACCCTCCCCCGCCCCAGCATATGTTGTTATTGTTATTTATTATTTGTATTATGGAAGCACCTAGAGGAGACCAGGGCTCCATTGTGCTGGGCTCTGCATAGACAGTCCCTGCCCCCAGCAGCTTACAGTCTAAAGACACAAAGGGAAACAGAGTGGAAATGACTTACCCAAGATCACACAGCAAGTCAGTGGCAGAGCGAGCTCTGGAGCCCAGATAGTCTAACCAAGGTCCCTACCCAGCACTTCCCAATAGCAGTTACAGGGTGGATGCGGCTGGATACAATATATTGGTTGCACATCACTGACCGTTTCTAACCTGCATTGTCTTCTCTCTCACACACTCTCTCCTTTTCACCTGTGAAGACCAGGCTAGGTCCTTGCTCTCGGACGGCTGGCTTCAATGCAAAGCATATCGACAGGCTTGGCAAAGCTGGAATTTTATTTTACTTTCATATATAATTATGATGGAAAATATCGAGGTTTATTTTTAAGCATTTTTTCCAATGTTTATTTCAATTGAAATTGGCAGCTGTGGGAAATGAGGGGGATCAAACAGTCACCCCTTAATGACAGTAGATTTTGAGATTCAAAACCATGAAGCTGCCTAACCATTAGAAACACAAATCATCCACACCACAGGTCAAAATGCACAAAGTAAATCACCTCAAAACAAACTCTAATAAGTTCTCAAGCAGCAGAATTTTTTTTTTTTGATTTGGCCCCCTCTGTAAATTTCAATCATCACCAATGGAAATATGTTTTGTCGGCTTGTGTGCACGTGGTGAAATCGATGTTTACTGGTATTTACTGGTAAAAGTCAAATCCTTCCAAGCCTGCATATATAATATGTCCCTGGGAATAAAGTATAAGGAAACGGTGAACTCACTTCCTCCCGAGGACCAGCTCTCTGGCATTTATGCTCACGCGGTCCTGGGCACTGCATGGTGCTTATTACACAATCCGAGGCTTCCAAGAGACCTGCTGCCATAATGAAACAAAAATGCTAACCTAACCCCTCCTGTCTCCACTTATACAGTCAACGTGCCAGGCAGGCAAGCCGGATCTGATTAGACCGCGAAACCTCCCTGAGCTGTTCCAGTCACACCTCACATCTTCCAGCTAGAAACATTTCCTATGAGGCTGTCTGAGAAGTTTTGTGTTAGGGAGAATTCCTGCTATGTTTCAGGAAAGACTAACTGGGCATTTCCTTCCTTGCTGAGTGTCAGACACCAGGGACTGGTTTACGTTTATCAGGGATATCGTAAAACCTCCTTGGGGACATTCATCCTGATGCAGAGGGCCTATTCTGAGGGTTTAGGTGTTGCAGAGGCTTTGTGCTGGACTTCTGCACGGGGTGGGACTTTCATCTAATTTGTGTCCTGAGTTTCATTCTGTGACTGTGAAGCTCAAATACACCTGGAGGGGCTTTGCCCAGTCAGGGAGTGTGTAAAATAATGGTACACACACCTTTGCACAACACATTCCTATGCATGGGGATAATGGGGATAATACACCCCAACTTTCCTGGGGAGTTTTGAAGGGAAACAATGCATTCATGGTGTGATGGGTTCCCCCTAGGGTTCCACCTAGAACTGGAGTACCACTGAGCCCTCTGACCCACCAGCCTGGGCTCCCTCTCACACTGTACTGCTGTGACAAGTTGCAAAGCCCACCAAGCTTGCACTTTCACCAGCATTCACACAGGTAGGGACACACCCAGCTTCCCAGCCTAGGACCACAGAGCAGTACCGTCCTGCCCCAGTCAAGTCTTAACACCTGGTCCACCTCATCATAGAATCATAGAATATCAGGGTTGGAAGGGACCTCAGGAGGTCATCTAGTCCAACCCCCTGCTCAAAGCAGGACCAATCCCCAATTAAATCATCCCAGCCAGGGCTTTGTCAAGCCTGACCTTAAAAACTTCTAAGGAAGGAGATTCTACCACCTCCCTAGGTAATGCATTCCAGTGTTTCACCACCCTCCTAGTGAAGAAGTTTTTCCTAATATCCAACCTAAACCTCCCCCACTGCAACTTGAGACCATTACTCCTTGTCCTGTCCTCTTCTACCACTGAGAATAGTCTAGAACCATCCTCTCTGGAACCACTTCTCAGGTAGTTGAAAGCAGCTATCAAATCCCCTCTCATTCTTCTCTTCTGCAGACTAAACAATCCCAGTTTCCTCAGCCTCTCCTCATAAGTCATGTGTTCCAGACCCCTAATCATTTTTGTTGCCCTTCGCTGGACTCTCTCCAATTTATCCACATCCTTCTTGTAGTGTGGGGCGCAAAACTGGACACAGTACTCCAGATGAGGTCTCACCAATGTCGAATAGAAGGGAATGATCACGTCCCTCGATCTGCTCGCTATGCCCCTACTTATACATCCCAAAATGCCATTGGCCTTCTTGGCAACAAGGGCACACTGCTGACTCATATCCAGCTTCTCGTCCACTGTAATGCCTAGGTCCTTTTCCGCAGAACTGCTGCCTAGCCATTCGGTCCCTAGTCTGTAGCTGTACATTGGGTTCTTCCGTCCTAAGTGCAGGACCCTGCACTTATCCTTATTGAACCTCATCAGATTTTTTTTGGCCCAACCCTCCAATTTGTCTAGGTCCCTCTGTATCCTATCCCTGCCCTCCAGCGTATCAACCACTCCTCCCAGTTTAGTATCATCCGCAAATTTGCTGAGAGTGCAATCCACACCATCCTCCAGATCATTTATGAAGATATTGAACAAAACCGGCCCCAGGACTGACCCCTGAGGCTCTCCACTTGACACCGGCTGCCAACTAGACATGGAGCCATTGATCACTACCCGTTGAGCCCGACAATCTAGCCAACTTTCTACCCGCCTTATAGTGCATTCATCCAGCCCATACTTCTTTAACTTGCTGACAAGAATACTGTAGGAGACCGTGTCAAAAGCTTTGCTAAAGTCAAGAAACAATACATCCACTGCTTTCCCTTCATCCACAGAACCAGTAATCTCATCATAGAAGGCGATTAGATTAGTCAGGCATGACCTTCCCTTGGTGAATCCATGCTGACTGTTCCTGATCACTTTCCTCTCATGTAAGTGCTTCAGCATTGATTCCTTGAGGACCTGCTCCATGATTTTTCCAGGGACTGAGGTGAGGCTGACTGGCCTGTAGTTCCCAGGATCCTCCTCCTTCCCTTTTTTAAAGATTGGCACTACATTAGCCTTTTTCCAGTCATCTGGGACTTCCCCCGTTTGCCATGAGTTTTCAAAGATCATGGCCAATGGCTCTGCAATCACAGCCGCCAATTCCTTTAGCACTCTCGGATGCAACTCGTCTGGCCCCATGGATTTGTGCACGTCCAGCTTTTATAAATAGTCCCTAATAGTCATCCTCAATGTGAAGAGGACCATGCACACTTATGGTAACCAAACTGGGATTTTTCCCAGACACTTTAGTCAAACGCACACTGGTTTGGATTAAAACTTAAAATAAGTTTATTAACTACAAAAGGATAGATTTTAAGTGATTATAAGTGATAGCAAACAGATCAAAGCAGATTACCTAGCAAAAGCAAATAAACAAAACCACAAACTGAGCTTAACACACTAGATAGGTAGGATATGAATTAGCAAATTCTCACTGTGAGCGATAAATAGGCTGGCAGATTCTTAAGGCACAAGCTGCGTTTCTCTCTGCAGCTTGGGTTTCCCAGGTTTTCATACACAAGCTACACATCCCTCTAGCCTGGGACTATCACTTCCCACAGTTTAGTCCTTGTTCCTCAGTTGTTTCCAGGCACATTGTTATAGGGAGAGTGAGGTACCCTCATGATGTCATTGTCCCCTTTTTATATCTTCTCCCCACTTGCTGGAAAGCTCTTTTGCTGGGACCTTGGTCAAACAGTTTCCATTGTATAGCGCTATCTCTGAGAGGTTTCTGTTGTACACAGTTTCTGGAGTAATCCTTGTGCTTGTGTGCATTTCCTCAATGAGCCATTAACATTGTTTGGCCTTTTTATGGTTGTACCTGAAAGGCTGCTTGTGGGAGTTTTCAACCTCACAACACGTTCCAGTAACACATACAGAGCCAAACTTCATAACTTCATATACAACGATAGCAACAAGATATTAATCCAATGAGATATTAATGTCTAGCAGATCAAGATTTTTAGAATGATATCTTACAAGGCATACTTTGTACAAAATATATCCTAATTACATGACAGTGGTGAATATTGGAGTGCCAGCATGTCACACATGGGACATTTCTTGCGGTAAGGTATTACTCAGCATGGAGATGGGTGGCAGAACCTAGCCCCGTCTCACCTATGAGCAATTTACAAATACAGTATCCACCACTGCAGGAACTTCACCAATTTACGCCACCCAGTGTCTCTAACCTTGCTTTAAAAAGGACTGGGTGTGTCCCCAGGACTTCCTGGAGGGCTGTCTTTTTTGCTGGGGTCTAATTTGAAAGTTTCCTTCCAATCTGTTTTTCATTCTTGCAACCAATCTCTGCCTAACTAATTTTGCCTTTAACCCCGGATCAGTAGGAGTGGTCAGTTTTTCTCTGTTTGGCTTTCATATTTCACAGGGACACGCACAAATAAGCAATATTCAGTGGTTCTTTTTGGCTTTACTACATACATAGCTTCACTTTCACAGCAGGATGAGATGGCAAGATGAAACTGGAAACATTCTACAAGAATGTTTGGCTCTGGGGTGTAGTCCTTTGGAAAGAGATTTTGCAGGTCTTCAAAATGTTTATCTCCTGGTTTCTAAGGTTGTAACAAACTACTGAAGAAGCGGCAGGTTTTACTGCCACAGACAATGATGAAAATTGCTTCCTGTCCAACCTTATCAATATTCTTATTTGCAAGAAAACATGGACCAATCTTTTCATATATTGCTGCCTTTCCTTATCTTCTACATTAAACACTTCCATTGCCATTCTGATATTTTTCCTCATCAGTGGAAATTTTGTCAAGAGACCACTCAATACAACAAAAATAAATCTACTGACAGGACTTATTAGGCCTCAACTAGAGTATTCTGTCCAGTTCTGGGCGTCACATTTCATGAAAGATGTGGACCAACTGGTCAAAGTCCAGAAAAGAGCAACACAAATGATTAAAAGTCTAGAAGACATGACCTATGAGGGAAGATTGAAAAAACTGGGTTTGTTTAGTCTGGAGAAGAGATGACTGAGTGGGGGCTGTGATGGGTTGCTCCCCTTAGGATGCTACCTGATGTGCTGAGATAGCACTGAGCCTGCCTGTTATGCCAGCCTGGGCACCCTTTTTACCTGTCTTGCTGAGCCAGGCTATTAAGCCTCCTCCAGCACACACACACAGGCAGGGCCACACTCAACTGCAGAACAACAGACACTGAGATCAGTTCTGGGAAGACTCAGCTTAAGGGACTTGTCCCAGCACTCAGGTGTCCACTGCCCTTAGAGTGCAGACCCAAAGGTATGAAATACGCTTCCTCCCTCAATGTGGAGGAAGGTATGCACAGCCTCTTACCGCCCCACCCCCCAATTATGAATTGCACAAACGGGGTTATATTATAAATAAGAAATCAGTTTATTAACTAGAAAAGTTGAATTTAAGTGATTAAAGAGACAGGAAACAGAAAAAAAAGCAGATTGCTAAATCAATAAAACAAAACACACAAACTAAGCTTGTTTCACTAAAGAAGTTGGTTACAAATAGTAATTTATCACCCTAGATATTGTTGCAGGCAGATTGCAGAAAGTCTTGAAAGGCAGCTGCACTGGTCTCCAGCTTGAGACCTCAGGTATTATTACTCACAAGCTAGACGCCTTTCCAGCTTGGGTTCAACCTTTCTCCCCCCAGTTCAGTCCTTGTTTCCAAGTGTTCACAGTGTCTCTTTGGGTAGGGAGGCAGAGAACCTTGATGACGTTTCTACTGCCTTACATAGGTCTTGTGTAAGGCAGGAACCCTATGTCTTCCAGTGAAAAAACACTGGCATTCCAAAAGGGGAGGTGGGGTGTCCAGTATCAGGTGACTCGGACCCGTGTCTCTGCAGGCCTGTGGCAGCCATTACTCGTAGGAAGAAAAGGAGTACTTGTGGCACCTTAGAGACTAACAAATTTATTACTCGTAGGCTGTTTCGAGCCTCCACAGGAAGACTAAGCTCTTTTACAGACCATTGTCTTTGCTAATGGGCCATTAACACTGTCTGGGTTTTTCACTGTTGTACCTGAAGAGCAAGTCAGGGGTGACACTCAAAGTAACCCATTTGAAATACTGATACATAGTAAATATTCCTAACTTCAGATACAGAAATGATACAGGCATACAGATTTGATAATCACATTTAGTAAACCATAACCTTTCCAATGATACCTTACATGAGCCATCTTGCATAAAGTACATCTGTTATGTCATATCTATATCATAAGGATATTTTCACAAAGAATATGCAGTGTAATGTCACAGGGACAGGATAACAGTTTTCAAGTGCATAAAAGGTTGTTACAAGATGGAGGGAGAAAAATGGTTCTTCTTAACCTCTGAGGGTAGGACAAGAGCAATGGGCTTAAATTGCAGCAAGGGAGGTTTAGGTTGGACATTAGGAAAAACTTCCTAACTGCAGGGTGGTTAAACACTGGAATAAATTGCCTAGGGGAGTTGTGGAATCTCCATCCCTGGGGATTTTTAAGAGCAGGTTAGACAAACACCTGTCAGGGAGGGTCTAGATAATAATTAGTCCTGCCTTGATATAGGGGACTGGCCTGGATGACCTCTCGAGATCCCTTCCAGTTCTATGATTCTATGACTGCAGGCTGGGTATCTGCTGCTTTATTTAACTGCATCACAACAGAATTGAGCAGGGGAGAAGTCTCACTTACAAATCAGAAAGCAAGGGAGGTGGCTCCATCCTGTAATACTCTGGGTAATCCAGTTAACTCTATCATGACTACTTTACTACAACTGATGGGTGTAGGACCCCTTCCTCATTTGTTGCAGCAGTTGGAAGGTGTGCAGTGAGTGAGGTAGATTATTTCACAGAGAGAAAGGAGGATCTCATGGTGAAGGCAGTTTAATAATGCCCTGGAGAACTGGAGTCTATCCCCGCCTCTGCCACAGAGTTCCTATGAAATGCTGGGCAAGTCATTTAAGCCAAATTTTTCACAGATGGTCACTAACGGTGGGTTCCCCATTTTCTGGCTCCTCGGCTTTAGACCCTGGGATCTGATTTGCAGAAGTGCTGAGCTCTCACAGGTGCAACTGAAGTCAATGGGAGTGGTGCTTCCAATATAAAAGGTGCTACACAGTGCTAAGTACTGTGAAAAAGCAGGTCCTAGGCCTCTCAAATTGGCTACCTAAAATTAGTGGGCACTTTTGACCTTAATCTGTCTGTACTAATGTGGGTGGAAAATAAGTCAGGTTGTTTTCAGTAATGAAAGTTGTAAACAGGTGCAAGAAAACCAGACGGAGACTAAATTACAAACAAATAGGTCCTACTCATATGGTTCAAGGACTAGGTTGAAATCCTGAAGATGTGAAACTGAAATTAATGAACAAAAATTGGTCGTTTGGATATTAGGTCTAAGTGGTGCACTTTCCCCCTGTTTGGGGTTCTCTAAAAGAGACTTTGAAAAATCTCAGCGGTTCTTGTCTGGTCCTATCTCATCTTGAGTCATCTCATCTCACCACTCCCGATAGCAAGACAGAGAGAACAGACCAGACTGAAGGATTTTCTTCCTGAGAGGAAGGCCATCAGGCCTTGCTAGTGTTTAAGACACTTTGTTTTCACCTGTGAGTCCTGAAATTCATCAGGTCATCGTGACATCCAGTCCTCAGCCCATCAGCGGAGATACCAAATTGTCAGCACTGCAGAGGTGCACAAGACCCTGTCCTGTTTTCCTTCTCTGTTGTGTTTACTTCTGTCCCACTATTTGTTTCTTCTTATACTAGATCAGTGTCTTGTGGCTTGTCACCAGATCCTGAAATTAACTGCACTGCGTCAGCACAGTGAGGTAAGATGGCCCATCCAGCCCTGGCTGAGGAGAAAGGACCCAACCAACTTGACCAGAACATGAGCCCGAGTCCAAGCAACAGGTGTTGTGACCAACCTGCTAGCTTAAAGCATCTATCTGTGACTCACTGGCTGCCCAATGATCCAAGAACATCAACAAAAGTTATACCCCCCCCTTCCCTATCCTGTCTCTCCTCCCCCTGGTATCTGTCTGTTTGTTAAAAACAGGACAAGGGAATATCCTTGACACCTCAGGACTGAGAGGAAAATTAACCGTTTCATTTTCATCAAAGGTTGTTAATGAAACTAAGCGACTCAGACATTCTGACTCCACAGGAGAGAGACTTTAATAGGTTGTGATTAAGTTGGTTTTGCATAATCGCTCAATTTCAGTTTCAATAGAAATGCTTGTTTGGATTTCTTGTTACTTCATGTGATTGATGATATCAACTTTCCACTTGAGAATGAATGCTTTTGGGCACAAGCCAAGCAGCCAAGTCAAGCAGAAAAAGCTCCAAACCTCCCTGTCACTGTTTTACTGTTGGACTGTAAAAGAGTTAACGACACCTTTAATTCGTTTGGCCCTTGAGATCAACACAACAGGCCATGCATTGAACAAGGAGGATGAAACAAAAGGCCAAAGAGCTGCTCATTCAGTAAGTGCTGTCCGTCCTGTACACTGAATGTGGCAAGGGTTCTGTGAACATGTAATTACAGACTGTATCAGACTGCATTTGCACAAGGAGGTTGAATTAAGGCTGTACAGGCAAAAACAATATTCAGGGCAACTCTCTATCTCCCAACCCCTCCCATAAAGCAACATCTCTCTGTCTCCTACCCCCATCCATATGCCAGCACCCCGATCTCTCCTCTCTAGCCCTCCATCGGGGTCATATGGAAAGTGAAATGTCGAGACAAAGCAGTAAAGAGCCAGCGCTCATGCTGAGAAGCAGCTCGGTCCATGAGTGTCCCGTGCTCGTCATGGAGTCAGCTGTTATTCCCGGTCAGTCAGGAGATGACCCAAAGGCACCAGGTATTTGCCTTAAAGCTGTATGGATCTGTTCCTGCTAGTTTCATTTCTCCCTCTCTCTGGGTTTTCATCCATCCCCTAGTTTCATTCCCCCCCTTTCCTTCTTTCTATCATTGTCCCTGCTTTTATATTCTCAGTTCCCTTCTTCTCACCATCCAGCTCTCTCTTGCCTAGCCCCCCTGTCAAGGTTCCTTCCCCACTCTGAACTCTAGGGTACAGATGTGGGGACCCGCATGAAAGACCCCCTAAGCTTATTTCTACCAGCTTAGGTTAAAAACTTCCCCAAGGCACAAAGTCTTTGTCCTTGGATTAGGTAAAACGCTGCCACCACCAAGTGTTTTAGACAAAGAACAGGGAAAGGACCACTTGGAGTTCCTATTTCCCCAAAATATCCCCCCCAAGCTCTTACACCCCTTTTCCTGGGGAGGCTTGAGAATAAATAAGATGAGCACAAACCCCTTGGATTTCTAAGAACCAAAAAACCCAATCAGATTCTTAAAAATCAGAACTTTATTAGAACAACAACAACAACAAAAAGATAAGAGAACAACTCTGTAAGATCAGAATGGAAGATAATCTTACAGGCAGTCAGATTCAAAACATAGAAAATCCCTCTAGGCAAAACCTTAAGTTACAAAAAGACACATAAACAGGAATACACATTTCCTCCAGCACAGCGAATTTACAAGCCAAACAAACAAAGAAAACCTAATGCATTGTCTAGCTAGATTACTTACTAACTTTATAGGAGTTGAAGGGCTTGCATGCTTGATCTGTTCCCGGCAAAGGTATTACACAGACAGACAGACAAAAGCCTTTTTCCCCCCACTCCAGATTTGAAAGTATTTTGTTCCCTCATTGGTCATTTTGGGTCAGGTGCCAGCGAGGTTACCTTAGCTTCTTAACCGTTTATAGGTGAAATGATTTTGCCTCTGGCCAGGAGGGATTTTATAGCACTGTATACAGAAAGGTGGTTACCCTTCCCTTCATATTTATGACACCTCCACCCCCTCCATTTCCCCTGGTTCCTCACACACACAAACACACTTTGCTGGGCTACTCTGAGATAGATCTTACACAGAGCCTTACAGGTGGCTGCCAATGGGCAGGACATACTAGGGCAAACGCATATAGAGCTCAAGGAGCTCACATTAGGCCCACATTGGAGGTCCACCCGGAGATCCATTGGTAGGGAATTCCATAGCCTACAACCAGAACTCACTCCTTAGCCACCCTGAGGAAGGCTGCCTACAACAAGTCTGCTGAGAGAGAAGCATCTTCTGAAAGAGCTAGGCCATGCAGCACGGAGAGCTATACGGCGAGAACCATGACTAGAGCTGGAGAGGGACCCAGTGCAGAGCACCAGTGTCACAGGCTGCCCTTTGCCTCTCCTCCCCACTGCACATGGACCCACAAGAGCTTCCATGTGCTCTTCTGGGTCAGTCTCAAGTAGAGGGAACTGCAGCAAGTTCTGGAGCAGGAGGGACAAAACTGGTGACTTTGAGACAACCCAGACAAAATTAGAAGCTGCAATACCAGACCTTAGTTTCTGGAGCCACTGCTATATTAAGGGGAACTCTAGGCTCCAAATCAGGCATTGCATTGAACAAAGTGGTTTCCTATATTTTAAGGCTAGAAGAGAACATAAGAACAGCCATACTGGGTCAGACCAAAGGTCCATGTAGCCCAGTATCTTGTGTCCCAACAGTGGCCAATGCCAGGTGTCCCAGAGGAAATGAACAGAACATGGAATGATCAAGTGGTTTTTTAGGTCAGGCTTGACAAAGTCCTGGCTGGGATGATTTAGTTGGGGATTAGGTCCCTTCCAACCCTGATATTCTATACTTCTATGATTCTAAGTGATCCACCCCTGTCGCCCATTTCCAGCTTCTGGCAAACAGAGGCTAGGGACACCATCCCTGCCCATCCTGGCTAATAGCCATTGATGGACCTAGATTGATAAACATTCTGATCATCTAGTTTGGCCTATATTACACAAGCCATAGATCTGATCCGGCGATTCCTGCATCAAGCTCAACTGGTTGAACTACAGCAGACCTTTTAGAAAGACACCAAGTGTTGATTTAAAGACTTCAAGTGATGGAGAATTCCACTGCATCCCTTGGGAATCTGTTCCAACGGTTAATAACCCTCACTGTCAAAATGGACATCTTTGTTCCAAGTTTGAACTTTGCTCTTTTCAACTTCCAACCACCGCATCTTTGTATGCTGTTGTGTGCTTGGGGGTTTTAAACTAAAACAATGTAAAGTATGAAAGATTAATTGAAAATATTTTCATATTTTTTTACTTTTTTAAAAAATTGGACAGAAAACAGGATTTTCTTTTCATGTCAACATTTTCCTCCAGTGTTGGAAACACCCAAAATAAAAAAAACCCAGTGGCCAGAAGAGCAGGGAAGGGATATGAAGAAAGGACAGGAAATCTCCTACAGCTAGTTACAGCCTGCTCTACACAAATGTGACTATTTTGGCCCAGGGTGTGATTTTTTTTTTTATTCTGATCAGTACTATCCCTAGGGTGAACACAGTTATACCAGTATAAAGGTGCTCATACCAATGTTGCTTATTCCTGTAAAAATCATGCCCCTCACTGAAATAGTTAAATCAGTATAAAAAATGTATAAACAAGCCCAGTGTGAAAATACTCCCATGTTATTCTTACCTTGTTCACGCATCCCCAACCCCCTGGTTTTAGTCTTATTCACCTCTTGCATTATCCAAGACTCTTTGCGTGAGGGACTGTCTCTCCGACTGCATGCTTGTGTAAAATCCACAAAATCCATCGGAGCCTCTAGGCACCATGATAATTATTACAATTTGTCATTATTATTAGTGAAATTGACTAAGCTAATATCAGTGTCCAAGCTGAACAAAGTAAATATGCTAAACAAAACACCTAGGTGGTGAAAATTCCTTAATTTTAAGCAATCTTGTTTAGTTTTAATAAGGTTTTAGTAGCACTGACAAATGCTCGTTGTCATCAGGTACTGAACCCAGCACCAAAACACAGAGCAAAGAGCTACCTCCATCAGGTACCAGCAGTAGTCAGCTGCAATTTAGGTCCACAGAGCTGCCGCTAGAATGGAGCCATGACATAGTCTTTACCAGTGTATTATTTTGGCAGCCCAAACATTTCAGCATTGAACTCCAATAGCAGCTGAAAGCTAAATTGATTAGAAATGATCGATGAACAAAAAGGAAAGTGAGTAATTTGTCTCCATTGCTCAAGTGGATTTAAGGTGCCAAAAGTAAACTGAAAAGTTGGAGGGAGTGCAAATTAACTAGATTATAAGCGTGAAATCCTATTGCCGCTGAATTCAGTGCCAACGCCCCCCCTTGACTTGAATAAGATGAGGATTTCACCCTAAAAGTCTTTAATTCATGCTGTTGTGAGCAACACAGATACGGACTTTTTAAAAAGTATCCAGGCACTGCCTTACTCCAATTGCCCACCGGTATAACTCCCTTGAAATTAACAGGGTGGTACTTATCTATGTTACCCTTTTGCCAAGTGGTGTCGGCAGCAACAAGGGCCAGGTTCAATATCTCAGGGTTCCTCTTAACAAGAGATAAACAAACTGTCTTGAGCCTCCACCCGATAATCTGGGAAAATTTAACACCGCCTCCGGGTGCCTCCCCGAGGCAACACTTCCCCTTTTGCAAGCACTGAGTCTGTGTATAACAAAGGAGAAAGTCATTATAAAGCAAAGGGAACCCAGCATTAATTTGGGAAAACACCACAACCGCATTCAAAAGTGTGCGACCATAAGCAAACCTGACCCCACAGCGCAGTGGGCAGCGTCCTTTGCCTCAGTTTCCCACCTTGTGGCGGGAGAGTCCGACAAACCAACATCCCTTTAACACATCACTCCCCTCTCCCTCCACTGCACCCCACTCACAGTTGCTGGTGTTGGTTAGTGAAGACTCAGAGTTCAGAGGTGCATTCACAGGGCTCACCTCCCACCCCGGGTGGGGGTTGCTGAGCAATGCATCTGCTGCTGTTTCTCCACGGCTGGCCGCTATCTCTCTGCTGCCATTACCCACTGCTACTTACTGCTCCCAGACCAGGACGTTCTCAGGTTCCAGCACACAACTCAGCACTGAGTGATTTCAGCAAACAGAACCTCCCAGCCAGGATAATAGCAGTCACCTTTCATTGTCCGCACACAAGGTCTGAGGCTTAGCTCCTATAACAACTCCAGAGCACTATCAAGCTCTAGACACCAAAGACTCTCAAGTTAGTCTAATCAGCTCTGCCATCAACTGCTAAAGATGAGCAGGTCAAATGGTATCCAGCACTTTTTAGAAAAACTCCCCACCCACTCTCATCTCAACTGGGATTCGGCATCCCTACCTGCTTAGCAAGTGACATTCGGTTAGGGTGACCCCCTCAATCAGAGCATGCTAAGCACTGTTCTGCTGCCCTTTACTTGTACAATAAGGATAGCAACACTTTGTTACTCCTGCATCCAAACCCTAGAGTGATTTATCACCCCAAACCAGGCAAAATGGATCATTTTGGCAAAGCAGCTCCATCAGCATCAGCTGCACACCTACGGCAGAGTAGGCGTGTCTATGTAAATATGGTCTGCTCCTGAAATCTTTTCCCCCAGCTCAGCACTAGATGTCAGAGGAGAGCTCATTCAGACCCTGCTTACGCAGATCCATAGATTTCATAGCCAGAGGGGATCATTAGACTTCTTGTGTCCTGCCCTCGCCCGCCATTATGCACCTGCATAAAGGCCATGCACAACCAGACCTCATTTCAACTGGTGTGTCAAGACCATAGGTCGGGACCAGAGAACTACAGAGACACCATCAGGGTGTGAGCCATATATTAGGATATGCCCATCCTGGGTTATTACCACCACCCACCCCTGCCCCGGGCTATTCAGGAGCAAGGATATTTAGAAAAAAGAAGTTGGGTGACTTCTTCCATGAGGGACTGAAGCAGCAGCTGAAAGCATCTGCTTGAGCAAAGGTGTCCAGGCTCATGCCCACAATGGATCAGGCTCAGAGGGGGATGAGTAACAAGCCAAACAGAGGGATAGATCTATTGTTCACCAACTGGATGCTGCTTGTTTCCTCACTGCACATCTGACTCTCCTTGGGAGCTGAATCTCCCTCCCCTTGTACCCAGGCTTAGCATGCCCCGTGGGCTGCTTGGAGAATGAGGGTATGGCATCTTCTGGGAAGGAGCAAAATCAGGTCCTTAGTCATTTCCACGCATATCAGGGTTTGAACCTGAAATGTTTCTGTAACCCCCTGGTCAGTGTGTGCTGGTTGTGCCTCACTGGGTCTTGTCAGGAGAGGGTGTGGTCTGCTGGAGGCCCAGCGAGGCCACTTGTGACTCAAGCTTTTAGCTCTAGAAGTACCCGGTTCAATCCCTGTTGTGTCTACCAAGATGGAGGTTGTCAGACAAACCAATAGCATACCATCAGAACGGCCATACTCGGTCAGACCAATGGTCCATCTAACCCAGTCTCCTGTCTTGTTCTGGTCTGTTCATTCCCTTTTTTAGTCTGCTGTTTAGCCACGGTAGCATTTTTTTGGTCCTCTGACTTTTTTTTTTTTTAATTAGGAATATACATTTAGTTTGAGCCTCTATGATGGTGTTTTAAAATAGTTTCCATGCAACTTGCAGCATTTCACTCTTGTGACTGTTCCTTGTAATTTCCAGTGAACTAACTTCCTCATTTTTGTGTTAAAAGCTACTACGGTGGGTTTCTTTGGTATTTTTCCCCCTACAAGGATGTTAAAATTTAATTACTTTATGGTCGTGATTACCAGTAGTTCAGCTATAATCACCTCTTGGACCAGATCCTGTGCTCCACTTAGGACTAAATCAAGAATTGCCTCTCCTCTTGCGGGTTCCAGGCCTAGCTGCTCCAAGAAGCAGCCATTAATGGTGTCTAGAAATTCTACTGGTGCATCCTGTCCTGAGGTGACATGTTCCCAGTCAATATGGGGATGGTCGAAATCCCTCAGTATTATTGGGTTTTCTCTTTTAGCTGCCTCTCTAATCTCTATGAGCATTTCACAATCACCATCACCATCCTGGTCAGATGGTCGGTACAATAACCGTACTGTTATGCTCTTTTTGTTCCAAGATGACATTTCTATCCATAGAGATTCTGTGGTATGGTTTGGTTCAGTTAAGATGATTACTATATTTCACTCTATACTTTTACATACAGTGCTACTCCCCCACCAGCATGACCTACTCTGTCCTTCCGATATATTTTGTACCCTGGTATTACCGTGTCCCATTGACTATCATCATTCCATCAAGTTTCTGTGATGCCTGTTATATCAATATCCTCATTTAAAACCAGGCATTCAAATTCACCCATCTTAATATTTAGACTTCTAGCACTTGCATACAAACAAACATAAAATTTGTCAATATTTACTTGTCTGCCTTCATGTGATGTAACTGAATGGGGCTCTGTTTCATTTGACTGTCTCTCTTTAGTTCCTATCCGTACTTTATCCACTTCCATCCTCCCCTTTTTACTAGCATAAAGAGTATCCCCTTTAGCAAATCGTCTCCTCAGGGATACCTTTGTCCAAACTTTGTCGGCTTTGCTCCAGCCTTTAATTTAAAAACTCCTTTATGAGCTTTTTAATTTTACATGCCAGCAACCTGTTTCTGTTTTGGTTTAGGTGGATCCCATCCTTCCTGTGTAGGGTCCCCCTTTCCCAAAAGGTTCCCCAGTTCCTTATAAACCTAAATCCCACCTTCCCAACCTCATCCACCCAATGAGACTGTGCAGTTCTGCCTCTCTAACTAATCTTGCACGTAGAACTGGAAGCATCTCACTGATTGCTACCCTGGAGGTCCTGGACTTTAATATCTTATCTAGAAGCCTAAATTTGGCCTTCAGGACCTCTCTCCTACCTTTCCCTAGGTCATTGGTACCTATATGTACCTTGACACCCAGCTCCTCTCCAGCACTGCTCACAAGCCTGTCTAGCTGTCTTGAGATGTCCACAACCTTTGCACCCTGAAAGCAATTTGAATTCCCCATGACTATTGCCTGTCTCTTCCTATTAACTGGGGTCCCCCCCTTCCCTCAGTGCGAGGACACCATGACATCATCTGGAAGGAAGGTTGCAACTGTGGGATCATTTCCCTCCGTTCCAGCTTGATGTTCTGCTTCCCCAAGACTTTCCTCCTCCTCCACAGCCCAGCGGCGGTCAGACTGAGGGAGGCGCCGCTCTGCCGTGTCCCTGAAAGTCTCCTCTGTGCAGCCCTCCGTCTCCTTTAGTTCCTCCAGTTCAGCTACTCTGGTCTCCAGAGTCGGTCTCTACAGGCCATAAGTTGCTTGCACTGAATGTACACGTATGCCACCTGCTCACAAGTAGCCGTACAGGCTGCATTCAGTGCAATAAACTCGCTAGCCCCCACCCCGCCGCTCAACTTCTGCTGGCGTTATTTTTCACTTGTGCAGAGCTTTTTTTGTTTATTTGTTTTGTCTTTTTTTTGGAGGGGAGTTACTGGCCTAAGTTTAGAGAATGGTTATTAGGTATCTAATGCCCTTTGCACTCCCTCGCAAAACTCCCCCGTTTGCTAGCTCCTCTCCAAGAGGGGTATACATCACCCTGCGCCACCCAGACAGCTCATCCCACTGAAATAGGCCTCTTCTGCTTTGCCCGTTACCTTCATTTGGGAAGAAACTACCGAGAGTTTCCCAAAAGCTCCCTCAAAGGGAGCCTCCAGGACGAAGCAGAGAGAGGCCAAGCAGTGGTCCTGCCCTTTTCCTTGGGTTGCCAGCCCCTTCGCACATGCCTTCAACCTAGCCCTTGGAGAGAATCCATTTATACTCAGACAAAGCAGGTCCTTGTTGGGAGCCGGGTGCGGGGGAAGCCGCGTGGAACTGGGTCCGCTACCAACTCCCCCTCTTGTTCATTGTGCCCTGAGGTGGGAGCAAGTTTAGTCCTGTGATACCTCTCCGATTGTCAGGGTCACAGCGCTGCATCTGAAGAGAAGATGCTGCCCTCTCTTCTCTAAGTGGGTGGCTGCATTTTTCAGGCAATTATTGTATTTATTTTGCCCCTGTCAAAAGGGAAACGGGTCGCCTTTTGCCAAGTAACTTTACACCTAAGTATTTCCTTCTGCTTGTCTTAAATACAGCTTTGCCTGGATGTTACCTCTGGGTCGTGGGGTCGCTGGGGATTGGCAGAGTCTCTGAAGTGCTCCGAGAAGTGCAGCTCACTTCTGCAGGCCTGTTCCTAATCGGCCAGCGGAGACAGGGGGTTAGGGAGTGAATCCAAAAACCGCAGCGGTGCAGAGCCAGGGTCTGTCCACTCGGCAAAATAGGTGAGTGGTGATGTCTGTTCAGCTGGCTGGATCCCGAGGCAGGCGCAGGCTGGAGGAGACGCCCGGGGTGCCTGGCCGTTCACTTTTGAAAATAAGCCCTGCTTTGCAGAATTGGGAATAAAACTACACGGCGCAACAATGCTGCCTTTCAGAGTGTGGCAAGATAAGGGATCGCTCCTTTCCAAAACCGCTGTCTGTTTATTTGAAGGGAATTTAGTGCTGCTGAAAGGTTCTGGGTTGACAACCCCGGGGAACCAAGCGCTGTTTATCCACAGGACGGATACAGCCTGTGTGACCAGGTGGCCAGCGTGTGTTGTGTGTGCCAAAACCATAGAGGGTGTGAGTCGGCTATAGCTCATAGCCGTGGAGCCTGGCTCTTTAGTGGTGACTTACACCTTTAGCTCTAGAAGTTCCCCAGCTCAGTTCACAGAGCGGCCTAAGATAGCAGCTGTCACACATGGACAGCTCGATAAAGAGTGGGAGGGGAAACTGAGGCACAGAGTGGGAAAGTGACTCACTCAAGCTCACACAGGAGGCCAGTGGCAGGCAGGTCTGCTGAGGTGCAGTCTGGTGTCCTACCCACTAGGCCATGCTGCCTCTTTGAAGCCTGCTTTCTCATCTCCCCTTCGCCCCGTTTTGGAAAATGTCCCTCTTTGATCTTTTCTGCTGTCAGATTCGACCACAAAGTGTCCTGAGTGTTTGGAGGACAGAGAAAAGATTTCAGATGCAGCCCTGAAGGACAAACACACCAATGTAACAGTCCTACAGCCCCAGACACGGCTGCTAGCCAGCCCAAAGAACCGTGACAAACAGCTGTGTTCAAAGAGCCACCAATCCCAGATGGGAAATTTCCAGAATAAGGTTTTTAGATACAGATGGGCTCAAAGCAAAACACTGCATCTATACACAGTGGATTTGGGGATAGGGTGAAGTTTGGATCTCAGGTGCATTCAGATCTGAAGCGCTCACAGAATGTGCATAGAAATTACACAGCAGCTAATTTGTAACTACCTGTGCCTCGTGAAGCTTTGTCTCTTCAGGGCCAGGATTGCCTCTTGCTCTGTATTTGGACAGTACCCAGTCAATGGGGCCTCTAAGCAGGTGAGAGGCTATGTCTAGGCACATTCCTCAGTACGGAAATCCCACCTCATCCCCCGCCCCATGTCCTGTCCTTGTCAGCTCTCGTGAATAGCGCTGCGTGGTACTTGGTCATTTACTCCCTGGCTGTCAGGAATCAGGGCCAGCAGCAGATCCAGGCTCTGAGTGGCCTAACGAGCAAGCGCAGCTGGCCTGATTGGCTACGCTGCCTGATTGGTGGGCAGGGTCAGCAGGCCTGCTCTTAAGCCCTGCAGGAGCAATTCAGCGGCTTCTCAAAGCCTTTGCTGTGATTACTCCTGTGCCTGCGTTGGTGAAGCCCTGCCTCGCTCCAGGTAACCCGGCTTTGACCCTTGGCTCTGGTTTTGACCCCTGGTTCTGATTCCTGGTGACTGACTTCTGCTCTCCCCACTAGTCCTGACTGCTCCCATCCAGCTCTCTGACACCAGTCCTCATAGAAGATGAGGGTTGGAAGAGACCTCACGAGGTCATCTAGTCCAACCCCCTGCTCAAAGCAGCACCTACATCAACTAAATCCTCCCAGCCAAGGCTTTGTCAAGAAGGGCCTTAAAAACCTCTAAGGATGGAGATTCCACCACCTCCCTAGGTAACCCATTCCAGTGCTTCAGCACCCTCCTAGTGAAAAAGTTTTTCCTAATATCCAACCTAGACCTCCCCCACTGCAACTTGAGACCATTGCTCCTTGTTCTGTCATCTGCCACCACTGAGAACAGCCGAGCTCCATCCTCTTTGGGATCCCCCTTCAGGTAGTTGAAGGCTGCTATCAAATCCCCCCTCACTCTTCTCTTCTGCAGACTAAATAAGACGAGTTTCCCTCAGTCTCTCCTCGTAAGTCATGTGCCCCAGACCCCTAATCATTTTTGTTGCCCTCCGCTGGACTCTCTCCAATTTGTCCACATCCCTTCTGTAGTGGGGGGACCTAAACTGGACGCAATACTCCAGATGTGGACTCAGCAGTGCCGAACAGAGGGGAATAATCACTTCCCTCGATCTGCTGGCAATGCTCCTACTAATGCAGCCCAATATGCCGTTAGCCTTCTTGGCAACAAGGGCACGCTGCTGACTCATATCCAGCTTCTCGTCCACTGTAATCCCCAGGCCCTTTTCTGCACAACTGCTGCTTAGCCAGTCGGTCCCCAGCCTGTAGCGGTGCCTGGGATTCTTCCTTCCTAAGTGCAGGACTCTGCACTTGTCCTTGTTGAACCTCATCAGATTTCTTTTGGCCCAATCCTCCAATTTGTCTAGAATGGTCAGGGATGCAACCATCCTAGGATAGTGAATTAGCAAAGATGGTCAGGGACGCAATCCCATGCTCTGGGTGTCCCTAACCGCCAACTGCCAGAAAACTGGGACTGGATGGCAGGGCGTGGATCACTTAGTAAATGGCCCTGTTCTGTTCATTCCCTTTGAAGCACCTAGCATTGGCCACTGTCAGAAAACAGGATAATGGGCTAGATGGACCATTGCTCTGATTCAGTATGGCCCTCCTTATAGGGGAGGGGGGAAAAAGAACCTACACCTTTGTCAAGGGGCCTTTTCCCAAGAAGGCAGGAGAGATGGTTACAAATACCCTGCCCCTCCTGTGGGAGGACACACACTAGGCAAGGAAACCAATCACTGTGCTGTGTACATGGATGGCGTTACCATCAGAGAAACACCCTAGCTGGCTGGGGACACACCGAACTCTGGATCCATCCCCTAATCACCTTTGCATCCTGTAATTGGTTTCTTTTTCCCAGCGAGGACATTGGTGGTTTTTGCATTCCACCCCTCATTTCGAGAGCATATTTGTGAATTGCATCTAGTCTCCTGTAAAGTGAATTTACTGCTGGTTGGGGCTGGCGGGCCAGGATCAGTAACAGGGATATTAATTGACCTCCCCTTGTTAGATAACTAGAGTTTAGTCCCAGGTGACTCCTAGCATAATTTCAGGTTCTAAGAAGGAAAGGGTATAACTTGTTTTTGTCATGGTTTGTATGTGAGCTGTGACTGTCTGCTGGATGGAACTGAAACTGCTTAACTGGGTGTAACAAGCCCTGCACAGCCGCTCGCGATTCTCTGTTAGCTCAGGTGCTAGGGGTGCTGAGCTTTTTATCTATGCTGCTGCTATGGATAGCTATAGTTACAGAACAGTGATGTCGTAGACGGCCAATGATTTGCTACAATATGATAAATCCTGTGGGCCTGGTGATCTTTCGCATTTTTCATTAAGGGACCACTAATTATTTACAAACATTAGTTAAGCTTGCACCTGCCACCTGTGAGGTATAAACCCTAGTTTATAAATGGGGAAATTGAGGCATGTGGGAGGTTAACACATGAGTTACCTATGGTGAGACCATCAGGCTGAGCAAAAAATAGAACCCAGGAGTCCTGATTTCCAGCTTCCTTCTTATCTAAGCACTCTGCTTACCAAAATGAGATGTGCATTCTGTTAATCTCATAGTCTCAACTGTACGTATGTATCCTCCCAGCACCCCTGTGAGGTAAGGCAGTGCTGTTATCCCTAATGTACAGATGGGAAACTGAGGCACAAAGAGACTTGCCCCAGGTCACCACTGACAGTCTGGGTCAGTGCAGGGAATCAAATCCAGGTGCTTGAGTCCCAGCCTAGTGCCCTAATCATGCCCAAGTAGCCATCTGTCCCTGTTCCCTTTTCTTTTTCAGTCTCTGTGACATTCACCCCTAGCATGTGTTGGTCCCACTGAAAGTTCAGAGGGACAAGGTGAATTTAGCCCTTGTACATGAGCCAGTACCGTTTTGCACCATACGCCGGTTTCCGAGGTTTGCAGCATTCACCTTCTGCAGCCAAAGAACTCCAGCAGACAGCCCTGAAACATGGTCCCAGGGCTGCAGAAGAGATCACCATGAGCCGAGCGAGCCCAGCGTTTTTGCTACATTGCTTCCAGCTCTGAGCTTGAAGGCCGCTCCCGGTGAGCTGCAATGGAAGCCGTCCAAATGCCATCCAAGACCCAAACAGCATTGGATTTGGGGTCAGGGTCTGGCTGCGACACATCAAATCCTGTGGTGCTGGGATTTCTAGGACTGCCCCAGCACCGTTACACTGTTTATCAGAGGGCAAATATGCTCTAGCTCAACCACGAGGTATGGGCTGAATGCAGGAGTTGCTGGGTGCAGTTCTCTGGCCTCTGTTATGCAGGAGGGCACCTAATAAATGATCACCATTAGCCTTCATAGCATTACAGTGTATGACTCTGTGAAGTTTCTTTCCCCCCACCCCAGGGGAGGGGTGTAATTACCTATTCAAGGGACACCCTTGGCTGGGCTATGTAGGAGCCCTACCCCGCCCTGGGGCTTGGCTGTATAACAAGGAAAGACAGATGAGCAGGGGGAAGGGATTGGAAGCTGAGCTGGCTGTTGCAGGCACCAGGTCAGCAGCCTGCCATGGGCCTTAGAGACTTAGCTGTTCCGACTGTAAGTCTGGTTGCTCTGAACTAAGAGCCTTTAGTGGGTTAAATGGATTCCCATCCCCACCCCACCGACCTGACACCCTGGGGGAACGGGGAAAAGCCTGCCTGTCACCTCGAATGTTAAGGAAACTGCACTCTGCTGGCTGGTTTGGGGGGGCTTCTGAACGGGGATGTGTTGGTTTGTTGGTCTCCCCTTTCGCAGCTGCTGTCCACTGTCCCGTTTAGTTTATTTCCCTGCATGTTAGTTCGGAGTCACCAGGTGTGAGAGCCGGTGCCTGATGACTGGCCTCTGCAGCCGTTTTGAGGGTGCAGCGAACAAGCCAGCGGGCAGCTGTGCTTGGCTCTTTGTTGGGGGCATCTCCTTTAACTCCGCTGAGAGGTGTGTGTGTTTGCAGCCCCTCCGGCCCTTTCCACCCTGCCAATACATGCTGACTTGCGGCACCTCGCTGCTCCAGCCAGGAGGCCTTAACCAGGCTTACCAGCGCCCTATGACTCTGTCCTCCAGCATGCCCTGCTTGTGCAGTCCTGAACCTGCACGCGGCTGGGCCAATGCACCTGGGTCCTGACCTGCCGTTCCAGTGCTGGGCTCTGCCAGTGCATTGCAGTCTCAGCCTGCAACCCGCTCCCCAGCCCTATTTCCCTCCCGGGCTGCCCACACGCAGCTGTACGAGTGCCCCTGCCTCAATCCTGACCTACATCCTGTCTTCCAGCCCTGGGCTACCCGCACAACCTTGCTGTCGCGGCGTGGGCCCCAACCCCCTTCATGCCAGATCTAGGCAGCTCTGTTAATGCACCTTAGTTCTGATCTAGGACTACCCCTCTTCTCTCCCCCCTGCAGCTCTGCGCACACGCACAGATCTGCTTACTCTCCTCCTCCGCCTTCACCAGCAGCCAGTTGCTCTAGTCCTGGCTTCCTGTTGCGCAGAGTCGGAAGGCTGTGCTGAGCCGTTTTCAAACCACCACGCGTCTTGTGCTCGGCCTCTGCCCGTTCTCCTGATGGGAGTTTCAGGTGATTGTACTCCAGACTCGCAGGCCCAGACCCTCAAAGGTATTTAGGCTCCAAACTCCCACTGAAATCAGTGGGACAAAGCTGAGTGAGGATTAACTATTGGACTAACTTCTCTCGGTGAGAGAGACGCTTTCAAGCGAGACGAACTCTTCTTCAGGGCCTGGGTAGCTCGAAAGCTCTTGTCTCTCACCAGCAGCAGTTAGTCCAATAAAAGATATTCTCTCCCCCACCTTGTCTCTCTCATATCCTGGGACCCACAAGGCTGCACTAACTGAAATCAGTGGAAGTTATGAACCTAAATAAATTTCCCAGATCTGGACCAGTCTCCTAAATAACAGCGAATGTGACAAGGAAAACCACCCTTTTTCCCTGCATTTCTGTCTTCTAGCATAATAATTTTGTTTGGTGCTTAGCTACCAAGGTGTTGGGCATCTTTATTAAACAGCTCACTAGGAATACAGGCCAGTGAGGCCCCTCCTGGGTCCTTGCGTCCAGTCCCTGCTATTGCAGGCAACCCAGAAACTTGGCAAGCTTCATCTTCAAACTAGTCCGGTTGTTTGCTTCCACTGCTGCTATGCAGAGGCTGTTCCCGACCCTCTCTCCTCTGATGGTTAGACACCTTTTAATTTATAGCTTCAGTTGACTCCTGGCCAGTTTATCCCCATTTGTTTTTGTGCCAGCATTGTATTTTTTTTCAGTGTATGTCTCCGTGTTTTCTAACTGGCCGGAGGGTATCAAAGAAGGCCAGAATCTGCTCCTAGTTACACTGGTGTAGATGTGGAGTAACTGCACCTGAGAACTGAATCGGGCTCGGGAGTCAAATTTTGCCGCATTCACTGTTGCCTCACTAGAGAAAAGTGGGAGTCGAATGATTTATGCCTGTAAACAAAGGCCATTGTTAGAATGTAGTTAACGATTTTCCTGGAGGCAGCATCAGGTGTCCGGCTTCCTGCTACTAAGTAAATGCCCTGCGCTCTGCAGAGGCTGCTGCTGTCTCAGAGTGCGCCGAAAGAGGAATTGTTAGTAAGTTAAAAATGTAACCA
This sequence comes from Caretta caretta, assembly GCF_965140235.1. Taxonomy (NCBI): domain Eukaryota; kingdom Metazoa; phylum Chordata; order Testudines; family Cheloniidae; genus Caretta; species Caretta caretta. The sequence goes on along the minus strand of NC_134209.1, from coordinate 150,481,118 downwards.
TGATCTTCCCTCCTTGCGGTATCCACTTGCCTCGAACCTGGGTCCAACATGGGAACCAACCGAAGAGAAACACAGATGCGAGCTCCGTGGGGTGAAGACTGTCTCCAGGCTCAGCGATCCGGGTAGGTGTTCCCGGCACAGATCCCCATCCACCTGGGCTATGTGGGCCAAATGCAGTGGGGATGTAAATGGTGGTGTGAGTTACTCACAGCGTGTAATTGGACAGGAAATGGGTGTCGGTGGCAAAGAAGAGTAAATCGAGCCTTTTTGGCATGCAGTGGCCATGCAAAGTGAGCCAGTGGGGGTTGTGTCCATTTGCACCAGGGTTGCATTTGGCTCCAAGACTGGGGAATAACGCCAGCGCAAATTAAAGTCGGGGTGGGGGGAATCTACCTACAGCCTCCTCTGAGCTGCTTCTCTTGCTAGACCCCTCTCTGCCCCTCTTGGTGTGTAAGATGTGCACCTTCCCCCCTCGCCCCCCCAATGCCCTGTTAGCACAAGCTGTGGTAGGAAGGGAGGCAATGGAGAAGGCGCATCAGGGTGCAGGAAGGACTTAGTTCGCTGTGACTGGGGGGGTCCGGAAGGCAAGGCCAGGCTGTTGCTGTGCAAACAGTAGTAACACGGGCCTCTCAGCGGGCTCAGTAAAGATCTCTCTCCTCCAACGCTGCTTGCCGGCCCCTGCGCCCACTGCTGATGAAACACAAGTGACACCGCAGGGCTGAGAGGCCTCAGTGGGAGTTATGCCACATTTCCCCCCTCCTCCCTCGCTGTATTTCACTGCTCCCAATGCATCTGAAAGACCCCTGTGCACTAAACCCAGAGCGGCCGCATCCCTCTCTTAAATCCGCTGGATTTAGGAGCAGCCTAGCAACAGCCGTGAGGTCACACATTTGTGCTGGAAATGGCCCAACTTAATGATCACTTTGGATGAGCTATTACCAGCAGGATAGTGAGTTTGTGTGTGTGGTTTTTGGAGGGGGGTGAGGGAGTGAGAGAACCTGGATTTGTGCAGGAAATGGCCCACCTTGATTATCATGCACATTGTGAAGAGAGTTGTCACTTTGGATGGGCTCTTACCAGCAGGAGAGTGAGTTTGTGTGTGGGGGGGTGGAGGGTGAGAAAACCTGGATTTGTGCAGGAAATGGCCCAACTTGATGATCACTTTAGATAAGCTATTACCAGCAGGACAGTGGGGTGGGAGGAGGTATTGTTTCATGGTCTCTGTGTGTATATAATGTCTTCTGCAGTTTCCACGGTATGCATCCGATGAAGTGAGCTGTAGCTCACGAAAGCTTATGCTCAAATAAATTGGTTAGTCTCTAAGGTGCCACAAGTCCTCCTTTTCTTTTTGAGGTCACACATTGTTACACTGCTTACCTGCCTCAGGGGGATGGGATGAGGGTTAGTGTTTGGAAAGCACTTTGAGATGCTTAGAGGAGACTCTACAAAAGGGCAGTGTGCTGCTATTCTTTGTATTACCATAATTAGATACCCCCACACAAGATTGGGACCCCCATTATGTGGGGCACCGGCCATAAACTGAGTAAGAGACAGTGACTGCTTTGAAAAACGTACAGTCTAGACAGACAAGACACAACCAGAGGCATTAAGATGTGACCAAGGTAACACAACTGAGCAGCAAAGCTGAAAACAGACACACACCTTCCCTCCCCTCTCCCCCCAGCCTCTGGGGTGCCAGCTCTGTGCCCTAGCCACTAGGCTGCGCTGCCTCTCAATTCATTTTCCCGCGTTCGCTGTACTTTCTCCTCGTCTGCTTGCAGGCCAATATTTTGCTCAGGACTGCCATGTTTTCCTGTTGATTGCTAATACTGACCGTAACCTTCTGTCAAGGGTACTCACTTGTGGCCTCTGAGCAAAAGGCTCTGTACAGCTAATACGTCCACTCAGTTCACAGATGCCATCACGCACTAACAGGCCTGCACTGTGGCACAGCAGGCGATCTGCCTCTGAAATGATTTCCTGAGCTATCCCTTATTAAGGGTCTGGTCCAACACCCAACGCAGGCAACAAGACTCCCCCTTGACTTCATTAGGAGTAGATCCAGGTGTTATTTTTACGATTATTTATAGTATAGGAGTGCCTGGAAGCACCAATGGAGATCAGGACCTCATTGTGCTAGGAGCTGTACAAAGACGTAGTAAAAAGCAGTCCCCAGAGAGCTTACCATCTCAATAGACAGGAGGTAGAAGCGGTTATCACCCGTATAACACTGATGGGGAAACAGAGGCATATAGCCATTAAGTTAGTTGACCATGGTCAAAAAGGGAGTCCGGACTAGATGCAGGAATTGAATCAAGCACTTCTGGGTTGTAGTCCTATGCCTCTCACACAAGACCATCCTTTCTCTCTTGCCTTGCTTAGCTGTTTGCAAGTCTGCCCGTGACACTACTTTGTACAGTGCCTGGGAGAGGAGAGATTTCGGGCTGTGTAAGTGACACATCATCCAATGGTGCTTAATTTCCCATGCTCGCCACTGGGTCATGTGTTTAGTTTCTCCTGCGGTGCAGCTGCCGGTCAGCCCGTGACTGTCTGCCAGTCAGAGGAAGTCTACACTTCCAGTAGACAGCGAGAAGTCTCCTGTTTGCTAGTGTAACCCACACACCTCCTGGGTGTGGTGTCTGTCCCATCTAGTGGCACCGAGACCACTTAGAGAGAGAGATCAAATGAGTCTGCTTTACTGCCTGAGCTAACGGGCAGTTGGCTTTTAGCTCATGCGGTGGAGGCTCACGCACTAAGCTTCAGAGGTCCCAGGTTTGATCCCACCTGCTGACGACCGGGGTCTGTTGGTGTTACACTTGGATGGATTGTGATTTATTTCACTTCTACTTGAAATATAAAGTGAAAGTTGATGTGGGGGTGAAGTGCTGTTCTGTTTGTCTATGTGTACATCACCGGCAGAGGCCCTGGACAAACTCAACAGCCTGCAAAGTTGTGTTCACAGGTCACACTGGGTGTGTCGTTGTACATAGCTTGACTGAATTTTCGTGTCTCGTAACTGACCGAATGGAGCTCTCCCTGGGCCAGGTGCATGGAAGAAGCCAGCGCGGTCTGTAGCATGATGCATTGAAAGCGAGCAATGGTAAATATCAAGGTTAGGGTTTATCTTGCTGCTCATCACAGGATCTGTGTACCTTCCATGTAAAATCAACAGCAAGAGCGTGGTGGGCTTCAGGAAATCTCTGGCCCGTCTCCTGCTTCAGGGCCAAAACTTTGCTTGGGTAGGGTTTTCTCGGGGGAGATGTAGAGGGTGGGTAGGGTATTTTGGGGGAGGAGAGTGGCAGGAAGTCTGAGAACAGCAGAGCGTGTCTGTATGGTGAGCGTGACTTGTGGTGGGAGGGCGCTCTCAAAGGGGAAGGCTTTGCTGTGTTTCTTAAAGTGGGTCAGATTCCAGGTTTGCCTGATCTGCTCGAGAGGGGGCTCTTTGCTGCCTGGTTCCGTTCAGGGCTTTGCAGTCTTCATTGTCCCACAGGTGTGCAGCTGTCACTGAAGGGCTCAGAGTTAAAGCTTGGTCTTGGATGTAACCGGGGCTTGACCCAAATGAGCTGAAGGGCCAAGTTCTGCTCTTGTTTGCCCCACAGCAATCTCATGGGTAGTAATGGGCATGGGGAGCAGACCCTGTTACCCTAACACTGACGTTGTCTTGTGATGCAGTGGATGGGAAGCAGGGGCACTGTGTCCTTGAGTTCAAACAATACATGATTTGGCCTTGAAAGAGTCTCGGCCTCTGAAGAGAATCAGGGGTGGGTGGACACGGGTACTTACTCGTTTTCATTAGGAGACCCACTAAAGGTTGTAGGGGAGAAGGCTGAGAACAAAAGGTTTTGACAGTCTCTTATCCTTAGCACGGAGAGGGCCTAGTGTCCCTCTTGCAAGCAGCACAGGGAAGGAAACCACAAAGTAAAGCCAAAAGAGGCAAGACAACATCCCATGGTTGGGGGCTGAAGTGTAGCTTGGTGGTTAGAGCACTGGAGTGGGATTCAGGAAACCCAGCTTCTATTCCCAGCTCTGATATTGGCCTGCTGGGTGACCTTAGGCAAGTTGTTGCTTGTCTTGTGCCTCAGTTTCCCCAATTTCCCCCAGCAGATTGAGGGAAGTGATTATTCAGCACTGGTGAGGCCACACCTGGAGTACTGCATCCAGTTTTGGCCCCCCCACTACAGAAGGGATGGTGACAAATTGGAGAGAGTCTAGTGGAGGGCAACAAAAATGATCAGGGGGCTGGGACACACGACTTACGAGGAGAGGCTGAGGGAACTGGACTTGTTTAGTCTGCAGATGAGTGAGGGGGAATTTGAAGGCTGTTATCAACTACCTGAAGGGGGGTTCCAAAGAGGAATAAAAATTATTAACATTAACCCCTAGAGGCTCCAATGGAAATCAGGGTCCATTGTGCCAGGCGCTGTACGCTCAACTAGTAAGACACACTCCCTGCCCTGAAGAGCTTGTAGTCGAAACAGGCAACCCATGGGAAGGCAAGGCAAGAAGCACAGACAGGACTAGAACCTGAGTCCTTTGAATGCCTGGCAGTGATCTACCCACTGGCCCACCTTGCCCCTCTCACTAGTCTCTGAAGAACAAGTGGGTGACGCTTGTTATGCAGGGAGTCAAGGTGTGAAAAATAAGAACCAAAACACACCTTTGCCCAAATCTCCAAATGAATCCTGAATCTGTTCTGGGGTCCTTAACTGATAACAAAGCCCAATGAGGGGGGAGTGTGGCATTATTTGCCTTTACACTTACCATGAGATTTTTTTTTAATGCTTCTGGGACCGAATTATGGGATCAAACTAACTTGCAGTCCAGTCTTTGTGGCAGTTCATGGATGGTGGAAATACCTCATGCAGACCAGACCTCGCATTTTCTGTTCCATAAGTGGCTCTGAGGCAAGACAGTCTCATGAAAAGACAAAAATGCATTTGGGCTCATGCACCATGGAGTTGCAGCCACCTCCGGGGTGGAAATCAGCAGCTGTCTAACAGTGCATTCCAAAACCGCACAGCAGCAAGGAGCTGTGAAATGAATTGTACGGTCTCCAACTCAAATATCAGGGGGAAATTTTAGGGGGGCCAACTAAAATGCCTCAAGGGACAGTGGGACAAATGGCAATGTGCTTGTGAAAAGCGCCACACCATCTTTAATAAGGGGCATCAGTGTTACATCGCTTCTTCAAGCTGGTCAGCATTTCCAAAATAGCACTTGGAGACACTTGAGTGTGCATTGATCCAAAGGGAAGAGCGCTGCATGCTGGATCCCCCATACAGCTTCCTGCGGCACCCAGCTGTTTCTTGGACATGTTCCATGTGACTGCTCCTGCAGCCTGATTTTTGCTTATCCAGAGGAACCTCAGGACAAGTATCTAAGTGCTTAAAGCAAGACAAAACTGTCTCTTTAAAAGCCCCATCAGCCCTGATCTAAACCACATTGGCTGCTAAGACATGAAAGTCCCTACTCAGTGAAGGACAGCATGAGCAAAAGTGGTGGCATTTTTTTTTACTGGTTCTCAACATTTGTAACCCGCACCTGTGCGGGGTTAGATTCGATCCTGCCTGCTTAACAGCCCCTGGATTTGTGCAGCCTCTTTCACAAGGGGTTTAGGTTTCCCAGTGTCTTGAAAGGCACCATCAATCATTCCCCAAGAAAACACCCCCTGAATCCAAACAGTGTCCATAACTGCAGCTGGAGAGCTCATCCATTAACCCCCCTCTGCACGAACAGAGATTCTGTTGTATTTAAAAAAAAAAAAGCCCCAAACCCAAGATCCTGCGAGTTCAGTCAGGAGACATGCTCAGTCTCGTAACATGCATGTGGCAAGCGTCCAAGTCAGTATGACCTATGGACCACTCCCTCAATGGGACTAACCATCCAGTTCCTTCCAGACGGCACCATTACCGCTTGACACCCATTGATCATCCTGCCAGCTCGCCCACCGTGTGCTCTGTGCTCTCCAGTCTGGTTGTTCTCGACGCCGGCAACCACAGTTCCCCCTCCCCTGCTTCATTGCTCCAGCTCCAAACTCTTCTCCGCCGGGCATGGAGCTCATCCCTCTTTCATTACACGGTTTATTTTCCCTTTTCCTTTTTGCTCCCAGGCTGCTGACGCATAGATTTATAGCCAAATGTCAAGTGCTCCGAGGCTTGGCCCAGGTCTACTGACCCTGGGAAACTTCTGGAAAAGAATTCATGGCTGAAATTCATCCATGGTAAGTTCAGCTCCTCGCTGTTAGCACCCTTCAGAATAGTTGAATTCTGGCCGGTTTTGGGTTCCGTCCCCCGCTTTCTCCCCAACAAAAAATATTCAGCCTCTTTAGGTTTTCATTCTGTTCCTTTCATTGTCAAATCACAATCACTTCTAAATCCTTCCCTTCCCACCTTGGACAGCCTCCCTAAATAGGTTCTGTTGCTCCTGTGACTTCTCTCCCACTGGGTTGATGGTGGGAACGGCTGATAGCCATTCCTAATCCACTCTTGTTTAGGCAGGTCTCAAGTCCTGGCAACTGTCATTTGATTCTCCCTGGCCTTTGTGGAAGTTCCTTCAAAAGCCAAAGAGTGAGGGGCTCCCAGCTGTCAGGGTAATGACCCAGAACTAGAGTCACCATGTTCATGGATAGTTTATTTTGTTTCCAGAGTAGCTCTCTCCTGCACAGCTTTCAGAGATTCAGAGAGCGTATCAGTTCATTTTAACCTGTAGGGAAAACGGGGTTATTTTTCCCCCCAATGTCACTGCCAATAAAACCTAGGCTGTGCTCAACCCCCCCCCCCCCCGACCTTTTCACCTACTGGAAAGATGTGAATTAATGTATTTAAAGATTCTGGACCCAATTCTCCATTTCCCTGCTCCTTGTGCTGTCATTGGTCCCTGTGCAAAGCGTGTGTTGTGTGGTGTTCATCCTTAGAGTTCGAAGATGACCACGACATCACTGATGGGTTTGGTTTCGGTGAACACGTGAGTGGCAGATCAGGCCAATTGGAGCTTTGAACTGTCTGTGGCATCCTGAACAAGAGCTGCCGCGATGGTTAACAGCGGACAGGTACTTGATATCATGACTAGCGCGGGAATTGGATTTAAGTGAGGGAAAGTTGTGCAGAGTCTCTCTCGTGCTCTCTCACCCAGGCCTGTCTGAATCCAGTAGCCTGAAGACGTCAAGGTGTCTGGAGACAGGTATGGGTGCAGTGGAAGGCCAACAGGTCCTACTGCTCCTGAACTGATTTCCTAGGCTGTCCACACAGCTCTTAACATCCACCTTCACAGCCAGGGAGATAAGCCTATCTGCTTGACTGCCTTGTTCACCAGAGAAGACTTTCCAGAGGGAGCCAGGTGTCACTCTGGTCAACAGTTGCAAGTAACAGTCTACTGTTACTTACGGTAGCGGGAGTAGCCTGACCTGTCTTCAAGACCCATGCAAAGTAGATGTTACTTGCTATCCATCAGAAGGGTAGAATTTTCCACTCAGTTTGCATTGGTGCTCATGGCCACAGAAGGAAACTCCGGCTCAGAGGCAATAACAAGACCCAAGGCTTAACTTCTCCATTCCACCATATTGCTTTTGAAGTTTTAATTTTCCCTTCCTTTGGCCAGATTCTGAATCTCTGACTCTTCTTGGTGAGCAGCTACTGGCATCATCCTGACTCACATGAATAACTGCTCATCGGCAGGAGTAATAGGTTCACTGTCTGGCCCCTTGTTTATATGTTGGCTCTTTAGAGCCAGATTTTTTCCCCTTTCACTCATGCTGAGTAGTGTCTGACTCTGCAGATAGTGCCTTCTGGTGTCTCTGGGAAGCAGTGTAGCCTAGCTGATAGGGCAGTGACCTGGGGTATTAAGCACTGTGGGTTCTGTTCCTGCTAGTGGCCAACTGAGTGACCTTAGGCAAGCCATTTTGCCACACTGTGCCTCAGTTTCCCCATCTGTAAAATAGGGATAATACTGACCACCTTTATAAAGCCTCCTGAGATCTCCTGATGCAAACCTCTGTATGAGAGCTAGATGCCATTACTTTGGATGTGGGGTACTACTCATCCAGAGTAGGGGGCCAGAATCTGGTCCTGGGGTGGGTAAACTTTTTTTGGCCTGGGAAGCACCTGGCATGCTGACAAGACAGGAATAATAGGTAGATTTGGGTTCACAGATAGGATTCACTGTGTGAACTGAGCCTTTAGCACATGCAGGGACAAACAGGTTCCAATAAAATAAGAGATTTGAGCCTTTGCCCCAAACTCAACCTGAATTGAACCGTTAGCCTGCTTTGAGTCAACCAAGACTGAAAATTCAAATCCTTTTAAAATGTTCAGCCCTGGTCTCCAGCAGGAGTAAATCAGCATAGCCCAATGGGAGTCAATGGGCCAGATCCCCAGCTGGAGTCCACCATCATCCCGATGTTGACCTCACTGGAGTTATGCTGACTTACACCCACTGAAGATCTGTCCCTGCATTCTCCAGTGCACCTCTGCATTTTCTGCCTCTGGCGGGGAATGGAAAGCTATTCCTGTCCTGAGGGTGTAGGAGGAACTAGATGCACAGTATGGTCACCATAGATTGGCATTGACGTGAGGCTGACATCATCATTTCAGGAACGGCAAGAGTGAAGGTGAAGGGAAAGATAGGACACATGGGCCACCTCTCCCTCTAGCCACTCACGGATCCAGGGATGATACCTCCGCACCTCCAGGAGCCCTAGAAACCATCCAGCATCCTCCCCACTCCAAATCTGTGGCCTTGAGGAAGAAGGAAATTCCACAGAGGAGCCAGCCCCAAGGGACAAAAGAAAGCGAAGAAGCAAGAATTGGCACAGAAGCAGCCACGGCAGGTTCTGCAGCGGGGGCCACCAGTTACTGAAGGTTACTTCATTGCCCTCCATACACATGACCATTGCACTGTCATTGCAAAATGGCCTCCATGGCTTGATGCAGTATTACAGTCACCTTAATGTTATTTGTGTTGCTGGAGTATCTAGTAGCCTCCATCATGAAGCAGGCCCCCACTGCTCTGGGCACTGTACAGACACAACAGACAGTCCCTGCTCCAAAGTGCTTACAAGCTGAGCATAAGACAAGGCACTAGATGGAAACAGACAGGCGGGGAATGCAAGGAGATAATCAGACCAGCATGATAGGCTATGGTCTCTGCACACGAGCGCTCTAACCATTGGATGTGAGCAGGACGAGCTGGCCTGGGTGAAAGTCTGTGAAAAGGAGACACTGGTGATTGAGATGCAAGACCACCACCTGTACAAGCGTTTTAGCTGTGTGGCTGGATCAGAAAGGCCGTATCTTAGAGGCGTTATGTAGACGGAATCTGCAAGATTTAGACATAAGCTGGATGTGAGGACTAGAGAGGGGTCCAAGTTGAAGATGGCACCCGGGTTATGGGCCTGAGTGACAGATCGGATGGTGGTGGTGTCCTCCAGTGGTTGAGGAAGGAGGTAGCAGGGAGGGCTTTGAGTGGGAGGGGAAGACTGAGAGCTCTGTTTTAGCCGTGTCGAGCTTGAACTGATGACTAGACATCCAGGAGGAGATGTCAGAGACAGGCTGAGATTTTAGTTGAGACGGAATTCAGAAACACGGCTGCAGTAGAGAGGTAGATCGGTGAGTCCTCAGCCTAGAGATGTTAGTTGAATTTGTGTGTGTGGATGAAATGACCCAGAAAGAAAGTGTAGAGGGGGAAGAGAAGAGGACCAAGGACAACCCTGTGGAATCACCACAGAAAATTGGAGGGGGAATCCTAGAATATCAGGGTTGGAAGGGACCTCAGGAGGTCATCTAGTCCAACTCCCTGCTCAAAGCAGGACCAATCCCCAACTAAATGAGGATGGATCCTGCCAAGGACATGCTGAGGGAGTGATTAGAAAGGCAGGAGGAGAAGAAGAGCCTGGCTGAAAGAGTTGAAGGTGGCTGACAAGTCCAAGGATGATACGCATGGAGTGCTGGTTCTAATCTTTGGCTAGGTAATTGGTCACTAGTGACTCTGAGAGCTGTCAGTTGTATGCCAGGGACAGAAGACAGACTGGAAAGGGTCTGGAATGGAATTGGAGGAGAGGAACTCCAGACAGCAATCCCAAACAGTGCATGCAATGAGCTTAGAGGTGGAAGGGAGGTGGGGCAGTACTTGAAAAGGCAAGTGGGGCCCGGGGGGTGAGTTTTGTTAAGATGGCAGAGGCTGAAGAATGCTTGTATTGTGAAAAGCAAGAGTGACCACTTCAGGAGAAGGTTAAGGGAGGGGAATGAGAGTGGAGGTGCGGGAGACTGGAAGATGGGATGGGGAAAATGGAGGGGTTAGAGGAGCAGAGTGGATGAGAAATTTCGGTGTCGGTGACAGGGAAAGGATTCCTGATTTGTATCTCACATCACTCTAACAGTGTCAGGTGGTCACAACATAGTTAATTTTCCCCTTGGTATCGGCCATTTGGATCAATCAGGAACGTACCAAGTGAAGAATTAAAAAAAAAAAAAATAGTCCAGCATTTCAGCTGCATTATAAACCCTCCTGAGGGCAGAAGCTGATGGCTACTTAATGGAGATCAGGAAGAAACGTAGCCTGTAGGCAGGCTATTCTGTAACTGCAGGGTTTCTTGCACCTTCCTCTGAAGCTGCTAGTGCCAGCCACCGTTGGAGCCAGGACACCAGGCTAGATGGGCCTTGGATCTGATCCAGTCTGGCAGTTCCCATGTTCCGAAATTCATTGAATATACAGATCTACAGCTGAGGTGAATTGACATCAGGAAGGTCCCACAAGGTTTTGAACGGAAATTGAACCATGTTCCCCATCACCGATGGAAGTTGCACTAACTTTTCCTTTGCAGCAAAAAAAAAAAAACGTGGGTCAGGTTTTTTGCTGGTTTTGTGACCAGTTCACTTTTTAAAAAATCAGTTTCCCTTGATACGGTTTCATGCGTTTTTGCCACAAGCCAAATGTATTTATCTGCCTGCAGATCTCTGGAAATGGTTCATTTTGGAAAAAATCATCAAAAATCTGGGAACAGGAGCATGAAATACCCAAGCTGTTTTCAACTACCTGAAAGGGGGTTCCAAAGAGGATGGCTCTAGACTGTTCTCAATGGTATCAGATGACAGAACGAGGAGTAATGGTCTCAAGCTGCAGTGGGGGAGGTTTAGATTGGATATTAGGAAAAACTTTTTCACTATGAGGGTGGTGAAACACTGGAATGCGTTACCTAGGGAGGTGGTAGAATCTCCTTCCTTAGAGGTTTTTAAGGTCAGGCTTGACAAAGCCCTGGCTGGGATGATTTAACTGGGAATTGGTCCTGCTTTGAGCAGGGGGTTGGACTAGATGACCTTCTGGGGTCCCTTCCAACCCTTATATTCTATGATTCTATGATTCTAAGAGGAACACCACCGACCAGTTGTACTGTGGTTGTGTTACGCTTAGCACAGTGGGACCCATGACTGGAGCCCCTAGGTGATAAGGCTATATAAATTAATAATAATCCTCTATTAATCTCGGCTAACTTTGTGCCACTTAGCGGGTATAAAGAGACCGAAAATGGGCTGGATCTCCTCTGTGGCATGGAGGAGTCTTCTGCTGGTGTAGTTCCCATGCTGCCCCTCTCCTCCCTCACCTAGAGCCAGAGTAGGAAAAGGCATCTGAGGGCAAAGCCAGAACGTTACTTCACTCTAGCTACTCTCAGCTGATGGCCGGACCCTAAGGACCGATACCAGCACCCTGTTCTAAACTACAACTGTGCTGGGACTGGTGAATAAGGGAACTGCAGCCAGCTCTTCTGCACTGGCTCATGGGTGCAGCAGAGAATCCGGACCAGAATGCACAAGAAGCAGCTGAATGTGCTCCTTTTACAGACTGTGGCTAAACTCCCAGGCAGGATTGATCCCTTCAGCGCTTAGCTCCTCCAAGGTGTTTGGCTTGTCCATCACCAAGGACAGTATCTGTCTCTAAGAAATCAACTTCAAATCGATTCTCCTCCTCCTCCAAGCCAGGCCTTGGCTGCTGAGCACTCGGTGCAATTCCAGCCAGGGTTCTGAACACAAACAGCTGTTCTCGTTTCATCCACAGCTGAGCTGTTTCAGCCTCTCGAAGGGAAGCAGCAGGCTTTGAACCAGGGCCACATTTCCATCCACAGGGAGACCAGGGGCGTCCCGTACCATGTGCATGTTACATTTGTGCTTTTTGATGTGTTCAGATACATTCGGACCAGCAATAATTTCCACCCCCCTCTTCTCAGGAACCACAATGAACAAAATGAAAGGGAACCAGGCATTTGACTTCAGCTGATGCTGTTCCATCCAGCCCGCATCTGTCTCCACATCTGAGGCAAGCCTGTCTGACTGGAACGGGCCTTGGTTCCCCAAGCGACTGCGTCCAAAGTACCAGCAGCCACTACCTGCGTCCTCTGTGATGTGTTAATCGATAGCCCAAGTGTGAACTGATTGATTCCTAACGACAGCCCTGTCAGCATCCCAGCCAGCTTCCACAGAGGGAGCCGGCTTATTTCAAACCAACCCACACTTGCACTTCCGCCCAGTAGCTGTTGCTAATGGCGGTGCTTGGCCTGAGCCGCTGGGCTTGATGGATTGATTTTGTATTTATTTATTGCTGGGCGCACACTGCACCCGGTTCGGCTTTCCCCTGCCCGCTTTCACCCTCTGCTGAATCCACCTTTCATTGCGCTGACATCCAGAGGCGAATTTGCTCTGCCCGTGACCTTGCTCTTTCCCCTCCTGATTTGAAATTAGCTTACTAAAACATGTTTTCTTTTAAGACTCCACAGCCTAATCCAGAACAAACAAAACACATTTTTTTGCAAACCAACTGCATGAACTTCTGCCCTGGCCTTGACCGCACATATGCGCACACTTCCCCACCCGCTCCCCAACCCTCCCTCCTCCCTGCCCATCACCATCCAAGTGCACTTTCCAAGGCATTTTTTTTGCCTGACGAATACAGTTGCAACGACTCAGAAACTGGAATTTTTTGGCAGCAGCCAGAGAGCTAACTTTATTTACTTTCCTTCTGCGTGCCTGGAGCGGGGGTTGGGATCAGAGACGCGCAGGAAAGGGGCGGATTTGCACTCCTCTGCTTTATTCCAAAGGCTGCACTGCATGCAGGATACAGCCAAAGGTGGCATATCGTGTGTGTGGGGGGGGGGCGGGGAGCTCTTCATTCTTATTCACGTTAGGTCTTAGGTGGTTTGGGGCTTCAAGCACTGGATTGAGACTCAGGTGAAGTCGGTTGGATAATATCCAATATTTTAGCAAGAATTTGCTGTCTTTAGTTGAATTTTTTTTAATTTCCCCTGATTTTTACTCCTTTTTTAATGGAAAAAAGCAAAGTCAAAACTCCAAAATGTTCAGTATTTGAAAACAAATTTTAGTGCAATTTTTTTGGTTTGTTTTCAATCAAAATTTGGTTTTTTGAAATCCAAAACTTGAAAAGTGGTACTGAAAAACTGAACCGAATCCCACTGTTTTTTTTTTTTAAACCAGAACTCCGGTTTTCTACTGAAAACAGAACCTTTTCAGTAAAAGTGGAATTTTTTCATTGTAGTCACAAAGGTGCGCATATGTGTGTGTGTGTGTATATAATCAAAAGTTTTAACAAATAAAAACAAAAACTCTAGGCTCAGAACACCTGAGTTCAGTCTTGGCTTTGCCAAAGAACTGCTCAAATAACAACATATTTTTAAAAAATCAAGGTTGGATTTTTTTAAAAAAAGGATATGCTCTAGTTCAAACAGGAATTAATTCCAGGAAGTCCTAAGGCTGGTGTTGTATTAATTAAGTGGACTATATGATTCCAAAGAATCAAAGACCTGTCACTGTCCAACATTAAACTGCTTTAAACATGGGTCAAGGTTCGGTATACAGAGACATTGGTTTGCTGAATTCCATGGCAAACATGAGCAAATTCATGCCAAAGTTTGGAAATTTATTGGTTAAGGATATGCAAGGGCTAAAACAAGTTATACAGCAATTTAAAATGGGTGTTAAATGATCCTATCCAAACCCAGTCAAACTCCCCTTTGAAAGAGAGGAAGGATATCCGTTCAAGTTTCTTATTTGTTGGACAACTCTTCTTGGTGGGCAGGAGGTTAGTTTTGTTGCTCAGGTCTGAGATGTGAAGGATGGTCACTTTGCCTGCTCTTGACAGACAGATGCAAGGGGGAGAAGGGACGGGATCATAAAGGTGTGGGAAATGCAGCTTTGGTTGACATTCTCAGGTCAGTTCCAGGTGCTCAGGGTTGGCAGGTCAGTCACGTCAGCAGTTCCCCTGGCCTGTAGCTCATCTCTTGATCTGGGGTCTGGGATCAACTTGATCTGGTCCCTCTCCTTTACTGGTCTCTCTCACGGAGGCACTGGAGGGGCCATCTTGTGTCATTGTACAGATGACCTCAGGCTCAAATGAAAAGCTGAGAGAGAGAGGATAGGAGGAAAAATGGGTGTGTGGAAGACAGGCAGAAAGGAACACATAAGGCAGGGGAAACAGAGCAGGCTCTTGCGTGTGTCTGGTGCAGTCTCGGCTGGTGTGGGCGGTGATGGTCAGGTGTCCCTGCCGATGTGCTGAGGACTGCACGTCATGATGCAATGACTTTTGGGATCCACAAACGAAGGATGAAGTCCCTGGAGCAGAGCAGGGGCCTGATGCCCTTTCCCCTCTTCCAGGAATCCCTCAGTTGGTTTGAGTGCACCTCCCCCTAAAAAGTCTTTTTAAGGGCCCTGACAGAGTGGAGCTGGGCAGAATAGTTCCCTTCTAGCCTTGGAATCGATAAATTTATTCACTTAATGTCTCTGCCTCAGTTCCCTATCTGTAAAATGGGGATCATAATACTTCCTTGGCCTGTTTTCGTTTATTTGGATTGTGAACTCTTTGAGACTGGAGCACGCAGCACAAGTGGGCTCTGATATTGGTTGAGGTCTTCAGGCACCGCTGTAAAACAAGTAATAATAATTATATAATTGATCCAACATGGAGTTTTTCTTACCTGAAGAATGATTCATAGAGTGTAAGGCCAGGAGGGACCATAGCACAGGCCGGAGAATTTCAGTGATTCTTGCATCATTGGCAGCCTCTGACGATGATCTTTGCACCACTACACTTTCTCTATAATGTCTGTCTTTCTATCTGTCACCGTAGCCAGTACAAAACCAATGCATTGCAATGGAGAAAGCTCATGCTCAAATAAATTGGATAGTCTCTAAGGTGCCACAAGTCCTCCTTTTCTTTTTGCGAATACAGACTAACACGGCTGTTACTCTGAAACCTGTCAATGGAGAATACAGTTTCTGTTGCTACATAACTCTTAAACAGACTGTTTATCCATCTACGGTAATGGGATGATAGCACAACTATGATTAAGGTGAAGACTGGTTTGCTGTTTCACAGGTGATGGGGTTTTTTTAAGTGCTCTAAAATTGACAGCAGGTCACTTTGGCCATAGCAGCTGTATGCTTCACTTCTGCAGAGTATGGGCTGAAGATCTAAACCAGCAACTCACAGCCTAGGTGGCCAGCAATGAATGAATGATTTAATTAATATCTCAATCTCCCTTTACAATATAAGGACACAGGACAGTGGCCAGCACCGGATGATACAGCTACTAGCATCAATAATAACAGAATGCTAATGTGGGGACGTAACAGTCTACTCTTGGGCAAAGTCTGGCTAGAAGAGGGAATGCAGTGTTCCAGAAGCTGTTGTACCCGAGCTGTCTAAGGAGAAATTATTGGTAGAAGTAAAAAAGAAAAAATGTCAACCCCCTCCCAAAAAAATTTTCAGCAACGTTTATTGCAGAAAATATCAACTTTTAATCAAAAAATTAAAACCTTCATCCAAACGCCCAAAAGTTCTTTTCTTTCATTGGCACAAATAACCAAGGGAGCGGTGGATTCTCCATCTCTTGACATCTTCAGATCAAGATTGGATCCCTTTCTGGAAGGGGATTTTGCCGAACAGAAGTTACTGGGGTCGATACCGGGGTAAATGGCTGATGTTCTACAGCCTGTTATAGAAGAGATCAGACGAGATGATCTAATTGCCTCTTCCATCTTTAAAATCTAGAATTTATGGGGAAAAAATGGGTTGTGAGTTTTTGGCTTTTTTGATGAAAGCTCGGTATTTTCTGGGGCAAGTGGATGCTTTTTGCAAAAAATATTATTTTTGTTGGAAATCCATTTCTGTCCAAATGGAAGGAAACCCACCCTAATTATTATCACCCTCTTCTATACTGTGGTGCCGCTGAAGATGCATTGGGGTTTTTTTGGATGACATGTTGCATTGCAAACTCCTGTCTAATCTGCTGTCAACTACCATTCCTAAAGCAATTTCAGAATTGCTTTCCAGGTTACTGCTCTGTGCTGAATAGCTGTTTCCGATAATTCTTCAGGTGCGTTAGCTTTCATTTTTCCAAGTGGAAGATATCATTGAGTTATTTCCTGCCTATGTTTTTGATTTTAGACCTCATTTTTCTTCCCTCATTGCTATTGGCCCAATTGTCCATGAATTTCATTGATGAGAGTTCCCTCTCTTGCTTCTAAATCCTTAATAAAGATATTAAATAAGAACAGATCAAACATCTCTTGCAGCTTCTGGCGGAGTGGAACTGACTAGAACACTAGATCGAATTAGGACAGCTGTTGCCAACTCAATAGGTTGATTTATTGGTATTACCCTTTGAAACGTGGTGAAGACTGGCTGGGGGAGATGTGCCATAAGAATCCTTGATATAGTCAGCATGTTCCCATATGGGAATAGCTATACTGCTATAAGCCCCTTTATTATCAGTATAACTTCTTCCACATGTGGGGGGATTGTACACATTTAACTATACAGGTGTAGCTAAAGCCGTACAACTTTTGTCTGCAGGTGAGTCACAGATAGAAGCAGGGAGGGAAGGAGGGATAAATTAGTATAAGAACAAATGCTGTAAGGAATTGAGGGCAATGGAAACAGTGGCAAAGGGATTTTGTGGAGATCACTTGACATCCTTCCACTAGGGATGATTTAGGGAGTCTGGCCTGAAATCTGTTACACTGAGGCCCCTTTTCACCGCTCTGGTAGTATAGTCCTTAAAGGGGATGTAAATGGTTTACACTGCCAAAGTGGTGAAAAGGCGTTTCAGTGTCAATGAGAACCAGGCCCAAGGAGTTTGACCCTCCTTGCACTTACACCAGCATAAGTCTAGAGTAAGGGCCCTGAACTCAGTGGTGTTCTGCGTGAGCAGCGATTAGTTGTCTGAGAGCATTCACGTAACCATGCCATGAAAAAGTTCACCCATCCCAAAAGCTGAACACACTTTAATGGCCATATTAATGGTCCTTCATTATATCCCTCTTTCATAAATTTCAGTCCTCCAGTAGGGGAACAGAAACAATCCGTGTGACTCAGGCAACCAATCACAAAACACAGACAATGACTAGTGAGTGTGTAGTCAACGTGAGCCCTTAAGGGACGCGCCATAAGCTGGGCAGTGCCTCAGCCAAACTATTTGACAAGTGCTTGCGAATAACGAATGTGCTCGAAAACCATCAGGATTGGTCGGCCAGGGGTAATGCTTATCATAAGCGTTTTCTGTAAAGGATATTTCAATCCACCTTTGTTGCAGGGCAGGTATCAGAATGTGGCGCCATTTGAGTCTTCACCATGACATCATGTTTGTAACTACTCTGTCCTCAGCATCCATTGTTGTTGGCAGTGTTGTAGCTGTGTTGGTCCCAGTCTATTAGAGAGACAAGGTGTGGGGGAGGTGAAAGAGACCTGCTTTTGAGTTTACACAGGCCTGAAGAGCTCTGCCTAATCTCCGAAGCTTGTCTCTTTCACCAACAGAAGCAGGTCCAATAAAAGACATTATCTTGTCTCTCAGCACCTATAGGAGGCAGAATCAGTAGGCAGAAGTATTCTGGGTGCAGTGAATGTGGTTTTAATTCACTCAATGGGCAAAAAAAAATGCCCAAACATGACTTAAGCTTGGTCTTGCACAATCCAGTGTGATCTCTAAGGCTGTGGAAGGAAATGAGAGGTTTTATAACTACTCCAAGTCCTGCTCTCAGAGAGAATCTGTGTCCTTTTGACCTCAATATTGTGTCATTGCCTTTCTTTGCATTTAGAGGAAGCCTGTGAGTCATCTTATCAACTGTAGATCACTCAGCAGTTGGGATGGTAAGGTCACCACTGCCTGGGATTTTTTTTTGCAGCAGAGGGATTTTTGGGGGTGAACACATTTCCTCGGTTATAATATACCAAAGGATGTGAGTGAGGGGAAACTTTGGAGAGTGGTTCCCAGGCTCAGATTCACACAGTTACAAGCTTGGATGATTTTGACACAAGCAATCCTGCATCTTGGCAGGGGGCTGGCCTAGATGACCCTTGCTGTCCTGTCTAACCCCATGGTTCTGTGGTAAACTTCTCTGCAGGCCATGGGAGTTTTTATGTACCACTTGTCACCCCCAGCTGCATGGGCATGCCCAGCCATGTCTGTCGTCTTTGTGCTCAGACGGGAAATGTCTCTCTCAGCCACTGGGGATCTGTCCTCTTTCTTGAAACTCAAACTACTCTGTTATGGTTATGTATTTGTATTACAGTGGAACCAAACCAAGATCAGGGCCCCAGTGTGCTGCATGCAATACACCCCCATGGCGAGGGCAAGTCCTGGCTCCAAAGAATTTACAATCTAACCAGACAACAGGTAGAAGGGGAATTGGCTCAGTGTTTCCTTGGATGTCCCTCTGCATATCCACCTGGTGCCTCTTGACTGCTACCCTCAGATGAAGCTCTTTGGGGCAGATGCGGTGTTTTGATTTGGTGAGGTTGTGGCGAGCAGGAGGTAGGTCGTGAATCGGACACCTCCCAGAGGGTCAGTGTTCCCTCTAATTTTTCCCATCCCTGTGCGGAATGAATTTTGTTATGTGCACCAATATGAAGGTGATGTGTGGCAGGGGTGGGGCCAAGGAGTTTGGGGTGCAGGAGGGGACTTGGGGGTGAGGGCTCTGGGGTGGGGCCCGGGATGAGGGGTTTGGGGTGTAGGTTGCCCCGGGACTGCAGCAGGGAGAGAGGACTCCCCCAGGCCCTCTCTCCCTGGGCTGGGGCCAGGGGAGAGGCACCTCTCCTTGTCTGCGTGGCCCTTGGTAGGCTGCTGTGTGTCTGCGCAGCTTAGAGGAAACTTAGGTCTGGGCTCTTGGATCTCTATTGTGCTGCTAGAAGAAAAGGAATACTTGTGGCACCTTAGAGACTAACCAATTTATTTGAGCATGAGCTTTCGTGAGCTACTGTAGCATGAGCTCACGTGAGCTACTGTGAGCATGAGCTCACGAAAGCTCATGCTCAAATAAATTGGTTAGTCTCTAAGGTGCCACAAATATTCCTTTTCTTTTTGCGAATACAGACTAACACGGCTGTTCCTCTGAAACCTGTTATTGTGCTGCTGTCCCCTTGCTCCAGTGGCCATGTGGACAATCAGCAGTCTAAGCATCCTTTAATGGAGATAAGTCCATTAACTGTCACTGTTAAAAATTTACTCCTTATTTCCAGTCTGAATTTGTCTAGCTTCAACTTCCAGGCATTGGATCATGTTAGACCTTTCTCTGCTAGATGGAAGAGCCCATTATCAAGTATTTGTTCCCCATGTAGGTACCCACTGTGATCAAGTCACTCCGTCACCTTTTCTTTGTTAAAGTAAATAGATTGAGTTTCTTGAGTCTCTCACTATCAGGCATGCTTTCTAACCCATTCATCATTCTCCTCGCTCTTCTTTGAGTTCTCTCCAGTTTATGAACGTCCTTCTTGAATCGTGGACATGACAACTGGACACACTATTCCAGCAGCAATCACACTGGTGCCAAATACAGAGCTAACATAAAATCTCTATTTCTACTTGAGATATCCATTTATGCATCCAAGGACAGCATTATCTCCTTTGACCACAGCGTCAATCAGGGAACTCATGTTCAGCAGATTATCCACCATGATCCCCAAACATTTTTCAAGTATCAGGGAGTAGCCGGTAAACATTTTTCAGACTCTCTGCTTCCCAGGATAGAATACCCCATCCTGTAACTAGGGCCTGCATTCTTTGTTCATAGATCTATAGAAGTGTGGGACTGGAAAGGACCTCAGAGGTCATCTAGTCCAGTCCCCTGCACTCATGGCAGGACTAAGGATTATCTAGACCATCCCTGACAGGTGTCTGTCTAACCTGCTCTTAAAAACCTCCAGTGATGGAGATTCCACAACCTCCCTAGGCAATTTATTCCAGTGCTCAACCACTCTGACAGTTAGGAAGTTTTTCCTACTGTCCAACAAAAAAAACACCCTTGCTGCAATTTAAGCCCATTGCGTCTTCTCATTAACCTCTGAGGATAGGACAACATTTTTCACCCTCATCCTTGTAACAACATTTTAAATACTTTAAACCTGTCATAATGTCCCCTCTGAGTCTTCTCTTCTCCAGACTAAACAAACCCAGTTTTTTCAATCTTCCCTCACAGGTCATGTTTTCTAGACCTTTAATCATTTTTGTTGCTCTCCTCTGGACTTTCTCCAATTTGTCCACATCTTTCCTGAAATGTGGGGCCAAGAATTGGACACAATACTCCAGCTGAGGCCTGATCAGCTTGGAGTAAAGCAGAAAAATTACTTCTTGTGTCTTCCTTACAACACTTCTGCTATTACATCCCAGAATGATGTTAGCTTTTTTTCTTTTATTTTTTTTTGTACAGTGTTACACTGTTGACTCATAGTTAGCTTGTGATCCACTATGACCCCCAAATCCCTTTCCACAGTACTCCTTCCTAGGCAGTCATTTGCCATTTTGTATGTGTGTAATTGATTGATCCTTCCTAAGCAGAGTACTATGCATTTGTCCTTATTGAATTTCATCCTATTTACTTCAGACCATTTCTCCAGTTTGTCCAGATCATTTTGAATTTTAATCCTATCCTTCAAAGCACTTGCAACCCATCCCCAGCTTGGTATCCTCTGCGAACTTTATAAGTGTACTCTCTATGCCATTATCTAAATCACTTCTCAAGATATTGAACAGAATTTGACCCAGGACCAATCCCTGCAGGACCCCACTCAATGTGCCCTTCCTTCTTGACTGTGAACCACTGATAACTAATCTCTGGGAACAGTTTTCCAACCAGTTGTGCACCCATTGTGACACTGCACCCCATAATCACCACAGTGATATTATGATTATGACAGAATTATGAAGCAAATTGTATAAAATGTGTCATGAGGTGTCCATGGAAAAATTGTTTGCTGAATACAATCATCCTATTTGTGTGCATGTATCATTTTTGTATCTGAAGTCATGAATATTGACTATGTATCTGTATTTCAAATGTGCTTGCTCTGGATAACACCCACAACTAGCCTTTCAGGTACAACAGTGAAAAAGCTAGACAGTGCTAATGACCCATCAGCAAAGACAGTGGCCGTGGAAAAGGTTTGTCCATACCTGGGAATGCTTCAGATGGCCTATACAGAATTGCTGCTATGACTCATCAGGCGCATGCAAGGTCATGTGACCAGATCACATGATACTACACTCCATTTTGGAACCTGTATTTTTCCACAATCTGGGTTGGGAATTTAGCTTAGAACAAAGGAATTCCCGCCATATGGAAAGGCAATAAAAGATGGGGAGTGACCTCATTTCTTGGCCTCACTCCCCACACAAGAGAACACCTGGAAACGCCTGAGGAACAAAGACTGAACTGGGGGAAAGTGCTGGTCCCAGGCTAACAGGATTTCTAGCCTGTGTATGGAAGCTTGGTGAACTGCTTGTGCTATCTAACAGGGTGAGACACTGTTTAATTCAAATCCTGTGTACTAGGTAACCTGCTTTGATCTGTCTGTTGTGACTTAATCTATCTTTCTGTAGTTAATAAACTTATTTTATGTTTTATCTTAACCAGTGTGTTTTTGAATGAAGTGTTTGAGGGAAAAATCTCAGCTCAGTTAACAAAGGTTCTATGCATATACCTCTTTACATCGAGGGAGGGGTGAATTGGGTAATGGTAATTTATACTGGTCAGGTTTTTGACCAGGGCAGGATGGTACACTTCTGGGGTCCTAGGCTGGAGAGCTGGGTGTGTTTTTTGTCTGTAGCCTCTCTATTGTTTCATGCAGTGGCTGGTCAGAGCCTCCATGTAACTACAGCTGGGTGTGTCCCTCGCTGTGTGAATGATGATGGGAGTGTAGGACTGGGAGCAGTCTGCAGCTTTTAATAACAGCACAGTGTGAGAGGGAGCCCAGGCTGGTGAGTCAGAGGGCTCGCTGTACCCCAGTTCCAGGTGGCACCCCGAAGGGGACCCGTCACACCCATCTTATAGTAGCTCCATTTAGGCTGTATTCCCCTAGCTTGTTGGAGAGATTCATGCAACACAGTATCAAAAGCCTTACTAAAGATATACCACAAGGTTTGTTATCCTGTCAAAGAAAGCTGTTAGGTGCATAGATGCTTACAGTTAGCCATATAAAAATGCACTTGTTTTCTTGCACCCATCTTACCAAGTGATCCAGATCACTCTGTATCAGTGACCTGTTGTCTTCATTTACCATTCCCTACATTTTTGTCTGTACACTCTATCAGTGACTTTATTCTTCCGTCATTGATAAAAATATTAAAATAGCATAGAGCCAAGAACAGATCCCTGTGGAATCCCACTGGAAACACAATTTACTGTTATGTTTTTGAGTTCTCAGTTCACCAGCTTTTCATCCATTTAACATTTTCATCCATTAATATGTACCATGTTAATTTCATATCGTTCTGATTTTTAATTAAACGGCTGTGTAGTACAAAGTCAAATGCCTTACAGAAGTGAAAGTACATTACATCAGCACTATTACCTTTAGCAACCAAAAGTATAATCTCATAGAAAAAGAGATCAAGTTAGACAGGATCTATTTTCCATAATCCCATGTTGATTGACATTAATTATATCCCCATCATTAATTCTTTATCAGCTGTTCCATTATGTTGCCCAGAATTAATATCAAGCTGGCAGGCCTATAATTGCCGGGGTCATCCCATTTACCCTTTTAAAATATTGGCATAACATTAACTTTCTTCCAGTTTTCTAGAACTTCCCCAGTGTTCCAAGACTTTTATTGTACATCAGCAGTAATGGTGCAGTGAGCTCCTCCACTTTTAAAACTCTTGGAGGTAAGTTATCTGGAGTTGCCAACTGAAAAATTTCTATCTTTTAGAGCTGCTCTTTAACATCCTCCCAGGATACTCGTGGAATGGAATGTTGTATGATATGAGTACACAAAGGGTTCTAGCTCAAATACAGAACAGAAATATTTTTGAACACTTCTGCCTTTTCTGCATTATTATTCTACCATGTTCATCTAGTAATGGACAATACCATTTTTATGAGTCTTTTTTTCCCTAATATACTTTAAAACTCCTTATTGTCCTTATTGCTACTGGCCATAGATTTCTCCTTGTGTCCCTTATCAATTTTCTACCATTCTTCTTACCCCATCTCAGCACAAGCATATTGGGGGCTGAACAGCTGCCACATTGTCTCAGTTATGTCACTGACAAGCTGTGACCATGAGCGCTCCCCAAACATTTACTTCCTTCTCTTTGTATGTGTATTTATTTCTCACTCAAGCCTCAGCTCCCTGATCCATTGCTGAAGGCAGTTAGGCTCTGCGCTAACAAAGGGCCAGGTTATGCCGCAGTCTGCAATAGATCAGAAGCCCATTCAGATACCTGCCACCATGGGTAGTGTAAATACCTAGATTAGGCAGTGCAGTGGCAGAAGCATCCATGGCAGAGGCTGGTGGTATCAGGAATCAGGGCCAGCAGCAGAGCCAGTGTCTGGGCGACCTAATGAGCTCAGCTGACTTCTAGTCAGGTCCCTGATTGGCTCCACTGCCTGGTTGTTGAGACGAGTCAGCAGACTGGGTTTTAAACCCAGCAGCATCAGTTCAGTGGCTGCTCAAAGCACTCACCCACAGCTGCGATACCTGCTGCATCTGTTTGTTCCTAGCCTTCACCCATGCCAGTTAAACCTGGTTCTGACCCTGGGCTCCGATTCCTGGCTACCAACTCCTGCTGTAACCACTTGGCCTGATTGCCCACATACTAGCCATGTGACAGGTGGGGCTGCTGCCTCTCCTTAGGAGAGGCCAGGAGGAAAGCCGGGGCAGTGTCATTCTGGCTAAGTTGCACTGAGGCCTATATACATCCTCCTCAGATGTTCTAGTCTGACATTCAAGTGGTAGATGAACTTCAGCCCAGAGCGAGGCAGGGCAGTGGGGTGAGGGATGTTTTCGTGTATTGTCCCCGCTCTGCGGGTGAGGCACAGGGCCCCAGGCCTGAGCACTCTCCATTCGGGAGCAACGAGTGGCTGCAATGGGATCTGCTATCTCTAGCAATGGCCCATTCCAGAGCATCGGGGGGGTGTACAGGACATGACAAGTATGGAGTGACCCACCGTCCCGGCAAGCCTGGGGTTGCATCCCTGACTATCTTGGCTAACAACAATTGATGGGCCTA
Source organism: Caretta caretta (assembly GCF_965140235.1). NCBI lineage: Eukaryota > Metazoa > Chordata > Testudines > Cheloniidae > Caretta > Caretta caretta. Next base: position 150,456,616 of record NC_134209.1, on the reverse strand, counting down.
TCCTGCATGAAATTATCCAGTTCTTTTTTGGCCATTACACCATCCCATCGCAATGAGTTCCACAGGTTAGCTGTGCATTGTGTGAAGAAGTACTTCCTCTGGTTTGTTTCAAACCTGCTGCCTATTAATTTCATGAGGTGACCCCTGGTTTCTGTGCTGTGTGTATTCTCTGTTCACTTTCCCCACACCATTCAGAATGTTTTCAATCTCTATCATCTCTCCCCTGAGTTGTCTCTTTTCTAGAGACCGCTAAATGTGCTGGGAACAAGTGCAAGAGTGGGGATGAGTGCCGGTGACTGAGAGGAAGGATGGCCTAGTGGTTAGGGCATTAACATAAGACATCAGAGACCTGGGTTCAATGCTCTGCTCTGCCACAGACTTTGTGACACCTTGGTAAAGTCATTTAAGCCCCTGTCCGCAATAATAGTTAGGTTGCCAACTCCCACTGAAATCAGTGGGTGAGGATAAATGCATTACAGAGAGTGAAGTGCCCAGATAGGATGGCCATGGGGGGAATCTGCCTTGGGGTCTTTAATGGCTGTGGTGGGCCAGGGCCTCAGTTTCCCCCTTTCCCTCGTTGTCTCGTAAGAAGCTGGAGCAGTGATGCCCTGCATATGTGTGCGTGAGGGGGGAGTACGGGGGGGAGGGGAGGGCTGGCTATACGTTTGTCCTCGAGCACATCTTCTTGCCAGCTGACAAACTGCTTTGAGGACTGATCCTGGCATCACGTTCCCCTCCGTCTGTCACAAGCCGCCCGGCCTTGCACAAGGAGCGCTCTCATTCATGTCTCCTCTGTCTCCAAATTGCAAACAGCTGGAGCCCAGCTTGGTTGTTTGACGGAGCGCTGAATCAGCGGGAAGGTTAGCATTTGGGAGCCCTGTGTGCGCAAGATCCTGTCTCTGCCGCTTCTGGGGGGAGCGGGGCGGTGAGGTGGGGGAACGTTCGTCACATCAGGGCTTTGTCATTCGTCTGTACCGATGACTATTTGTCAGGCGATCGGAGTGAATGACTGGGAAATCCCAGTTCTCAGAAAAGCAAGGCAGTGGGATTTGACAGGGGACAGGACTTGTCATTCCGGGGACACCATTCAGGAGGGGACTTTTTGAAATGCCAGTGCGGACGTAGCAGAAAAGATTTATATTCAGAACCACCCTGTGAACATGTGGCTGGCTAACTATTCCTTCCTGTCCCAACTGTGGCTGAAATCCAGGCCTCGCTGAAGGCCATGGCAAAAATTCCATGGGGCCAGGACTTCACCTTGGGCTGGGAAGGAGCTGGAGAGCTCTGAGGACTTGCAGTGGGCTTTGGGGCCTCCTTGATGGACAGACTGTCAGTTTGCATCCAGCCAGTTGGAATGAGTTGGGTGGGTCTCAGTCCAGCTTCTAGGTTACAGGTGTCCACACTGGAAACCCTGACATTGCACCAGATGGCCCTTAGTGGATGGTCTCAACAGAGGCCTTGGAGGCACGCTCATCTCTTGAGGTGCCCGGGGAGGGTCAGCAAGCAGAGAGGACCTTGCCCCTTGCTCTCCTGTGACTGGGGAGCTTCTCTCCAATGCTGCCAGGCTGGTGCCAGCATGAAAAGAAAGAGAAAATGATACTAACGTGTGTTCCAGCTGTGCCCTAGGTTTGTGATTTCTGTTCAGGGAGAGGCAGGCTTGAGGCTCCTGAGCAGAAAGGCCCTGACACCCCACCAGGGTGCTATCAGGGCACACTGCAGCAATGCCGGCTGCCCTGATCTCCGAATGCCTGGGTGCACGAGGCATCCTAGACACACGAAATACTCCAGGCATTAGCAGTTGGCAACCCCCTTCTTTGGTACGGTCGGACCTTGGGAGAGGTTTGAGCTCCCTGCTAAAGAACCCTTTCCCTGCTTTTCTCAAGAAGTGGAACTCCTTGGTGGGAGTGACTGTATTGATCCTGGGGTGTCTTTCCTACTTCCCCGTACCCGGCTGGGGAGGATTCATCCCCGGTCTGTGTCATCTGTTAGGGACTAGAAGCACTTTCTCTGTTCCGCCACTAGAGGGACATCCCTTCTTTATCAGCCTGCTTCAGGGATGGGCAGCAGAAACTGCAGGGGTTAGCATCTCCCTCCCTTCCCATGAGCCCTAAGCGGTAACAGGACAAAGTCTGCTGTCAGTGAAGCCTGTGGGGTTCCCTGGGAATCGGAGCGAGCCCAACGTGGGCCGGTTTATTGCTCAAAGCTCTTGCTCAGTTTCCTCTTGGTCTTTACTCAGGCCAAACGGCCCTGGGTTGGACTCCGCTGGCAGAGCGGAGGCGACAGGAGCGGGCCCCAGGTTGTACGGTAAAACTCAGGGCCGGCATCAGGGCAGCTCTCCCAGCTCCATTGCAGCTCAGAGATGCAGGCCCCAGCCTACCAGGACCCACTGGATAGTTTGCAAACACATCTTGGCCGGGCACAAAAGAGTGTCCGCGCTTTTCGCTATGTACCAAAAAGAGCAGGAGCCCTTCTGGCAAATGGCCCAGGCTCAGCACTGCGCTTCCTCTGCCCTTCAGAAAACCACGCCAAAGCCTGGCCCACATCCCCCTTCCTTGTCAATGACCAGCTCCACCCACCTCGCAGAGCTGCTTTTTGCAGCATAACTCCAGGCAACCCAGCACGCCATCCCGAGGCAGAGGTTAGGCAGAGCTCCTGAATTCTCTCCTAGGCACATGGGTCAGTGTGGTGCGTGGTGCTGTGCAAAGGGGCATCTCCTGGCAGAGTGTTCAGTGACACTGCCTGGGGTCACAGGGGGTGACGGGAGAAGAGCGTGGGGCATGGGCTCTGAAGGTCCAGGGATGCGGTAAAGGGTGTTCAAAGAGCCTTCTTGATGTGTTGTGTTAGATTCCCACAGATGCTCCGGCAAATGAGTCTCCAGGCACGAATGTTCATATATGCAGCACTGCTAAGTGAATTTCGAAAAAGAACCGTGGAAATGGGGAATTTGGACTTCCTAGACATAAGTTGTCCTCCCCCGGCCCAGAAGCCTGATTCTAAGAATTACCCTGTCCATGGTGTCCAATCGGAGCGGTACTGTAGCATTTAATTTCAGAAAGGGGAAGTACACAAGATGAGGAAGTTAGTTAAACTGAAATGAGAGGGAAAAGTGCCAAAAGTGAAATCTCTGTAAGCTGCATGGAAACTTTTTAATGATACCATAATAGATGCTCAACTTAAATCTATACCCCAAATTAAAAAACATAGTAAGAAAACCAAAAAAGAGCCACTGTAGCTGAACAACTAAGTAAAAGAAGCAGTGAGAGACAAAAAGGCATCCTTTAAATGGTGGAAGTTAAATCCTAGTGAGGAAAATAGAAAGGAGCATAAACACTGGCAAATGAAGTGTAAAAATACAGTTAGGAAGGCCAAAAAAGAATTTGAGGAACAGTTAGCCAAAGACTCAAAAAGTAATAGCCAATTTATTTTTAAGTTCATCAGAAGCAGGAAGCTTGCTAAACAACCAGTGGGGCCACTGGACGATCGAGGTGCTGAAGAAGAACTCAAGGACTATATGGCCATTGCGGAGAAACTAAATTAATTCTTTGCATCGGTCTTCACGGCTGAGGATGTGAGGGAGATTCCCAAACCTGAGCCATTCTTTCTAGGTGACAGATCTGAGGAGCTGTCCCAGATTGAGGTGTCATTAGAGGAGGTTTTGGAACAAATTGATAAATTAAACAACAATAAGTCACCAGGACCAGATGGGATTCGCCCAAGAGTTCTGAAGGAACTCAAATGTAAAATTGCAGAACTACTAACTGTGGTATGTAACCCATCATTTAAATCAGCTTCTGTACTAGATGACGGGAGGATAGCTAATGGGATGCCAATTTTTAAAAAGGGCTCCAGAGGTGATCCCGGCAATTACAGGCTTGTAAGCCTGACTTTAGTACCGGCCAACTGGTTGAAACTATAATAAAGAACAATATTGTCAGACATATAGATGCACATAATTTGTTGAGGAAGAGTCTACATGGTTTTAGTAAAGGGAAATCATGCCTCACCAATTTACTAGAATTCTTTGAGGGGGGTCAACAAGCATGTGGACCAAGGGGATCCAGTTGATATAGTGTACTTAAATTTTCAGAAAGCCTTTGACAAGGTCCCTCACTAAAGGCTCTTATGCAAAGTAAGCTGCCAGGGAATAAGAGGAAAGGTCTCTCATGGATTGGTAACTGGTTAAAAGACAGGAAACAAAGGGTAGGTATAAATGGTCCATTTTCAGAATGGAGAGAGGTCAATAGTATGTCCCCCAGGGGTCTGTTTTGGGACCAGTCCTATTCAACATATTCAGAAATGATCTGGAAAAAGAGGTAAATAGTGAGGTGGCAAAATTTGCAGATGATACAAAATTACTAAAGATAGTTAAGATCCAGGCAGACTGTGAAGAGCTACAAAAGGATCTCTCAAAACTGGGTGACTGGGCAACAAAATGGCAGATGAAATTTAATGTTGATAAATGCAAAGTAATGCACATTGGAAAACATAATCCCAACTATACATATAAAATGATGGGGTCTAAATTAGCTGTTACCACTTGAGAAAGAGATCTTGGAGTCCCTGTGGATAGTTCTCTGAAAACATTCACTCAGTGTGCAGCGGCAGTCAAAAAAGCAAACAGAATGCTGGGAATAATTAAGAAAGGGATAGATAATAGGGCAGAAAATATCATGTTGCCTCTATATAAATCTACGGTACTTCCACATCTTGAATACTGGGTGCAGATGTGGTCGCCCCATCTCAAAAAAGATATACTGGAATTGGAAAAGGTTCAGAAAAGGGCAACAAAACTGATTCGGGGTATGGAACGGGTTCCGTATGAGAAGAGATTAATAAAACTGGGACTTTTCAGCTTGGAAAAGAGACGGCTAAGGGGAGGTCTATAAAATCATGACTAGTGTAGAGAAAGCAGATAAGGAAGAGTTGTTTACTACTTCTCATAACTAGGGGTCAACAAATGAAATTAATAGGCAGCAGGTTTAAAACAAGTAAGGAAGTATTTCTTCACACAACACACAGCCAACCTGTGGAACTCCTTGCCAGAGGATGTTGTGAAGGCCAAGACCATAACAGGGTTCAAAAAAGAACTAGATAAATTCATGTAGGATAGGTCCATCAATGGCTATTAGCCAGGATGGGCAGGGATGGTGTCCCTAGCCTCTGTTTGCCAGAAGCTGGGAATGGGCGACAGGGGATGGATCACTTGATGATTACCTGTTCTGTTCATTCCCTCTGGGGCACCTGGCATTGGCCACTGTCGGAAGACAGGATACTGGGCTAGATCGACCTTTGGTGTGACCCAGTAGGGCCATTCTTATGTTCTTATGTTATGTTCTTACCATAAGCCCTTCATGCCTCTGGAAAACCACCCAATGCAGCTGGAGTTTTGGATTCTCACTATTTGAGCTGCAGACCAAGAAATACTGCTGTTCTGGGAATCATTTCCAGTAACAAACGCGAGCAAATCCTTTGTTGGTGATTTGAAAAAGCAGTGACATTTCTCTGAGATAATTATTCACTTAGTTCTGCTAATCAGAGAGTGACAGCTTATTGTCAGAAACAGAGTAGGCAGCATGACATAGTGGTTAGGGTGATGCACTGGAAGACCTGGGTTCAAGTCCCTATTCTACCCCTGTGACACCTTGGGCAAGTCATGTAGGCTCAGATTCCCACAGGCATTTAGGCACCTAACTCCCTTTGAAATCAATGGGAATTAGGCACTTAAATACTTCTGAGGATCTGGGCCTTAGTCTCTCTGTGCCTCAGTTTTCCATCTGTAAAATGGGGATTTAAATACATTAAAGACTGTATAGTTCTTAAATGCTCTGGTGATAGGTGCCACGTACCTCCCTAAGGTTGTGAGATACATTGGAAGCTCCACTCTAGCAATTCAGTTCTTCTTAGTCGTCTGGGACACTGCTTTCAAATACACTCTCTGGTCTATCTTGATAACTCCTATGCACCCTCCCCTCTAGGGTTCACCTTGACCAGTTAACATGGGTTAAAACTACACCTGCCTTGCCTTCGCTAGGATTTGAAGACAGCTTTGTTAACAGGTTAAAAACACACTTTTATTCCTAGTGAAGACACATGTTTCTGTGTACACAGCAGTAGCTTATGCATGGGTAATGTGATGCATACAACGGTTTGATGCTTGCTGGACTACATATGCTCTGCATGATCCTTTATCACATGTGTTCTTTCCGTCCTCCATGTGCGTTTTCGCACAGAAGCCCGGAGCAGATACTTTCTCTCCTCATTACTGGGGAAGTCTGTCTAACGACAGGCAGCTACCTGAAGAGGAAGGAAATGCATAGCCTCTGGGGTAGATCGAATTGTACCGAGCTCTCCACTGCTCTGATGGAGCCTCTCGGAAGCAAAGTCCAGGAGGAAGAGACTGTAAGTGGCTCTCCAGCCAAGTGAGTTTCCTGTCAGTGCCTCGTTAGCTCGTCCAGCATCACAAATGATTTCCTTGTGGAAATGCACAAGAAAATGTGTTTGATCCTAAACCTGACCCCTCCCCCTCACTGCAAAATCCAAGTGGCAAGAGACTAGACTAGACCGGAAGCTGTCAAAAACTGGACATCATAAAAACTCAGCGATGTCCCTGGGGCCAAGACTCTACCCTCCATGTTTGGAATTTAACAAGAACTGGGCTTTGTCTGTGGTTCTGAATGGGAAAGAGCCAAAATATCAGGAGACAGGCTGAGCCCAGGCAGGCCTGGGCAGAACCAGGAAGCCCTGGAAATCTTAGGAGAGACCCAATGGGAGCCCTAGATAAGGATGTTAGGTGTGGCCCCATGCGTCTCCTCGGTGCCGTGCCTTTTGCAAGTGGCTCTCGGTTCTTTGCTGTAGCAGCTGGGTTCTTCAGTGTGATCCTGTTGTTGCTACTGTGGTTGTAGCAAATCTCGTGGCTTTAGAAAGCGCCGGACGTCTGGAGCACGTGGGACTGAAAGGTGGGAGTCTTTCCCAGATCACGGCCAAGCCTGGCTGTAAAACGCTGGAAGGACTTTGGGTGAGACATGAAAGTATCTGGTTAAGTAAGTCTGGGTTCTAGAACCACGTGTTATGGTTTTATTTCACATCTAACCGTCTGGTTCCAACACGTCTCCTCGCTCTCACTCGACTCTCGCTACTTGGTTAAAGAAACTTTTGCTGGTTTTCATTAGGAGCACGTCTAAGGGCGGTGGGTTCAGCGGAGCGGGGGAGCTGAGGTGGGCCCGATGAACTGGGTCTTTGGGAGCAGCGAATCTGTGCAGACAGTGAGTTTGCAGTGTTGTGGCCGTGTCGGTCCCAGGAGGTGAGAGAGCTAAGGAGGGTGAGGTCATCGTTTTTCCCTTGTGCGGATGCTGTGGATGTCCAGTGCAATAGGGGCTGGACCTCCAGGGACACACTTTGAGGGCTCAGGCCTTGGAGTGTGCCTAGTGCTAACCCGCAGAGAGACAGCTGGACCTCGGTAGGCCTAGAGGGAGGTGCTTGTGTTCTCCGGGGCTGGTAGAGTTGGGGAGCTGACCCCCAGCGGGCACAGATAAGGCTACATAACACTAAGGGTGGGTGCTCACAGCCCTGGGCCCCCCTGGAAAGTATCACAAAGGGCAGTGGCAGGGTTGTGACGGGGACCAAGATCTGGAATAATAGTGGGGCGTGGCAGGCAAGAGTTAGGTGCGTTGGCAGAGCAGTGCGGGGGAGAGGGTGGGCTTGCATTGTGCTGGCACATCCCACGTCTAGCATGCTAGTCTCTGACATCTACTCCCCTTCCTTTCACCCCCAAATACTTCACAGGGACGTAAGGGGTGCCGTGCCGAGTCAGACTGAGGCCCATCTAGTCCTGTGTCCTGGCTCCGGCAGGAGCCGGAACCAGCTGCTTTGGAGGAAGGCCCTGCAGCAGGCAGGTATGAGATAACCTGGGGAAAGCACCTCCTGTCCCCCAAGAGGTAGAGACTGACTCAGATCCTGATGCAGGAGGGCTTACAATCCCCTTTCCAAACTCCTGCTAGGAAATACCCCAGGGGGATTTTCAGTGGCCTCACCTAATGTTGGGGGCAGGAGGGGCACCAGCCTCAGCTTTGTTCTCATTAGCAGGGAGCAATTTGGTGGTTTGGCCTGGCTCCTCCCCACATTCTCCAGCCCTTTTCAAACAAACATCTCTCCCCTCCCAGTGATGCTTGTATCCCAGATCCGCCCCCCTCCAACTCTCGCCAAGCCAGTATCACAGGCGTAGCCTGAACCATCCTTTGTAGGGGAGCTCCTCTAAGCCCTGAAGCTCCTCACACTTCCCCCTCCTTTACCCACCAGTCCAAGCCCCCGAAGATTTGAAAGGTCCTGGAACAGCCTACCAGTAAGAAGAGTGGGAGCAAACAACGTAACTAGCTGGAAGACGGAGCTTGATAAGTTTATGAACAGGATGAAATGACAGGGTCGCCTAAAATAGCAGGGTACTGGACTCAGTGCCCCACAGCTGTGTTCCTATGAATCCTGCCTATTTAAATGAAGCCAATGAGCAAGGTTTAGTTGCAAAACTTCTGCCCCGTTCTGTTCCCTTGGATTTGAGTGGCGGGTGGCAAGGAACCTAGGTCTCCTGATTTAGGCTCCTCTTCAACATGGGAGTGTACTTTCCAGCATGGCAGGACAAAAATAAAAGCCCTCGCCCCATCGTTTACTGGAAGAGCACCCAGCAAAAGAACAGTGTGTTTCGGAGCTGGATTATCTTGGGCTCGCAATGAAACGTCAGATCCAATGTCATTTCCAATCTCCGGTCCCTGGAAAGTTCTAACCACTAAGCTGTGTTTGTTATTGGTGCTGTATCTGTTTCCTAGTGAGGTGCACTAGCTAATGGGTCCTGGGCTGGCGGCCTGCCAAACCACAGAGTCGCTAAACATAACTTGGAGAGAGACATTTGAAAAAAACAACCCCCGTCTTCAAGGCTCCTGGCTGCCTGCGCATTGTGCAGCATGTTGAAAATCAAGCCCTCAGCTAGATCTCCTTGAAAGAAGTCCAACCTGTATTATGGACTCTGGAATATGGGGATAAGAGCACTTCCCTGCCTCACAGAATTAAAGCTTGTGAGATGCTACGATACCATGGGAGTGGGGGTTATTTAGGCTTGTTATGGTGCTCATCCCTGAAGCATCGGAGCTGTTCAGTCATTGGTGGATTTATCCTCCTAGCTAGGGTTGCCACCCATCCGGTTTTTACCTGGACAATCCCATTTTTGCTTCTGTGTCTGGGTGCCATTTAGGGTTACGAGGTGCCCGGCTTTCAGTCAAAAAGGGGACCTGGCAGGGCAAAAAGGGGATCTAGCTAACTCAAACACCAATGGAAGGGAAGTCGCAGCAGCATGGGCTAGCCGCTCGAGTACCTCCCCCAGGTCTTCGAGCCATCGCTGCTAGGGTTTGTGCTAGCTAGACCAAAGCTAGCTCAGGTAAATGTCCACCTGTTGCAGTCACGCTTCTGCTTGCAGTGTAGGCCCACCCTCCATCAGTCTCTTGGTTGGTTCCATGGGGTGCTGAATGAGGCCTACAGAGATGATGGCCACCCAGATTGCAGCAAAGCCAGGCATTGAACACAGATCTCCTGGCTTCTAGTCCAGCCCCTTGACCACATGACTATTCTTCCTCAGCATCTCAGCACAGAGCCAGCAGACCTGTGGGATGCTCAATCACCATGGCAATGCGTACGAGATAAATGTGTATGCAGGGAAACTCACAGAGCCAGTGCAGCCAATCAGACACTGCAATTAATGCAGCATCCTTAGTTCCCACCCTTGCCACCTCCAAAAGTGATACTTAAGTCAAACACGAGCTATTGGGCTCAGTACAGGGGTACTGAAGGGTATTCACTGGGTGAAATATTCAGTCCAGGGGTATTCACTCAATCTGGGGTGACATTTTATGGCCTGTGCAATGCAGAAGGTCAGACTAGATGATCTAATCATCCCTTCTGGCCTTAAACTTTATAAATCTCTGAAGCAAAGCTGTTCACCAGCTGTGCTAACCACAGTGATTTTCTCTTTAAACTCTGGGTTTAAATGGTAGATGGAAGCGTTTTACCGTGCGCGCACGGCTCTCAGAAAGCCTAAAGGGGGCGCTGCGTTGTGGAGTGCTGTCCCCGGGTACGGTCCCCAATCTCTCTTGCATCGGCGTGCATTCAGGTACTCTCTCAGCACCCAGAATGGTGCATGCGTATGTATGTCGGACGTGTGTGTGTGCCGACATGTGTGCGGGCATGTGCGTGCCTCTTTATACATGTGTGTTCATTTGTGTGTCCATTCACGCGTGGACAAGCTTGTGTTGATGCTGGTTATAAACTAGACATTTTTCAGTGTGAAATTTTTTAGCAGATTCTTTCCCCCCCACTATTTTCCACTGGAAAAACTTGCAGAATGATTTTTTTTTCCTGATCAGCTCTGCAGCCTGCCCAAGACAAAGTCTGACACTAGTCGTTGTTAACAGCCCATCACTGTCACGAGCACCAAAGGGAAACGATCTACTCCCACTGAGACCTACTGAGTTTTCACAAATCCCAGCAGAGACCCAGTTGCTGAACTTGATGCAGCTTGCTACACGCTGCAGAGCAGAGACTGTGGAAACATAAAGGGGAGAGAAATCAAATGTGCTTGGGTCCCTTTTGATTGGTTTTTTTCCCCACTTTGATTCTGTAGTCGCCAGTTGAGGCCAGTAGCAAAAGTAACCCCCCCCCCAAAAAAAAATACCATGAGAAAGAACTGTTCTTGTGGAATTTCTGGCTCCCTGAATCCAGGAAGTACTGGACGTTGCAAAATATTTCCTGCTTGATTTCTTGATAAAAGAGGTTTGGATCCAATTCAGTTGCACTCTGATAAGCGTTCAAAGTGGATGCTTATCTGAACTCGAAACTCTGAAATTTGCGAGATCCACACGGTGCCAGCTTCAAGACTTTAAACTTAATCTACACTTTTCTTAATCCAGAGAATAATATGCATTAGACACAGAAAATACATATTAGGGTATCCTGCTTTTTCCTCCACGTTACAAGATTGTTTGCTACGGTGTGTTCAAGAGTGGTTGGATTTGGGTTTTTCATAGATTTGAAGGTCCTCTGTGATCTTCTAAGTCTGACTTCCTGCATAACATAGGCCATAGAGTATCATCCAGCGATTACTGCCTGGAGCCCAATAGCTTCTTTGTTTTTTGTGTCTTTCAGAAAGACATCTGAGCCAGCCTTTTGGGTTGGTTCATGTTAAAGCCAGGAGTCTGTCATGAAGGCCACACCCAACTATAAACTTTTTTCCAAATTCTGGGTTGGTTGGATCTGATGTTTTGATCCTTAGTTTCTTAGTGGTTCGTCCTGTCTTGTTTTAAATGTGCTGGGTTTTCCAGCACTTCCAGTGGAAGACTGTTCCACAGGCCAACAGAATGTGTCAGGAAGTTTTCCTTTACATGCCGACTAAACATCTCTTCCCTTGGACCCACCCTAGAAGATCCCCATTTGGGATGTCCCTGTAGGTTGGGATCTTCAAGGAGGCCTGAAAACCTCAACTGGAGGTGGGCACTTTTGCAAACCCCAACCACCACTGTTTATATGTGGGTGTCACAAAATAAAATCTCGAGTAACACTGGTTCGGCAAGAATCAGACCTAGGAAGAGAGGCACCAGCAGTATTTTGGTTCCAATGGGGCAGATATGGCTGTCCTAACCGTAGCAACAATGGTTGTCACTTATCTAACTCTGACCCACCGCTGAGTGTGTGTTGCCTAGCGCTAGGCAAAACCCCATTGCTACTCAAGTCAACATTCCTCCAGCTGGAAGAGAGGCAGGGTAAAAATGGCCCCTTCTCGCCCATCAGACCTGGGGCATTCAGTCAGAGATGTTCATGTTGGTGGTAAAAATTATTCCCTGCCTCTTTTGATTCCTGTGAGTCCCACAAAGTCAACCTCGCAGTGGGAGAGGGAACACATGCCGAAGGCAATAGGCTTTCACGAGGGTATAGTCTGAAGAAAGTGATATCATGCAATAGCCTAATTTAGGACCTAATTAGCCCCCAGAAGCTTTAACGCTAATGAGAAGGCACCAGAAGGAAAGAACTAGAGGCAGGTTGAAAACAGGACATTTGTGAAAATGTTCATGAACATTTCATCCCTTATTTTTGGGTCAAAATTCAACGTTTTGATTTAAAAAATGCCACCACGCTTTGCCCGTTGGAAACATTTTCCAAGAGTTCTACAGCTGATTGAGAAACAGCACGAAGATTCTGGGCGTACTGTTTCCCCTTGAATCATAGAATCATAGAATATCAGGGTTGGAAGGGACCCCAGAAGGTCATCTAGTCCAACCCCCTGCTCGAAGCAGGACCAATTCCCAGTTAAATCATCCCAGCCAGGGCTTTGTCAAGCCTGACCTTAAAAACCTCTAAGGAAGGAGATTCTACCACCTCCCTAGGTAACGCATTCTAGTGTTTCACCACCCTCTTAGTGAAAAAGTTTTTCCTAATATCCAATCTAAACCTCCCCCACTGCAACTTGAGACCATTACTCCTCGTTCTGTCATCTGCTACCATTGAGAACAGTCTAGAGCCATCCTCTTTGGAACCCCCTTTCAGGTAGTTGAAAGCAGCTATCAAATCCCCCCTCATTCTTCTCTTCTGCAGGCTAAACAATCCCAGCTCCCTCAGCCTCTCCTCATAACTCATGTGTTCCAGACCCCTAATCATTTTTGTTGCCCTTCGCTGGACTCTCTCCAATTTATCCACATCCTTCTTGACATTTGGACATTTCAGTGAAACCTTTCATTCCCTCAAATATCCCATTGTGGAAGCTTTCAGTCAGTTCCAGAAGGAACCCGGCTCGACACCTGTGGGGGAATCTGCAGAGCTGGCAAAACTAGAAAAACCAGAGCATGCTTCATCGGGAGTCAGGAAGGGGCAATAAACACTGGAACGGACAATGCCGTTTTTACAGTCCTGTCACAGGGCAGAGCCATGGTTTAAAGGGGGTGAGTAGGAAGCGAAGCAGATAAGGGAGCTCAAGGGATAAACTTTGACTGGATAACTGCTGGCACTAAAAGAATGGATCAGACTCTGAGGTCTTTACTTAGATTTCCCTGAGTCCGTATTCAGGCAAAACTACCGTTATTTTGGTGAGAGGGTAGTGTTGGGATTGGTTTCACAAGCAGTCTGCTTTTCTTTCACACACGGCGTCGGGAAGCTTTCTGTCCTTTCAGGGAAACACTGATCGCACACCTATCTTTTTGACGGGAATTTTTGGGATGAACTCCAACCGCACTGCGAGCTGGCGGGATGCCAGTACATTACTAATGAAATCTGGCAAGAGGGCAAACAGGCTAGCCTAACAAATTAAAAAAACAAACCCTCTTGTGTTAGAACAATTCGATGTTGTTGGCGAATCGCAGCCTAGTTCTGGTGCCAAGAACATCCAAATCAGGTAGATCATTGGCTTTATTCTGCAGGCAGTTTTGATTGTATAAGAATTTAATACTAATGTGTTTGGAGCCGTTAGCGTGAAGCTGAATTTTCACAGTCCTCTTATAATGTCTGGGATCTCCAAGCCAAACACCACGTGATTGTATCAGGTAGAGTGAGGAAGGAACAATAGGATTACCTGGTAGGAGATCTTTTCCACCATGTGTGCCAAGGAGACCTGCCTTTTATCCCCTTGGCCTTCCCAAAGGAGAGAGATCAAACGCTTTGCTGTTTTAAGGATTATGCCGGGAACAGAGCATGATGGAACACTTCAGACAGTGGATGAGGTAGCCCGGTGGGGACACAAGCAGTGAGGAAGGGAGGCTCTGCTGAAAAATAAGAAAGGAAGGTGATACCATTGATGGTTTAAGGCCTGAGCCGTTTGGTCTATGCTCTGAGGCCCCACTCAGGTTCTGAGGGAAAGTGAGATTAGTGATCTTATCCCTGCTTCTCCACATCAACCCCCGCCCCCCCCCAGTGCTCAGGTTAGCACAATTCCAGAAAGTCTCAAGGCCCAGTGTCGTACAGAGAAGGAATTTACAACAACCCGGACAGAAGTCCGATCCTCCTGCCCCACAGGCACAGGATCCCTAAGTCTTGTGCTTCAGGAGAGTTGCTCTGAGCAGTATAGGGCCTGTGAAACACAGTTGAGCTCTTCTAAATCGGTCCAAAAGAGGCACATGCACCTCCACACTGTTCGCCAGTTCATTGCAGTGCCCTAACTGAACCACTGCTGGGTTGTTCTGTATGACGCTGTTGTTTTAGGTGGCTAGCTTGGCAAAAGCAATTGTGCAGTCAATAACAGCCATCATAGTCCGACAGAGAGCTCACCCAGCCTGGGCTCTAAGGTCCTGCACTGGAAGAGAAGGACTGCTCTGTGCAGCGAGTGCAGGTCAGGCCCCCTTTCCCACAGGAAGTTACAGGAATAGTGTTGTCTGACTGTTCAGACAAGCGGCTCTTACAGGCGTGGCTGATTTCTGCTTTCTGCCTAACTCTGTTTGTTCGACTGTTGCCTCATCTGCCCAACCCACAGCAGCCCAGTTTATCTGCTATGTCCCCCATTGCCTTTTGTCTGGCATGCAGCTGGTGGACCCCGTGGGGCAGGGCGTGCATTCCTTGTTATGGGTCTGTGTGGTGCAGGGCACAAGGGGGCCCTGACCCTGGGATGGGGTTCCTACATGCTGCTGTACCATCACAGAGTCAAGGTTTCTTCTCTAGAGCCAGATCTTTGAGAAATGGCAACCACATTGAAAATACTCAAAAACTTATTCTCCTATAGACAAACCTGTCAACCCAGCCTACACCCCCCACCCTAGCTCAGCCCCCATGGTCCCCTCCATTCAGTACCCACCCCTAATCCCGCACTCAGAAACATCCCCGTCTCCCCCCACATGTACGTGACTCCAACCCACCTCCCTCACTGAGCTCAAAAACTCCCCCGGGCGAGGCTCAGAGCCACCTGGCCCACCCAACGTCCCTCCAGATTAGACCCCTCCAGGTTGAGGAAGTCCCATGTGTCCTTCCTGGGCTCAAATCCACTCTCTGCCAATTGGGCCAACCCCCGGTCTCCCAGCTGAGCCAGCCCCTGGTGTGCTGTATTCCATGCTATGATATAGGGATTCACTTTCTAGAGACTTGGCTGAGACCCCATTCCCATCCCAGGCTTTTGCACCTTCCACAAGACCCACAAACAACTGGCAGCTGATGGTCCGCTGGTTGTCTGTCTCCACAGGGAGTCCAAGGACTGAACAGGAATGGAGACTGGCAGAACTATTCTCTCTACCTACTGATTTCCATGTTTACTTACAACTATTATTATTCGTTATTTATTATCTGTTAGTACTGAGGTAGCATCTAGAAGCCCCAGTCCTGGACCACAAACCTGCTGTGCTCATTGTTGTACAAACACAGAACTATCTCTCTGGACCCGTGGTTCTCAACCCGCGGGCCACTTGTGGCCCAATCAGCACACAGCTGCAGCCCAAGTGACACCCTCAGGGCCACACAGGTAGTGTGATCTATATATTGTGTGGATGCAGCCCACATAACACATAGAGAGCTGCATACACGGCCCACAGTGGTAAATAGGTTGAGAACTGCTGCTCTAAACACGTCCACCTCACCCATCACCAAGATGTCTCAGAATGGCTGCAGATGCATCTTTCTCTCTGCCAGGAGTGGGTAACTGAATGCGGGGCTGTCTCAAAACGGGTGTGTCGAGGGGGTTTCAGAGCAGAAGGGGCCAATGGTAGGCCTAGAAAATCAGCTAGCACATTCAGTGGAGTAGCTGAGCGGTGGGAGGTATATCAATATTCTGTTATTTTTCCGGCAAAAAATAAACTGCCTTCCCACCAGGCGTGAAAGTCCCCTCTTCCCAGAACGCCCGGCGGATGGAAAATCTTTTCCGAGCCACGCTGATGCTCTTTAAATATAAATACCATTTGAACGGGAGGAACGGGGAGACAGACAGAATGTCAGTGAGTGGAAATGACCTTTCCCTTCTGTGGCTCTGTGTAGCTGCTCATGCCTCCGGATGCAAGGAGAGCTCCGATGTCTTGTTAAGCTGCGGCAGAGAAAGAAAGCGTCCTCCTGTCCAAAATATCTAGGAGGCACAGAGTTCTGGCCCCGGTCTCCAGCCTGGAGTTTGTTTATGAGACACTGTGGCACCAGGATTTTTGTGTGTATTTGTGAGAGAGGTTTTCCCTTTTGGGGTGAGGGGTAGGGAGGCCAGTTGGGGGTTTTATTAATGATTATTATTTATTTATTATTAGAACAAAAGGGGAAACCCAATTATCTTCTGAAATCAGGGAAGTTTTCCTGGTTATTTCTGGCCCAGGGCTGCTTTCCAAGGTATTCAGTCTCAATGTGGAAAAATGCAGACTCTTTTGTAATTTCGTTACAATCTCTTATACTGGCTCAGAGAGGAAGAAGAAAATGTCAGCTTGCTGGGTGGAATTGACCCTACCGGTTAAAATGGAAAGCGTGTGAACAAACTGCAGGGCGTTTCAGGAGGCAGCGTTCCTCCAGAGAAGGAGCTGCTCCAACCGATCCGTCCCCCCAGCCTAGTGTGAGGGGGCGCTGTGCTCCGTGGGGTGCAGTAGGGGGCGCTCTTTACTGAGCGGCTGCTAATCTCAGTGCCCCAGGGCGGTCCTAGGGACAGGGTGATGCGGGTGATTCATCAAGGGGTGCTCTTCACCGAGACGCTACTGTCCCCCAGGGGGCTGGGTGGGGCTGATCAGGGGAAGCAGTGAGCGGTCAGCGCTGAGCAAACGCCCTAACGTGGTGCTGAAAGCAATGTGATTTTGCAGGGGCATTCCAGGCCTTCTCCACCACGGGCTGGAGGAGCTGCTGCCTGGCACGCTCGGCCGAAGGAAAAAGGTCACCTAGGAAAGAGGGGCAGGGAGGGTAGTCCTCCGAGGGATGCCTAGAGAAGCCACTCCAGCTCCGGTACTGATGGAACCAACCAGGCTCAGTGGCTAGAAGCACGGGGAGCAGGGCTGGATTTAGGGACAGGTGACCCCCGCAACTGTCTGGAGTGCCGAGCTCAGCATGCTGCTTTTGTTGCTGGCGACGAAAGGGAAAATAGAGCTAAAATTTGAACTAACACGTTGCAGGTATCCCGTAGGTGGATTCATTGTTCGCTGACCTCCTAGAATGCTCTGGATCTCTATGGAATCTCGTGGAACCCTCCAGACGCTGAGAACGACATTTTCCTCGACTCTCCTAGCATGTTGTCAGCCAGGCCCTCGCGGGTATACGCGGGGGCGGGGCGTCGCCAGTCCGTCAGTGAGACGGAAGAACAAAGTGAAGTGAAGGGAGTGCCCAGCTGCGACAGTGTGAACCTTGTTTCACTGTGCAGTTGTGAAAGCGCACCCGTGTTTTAAGACTTGAAGAGTGTAAGTAGCGACTCGCGGAGGACATATTTAATGAGACACTGTGCTTCATTTCGTCAGGGCAAAGGTGAGAAAAGTGACCGGTTGAGTTAAAGGGCTCTAGGATTAACATTGTAAGGCTGCCACCTACTGTAACCCTATTTAATACTGGTCCGACCAATGTCGGTGCACAGTTCACTTTCTATACGCTTAGAGGAAACGATTTTTGAAAAAAATGTGCTTATATATGGCCTGAATAACTACAGTTTACCCATCCTAGCGTGCAGTGTATCGTCTAATATGGCAGGGTTAAATCATGCATGCAAATCGTGCGTCAAAGTCTGCATTGAAATTGGCTACAAATGCAATAAAAAAATAAAGTATTCAAAAGCTTAACCAATGCAGGGGGCCAAGACTCTCCTTACCTGGGATGCCATTTGGTTTAGAGCTGGCACTGAGAGTCAGTAGCCAATCAGGACCCACCAAGCGAGTTTAAAAGGCTTACCTGCTTATTCTAAGGGGGAATGTTGGGTGGAGCTGGGTCAGGGGAGCCACTTTCCCAGTCTTCACCCAAAACACCCTGCTCAGGGCCAGGGCCGGCTCTATGTTTTTTGACGCCCCAAGCAAAACAATTTATGGTGCCCCCCCCCCCCTTTTTTTTGGCTTTTACACACGTTTGCACTTTGCAATGGTTTTTTTTTGTTTTTTGACTGTTAAAATTATTGACTGTTAAAATTGTTAAAAAAAAGCAAACAGAGAATTTGTAGTTAGTGAAATAACACCGTTTCCTACTACTTCATTTACTCACCGGGCCAGCCATGGCGTGAGCTGGCCTGTGTCTGCCTGGGGCTGCCCCTGCGCCAGAGGCCTTGGCATAGGCAGGACGTCAGCGCTGACCCCCAGGGCTCACGTGGTCCGCGTGGGTCGGACCAAGTCACGCTGCTGGCCGGGTGCCCAGCCTGGCTGTCGCTGCCGAGTAACCAGAGGGGCCTGGAGCTGCGTGGGGGGCACCAAACAGCTCTGCCTCCTGTCTCTCCTTCCCCGCGAGCACGCCCGGGGGCTTGGCACTGCCCTCCGGAGCTGGGCGTCGCAGCCCCGTGCCAGCAGGAGCAAGCAGCGGGTGTTGCGGGGGGGCTGCCCGGTCCGTCCAGCCAGGGCACAATCACCTCCGCTCCCTCAGTGCCTGGGACTGGCGCCAGGACATGCTCCCGCCCCGTGCTGCATAGCAAGACGTGGGGCCGTGGGCAGGGCTGCTACAGCCATTTCAGACTGGGATTGGTGCCGGGGGAGCGGAGGTGATTGTGCCCTGGCTGGAGGGACCGGGCAACCCTCTCCCCAACACCCGCTGCTTGCTCCTGCCGGCACAGGGCTGTGACGCCCAGCTCCGGAGGGCAGCACCAAGCCCCTGGGCATGCGCGCAGGGACGGAGACAGGACCGGCTCTAGGCACCAGCAAAGCAAGCACGTGCTCGGGATGGCCGGAACGCCACCCCTGGAAACGTGCTGCCCCGAGCACGTGCTTGCTTTGCTGGTGCCTAGAGCCGGTCCTGGTCAGGGCCTTGTAATCACACTCCACCTTCGGTTAAAGCAAGCAACAAGCTGTTTGTTTTTCTTGTGGCGTTAAGACACCCAGGCGGCCATTTCTGAGTTAGATTTTGATTAACTATAGCAGGACTGGCAATGAGACAATGAGGGGTTTTTTTTGACACCAACCTCCAGGCCAGTCATAAATATAAAGGGAAGGATAACCACCTTTCTGTATACAGTGCTATAAAATGGCCTCCTGGCCAGAGGCAAAAGCCTTTCACCTGTAAAGGGTTAAGAAGCTAAGGTAACCCCGCTGGCACCTGACCCAAAATGGCCAATGGGGGGACAAGATTCTTTCACATCTGGAGAGGGGGGAACAAAGGGTTTGGTCTGTCTGTGTGATGCTTTTGCTGGGAACAGATCAGGAATGCAGCCTTACAACTCCTGTAAAGTTAGTAAGTAATCTATCAGTAATCTAGCTAGAAAATGCATTCGGTTTTCTTTTGTTTAATTGCTGGTAAAATAAGTTGTGCTGGATGGAATGTATATTCCTGGTTTTGTGTCTTTCGTAACTTAAGGTTTTGCCTAGAGGGATTCTCTATGTTTTGAATCTGATTACCCTGTAAGGTATTTACCGTCCTGATTTTACAGAGGTGATTCTTTTAACTTTTCTTTCATTAAAATTCTTCTTTTAAGAACCTGATTGCTTTTTCGTTGTTCTTAAGATCCAAGGGTTTGGATTTGTGTTCACCTGTACAAATGGGTGAGGATTCTTATCAATCCTTCCCCAGGAAAGGGGATGTAGGGCTGGGGGGATATTTTGGGGGAAGACATCTCCAAGTGGGCTCTTTCCCTGTTCTTTGTTTAAAACGCTTGGTGGTGGCAGCATACGGTTCGAGGACAAGGCAAAATTTGTATCTTGGGGAAGTTTTTAAGAATAAGCTTAGGGGGTCTTTCATGCGGGTCCCCACATCTGTACCCTAGAGTTCAGAGTGGGGAAGGAATCTTGACAAGGCCAAATTCAGTCTGCGTAACTGCATTCTGCCATATTTGCTGATGGAGCAAAGCCTAGAGCAATAGTAAAGGAAGGAGAAAAAAATCAGTAATCAGAAAAGAGAGATAGAGAGAAGAGCTTGATACATAGAGGACTTTCCATGTGAGGGACGAAGTCCTCCACTCCGGTTGAGCTGTGCTCAGTGCAGGGCTGGGGAGAGGGGCAAAGGTGGATTGATGTCTGATTCTGGGGCTAACTCGAGCTGGTTTGGACACTTAGAGGAGCCTCAAGGCACTTTGGACACTTCGAGCAGCTCTAAGTTGTGCCCAGCTGCATATGTCCCCAAAGGGCCATTGCAGCAGCCAGGGATCACCAGGGCATAATGACCCAAAGCTCCATAGATGTTAAGGCCTCAGTTAACCATCTAGTCCACAGGTGGGCAAACTACGGCTCGCGGGCCACATCCGGCCTGCAGGACCGTCCTGCCCGCTCCTTGAGCTCCCGGCCGAGGAGGCTCCCCCCCGGTCCCTCCCCCGCTGTGCCGTGCCACCAGTGGTCTGGGCGGTTGGGCTGCGAGTTCCTGCCGGGCAGCGCGGCTGCCAGTCCTGGTGCTCTGAGCGGCATGGTAAGGGCCAGGGGGCCCCAGGGGGAGGTCAGGGGACAGGTAGCGGGGGGGTTGGATATAGGGGTGGGGTCCCAGGGGGTACAGTGAGTCCCAGGAGGGGGCAGTCAGGGGACAAGGAGCGGGGAGGGGGCGAGATTCTAAGGAGGTCAGTCAGGGGGCGGGAGCCAGGCTGTTTGGGGAGGCACAGCCTTCCCTACCCAGCCCTCCATACAGTTTTAGAACCCTGATGTGGCCCTCAGGCCAAAGTTTGCCCATCCCTGATATAGTCTGACTTCCTGTATAGCCCAGGCCACAAAATTTCATAGAATATCAGGGTTGGAAGGGACCTCTGGAGGTCATCTAGTCCAATCCCCTGCTCAAAGCAGGACCAATCCCCAATTTTTTGCCCCAGATCCCTCAATGGCCCCCTCAAGGATTGAACTCACAACCGTGGGTTTAACAGGCCAATGCTCAAACCACTGAGCTATTCCTCCTTGCAATTACACCTGCGTTGAACCCATTCATATGCGGTTGAGCTATTACTCATCTTTTAGAAGGACATTGAGTCTCAGATTGCACATGATGGAGACTCCCCCGCACCCCTCGGGAAGCTGCTCCAGTGGTGAATTACTCTCACTGTTCAAAATTTGCACTTTGTTTGTCCACCAGCCACTGGCTCCTGATGAATTTCAGTGGAATCCCTTTTAATTTCCTGGGTGGCCTTGCTAGCCCCACCCAGGGGAGAAGAGAGCAGTGAACCCATCCTACACACCCAGCAGATAGACCCCAGCAGCTGGTAAGTACCAGGGACCCTCTGGCTGGGTCCCCAGATCATTGCACGAGCCTCTCCATGTTGGAGGATAGGTCCATCAATGGCTATTGGCCAAGATGGTCAGGGACATAATCCCATGGTCTGGGTGTCCCTATAACTTCCAGCTGCCAGAAGCTGGGACTGGACGACGAGGGCTGGATGACTCGATAGTTGCCCTGTTCTGGTCATTCCCTCTGTGGCATCTGGCACTGGCCACTGTCAAAGACAGGATCCTGGGCTAGATGGATTGTTGGTCTGAGCCAGTCTGGCCGTTCTTATGTAAAGAGTCACAATGCCGGACTATGTGGGGCCAGGGGCATGGTGTGCCTACGGCACAGAATTGTCTTAATCCAACCCTCACGGTGAGACTCAGGGATACTGGGGTCAGTCTGGAAGTCCAGCCCTCCAAAATACCCCCTCCCATACTGTAGGCTATTAAATCACTGCCCCACAGCACCCTGGGTTCCCATTCACGTACTGAGCAGACCTGGCCCTGATTAGCCTGCAAGACCTACCAAGATCCCCCGGCAAGGGGATATGACTACAGGGGAATGGGGGACATTTGTACAGGTGCTGGGGAATAGCCCCATGGGGGTGTTAAAAGGAAAGGGTGAAAAGCTAACGGGTCGCATCATGGCTGCAGAGACTGCAGGCAAGTGGTGGGACAAGGAGGCCCTAACTTCTATGGAGCTGAACAACAGGGCCTCTGGCCAGGGCCGGTATAGGGTGAGTTGAGGACATGATGCAGCATGTGTGGTCTGAATGGGCTTTAGCCCGATCTTGCATAAAACACCCCCAACCGCGCAGTCATTTGATGAGGGAGTGGAGCAAACGCTACCATAACCTTTCGACGGCTTAAATGCAGCTGGGCCAAGAAAGCAACTCTTACACATTGCTGACACGTTTGGAAGGGGGGTTTTCCTCCGGGGAGTTCGCAGTGGGAACCCAGCTGGTCTCCAGATGCTGGGGAGGTGGCTGGAGTGAGTCATGTCTTTGCAAGGCTGGGATCGGGAAGAGACGCACAAAAGGCTTTGTTGAGGACACGAGGAACAGGAGAGGGATAAGGCCCAGGTGACGGGGTCACCATATCTGGATGGATAAAGCATGTGACATATTCCCCATGAATGGGACATTTGCTTGGCAGGGTAAGCCACAGCCCATATGGCCTCTGCTTCCCATCCACAAACCACGTTGTCTGCTTTGGAAACACTGTGCAAAATTGTAGAGATGGTTTTCAGAGAGGCCAGCAAAATGAAATACCTTGCTCCTGCCGGCCTGGCCCTGTTATCACACTGCCTAGCTTTGGCCCCTATGGAAATGAGAAAGCCGACACAGCTTTCCCTATCCCAAAGGAAAGGCCAGTGACAGGCACGCACAGGGAGCTGGAATGGGGAGGGCGGAAAAGCCACTTCCTCTCCGGGCTGCTGTGCAATTTTCACACAGTTGCTCCTGGCCCAAGACAAGAGGCGAGCGCCAGGGATCCTGAGCCAGATGATGAAGTGTGGAAATGTGTGGGGTATAAGAGTGTATAGCAGGTTTCCATCCAGGGCCAGCATGAGAATGGGGAGGCAACATATGCTTACCTCTCATTGTCCCCCGGGCAGCAGGGAAGAGCGGCTTTCTTCTGTATGCTGTTTATGGCTGGCCTTCTTAGCAGATGTGGAAGTTGCCAGGGGATTTGGGGGCAGGGGAGAGAAATTATCCAGGCCCTTGTCTGCTGTGGGGCATTTCAAAGAGCAGCTTGCATTGCGTTCCCAGCACTGTCGGGATCATGGTCCAAACTGGAGCCGGCTGGGTGAAATTTAAATGCTCTGGGATTGTAAAGCCATTATGGTTGGCACCAGCTAATAAGTTATGTAGGCACCTAAATACAGATACAAAGGACAAACCATGGGCAATGAGGATGGACTATGTTGGCCTAGGTGATTCATTTTCTATCCCAGCCATCTCCATGATGCCATATCTCCTGACCAAACATGACCACCAAGCTCATCCAGTAGCTCCCAATCCCTCGGTCTACACTGCCCCCAGCCTTACTGCACTTTCCATTTCCCACTATGTGCACTCACTACGGAAACAAAGTCGAGGATCCATTCTCATAGTGGCCCATTGTCAATGTAGCTTCTTTGCAGCCTTCCAGGTACGTCCTCACGAATGGCTTTGTATCGCCGTCTGCGTCCCAGTGTGGCATCAGTCATCGATCTGGTTTAGGTGTCGGCAGGAGCAAAGAGCAGACAGAGGCATGTATGCTTTCGGCCAAGGAGTGTTCTTTATTAATGATAACTGGAGAATGACACAGAGAATCAGCATTACTTCTAGGGATAGCAAGATCGGCAGCTAATTCTCTCACTCTCGAGCAGCACGATATCTTGCATAAGAAGCTCCAAAATGTTAGGAACAATTTTAACTAATATGCCTGCCCTGTTCTCTGCGTCATTTCAGTTACTCTCAGCCTAGAGCAGTGGTCGCCAAACTGTGGGGCGCGCTTCCTTGGGAGGGTGCGGAGGAACATATGGGGGGATGCGAAGGGGCCCAGGCCAACCCCTATGTGGGGCGGGAAGAGAGCATCACTCAGCCTCGCTCTGCCCCCAGTTCTGCTCCGTCCCTGACCGCAGCTCTGCTCCCGGCCCCAATCCAGCGCCCGGTCTTGGCACCCAACCGCACCCTGGCCACGGCTTCCACTCCAGGACCCAGACCCTGGCTGTGGCTCTGTTCCTGGCACCAGCCCCACTCCTGGCCCCAGACCCGCCCCCAGCTGTGGCCCCAGCATCAGCCCCCTTGTCCCTGTCCATGCCCCTTCCTGCCCCTGGGAACCATGGCCCCGCTTCTAGCCCCAGCTTGGGGAGGGGGGGGGCGTGGAAAGGTGTAAGGGGGGCACGACCGTGAAAAGTTTGGGGACCACTGGTGTAGAGGATTAGACTGGAACACGCATGGACATTGAACTTATTTTCCATGCTTAGGTCAGACCCTTTGAGGCATGTTGGGCGCATGTGAGGTGAGGATGTTTATGCAGGCCAGACCTGTCCTACAATCAGTGGTTGTCAACTAGGGGTACGCAGGAGGTAAATCAGCTCCTCTAGAGATTTGCCTAGTTTTACAACAGGCTACATAAAAAGCACTAGCAAACTAAAATTTTAACTAAATTCAGTACAAACTAAAATTGTATACAGACAATGACTTGTTTGTACTGCTCTATATACTAGACACTGAAATGTAAGTACAAGATTTATATTCCAATTGATTTACTTTATAATTCGATGGTAAAAATGAGAAAGTCCACAATTTTTCAGTACTAGTGTGCTGGGACACTTTGGTATTTTTATGTCTCATTTTGTAAGCAAGTTGCTTTAAAGTGAGGTGAAACTTGGGGGCGCACAAGACAAATCAGGCTCCTGAAAGGGGTACAGTTGTCTGGAAAGGTTGAGAGCCACTGATTCAGTCTCCAGAGATCTCAACCCCTGATCAGCACTAAGTGCTGTTATAATAAAGGCAAGCCCAGATACCCTGGAGATGAGTGTGGTATAAAAGAGAACTTGCAGGCTGTGGATCTCTCCCGCCCCCCAGGTTCTGTAGCTTGACCTTACTGGAAAGCCACAGACCAACTCCCATTTCCTGTGGTGGAGAGAGGCAGAAGCTATGGGCTCTCAAGGGAAGGCTTTGGTACGTCTGTCTTGGGAACCATCTGCCAGCTGGCTGGCTCACTGCAATATACAAAAGAGCTTGGTGCCGCCTACAGAGGAGCTCTGAGCTCGCCTTATGCCGTGGTTGGACTGATGTCCACCTTGGCTCCCTCGGCAGAAAGACCAGGTTTCTTCTTGCAAGTGCCAGATTTAGCAACTTGCTTCTTCCCCAGTTTAATGCTCTGTCCTTCGATCTCGCCTCTCTTGGGAGTGTCTGACCCCTGCTCGGTGACACAACAGCGGCCTCCCCTTGGTCACATGCATCTTCTGGCTGACTCAGTGCATTGGCCCCCCGAGTAACCACCTACAGACCCTTGCCCCAAATCACTCTGCTCTAGTAAAATACAATGAAAGGCTCCTAATCCACCAACATGGCTAATCTCGCCTCAGCAGGGGATGGCCACTGCGATGGGGGGCAGTGGTGGAGATGACACTCAGTCTTTGCCCCCAAAGAGCTGGCAATTTAAATGGACAAGGGAGGATGGGGAAACTGAGGCACAGCGATTATGTGATTTGTCCAAAAGATCTCCTTGCCAGTGCCTTAACAACAAAACCATTCTTCCTCTCCAATATTCATGAATACTGAATGACAGAACCCTATAAAAATCCCCAAATCCAAACCGTTGCTCTTTAGGTCTGTCTCTGATTGTGTGTTTGTACAGCACCCAGCACAACAGGCCCAGATCTAAACTGAGTCTTTTGGGTACAACTGCAATAGAAAGAATGTATTATAATAATTGGCAAAATCATGGTCCAAATGATTGACCTTGGGCTAATACCCACTTGTCAGGGCTGGGGCTAAGTTTGGTAATAGTGGTGCAGATTCCTGAAGAGAAGGCGCTATCCAAATGCAAAGAGTTATTGAAATTAAATAGTATTTTACCATCCCTGATTTGAGTGTTGAGCCTGTAGCAGATTGGCAACAGCATGTGTGTTATGGCTTGAAAAATGCCTGCAACCATCCATGGGTTCTGAACAGGACTGATGAAAGGGCTGGTTTGAACTCTCTGTCAAGAGACACAAGTGGAGAAGTAAATAGCCCATGAGTGCGATTCTTTACTGAGCAGCTGCTAAGGAGTAATTGGAAACAATTCACACTGTCAAGGGGCTGCTAACAGGCCACGCTATAGCCCAGTACTCATAACCAGTCCATCTCCAAGCAAGCTGCAGCAAACCGTAATGGAAAACAGCAGCAGCTGATAAGTAATGGTGACCATGCTCATGATGATCCTGAACAATAGGAAGGCGCTCAGTCATAAGCTACTGGTTTGGCAAGCGCAGGTTCCCGGGAGCCCTAGCTATGCGTAGGTTTCAAAGGCAATGGAAGCATGCTGTCTAAACACTCATAAAGAGATGATAGATTCAGGGTCGAACTGAACCATGTGGCAGGATAACAGAAGCACAGAACGTTGTACATACAGGAGAGGATCCTGTCCTGTGGCTGGTGTTCAAAGTAGGAAGAATATAAAGAAATCAACAGTGCTGCTTTCAAATTAAAGTAAGTAACTAGGGATGGAAGGAAAACGCCAGGTCTGAACATCTCCCCCATACTTTGGCAGAGTTTGGGATCCACTTTTTGTGTGGCCTGGTGGCAGCGTGCCATCTTGTGGAGATATTTTACAGGAAGAGGCAAGAGATGGAGAAGCAAAGGCATGGATAGAGGGATGGGGTCCTCTGAGTTTCGTCTAATCTCATCCATTAAGTTGCTGGTGTAACAGTTACATAGAAACCTGGGATTCCCTGCTTCCCCCAGGAATAGATTCTAAGGCCAGCAGGGACCATTGTGACCATCCTCTTGTCTGACCCCTGGCATACCACAGGCCAGAGAATCTTGCCCAGTGATTCCTGCATGAAGCCCATATTTGGCGGTTGAAGTAGAGCTTCCTCGAATACTGCAGGCCCCGTCCCCCTAATGGACCAAAGCAAACCACATATCCAAACGTCCCACCGCTGGGCAGTGTCCAGCTTCTGGGTCTGAAGGGTGCAATTTAGGCACTGGCATCTGGGCTTACAAGACATCTTTACGGGTGGGTAAAAAGGTTCTGATCCCAGTCCCCATGACCCAAAACGGTGCACATAGCCCAAACTGAACTTTTGTTTAGACTAAAAAAATTCCAGTTAACTTTTCCCCACACCCCCTTATCTTGACTTCACAATACAGCTGCCTCTGTGCTACCTAGTTCTGAAGGAGACTAGAAGGGGTGGAGGGGAAATGCCGTGAGGCAAAATGCTCCCCTCAAGGTATTTGTGGCCAAGCAGCATCCAGAATCACTGGAGACTTCACCAGAAAGCCTGATCTTGTGGAATTTCCAGGCCAGTTTTTCAGAAGATTCAGATAAACTGCTCCTTGCATAGCAGGCCTGCTGGTGTTCGTGGGGAGTCCTGCGTGCAGAGCCGACAAAGGGTGCTGCCTTCGAAGTTTTGGGGTTTATCCCAAGATCTACAATCTCCAAATCTTTTGCGGTTCAACCATCACTTGATATTTTAACAGAGTCCGTTTGTGCCCGGTTACGATATCCACAAGTTGGGCAAATCCAGCTTCTCCATCTCCTCAGTAAGTCTTACAGGAAGAGCCAGATTCTGCCTCATGTTGAGTTGTCCCTTTCTATGCAGGTCGTCCCATTGATTTCAATAGGGCGACTCATGGAGTAAGGAGTGCTCAGCAGAAGGAAGGACAGCCCAGCCAGGACCTATAGATTTCCCTCTCCTCTCAGGTTTCAGAGGAACAGCCGTGTTAGTCTGTATTCGCAAAAAGAAAAGGAGTACTTGTGGCACCTTAGAGACTAACCAATTTATTTGAGCATGAGCTTTCGTGAGCTACAGCTCACTTCATCAGATGTTTACCGTGGAAACTGCAGCAGACTTTATATACACACAGAGAATCTCCTCTCAGGTATCATTATTCCCTGCATAGAAATGACCTGTCCTTTCTCCAGTTTGCAATCCAGAGCTCAAGGGAACGTAATCCAGACTTTGCAACGACTGTGAACTCTTGGCATTAACTCGTCCCCAGTTTGGTTAGCTAAGTCATGTGGTATTGGTTTTGCTCCCTAGTTGGATAGGTGAATAGAACATAAGAACAGCCATACTGGGTCAGACCGGTGGTCTGTCTAGCCCAGTATCCTGTCTACTGACAGTGGCCAATGCCAGGTGCTTCACAGAGAATGAACAGAATAGGGAATCATCAAGTGATCCATCCCCTGTTGCCCATTCCCAGCTTCTGGCAAACAGAGGCTAGGGACACCATCCCTGCCCAGCCTGGATAATAGTCACTGATGGACTTTGGATAGCAAATATCAAATGGCAAATCTCCTTGCTCATGCACAAGGTGTCTTGCATGTCCACACGTATATACAGGTGGATGTGAATACAGTGATTGATAAAGGGTGAAATTCACCCCATGCTGAAGATGTCGCATCACTCAAGTCCCATCTCAGCCCAGTTTAGAAGGTTGAAGTTGGTCTGAAGTCGTGTACTGGCCCTGTGCACTGGGAAATACAGAGCGGTGGCCTAGAATTAGGAGACTGTGGTTCTGTTCCCAGCTCTGCCACTAGCCTGCTGGGGAACTTAGGGCAAACTGCTTTACCTCAAAAAGCGGCAAAGAGTCCTGTGGCACCTTGTAGACTAACAGACGTATTGGAGCATGAGCTTTCATGGGTGAATACCCACTTCGTCAGATGCTTTACCTCAATTTCCCCAAAATTGGGTTAATGCTACTGACCTCCTTTGTACAGTGCTTTGAGGTCAACCGATGAGAAATGCTGGAGAAGAGCGAAGTATGATCATGACTCAGCGTCAATATTCTCCAATAAATTGGGGGCACCAATGACAGTCAAACCAAACAGCCTATGGGGACCTGAATGAATATTCACGAGCTCTTTTGCAGTCCTCAGCCAGCACTCGTTGTTAGACAGAAGTCCCCCCCAGTGGACCGTTGCTCATAGGAAAAGCCAGCTGGCAACATAATCAAAGAGGAAAAAAAATGGAAAGTCCCCCATGCTACTCCATTGGCCAGTAGCCAGCTGCACTAGCCATTTGCTTTGGAGGAATTTTTCAGCATGCCACAGATGCAGCTCCTCTCTTGGGTTTATTGGAACGACGATTAGGGAAAGGCATTACATCAACACAGGTTTCAGAGTAACAGCCGTGTTAGTCTGTATTCGCAAAGAGAAAAGGAGGACTTGTGGCACCTTAGAGACTAACCAATTTATTTGAGCATAAGCTTTCGTGAGCTACAGCTCACTTCATCGGATGCATATTGTGGAAAATACAGAAGATGTTCTTATACATACAAACCATTCTCCCCACCCCCCCGCCCACAAACCCACTCTCCTGTTGGTAATAGCTTATCTAAAGTGATCACTATTACCAACAGGAGAGTGGGTTTGTGGGGGAGGGAAGGGGGGAGAAAACCTGGATTTGTGCTGGAAATGGCCCAACTTGATTATCATACACATTGTAAGGAGAGTGATCACTTTAGATAAGCTATTACCAGCAGGAGACTGGGGTGGGGGGAGAGAAAACCTTTTGTAGTGGTAAACACCCATTTTTTCATGGTCTGTATATATAAAAGCATCTTCTGTATTTTCCACAGTATGCATCCAATGAAGTGAGCTGTAGCTCACGAAAGCTTATGCTCAAATAAATTGGTTAGTCTCTATGCTGCCACAAGTCCTCCTTTTCTTTTTACATCAACACACAGCATTTCAGATCTTTTCACTAGAGAGAGGGAGAAAATAGAATGGCAAAGAGACTACATACATACTTGGAACGAACAGCCTTTTCCGTGAAAATCCAGCCGGCTCACCGTTCAAGCACATACATGCATTCTAATACATTTCATCTGGGTGCCATTGGATTAGCAACCCCTGAGCTCTGCCTACTGGAGTTTCTCATCCATTTCAGCCCTGCACGCTGTGCAATATAATGAGCTTCCTTGAGTGTCTGCCTATATGGCCTGCAGGGAAGAGGGCCTTGACCCAGTGCTCGCCCACTATAGGAACAAAGGGATTGCCAGGTTGGATCAGACCCAAGGTCCATCTACTCCAGTATCCCTTCTCCGACTGTGGCCACCACCAAATTCTTTAGAGGACAGAGTAAGAACTCCAGAGTAGGCAAATGTGGGATAATCAGCAAATAACTGACTTCTTGGAGAAGTGGAAGTTCTGGGGGGAGAGGGGGATTGGTTCAGAATCTCATAGACTTTAAGAGTCAGAAGGGACCATCATGATCATCTAGTCTGGCCTCCTGCACGTTGCAGGCTATAGAACCTCACCCACCCACTCCTGCAATGGACCCATAAGCTCTGAAATGTTGGTGAATTGGAAAAGTCCATTTTAGATCTGTTCCAGAGAGACCTGGGTGTCCTGAAATGGGGCATGGGTAGTCATGTCTAGCAGTCAGAGCAGTAGCCGTCGGGCCTCATGCTCAGAGCCGGAGTTAGTGGCCAGGAGCAGAGAGGCAAGGGTCAGAGCTAGCGTCAGGCACCAGGCAAAAGAGCAGGCCTGGAGCTGGGCAGAATCAAGGCAGGATCAGGGCTGGAACAAGGCTGGGAACAAGGCAGGCAGAGGAGCAATTGGAGATGCAGGAGTAAGCCTTGACCAGGCACTAGCCTTCTGCTGCTACTGAGTTTAAGAGCAGGGCTCGTGATGCCTCTCAGTCAATCAGGGAGTCTGGTTGATCAGGGGGTTCAGCTGCAGGTCAGCTAGCTGGTCCCAGGCTCATCTGCAGGCTCCGATTCCTGACACCGAGTCTCCCACATCCCAACTGAGTGTCCTAACCACTGGAGTGTGCGTTATGAAAGGGCAGGGGGAGAGGAGAAAGGGGCAGCCGCAGCACCACCCCCCGCCTCCACTTTCTCCTCCAGAATGGCCCAAACTATTCCCTTCAAATCGGCAGATCGTTTCAGATCAAGGGGAATTGTCTTTTCCATTGAATGACCTGTCCAGAAAATGTCACCCAGCTCTAATTAGCAGCAGGCTGCTCTCCTGAGCAGCCCCCAAAGCAGCAGGAAGCCAGGGAAGAGGTTTGGGTCTGTAGCCTAATGATGCAGATTGACACATAACGGTAACGCTTGATATCGTGCATCTGCAGATCCTTTTGCAAACCTGAGCCTCTGCCAAACCCCGGTGTCTGCTCATGACTGTCATTCTTAGGCCCATCGTACGGAAGGGGAAAGCGAAGCATGGCAAGGTTAAGTGACCTGTCTGTGGGTGCAAGTCATCCCTATGCAGAGCTCCAGTGCAAGCCCTGCACCCCATTGAAATCCCATTTCAGGGAGATGATTAAGTGGTGCGTTGGCTTTTGTGAATCCCCCTCCCCCAAGCGTTCATGGCTCTGCCAACATTTTAACGTGGGTCTTCTGTAAATATTTCCCTTTTAGTCTCTGATGAAGGCTGAGTGTGCTCAGAGAGTGAAGAGGGGAGAAGGAGGGGGAAAATGTATTTGTTTTCCCATTTAAACCAAACCACACATTCTCATCCCCATCACTGAGGAGGGAGGCAGCGTCCTTTGGCAAGCAGGCACCTCTTAAAGTGCACTTCCCTGGGAATATTTATATCCTGTTATTGAGAAATCTACCGAGTGTGTTGTTAGCCTAGCACAGCGTTCAATACGTGTAATACGCCAGGGTTCCTGGCTGTGGCTAAGAGGCAAAACCCTGAGGAAAAGTGTAGAAAATGATCAATTTTTGGATTGGGTTTTTCCACCATTCTATTGGCTTCAATTAGAGCTGGCTGAAAAAAGCCAGTGAAAAATATCACAAAATCTGATCAAAAATTGTAAGCGGTTCCTTCCCGCCCCCGCCCCAACCCCCCCACCCCCCCACCCCCCCCGGCCCCCAAATCCTATGGAATTTTTGGAAAGTCAATTTTTGGAAAGCCAGTTACAGAGCTTCTCGGAAAGATTAAAAAATAGAAAGGGCAATAAACATTTTCATTCACATCTTTCAGGGTGGATGTCAACATGCAAATGTTTGACACAAAATCACTGAAAATCAAAATATTTTGACTAGCTCTAAATTCAGTATCTATTTATCTTAGACCTAGACGGGCTTCATTACTGTTGTATCTTAGCAGCTCCCAATCTTTAACGGATCCATCCTTACACCACCCCTGCGAGACAGAAAGGTCCTATTATCTCCGTTTTACAAATGGACAAGTGAGGCCCAGAGAGACAAAGGGCCAAGGTTTGTTTAAGGTATTTAAATGCCTAAAGATAGCAACAGGTGCCTGAAGTGGGCCGTTAAAAGCACCTGGGCACCTAAATCCCACTGAAATCAATGATTTCAGAGAGTTAGGTGCTTTAGAAAACCTCATTAGGCGCCTATCTGCACCTTCAGGCATCTAAATCACTCTAAAAATCTGACCCTAAGTGACTTGCCCAGGAAGTCTGTGATGGAGCACAGACAAACCTGAGCCCCAGGCTACCACCTTAACCACTGGCCCATCCTTCCTCTTGCACAGAATGTTATCCTCCAATAGGGAATTTAATCCTTGTAACTGAGTTCTCTAGGGTGGTTAAAAATAATCATTTTCTGTTGAACTCTCCAACTTCACAGAGTCATTTCTATAGAATCCTGGTAAATTTCCATAGAGTCCGATCAGTTTCATACTTATGATATTTTATGGGAATTCTCCACACGGGAAATTTTTTCCCAAAACCCGAGGATGACAACAGAAGCCCACCAGACTTATTGTGCTGTGTTTCCTGCAGACCCGTACTTAAGAGGCACTTAGAAGCATCTGGCTGCTGCTTAGAGAGGCACTTTGACAGTTTAACTCTTCTCGAGCACTTTCACAGTTACTATACTAAATAAATATGTGTTGGGGAGCAATTGTACATGTCTCTGCAGGACAAGATATTACCCAAAGGTCCAGAGCACCTGTGGGTGTTAAAGATCCCAAATCACTGTTCACAAGAGTAGGGAGAGCTAACTTAGAATCATAGAGTCATAGAAGATTAAGGTTGGAAGGGACCTCAGGGGGTCATCTAGTCCAACTCCCTGCTCAAAGCAGAACCAATCCCCAATTAAATCATCCCAGCCGGGCTTTGTCAAGCCGGGCCTTAAAACCGCTAAGGATGGAGCTTCCACCACCTCCCTAGGTAACCCATTCCAGTGCTTCACCACCCTCCTCGTGAAACAATGTTTCCTAATATCCAGCCTGGACCTCCCCACTGCAATTTGAGACCATTGCTCCTTTTTCTGTCAGCTTGATGTCTTGAGTATTTATTAGTGATGGATCTGGATCCAAGCTTTCCGAAAATTCAGGTGTTCAGATCTGAGTTTTATGGTCATCCCTTTATAGTAATGGGACCTGTCGTAAAGACCCTGATTTAGGCTTACAGTGGAGTGACCCATGTGCTCAAGTACCTTCCTGATTGGGGCCAGTGTTAGGATTTGGATCTTGAGTCAAACATTCTCAGTATTTGGGGTTGTTTGGATCTGCGGTTTGTTCCAGTAATTACAACGGGTACCATGAAAAAAACAAGTGACCCCATTTTAAGAGACTGGCAGAGCAGAGATTTACTTATATTTAGAACGTATATTTCCATGTGCTATTTATATCATAACACCCGCAGTCCAGTGTGCCTTATCTATAGCTCTGTCCAACTTCCCTTATGTCATGTGGATTTAATAAATGTCTTCACTTTCTTTCCAATCCTATTGTGCCCTTTTGCTGTGAATTTTTAAACAGGTACCAGATATTTATGGGGAGGGGAGATGGGACTGATGTGGGGATGATTGGCTGTTGCCGTATAACAGATATATGATGTAGGAATGAATGATAATGATAGCTAGCTCTTACAACGTACTATTTCACAGAACTCGAAGGGTTCCATAGAGGTGGCTGCATTTCCTCATCCCCATTTTTAGACCAATCTTTTCTTCTTCTGAAAAAGGCAATTTGGCAAAATCAGGAATTTTCATGAGGTTTTTTTTTACTTGAAATCTTTTTGGGGGATAAAAGGGGGGTTGAGCTTGACAGTGCATTTCATTTTGCCATTTTCCAAGTGAAAAATTCTGGTTTGCCCATTCAAAATGAGTTTTTCTTTCGAAATTTCAGCTAACGATAGTAAAAACAATTTGTTTCCGATACAAAAAAGGGTCAAAGTTGAAACAGAAACAAAACTCTTCTGATTGAGCCAAACTGAAATATCTTTTTGGATGTTCAGTTCATGAAAATATTCAAGATTTTGTAGTTTTCTCCCAAAGCAATATGGGAACATTTTTTGATATCTCAAACATTTTCTTGGGATGAGAAATTATTTTCCCTCCCAATCTATCCATTTTACAGATGTGGAAATTGAGGCAGAGAGGCACAGTAACTTGCCCAAGATCACACAGCAGGCGGGTGGCAGAATCAACAGTACAAACTTTATCTCCTGACTCCCAGGCTGCTTCTTTACCCACAGGACCCACTACCACATATGTCAATGAGAGCTATGGTGGCCAGATGGGTAGCAGGAGGTGCATTTCAGCAGTTCAGCGTAATTGTTTATTGTCGTGCTATTTTACATTCTGGGAAGTACTCTCCAAGCATGGGATGGGTGCTCCTGATATGTATGTTTAAATATAAAATAAATAAATACCGAGTCCCACCCCAGATGCCGCGGCATTTCATTGACGGTGAGGTTATTTTTGCAGAATAAACCTTGTAAACCCCTTGAAGATGAGAGATGCTATGAGACGCTCTGCTCCACCACTGGATCTCCTTGTGGAAACTCACTTCACCTCTACATACCTCAGTTTCCCTATCTGAAAAATGGGGATGCTGATACTGACCCTGCTATGTATGGTGCTTTGGGTCTCTCAGATGACATGTGCTGCATCAGGACTTAGGTTTATGACAAAACCTTCAGCAATAACAGGGCACGTGTCCCCCCAGAAGGAAGAAGTAGCTCAAATAGAGCAAGTTCCAGCATGAGCAATAAAATAAATACACATAAACTAAAGTAGCCTAAATGTCAATTAACACCGTTGGCTGAACTGCTGATGCCCAGGGTGACTGTGATGGGAAAATGTTCCCCACCCTGGCTCTCACAGGCCTCTTGCAGATAACATCCTCGCCTGGTGAGGCTTTGTGGTCTCCTCATATCAGTGCGACTGGGCTGGTACAACCGTTCTCACAGGGCTCCGAGAAGATGACCACATCTGTTATTCTTAGCTCATTGCAACACAGCTGGGGAGCCCCCCAAAAAGAGTTGAGTCTTGGAGCCCGTTCTCGGCCCGCGATTAGATTTATTTGCTGTAGAAAAGAATTAAGAACCAGTGTGGATTAATTTGTCCCTCCCTGTAATCGAGGTTAGTTAACATGTGTGCGTGGAAATCTTTTTCTTAAATTCCTGGACGTAAATCACTCGCTGAAGAGAGACTGCGGCTTGGAAGCAGAGAACAAGCTACATAAATAGCTACTGATTGGGCCAAGGCTTGTGTGCGTTCTCCTTATCACTGTTATAAATGTCAGCAGAAACAATGGGTTCAGACCCGACCAATGGCTCTGTGTCAATGAACATCAGAATGGCCAGACTGGGTCAGATTAATAGTCCATCTAGCCCAGTGTCCTGTCTACCAACAGTAGCCAATACTAGGTACTTCAGAGGGAATGAACAGAACAGAGCAATTACTGAATGATCCATCCTCTGCTGGCCAGTCCCAGCTTCTGGCAGTTGGAGGTGTAGAGACACTCGGAACATGGGGTTGCATCCCTGATCATCTTGGCTAATAGCCATTGACGGATCCATCCTTCAGGAACTTATCTAATTCTCTTTTGTACCCAGTTATACTTTTGGCCTTCACAACGTCCCCTGGCAATGAGTTCCACAGGGTGACTGAGCATTGTGTGAAGAAGGACTTGCTTGCAGATCAGATCCATTTGTGAAATTACAACATTATCCTTGAAGAGGCTTTGGGCTTGATTCTGATCTCAGATACGCATGTGTAAATCAGGAATCACTCCACTGACGTCAACGGTATTGCACCCATGGACAAGCAGCGAGTAATCAGGGTGGAGGCCAATAGGCCTGGTGCAACCAATTACACAGAGCCTGGCTCCTGGGCTTAAGCTACAGAGACGTACTTTCAGCTCTGGAGATCCCTGGGGAGGGCCAAGACAACGGCCAAGGCAACAGCGCCTAACCCCATGGTAGAGCTTTGGGTTGGGACATTCTAAGGGCTAGCTGCTCAACACCCGCTGAGATCCCATGGGAGCCGTGCACCTAACTCCCTTCGATGTGTTCAAAATCCCAGCTGTTGTGCACTGCTGATTCAGTGGGAATGGGGTCGCTAGATCCTCAATACCATTTTACACAACACACCGCGTTTTCCTTGACCGTCTCCCACACGAGCATTGGTTCTCCCTGAACCTACTCAGATCACAGCCCCCAGCTGAGAATCAACTCGCCAGCTATTGACCAGCTCTGAATCCAGCAGGCGGGAATACTCTGGCATGAGCTCACTTTCCTGTCTGTACTGCTCAGCCTTGTGAACCCCACCAAAAATAATAACAGGCCTGATGGATGTTGCCTTTGCCTGGGTGAAAACCTGGCGGTTCCAATGAAAACCTGTTTAGTAGGAACCCTGCAGCAATAAAACCCATATTACACAGCCATGTGGCTTAAAGCTGGCCCGACATGCTGTGCCTGTTAGAGCCTCACTCCACTCTGCTAACTAGGCAGAGAGCTACTAAAACGTAACCCCGAGTTTGTTATGCTAAATCCACCATAAATCTGTCATAGCTGTCCAGCCACTAAAGTGCGACTGTGGAAAATATGTTGACCTGTGATTGGATAGCAGCAGAAGGGCACTTTGCTATTGTTTCACCGTCATAAAATTCCTTGAAGGGCTATTCGTTATAAGGATCAGAGCTCTGTAGCACAGATCCTCAGCTGGTGTGAACTGGCATGGAGCCACTGAAATCAGTGGGCCTGTGGTGATGAGCATCAGCTGAAGATCTTGCTCCTACATCTACAATGGTGATTGTTTTTCTCTGCCCTGCTGCCAGCAGCTTGGGTCTACTCAATGCCCAGAAAAATCCAGATGGGGACATTTTAAATAAATCCTTGCGCTGAGGACAGGGATGCTGAGGCCGGGCGTTGAAGATTAGTTTGTATTTTAAAGTGTTGGTAAATATTTTAGCTAATTGGAAAAATGTGATCAGAACCGAGCCTCTGTATAGTCTGGATGTGGGGGGTTGTTGTTTCTTGTTCCCTCTGCCCAGGGCTGGTTTGAACTCTCAGTCATTTGAGCAAATCATTTCACTGGGGCAGAATATGTAACTGTCTTCTCCTACCTCTCCCCCTTCCCAGCTGGACAGATGGGTGTGACTCCTAGTGAGCCCAGACTGGCAGAGCTGAGATACGTTGGCGGAGCTACAAGGGAAGAATTTACGTCCAGCTTGCACAGCCCCACGCACCTAAGGCCGGAAGGACCGTGTGGGAGCCCTCCCCAGCTCCCCATGGCAGGGCATGACGGTTTCTCAAGGTTTTCTAAAGCATATGGAGCTCTGCGGGGGACTTCCCTCCCTCCCCTTCCTCTGTGCAGCCCCTGGCAAGCTGATAGGCAGCGCTCCGAGAAGTAAAATAACCTGCCTCTGCTTAGGGAAGCGGGATCGGAGATTTCGTGAAGCGCCTGCCACTGTTCCCATTGAAGCCGATGTCAAAACTCTGTGGAACCTGCCCCATCCTCCTCATGCCAGTCCAGCTTCCCTTTGCCTAGGGGGATCCTTGGCACAGCTGGTGCTACGTCACATGCTCCCTGTCCGCCCAGGGAAGGGCATGCGTCCAGGGTAGGAGTGGGTGTGGGCAGAGCAGGCTGTGTTTCAGTGTGTCACGGAGCCCCTGGGCGATGCTCGGGAACTGCTCCCCACGAAGCCAGTCAGGACTCTGGGGAAGTCTCCTTTCTGTGAGCAGACTGTCTTCAGGACACACAGCTCACACGGCTTCCACCTTCCTGGGTCTGACCTCAGAGCACTCAGCATCCTTTGCCCCTCCGTGCGCTTCCCACAGCGAGTCTGCCCAGGTGGGTTCTGGGGGAAGCCAGAGGGTCCTGCACCCCAACTTTGCAGTCAGACGTGACTCTCAGCCAGCCAGTAAAACAGAAGGTTTATTAGACGACAGGAACATGGTCTAACACAGAGCTTGTAGGTGCAGAGAACAGGACCCCTCAGCCGGGTCCATTTTGGTGGGCAGTGAGCCAGACAACCACGTCTGCACTTCACTCCATGTCCCCAGCCAGTCCCAAACTGACTCCCCCTCCAGCCCCTGCCCCTCTGGACTTTGTCCCTTTCCCGGGCCAGGAGGGCACCGGATTCCTTTGTTCTCCAACACTTTAGCTCTCACCTTGCAGGGGGGAAGGGCCCAGGCCATCAGTTGCCAGGAGACAGAGTGTCACCATTTATGTCCCCTGGCCCTTTGCTCTGCAACAATTACACTCCCTTATCCCATCACCTAGAGACTTAAGAAATGCATAGGGGAAACTGAGGCACCCCTACAGTATTCAGAGGAAACATTAAGAACAGTCCCGCTTCGTCACACAGTGATCCCGAGCCAGCTGACCAACCCGGGTCGGGGCTTTCCAGCTAGGGTAAATTACAGCCACTCTACAACGGCTCTACTTTGCACTAGGGGCTAATTTGATCCCTGGCTGCTCCCAGAAGAAGGGCGGGGGTGTGGAAATGTGGTGGGAAATATCCTTCAGGGGGTGGGGGAGGTTCAGTTTAAATTTTGGCCAAGAGGCCTGGTGGGCTCTGATTTTATCTGAGCAAGCTCGCTTCCTCAGGTTCACCCTGCATCCCACCATTCAGTGACACAAAGGGGGAGAGGAAAGACTGACTGCATTTCACCCTGCCATCCCTGGCAGCTCCTATCCAGCAGGAGAGAGAGAGAGCTCATTGCCACGAGGTGGGACCCCTGTGTTGTGTCTCAGGGAAATGTTCCGTTTCCATGGGCAAATCCACATTCCCTGATCCCAGCGAGGTCCTGGAATCTAAAGACTATGAGAGAGGCTCTGTTCACAGAATTTCTAGTCACTCGCACGTGCGTGCGCACACCCCCCCCCCCCCCCCCCACAGCAGGGACCACCACAGCAAGAGTCAAGAAAGCTTGTCCTTTCCATATTTCCAGCTCTGTTTTTGCAGACCCAGATCCTGACATCAAGGGCAAAACTCCTGTTGGCTTCAAGACTGAGCCTTCAAGAGGTTTGGAGAAGGTTTGGTGGGGCATCCAAACTTTGGGGTGATTGTTTGAACTGAGCCTCTGGCGTGACACTAGGAGGTTGGGTGAGTGTGCCATTATGCCTCCAACCTTTTACAACTGGACAGCAGGGAAGTTCTATGCCCCTAAGTTAGGTCCATTTCCAGACCCAATACTTTCATCAGAAGCTGTATTCCTGAGCTATTCTTACAGCGTGGAGAGGACTGCATGGAATTGGAATAGGCAGGTAATGGACCACAGAAAAACAGTTCCGTTCCCAACCCACCTTTTGGTAGCGACTGGAAAGTGGTTCATTTCCAGTAGCTGTTGGAGATGGTTGTAATGAGTTTGATGGGTCTCAGCGACATCCCTAGTGGACAGATAGCCACAGTAAATATCCCCACCAGCCCAACTGTCGTGTTCTTCTCTTCAGGTTTGCCGTATTGTGTGAGACCCAGATCCTCAAAGCTGTTTAGGCACCTAACCAGTGGGAATTAGGTGCCTAAATAACTTTGAGAATCTGGAGCAGAGTGCCTCCCAATAGCACGTTAAGCAACATGACTGGTGTTTGTCTGGTTCATCACTATACTCGATGAGCAATCTCGTTGCCTGTCTCAAGGCTCTGGAGACGGACCCACTCTTACACTCACAGAGATGGCCAGTTCAGGTCAAGAGAGGGACACATTGATGAGGCAGCGTTGGGAAAGTTTCCCTACCACTGACTGAACTGTACCTGCTCTGTGGGTAGATAGCGACCTTTTGCCTCCTGAGCTATCAGTCTTTTCATGAGTGCTGCAATTTATTTTTATTTCTTGTTAGCATGGGGAACTCTGGGGGGAAAAATGTTGGCAATGGAAAAAACTAACCTGGGCCAGAAAGCAGAGATTAAAGAAGTGCTTTGAAATCTGACTTCCCTTCATGTGATTCCCGGAAAGAAACCCAGATTCCTCACACAAACTGAAAAATGAGTTTTGTTTTCTAATGCGTCTCCCTATGAGTCAGCCGTCGTCCATGCCGAGAGATTGGGACGGGGCAAGAATTAGAGGGGCATCAGCAGCTCTTGGAACAGGGCCGGGCCGGGAATTGCTCCTCTGCCTTAATTCCGAGTTTAAAATGAATAAAAAGTGTGAAAGAGGCCTGGGACCTTGCTCCCTGTGCTACCGGAATCAGCACTGCCGTCTGCATACCCTGCTCTGTGACATGATGCTATAAAAACAGCACAGGGCTAATGTATTGGTCGTGGTGGGGGTGGAGACGCACTGTACTAGAGCCAGATCCTTAAGTCATAAGGATAAGTCATAATGGCATAAGTCAGCATTGTCCCATTGACTTCAGTGGAGCGATACTGATTTACACCAGCTGGGGATCTGGCCCATTGGCTCCAATAGAGCTATGTCGATTGATGTCAGCTGAGGATGTGTCTTGGGTTTCACTGAATCCGGGAGGAAGTGTGGGGAGAGGTGAAGATGGGGAAGGGAAGGGTCAGATGGGGTCGATCTATCCCTTGTGTCACAGACTCATCCATGCAACCCTACCTGCTGACGCTGAGCATCACCCACAGCCCCATTCAGCAATGAGAGCAGCAACAGAGGGAGGAAGAGGATGGGCCGGGAGAAGAGAAGAGAAGAGAAGAGAAGAGAAGAGGGAGTGGGAGGAACTCCATCACCAGCTCATGAATATTTAACAGTACAGCATAGCCAATGGGAAAGCACCCACCACTCCCTCCATCTCTCCCGTTACCCTCTTGTGTATCCCACCGTAGGCTAGGGAAGAGATGCCTAGTGCCGAGAGATAAAGACCCGCTTTGGGTCTTAATAAATGGCAAGACCGATGCTGAGAGCTGTGTGTAAATGGGATCACCTGCCGTGCTGACCCCCTGCGTCCAGACAGAGAAAAGATCCAAGGGAGGCCTGCTCTTGGCTGTATTGTCACAACACATCTGAATGCCAGAATACAGACCCAGCTCGCGCACTCTGCCACACAGGGTTATCTAGCCATTAGAATATCATTAATCCTGGGTGCTACACCTACTCCTGCCACTGACCTGGGGCAAGTCCCTTCCCTTCTCTGTGACTCAGCCCCCCATTGGTACAATGGGGAGATTTGCCTGATGCTGATAATGTAAAGAGCTTTGAGAAATCCTTAGAGTCCTGGTTGCTGAAGGTGCTTGTCAGCTGCAGCTTTCACTAGTATGGCCAGGGGCTGTGAAGACTCATAGATTTCAAGGCCAGAAGGGACCACGACGATCATCTAGTCTCGCCTCCTGCATAACACAGGTCATAGCATGTCACCTAGTAATCCTGCATCCAGCCCTTATCTCACAGCTGAGCTAGAGCACGTTTTTAGGAAGCCATCCTCTCATGACTTAGAGACTTCAAAGGATGGAGAATCCTCACAAAATCAAGCCATGGCTTGATCAAGACCGTGTCTAGTATTGGACGTGACGGAAGTGACCTCTATTGCACTGACAAAATAGGCACATACATCCATATATGTGGTGGTCGTGAAAAAGGAGAGATGGGGAAAGAAAACAACTGTTTATAACTTGGGAAACTCTGGGAAAACCGGACTCAAGCTCTCTAATTGAAAGCATTCATGGGAGTTGTGAACCCATCAAAGCCGTAAATGACTAAAACATGTCCCTGCATTAGGGTTATGAAAAAGATATTAGTGTGGGTTTTTTCCCTCCTCTTTTAAAGGGATTTGATGTAGGTGCCAAAATATCAGAGTTTGAGCTTTTTCTCTCTCTCTTTTTTGCAAATGATGAGACTATGCCAAAAATGCTCATGAATGTCATTTTCTCTAAAAATACCCTGACTTGTGGGGGGAACTGTCTCCTATTATTAGACATGTAACTCTTTGTTTTGCTTTCATGGGGGTGGGGTCGCAGAAAGTGATTTCCTCAAAGATCTGGTTGGAGTTTGCTGGAAGGAGGCGTGAGAGCTGGTGGGAGTGGAGAAGGAACATTTGGATGTGGAGTCCTAGTTTGGAGGGAGATTTTTTTTATGATCTCATTTTTGCTTCACATCAGCAAATCCCTCTCCACCCCAAAGTTGCAGCATGTTCCCAGAGCTACTGATTTTTAAAGACCCTGGATTATGATGAGTTCTGGCTGCTCTGAAACCCTGCATGAGCTGCAGTCTGCCTGCAAATTAAGGCCATTTTTGGAAATGTACAAAAGGAACCGGGTGCTAAATGGAGCAATCTCTTTTTAATCTGCTCCAGCCCCTCTGAGTACGGGTGTATGGTATGTTTATAGCTCACTGCCTTGATCGGAGAGATGGATAGAAGTTGTTGTTCAGGAACCCCCACCAACTTGAGCCACTGTATTTTATTTACAGTACAGTACCTCTCAGTAAATTGCTTCCCCGCTGGAAGTGACTGGATATTGAGCATTGACAAAATGTACAGATGCTTATATATAAATGCTGGAAGTCTAAGTGCTAAGATGGGTAAGCTACAGTGCTCGTCATTAAATGAGATAATAGCATCATGGAAACTTGGTGGAATGAAGGTAATCCATGGGACGTGGTAATAACCGAGTACAATTACAGTGTAGCACTAGGAATTTACTATTGACCACCTGACCAGGACGGTGACCGAGATTGTGAAATGCTCAGGGAGATTAGAGAGCCTACAAAGGCAGAAAACCCGATAACGATGGGGGATTTCAACTATCCTCATTATTGACTGGGTACATGTCACCTCAGGACAGGACAGAGAGAAAGATTTTAGACACTATAAATAACTGCTTCTTGCAGCAGCTTGTCCTGGAACCCACAAGGGGAGAGACGTTCTTGATTAGGATCTGGTCCAAGAGGTGAATATAGCTGAACTGTTCAGTACTAGCAACTATAAGGTAACTAAATGTAACATCCTTGTAGCGGTAAAAATGCCAAAGGAACCCACCATGGTAGCATTTAATTCCAAAAAGGGTAACCATTCAAAAATGAGGCAGCTAGTTAACCTGAAATTAAAAGGAGCCGTCACAATGGTGAAATGTTTGAAAACTGCATGGAGACTATTTAAAAACACCATCACAGAGGCTCAAATGAATGTCTACCCCAAATAAAAACAAACAAACAAAACCTCAATAAGAGGACCGAAAAAATACCCCCGTGGTTAAATAGCAGAGTAAAAGAAGAGGTTAGAGGCAAAGAAGCAGCTTTTAAAAATTGGTTAAATAAAATCAAATAAAGGTTTAATAAATGATCTATAGGTGTCACAAGCATGTTACAGACATGAGTAGCATATGCTGTTATAAATGGTTATAAGCACATCAGTAGAAGGTCTTATAGTGGTCATAAGCACCCTGTTAGACTCCATAACCATTGCTATTGGCTAACCCTTGACTGACTTTGTATAAGCTATTTATAAATGAAAGCTTAGTAGCAAGTGTAGCCAGTGAAGCACTAGCAGGCTGGATTACATCCCAGGTTGAGGTTTTGCTGTTTCGATTCTATGAAACTGTTTGTCTCTTGTTCTAACCGAAGGCTCCTTAAGGCCAAGGAATCAAGCTGAGAAGAAGAGAACAGGTTTGACGAAGATGTGCTGATCCTTGTCTTGCTAGACCCAGCAGGAGCTGCTCGTTTATTTATCTATTTAGGAATAATTTTTAAAAGATGCCTAAACCAAGGCTCTGGTCACCCTAACGCCTCATTAATAAAAGTTAACTCCCAGCCACGTTAAAGTCATCATTTCAACAAGAACTCGGCCTAGAGCAGGGACATCAAAGTCATTGTGTGGACAGGGCTAAAGTCCAGTTTTAATAGTGCCCCATGGGCCATGGAATAGATGTGAGGCTGTATACTCCCCTCAATCCACTGCTGAACTGCCCATGGGATGAATACATGGAGATCAGGGCCAGAATCTGGTCTATATGGAGTAACAATATGTAAAGTTCTTATTATTTATTATTCATTAAATATGATATTGTTACAGTCAGCTTGGCTCAGTGGGAAAATCTACTCTCCTTTAGGGCCCCCAATATGTCTCCTTTTGTTTCTCTTCTTCCCCATCCTCCTTTCTCCCTCCTTCTTCCCTGTTCTTTTGTCCCATTTATATTTCCTTCCATCCCTACAGCAGCTCCCAACTCCCTGGTCTGTTGGCTTCACTCCTAATCCGCAATGGAATAGCTCACACTAAAGTACCATCACAGGGCTTTAGAGTTAACACCCCAGTGAGCTGAACAGCAGATGGAGGGACTCGCCACTCTTGGAGTCATTGTTTCAGGCTCTCTGCAGACTAAGGAAGATATCAGTGCATCGATTACGCTCAGGTCACGTTTTCAAGCTTTTCTCTGCAATTA
This sequence comes from Caretta caretta, assembly GCF_965140235.1. Classification (NCBI taxonomy): domain Eukaryota; kingdom Metazoa; phylum Chordata; order Testudines; family Cheloniidae; genus Caretta; species Caretta caretta. Next base: position 150,412,176 of record NC_134209.1, on the reverse strand, counting down.
TGAGGGCTAGAAAATGGCACTCTTTTTCCAAACTAAAGGCTGAAATGAAGCAGAATTGGAATATGCCACATGGGCCAAATAAATAACATTAAGTAGATTGGATCCAGCCAGCAAGCCAGTTGGCAATTGGATGGCTGCAGCTGCTCTTGTGGAGGGTGTTGGGTGTGGCTGGAGAGGTCAAAGGGTCACTGTTTACCCAGCGGTACAGGATTCAAAATGCTCAATATCGCCAGCTCCAAACTTTAAAAAATCACCAGTCAGGCCTCCAAAACTCATGGAGCTGGCTTAAAAATCATGAGGGTTTTGTGTGTTTGTTTTTTAAATAATAAATTCTGGGGTATCTTTTTATTTCCTTTCTGGTTTCTGAGCCTTCAGAGTGCACTTGGGTCACATATTAAAGCTTTTCTCCACAAACAGGCAGGCTAGAAACCTCCTTTTGTTGTTAAACAGAAGCCAAGAGTTTCACATCATCACGTGACTCCAGGAGCTGGGACCCTGAGTAAAACATCAAATATCAGGGGGCTCGGGATACGAGTTGGCTATGCAGAATGGTGAGATCAGAGAGCTACCTGCTGCAATTAGGAGCAGGCTGTTAGTGCATGTAAAAATATAAAAGAATGTATATTTTTTAACCCAAGTCGTCTTTGCGTTAATGTGAAGAACAGAGAATTGTGACCTACTGGTTAGATCCCCTAGGCCAAGTGGACAGAACTCCTGAGTTCTCCTGCTAACTATCTCTGCCTCTCTCTTAGGGATGCCCTTATTTCCAAATGTGACTATCTGTGCCCCAAACCATGTTGTAATAAAAGGTCTTTTCCTCACTTCTAATTTATGTGGGGGCCCTGACTACAGCTTCATGCTGTATAAACTTCTTGGGAAAACATCCAGGTCATGCCCATGATTGTGCTTTCGAAGGAATTTACAGAATTATGTCAGGCAGTTTCCAGCAGGCAAACATCAAAGCTCCTGGTTTTCAGTTTTTAATGAACCTTAATCGATCATGACAGCTAGTTCATTCAATATTTTGAGCCGACAAGACAGATTTGAGGAAATACCCAATTACAGGAGATTATGCGTATCAGAGGATAGTGGATGCTGCTGTATATTTTCATTGAACCTAAAAAGAAAATCATTCCAATGGAATTAAAGTTGAGGCCCTAAAAGCAAGTGAAGTCTGAGATGAAAGCTCCTTCAAACTAACACCAGAGTGGGCAGCTCATACTTACAGCTGTCCACAGTTAGGAGACACCTTGCCCACCTAACAGGCTTGGTTGTCCACTGCCATGTGTCCTGTGGAATCATGTAGCCCTATGCCAAGTGAACAAAAGTTGCTACCATTTGTCAGCATTTCACACCCATGGGACACAAGTGGGCATGTCTGTACAAGGTGCAAGGCTGTGGAGAATCAGCGCATTTCCCAAGGCAACATCCACAACTGTCTCACGGTGCCGTTAAGCCAAGAATAACCCCTGCCCAGGGGACCTCTGCTCCTGGGCCACAGCCAGCTCCTCCCGTTCTATGTCAGCTCTGCAGGAGCCCTGGCCAGAGGGGACATTCCAGGGTGGGACTTGGGAAGGAGTAAATTGGGGGATGGAAGGGGGGTGGCCAGAATGGATGAATGGATGAACCAAGTGGCCTTTTCTAGTTCTAATGCCTATAATTCTCTTATGAGGCTATTGTGCTTTATGGAGGGAAGCTCCATGAAGCTGTATGGGAAACAGATACTCCACATGATCCTACTAGACCCTGCCTAGCTCATGGTTGTCCTGAAGGAAGTGTCTATACACAGATAGGGCTATACACAGACAAGTCAAAGGGTGGGTCTACCTCTTTAAGGGCCAGGGGTTCTGGAGCTGGCCAGCCCTCTTCAGAACAGGTTTTTCTGTCTCTTAGAGGGGATGATCAGATCCAGCTGGGAATGACTCAGGTGATCGCAATAAAGGGCTGATGGAGCTCAGTTGTGGCTGGCCCTGGAGCAGAGGGGAAAGGCCCCTGCAGGCAGAGCTGCTTAGAGGAGTAACACCCTTTGTTAGGTTTTGTGTTTAAGAATGGAATTGTTCCCTGCAGGCAGGGCCTGGACAGATTTTTAGGCCCGGTGTTAGTCCTTCCTGTGCTGGGGAAAGAGGCTGGTGTCCTAGAGAGGCTCACAGAGAAGCCAGGCTGTAAGGACACCCTCAAGAGCACACACAGATTTGTTCTGCCCCTGCCCAGGCTATGCCTTGCTTCATAGAGTATGAAGGGAGTCAGATCTTCACAGCTATCAGGTAGGCTTCTTTCCCCAAACCCTGAATTCCCTTTAAAAACCAGAGATGTGCTAAAAAATATTCTTAGGCAAGAGCTGGACTGTGATTTTCTTCTGCATGCCGAGGGCTTTTATGGGTTTCTTTTCCACTGGAGAGGAATTTGAACATCCTCCTGACGTGCTACAGAAAGAGGAAGAAGATGCAAGAATTGCTGACAGTGCTGGTGATGTCAAGTGTTCAAAAATCGTTCCTCTCCATAAATCATGAGATTTTAAACAACAATCATTTTTCATTCATGGGGGGGATAGCCCAGTGGTTTGAGCATTGGCCTGCTAAACCCAGGGTTGTGAGTTCAATCCCTGAGGGGGCCATTTAGGGATCTAGGGCAAAAATTGGGGATTGCTCCTGCTTTGAGCAGGGGGTGGGACTAGATGACCTCCTGAAGTCCCTTCCAACCCTGATAGTCTATGATTCACTTTCTGGCGTTGGGGGGCCTTTGTGTTCACATTTGCAAGCTTTCCTCTGAACCATGGCAGCTAGCAACTTCTTGTTTTAAAAAAAAAAAATGGAAGCTGAGATTTTCTCATGATCACCTGGCTCCAGGAACCACGGGCTGCTGCAAAACTCTGAATATTACGAGCTGGCAACGCTATGTCGCCAAGGCCGAGTGTTCAAAAACTGTGAACCAGGCACTCCGGAAAAACCAGGAGACTTGCTTAAAAATCAGAACTTTTTAAAACTATGATACATTTTAGTTTCTTTTTATTTCCCTCCAGGATTTTCAGCCTGTAGGTTTCCTGTTTTTAAGCTTTTTTTCCCCTAATTATTTTTCATTTGGCTTGTGGTAGCACACAGGCATTGCCTCACTTGCGTCCTTTATTCTGTGTGCGCTGCTACAGCGGCAGCCTTTCCTGTCGCTGAAAGAAGTGGTTTCAGAGTAGCAGCCATGTCAGTCTGTATCTTCAAAAAGAAAAGGAGGACTTGTTAGTCTCTAAGGTGCCACAAGTCCTCCTTTCCTTTTTGAAAGAAGAGGAACACTTTGCCAGTTATTGCAATTGCTTAGGTCACTCTTCTCGTGGTATTTTTGCCTGTAATACTATTTCCCTCTTGCCCTGGAGGCTTTTCCTAGTGCCTCACTTTGTTGTAAAGCTTGGTGGTTTTATCGATCCTCTCATTGTCACAAGCTTTCAGCAGTTCCCCAGTGACTTGCTCTCCACCTGCGTCTTGCTGTGACCATCTGCTGGGCTCCCTAGAATTGTAAGTTACTGTGTTACCCTGCTCAACCCCAGCAAGTGAGAGTTTTGCTTCTCCTAACCTGAGTGACGACTCCCTCACGCACCAGCTTGCGTACCAAACACTTCAGGACTCTGCCAGTCTCAACTTAGCCTTGTTGGTAACAGTGAACCCCAACTCCCAAGGTCCCCAGAGACGTCTCCCTGCATTGCCCAGCCCCCTTACTGAACATTCGCCCAAGTTATTAAATTCGCGACTCCTTTAAAGAGACAATATGCTGCAGTCTGTTCGCTTAACTGGTGTTCACACTCCCTTCCCATGAATCAGTGCACTGAAATGGTTTATAGTGGAATCCTAGAACTATGGGATTAGAAAGGACCACAAGGTTCATCTTGTCTAACCCCATATCAAGATGCAGGATTAGTTAAAGTAAAAGAAGTTTATTTAACAGAATCACAGAGGATTAAGTGATACCAAGCATAAGGAATTAAGATAGAAAGGGTGACAAGGAAACAAAAGTAAAAATACGCTGCTAAGATGAAAACCTGATTTAACAAATTAGACTCCCTTGGTGAGAAACACATCTTTGAGCAAGTCTCTTTTCCAGCATGGCTGACCAGAGTCTCTAGCCAGGAGCCTTCACAGATCTCAAAGTGCTTAGTTCCTTTGGCTTTTGAGGTGATGGGTGCCTAAATGGCTTTTTCTCTGTCCTTCTAGCATACTGACCCTGATTCAAGAGGCAGGAAGACTTCCTGTGGGTGCAGTCTCCATCCCCAGTAAGATTGTTAAGGAGTCATCTTCCCCCACTTGCTTTCCTGATGTCTTTGTTTACTTTTCATGTAACTGTACTTTATTTATCCTGGGATACACCTTGCTTAATTTACATCCGACACATTCAAGCAGGCAGGACCACATTCCTTTGTCTGGAATAGGCATGGTTCAGACACTGCTTGGCAAATAAATTTCAGGAAAATATTTGCAGTGCATTTCTATAAAGTCCTTTGTGGGTTTACCATTCATATATCTTGCAAGAATATTAATGATCAGTGAGTTTTAGTTTTCCAGTGATCTACTGTGTGGCACCCTTTGGGTATATATTATGACAACAGTGTGCCGACTGGCTCTGGGATGGTCTTAAGATCACACTTTCCCAGGTTTACATTTTTTTTTATTGAATCCATCACTTCTTTGTTTGTAGTGTGAGATGTTACCATGTCTAGTCCTGGGTGTTCAGTTTCTTCGTCAAAGTCAGTAGTTTCTTGTGGCATTGGTCTGTTCAACACCACTTGGCCATGTGAAGATCTTTCCCTGTTTGTCCTCAACAGAACCTTCCCACTGGTTTAAACTTGTCAGTTTCATTTTGATTTTGACCATTGGTGAATTTTTTTAAAATTTAAAATTAAAGGATATTTTGAAATGAAAAGTCGTTTCAAACTGAAAAATAGAAACGTTTCATTTTGAAAATGTCTGCATGAAACATTTTGACTTTTTCAGATGTTTTTTCTGTGGTGGGAGGGGAGGTTTCTAAACAAACAACTCAGTGTCTCCAAATCTGCATTTTTCTCCAAAAAAAAGTTTTCATCCAAAAAATGTTGCCCAGCTATAGTGGCAAGGGAATGGAAAGGGGTAACAAACAGTGTTCCAAGTCTAAAAGTTTAAACCCCAGAATGGAAAGAGAAGCAGGTCCCTTTACAGGTTCAGCTTTATGTTATGTAAAGTTCTGTACTACATACTAAGGATCATAAGTGACCTCTATAAATTAGATAGACTTTACATGCCATAAGGGACCATTATGATCATCACCTCTGACCTCCTGTATAACTAAGCTTGGATTAGATTTTTATAAGTAAGTGTCAAAATCAATTTCACCACACACATGCAAACCAACAACAAATATTTCAATTGATAATCAAAATTTATAGGTAGGCAAAATAAGACAAATGCTGCTTGAGAACTTAGTTTGGTGTAAGGATATTTACTTTGGATTGTTTGGCACGTGCTGTTGAAAATTTATGTTTCACAGTTATAAAGCTTTAACTTTATGAACCTCAATGTTGACTATCACTTGGTAACCACTGTCTGACCCCTGCACACCATAATTTCTTGCAAAGGAAAATTTAAATAGATAAAAATTGAAAAAAAAAACCTAAAAAATAAACATCAATATTATCCATCAAAATTAAGGCTATGTTTTAGTCACGGGTATTTTTAATAAAAGTCATGGGTACTTGGGTGGAAGCAGCCCAGGGCCCCTGCTGGTGCAGGGGTGGGGGTTGGTGGGGCTGGCAGGCTCTCTACCCGGCTTCTCGGAAGCAGAGACATGTCCCTCCCTAAGCTCTTAGTGCACACGCTGCCAGCTCTACAGCTCCCATTGGCTAGGAACTGTGGCCAATGGGAGCTGCGGGGGCGGTGCCTGTGGGTGGAGGCAGCACATGGAGCTAGGAGCTCAGGGAGGGACATGATGCTGCTTCTGGGGAGCCCCCCCCCCCAAGGTAAGCGCTGCCCAGAGCCCTTATCCCCTCCTGTGCCCCAGCCCTGAGCCCCCTCCCACACCCAAACTCCTTCTGCTGCACCTGGGGGAAGGCGGTGGCCCAAGACTGCCCCAGCAGCAGCAGGTGCAACTGGCCCAGAGGCTGTGTGAGCTGCTCAAGCAGCCCCAGAGCCAGCCGCACTGGCTGCTGCATAAGTCACGAAGGTCACGGAAAGTCACAGACTCCGTGACTTCATATATCATCATCATCATGTTCCTATTACACCCCTGGCGATTAGGGCAGTGACGAAGCTCCTCCACTCCTGTCTGTTTCTGGCAAGTCTGTCAGTGGTTCCCCAGCTGTGCCCAGGTTTTTCAGCTCGGCTTCCACAGCTCTTCGCTGTGTTGTTTTCAGGCGGCCATCTTATTGCTACTCTAGTGATGGAATCAAATCCTTAAAAAATGGGAAAGCTCCTGGCAAAGATAACTTGAATGCAGAATTGTTCAAGGTAAATTTACCTAAATTAGCAGCATCTATCCTGGCCCCTCTATGTACATCAGTCTGGGAAAGGGAAAAAGTGCCAGATGAGTGGACCTTGATTTTCATACACATTGTAAGGAGAGTGGTCACTTTGGATAAGCTATTACCAGCTGGAGAGTGATGTTAGGGGGCTTATTCCTTCACCCACTTACTTCCCTGATCCTTCTCGCATGAACAGAGAGCAACAATACCCGAAGTCCAAAGGTGCAAACAATTCGATGTTTATTGGGGTGAACTTCCAGCAAGCATGATTCCAGTTTCCTTCCTTAGTATCCTCCTTCCCAGCTCTGACACTACAGAGCCTTACACCTGTGTCCCTGTTCCCATTCCTGCCCTTAGCCAAACATGATTCCAACTTCCTTACTCCCATTCCCTGTTCCCATTTCCCCCTTTAGCAAAACATGATTCCAATTTTCTTACCCCCATTCCCTGCTCCCATCTCCCTCCCCCACCCACCCCCCCACCCCCACACCCACACCCACACCCACTTCCTCATTGACTACAAATTATATAGTAAAACTTGAGTTCTGCTTAGCTATACCTTAACCAATCATTTTCCTGAAATTTAACTAACCAATCCTAACATATTGTAACATGATTATGTAACCAATTATATCCCACCACCTTAACTAGTTTACACCCAGCAAAATTAATTATACAGCAGACAGGAACAATCACAGAACCAGACAGAGATTATACAGACAAACAATAGCAAAGTGGGAACTATAATGACAAGACATTATAGGCTGCGCTGGGCATCACAAAATGGGGAAGAGATGGCCAGCCCTCTGTGGAGATAGAGGTGGTTAGGGACTATTTAGAAAAGCTGGATGTGCACAAGTCCATGGGGCCGGACGAGTTGCATCCGAGAGTGCTGAAGGAATTGGCGGCTGTGATTGCAGAGCCATTGGCCATTATCTTTGAAAACTCGTGGTGAACCGGGGAAGTCCCGGATGACTGGAAAAAGGCTAATGTAGTGGCAATCTTTAAAAAAGGGAAGAAGGAGGATCCTGGGAACTACAGGCCAGTCAGCCTCACCTCAGTCCCTGGAAAAATCATGGAGCAGGTCCTCAAAGAATCAATCCTGAAGCACTTGCATGAGAGGAAGGTGATCAGGAACAGCCAGCATGGATTCACCAAGGGAAGGTCATGCCTGACTAATCTAATCGCCTTTTATGATGAGATTACTGGTTCTGTGGATGAAGGGAAAGCAGTGGATGTATTGTTTCTTGACTTTAGCAAAGCTTTTGACACGGTCTCCCACAGTATTCTTGTCAGCAAGTTAAGGAAGTATGGGCTGGATGAATGCACTATAAGGTGGGTAGAAAGCTGGCTAGATTGTCGGGCTCAACGGGTAGTGATCAATGGCTCCATGTCTAGTTGGCAGCCGGTATCAAGTGGAGTGCCCCAAGGGTCGGTCCTGGGGTCGGTTTTGTTCAATATCTTCATAAATGATCTGGAGGATGGTGTGGATTGCACTCTCAGCAAATTTGCGGATGATACTAAACTGGGAGGAGTGGTACATATGCTGGAGGGGAGGGATAGGATACAGAAGGACCTAGACAAATTAGAGGATTGGGCCAAAAGAAATCTGATGAGGTTCAATAAGGATAAGTGCAGGGTCCTGCACATAGGACGGAAGAACCCAATGCACCGCTACAGACTAGGGACCGAATGGCTAGGCAGCAGTTCTGCGGAAAAGGACCTAGGGGTGACAGTGGACGAGAAGCTGGATATGAGTCAGCAGTGTGCTCTTGTTGCCAAGAAGGCCAATGGCATTTTGGGCTGTATAAGTAGGGGCATAGCGAGCAGATCGAGGGACGTGATCGTTCCCCTCTATTCGACATTGGTGAGGCCTCATCTGGAGTACTGTGTCCAGTTTTGGGCCCCACACTACAAGAAGGATGTGGATAAATTGGAGAGAGTCCAGCGAACGGCAACAAAAATGATTAGGGGTCTAGAACACATGAGTTATGAGGAAAGGCTGAGGGAGCTGGGATTGTTTAGCCTGCAGAAGAGAAGAATGAGGGGGATTTGATAGCTGCTTTCAACTACCTGAAAGGGGGTTCCAAAGAGGATGGCTCTAGACTGTTCTCAATGGTATCAGATGACAGAACGAGGAGTAATGGTCTCAAGTTGCAGTGGGGGAGGTTTAGATTGGATATTAGTAAAAACTTTTTCACTAAGAGGGTGGTGAAACACTGGAATGCGTTACCTAGGGAGGTGGTAGAATCTCCTTCCTTAGAGGTTTTTAAGGTCAGGCTTGACAAAGCCCTGGCTGGGATGATTTAACTGGGAATTGGTCCTGCTTCGAGCAGGGGGTTGGACTAGATGACCTTCAGGGGTCCCTTCCAACCCTGATATTCTATGATTCTATGACAATACAGAAGTGAGGATTTCACATCCCAGCTATGGATAAGTGAGTTCTTGCCAGACAGGATGCTATCAAACTAAGTTTCCTTTTACATTTTCTAGGCACTTCCCTTTCTCTGGAGGCAATAGGCATAATCAGGACAGGATTGTATCCTAACAGCCCAATAGCACCTTATTTCAATATGACTAGTTTGGAATGTGAGGATGTGACTGTTCGCTTCCTAGCTTATGGCTGCCTCTGCTGCTTAGCCAAAGGCCTTAGCCTAAGAACAGGACCTCAGACTGTCACAGTAAGAGAAGGCCCTTACACCAGCAGACAGTGATTTTGATTCTTCTTTTATACCTCTAGAACTAACCAAGTGATAAGAATACACCTAAATTCTTAAAGTACAGGCCTTTGCAGACAGGCCTGAATATCTTTATCCTAACAAGTGAGTTTGTGTGTGTGGTTTTTTTTTTTTTTTTTTGGGGGGGGGGGGTGAGAAAACCTGGATTTGTGCTGGAAATGGCCCAACTTGATTATCATACACATTGTAAGGAGAGTGATCACTTTAGATAAGCTATTACCAGCAGGAGAGTGGGGTGGGAGGAGGTATTGTTTCATGGTCTCTGTGTATATAATGTCTTCTGCAGTTTCCACAGTATGCATCCGATGAAGTGAGCTGTAGCTCACGAAAGCTTATGCTCAAATAAATTGGTTAGTCTCTAAGGTGCCACAAGTACTCCTTTTCTTTTTGCGAATACAGACTAACACGGCTGTTACTCTGAAACCTGTCATTATGCAAGGCACTGCATTTAGCCGTATGGAGTGGATATCTATCAACTGCATGAAAAAACTTGTACAGATACAGACAGACATCATCTTCCTTTCCAAATGCAAACAGATGGACATCGTACCAAAAGGACTGAAGGTAAAAAATCCATTACAATCTACATACCACACAGACTATGCTGACAGCTTGTGCCACACGCTCTCAAAGAAACTGCGGAATCACCTGATCAACATCCTCTACAGCAAACAGGGAAAGATTAAGAATGAGCTCTCAAAAATGGATACTCTCATAAAAAAACAACCTTCCACACAAACTTCCTCGTGGCTGGAATTTACTAAAACTAGACAAACCATTTACAACGCACACTTTGCTTCTCCACAAAAGAAAAAGGACACTAAACTTTCTAAACTACTACATGCTACAAGGGGCCACAGCAATGGTTCCCTCAACCCACCCAGCAATATTGTTAACCTATCCAACTATACTCTCAGCCCAGCAGAAGCAGCTGTCCTATCTCGGGGCCTATCCTTCTGCCCCTCCACCCCCACGAACATGATACAGTTCTGTGGTGACCTAGAATCCTGTTTTCGACATCTCCGACTCAAGGAATATTTCCAAAATACCTCTGAACAACATACTAATCCACAGAGGCCTCCCTACCAACATTACAAAAAGAAGGATTCTAGGTGGACTCCTCCTGAAGGTTGAAACAGCAGACTGGACTTCTACATAGAGTGCTTCCGCCGACGTGCACGGGCTGAAATTGTGGAAAAGCAGCATCACTTTGCCCCATAACCTCAGCCGTGCAGAACACAATGCCATCCACAGCTTCAGAAACAACTCTGACATCATAATCAAAAAGGCTGACAAAGGAGGTGCTGTTGTCATCATGAATAGGTCGGAATATGAACAAGAGGCTGCTCGGCAGCTCTCCAACACCACTTTCTACAAGCCATTACCCTCTGATCCCACTGAGAGTTACCAAAAGCAACTACAGCATTTGCTCAAGAAACTTCCTGAAAAAGTACAAGATCAAATCCGCACAGACACACCCCTGGAACCCCGACCTGGGATATTCTATCTACTACCCAAGATCCATAAACCTGGAAATCCTGGGCGCCCCATCATCTCAGGCATTGGCACCCTCACAGCAGGATTGTCTGGCTATGTAGACTCCCTCCTCAGACCCTACGCTACCAGCACTCCCAGATACCTTCGAGACACCACTCACTGACTTCCTGAGGAAACTACAATCCATCGGTGATTTTCCTGATAACACCATCCTGGCCACTATGGATGTAGAAGCCCTCTACACCAACATTCCACACAAAGATGGACTACAAGCCGTCAAGAACACTATCCCCGATAACGTCACGGCTAACCTGGTGGCTGAACTTTATGACTTTGTCCTTACCCATAACTATTTTACATTTGGGGACAATGTATACCTTCAGATCAGCGAGACTGCTATGGGTACCCGCATGGCCCCACAGTATGCCAACATTTTTATGGCTGATTTAGAACAACGCTTCCTCAGCTCTCGTCCCCTAACGCCCCTACTCTACTTGCGCTATATTGATGACATCTTCATCATCTGGACCCATGGAAAAGAAGCCCTTGAGGAATTCCACCATGATTTCAACAATTTCCATCCCACCATCAACCTCAGCCTGGTCCAGTCCACACAAGAGATCCACTTCCTGGACACTACAGTGCTAATAAACGATGGCCACATAAACACCACCCTATACCGGAAACCTGCTGACCGCTATTCCTACCTATATGCCTCCAGCTTTCACCCTGACCACACCACACGATCCATCGTCTACAGCCAAGCTCTGTGATACAACCGCATTTGCTCCAACCCCTCAGACAGAGACAAACACCTACAAGATCTCTATCAAGCATTCTTACAACTACAATACCCACCTGCGGAAGTGAAGAAGCAGATTGATAGAGCCAGAAGAGTTCCCAGAAGTCACCTACTACAGGACAGGCCTAACAAAGAAAATAACAGAACGCCACTAGCCGTCACCTTCAGCCCCCAACTAAAACCCCTCCAATGCATCATCAAGGATCTACAACCTATCCTGAAGGATGACCCAACACTCTCACAAATCTTGGGAGACAGGCCAGTCCTTGCCTACAGACAGCCCCCTAACCTGAAGCAAATACTCACCAACAACCACATACCACACAACAGAACCACTAGCCCAGGAACCTATCCTTGCAACAAAGCCCGTTGCCAACTGTGCCCACATATCTATTCAGGGGACACCATCACAGGGCCTAATCACATCAGCCACACTATCAGAGGCTCGTTCACCTGCACATCCACCAATGTGATCTATGCCATCATGTGCCAGCAACGCCCCTCTGCCATGTACATTGGGCAAACTGGACAGTCTCTACGTAAAAGAATAAATGGACACAAATCAGATGTCCAGAATTATAACATTCATAAACCAGTAGGAGAACACTTCAATCTCTGGTCATGCAATGACAGACATGAAGGTCACTATCTTACAACAAAAAAAACTTCAAATCCAGACTCCAGCGAGAAACTGCTGACTTGGAATTCATTTGCAAATTGGATACTATTAATTTAGGCTTAAATAGAGACTGGGAGTGGCTAAGTCATTAAGCAAGTTAGCCTATTTCCCCTTGTTTTTTCCTACCCCCCCCCCCAGACGTTCTGGTTAAACTTGGATTTGTGCTGGAAATGGCCCACCTTGATTATCATACACATTGTAAGGAGAGTGATCACTTTAGATAAGCTATTACCAGCAGGAGAGTGGGGTGGGAGGAGGTACTGTTTCATGGTCTCTGTGTATATAATGTCTTCTGCAGTTTCCACAATATGCATCCGATGAAGTGAGCTGTAGCTCATGAAAGCTTATGCTCAAATAAATTGGTTAGTCTCTAAGGTGCCACAAGTACTCCTTTTCTTTTTGCGAATACAGACTAACACGGCTGTTACTCTGATATCAAAAAAAGGCACTCTCAGTGATTGTAATAACAGGTGGGGCATCACACTTTTATCTGTGCCAAGCAAAATATTGTGTAAGATCATAGCCCAGTGTATATCAGAGGCAGTTGGGGTTGGTCCTGCTTGGAGCAGAGGATTGGGCTAGATGACCTCCTGAGGTCTCTTCTAACCCTGATATTCTATGATTCTCTGAGCGTTCTCAGGAAAGAGCCAGCTGGGTTTCGGAAAGGGCGTGGATGCACAGACCAGATCTGCACCGTACGAAAGAGAATAGAACAGTGCTTAGCATGGCAACGGCAACTCTACATAAATTTCATAGATTTTGAGAAGGCTTTTGAAAGCCATCACAGGACCAGCCTCCTGCGCATTCTGCGGGCATATGGAATTCCTTTCCATAGAATCAATGTCGTCAAAAGCTTCTATTTCAACTTTACATGCTGTGTTGATCACAGTGAGCTCAGTTTTGAAGTCAAAACAGGAGTACGTCAGGGGTGTGTCATTTCCATCGACTGGGTAATGTGACTTCATGTGTATATATAAATATAAATCCAATTCTGCCAAACTCTACGTAGCCCAGGCCAGACAATGTCACCCAATGATTCCTTTGGAGGAGAGAATATCCCTGCTATGTGACACTATTGAGCCAATCACTCTGTGGGAGCTGAGGCATATCTTTTAGACAGATGTTCATTCCACGTTTAAAGACTCTGAGCGATGACCGACCCCCCACTTCCAAGGATCGGTCACCTTCACTATTCGAATGTTGTCTCCTTTCCCATTTGAATTAGATCCATAGTGTAAGGGTGAGTTGATGAAGAGAATAATTGACTGTGAGAAAACTGGAAGGCTCCTGGAGTGGGATTTGGTATGTTGTTTTGGGTTTTTTTGCAGGAGGCAATTAGCAAGCCTGGGTTGTGCAGAAGAGACAGATTTTGAGCTGTAATGTGAACGATAGCTGTGCCTAGTGAGCTAAAGACAAGCTGCTCCTAGCCTAACCCCTCGTTTGCTTTGTGTGTAGACATAGCATGCCATCAATTTAATGTCTCTTCTGGCTTCTGTGTAGGAGACATGGGCTCTCCTAGGAAGGAGCTAAGCTTGAGAGTCTCATAGGACTTTTCCATCACTAACTATTGTGACTGGGTTTGAAGAGAGAGGAATTTGCTACAAAAGGGGGCTGGCCATAGGGCGTGCGAGTGAATGACAGGCTGTGAAAGAAATGCCGAGGGACATATTTTGAGCCTGGATTCCCTGATTCCCTGCACCTTGTGTTTCCATTCACTCCTGTGCAAACCAACGGTAAAGCGCTCCCAGACCAGAAGCGTAGGATTTTCTATTCACTTTGCACAAGTGCGTATGACTACACAAAGCGCAGGCTGACGGAGAGCCAGGCCTTCTGTCAACAGTGTTATGAAGCTAATCTCAAGGGCAAAACACTTACGCTGGGACATCAGATCTGCACCTCACTCACTGGCTCCTGACTGGGTTGGATCCTTGGCTGTGGCAAGGAGTTCAGATTGCAGCATAGGATAACAGAAGCTGGGCTACAGTGTTGCTCACCTCTGTGTGTCCCTTATTCCTGATTGACTGTGTTGCAAGGCTGCTCCCCTTGAGTGGGTTAGAGAAGCCCGAAGGCTGCTCTAAGTCATGGCAACTGCCAGTAGCCTCCGGTGGTCCCAGACATACCCCCTTTGCTCTAGACCTGCCCACGCTGGCAGGTATACCAGGTTAAGAGCTGTTTTCTGCTAGCAGCATGGTACAAAGTGGCTGAACTGTAGCCCAGGTTCAGAGCCAGAATCTTCTTGATTTATAACAGAGTTGGGTTGAATCAACCCCCTTCCTCTTAACACACCCACCATGTTAGCCTGGCGGATATGGACCATTCACACATTGCATCGGGATCCAGTACCTTGCCCCTCGGGTCAGAGGTTTAGGTAGCTACCTGTGCATTCAGCTGGTTAGCCATGGAACCATGTGCGTGCACACCTGGCATGGGGGTAAGTAATCGCAGCAGTTGTGTGCTCAAATTAAGCATGCATTTTCTGTGCATGCCTGATGGTGAAAATCAAACCACCCGCAGAAGTGTTATAAGAAATAATTTGTTATTACACTGCTCTCAGATACAGTGTGAGGAGGTATGTCTCCATCAATGGAAGCTGCACTGGTTTATGCCAGGAAGCAGATGTAAATCAGCAGAGCTCTAGTGAAGTTGGTGAAACTATCCCAGGCTAGGATCTGGCCGTAGGTCTGACTTTGGCCCACCCTGTGCATTGAGGTTTAAGACCCAAGGTGGACAGTGCTCTGCAGAAGCAAACCTTCAGGAAGGGAGGGAGGGAGAAAAACGGGAGGGAAGAAGGGACAGAAGGAAGGAGAGCGAGAGAACAAGAGAAGGAGGGAGTGTGCGAAAAGAGAAGAGTGAGAGGGGAGGATGGAGAAAGAACAAGAGAAGGGAAAGGTAGGGAGGAGGGTGAGGGGAGAAGGAGGGAATGAAGCAGAGTGAAGAAGGGAGAGCAGAAGGACATGGGAGGTGAAAGACGGAGAGAGAGAAGGCAGGCTGAGGGAAGCGCTCAGGGAGACTCCACCCCTGTCATTATAAAGCTATTTGAGTAAAGAGGAAGATCCACTTTTTTCCTAGCCATCCTCTTAGACTCTATTTACTGAGACAATATCACCCCCTCTCCTCTGGTCTGTAATTTGTCCGTGGCCCCCCCTTGCCTCCCCACCATCCACGTGTGCTCTGTTTTGACAAATAACAATGCCAAGATCCCAGTGACCCCTCTCCAACCCCCCACGCACTCTCTCACACACACAGAGGCTAATTCCTAACCAAACAATCCAGGGGCCGCTGGCTGGGCTTGTGTCCTTTGGCTGCCCTGCTCTAACCCCCAGAAGCAGTGGAATTAAGCCCTTCTCTTTAAATATTTGGGACTGAGCCGCTCCAGCGCCGATTGCAATCTGGAAAAATCCTGCCGAGTGCAGGAGCTGTCTAAGGCCTGCCCCGGCCCCTGCATCTCCCCTGGCTACAACCTTCATCTTCCCTGGGCCCAGGCGAGCTGAGTCCAGGCTCTCTTTCAGTCTTAGAAATATATTATTTATAACCAGCAGATTACCAAAGGAGAGCGTGTTTGTTCTCCCCGCCTGCCGCCTCCATTGCTGTGGTCCTGTCTGCATGAGGACGCTCTGAATGCCAAAGGGGACAGAGGTTTGTATCAAGGGCAAGTGGAAGGATGGACGATGCAGGGTTCAGCCCCAGAGCCGATCTTGAGCCAAACTCTCAAGTCCTAGGAACATCAGATGGATTTTTGTCAGACAAAGATCCATCTAGTATCCTCTCACCATCAGTGTCTTCAGAGGAAGGCGCAAGAAACCCCACGCTCCTGGGATAATCTGTCTCCAGGAATAATTTCTTCCTGACCCTCCTGAGTTAAGGTTGGTTTGTGCCCTGAAGCTGGAGGGTTGACATCCAAACACCCTGGGGCACTGGAGAGGTTCAGATCCAGATCTGAATTTTGCACCCTTTTTTCTATAAAAGGGCACTCCCCATCCCCCCAACACATCCATTCTGTGTATACGAGCTGTTTTGCAGCTCACCTCCGACTCTCTCTCTTGGCTTTGCCTTTATTCTTCATTAAAATAATGAAGTCCCAAGACTGGACAGCACACACAAACATAAACCTTAACCCCTGAGAGAACTGATCAGAGGTTTCTCCTGGAGGAGCTACCCCTCTTTCTCTCTGGCTCTGCCCGGGCTCAGAGTCTGATGTTCCTGAGTGGAGATAATGAGACCCATGTGTCCTGGCTACCAGGCTGAGTCAGCAGAATAACTCTGTACCTCCATGCAGGGTCCTACACTTGATACAGTACTGCACTAAAACCCTGCATCCAGACATCTGAACTTTTTGGGGAAGTTTGGACCTGGATGTAAATCTGAACTTAAAGCCTGTCCCAAATGGGCCAAACCAAAACCATGGAACCAGATGCCTCCAAACTCTGGAGCTGTTCAGATCCACAGCAGAATGGAGTGACTGCTTCCTGTCTTTATAATGGGCCCAGTCACACATCCATCTCTCTTCAAAGTAGCCTTTCCAGTTGGCCCAGCAGGCTGGTGATTGGATTAACATAGGGCTCCTTATCTCACCCTTGAACCTGTGCCCTAAACATACAACACAAGTAGGAACACAGGAATAGCCAGACTGGATCAGACCCGAGGCCCATCCAGCCCAGTGTCCTGCCTTTGACAGTGGCCAGTGCCAGATGCTGCAGAGGAAGGTGCAAGAAACCTGACAGTAGCAGATGTGGGATAATCTGCCCCCCCCATCGAGGACTCCCCCTGGTCTGTAACAGCTAGAGATTGGCTTGAGTTCTAAAGCAGGAGGTTTAATATCCCTTCCTTGCTGTTTTTAAGGTTCAAAAATGTCTAGCTACCCTTGTTTTTCCTCTTTCGGGGATGTCTGCGGTTATTGCTATTTATTTATCAGACAATGAGCTTGATTCTGCAGCCAGTGTAGCCGTTCAGGGAATGAAACCTCTCATCCCGCTGAACCTGAGGGGGAATGTAAGCAGCAGAATAGAGTTACCCCAGCTGGAAGTTGGCAAGGGCCCTGGGGTTACCAGCCTGCCAGTATATGACATTGTGTAATGCTTTAGTACCATTGTGGTGCATGGCCCAGCCCCAAGGAGCTCACAGCTTAAATTAGGCAGGAAAACTGGAAGCAAGACGGTGCCAGGGCTGTGATGCTAGGGGAGAAGGGAGATAACAGAAGGCAAGGGCTAAGGAAGCCGTGATGCTCTGGGGATGATCATAGAATATCAGGGTTGGGAGGGACCTCAGGAGGTCATCTAGTCCAACCCCCTGCTCAAAGCAGGACCAAGCCCTAATTAAATCATCCCAGCCAGGGCTTTGTCAAGCCTGATCTTAAAAACCTCTAAGGAAGGAGATTCTACCACCTCCCTAGGTAACGCATTCCAGTGTTTCACCACCCTCCTAGTGAAAAAGTTTTTCCTAATATCCAACCTAAACCTCCCCCACTGCAACTTGAGACCATTACTCCTTGTCCTGTCCTCTTCTACCACTGAGAATAGTCTAGAACCATCCTCTCTGGAACCACCTCTCAGGTAGTTGAAAGCAGCTATCAAATCCCCCCTCATTCTTCTCTTCTGCAGACTAAACAATCCCAGTTCTCTCAGCCTCTCCTCATAAGTCATGTGTTCCAGACCCCTAATCACTTTTGTTGCCCTTCGCTGGACTCTCTCCAATTTATCCACATCCTTCTTGTAGTGTGGGGCCCAAAACTGGACACAGTACTCCAGATGAGGCCTCACCAATGTCGAATAGAGGGGGACGATCACGTCCCTCGATCTGCTCGCTATGCCCCTACTTATACAGCCCAAAATGCCATTGGCCTTCTTGGCAGCAAGGGCACACTGCTGACTCATATCCAGCTTCTCGTCCACTGTCACCCCTAGGTCCTTTTCCGCAGAACTGCTGCCTAGCTATTCGGTCCCTAGTCTGTAGCTGTACATTGGGTTCTTCCGTCCTAAGTGCAGGACCCTGCACTTATCCTTATTGAACCTCATCAGATTTCTTTTGGCCCAATCCTCCAATTTGTCTAGGTCCCTCTGTATCCTATCCCTGCCCTCCAGCGTATCTACCACTCCTCCCAGTTTAGTATCATCCGCAAATTTGCTGAGAGTGCAATCCACACCATCCTCCAGATCATTTATGAAGATATTGAACAAAACCGGCCCCAGGACCGACCCCTGGGGCACTCCACTTGACACCGGCTGCCAACTAGACATGGAGCCATTGATCACTACCCATTGAGCCTGACAATCTAGCCAACTTTCTACCCACCTTATAGTGCATTCATCCAGCCCATACTTCTTTAACTTGCTGACAAGAATGCTGTGGGAGACTGTGTCAAAAGCTTTGCTAAAGTCAAGAAACAAATACATCCACTGCTTTCCCTTCATCCACAGAACCAGTAATCTCATCATAGAAGGCGATTAGATTAGTCAGGCATGACCTTCTCTTGGTGAATCCATGCTGACTGTTCCTGATCACTTTCCTCTCATGATCATTAGCATGAAGAATTCTGATCCCGCTCCAGGTTCTCGGCTCCACGCAGCTTCCACTGGGTGCAGCTGGGAGGGAGTGGGATGCAAAGGAGCTGCTTGTGCCTCGTGGTTCTAACCATTGCTCTGGCGCAGAGTAGAGCAGCCCCCATGCTGCTCGACATGATGGGGAGGTTGGGAGCTGCTCTAATCTACTGGGTTATGGTCCCCAAGGGACCACCTTCTGGCTGGGAATTGCTAGTGTGCACTGTACCCTGGCCACACCCCCATTTCTTCCCCAGTACGCCCTCTCTGTTGGTTCTGCACCTGCTAGGGACTTCCATGCTGAGTGGATTTCCAGCTGGAGAGAGCTGGGCCAGCTGCTTTTCAACCCAGGCTATATTTAGTATCTGGTGCGTGAGAGACAGGAAAGCATCATCTTAGGGAGAGAATTCTGAGAAGGGATTTGGAGGGGGCGAGGCAAGCGGCCTGGTGCCAAGGAAGAAGGATAGGCTGAAATGAAAGATGCAGAGTTGTGAATGGGAGAGAAGGAAGCAGAGGGAAGAGGAGAGTAGGCCAGGGGACAGCTGAGATGTAGGCTGCAGCAGAGCTGTGCATAGCCCTGGGGGTGAGGCCAAGGCGTTAGCACTAGATGTGGATAGAGACAGATCCCAAGGAGGTGGGGGCTGGTCCCTCATGGAACTTATGGACTACAAGTCAGGACTTTGGTTTCACATCACATCCCAGAGACAGATCAGAACCCGTCGCACCAATAACCTGAACTCCTGACCACCTCACTGCGTGTTTGTCCCAAGGACCGGGATAGGTTGTGGCTGTTCTTTTCAAAGCATGGCTCATCATGTTCATCCTGGGCCCAAGTTTCGAACGTTTACCTGTATCGTTTTCTGAGCCTGTGGAAGGATCTGGGTGGGTGTCCGAACTGCACAAGTTCAGTTCTCACTGAATCACTGGAGATAGCGCATCACCACCTCAGGCTGAGTCATGTGTGGGGTGCTGTTTATTGTAGGTTGAAAAGATACATAAAGTGACACAAACAATGTGCCAGACCACAAAGAATGCCACAGAGTCCATTGGTCACTGTATCCATTTGCAAAAGTTTAAACTCACCAGAACCCAGACCTTTGTTTGGAGAAAGGCAAGTAGAGGGACACACTAAGATATTTTTTCCCTGTTCAGAGACAAATGAGATTGAGAGTGGCTCAAACTGCAAAACTTCAATATGGTGCTGGTATCGATAGTGTCTCAATGTGTTGGACGGATCCGTGGCATCAGTACCTAGTGGGAGGATTGGTGGCATTGCGGTCTAGTGGGAAAATCAGTGGTGTTGGGATCTGGTGGAAAGATCGGGGGTTTGAGAATCAGTGGTGGTGAGATCTGGTGTTGAGATCAGTCATGTTGGAATCAATGGTCTTGATGTGGTCTCAGGACTGGGCCTATTGAGAGCTAGGCTTTCATGTGGCACATGACACAGATAAGAGGCAGCTGAGATCCAAATTCATATTTCGATACCCACCTACCCCTGTCCCAAAAACATGGGTCTCTTTGTACCATGGTTTTGGGTTGTTAATAAGAACTGCCTTAATGCTTTGAACTTTTCTACAGCTGAACCCAAATCTTAAGCATTCTGAAGAATTTTTGTGTTTGGGGCTTTCTTGTTTTTAATTTCCATGCTGCCCTGAGGAAGTCCATGAGTGTGTGTGATAGTGAACATGCTTTCTGCAATGCAATCAGACACACACTCACTCTAATTTATGAGTATTAGGAAGACTGGCAGATGTACAAGAAAATGTTTGTGTCCCGCAAAACTTACCCGAATCTTAGCTCAAATCATTCTCCTTCTGGTAACTTGTACCATAAAAAGAGATGATTTATTATTCATCACTTGCTCTTCACTGTTTGTTATTCTTTAGCTTTGAATGTTTCTGCCTTAAAGTCAAGGAGCAGAAACCTTGACATGTGTCTTCGGGGACCAGCGGGTGTTACAAATAGAGAACAGCAACTGGAGAATATTGTCAGTGAACATTTCATGGACAAATGACTGTATGGACATTGTTCATTCAAAATATTTGGTGAATAGTTACAGAAAACCATACATTAGAAAACATGAGTATAAGGTGGATAGAAATCTGGCTAGATCATCGGGCTAGTGATCAATGGCTCCATGTCTAGTTGGCAGCCAGTATCAAGCGGAGTACCCCAAGGGTTGGTCCTGGGGCCGGTTTTGTTCAATATCATCATTAGTGATCTGGAGGATGGTGTGGATTGCACCCTCAGCAAGTGTGCAGATGACACTAAACTGGGAGGAGAGGTAGATATGCTGGAGGGTAGGGACAGGATACAGAGGGACCTAGACAAATTAGAGGATTGGGCCCAAAGAAATCTGATGAGGTTCAACAAGGACAAGTGCAGAGTCCTGCACTGAGGATGGAAGAATCCCATGAACCGCTACAGACTAGGGACCGAATGGCTCAGCAGCAGTTCTACAGAAAAGGACCTAGGGGTTGCAGTGGACGAGCAGCTGGATATGAGTCAACAGTGTGCCCTTGTTGCCAAGAAGGCTAGCAACATTTTGGGCTGTATAAGTAGGGGCATTGCCAGCAGATCAAGGAATGTGATCTTTCCCCTCTATTTGGCACTGATGAGGCCTCATCTGGAGTACTGTGTCCAGTTTTGGGCGCCACACTACAAGAAGGATGTGGACAAATTGGAAAGAGTCCAGCGGAGGGCAACAAAAATGATTAGGGGGCTGGAGCACATGACTTATGAGGAGAGGCTGAGGGAACTGGGATTGTTTAGTCTGCAGAAGAGAAGAATGAGGGGGGATTTGATAGCTGCTTTCAACTACCTGAAAAGGGGTTCCAAAGAGGATGGATCTAGACTGTTCTCAGTGGTGGCAGATGACAGAACATGGAGCAATGGTCTCAAGTTGCAGTGGGGGAGGTTTAGGTTGGATATTAGGAAAAACTTTTTCACTAGGAGGGTGGTGAAGCACTGGAATGGGTTACCTAGGGAGGTGGTGGAATCTCCTTCCTTAGTAGTTTGAAGATCAGGTTTGACAAAGCCCTGGCTGGGATGATTTAGTTGGGGATTGGTCCTGCTTTGAGCAGGGGGTTGGACTAGATGACCTCCTGAGGTCCTAACCCTGATATTCTATGATTCTCTGAGGACTGGTTTTTAATGATGTGTGAGCAGGAAAAAGGCTAAATTCTCAACAAAGAATTTGACTAACTTCTTTCTTATTGCATGCTCCCAGTGGCTTACTATTGTAGTGACCAGATCATACCTAGTGTTGTAATAATTGGGGCCTACAGATCAACCCTGAATGTGAGCTCAACTGTGAGGAGTAGGTGAAAGTTCATAACCTGTTACAATACCTTAATAACGTAACTGTGAATGTTGCTACAAGGGATAGGAAAAGGAGGCAGAAAGACTGATGCAGCCCAAGGACTGCGTTAGGCTTGTGACTGGTAAATGAGGGGAGGATAGAACCAGAAATCAGTTGGCCAAAATTGGTTTGTCAGAAGTTAGGTCTAATTGGTGAATGAAATAATGAGGGTTAGTCTCTAAGGTGCCACAGGTACTCCTTTTCTTTTCACCCATCACTGTCTTACAGGTTCCTTAAAAAGAGGGACTTTTAAGATTAAAATGATGAAGAAGACAGACTCCTGGGGGATTCCCTGGAGAAAGGCGTAGCAGAGGCTTGTTGGCCTGTTGACTCTGCCCTTTGTTGGTGATCCACAGTCATTGGGACGTGCAGACAAGTACACCGACAAGGATGCCTGACCATCACTGCTGGACCAGTGAGGTCCCCAGACTGATATGTGTGAGATCCTGCTCTGTCTTCCCTACCCTTGCGTGTTCCTTTCATCCCCCACTATCTTCCTCCTGTCCTCTCTCTTTCTTAGCTTCTCACCCGATCTTGAGACCAACTGCACGGCATGCTACCAGGACAATGGGGTGAGATGGCTCACCCACCTCTTCCCAGTCTGAGAAGGACTGGTGAAGGAGAGGGATCTGACCAAACCAGTCAGATGGTGTCCCAGACCAAGGAAGCAACCTGGGATCTAGAGCAACAGCTATTGTGGCCGGTCTGCTAGCCCAAAGCATCTTTCCATGACTGACCAAGAGCCTGGGTATCCTGAGAACATCACCAAAAGCCATATTTCCCCACTTTACTGTCCTATCTTTTCTCCTCTTTGGATCAGTCTATTTTGTCAAAAGCAGGAAAAGCAACCACCACTGAGAGCTATCCACTCAAAATTCAACCCCAGCACTAACTCTTCCTGCCGCATGAAGAAAGGTTGCTTGACAGAACAAGAGATTCTAACTGATATCCCCCCTTTGAGAATGAGACTTGGATACGTTCTGATTGTTTTGCATAACCACCCGATTTCAGTGTCAGAACGCTTCATGTTCACAGATGGTCTTGATAATACTTAGTCCTGCCATGAATGCAGGAGACTTGCCTAGATGACCTCTCAAGGTCTCTTCCAGTCCTATGATTCTATGTTTTGGTTTTGGTTTTTTTTCTCTTCTGTACCCTAAACTTTGGCATGAATTTTCTAGTGTCTTTGCCATGAGACTAAGCAGGCCAAGATCTCACGTCTAACTGTCTGGTATTGTACAGTGACAAGCTAATGTTAACATTTTTGCCACCCTGAGCCCGCTAATTCTATTGACATTAAAACAGGTCAACCCAGAGACCAATATGTCCATCACCTTCCAGTAATACGCTGGACTGCAATGACCTCTGAGTGTCCTGGCTTCCCTCCTAACTTGGAAATCCTATTTGCAGGCTCTTTGTTTAGAAGATAAGGAAATTAATCATTCTGCAAATGCTTAAGTGGTTTACAATAGCAATGAAAAATAGACCGTGTTTGAAATAGATGGCCTTCCAGTGTATTTTTTTAAAAACCCATGTGTATGTGTTTTGCAATTAACATCCCATGGAGGACAACAAGCTGACAGCAACAGCAAAAAAGAATCCCGGGTGAGCCAGGGTCAGTTTAGCTTCAGTGCACAGATCACTGCAGATTACCTGGGGGACTGTGCTGTTCAGGAATTTTTACCGCAATCGTGGTGAGCATGTGCATGTGGTAATTCCCATCCCCAGGACATGACGGCTAATTCTTTGTCCATTGGCTCATTTGTTTAGACCCATGTGTGACTCAGTTGCACATGTTCTTTCCTCAAGGCCAGTTGGCTGTAAATTCACAGTCCCTCCCTAAAGGTGAATTCTCAGAGCACAGGGAAGATCAGGACAGATTTTGGAGAGAAGGAATCCAGGTCTCATGTCAACATGATGCAGCATCAGTCACTCTGCACCCCTGCCTGTTCTATAGGGCACAGTAAAGCAGTGATACCAACCCTTGAGAGTTTATCAACAGTCTTGTGATATTTGGTATTTTTGTTAAAGCCCCATATCCTGGAGTCATGTGATTACAGGAGACTCTCAGCTTCCATTTGTAAGAAAGCTTTCTAGCCTTCATGGTGGTGGAGAAAAGCTTGACAACATCAGTGCAAAAAGCTCAGCAAGCATAGAGGACAAGGACTGCTCAGTGGTTAGGACATTGACCTCGGAGTTCTGGGTTCAATCTTTTCCTCTGCACAAGCTCCAGCTGTGGCCTTGGGTATGTCCCTTACTCTCTGAGTTCCCCCTTGGTAGAAATGGTATAATAGGCTTCACCTGAGTGTGGTGCAGGTGAAGACTGTGAAGTTTGTAGACACTACAGTAAGAGGGGGCCATGTAAGTGCCTAATATAAAAAAACAGTTTGCAAACAAATAAGAACCCAAATTTTATATTTGAAAACATTTAATTTTTAAGCCAAGCTCACGAGGTTTGTAGAGCCTGATAGTGATTTTAAACACCTGAGGTTGGCAATACTGGGGGTGGTGGATCCACTTATCCCTAGCTTGTCCCTGTCCCACCCGCAAGCCCTTCTGTGAAGAATTGGGAGATTGGGGGCCGAGGTGGCCAAGAATTGCTTGGCAGAATTCAAATTGCTAGGTTCCAAAACAAAAATTGACAACTTCTTGGTCACAAATGGTATAAGGGATATGTGGCTTAACTGTAGGGCTTCCTCCTCTCCTGCTGTGACAAGGCCATCTGTTCTCTGACAGGAAGAGATTCAGTTGTCTTAGAGTCAGGGCCCTGTTGAATTTAAATTGGAGGTGTATGCATCTGTAAGGGCTCCTGGTCACAAGGAATCATAGAAGATTAAGGTTGGAAGAGACCTCAGGAGGACATCTAGTCCAACCCCCTGCTGAAAGCAGGACCAACCCCAACTAAATCATCCCAGCCAGGGCTTTGTCAAGCCGGGCCTTAAAAACCTCTAAGGATGGAGATTCCACCATCTCCCTAGGTAACCCATTCCAGTGCTTTGCCACCCTCCTAGTGAAATAGTGTTTCCTAATATCCAGCCTAGACCTCCCCTATTGCAACTTGAGACCATTACTCCTTCAGTCATCTGCCACCACTGAGAACAGCCGAGCTCCATCCTCTTTGGAACCCCCCTTCAGGTAGTTGAAGGCTGCTATCAAATCCCCCCTCATTCTTCTCTTCTGCAGACTAAACAAGCCCAGTTCCCTCAGCCTCTCCTTGTACATCATGTGCCCCAGCCCCCTAATCATTTATGTTGCCCTCCACTGGACTCTCTCCAATTTGTCCACATCCCTTCTGTAGTGGGGGGCCCAAAACTGGACTCAATACTCCAGATGTGGCCTCATCAGTGCCGAATAGAGGGGAATAATCACTTTCCTCCATCTGCTGGCAATGCTCCTACTAATGCAGCCCAATATGCTGTTAGCCTTCTTGGCAACAAAGGCACACTGTGACTCATATCCAGCTTCTCATCCACTGTAATCCCCAGGTCCTTTTCTGCAAAACTGCCACTTAGCTGGTCAGTCCCCAGCCTGTAGCAGTGCATGGGATTCTTCCATCCTCAGTGCAGGACTCTGCACTTGTCCTTGTTGAACCTCATCAGATTCCTTTTAGCTCAATCCTCCAATTTGTCTAGGTCACTCTGGCCATGATCCTAGCCCAGCTGTATAAAAGCCAGGCTTCTCAGGCCAGGGCTCTGTGTGAGCACCAGCTCTTAAAAAGGGAGGGCCTGGAAAGCAGCAAAGGATGATTTTCCTCCAGCGTGTTTCTGCCTGCCTCCAGCCTTTCTCCCTTGGACTCAGTCCTGATGCTCTGAAGCACCCTACAGAACTTACAGTTCTGCACATCCAGACCAGGTATCCTGCTTCCAAATGGGTCATTAATTTCCCAGCTGCCACCCAGCCCTGTTCTCCTATCGATGTTTGATCTGAGACTTGTGAATTATAGCTGAAAACACACACACACACACTCCGTGGCTATGGTTCTCAGGGGAAATGCTGTGAAATTTTCAAACCTGTCCCGAGTTTCAGGTTTGTGTCCATACCAGGAATTTGCCAGTTTTGTGAATAAAATTTTACCCAGCTTTTACCTTAATCTGCCCTCGCTGTTCTCAGGGTCCATTGCCAATATTTCCTGCTTTGAAAGCCTATCCACAAAATATGGTTCCCCCCATATTACCACTTATGTGACTGCTCCTATGAGTGCATGTTGGGGCAAGATCAGGGATTCATCCCTCCCTCTACAGGCATGTGGCTTAGATCATTCCTCAACCGTTAAATCAGCCCCAAATTGTTCTAGAAGCCAAAGTTCCATCCAAAAATCAAATCTGCTTGGTCACTCCTGCTAATTCCACAGGTCCCTTCTAGTCCAAACTTGGAAGTCTCTGGTGGGTCTATGCCATACTGCAGTGCCAGCAGCATGGCATATGCGTCTGTGCCATTAAAACAAAAAAAACAGGTCTCATCCCTCTTCCGCCAGCATGCATACAGTCCCACCATAACATGCCAGTTGTCTGCTCAGTAAGTAAGCCTCTCAGTAAGTTAACAGTGGATGCTCAGTAAGGTTTAGGAAACAGGCCAAGGAGGACTTCTGGAGAGCATCATGTGTCACGGTGTTATCCAGACTCTTTAAAGAGGTGAGCATAATGCCATGAAAGTGAAGCTCACACCATATGTCTAGTGTTTCTCATCATGCAAATTTACCAACAGCCATGGTGGTCCTGTTGCAGCATTTATCCAGAACCCATAAAGTGCAAAGGACAGGGCAAAGTGTGATAGGAATGACAGACACAGTGGGGAAGGAAACAGATGTGACAAGAGCGTTCTATAGGATCCAAAATGGCCTAAGGTAATTCATAAGTTGAACAAGGGCTATGAGAGAGGGATGGGACAACCCAGGTTGCTTGACCTAACCCTTAAGCCAAATTCTGAACAGAACCTTTCTTGGGCTTTGAAAGTGTCAGGTAAACATTTATTTGGGAGGCATTTTTCACCACTCTTGTTGACCAGCTGTAGATGCCCAAAACACCATGGGAGCTGTTTATTTCTCATTTGTCCTGAGCCAAGAATGACTGGATTGGAAGGGTCACAGCCCAAGATCTCAGCTAAAGGGGTTTGAATAAGTTCCCTGCTGAACTCTGTTGTCCAATAAAGTCTTTGGCTTCAGAACCCAGGATGTAGAACTGGAAGGGATCTCCTGGGTCACTGAGTCAAGGGCCTTGCTATCCCAGGTAAGCCCATTATATCATCCCATTCAGAAACATATTGAGCGCCATGTTAATACTCATTAGTTTGTTTGCCCCCACTGCTCCTATTCAGAGGCTGTTGCAGCTTCAATAACTTTTCTCCCACCCTGGTATTTACCCCTCTGATGTATTTATAGAAAGCAACCACTGGGCAAATCTAGACTCAGAGAGGCTACCACTTCACTTCCCAACATGGCGAATTATGTCCTTCATCCTTCAAAGTACCATAGGTAAATTGAGCATGAGGGATGAGACCTTTAAAAACTGAAGCCTGTCTTGTTCTGTGTGTTCATTAAGGATCTTCATGCAAATATTATTGCTGTTACTGATATGTCAGCAGGTCCTAGATGCTTTGCAGATATATAATAAGTAACGAAGGTCCCTGCCCCAGGAAGCTAACAACAACCTAAAGATACAACATATAGATAGAGCATGGGGAACAGGATGGAAAATAGCAGAGGGACTGCGCGGGGAAGTTTCACGCTTGTCTGCTTAGTTAAGGTGCTAGATTTTCAAAATAATAAATCTGGACACTTTTGTGATCATATTTGTAGGGCTCTGAAATACTCCTTCAAAAGACAAGAGTGTACTTCTCCCAACCTGTGTGTTGGTGTCACTACTCTGTGTCTCACTCAGACTGGAGTGGAGGTTTATTCCCCAGTAACATATTGGAACAGAAGGTTCAAGGCCTGGAGAAACAGGTATCGACCCTGCGTTGCATAAGAGAAACTGAAGATTTCCTGGACAGACGTCAGGATATGCTTCTACAGACACAACATTCTGAAGATTCAGAGCGGGCTGCGCAGCGGGGACAGAAGAACGGTGAAGAAATTTGGCAGCATGTGACCTCCAGAAGAAGAAAGGGGAGCGTCCATGTACCAGCTATGCAGATACAGGTAAGCAACCGTTTTCATGTTCTCTCCACAGGTACTAATGCGGAGAGTGGACTAGATGATACATCTGAGGGAAGGGAAACAGAAGGAGACTCCACTGATTGGAAGGCATGGGATGCACTGTCCTAGGGTTGGGGGTTCCACGACCACCGCTCCCAAGAGAAGGAGATGGGTGGTGGTGGTTGGGGACTCTCTCCTCAGGGGGACTCAGTCATCTATCTGCCGCCCCGACCAGGAAAACCGAGTAGTCTGCTGCTTGCCAGGAGCTAGGATTCACGATGTGACAGAGAGACTGCCGAGTCTCATCAAGCCCTCGGATCGCTACCCCTTCCTGCTTCTCCACATGGGCACCAATGATACTGCCAAGAATGACCTTGAGCGGGTCACTGAGCACTACATGGCTCTGGGAAGAAGGATAAAGGATTTTGAGGCACAAGTGGTGTTCTCATCCATCCTCCCCGTGGAAGGAAAAGGCCTGGGTACAGTCTGTCGAATCACGGAAGTCAACGAATGGCTACGCAGGTGGTGTCGGAGAGAAGGCTTTGGATTCTTTGACCATGGGATGGTGTTCCAAGAAGGAGTGCTAGGCAGAGATGGGCTCCACCTGACGAAGAGAGGGAAGAGTATCTTCACAAGCAGGCTGGCTAACCTAGTGAGGAGGGCTTTAAACTAGGTTTACCAGGGAAAGGAGACCAAAGCCCTGAGGTAAGTGGGGAAGCACGAGAAGAAGAGCGTGAGAGGGGACGGCTCCTGCCTCATGCTAAGAAAGCAGGACAAACAGCAAGTTATCTCAAGTGCCTATTCACAAATGCAAGAAGCCTGGGAAACAAGTAGGGAGAACTGGAAGTCCTGGCTCAGTAAAGGAATTATGATGTGATTGGAATAACAGACTTGGTGGGATAACTTGCATGACTGGAGTACTGTCATGGATGGATATAAACTGTTCAGGAAGGACAGGCAGGACACAAAAGGTGGAGGAGTTGCATTGCATGTAAGAGAGCAGTATGACTGCTCAGAGCTCCGGTATGAAACTGCAGAAAAACCTGAATGTCTCTGGATTAAGTTTAGAAGTGTGAGCAACAAGGGTGATGTCGTGGTGGGAGTCTGCTATAGACCACCGGACCAGGGGGATGAGGTGGACGAGGCTTTCTTCCGGCAACTCACGGAAGTTACTAGATCGCAGTCCCTGGTTCTCATGGGAGACTTCAATCACCCTGATATCTGTTGGGAGAGCAATACAGCAGGGCACAGACAATCCAGGAAGTTTTTGGAAAGTGTAGGGGACAATTTCCTGGTGCAAGTGCTGGAGGAACCAACTAGGGGCAGAGCTCTTCTTGACCTGCTGCTCACAAACTGGGAAGAATTAGAGGAAGCAAAAGTGGGTGGGAACCTGGGAGCAGTGACCATGAGATGGTCGAGTTCAGGATCCTGACACAAGGAAGAAAGGAGAACAGTAGAATACGGATCCTGGACTTCAGAAGAGCAGACTTTGACTCCCTCAGGGAACTGATGGGCAGGATCCTCTGAGAGAATAACATGAGGGGGAAAGGAGTCCGGGAGAGCTGGCTGTATTTTAAAGAATCCTTATTGAGGTTACAGGGACAAACCATCCCGATGTGTAGAAAGAATAGTAAATATGGCAGGCGACCAGCTTAGCTTAACAGTGAAATCCTTGCTGATCTTCAACAGAAAAAAGAAGCTTACAAGAAGTGGAAGATTGAACAAATGACCAGGGAGGAGTATAAAAATATTGCTTGGGCCTGCAGGAGTGAAATCAGGAAGGCCAAATAACACCTGGAGTTGCAGCTGGCAAGAGATGTTCAGAGTAACAAGAAGGGTTTCTTCAGGTATGGTAGCAACAAGAAGAAAGCCAAGGAAAGTGTGGGCCCCTTACTGAATGAGGGAGGCAACCTAGTGACGGAGGATGTGGAAAAAGCTAATGTACTCAATGCTTTCTTTGCCTCTGTATTCATGAACAAGGTCAGCTCCTAGACTGCTGCACTGGGCAGCACAGCATGGGGAGGAGGTGACCCGCCCTCTGTGGAGAAAGAAGTGGTTCGGGACTATTTAGAAAAGCTGGACGAGCACAAGTCCATGGGGCCGGATGCGCTGCATCCAAGAGTGCTAAAGGAGTTGGTGGATGTGATTGCAGAGCCATTGACAATTATCTTTGAAAACTCAT
The DNA here is from genome assembly GCF_965140235.1 of Caretta caretta. Lineage (NCBI taxonomy): Eukaryota > Metazoa > Chordata > Testudines > Cheloniidae > Caretta > Caretta caretta. The sequence continues at coordinate 150,381,782 of NC_134209.1, read as the reverse complement.
TGCGATCTGGGGAGGTCCCAGATGACTGGAAAAAGGCTAATGTAGTGCCCATCTTTTAAAAAGGGAAGGAGGAGGATCCTGGGAACTACAGGCCAGTCAGCCTCACCTCAGTGCCTGGAAAAATCATGGAGCAGGTCCTCAAGGAATCAATTCTGAAGGACTTAGAGGAGAGGAAAGTGATCAGGAACAGTCAGCATGGATTCACCAAGGGCAAGTCATGCCTGACTAATTTAATTGCCTTCTATGATGAGATAACTGGCCCTGTGGATGAGGGGAAAGCATTGGACATGTTGTTCCTTTAGCAAAGCTTTTGACACGGTCTCCCACAGTATTCTTGCCAGCAAGTTAAAGAAGTATGGGCTGGATGAATGCACTAGAAGGTGGATGGAAAGCTGGCTAGATTGTCGGGCTCAACGGGTAGTGATTAATGGCTCCATGTCTAGTTGGCAGCCGGTATCAAGTGGAGTGCCCCAAGGGTCAGTCCTGGGGCCGGTTTTGTTCAATATCTTCATTAATGATCTGGAGGATGGCGTGGATTGCACCCTCAGCAACTTTGCAGATGACAGTAAACTGGGAGGAGAGGTAGATACTCTGGAGGGTAGGGATAGGATAAAGAGGGACCTAGACAAATTAGAGGATTGGGCCAAAAGAAATCTGATGAGGTTCAACAAGGACAAGTGCAGAGTCCTGCACTTAGGACGGAAGAATCCCATGCATCGCTACAGACTAGGGACCGAATAGCTAGGCAGCAGTTCTGCAGAAAAGGACCTAGGGGTTACAGTGGACAAGAAGTGGATTTGAGTCAACAGTGTGCCGTTATTGCCAAGAAGGCCAATGGCATTTTGGGCTGTATAAGTAGGGGCATTGCCAGCAGATCAAGGGATGTGATCGTTCCCCTCTATTCAACATTGGTGAGGCCTCATCTGGAGTACTGTGTCCAATTTTGGGCCCCACACTACAAGCAGGATGTGGAAAAATTGGAAAACATCCAGCGGAGGGCAACAAAAATGATTAGGGGGCTGGAGCACATGACTTATGAGGAGAGGCTGAGGGAACTGGGATTGTTTAGTCTTCAGAAGAGAAAAGCAAGGGGGGATTTGATAGCAGCCTTTGACTACCTGAAAGGGGGTTCCAAAGAGGGTGGATCTCGGTTGTTCTCAGTGGTGGCAGATGACAGAACAAGGAGCAATGGTCTCAAGTTGCAGTGCGGGAGGTTTAGGTTGGATATTAGGAAAAACTTTTTCACTAGGAGGGTGGTGAAGCACTGGAATGGGTTACCTAGGGAGGTGGTGGAATCTCCTTCCTTAGAAGTTTTTAAGGTCAGGCTTGACAAAGCCCTGGCTGGGATGATTTAGTTGGGGATCGGTCCTGCTTTGAGCAGGGGGTTGGACTAGATGACCTCCTGAGGTCCCTTCCAACCCTGATATTCTATGATTCTATGAACTTAGGTCAGATCTACACTCAAAAATTAGGTTGACCCAGCTATATCACTCAGGCCAGCATCAGAGTGTGGATTTTTCACACCCATAATCCCCAGCATAGACAGCACTAGGTCGATGGAAGAATTCTGTCAACCTAGATTCTGCCTCTTGAGCAGGTGGGTTAACTACAGCGAAGGGGGAACCCCTCCCATCAGTGTATGCAGTGTCCTCACTGGAGCTCTGCAGCTGAGCTGCTGTAGCGGTTTAAGTGTAGACATAACTCAAGTGTCTGAATTTCACATGAAGCGCCAAACAAGCATTGTTAATGTTCACTTTGAGCTGAAGATCAGCTCTGATAGCATCTGTCCTCACCGCATTTCCCTTTTCATTTCAAACTCTATTGATCACACTGAACCCTCAGTTCACGGGGCTGTTGGTTCTTGGCAAACACAAGGTCTGTGCTCCTCAATACAGTAACACAGCTTGGAAATACTTTCTTTAGCTGTACAAGAAACCCAACATTTGGACTGGTGAAATGAAAAACCACTGTAGTTCACGTGCCCTGAAAGAAGTTTCTGGTGCAGCAAGATATCTTGTGAAAAATTGGAGCGGTCCTGGCAGAACTGGGATTCACAGAGTCGGACATTTCAAGGCCAGAACAGACAGTTATGGTCAGCTAGGCTGACTTCCTACAAAACATAGGCCATTGAATTTCACCCAGTGAGTCCAGAATCAACCCTCCTGATTGAAGGAGCAGACTGTTTTTAGACAGACATCCCATTCTAATTTAAAGACTTCAAATATGGGAGAAGCCATCGCATATCTTGATAAATTGTTCCAAATGTTAAAAATGTTCCCTTTCCGGTTTAAATTCATCTAACTTCAGCTTTCAAACACTGGATCTTGTCACACCTTTGCCTGCTAGATTGAGGAGCTCTAATATCAGAAATCTTTCCCCTGTGAAGGTACTTCTAGACTTTGTAACCTTCTCTTGGATAAGCTAAATAGTTTGGGCTTCCTCAGGAAGGCAGGTTTTCCAGACAGTGGGGAGGCAGTGAGTCACCCTACGTCTGTTTTGGAAATCCCATCCTTTATGCTTAGAGCTGTGGTTTTGGCTTGAGATTTTGAATGTTACCGTACATTCTCGAACATCCCCCTCAGCCGATTTCCCACTCCATTGTCCTTATAGATGTTGACACGAGAGCTCATTGTTCAGCATCTCTCCAGGTACATCTACACGGCAAAAAAAACGCACCACTGCAGTGTCAGAGCCAGGGTCAACTTGCAGGTCTTGTGCAGCGGGGCTAAAAGTAGCAGTGTAGACGTCCCAGTGTGGGCTGGAGCCCAGGCTCCAGGCCCCTCCCCTCTTGCCAGGTTTCAGAGCCCAGGCTCCAACATGAACCCAAACGTCTACCCTGCTATTTTCTTAGCCCTGCCTTGCAAGCCCCGCAAGCGCAAGTCAGTTGACCTGCATCTTTTGGCTGTGTAGACATGCCTCAGTGTGTTTTCTTTTTCCTTTTCATGTTGCCAACGAGCGAGAGGTGGGGGAGGAGGGAAAGCATCCCCTGTACTTCCTCCCGGGTGCCAGCAGAGGAGGCAGGTTTGATTGTTGGTCTTGGCTCTGGGTGGATAAGGGCCTAAACTCCACGTAGAAGGCTAAAGCCTATATCAAGACATGCCGGACACACTTGAGAAGGTCATTATTTCTCAAAGATAAGTAGCTTGGAGTGGGGGAAGAAATAATAATTCAATATATAGATTTGTGTCTATCCATCATGCAAATGTAAAACCATAGGAAATGCCACAGTGAAATAGACCAGTGGCCCGTCTGGCTCAGGAGCCTGTCTCCATCTTGACTTCTCCTTTGGCACTTCCTGGCTTTTCTCGGTTTAGCCTCCAGACAAGGGCTTTTACTCAGCATGCTCCAGGTGAAATAAGCCGATTGCCAGCTGGGGAGGAGAAGACATTTCCCACAGTGGCAGCTGATAGCATTGCAAGACTGGATGCACGATGGGAGTGTCAAGATCTTCCTTTAAAGCATCTGGCATTAGGCAGTGCTGGAGCTGAGATCAAGGGCTGGATGGACCGATGGTCGGGGCTGCGGTGGCAATTCCTACATGATTGTGTAACTCCTTTCATTGTGTATTGTTTTTAAATCCATAGAATTTAATTTAAAAAAAAAAACATGGTTCTTTGTATTACAGGGGAACCAAGAGAACCCAACTGAGCTTAAATCCCCTTTGTGCTAGGTGCTGTATATAGATTTAGCAAGCAACAATCCCTGTACTAAAGAGCTAACACACTGAATAGATCACATAACAGAGAAAGGCCGTATTATTGCATCCATTTAAGATACAGGGAGCTCAGACATGGAGAGACTAAACAGGGATTCAGTGATGAGAGGGGAATTGAAGGCAGATCTTCTGGGTGCTAAGCTGTTGCCTTAATCACACACAATTCCAGCCTTCCTTTTGGTTAGCCTTCTATCTATATCCATAAAAACTACTGATCGTGTAGCGCAAGAGAGAAACAGAGCATGCTATGCTATTCATTGAGCTGGTCAAAAACCTTTTGTTTAAAAAAAAAAAGGCACCCTACTTTTTGACCACGTGGAATTTTTTGCAAAAGCACTTCCATTTTTGTGGAAAACGCTTGGGTTTAAATCAAAAGAGATGGGGAATGTTTCCCCTTTCAACCTTCAACACTGGAAACCCAGCATTTTGGGTGAAAACCCAAAAAGCTTTGAGCCCCAAAAAAAGAGAAAAATGTTGCTGAAATTGAAAAACTTTAATTCTCTTCAAAAATTCTCAGTTAAAAAAAAAATTCCCAACCAGCCCTATTAGGGATAGAGAGAGATCTGGGAGACAGGGTGCACTGGATGGGAGCTGGCTTGAAAATTTACCTCAGAAGCTAATACCAAGGTTCTTATATCAAGACCATAACAGGGTTCAAAAAAGAACTAGATAAGTTCATGGAGGACAGGTCCATCAATGGCTATTAACCAGGATGGGCAGGGATGGTGTCCCTAGCCTCTGTTTGCCAGAAGCTGCGAATGGGCGACTGGGGATGGATCACTTGATCATTACCTGTTCTGTTCATTCCCTCTGGGGCACCTGGCACTGGCCACTGTCAGAAGACAGGAGACTGGGCTAGATGGACCCTTGGTCTGACCCAGTCTGGCCGTTCCTATGTTCTTATTTTTTCCTTTTGCCAACTGGCTGTATTGTGAATTGTTGAGAACACAGCTATGGAAGGGTGCTGAGTTCTAATCCTGCCACTGAACTACTGAACAGCTTTGGATAAATCACTTCCTTTCTCTTGTTCGCCTTCCCCATCTGTAACATGGGGGCACTAATACTTACTGGTCTCTCAGGAGTGGTAGCCAGATGAGAAGTCAGGGATCTCTACAGGGATAGGAACACGTCTGGTGCTTACTACCATCATAAAACAAATGTGTCGGAAATATTCAAACAGCTGCATTGTTTCCTTAGAAAATTCCTTAGAAAATTCCTTTGACTCGTACTTGCCATACTGTATGATGAAAACAGCGATGATGAATTACCCTTTTTTTCCCCTGAAAGTAATAAAATAATTCCTTGCCAAACCTCAGCTTTTAAACCAGATCCTACCTCAAACAGCAATATGTTTCATCATCTGGGAGTTCAAGCTGCCCCTGTTTTACAGATGGAGAAACTGAGGCACGGAGCGATGTCAAGCAAAAGTTGCAGCCAGGAATTGAGCCTAGCTCTCTCTGGCTTGGCATCTGTTCCCCTATCCACACTGGACCATATTGCTTTCCTAAGTAGGCTCTTTAAGAAGTTGTCCGCTAGCTGAGAGGCAAGGCTGCTGCGGATAGACTGAGCACTGCTCTCCAATCTTGGGGTTTAACTGAAGTACTTATTAAAAAGAACTAAATAAACACATTTAGAAAATGGCTTCTGTGCGCTGTTTCCTAGTGCTGCCCTCTGAGTTGAACCCTGTTACGCAGACCAGAAGTGGCTGTTTGTGTGAGTCTCGGTTTTGTATGTATGATTGTAGTTTATTTATTCCTGGATTTCTTAGTATTGGGAGCAGGCATCATTCCTGATCCATTTGTTCCTATTTGCTAATGCAGTGTTGTACCTCTTTCTCGCCTGTGTACTAAGGACGCTGCTCTGATTCAGTTGTTGGTAATGTATTCCATAAAGTCCCATAAACAAGCCTTTCATATGAAAAAACCTAGATGACTGTGTGACGGGGATGCCTGCAATAGCAGGATGACCCAGGAGGTCCCTGCCAGTTCTATATTCCTGAAAGTTCAGCCAGCTGGGATCTGGTTCCATCCACCAGCACCAAAATGAGCTAAAAAGTATATAGAAGCAAATAAGTAAAATAGGCAGTGTATTATTCCAGATTATTAATAGGATCAATCCATCAACTTCACATTTCTAAAATAAACACTATCGCCATTTTAACCTCATCCAGGACTTCACGGTATTGTACACTCAACAGTTCCTAGGAAAACGTCTTCGTACGGCTAACGTAAATGTAGAGCAGCAGCTATAATTTTACATTCAGATGGTTAGGTGAGATAATTGCATCTGGAGCGGCGGAGTGTATTGCTCTGATGCCTCCTTTGTATTTGTGAATTGGGCACTGAGCCATTATATGTTCTATTCTGGGTGACCACTGTCGCACACTGGAGAGCCTTTAATCTTCAGTTTGTGCAGCAAGTGTCCGTATCTGCCCTGGTTTGTTTGCTCTTGCCATTTAGGGTTGCCCATGAGCTTCATGCGAGATTGAAGGCAGGGATCTTCTGGGTCAGATCTTTCAAGAGGTGATTTCTTGTGAATGTTGTTAAGGTCCTGGTGGATGGGAAGACCTTTCTTTTCCATGATCCTCTTGAGTCCCCAAAGGGTTGCAGTAAGAAATTGGAGACTAGAACTCAGCACCTCTTGTTCCTAGAGCATGGCCTCCTACCCTCCGAGCTAACATGGCCCCTTTGCTGGATTTGTAAATTGGTAACTGGTAGTTGGTTAGTTCCAATTCCATGCAGTAGAGGGCAGCAGTGACACATGTACGCTAGCCACTTAATTACAATCAATTTGGAAAGAAAAGTATTTAAAAACCAGCTCATCGGTTGTTAGCCTGCCAAGATCTAAGGTCACAGCTTTGCGTTCCCTCTGCAGCGATTGATGTCATTCGTGTCCAAGGCAGTAGAAGGAATGCATGGGGCGGGGGGGGCGGCACTGGGGAATGGGATATGGAGCATCACAGTGCTTCAAATCCAGCAAGTGTGCAGAGCAACTGATAGTCATCAGCATCCCTTAGGGGACCTGTAGCTTTGTTGGAGAGCTCCAGGGTATAACGCTTAAGAATTGGTGTTAGTTCCTGCGAAATCAGAGCTAAACCAAATCTTTGCTCCCCCCTACCCCCCCCCCCCCCAACCAAGCCTAAAGCTCAAATGGTTTGTGTGTTACTGTTGCATCAAGATCAGTGGAATTGGCGTCCAAGGGCCCATGTTCCCTGAAGAGATTGTTATTGAGGGAACACCAAGGAAATGAGAACGCTGAGGAGTTTGGCTGGAGGCAGTTGGGCCACATGGACGGAGCAAGGCGCAGGCTTTAATGAAGTTCCTCTTTGTCAGCCCAACCTGCATTCAGCTTCACTCTCTGCAAATGAAATGCAATGGCGGCATTGGAGCGAGGAGCTCTCCGCAACGCAGTGAGTCACGGGGGAGTTCAGACTGAGCAGACCCCAGCGGAGCTCAGACTTGGACCCAATGGAAGGAGGAGTTTGAGCGGTACCCAGACCTGGCCGTGCAGGAGGACGGCAACAGGAAAGTCAAAGTGTGGTTTTACCTTTGTGGGAACGGGGCAGAAGCTCACCACTGCCTCACAAGTGCCTTAGGAGCCCTGGGCACATACAGCTCTCCAAAGCAGAACAAAACAGTGGAGCGACATGGGTTTTTCATTGGAGACCGATCCAAAGGAGAGGGGATAGACCCCTAGGTTACTGCCTTGCACACACTGACTTCTACATGCAACTTTGGGGACCTGACAGACTCCCTGATTCCAGACAGGATAGTCTGTAGCACTTGGGATCCCCACCTGCGGGAACGGCTGCTCTGGGAAGACGATCTCGCATGAGGCAGATGCTCAGGTATGGGGAATGCAGAGGAAGCCTCAAGAGAGAGGATGGAAGTTTTGGGAGCCACAGTGCCCCCGGAAGTACAGGCAGTGAGACACCAGTGAAGGAGAGCAGGTGGCCAGGGTTCCATACCCATAATGAGATGCATTTACTGTGGCAGACAGCACATGTGGGTAAAGGAGATGCACCCCACACTAGGACAGCATTGCAAGGAATGTGGCAAGCTGAAATTTGAGCAGGGTGGGCAAGAGCAGAGGAAGGTCTCAGAAAGACTCAGCCAGACTGGTACAAGAGGGGATGGCACATCAGGCTGCGGTGATGACATCTTGACCCTAGGTTCTCTTTGAGTTTGAGAGCACATCAGGTTCAGGCTTTTGGGACAGGAAAGCAACCAAGGGACAATACCAACCTTGATGCATGCAGCAATGTTCACAGGGAAATGCCCTGTGCAATTTCAGCTGGATAGCTATGTGATTCCTTGGGGTGAATTGTACTCAATCACAGCCATTACAAAGAGCAGTCATACTCTAATAATATACAATGAGAGCATAATGCAGCCAATTTGAAAACGTCACCTCATAGTAACTAAACTGAAAAAAACTAACAGCTGGTACCAACCAAGTGAAGTTTGCAGTGGTGGATGCTAAGCATCACAAACTGACCCCCGTGGGGGAATGCAGCCATACAAGCCATGGATCTGATCTGGGTGTAGTGTCAGAATTTTATAGCTGCAGTGCAAGAAGCAAAAAGAGGGAGTCCCAGGGACAATGGAGACAATTTTAAAAGCATAAGCGGATGCTTTCAAAGGTGAGGTGTGGCTCGAAGGAAAGACTGGAAGTCGGCCCCACAGTGGAACCTGTGTCCTTCCATGAAGGAAAATTATGTAAATCAAGTTCAAAAGGAGCTCAAAAGTCTGCAGAGCAGGGATATCATAGCACCTGTAGAGGCCAGTACAGCCTGCATGCTGGTGGTGAATAAGGCAAATTACACATTTGCATAGACTTAAAGCCACTGAACTGGTAACTGAAAAGATGCCTCTAGCCACGGCCCACAAAGGACGACATCTTAGAATCATAGAAAATTAGGGTTGGAAGGGACCTCAGGAGGTCATCTAGTCCAATCCGCTGCTCAACACAGGACCAACACCAACTAAATCATCCCAGCCAGGGCTTTGTCAAGCCAGGCCTTAAAAACCTCTAAGGATGGAGATTCCACCACCTCCCTAGGTAACCCATTCCAGTGCTTCACCACCCTCCTGGTGAAATAGTGTTTCCTAATATCCAAGCTAGACCTCCCACACTGCAACTTGAGACCATTGCTCCTTGTTCAGTCATCTGCCACCACAGAGAACAGCCGAGCTCCATCCTCTTTGGAACTGCCCCTTCAGATAATTGAAGGCTGCTATCAAATCCCCCCTCACTCTTCTCTTCTGCAGACTAAACAAGCCCAGTTCCCTCAGCTTCTCCTCGTAAGTCATGTTCCCCAGCCCCCTGATCATTTTTGTTGCCCTCCGCTGGACTCTCTCCAATTTGTCCACATCCCTTCTGTAGTGGGGGGGACCAAAACTGGACACACTACTCCAGGTGTGGCCTCACCAATGCCGAATAGAGGGGAATAATCACTTCCCTCCATCTGCTGGCAATGCTCCTACTAATACAGGCCAATATGCCGTTAGCCTTCTTGGCAACAAGAGCACACTGTTGACTCATATCCAGCTTCTCGTCCACTGTAATCCCCAGGTCCTTTTCTGCAGAACTGCTGCTTAGTCAGTTGGTCCCCAGCTTGTAGCGGTGCATGGGATTCTTCCTTCCTAAGTGCAGGACTCTGCACTTATCCTTGTTGAACCTCATCAGATTTCTTTTGGCCCAATCCTCCAATTTGTCTAGATCACTCTGGACTCTATCCCTACCCTCCAGTGTATCTACCTCTCCCCCCAGTTTAGTGTCATCTGCGAACTTGCTGAGGGTGCAATCCATCCCATTGTCCACTTCATTAATGAAGATAATGAACAAAACTGGCTTCAGGACCGACCCCTGGTGGCACTCCGCTCGATACTGGCTGCCAACTAGACCTCAAGCCGTTGATCACTACCCACTGAGCCTGACAATCTAGCCAGCTTTCTATCCACCTTATAGTCCATTCATCCAATCCATACTTTATCTTGTTAGAAATCTCTAAAGGCAGCATCTTTACAGTCTGATGTGAGGAACCGCTTTTAGCACATAAGGCTCATTAAAGTGTTCAGCATGCTGACAACATTGACAACATCATTTAGTTGTTACAGATGGCTGTGCATGCCGATGTGCATATGCCCAGCACCTGTGGTGTTCCAGAGAAGACTCCCCTAAGCACTGGAAGGACTGCCTGGGGCGAAAATAACTGCAGATGATATGTTCGTTGTAGGTGAAGGGAGCAAAGATACAGAAGCTGAACATGTCCATAACAGAAAACTACAAGCTTTTCTACAGCAATGCAGGGACAAGAACATAAAACTCAGCCCAGAAAGAAATGTGACTCAAACAGTGTGAGATGACGTACATTGGACATCTGCTCACAGCAGAGGGGCTGAAAGCAGATCCCTACAAGATCAAGGCAGTCAGAGACAGGCCAGCTCCAGTGGATGTGAAAGGGATACAGTGCTTCATCGGAATGATGAACTTTCTGTCCACGTTCTGTCCACACCTGGCTGCAGTAGCAGAATCCATACATCAACTCACAAGTCCAGATGTTGATCTGGACTTCCTAACTGTAAGAACAGGAGGACAATGGAACAGACTGCCTAAGGAAGTCATGGAAGCTCCTTCACTGGAGGCTTTCAAAAGGTGGCTGGATAGTCATCTGTCTTGGATGGTTTAGACTCAACAAACCCTGCATATAGATAACCCTTGCAGTTCCTTCTAACCCTATGGTTCTATGATTCTATGGACTGGGCACGTTCCCAACAGCAAACATTTGACATGCTGAAAGAAAGGACAATGAAAGTCCCTGTCCTGAAGTGCTACCAGCCAGGAGAGCCATTGACCCGCCAGTGTGATGCATCGGAGAAAGGATGGGGTGTAGTGCTTTTTGCAGGAGCAGCCAGTGGCTTATGCCGGCAGAGTCCTGTCAGAGACTAAATAGGGGTACCCCAAATAGAAAGAGAGCTTCTGGCTGTGGTATTTGGAGCAGAGTGATTCCATCAGTACACCTATGGCTATCCAGTAATAGTGCAATCAAACCACAAACCCTTAGAGACAATCATGGCAAAGCCCCTTCTTAGTGCTCCGAAGAGACTGCACCGGTGTTGATGCACCTCCAGCACTACCAGGTAAGATATTGTCCAGGATGATTCATGGTGTTAGCTGACCCCCTAAGCAGGGCATACAGACTCGGCATCAGTGAGCTGTGGGAAGGGGATCAGGACACTGAAACCATTAACATGCTGCACTATCTCCCAGTTTCAACAGCGAAGCAGTACCACCCCCAGCCACTTGTTCCCCATTTTGTAGCTTGCATTTGATTTTTCCTTCCAAGTGAAATACTTGGCTCTTGTCATTACTGAAATTCATACTGTTGATTTCAGACCAATTCTCCAATTTGTGAAGGTCATTTTGAATTAGAATCCTGGCCTCCAAAGTGTTTGTAACCCCTCCCAGTTTGATGTCATCTGCAGATTTTATCAGCATACTCTCCACTCCATTATCCAAGTCATTAATGGAAATGCTGACTAATACTGGACCCTGTGAGACCCCACAAGATACGCCCCCTCAGTCTGACAGCGAACCATCGATAACTACTCTTTTTAAGTATGGTCTTTCAACCAATTTTGCACCCACCTTATAGTAATTTCATCTAGATCCACATTTTCCTGGTTTGCGTACGAGAATGTCATGTGGGACTTAATAAAAATAAGATATATCACTAACCCCTTATTCACTAGGCCAGAAATATCAAAGAAGGAAATTAGGTTGTTTTGGCATGATTTGTTCTTTGAGCAGGGGGTTGGACTAGATGACCTCCTGAGGTCCCTTCCAACCCTGATATTCTATGAAATCCATATCAGCTATCACTTTTTGCTCTGTTATCCTCTAGGTGCTTACAAATTGATTATCTAATAAATTGTCCCAGTATCTTTCCAGCTATCAAAGTTAGGCTGACTGCTCTATAATTCCTCGGGTCCACTTTGTTCCCTTATTAAAGATAGGTACTGTTTGTCCTTCTCCAGTCCTCTGGGGCCTCAGCCATCATTCATGTGTTCTCAAAGATAATTGTTAATGGTTCCAAGATTGCTTCAGCTAGTTCAGGGGTGGGCAAACTACAGCCCGAGGGCCGGATCCAACCCCTCAGGGCTTTGGATCCGGCCCGCAGGATTGACACTGCCGAGGACTCTGTGCCACTCCGGGAAGCGGCCACACCATGTCCCTGCAGCCCCTAGGGGTGGGGGTGGGGGTGGGGCGGCAGAGAGCTCTGTATGCTGCTCTTACCTGTGGGTACCTCCCCCAAGCTCCCATTGGCCAGGAATGGGTTACCACGGCCAATGGGAGCCTCGGGGGAGGCACACACAGGCGAGGGAAACACGCGGAGCCCTGTGCCCCCCACAGGCCGCTCAGGGATGTGGTGCCGGCCGCTTCCCAGAGCGGCGTGGCGTGGGGCTGGGGAAGGCAGGCAGGGAGCCTGCCCTGGCCCTGGTGCATGCCACTGCCATCCCAGAGCCGCTCTAGGTAAGCGGCGCCGGGTCGGAGCCTGAAACCCTCCTGCACCCCACACCCCAACTCCATGCCCTGAACCCCCTGCAGCATCCCACACACCACCTGCACCCCAACCCCCTGACCTGAGCCCCCTCCTGTACTCCACACCCCTCCTGCACCCTAACCCCCTTCCATGAGCCCTCTCATACAGCCCGCACCCCTCCTCTGCCCCAATCCCTTGCCCTGAGCCCCTTCCTGCACACTGCACCCCCTCCCACACCCTGCCCTCTGCCCCCGCACCCCACTCCCCTGCCCTGGCCCTGCAATCAATTTCCCCACCCAGATGTGGTCCTCGCACCAAAAAGTTTGCCCACCCCTGACCTAGTTCCTTAACTACATTAGGGTGAATTTCATCAGGCGCTGCCGACTTGAATACATCTAAACATTCTTCAATCTCTTCTTTCCCTATTTTGGCATGCCTTCCTCCCTCTTGTTAGTCTGAATGGTGTTGAGTGTCTGCCCACCATTAACAAGTTTAGTGAAGACTGAAGAAAAATGGTATTAAATATTTCCGCCTTCTTGATGTCATCAGTTGTTAGCTCTCCTTCCCCACTAAGTAGATGACCTACACTTCCCTTCATCTTTCTCTTGCTTCTAATGTATTTAAAGAACAAGATCTTATTGCCTTTTCTGTCCTTGCTAGGTGTAACTCACTTGGTGCTTTAGACTTTCAGATTTTGTCCTTGTTAGTGATTATGCTTTTGTGCTCCTCCTTAGCAATTCGTCCACGTTTCCACTTCTTGTAGGATTCCTTTTTGATGGTCAGGTCATTAAAGAGCTCCTGGTGGAGCCATATTGGGCTCTTCTCATTCTTCATATTATTACTGTTAATCTTTTCTTATTTATGAGTGGAACATCTGCAATGGAAGAGCACAATCCTATTACAAGCCTTCTGAAATGAATTTGTCTAGATCAAGAGCTGGGAGTCATGACTCCTTGGTTCTATCCCCAGTTCTGCCACTGAATCGCTCTGTGACCCTGGGCAAGTCACTTCACCTCAGTCCCCTTCTTGGTAAAATGGGGACGAACATGATTCTCAACATCACAGGCTGTTGTGAGGCTTAATTGGGTTTTGTAATGTATCCTGAGACCTTTGGATGAAAATTGCAATATTAGTGCAAATTATTATTATTATTATTATTATTTGTTGTTGAATTTTCTCTCTCTTCCCCTCTTTAGAAATGTATTTGTGTTGACACTTGTTCTTATCTGTTACATGTAGAGCAAAATGAAGAAAAAAATTAAAACAAAATTTTGAAATTTTCCCCAAATGAAATTTTCCATTTAAGAACAACAACAAAATTTGCAGGAAATTTCATCAAAATGATGGGTACAATTTTGCAAAACAATTTTGGTTTTGATGAAATACCATTTTCTGATGGCAGACTGTGTCAATGAAAAGTTTTCAACTGCCTCTATTTTCAACCAATTGTAAAAGCTGCTCATAATTTTTCAAATTTTACAATTTTGATAACACTGGAAATTTAAAAACAAATCGGGAATTATTTGTTTTGCTAACGTTCTTCCTTTTTCTGCCTGTTATTTTGAGAAGCGTATTCTCAAAGCATTTTATTTAAGATGGTCCATAAAGTTCAGCCATCAATTCTGAAACTTTTACAGTTTGCTGTGGGTCTGTCCTTATTGGCCAGAATAGAGATTTATTGCAGAGATTCTGTGTGACAGATTTCAGAGGAACAGCCGTGTTAGTCTGTATTCGCAAAAAGAAAAGGAGTACTTGTGGCACCTTAGAGACTAACCAATTTATTTGAGCATGAGCTTTCGTGAGCTACAGCTCACTTCATCAGAGAGGGCAATCTTTGGGAGATCTCATTGTATTAAGTTGATGTATCAGTGTGGGCCAGGGATTGTATGTATGCAATTCCATGGGGGAGGGTGACCATAGCTTCTCCAGAAACTAAGAACAGTGGGGATTGATTATGCAAATTCACTCAGATTGTAACACCTTCAGAGAAGTGCCACTCCCTGGAGAGGTGCATATATACCAGCTCAAACTGGATTCTCCAGAGACCAGACAATGAAAGGATTTTTGGATACATAGCCTAAGTTTATCCCAACTCAGGGCTTTCTTTCTGATCCAGTAACGGACATGATGTTCTGTCCAAGGGGCACCCAGTCCTTCCTGTAAAGGAAGGAAGGTTGGAAGGAGTTTGGTCTACTGAGACCCCATAAGACTGCTGACTGCCCTCTAGTAAGCTTTTAGCATGAATATAGGAACTTCTATTGTTTTTATGTTTTCTCTGTAATTCTTTCACCTTACGAATAAATGAAGTGAGCTGTGGCTCACGAAAGCTTATGCTCTAATAAATTGGTTAGTCTCTAAGGTGCCACAAGTCCTCCTTTTCTTTTTGTGCTTGCTTAGAAACCGTTGTGTGGCAACTCATAACTGCTGGCAACTATGATATTCATAGCCTTTGAAGAAAAAACAAAGAACAGACACTGGCTTATTTAGGCAGTTTGGCTTGCTGGAGATATCACATTGCTGGAGGGAACAGTGGAGTCTGGAAAAACCTCAGTCAGGGGGGTGAGAGACACGGGTCTCTGCCCAAAAGAGGTGGTGGCTGAGGAGCCACTGGCCTAGAGAGGGTGCCCTCAAGTGACCGGGGAGAGGGAATTCAGGTGCCGTTGCCCTGAACTGTGACATTCTGTCTTTATGAAATGTGATAATAGAGAACATTCTCAGAGGGGACTGAGACTGGGGCAGCAGGGCTAGAGGGTTCTTAAGGTACGTCTGCACTGCAGTCAGAGGTATGATTGCAGCACCGGTTGGCCTGCCTGCTCTAGCTTTAATATCCCTAGCATGGCTAAAAATGCCAGTAAAGACAGTGTATAGTATGGGCTGTCCAAGGCCAGCTGGAACCCTGGATACATACTCATTCTGCTAGCCCGTGCTGGGGTCCATGCCCCCATCTTCACTGCTATTGTTACCTAGATTAAAGCTAGCCAACCCAAGTTACAATCGCACTTCTGACGGTAGTGTAGACAGACCCACTCCAGTTCAGTTCAACTACGAATTATTGAGAGCCAGGCAGGAATTGCTGAGTTGTACTCTCTGACCCGTGTTATGCAGGAGGTCAGACCAGATGATTACAGTGGTTCCTTCTGGCCTTGGAATCCATGAATTAACCCTGTTCAAATCCACCTAAGGTCGCTAGCGACCAGATATTATTGCCCTCTGACAGCTCTTCTGTGACATATGGATTGAGTTAACAATACTTACCGACACAGACATCAACTAATTAATCTTTAAAACACCTTAAGATAATAAAGGAGGTAGGGACACGTCATTAGCTCTATTTTATAGATGGGGAAACTGAGGCTGAGTGACTTGGTCAACGCCAAGTACATATTTAAACTGGACTGAAAGCAGCACTGGAAAATACTCCATGGGGAGTAATCTGGCTCAGGAGATGGAGAACATGCTCCATTTTCTGCGATTCGGTGACTGCTACAGCTTATCTAGCTGCCTGGCTAGCCTTCCATCTGCAGTATCTATCAGTTTAGAAGTAAATGGATACATCTAGCTAGCTAGCCTTCCGTCCACAGAATCTATCAGCCCACAGTATGTGTCTGTCTATCCTTCTTCCCACCCATAGTGAGGGTCTGACTGTATTTCTACCTATCTTTCCTTCCTTGAATTAATTAACTCTTATGGAAGTGCAATGAGTTTCTCAGACTTAGGTATCCTGTTCCATAAGGCTAGCTTCTTAAACAGAACACCGTGATTTTATTTGAAATAACGAAGAAAAAAAGGTCAGTTATTTAATTTTATTTTTTTTAAAAAATGTTGCTGTGAAAAATCTCACCAAGGAAAATATTAGCATCTTGGTAGAGCCCTTTAAATATATTAATAGAGGAAGTATTAGAATCAACCTAATAGGTTGCCAAACTATCTGACCTGCACTGGAACTACTGAGCAGGAGAATTTGCAGAGGTCTATGAATGTCTCTCTTTCATATACATGTTTTATTGTATTGTCAACATATTTCTGATCTCTTTCAGGATGAATGTGTGTTTTCCAGCTTCTATTTCCTTCTCTACTTCTTTCCAGTCTCTTTGTTCGGTGGCATGAGGAAACAAATTAATTCCGAGCAGCTCGAAGCTGCACAGGGGAGCGCGCTATGTGAGTTCGTTCTCATTACGCATCTGGACTGGTGCCTCTGATTCATGAGAGCAAACAAGGAGGTGACACTTAATCATTAATGTCACAAGCCCAGCCATTTTAACAGCCCCAGTACTCCCCCTGCAAAAAAGAAAAATGATCGAAGGAATGATATTCCCAGAGAAAAGGATCCGGTCACTGGTAAGAAAACACTCATAAATACAGTGTTCTATTAATATTATTCCTTGTTATTGTAAGAAGTTTTCCTACAAAGAGCATAGAAAATAACTCGAGCAGCATTCGGTATATAAGCATGGTAGGAAAGGCAGTGTGGTCCACTAAGTTACGTACTGCATGAGGGGGGGTGTCAAAAAAAACGGGGTCTGTTTCTAAGTCTGTCACTGCCTTCCTGGGTGACCTTTGTCAAGTTACTTCCCCTCTCTTTGCATATTTCCCCTCCCATCCTTTGTGTGTCTTGTACATTTAGATCATAAGCTTTTCAGGGTAGAGATTGTCCCTCACAATGTGCATATATAACACCCAGCACAATGGGGCCCCAGTCTCACTCAAGTCTTCTAGGGACTATTGTAATAAAATAATTATATTCCTGCCTCAATCATAAGAATGTAGGGCCGGAAGGGCCTCAATAGTTCGAGTCTAGCCCCCTTCACTAGGACAAGACCAAGTAAACCAAGACCATCCCCTGCAGGTGTTGTCCAGCCTGTTCTTAAACACTTCCATTGATGGGGTTTCCACAAACCTCCCTTGGAAGCCTATTCTAGTGTTTAACCATCCTTACATTAGAAAGCTTTTCCTAGTAGCTAACCTAAATCTCCCTTGCGGCAGATTAAGCCCATGACTTCTTGGCCTACCTTCCGTGGACATGGAGAACACCTGATCACCGTCCTCTTTGTACCAGCCCTTTGAAGGCTGTTCTCAGGTCCCCTCTCAGTCTTCTTTTCTCAAGACTAAACATTTTTTTAGTGTTTTTCACCTTTTCTCGCAGTTCAGATTTTGTAAACCTTTCCTCATGTTGGTTGCTCTCCTCTGGACTCTCTCTCCAATTTGTCCACCTCTTTCCTAACGTGTGGTTCCCAGAGCTGGACACAGTACCCTGCTGAGGCTGGGCTGGTGCCGAGCAGAGCAGGACAGTTACTTCCCGTATCTGATATATGAGGCGCCTGTTAGTACACCCCAGAATGACACCCGCCTATTCCACAACTGCACACATTGTTAATGCCTATTAAATTGCACTATACCCCCCCTAGACCCTTGTCAGCCGTGCTAGTCCCAATTTTTTAGTTACGCATTAGATTTTTTCTTCCTAACTAGTACTTGCACTTGTGTTTAATGAATTTCATAGTGTTGATTTCAGGTCAGTTCTCCCATTGGTCGTCACCCTGAATTCGAATCCTGTCCTCCAAAGTGCTAGCAACCCATCCCAGTATTGTCATCTGCAAATGGTATAAGCATCCTTGCCATTCCTTTATCCAACTCATTAATGAAAACATTGAATAGTACCAGATCCTTCTATAATTTCATCTAGACCACATTTCCCATGTTTGCCTATGAGGCTGGTGTGGGACAGTGTGATGAGGTGCTCTACTCACCGCAGGATGGCGCCTTCTCCTGGCAATTTTGGGGATTAGCTGTGCAAGGCTGATGCCACTTCCTGTGGTTACCTTCTGTCTCACAGCCTGCAGCCCCTCTCTTGCTCCAGGAACTGCTGCGTCCTCTTCGGGACTCAGCCTTCCAGCCGGGTTACTCAGTGGTTTTTCCCCTTCCGGGGTAGTCTTTCAAAGTCTCTTCTGTCCACAAGCAGCATCAGGCAAGGCTCATGGCCACTGCCCTGAGTACATAATTCCAGAAGTGACTCTGGCAGTCTCTGTATCCACTGCCCTTGACAACACCACTATGCCGTGGTTGGTAAGGACCCAGGCCCATCCTCTACTCTGGGTTCCAGTCCAGGGCCCTGTAGTGAAGTCAAGGTCCGCATCTACACCAATCTTACTGCTCTCACTCCTGGACTCCTTCCTACCATGCTCCTTCTCCCTTACCTCAGGGAGGGGGACTGCAGGCTTCACACTAGTTCCAGGCTCCTAGCTTTATAGAAGCCATGCCTGTTCTCCCACAGGTCAGCTTCCTTCTAATTAGCTTTCTCCAGCCTAAATCTCCCCTGTTTGCAGCCTAACTGGCGGATTGAGCCTACTAGGCCCAATTCAGCTCGTGCAGGGCAAGTGTGGGGAGTAAACCCATCACAGACTGTGTCAAAAGCCTCACCGAAATCAAGATATATCACCTCTACAGCTTCAGCCTATCCACTAGGTCAGTAACCCTGTTCAAGTAGGAAATTAGGTTGTTTTGGTATGATTTCTTTTCGATAAATCCATATGGGCTATCACTCTTCATCCTATTATCCTCTAGGTGCTTACAAACTGACTGTTTAATAATTTGTTCCAGTATTTCTCAGGTATCGAAGTCAGGCTGACTGGTCTCTAATTCCCCTGTCCCCTGTAATTCCCATGTCCTGTGTTTGCCCTTCTCCTGTCCTCTGGGGCCTCACCCATCCCCCATGAGTTCTCAAAGATCATCACTAACAGTTCCAAAATTTGCTTCAGCTAGTTCCTAAAGTACACTAGGGAAGTGGTTCTCAAAGCCGGTCCGCCGCTTGTTCAGGGAAAGCCCCTGGCAGGCTGGACCAGTTCATTTACCTGCCGCGTCCGCAGGTTCGGCCGATCGCAGCTCCCACTGACCACGGTTCGCCGCTCCAGGCCATTGTGATATTTAACGTTTGCTGGAAAACTACAGCTCCTGGAGGCTTCTGATCAGGTGAGGGTTGGTCCACACTTAAAACTTATGCTAGCGTAGCTATGTCGGTCAGGGATGTGAAAAAACCACACCCCTTAGAGACATAGCTATGCTGGCAAACCCCTCTAGTCTAGACACAGCTATGCCGGCAGAAGAGGGCTTCTCTCAGCATAGCTAACATTGTTCAGGGTCCAGGGGGGTGGTGGTCCTTCACTGGCAGAAAAACTCCTTCTGTCAGCATGAGCTGCATCTACACTAGGGGCTATTCTGTCATACATTCTGTAGTGTAGCCATAACCTGAGAAACTTCATTCTAAAAAAAAAAGTAAGTTTGTTTGTGGAGAAAAGCTTGAGAAAGTGACCCAAGTGAACCCTCACAGCTCAAAAAACAAAATACTCCCCCCGCCCCCGCCATTTACTTTTAAAAACACCTCATCATTTTAAGGTGGTGTGTGTGTGTATACGTACTGACTCATGATTTTTGAACACTTGGGGTTGGCAGTACTGGAAATGCAGCCACCTCTGAGGCAAAAGGTGGCAGCAGTTTAGCAGGCCAGAGCAATGCTATTGAAAGATTGAGGCCACCCTGTGCAGAATGGGGGCTCTCAGAGTGCTCCTTGCTAGGACTCTGCCACCTAACTGAGGAGGTTTAAATGATTTCCCGGCCTCTTATCCATCTGCCAGTCCTTGATCCTTCTTACACAGACTAATTCAAGTAAGGACCTCAGCTGACAAATATAATTTATTTGGGCTTAAATAGTACAGTGGTGGGTGCTATACAGAACCCTAAGATCAGTAGAAGGATGAGGGCTATGCAGGAAGATGATGGATGGATGTAGGACTCTCAAAAAAGAGTTCTGCAAAAAGTGGAAACTTGGTCCAATTACAAAGGATGAATATAAACAAGTAACACAAGTATGTAGGGACAAAATTAGAAAAGCCAAGGCACAAAATGAGATCAAACTAGCTAGGGACATAAAAAGGAACAAGAAAACATTCTACAAATACATTAGAAGCAAGAGGAAGACCAAGGACAGAGTAGGCCCGTTACTCAATGAGGGGGGGGAAGACAATCACAGAAAATGTGGAAATAGCAAAGTTGCTTAATGACTTCTTTGTTTCGGTTTTCACCAAGAAGGTTGTTGGCTATTGGATGTCTAACATAGTGAATGCCAGCGAAAATGAGGTAGGATCAGAGTCTAAAATAGGGAAAGAACAAGTAAAAAATTACTTAGACAAGTTAAAAGAAAAGGAGTACTTGTGGCACCTTAGAGACTAACCAATTTATTTGAGCATGAGCTTTCGTGAGCTACAGCTCACTTCATCGGATGCATATTGTGGAAACTGCAGAAGACATTATATACACAGAGACCATGAAACAGTACCTCCTCCCACCCCACTCTCCTGCTGGTAATAGCTTATCTAAAGTGATCACTCTCCTTACAATGTGTATGATAATCAAGGTGGGCCATTTCCAGCACAAATCCAAGTTTAACCAGAACGTCTGGGGGGGGGGGGGGGGTAGGAAAAAACAAGGGGAAATAGGCTAACTTGCATAATGACTTAGCCACTCCCAGTCTCTATTTAAGCCTAAATTAATAGTATCCAATTTGCACCACATTTCAGGAAAGATGTGGACAAATAGGAGAAAGTCTACAGGAGAGCAACACAAATGATTAAAGCTCTAGAAAACTTGACCTGTGAGGGAAGATTGAAAAAATTGGGTTTGTTTAGTCTGGAGAAGAGAAGACTGAGAGGGGACATAACAGTTTTCAAGTACATAAAAGGTTGTTACAAGGAGGATGGAGAAAAATTGTTGTTCTTAACCTCTGAGGATAGGACAAGAAGCAATGGGCTTAAATTGCAGCAAGGGCGGTTTAGGTTGGACATTAGGAAAAACTTCCTAACTGTCAGGGTGGTTAAGCACTGGAATAAATTGCCTAGGGAGGTTGTGGAATCTCCATCAATGGGAATTTTTAAGAGCAGGTTGGACAAACACCTATCAGGGATGGTCTAGATAATACTTAGTTCTGCCTTGAGTGCAGGGGACTGGACTAGATGACCTCTCGAGGTCCCTTCCAGTCACAGGAAAATGTTGTGGGAGCAATGTCCCTCAATGAGTTTAGGACAGGAAGTGTTCAAGAATACTCTACTCAGTTGAAATTGCAGGGGGGTTTTAGCTGTGCCCAATGTATTTGTAATACTTTCTACCTGCTCTCTCGACATAACAGGAAAATGAACATTTCATGAAAGTGCAAATATCACCAGACCTACCTATAAATAATCCAGGACAAATTAAGCAAGCGTAAGAGGGATAAATGACATTGAGAACGTTCTTTAGCCAAACCCAAACCAACAAACCCAGCGCCTGTGCTCCGACTGTACGTTGTTTTCTCTCCGGCAGCCACACCACAGCTGATGGCAGGCCTGGATTAACCAATGTGCACTTCCACCGGGCCCCCCAACCACCAGGAGGAGGAAACACCCCCCCCCCCCCACAAAACAACCAGGGCTGAGAAGGGGGCAGGCTCAGGGGAGAGCCAATGGCTGTCCCGGGGAGAACTGATCCACCCCATGGGACAGCAGCTGCTGCAGGGGGAGTGCGGGGCAAGTGCACTCTGCAACAATGCTCCCCCCCATGGGGCCTTCCAATCTGATCCCACCCTTGGGCACCCAGTCTGGGGACAGGCCTCAACACCCCCGCACAGGGCCTCCTATCCTCTGGGGGCAGGGATGGTGGGTGGGAGGCCCAGTTGCCATAGTGCAAAGGGCCCTTAAATTCTTTAGTCCGGCCTTGCATGGGGGCGGGGGGGGGGCATTCCTGCATGCTAAGGGGTGTGACCGGAGCGAGGAGCTGCACAGTTTAGGTGAGAGCACTGTTGGATGGAGGAGGGGGCCTAGACGCTCCTGGACCCGGTGCCAGGGGGTTGGTTCAGGGGGCGGGCTGGGAGAGTGGTCTAGAGGCAGTAAAGGAGCCCGGGCCAGCACAGTGCCCTGGGGACCACCACCAGGCAATGCAGCGGAGACCGCGACTTGCCCCTCTGAGCGTGCACTACATGGGGCTCCAGGCTCCTGCTGGGACTGAGCCTGGGGCTGGTATTGTTTGGCTCCTGGGTTGGGTTCGAGAGCCCCACTCTTTGTATAGAGACACTGGGGACCTAACACATGGCGCTGTCACTCCCAGTAGGGGGCCCTGAATGGGTTGGCTCTGCGGGTGCTGGTTTGTAGCTGAGTGCAGTGCTCGTTTCTGGGGTTATTTCCTGCCTCCCCAGGGGTGGTAGAAGGGAACCAGGAGGTTTGGGCCTGGCAGGGACAGCAGGGCACTCTCTCTCTCAGGCAGGTGATTTGGGATCTAATTTACAAACTCGGGGGGCCCCCGCCCCATTGGGGATAAAGGCTGCAGACCTGGAAGATGCTGCCTGCCCTCAAATCCCAGCACTTCCTGGAAAGCTGAGGGAGCTTGGCCTCTCACGGGATCCGGACCACGGCAGCTGGAGCTGGCCCCTCGAAGTTAGCGCTGAGCCGATATCCCAGCGTGGTGCTAGGGTTCTGTACGGCTGCAAGCTGGGTTCCTTGGGCAGTAAGTAGCCCCCCGTGTCTCTGCGGCAGAATGGATCCAATGCACCAGGCATTGGGCTGGGGGGCAGAGGAGAACGGACGTCTTTCACATCCCAGCCGTTTATACTTAGAATATCAGGGTTGGAAGGGACCTCAGGAGATCATCTAGTCCAACCCCCTGCTCGAAGCAGGACCAATCCCCAACTAAAGCATGCTCAGCATGGGGTAAAATCTTGCCAGTTACTTTGGTGCCTAAAAGGGAGCTGAGCTCTTTGGGCAAACCTGTCCCTTGATTTCTCTGGGCCTCAGTTCCCCTCTGTGAAGTGGGGATAATAAACCTCATCTCTGGTTTGATTGCAATGCCCTCCGCTGCATCTTGGGCCCTGCATCAGCCTCCTTTTCCAAAATTGAAACTCACCTAGGTTGTTACCTAAGCTAGCCCTGAGCACCAGACTTTGTTCAGAGTAGGCGCTGTGCCTACCCACCGGCTATCCTTCAATACTTTTACAGTAGAGGGGCTAGCCCTCTTGACCTGGCCAGAATCCTACTGGGGTAATTCATGACTACTAATTTTGGTAACTGGTAATTAGCTATTGCTATGAGCCTTTTGGAAATTCAGCATACCAATAATTCCCTTTGCGCTTTCATTTGGCTATGTTATCCCTCTTTGTTTCCCCTTCTAGGCAGCTGAGTAGTGTTACTCTCTCCTATCGACTCATTGCGTCTTCACCAGCGCTGCTAAACAGATGCCACTGAAGTGAAGATTAGCCCATAGTCTCGTCTCCCGTGGTCTGTAAAGATCTAATTTTGGTTTTGGGGTTAGTGTGCAGGTGTTGGTTCGGGTGGTGTCGTTGCCTGGGCGATACAGGGAGTCAGATTACATGCTGTGGTGGTCCCTTATGGCTTTAAACTCTACTGCTCAGCTGCTTTGATTATCTGGAAATACTCATCAGTCTTTTCTGAGACTAATTCTTGGTCTGTGGCTCATTCACAGTGTTAGCACGGGGTTGCTCTAAAGCCTCACAGTAGGACCAATTTTAAAGCACATGTTTCTTAGAGCTGGTTGAAACTGTTTTGTCAAAAGTCTTTTTTTGACACAAAATGATTTTTTGATCAGAATGAAAATTTTAATGGAAAAATTTCATTTGGGGCAAAACTTGGAAAAAAAGTTTTTTTGATGAAAAACTAGAAACTAAAAACCTGAAGTTTTTCAGTTAAATTTTTATTGTATTCAGTAAGAATGTTCAGGTTTGGGTTTTTGAAAACCAAATTTCTTTTTACTGAAAACCAAAAATTTTACTGAAAACCATTTTTGAAATCGGAAAAGTTTTTGATAATTAGTTTTGCTTTTTGTTTTGTTTTTAATGAAACCCCCAGTCATTTTGCTAGAAGCTTTCAAAGCAAAAAGGAAATGTTTCAAAATTTCACACACACAAAAGTGGTATTTTTCATAAGCTCAAGTTTTTTAGATCAGGACTCCATTGTGCTGGGAGCTGTGCAAACATATACCAAAGAGATCGTTCCCTTCCCAAAGACATGACAATGTAAGTGCAAGACTAGGAACAATAGGTGGATATGGCCGACAGACAAGGAAGCACAAGAAAACAATATGAAAACTAGTAGTCATGGAAAGCAGAGTTTAGAGCACACCAACTACCCAGCTATTACTGAGTTCTTTGTAGGTATCATGTCGGAAGAGTTTTAAGGTGGTGGCTTTAGGGGTCTTTGCAGAAGTCTCCTTCCATGCATAAGGCACATTATGGGAGAAAGAATGAAGATTCTTGCTGAGAAAAAAAAATTAAATGGGCAGTCAAAACTGGCCTCATTTGCAGATTGTACCTCTCTGTGCCTCAATTTACCCATTTGTAAAATACGGTGTCACTGGGTAACTGGCCCCGAGGGTGGTCAGGCTCTCAGCCTACCTGAGAATGAGCCAGCTCAGATCCACATGGGGATAACTGATGGCCTGTGTAGTTGAGCAATGGTTAATTAATTAGTTAAGGAACACCCAGGCCTTATAAAGGGTTATGTGGGCTCAGGTAGAACAGAGAGCACTTGGGGGAAGTACTTCTCAAGGGAAGTGGGCTAGGAAGCTACTTCCTGTGTCAGGGTTGTGAGGGATAGAGAACAGAGGTTCCTGGGGAGAGGAACAGTCCCCAGAAGGCAGCAAGAGACAGCTGCTAAGGGGAGGGCTGCTCAGGGAGAGCAGGTGAGGGGCCTCACCAGGAAAGAGAGCCAAGGAAGAGTGCTCCTAGGCGGGGGAGGCTCGAAAAGGGAGTGGTTATGAATGCCAGCTCTCAGCAAAACCTGGTCCCAGTGGAAGGATTTCAGCAGGTAGCAGCAGGAGCCACAGGTCAGAGGAATTATATGCTGTTCTGAGGCAGGGCTGTTGTGGTTTGACCTCTGCAGGGACCTTGACCCAAAAGGAGAGACTGATAACAAGAGGCCCCGACTCCAGAAGAGAGTTCTGGGTCAAGAGCACCTCATTGGTAAGGGACCTGGACATAAGTGGGGTTGATGGCCAAAGGTTAATTCAGCCCCTTTCCCCTCCAACTGAAACTCTAGGGTTGAGGCCTGTTTGTGTAATGCTCTGCCTTTGAGTTAAATAAACTAGGCCTCTGAAAGGGCACTGTTCAATAGACATAGTCCTCACTGGACTTATTGAAAGCTCACTAGGGGAAACTGAGGCAAAGATTTAATTGCAGTGTTGCACTGGGCTGCCAGAGGGCACTTGTGCACTAAGGACCCCTGTTATTTAGGGCTAATAGTATTACTACATGGATATTTGTAAAGCATGCTGAAAACCTCAGATGAAAGGTCACGAGGCACAATATATTATTATGTGGCCAGTGGCTAAGTTATAAGTAACTGGCTTTTGTTTTAGGTACATTCCCTTTATTCTTTTTCTAAACCATTAAAAACTATTTCAGTGTTTTAAATCTTTCACCCTGTAGCATCATAGATTCATAGATTTCCAGGGGTCATTATGGTCATCTAGTCTGACCTTCTGCATAACACAGGCTAAAGAACTTAAATTTATAATTTCTGCATCAAATTCATAACTTCTGTTTGAGATATAGCAGATCTTTTGGAAAGATATAGTCCTAATATAAATTCTGCAAGTTCTGGAGAATCCTCCATATCTGTCATTAAGTGCTTTTTAGTGGCTAATTTCATTCAATGTTAAAAATGTGTGCCTCTTTCTATTCCGAATTTATCGTGAGTTTAAAACAGGGACAGAATACACTCATCTTTATCAGTTTGTAACAAATCACAGTAGAGAGATGGGTTTATACAGATAGATCCTGCTACATTGTTACTGGCAAATATTTAAATGTGTTCAATAAATCTTTAAAATATGCTTTTGGTCAGAAAAGTGATGATGTGAAGATAACCCTTTCTTGCCGGACAGTAAAGCTATTTGGGAAATATAGCTTGTTGGCATGAAAAATGTTGATGAAAACCAAATGTTTTAGTCTGTATTGTATGTTTGCTTCAAGAACTTTTTTGGGGGGGTGGGGAAGTTGGAGGAAAACAGAAAGCTGACGTAGTTTTTTTTAGTTTTTGGCAGCTGAAAAATGTTAGCAAAAAAACAAAAAAATTCAGCCGAAAAGAAGGTTTTTAGTCAAAACTTCTAGTTTTGTGTTTATGGTTTTTCAATGAAAACATGAAAAATGTCAAAATCAGATGGTTTTTGCAGAAATGTCCATTTTGATGAAAAATCCACTCCCCCCCCCCCCCCCCAAAAAAAAAAAAACAACCCACCATTTAGAACAAAAAATTCTGACCAGCTCTACTCAGCAACATGGCTCCTTTGATCTGCTCACTTCCTGACAAAAGCCTTGATCTTGTAACTGAAACCACCGGGGAACTACCCAGCACACACCTGGGTCTGGGTGTGAGCAGTGTTCTCCTCACACAGATCCAATTGCAGAATCAGGGTCAAAAACATGATTTATGAGGCCTGACGCCACAACTATTACCCAGGATCCAAGATGGAGCTGGAGCAGAGGAATTCAAGATAACAGCTGTGCATAGCTTATTGGATGAGTTTGCAGGCACAGAGAAGAAGGGAGATGGGGTGGTACGCCCAGAGGGAGGGAGTGCAAGATTTGACTTTTTGAGGGTGGAAGGCTATGTCTACGCTGCAATTAAACACCCGCAGCTGGCCTAGGTCAGCTGACCTGGGTTTATGGGGCCTCAGGCTGCGGGGCTATAAAATTGCAGTGTGGACGCTCAAGCTGGGGTCCCAGAGCTAGATCTCCAGCCTGGGCCTGAATGCCTACACTGCAGTCTTGCAGCCCACGTCAGCTGACATGGGCCAGCGGTGGGTGTTTAACATCAGTGTAGACATCCCTGAAGAGACCAAAGCACAATAGTATTGCAAGGGGAAAGCACCTGGGGAGAGGAAGAGGTTAAGGAGGAAGGGGAGGGGGGCAGAAACTCCCAGGGTCCTGGAGTTTGGTTGTGAAACGATGTTACCACAATCTTGTTTGCATCAAGAATTCTCAGTTCAACTGTTTTGTTCTGTGAATGTGAACCCTCCTGGGGTGGCAGGGAACCCTTGTGTGGGGGGAATAGCAGCCAGCCACGACCTGAGGTTGTGGTGTTCCTTTCCAGTGTGCTAGAACAAATAAATATACCACACCGAGCCTTCTCTGCTGCAGCATAGCCAAAGCAGACCTCAGCGCTGCACGGCCTCCAATCAGGGTATCCCCAATTAACAGCCCCATCCAGCTTCTATCTAGTGACCCAGCCTGGAAATGCAGTGGCTGCATTAAAGATGTCTGTGCTACAGGGGTAACTTGAGCAGCAGGAAAGGCAGGTTGACCTGTAATGGCATTTGTTCCCCTCTGCAGGGAAGACACAACTGCACTTTGGTTTGTGTAACAGCACAACACACAATAAACAGCAGAAATAACTCTGGCTGTAAATCACAGCTTGCTTCAGGCTGCTGCTGCTTTAGTGGTATGGGTGAACTTGTTTCTGGGAGACCATGTCTAATAGCTTTGCCCACTAGAGGCTGGTGGTGTGAAACATCAGATTGACTTTTAGACACTCTCCTTTAGCTCAAGGGACAGACCATCTTATAGAAGAGCTGTGAAACCCCAGCTGTCAGGCCTACACAGGGAGATGACTTCCCCTCAAAGCCGCTCCCCTCACATTAAAATACTGTAAGCGAGTGGCTAACTGGCTATGCACTTCTGCCCTCTATTGGATGGTGTCAGAATTGCTCAGCTGTGTTTCATTCTCCCTATACTGCTTATAGTGATTGATCTCCTGTATCATTTATATCACAGTAACCCTATGGGACCTCAGTGATATCAGATGCTCCCTTGTTCTAGGCACCAAATAGATATGTGATGATACAGTCCTTCCCAAAGACAATTTAACTAGGCAAAGTGTGGGAGGCACAAGGAGGTGAAGAGACTTACCCAAGGTGACAGAGCAGGTCAGTAGCCGTTAGGAGGTGACCCAAGGGCTGTTGACTCCTATCCCAGTGCTCTAGCCACTAAATCATGCTGCCCCTCCCCCATCAGCTCAGATTGTAGGGGGCTGTGCTTTCCCAACAGCAAGAACAGTTCCTTATTCCCCTGTGAAATTCTGCATGACCATGGCGCTCGCCATAGAAAGAGCTGTGTAGTTCCTCAGTGGCCACGGGTTGTTGCAATATTAATTCCTGGCTGCTGCAAAAAGAAAAGTGATTTGGTAAAAACAAACTGTCAGTGAACCACATATGAGCATGTAAAAAAAGGGCAACAAAGAGTGAAACTGGCTGGAGTTCAATAGAAGCAATTAAAAGTAGCTCTTTGTAAGTGGGGTGGCTGCGAGGTCAAGTTCTGCAGAGGATGGTTGTGCAACTCTGGTTAGTTCTCCTGAGTCATGCTTGTGGAAACCCTGGCTGTTCTGCTCCCATCGTCCATATTTGCCAGTTCATGCCAGGGGGCTCTGTTATAACCATGGGTTCCTTTTGTTTATGGAACCGCAGCTGTCATAAACATTTCTTAGTGTAGTGGTTTACCTTGACACTAACACTGGCCATCTGAAAAATGTTGACCTCACCTGTTCTCAATTACCAGCTGGAGTTGTGTGTGTCAAATGCCATATCCTTTTTATTTTAATGAATGAACAAGGAAGAATTCTCAGGAGTCTCCTCCAAAGCTCACTAGAAGAAACAAACAGATGAGCAAGGTACCCTAGAAAGCATTACTGTTTGCATCTGGATGCACACCAATCCCTTTGCAGGCAACTCTGTTCAGCCTCTAGAATACAAAAATGATTTGTTGTGATGCTTGAGAATGCTAACAATGAGAGCTAGGAGTCCTTTGGGATCAGTGCACATGGTGATCATCAGATGAAAACAGGAAGAAATCCCCCAACCCATCTGCACACACACTATGTTACACTGTTGCAGTCAGAAATGCTTTCCCCACACTGGTCTCTAACTAGGCTTGGAATGAATAGATTTTTATAGGTAAATGATGGTAAACCTTTATTTCACTAAAAGAAAAGGAGTACTTGTGGCACCTTAGAGACTAACCAATTTATTTGAGCATGAGCTTTCGTGAGCTAGTGAGCTGTAGCTCACGAAAGCTCATGCTCAAATAAATTGGTTAGTCTCTAAGGTGCCACAAGTACTCCTTTTCTTTTTGCGAATACAGACTAACACGGCTGTTCCTCTGAAACCTTTATTTCACTGTACATGTACAAACCAACGAAAAAACATTTCCATCCATAATAACTGAAATTTACATATAGGCAAAGTAACAAAAGTGAGAAGTGAAAAGAGAACTGGATAAATTCATGGAGGTTAAGTCCATTAATGGCTATTAGCCAGGATGGGTAAGGAATGGTGTCCCTACCCTCTGTTTGTCACAGGGTGGAGATGGATGGCAGGAGAGAGATCACTTGATCATTACCTGTTAGGTGGGGCACTTGGCATTGGCCACTGGCGGTAGACAGGATACTGGGCTGGGTCACCTTTGGTCTGACACAGTCTGGCCGTTCTTATGTTCTTATGAGACCTGAGAACTTATTAGAGATTGATTTAAGGATATTTACTTTGTGTGTTTTGTCATGATCCCTTTACAATTTATGTTTTTAATGGTTACAAGCTTTAACTTTTTGAAATCAACATCTATTGTCATTACATAATTATTGTCTGACCCCTCCCCCCAGATTCCCGCAACAGTGAAAATTTATATTGATAACAAAATTTAAAAATGCCTAAAACTAAACATGGACATTATCAGTCAAAATTATTTTTTTAATAAATTCTGCCACTTGTATCCATAACCATCTCTCATTTTAACCCCTCCAAAGGCTCCATTCCCTCTGTGATGACACCATGAAATTCACTACTGGAGTCAGAGCCAAATTCTGCTTCTCTGACTCACATTGGGTAGCACTTTGCTCCGCAAGCCACCCCACTGATTTCACCAGTTATGGAGTCAGGTACTATTCCGCATGCATAAGGGCTTTGGAATCCAGCCCAGCAGGAGGAGTAATGCATGCCTCCATCAGCAAATGCCAGCTGCAAGCAGAAATGAATCATGCAAACTCTGATCCATCTCCCCGGTGGATTGTCTGTATCACAGTTATGTCACACCAATTTGCACACTACTGGCACGTGCAACATGGGAGAGGCACAGGACTGAGGCCTACTGACAGAGCCGTGTTGAGGGCCCAGGACTGGAACAGCAGGGGCTAAGCCTGGTCAGGACAGACTTGGATGAAGTGGAGAGGTGGTGCTATACATTGGAGCATGGTTCACCTCTACCCTAAGGTCCCTTTGCACTGTCGGGTTGGTGGTGTGAAAGGGCCATTGTGTAAATAAGAATCAAGTCTTTAAAAAAGGGAAGACAGAGGATCCTGGGAACTACAGGCCAGTCAGGCTCACCTCAGTCCCTGTAAACATCATGGAGCAGGTCCTCAAGGAATCGATTCTGAAGCACTTAGAGGAGAGGAAAGTGATCAGGAACAGTCAGCATGGATTCACCAAGGGCAAGTCATGCGTGACTAATTTAATTGCCTTCTGTGATGAGATAACTGGCTCTGTGGATGAGGGAAAAGTATTGGACATGTTGTTCCTTTAGCAAAGTTTTTGACACGGTCTTCCACAGTGTTCTTGCCAGCAAGTTAAAGAAGTAAGGGCTGGATGAATGGACTATAAGGTGGATAGAAAGCTGGCTAGATTGTCAGGGTCAACAGGTAGTGATCAATGGCTCCATGTCTAGTTGGCAGCCAGTATCAAGTGGAGTGCCCCAAGGGTCGGTCCTGGGGCCAGTTTTGTTCAATATCTTCATTAATGATCTGGAGGATTGTGTAGATTGCACCCTCAGCAAGTTTGCAGATGACACTAAACTGGGAGGAGAGGTAGATACGCTGGAGGGTAGGCATAGGATACAGAGGGACCTAGACAAATTAGAGGATTGGGCCAAAAGAAATCTGATGAGGTTCAACAAGGACAAGTGCAGAGTCCTGCACTTAGGATGGAAGAATCCCATGCACTGCTACAGACTAGGGACCGAATGGCTGGGTAGCAGTTCTGCAGAAAAGGACCTAGGGGTTACAGTGGACGAGAAGCTGGATATGAGTCAACAGTGTGCCCTTGCTGCCAAGAAGGCCAATGGCATTTTGGGCTGTATAAGTAGGGGCATTGCCAGCAGAGCGAGGGACGTGATCGTTCCCCTCTATTCAACATTGGTGAGGCCTCATCTGGAGTACTGTGTCCAGTTTTGGGCCCCACACTTCAAGAAGGATGTGGACAAATTGGAAGGAGTCCAGTGGAGGGCAACAAAAATGATTAGGGGTCTGGAACACATGACTAATGAGGAGAGGCTGAGGGAGCTGGGATTGTTTAGTCTGCAGAAGAGAAGAATGAGGGGGGATTTGATAGCTGCTTTCAACTACCTGAAAGGGGGTTCCAAAGAGGATGGCTCTAGACTGTTCTCAGTGGTAGCAGATGACAGAACGAGGAGTAATGGTCTCGAGTTGCAGTGAGGGAGGTTTAGGTTGGAAAACTTTTTCACTAGGAGGGTGGTGAAGCACTGGAATGGGTTACCTAGGGAGGTGGTGGAATCTCCTTCCTTAGAAGTTTTTAAGTCAGGCTTCACAAAGCCCTGGCTGGGATGATTTAGTTGGGGATTGGCCCTGCTTTGAGCAGGGGGTTGGACTAGATGACCTCCTGAGGTCCCTTCCAACCCTGATATTCTAAGTCCTAAGACTATTTATAAAACTTGGGTCCCACATCTCATCAAGGAAGAGTATGTTGGTGAAATTCTAAGGTAAAGATAAAAGAGCAAAGGAGATGCTGCAGGAGACACCTGGTACAGGACACCTAGACCGCCTGGTTCTCAGCCAGGGGTACACGTACTACTGGGGGTACGCAGAGGGCTTCCAGGGGGGTGAATCAACTCATCTAGATATTTATCTAGTCTAGTTTTACAACAGGCTGCAGAAAAAGCCCTAGTGAAGTCAGTACAAAGTAAAATTTCATACAGACAATGACTTGTTTATACTGCTCTATATAGGATACACTGAAATGTAAGTACAATATTTATATTCCAATTAATTTATTTTATAATTATATGGCAAAAATGAGAAAGTCAGCAATTTTTCAGTACTAGTGTGCTGGGACACTTTCGTATTTTTATGTCTGATTTTTGTAAGTAGTTTTTAAATGAGGTGAAACTTGCGGGTACACAAGACAAATCAGACTCCTGAAAGGGGTACAGTCATCTGGAAAGATTGAGAGCCACTGACCTAGACTCGCCACGGGAAACTTTCCAAACACTAGAAACCAGAGTATACTGTACTCACCAAAAAGCCCACTACACCATTTTCTGGCTCACCCTTATTGGGGAAAATAAAGAGGGGAAAATGGCCTGGATGTATTTATGGGTTAGTCTGTATATAGTCTGGAAGGTGCTCAGATATTACATTGATGGGTGGGTGGCATTATACAAAGCGAGATGGATAAAAGATAGGTATGGCGAGGGGATAGATATAGGGAAGCCTTTCTGGTTCTGCTATTTACTGAACTGAAAGAATGGTCTGAGTATGAGAAAGTGATCCTGCACTTAGCAGCAGTGACCACTAACTACTTGAACCAACATAGTAGGTTCTCGGACTGTAGCGGTACTTGATTCATGGAAAGCAAAGCGTGATCCATTGTGAAATCTAGCCACTAAGGGACAATGGAGGATATACTAGCATGCCCCAGTGTGGTGAACTTTGGGGAAGCCCTGATTGGAAAGCAACAGAAAACAATAGCTCAGAGAGAAAATTGCACGGGACGAGAAGTGACTGATGGGGCAGCAAGAGGCGATGCCAAAACATTTGAGGTTGAAAGAAAGACTGGAAAGAATGTAAGTGGGAAGCAACCAAATGAAAACACTCAGAGGGTGTAAGGGGAAAGAAAGGCAGCAAAAAAGCAGGCTGACTTAGTGGATAAGCAGGACAGTAAATGTGCCTTTACCAATTTATCCGGGGCAAAGGAGGTGGGGTGGGCAGGACATGAATTACTCAAGCAGCTGAGATAGTCCATTTTATAATTTTTCAGCCGCAAGAAAGAATGAAGACCAGGTATTTGAACAACTAGGAAGTAAAGATGAGCCCATCAAAATAACTGTTGCTGAAGAGCAGGTAGAAGAGTAATTGGGAAGTGGGATCACATGCAAATCAGCCCGTCCTAGGCGATCTGAATCGTGGTGTGTTATACGAACTAGTGAGCAAATCGTCTGTGCTACCACCAGCTGTTTCTGAACAGTCCTGGGTAACTGGGCAGGGATCAGTAGACTTGGAAAGGTGAATGAGACACCAAAGTTTTCAAAGAAAAGAAGCACACTCCTGGTAATTAGCATCCTGTCAGTCTAGCTTCTGTTTTCACTAGAATAATTGAACAAGTATTAAGAGAAAAGTGGGTGGGGATGAACTTAAAGAGCCTGGAAACTGAGGCTGAATTTCCAGAACTTCCTAATAGGACAGGCCCTTCACCTGGAATATTTAAGACTAGACTGGATAGAATATTAAAATATAAGGAATGGTCCTGTGCTGGCAAGGAGATGGACTGGATGACCATCTCTAGGTTCAGATTATTTAGGTGCATCTGTAAAGTTGTAGGAAGGTCCAAGGGCCGGGAAAGTGGGGATGCAGCAGAGGTGGATAGAGTTGTATTTCTAGTCATCTACAAACCGGCCCTAGATCGTGACTAGAACTGGTCAGGGAAGTCTGATCGTTTAGTATTTCTCAGGATGGAAAGTTGAAATGTCCAAGCCTGTTTGCGGAACGCAAAAATCTGAAATATTTCCGATCGGAACTGTCGAAATGTCCGAACTTCAAGCCACTGGCAGGGCTGGTGTAGCCGTGTTGGTCCCAGGATATGAGAGATACAAAGTGGGGGAGGTAATATCTTTTACTGGACAGCTTCTGGTGGTGACAGAGACAGGCTTTCAAGCGCCACAGAAAGAAGACTCTGTGTAAGCCTGAAAACTTATCTCTGCAACCAACAGAAGCTGGTCCAATAAAAGATATTACCTCCCCCACCTTGCCTCTCTTAACTTCCAGTTGACATTACTGTGTGTCTGCCTAAGCTGCTGCCGTGTCTCATGGGAGCTGTAACGCCGCACCCTGACTGTTCCCCTTTTCCCCAGGGGCCATGTTCCCAGCCAGACGCCATCTCCCAGCATGCATTTGCCATCTTTCCCTGTGGCACAGCTGCTGTGGGGGAGCCCCATGGACTGGTGACCTCAACCCCCAGGAGAGGCCATGGTGTCATCATAGAAGGAAGAGTACATCTGGGCAGCAGGGCCCAAGGGGAGTGTGTGGCGGGGACATGGAACTACACCTCCCTTGAGGCACCATGGCGGCTCAGCCAGATGGGAAGATCAGTGTCGACTTGAAACCAAATGCTTTGGTTTGATTTTCCGCACGAAAATGTCCACCAAAATCAATTGTTTCCTGTGGGAAGCGTATTGTTTGAAACTTGTCAACCAGCCCTAATGGTGAACTTCTTGGCTGGGGGATGACATGATTCCCTTCCGAGGTTGCATCAGTCACAGCTCTCATCCATTCCTCAAATTGCTTCTCCCCGCTAACCAGCGTCATTGCTGTCTTCTCTGGCCTGGGTCTCAGCAGGCTCTTTCTCTCAGCAGGCTCCCATTCCCTGTGGTAGGCGGATGGCGAGACCGCTCTGTTGTTGTGTGTTTTTTTTAAGCATTGTTTATGGTTTATTCCTCTGGAGCTCTTGTATATTTTTCTTTCGGCCCACTTGCATGTACAGCTAGCAAACCTGCAGGGCAGGGCTCTGGACCACCCCCTCATGCGCCAGGGCTCTGCAATGTTATCTGAAAACCCCTGGAGCTGGCTTTTGTTTGAAAAGAAAACAGCCTCCTCGGCTCATTCTGCCCAGTCCATGCTTTGAGATGCATGTGCCGCAGGTCTTCAGTGGAGAATGGTTCTGTACACTGAGGGTATGTCTGCAGATGCAATGTAGACATACCTTTCGTGTGCAGAACTAGCAGCTTCTTCTCCAAGCAAATGGAGGGGCTGCCAGGTGCAGTCCACAGCAGTCTTGTGCCATGGGATCCTCCCTTCTATTTTGGAGCGAGCGAGCTGGAGTACAGCTAGCCTGGGCGCATCTATGCGAGGTGACATTCACACCTCCAGCTGCCACGGAAAACCTGTCCCATGGCTGAGATTTTCAAAGCTGCCAGAGGAATTGTGTTGCTCAACTCCCGTGAAATTGAATGGAAATTGGATGTCTGAATCATCACCCGCGCGGCTCTGAAACGCTCCGCCTGTAACATTTGTAATGCGCTCTTTCTCCGCCAGCCATGGCGGTGACCTGTTTGTACTGGTGGTGTTCAGCTGGCAACCCACTGGAACCTAAGGAGCGTTAGACATAGCCTCTGTGTATGCTGGATCTGGATAGCGCCATTAAGTGACAGCTCTCGGGAGGGAATAGTATGATGATTCCTTCTACTATCTAAGGTACTTGTCAGGCCCCCATTGCCATGGTATATGAGTCCCTCCCAGTCTTTCATGGTCTCCGAAATCCTAGGTTAGTATCCTAACCACTGGACCATCCTTCCCCTCGCTCCTGTGCACTCCCAGCTGATGTGCCCCCTGTTATTAGTAGCGTTAGTGTAGCTTCTGCAGAAGCAAAGCCAAGGCCTCATTGTGCTGGCAGTTGTGCAGACACATAGTAAGAGACCATCCCCTGCCCTGAAGAGCTTGCAGTCTAAGCAGACAAAGACAGACGCTTGCTCCTTCTTGGACAGGGGAGTCTGAGGCAAAAAGAGACTAAGCAATCTGCACATGGTCACGCCAGAAACCCGAAGCAGAGTCAGGCATAGAAACCCATGTTGCCAGCATCCCTGCCCTAGGCAATAACCACAAGGCCACCCGTCCCCTCTAAGGGAGATTCTCTGTCCCCCCCATGACTCTGTTGTGCATCCCTTGGAGAAGCTAATGCATGGGAACTCCAGGCCTGAAGAGCCCTGGCACTGCAAGGGAGTGGCGAGGGAAAGAAAGGCTCTGCGTGCTCTAGCTTCATTGCCTTCCTGTCCAAAACTGGCCAGTCTGGCCTTCAGTGAGGGATATGGAGAGACCAGTGTTAATGCCGAGGAGGAGAAGGGTTTTTTTGTGCGGGGAGGGTCACGTGAGGAAACGAAGTGGAGGAAAATGTGGGAGGACGCTCAGGAGAATGTTCCTAAGACTGAGAAGTGAACAGCCTCCCCAGGGGAGTGGTGGAAGCCCTGTAGTTGGAATCATTTTGAATTGCCCGTGAGATTACACAGTACGGAGCAATCCTGCACTGTCTGGGGTCAGGGGATGGACCAACTGACCTGCTGTACGAGGTCTTTTCCATCTCCGATTCCAGGGAGTCTCGGGGAACACTTAAGACTTAGTGGGACTCAAACCTAGAGGCTCATGGTCATGGCTTACATACCTGCATGTTAGTGTCACTCACAGACCTTTGGCAGAGCTGGCTGACAGACCTGGGAGTCCTTCTAGCATCTCCTTTCATGCCGTAGCAGCTCAGATTGTAAGTTCCATTGCAGCAAGCACCACACTTTGGCTAAGACAGCACTGCAAGGCATGATGGGAAATGGTAATAAAAGATCCATCAGGCTATCTTACCTATTCCCTTCCTTGGCCATTGCTGCATTGTCCTCTACTCTGTATTCTCTGGGTTTGGCCTAGTATAGCTTGGGCTTTTCTACTTGTCCCATAATCAGACCATGTAGACACGCCCTCAGTGACTTGGGCATGCTCACTCAGAAAGTCTGTGGCAGAGTAGGGATCTGAATCCAGGTCTTCCAAATACTAAGCTAGTGCCCCAACCACAGGACCAATCTTTCTCTGGAAAAATACTTTCTTTCTTATTAAACTGAACTGCATGAGCAACTAGTGCTACTGGTCCACGTTTTATGGAAACCCTGCAAATTCCTGCAAGCTGCACCGTCTTGGCCCTAAATTTTAAAGTATCTCTGTTATCCGGATATTAGGTAGAAGTCGCAACTACTTATCTACTCAAGATCTAAAACCATGCAGATTTCTTCTAATGTGGTATCTGCATAAGCCAATGGAATGCCAAGGTATAGTAAATCCATTTATCCGCAAAAACACCAGTTGGGTATTTCTGGTACAATGACCAGTGGTGAAACGCTGGACAAGGTTGGCATTTAAATGCCATGGGATGGAAATGGCAAGAAGTGGTCAGGTGTTTTGGTCTATATCCCATCCAAACGATATTCCAGCAAGCAGTGAACCAGGGGTCTCAAACTCAAATGACCACGAGGGCCACATGAGGACTAGTCTATTGGCCCGAGGACCGCACCGTTGACCCCCCCGACGCTGCCCCGGCCCCGCACCCACTCCACCCCTTCCGTGAGGCTCCACCCCTCCGTGAGGTCCCACCCCTGCCCCGCCTTTTCCCACCCCTTCCCTGAAATCTCCACCCCAACTCCGCCCCCTCCCTGCCCCCAGGGGGGTGCAGGAGGGGTGCAGGGTGCGTCAGGGGGCTCAGGGCAGGGGGTTGGGTGCAAAATGGGTGTGGGGTGCATTGGGGGCTCAGGGCAGGGGGTTGGGGTGCAGGAGGGGTGTGGGGTGTGTCAGGAGGCTCAGGCCAGGGGGTCGGGGTGCAGGGTGCAGCAGGCGGCTCAGGACAGGGGGTTGGGCTGAGGGAGGAGTGTGGGTGTGGCAGGGAGTGCAGGGCAGGGGGTCGGGGTGCAGGAGGTGTGTGGGGTGCAGTAGGGGACTCAAGGCAGGGGGTTTGACTGCAGGAGGAGTTCGGGGGGTGGGTCCGGCCTGGCACACACTGGGGGCAGAGCAGTCTCCCTGCCTGCCCGCCCGTCCCCCCGCCTGCCCTGTCCCCGCACCGCTCCGGGAGCTGGCGGGCTGCAGGCCGTGTGTTTTGAGACCCCAGCACTGAACCCTTCTATAACAGGCTGGAGCATTTGTTCCATTAAAGCAAAAGCGAAGTCTTATCTCCAAAGATCTGCCCCTTGGTTTATTGTCATTGGATGTGTTGTATAAGGACAATGGCCAAGATCACTGGTCCCTAGTGATTTTTGGAAAAGCGGCAAAGAGTCCTGTGGCAACTTATAGACTAACAGACATATTGGAGCATGAGCTTTCGTGGTGAAAACCCATTTCATCAGATGCATGTAGTGGAAATTTCCCAGAGGAAGGTATAAATATGCAAGCAAGAATCAGGCTCGGGATAAGGAGGTTAGTTCAATCAGGGAGGACGAGGCCCTCTTCTAGCAATTGAGGTGTGAACACCAAGGGAGGAGAAACTGCTTTTGTCGTTGATGAGCCAGTCACCGTCTTTGTTTAATCCTGAGCTGATGGTGTCAAATTTGCAAATGAACTGAAGCTCAGCAGTTTGTCTTTGAAGTCTGGTCCTGAAGTTTTTTTGTAGCAGGATGGCTACCTTTAAATCTGCTATTGTGTGTCCAGGGAGATTGAAGTGTTATCCTACAGGTTTTTATATATTGCCATTCCTAATATCTGATTTGTGTCCATTTATCCTTTTACGAAGGGACCGTCCAGTTTGGCCGATGTACATAGCAGAGGGGCTCTGCTGGCACATGATGGCGTATATTACATTGGTGGACGTGCAGGTGAATGAACCGGTGATGGTGTGGCTGATCTGGTTAGGTCCTGTGATGGTGTCGCTGGTGTAGATATGTGGGCAGAGTTGGCATCGAGGTCTGTTGCATGGATTGGTTCCTGAGTTAGAGTTACTATGGTGCTGTGTGTAGTTGCTGGTGAGAATATGCTTCAGGTCGGTGGGCTGTCTGTGGGCGAGGACTGGCCTGCCTCCCAAGGCCTGTGAAAGTGAGGGATCGTTGTCCAGGATGGGTTGTAGATCACTGACGATGCGTTGGAGAGGTTTTAGCTGAAGACTGTACATGATGGCCAGTGGAGTTCTGTTGGTTTCTTTCTTGGGCTTGTCTTGCAGCAGGAGGCTTCCGGGTACACGTCTGGCTCTGTTGATCTATTTCCTCTTGCAGGTATCGTAGTTTTGAGACTGCTTGGTGAAGACCTTGTAGGTGTTGGTCTCTGTCTGAGGGGTTGTACCTCAGCACTTGGCTGTAGACAATGGATCGTGTGGTGTGTCCAGGGTGGAAGCTGGACGCATGAAGGTAGGCATAGCGGTCAGTGGGTTTTCGGTATAGGGTGGTGTCAATGTGACCATCACTTATTTGCACCATGGTGTCTAGGAAGTGGACCTCCCATGTAGATTGGTCCAGGCTAAGGTTGATGGTGTGGTGGAAGCTGTTGAAATCATGGTGGAATTCTTCCAGGGTTTCCTTCCTACTGGTCCAGATGATGAAGATGTCATCAATGTAGTGTAGGTAGAGAAGGGGCGTGAGTGGACAAGAGCTGAGGAAGCATTGTTCCAGGTCAGCCATAAAAATGTTGGCATATTGTGGGGCCATGCGGGTGCCCAGAGCGGTACCACTGGTCTGGAGGTGTATATTGTCACCAAATTTGAAATAATTGTGCGTGAGGATAAAGTCACAGAGCTCAGCAACCAGTTGTGCTGTGGCATCATCAGGGATACTGTTCCTAACAGCTTGTATCCCATCTGTGTGTGGGATGTTTGTGTAGAGAGCCGCTACATCCATGGTGGCTAGGATGGTGTTCTCTGGAAGATCACCAATGCATTGCAGTTTTCTCAGGAAATCAGTGGTGTCACGGAGATAGCTGGGAGTGCTGGTGGCATAGGGTCTGAGTAGAGAGTCCACATATCTGGACAGTCCTTCAGTGAGAGTGCCAATGCCCGAGATGATGGGGTGTCCAGGATTTCCGGGTTTGTGGATCTTGGGTAGTAGATAGAATAGCCCCTCGGGGCTTTAAGGATATGCTGATTTGTTCCTGTGTTAGTGTAGGGAGTATCCTGAGTAGATGGTTTCTTAGTTTGTTTCTCAGTGGGATCTGAGGAAAGTGGCCTGTAGAATTCGGTATTGGAGAGTTGTCTGGCAGCCTCCTTTTGGTAGTCAGACCTGTTCATGATAACAACAGCACCTCCTTTATCAGCCTCTTTGATTATAATGTCAGGTTTTGGGTGATTTTGGAAGCATCCAGTTTTGGATGCCCAACTTGATGCCTGAGTTTTAGAGAGGAGGTGGTCAGCACTTTCTGAAAGTCGTGACCTTTTAAGTCGTCTCAATTTGGACACCTAAAAATTCAGTCATAGAATATTAGGGTTGGAAGAGACCTCAGGAGGTCATCGAGTCCAATCCCCTGCTCAAAGCAGGACCAACACCAACTAAATCATCCAAGAGAGTCACTTTGAAAATTGTGGCCAATTGTTGCATAAAAAACTTCGCCCCGTGATTTACACTAAGAATGAGGACAGTAGCAAAGAGGTGCAGAAACAGGCTGGCTGCTCCTGCCAGCAACTGCCTCCATCAATTCATTCAGCTCATAAAATGCTTTGAGACATGCAGAGAAAGGAACAATTGCCCAGACGGAAATGAGAATGGGAGATGCCAAAGCAATAACCATGTGCCAATTTTGAAAGGGTGTTGACATACCAAGGATGGAATTGCTTAGGTTGGTCCAAAGGGTTAAAACCAGAAGTAACAGGGTGGAACTGAGCAAGGGAAAGATTAGGAAACATTTCCTGCCAATCTATTAGAGTGTGGAACAGACTCCCACAGAAAGCCCTGGGTCCATTGCTTGGGATATCTAAACGCAGACTCGATAAGGCCCTGTAGGAAACAATCCTGCACTGGTCAAGGGTGGGATAAAGGACCCAGCCAATCCTTCCTATCTCTCATTTTGAGGATGCTGTGCTTCAAAACAGGAAGGTGCATTATTGATTTTCAGACCCAGTGACACTGATTTTGTGTCACAACCCAGTGCCATGGCACAATGACACTGCACCATTGTGCCTTTTGATACCATGTCCTCCTGTCTTGACATTGCATCTTGATAGGAGGATGTAGGAGCCGTACCACATCGAAGTAAGGTCCTGCCATAGTGTCATGGTGAAGCCCCAAAGCCATTTTGTCCTTCAGGATAATAGCAGACAGGCTGCAGACCTGTCATGATGAATCTACTCCTTGAAACTTCTAACAGACCCGGAAGGCAACCAACCTCATGCTGCTTGGAGCCATCCCTTGTGCTAAGCAGTATTAAACTGTACAGGAACCTTCTCAGCATAGAATCGTAAGTAAGGTGTTCCAGAAGGTGGTGCTAGTGAGTCACTAGAAAGTTCTCTTCCTTACGGGTACTGAACTCATTTCCCAGCATGGCGCAAGGGGCTTCCTTTGTGGTCAGACATAAACCAAAGCCCCACTGCCCACTCCAGTCATTGAAGTTCTCATGATGTTATTTTTATAGGAGTAGGGTGTTTGCTGGTTTCCTGGCCAAATTCTGATTCATATTCTGCTTGCCCACATTTATTTTTCCTGTGATTTATACTGGGCACAGTTCTTCAGTTGGATACAGTGATCCCCTTCCCTTCCTCTACTCAACTCATGTGTGGTATTGCTGGGCACTTTCCAGATAAGAGGCAGCTGCGTTTCAGAGGTGGGTAAAGCAATCCCTATATTCACTTGGCATATTGGTAGGTTTGTAAAGTGCGTTAGGATCCATTGGCTTGGAAAGTGAAAGCTGCATGCAGTGAACAGGGCATTGGTGTTTGCCGCAGTAGTTCAGAGCAGGGGTGGTGTCAGAGAAAGGCAGGTTCCTTTAAACACCCAGCTCAGAAGAGCGCCTCTGAGTCTGGAATCCTAAGGCACAGAGCTCTGAATATCTGACCCCAGCAGGGTGGAGATAGTGTAGCTTGCACCATGCGTGTAGCTGCTTGCAGAGTGAACTGCTTGGCGTTCTGCTCAAGAGGCGGGACAGGGAGTTGAGAGATGAAAAACAAGCTGGGAACAAATCTAGCCAGCCTTCTCTCTCTCATGTGGGAGGCCATGGAGAGGCGCTGCTGAGAATCCAGTCCTCCACAAAGAAACACAGTTGGGGATAGGAAGCTGCTGCTTATGTTTTACCTCCCCATCCCCCCCCCCACCCGCATCCCACCTTTAAAATAAGCTCTTGAGTTGGGTGGCTGAGACTCTAGACTCTGTACACCAGGGGGCAGTCTAGACAATACTGGCGGGGAAGTAGAAAACGGGACTCAAAGGAGCAGGTGCTAGAAAGAGGCGTCTAGGGTGCATGGCGGGTGGAAATCTTTTCCTGGAGAAGTATGGAGCCATGGAAGACAAAGAGAAGTGGTCAGTAAGGTAGAGGGGCTTTGTGATTAAGACACTGGACTGTGACTTAGCGCTCACCTGGGTTTGGTCCTTGGCTCTGGCGTGGATTTGATGTGGGACCTTGGAGAAGTCGAGTGGGGTCAGATTGATCTTACCGCCAAGATCAATACCCCACGTGTAGCGCAGTTCTGAAACCCTGGACCGCACCTACTCATACTTCAAAGTGGCCTAGTAATATAAGAGGTAATTATTACAAATTCCTTTCTCCCCTCCCTTTGCCTGTCTTCTCTGCTGTGATAGAAAACTCTCTTTGTGCCAGGGACTGTCTCTGGATAACGCGTCGTAAAGGTTAGAGGTCACCGAACTTGGTTGTCAGCAGAGGAATGTGAACCTCTCTGAGGTTCCCTGCACAAAAAATTAACACCATAATCTGTGCAAATCAGTTGAAAAGAAAAGCAAGTTTGACAGACCCCTCCTTTGCGCTGCTTCCTACTATAGCGTGTCCACTCTCTACAAGCTAAACTGCGTTAGGCTTGGTCACTGCTCAGAGGTGAGGCCGTGCATGAAACTTAAGATTGGGCAGGAAGTGCTGGTGTGTGTCAGTCAGAGGTCCGATGGCCTCTGAGACGGGGCCGAACACCCTGGCCTGGAATCCAGGAGAGTTGTGTTACTGGAGTTCTGGTACGACCCCAGTTTTTATTTGCAGGGCCTAGTCACGTGATATGGGTTAGGGCTATGAAATCCCTCTCACACGGCAGGGGTCTATGTTTCCCCGACTCCAGCTGCAAGAGATGCTGTCAGAGCTGCAGGGCTTCTCAATGGAGAGTAGTTGAGGTAAGACC
Source organism: Caretta caretta (assembly GCF_965140235.1). Taxonomy (NCBI): domain Eukaryota; kingdom Metazoa; phylum Chordata; order Testudines; family Cheloniidae; genus Caretta; species Caretta caretta. The sequence continues at coordinate 150,338,451 of NC_134209.1, read as the reverse complement.
CACTTGGCTCCTCTTTGGTCCAAGTGGGTCAAGATCAGGAGTCAGGGATTCATCACCGCAAGCGAGAGTGGCAACTTCCCTTCTTTGCCTGTCCTCTGCTAATCCAGAAGAAGAAGGTAATTTGCCTTGGAATTATCACTGTTCTCGTAGGTGATGACTGCTACATTTCAAGGGGATTAGCACAGTGGGACCTGATTCAGGCCAAGTGTACACAGTGGCAGGGCTGTACCAACGCAGCTGTGCCGCTGTAAGATCGCTCATGTAGCCGCTCTATGCTGACAGGAGAGAGCTCTCCCGTCAACATAATAAAACCACCTCAACTAGCGGCAGTAGCTATGTCGAGGGGGAAAGCTCTCCTGCTAACGTAGTGCTTTGCACACGAGTGCGTACGCTGGCAACATTTATGTCACTCGGATGTGTTTTTTCATACCCGTGAGCGACCGAAGTTTTGCCGACACAAGTGGTAGTGTAGACATGCCTCAATGAAGTGAAGTTTCCCAATAAGCAGAGTGAACCTTCACTATAAAGAGATGGGAAAGTCCATTCAGATGCACGAAAGAACTTTTAAGAGTTTTGCTCCACTAGATCTGGAATTTTGCTGTGTCTGAGTTCAGCTGAAGTGTGCTCCAACTTTTTGCATAGTCTTCCTTCCTTATGATGTCTTATTGAAGGAAAACCAAAATAAAGCCGCATCCCAGCACAACTCAGAAAGCCCCTTTGAATGAGGAAACTGTTGGAGTCGGCAGACATATCAGGGAAAGAATGAAGGTCATACTTTGCATAATATATTTATCTTGGAAATCATAATTTTATTCAGGCTATCCAAGAATTCAAGTGCTGAAACTAACACTAAGTCAACAGCACTTATAGTAATGAAATAAATTCTTTATAACAATCCAGCAGAAGGAGTTGACATGGGTTTTGAATGGCTTGTTTTTATTAAAATTCTTTCATTCTTGCAAACCAGCATTGTCTGTGTTTCTTGGATATGGCCAATGCAGAGACCTAGTGCAAAGTCTAAGCTGGAGTTTATTTAGTCTGCCTGCCTGCAGCAAAGAAAAATAAAATGCTTAATAAAAGATTTCCTTCTGTGGGAGAGCCTGCAATTTGCAGATTGTAAGATAAGGGGGCTGTTTAGAGGAAGGTATAATTCTACAACTAAACAGAGATGGCATTCCCAGCAGAAGTTAATAGGAATATATCTTTAGCAGTTGCTTAATCACAGACCTGAGTGGGAGCCACTAGAATTGAAAGCTTAAACTGTTCTTAATTGTACTGTAAAGCTCAAATGAAAATATTTTTGATGCTCAGCCTTCATTAATCTAAATATGATTTAAATTCAACTGCACAGTTTACCTAGTGCCAGCAGTATATCAAACTCTTGTTCACAACCCTTCATACGAACTCTGTAAGGTCATTTGAAGCGTACCTTCAATGGTCTAACACTTCTAGATTCAATAATGTTCTAGGTTTCTCCTATTACCGCTTTTCCATTTCCCTGAATGGTAATATTTAGCCTCTACTTCCTGCCGCTTGAACTTTGCCCATGGATGTGCATGGTTTGTTCTCAAACGCTATCCTCAGTTAATCAGGTCATACCTGGTTGTTGCTATAGCATTTCAGGCCACAATCGGAGCAGATCTTACAGCTACTGTAGGCAAGGTTGGGCCTGTTCTGCCTGGGAGACACACAAGGATAACCCAGGTTCTGAAGGATTTTGTGATGGATGACAGGTGCCCTTCGGTGCTGCTGTGAGATCAGCACAAGAGCTTCTTAACCCCCATGTCCGCTCGTTCAAAGGAACCACTCGTCTGTCGGTCTCTGTGACCACCAAAGAAACTCCAGGCCCCGACATTCCCTCCGAGAGTTCTTCAGACTCCAGCGTCTTAGCCACGGGATAACAAGGAAAAGAAATGAACCATTCTTTGCCTCCTCGTCTCACAATACCTATGTGGGGGAAGGACCATTATCCTCATCTTACAGAAGGTATATATAGAGAGAAAATAACTGCCCGAGGCTACACAGCAGGTCTACAGCAGAGCCAAGGAAAGACCCAAGATCCCGTGAGTCCCTGACTTCCACTCTGAACATGAGCCCATGAACTATTTGCTTGGCCTTACACAGGAAACACAAGCTGCCAATGCCTCTGAAAGGAGAGAACAAAGCTAAAATATGCAACATGACTCTATTTCCATGTAGCATTGTTGGAACTTTTAAACAAGAGATTAAGTGACCCATGTGACTAATAGGTCTTTTGGGATGTGATTTAAATCAAAATTCCAACGTCTTGCGATCACTGACGTTCCCATGGCACTTCTTGCAGGAGCAATGGGCCTGGTCAAATTCAAGCACAACAATCTAGTTTACAGGTTTCAGAGTAGCAGCCGTGTTAGTCTGTATCCGCAAAAAGAAAAGGAGGACTTGTGGCACCTTAGAGACAAACAAATTTATTTGAGCATAAGCTTTCGTGAACTACAGCTCACTTCATCGGATGCATCTAGTTTACAGTCACCCTGCCTTTTGAGTCACATAGCAGATTCATCTCCACTCTGTCTTCCACAGTTGTGTATCATGCTTTCCAGCCACTCCTGTACATATAGCTTGTAAAGCCCTTTGGCATCCTTTGATGATAATAATAATAACAACTTCTATTTATATGGTGCCTTTCATCCCAATCACATGTATCCAGAGTAAGGGATCATTATTATAGATTTCTATTCTAAATGCAAAGCATACATGTTCGAAACACAACCCAGATCAGGCCCTGAGTACAGTTACTTGGCAACCAGCACTGAATTACCATTCATACTTCACTCTGGTGCACACGCAGCCCTTCTTAAGCATTCTGTACCTGCACATGGCTGTTCTCTTGTAGTTGGTTTGTTCTCTTGTGCCCTTTAGTTCCGTTCATTTAGGGCCAGATGCTGACACCCTTGCTCACATTGAGAAACTCCTTAATCCATGAGTGGCCTCGTTGCAGATCCTGAGCTGGTGCATAGCTCTTATCTACCTTAAGGTTTTAAACTGCCACCCACCGTCCTAGTATCTGAGCACACTAACTTCAGTGGAGCTATACCAGTGTGCACCAGCTGAGGTTCTGATCCATTGACTTCAATGGGACCACTCGTGGAGTAAGATTCTTATGTTACCCAGGGTATAAAAATCTGACCCTGGGAGAAATGGGTGTGATCAGAAAAGCAGCCATGTGAAAATTACATCTTACACAACACTGTTCCCTGTATGTCTTTGCACCCCATCTGCTTAGCTTATTGAAAACGGCAATTTTTTTAGTCTTCTTAATGCTGCAGAGTCAAAGCAGAGATGGGAGAACAATTTCTTTTGCCTTAGACACCGCCAACTAAATTGTCAACGAAGGTCTGACGGAAGAATCGCGAGGGTTGAAAGAACCAGAAAGACCACAGCTTGACTTTCAGATCCCCAGCTGGTTTCCACCGTGATGGCAGTCAGGAAAAAAAAATCCGCTCTCGATTCATAAACGGAGGGAATCCAACACCAACCGTGGAGCCCCACGAGGTCATTTTCACGGTGTCACTTTTCCCTTGAAGGGGTTATAACAGACCAAACTCGGAATGATCTATGGGAGAGGCCTACAGGGGGGGAGAGAATTATCTATTTTTGCACTCTCAAGCCAGGGTACACCGTTGGCTCAGTGGTTAAAATAAACACAGGCTTTTGCTGTAGGAAAGATTGATGGAACGCTGAACTGCCGAAGCACAAACTGTTGGATAGAAGTGTGGCTGGGACCACAGCGCCCAGAGATCTAGCATGAAGCAGTAAAGCTAGATGGGGGAAACTGGAGGAAATTAATGATTAAATAATGGATTCCAAATGTTGAAGTTCAAAGTTAAATCCTAATAATGGAGTCACTTTATGTTATGCTGCGCTCCGAAACGGATTGTTTTTCAAGGCAAAGTTGCAGCAGGGAGCATTCTGGGTAATACTATCCAAATTCCCACTAAGGTAATAAGGTGAAGATTTGGCCACACGGAATACTGATTTGATTCTGTTTGCTTCTGTGCCTACAGGATCGTTTCTTCAGTATTATTCCCAAAGCTTCACTCTGTGTGTTTGACTATTAATCCTGATGATTGGTGGCTGTTTGCCACTTGGAACATCGTTGCCCATTAAGGTTCCCCTAGAAAGAAAGAAAACAAGTTATTCAACAGTTTGGCCAAGGACGCAGTAAAATGCTTCTGTACTGCAACACTGGGCCAATGCTCACCATTGGATGTACAGGCTCAATGTGATGTGACCCGGATAGCTCTAAGCTTCCAGTGAGGAAGACCCAGTGAACCTGTCAGGGTGATTCTCCCCCTGCTGAATCCACATTTCATTTCTTTGCTTTATTTTTGATGCAGCTTGACTTCCAGAGGAACCAAGCATTGTCTGGATCAGTAGTGTCAAACATACAGACCACAGACCAGTTCTGGCCTTCCTGATGTATTCGTGTGGCCTGCATGATGTAGTCAGAGTGTGCAGAATGTATCTAGACCCTAGTGGATAAGGTATAAGACTGGTGTCAGAAAACCTGGGTGTTAACCCGAGCTCTGCAACTAACCAGCTGTGTGACCTTGGGCAAGTCATTTCACCTCTTTGCGCCTCATTTTCCCCTCCCAGCCTTTGTCTGTCTTGTCTATTTAGATTGTGAGCTACTCTGGCAGGAACTGTCTCTCACTATGTGTTTGTACAGCACCTAGCCCAAGGGAAGCCTGACCCCCGTGCAGGCTTTTTGGCACTACTGTAACATAAATAATAATAGTCTTGGACACTGATGGTCACATTTTCAAAACCAAGCAGCTCTAACACAGTGGCAGCGCTGAGGTTAAAAATCAGGGATCCTGGCTCTTGAGCTCAGTGATCAGATGGCTTGACCACAGTCTTTCTGTCAGTTGGGGCTGCACAGTGTAGCTGTTGGAGCTGGTCAGGAATTTCTCGATTAAACGTTTTTTTCTTAAAAAAATGCTGAGTCGCCAAAACCGAAACAGTTTGCAAAACTGGGTCAGTTTGGACACATCTCCTGACTCCAACCATTTTTGAAAAGAAACATTTAGAAATTGTCTAAATGTTTTGTTTTGACATTTTGGGCGGGGGGAGGAATCAGATTTTCTGACACCAAATGATTTCTCGTTTCAAAATTTAAGCTCATTAGACTTTAAAAAAGATAGAAAGATAGGCCAAATGCTAAACAAAACCGATTATCCTGAACAAAAATAATTTTTGGTTCATTAAACTTTTCGAGATTTTGACTTTTCGTCTTAATATAGGACAGAAAAAATTATTGAACCCTAAAAAATTTTCCCGGAATGGGAAAACCGTTTCCCACGCAGCTCTAGCTAGTATACTGTAATAACATTAACCACACAGGATCTGGAAATCTGCACAATGTGTGGACAGAAATTTTAGGGGAAAACAGTAGTGACCAAGGACAAATATTCTTTGAGACTGACCAACTGTTTTGCTAACTTTACTCATATTCTTAAGACAAATCATGATGGTTTAGATAGATTCACTGCGATCATTCATGCTCGTACACCTGCCTTAACATTTGTCTCTTTTAAAAAGTTATGGGCTCCCCAGTCATGTATGCACCTAAATGAAGAAGCCAGGTTTTCCAAAATACTCAGCAGGACCCACTGGATGCTGAGCACTTTTGAAAACCACATTTTTCGACACACGACAAAACTCTCATCATCATCATCATCCTCACAGCTGTGTTTAGTCCACCACAGGATGAAGGCCTCAGCCACTTGACATCACCAACGTCCCATCTTCGGATGTGGCTGTCACAGTTCTCTCTCTCCTCCTGGCCCAATAATTTGCTTCTCATATCGTTTGTAGGTCTGATTCATCCATAAGGTGAAATGGACGTTCGAAGGGGTGGCAAGATGGAGACCTCACTGGGGGAACAGTTCTGGTGGGAGATCTTCAAAGGTGGTGGCTCTGTTGCTCTGCATACTCTGAATCTGGGATCAGAAAATAATGAAATGTAAACATAGGACTGGATATGGTGCTCCTGTGATTGCAGAATGAAAGGAGCTGTCTGGGAAGAACATGGGAGTTGGAGAAAATAAGGAGTTTTCCACACCCTCAACCATCTCTCATTTATAGGACTGAAAAACCTTGAACCAAACTCTTCCAGAAGGTTATGAAATGTTCAGAGAGTTTCCCTGCCATCCCACTTTTGCTTCTGCCTTTGTCCTTCTGGAGCCCGAGATGTTTGCGGATGATACAAGCTGGGAGGGGTAGCAAGTGCTTTAGAGGATAGGATTAAAATTCAAAATGATCTGGACAAACTGGAGAAATGGTCTGAAGTTAATAGGATGAAATTAAATAAGGACAAATGCAAAGTACTCCACTTGGGCAGGAGCAATCGGTTGCCCAATATTCCCTCTAATTTTTGACAGGCCCTGTGTGCAAAAAATTTCTTCTGTGCAAATTTTTGTGCGCGTGGTGTTTCGCCGTGTGCACGGGGTTTAGGATCTGTGTGCGCGTGTACACGTGCACAGCTTAGAGGGAACAGTGGTTGCACACATACAAAATGGGAAATGACTGTCTAGGAAGGCATACTGTGGAAAGGGATCTGGGGGTCATAGTGGATCACAAGCTAATTATCAGTCAACAGTGTAACACTGTTGCAAGGAAAGTAAACATCATTCTGGGATGTATTAGCAGGAGTGTTGTAAGCAAGACATGAGAAGTAATTCTTCCGCTCTACTCCACGCTGATTAGGCCTCAACTGGAGTATTGTGTCCAGTTCTGGGAGCCACATTTCAGGAAAGATGTGGACAAAATGGAGAAAGTCCAGAGAAGAGCAACAAAAATGATTAAAGGTCTAGAAAACATGAGCTATGAAGGAAGATTGAAAAAAACTGGATTTGTTTAGTGTGGGAAAGAGAAGACTGAGAGGGGACATGATAACCATTTTCAAGTACAGAAAAGGTTGTTGGAAGGAGGCGGGAGAAAAAATGTTCTTGTTAACCTCTGAGGACAGGACAAGAAGCCATGGGCTTAAATTGCAGCAAGGGCAGTTTAGGTTGGACAGTAGGAAAAGCTTCCTGTCATGGTGGTTAAGCACTGGACTAAATTGCCTAGGGAGGTTGTGGAATCTCTTTCACTGGAGATTTTAAAAAGCAGGTTAGACACACACCTTTCAAGGATGGTCTAGGTAATACTTAGTCCTGCTTTGAGTGCAGTGGACTAGTCTAGATGACCTCTCGAGGTCCTGTCCAGTCCTACAATTCTGTGATTCTCTGTGAGAATACAGCTTGAGAGGGGATTTCCCCATGAAAGCACTCTCAGAACTCCTCATGCCTTTACCAGGGCAGCTTTGAAGCCTCTAGTGGCTAATTTAACAGGTGAAATCTTACTGTACATAAATATCTATCGATAGATATATTAACTCAAAAGGTACATCTGCACCCAGCTGGGAGCGTGCATCCTAGACTGATACACGCTGGCTCTGCTTGAGCTAACATGCTAAAAATAGCTGCGTAGCTAGGGGTAGCCCGAGCAGCAGCTCATATTAGCCAGCTGAGTACAATCCCACCCAGACCCCCCGGGTATGCTCTCGGGCAGCTGGCCCAAGACACCATCGGTGCTATCCCCGAGCTGTGCTGCTATTTTTAGTATGCTAGCTTGAGGGCTAGCATGGCTGTCGACCTGTGCCGGGAAGCACGTTCCCAGCTGCTGTGTAGGAGTAGGAGTATACCCACACTCAGCCATTTACACCATTTTCCAGCCGCCCTCAGCAGACATGTTAGACAAGCTTAGACTCTGTAGACTCAGACTTGCTTACCTAGACACACACCCACTTTCTAGCATGGGAGTTTCCTACCCTTACACATCATCTGTGGATTTGGCCCACTGAGGGTAAGAGAGTCGAAGCTGGCTTCACTCACATGTTGAGAGGCCAGCTCTAAAGGCAGCTCCTAGAGTTTGGATCAGATGCCGTTACTGCAATGAGCATCTACACCTCCGGATGTCTGTCTGAACCCAAACTCCAGCCCTTTTTGAAGTTGGCCCATCATTACCGAGAGCAGCCTGCGAAAATAATTTGAACGTAGTCAGGAATATTAGAAGGAGCATAAGCATTATGTTGTAGCTACGGCAATCCGCGAAAGCGGGCCAGATGGAAAAAATCAAATATGCCAGGTTCCCCTACACACGCAAGCTCTCTTTGTGCTCCTTTGACATAACTCTACTTCCTCACACCATTCTTTCATATCCGGTTGATGGATATTTTTCCATCTCGTGGTAATGCTAATCTTGGCACGGGGCTGACAGCAAATATAGAAGCTTCGATGCGTGATTTCCAAGCCGTTGGGAAGGATGCCGAAGAGTGGCTCGAGAGCAGCATGAGGAAATATAAAAGAGTTGTCAAGCTGAGATGCGATTGTGTGTGCAAGAGGCACAGCTCTCTCCAACGCCAGCTTTCTGGAGGTGAGGGCAACGCCGCCATTTCGGATGACGGGTTGCTGGGGAGGTCATTGCCAAGGTACAGACCTGGCAAAGGTCCCCCAGTTTTTTTTACTTCTACTTCTGTTGTATTTATCTGGTCCCTCATCACTGCAGTATCTGAGCAGCTCACCCTCTTTAATGCATTTATCCTGAAAACACCCTGATAAGGTGGGCAAGTACAATTATCCCCATGTCACTGATGGGGAACCGAGGGATGGAGAGACCACTGGACTACTCTTCCACATTAAGAGATGTAATGAAGACTATGGACAGATCCCCCACTGGTGGAAATAGGTACAACTCTGCTGCAACAGCACTGATTGACACCAGCTGAGGATCTGGTCCCTAAGAGTAAGAGAAAAGGGTGTAAAACTTGGGTATGGTAATGCACAGTGTAATGCTGTTTTGTGAGCATCCAGGTATCAGCAGGCAGATTTAAGAACCTAAGAATGGCCATACCGGATCAGACCAATGGTCCAGCTAGCCCAGTCTCCTGTCTTACGACAGTGGCCAGTGCCAGCTGCCCCAGAGGGAATGAACAGAACAGGGCAATGATCAAGTGATCCATCCCCTGGTGTCCAGTCCCAGCTTCTGGCAGTTGGAGGTTTAGGGACACCCGGACCATGGGGTTGCATCCCTGATTATCGTGGCTAAATGATACCTCAGTTGAGCTGGTCATTGTCTTTGGCAGGTCATATTGCTTTTATTGGATATCAGCAACAAATTGGAGTGCAGCCATCTCCGTTCTGGTGCCAGTCTCATCAGATCTCATAAGCTAAGCCACAATGGGACTGGTCAGTACCCAGAAGGGACACCTTCCAGGAAAGCCTATTCGGATGTGTTGATGACTCCATAGGTTATGATCTTCTGCTCTGAGTTCCTTCTAAGCTACTGGTACCAGGATTTGTGGTCGTGCTGGGAAAGCATGGGCCAGATCCTCACCTGCTATCATTTGGTGTTACTCCATCGACTTCAATGGAGATGTGCTCCTTGACGCCTGCTGAAAATCTGGCCCTAGATCTGCAGCCAAGGCCCAGGCTGACCTTAGTCATCAAAGATCTCACAGCAAGAGCACTGAGTCCTAGCAAAATTCCAGACTTGCATAATCACTTATATTTTGTCTCTCTAAAATTCACCCCCATCGTTTCATTGGGATGACACAACCCTCACTTCCCTTGCTAAAAACTGCTGTTTAGTGTTGCTGGAGCAGTGCTGCTATGTTCAATCTCACAACCGGTGCCATGGCTGCGGTGCCAGAATGATATTTGTATAGACAGGCTGGGATCCAAGTGGCTGAACGGTGCTATATAAATAGGAGGTATCTTTGATGGTTAGTTGGTCAAATAATGGTGTCATACATTTGTTAAGCCCTCGGTGGCTGGCAGGAACACTTCATTTCAGTTTCTCAAAAGGTAGGTGCTGGTAAAACTGATTACATCTGATGTTTCCAGGTGAGGTTGAAGTTGAATCTCATAAGTAACCCTTCATTAGCCACATTAAGCAGAGAGTGCATCAGGGAGATTCCTTCGTGGAATCTATACATTCCCTCCCTGTCTTGAGCACCCCAGTTAGTAGAAAGTCATTGTTATGTATAGGCAGGACCATTCATCCCCATAAAAAAATCAGTTAAATGAATAGGTGAAACAAAGGAAGCATGAGTCCAATTTTACAGATGGGAAACTGAGGCACAGAGAGATCAAGTGATATGCTGAAGATCACCCAGGATGTGGGTGGCAGAGTTAGGAATTAAACCCAATTTTCTCACATTCCCCGTCTCACGTCTTAAGCACAAGACCATCCTTTCAGGTCACCTTTCCATGGTTGGACTGCACTGAGACCACCAACCAGCTATCTTCAAATGGTTACAAACATTCAGCCGCTACTGAGCTGGGCTGATTTGAAATGATGATGTAGAGGTGGAAGGCTCTATCCCATTACCCGTCCCTGGTGGCATCTAGTCTCTCTCCTGTCTGGATTTTAACATGAGTGTACTTGGACAAGGCAGAACGTTGTTGGAGAGACCTGCCAGAAATTTTGGATATTCAAACACTTTATTTTTGGAGGCTGGAGAAAAGTTTAAAAAAATAATAAAACCACCCAAAAAGCATTGATTCCTCTTTTTTAAAAGGGGGGAACGGGACTGTCAATTAGTTTCTGCCAAAAAAATGTAATTCACTTCTACTTTGTTTCCAGCATCCTCTGCCATTTCGAGCGGTTCTCACACCCACACAGGAGTCTCTTTTATAGCAAGGCAGCAGACTCCTTCTTCATGACCCCTCAGCCGTTGTTGATTTATGAATTATTATTATTAATAGCATGTAGAAAAATCCCAAAACTTCAGGACTTTCCTTTCTCATTCTTTTCAGTACAGATCTGTGGGTCTCCACGGAGTTTCCCTGATGTGTTACATGAAGTTAAAGAACTTTTCCATGCTTAAAAAGGGGAGTGGATTCAGACTGGAATGACAAAGTGTGTGCTTGTTGGTATTACCGTTGGTTATTGATTTATAAAGTGCCGTTCCCACGTATCACAGCCCTGTGCTATGATCGGATCAAAGGAACCATGGAACAAGCCCTGAAGTAGTCAAGTAGTCTGAATCCAAACCCAGTTGTGAATGATGAACAATTCAAAATTCAAGCTGATCAGATTTTGGGTCCACTATAAAGATAGGTGTTGTTTGCTAAATTCCTATCAGATCCAGGTTGGGAACAACTCTCCCCATCACCGAGTTCAAGACTGGTTTGAACGTGTGGTTCCTTACAAGGCAAACAATCGGAACTTTCAAAGGATGGACCCTTCAATCTGGAGTTTAAGACAATGAACGTTGTCAGCCAGATGAACATCGTTGGATGGAGCTAACAGTTCCACCATTGTGTGGGTGACCTTCCAATATCTGGAAGACACAAAAGGAAGAGTTTTAAAAAAAAAACACTGAGAAGTTATTAGCACAAAACAAAGTACACAATGACATCTGGCCTGGGGATGGTGTGCTAATCTCAGGTTCTAGAAACCTGAGTTCTAGTCTTGTCTCTGTTGGTGGGTGACTTTAGGCAAGGCAAGTCCTTGCTCTGTGCCTCAGTTTCTCCTCTCTAAAATAGGGATAATGATACCAACCTCCTTTGTAAACCACTTTGAGATGAAAAGCACTGCATAAGAGCTAGGTATTATTAAATGTAGGTTGGCTTGTCGAAATAAGAAGAGGTAGAAGTGGATGTGTGTATATAGAATGTATGTAGTTAAATAAACAGAAAGTCATGGTTCATCTAAGCTATGAATATATATTGTAATGAGTTTGCAAAGGGTTACAAGATGCAAAGGGTCAAATTCTCCCCTCAGTTATTATTGCTAATAACTTCTGTAATGTCATAGATGTGCATGGCACTCTACAAAACAGAGGCCAAATCCCTGCTCCCAGGAGTTTGCAATCTTAAGCAAAGATAAAAGCCACAGGAGAAATGACAACACAGGGAGAAGTTGGGGTGAAGACTATAAGATGGGCATGGGTTACTCATGTAAATGTGCATGACTACAGAGTAACAGGTTCTTTTGGTTTTGTATATATATTTGAGATAGGTCTTAAAGGAGGAAACTTGGAGGTGTGCTGGATGGAGTCAAGGGGAACAGACATAAGGGTCACCATGAAAGAAGATACAGAGGTGACCTTTATGTCACAGGGAAGAAGAACAAAGAAGAGCCTAAACCAAATTAATAACTTGGTCCCAAGCATAGGGAATATGTGTTCAAGACAAGAACATAAATTGTTGGGCAAAAGTCAACATGGTTTCTGTAAAGGGAGATCATGTCTTACTGCTCTATTAGAGTTCTTTGAAGGGGTCAACAAACATGTGGAGAAGGGGGACTCAGTGGACATAGTCTACTTAGATTTCCAGAAAGCCTTTGACAAGGTCCCTCACCAAAGGCTCTTATGTAAATTAAGTTGTCATGGGATAAGAGGGAAGATCCTTTCATGAATTGAGAACTGGTTAAAAGACAGGGAACAAAGGGTAGGCATAAATGGTAAATTTTCAGAATGGAGAGGAGTAACTAGTGGTGTTCCCCAAGGGTCAGTCCTAGGACTGATCCTATTCAACATATTCATAAATGATCTGGCGAAATGGGTAAACAGTGAGGTGGCAAAGTTTGCAGATGATACTAAACTGCTCAAGATAGTTAAGACCAAAGCTTACTGAAGAACTTCAAAAAGATCTCACAAAACTAAGTGATTGGGCAACAAAATGGCAAATGACATTTAATCTGGGTAAATGTAAAGTAATGCACATTGGAAAAAATACCCCCAACTATACATACAATATGATGGGGGCTAATTTAGCTACAACAAATCAGGAGAAAGATCTTGGAGTCATCGTGGATAGTTCTCTGAAGACGTCCACGCAGTGTGCAGCAGCAGTCAAAAAAGCAAACGGGATGTTAGGAATCATTTTAAAAGGGATAGAGAATAAGATGGAGAATATCTTATTGCCCTTATATAAATCCATGGTACACCCACAGCTTGAATACTGCATACAGATGTGGTCCCCTCATCTCAAAAAAGATATACTGTCATTAGAAAAAGTTCAGAAAAGGGCAACTAAAATGATTAGGGGTTTGGAACAGGTCCCATATGATAAGAGGATGGGATGGGAAGATAAGAGGGTGGGAGGATCTGGCATTCTGTGCTCATTTCTGGGTTTCTCCTGCACAGAGAAAGGAGGAGGTGGAAGGGGAACAGACTGGAACTCCCATCAGTTAGTCTTGGAGAGCGACACTCCTGACTCCTTTACATTTGCACTTTGTAAAAAAAAAAAAAAATCCCCCATGTTCATTCATTTGCCCTTTGGACTGGGAAATAATGCAGGAGAGATTAAAGAGACTAGGACTTTTCAGCTTGGAAAAGAGGAGACTAAGGGGGGATATGATAGAGGTCTATAAAATCATGAGTGGTGTGGAGAAAGTGAATAAGGAAAAGTTATTTACTTGTTCCCATAATATAAGAATTAGGGGCCACCCAATGAAATTAATGGGCAGCGGGTTTAAAACAAATAAAAGGAAGTTCTTCTTCACTCAGCGCACAGTCAACCTGTGAACTCCTTGCCTGAGGAGGTTGTGAAGGCTAGGACTATAACAGGGTTTAAAAGAGAACTGGATAAATTCATGGAGGTTAAGTCCATTAATGGCTATTAGTCAAGATGGGTAAGGAATGGTGTCCCTAGCCTCTATTTGTCAGAGGGTGGAGATGGATGGCAGGAGAGAGATCACTAGATCTGTTAGGTTCCTGGCATTGGCCGCTGTCGGTGGACAGGATACTGGGCTGGATGAACCTTTGGTCTGACCCAGTATGGCCGTTCTTATGTTCTTAAGACAAGGGAAGAGCAGTATGAAAGACCAGAGTGGAGCAGCAGGAAGGCCATACTGCTTGTGCTGGATCTTCCTGCAGACTGTTGACATCAGTGTTGTATGCTGAACACATTCAGGACACGCCAGTGGGATCTGCACCGAGAAGGTAGAAGCACAGCCCACTGAAGAGGAAAGTTTTGTCTAAGGGCAGTAGACAGACAAGAAGCTTCCGCCGGTCGCGGTGAATGCTTCATGTGATGTCTTAGGCCTTCTTCCCCCTGGTCCTTCAGAGAAGGACTGTACTCAGAATAGATTTCCAACATCCACCTCTCTACCTGTTTCTAGAATGCTAACCACCATGGTATTGAGGTGTGAAATACCCAAGGGCTGGGAGTTTGGGGGTTGTTCTGGTAGGACCATCTACTCTCGTCCACCTTTGGTGAGTTTTTATTACTCAGTTTTCTGCAGAAAGAAGTACTACTCAGGAAGAAAACTTCTACTGGGGAAAGGCACAAGGAGAAATGCGTATCTTGCTTTGCATTCAAAAAGAGGAAGCTACTTCCCACAACTCCAAAAAAGAACTAGATAAATTCGTGGAGGAGGGTTAAAAAAAAAACTAGATAAGTTCATGGAGGATAGGTCCATCAATGGCTACTAGCCAGGATGGGCAGAGATAGTGGCCCTAGCCTCTGTTTGCCAGAATCTGGGAATGGGCGACAGGGGATGGATCACTTGATGATTCCCTGTTCTGTTCATTCCCTCTGGGGCACCTGACATTGGCCACTGTCAGAAGACAGAATAATGGGCTAGATGGACCTTTGGTCTGACCCCGTTTGGCCATTCTTATGTTCTCCAACTGTCACTGTAGAGGAGTTGCAGTCTTCCAAGCAGTCCGTGCCTTCACCCGTTCTCTTTCCATTTACACTCCCTTTCCAGTGTTATCTGATGCTGATAATGCCTTGCATGATCTCTGTGGTCCTCTTCACCATGCATCCTTAATCTCCACCTTTAAAGCCTTTCTCAAAGCTAACTTTTTTCTTTTTCCAGTGCTGACCCCACTCTCCTCTGCCAAATAATGAAGTGGGGAAATGGCAGGGGAATTTCAGGTAGCAGAGAATAGGAAAACCATGGGTTATGTTTGTAGTGTCCCAGCCCAACAGTGACAAGGCCCAATCCTGCTTAACATATGAGAGGAGGAGAAAAGGTCATAGCTCAAAGTGGGAACCCTCAAACAAAAGCACTAAGCCATGCTGGACTGAGAATAACGATTACTCAGCTCTATTCCCAACTCTGCCAGAGACCTAGGGTAAGCTACTTTGCTCCTCTGTGACGCCGTTCCCTTTTCTGTTAAATGGAGAGAACAATACCCATCTGCAGATGCTATCTGAGAGCTAAGGAGTATCTTTGTTGTGCAGTGAGGAAGGAAGATAAGAGGGTGGGAGGATCTGGCATTCTGTGCTCATTTCTGGGTTTCTCCTGCACAGAGAAAGGAGGAGGTGGAAGGGGAACAGACTGGAACTCCCATCAGTTAGTCTTGGAGAGCGACACTCCTGACTCCTTTACATTTGCACTTTGTAAAAAAAAAAAAAATCCCCCATGTTCATTCATTTGCCCTTTGGACTGGGAAATAATGCAATGGGTTTTTGCCTTCATTGCACAGAGGCTGCCTTTCCCATCCCTCCCCTATCTTTGGCCCATTGACACAACAGCACATGCAACCCGACGTCTCTGCTCCTGACAATGCTGTCAAGGAACGGCAGGATTTTGTATGGCTGCAGCCCTCTGCTCAGCATTATGGCTTTTTACTGTTGTGCACATCTGAAGGGTATAAATTAGCTCTATTCTGCGCCCCCTCCAGTCCCCCTCTCCATTTCTCTGTGGCATCAAGAGCTGTGAAGAGCAAGTCCCCTTGCCAGACACATCCCCATCCATCTGTCACTGTATTTTGTCAGGGCAGGGGATGTGGGAAGAGGGAAGATTTGGAATATTTATTCTATAAAGAGTCATCAGCTCTTGAAATGGGGATTAGGAGAAGTGGAGGAATCTGGCACTCTGTAACACCTGTCTCCCCTGTTCCCATGCATGTGGCAGTATGGCTCGCCACTTGCAAACATCTCGGTGACAAGTACACTTACCCGCCCATGACGATAACCACCGTGCCCTTAAACCAGCTCTCGAGGGCTGTTTGGTGCAGGAGGAGGTGGAATACCCAGGTTTAGTGCGTGTGTTTATGTCTACCCCTAGTGGTTGGCCCTAGCAATCACAACATGCCGCTGTTCATACTTTGAAGGTATTCCCCTTGAGGTCAAGTAGCAGATGCCCTTGGGTTCAGTCCCTGCAGACGTGGCGTCATGATGGGGCAGCAGGAAGGAAGAGATCCCTCAGGTCCCAGAACACGAAACTGGGACATTGTATGATGAAAGCTGTGGCAGAAAATGGTATTTATCCCTCCGTGACCCCTTCTTTGCTCCGCAGCTGAGCAATCTCCTGCCTCACACAGATTATATTTCACCCACACCACTTTCCTTTGCCTGTTCACACACTACTGTCTGAATGACCTGTTTGCCTCACTGCCTCCTACTCATATCCCCAGCCCCCTACACTCACCCACCATCACCCCCAGCTCAGAACCCCCTTGTGCCCCAAACCCTTAGCTCAGAATCCCATCCCACTAACACCCCCAGCTCAGAACCTGCTCCCACCTGATACCCCCGCACAGAACCCTCCAACTGACCCAGCTCAGAACCCGCTCCCATCTGACACCCCCAGCTCTGAACCCCCTCATGCCCCAAACTCTTAGCTCAGAATCCCATCCCTCTAACACCCCCAGCTCTGAACTCCCTCATGCCCCAAACTCTTAGCTCAGAATCCCATCCCTCTAACACCCCCAGCTCTGAACTCCCTCATGCCCCAAACTCTTAGCTCAGAATCCCATCCCTCTAACACCCCCAGCTCTGAACCCACTCCCACCTGACACCTCTGTACAGAACCCCCAACAGACCTCAGCTCAGAACCCGCTCCCACCTGACACCCCTGCACAGAACCCCCCAACAGACCCCAGCTCAGAACCTGCTCCCACCTGACACCCCTGCACAGAACCCCCCAACAGACCCCAGCTCAGAACCCGCTCCCACCTGACACCCCTGCACAGAACCCCCCAACAGACCCCAGCTCAGAACCCGCTCCCACCTGACACCCCTGCACAGAACCCCCCAACAGACCTCAGCTCAGAACCCACTCCCACCCAACCCCCAAGCTCAGAATCTGCTCCCAGCTGACACCCCCCCAACTCAGAACCCCCTCCCTCCAGGTAATTAACCCCGTGGAACCCCAACTCAACAATTTTGCACATGGCTGCAGTGTAGAAGGGCCGTTCGCACCCTCACCAGCC
Source organism: Caretta caretta (assembly GCF_965140235.1). Taxonomy (NCBI): domain Eukaryota; kingdom Metazoa; phylum Chordata; order Testudines; family Cheloniidae; genus Caretta; species Caretta caretta. Next base: position 150,321,248 of record NC_134209.1, on the reverse strand, counting down.
TGATTGACCAGGGGTTGGCTGGAGGACCAGTAGGAAATCCCACCCCTGAGGCCCTGCTCACAGCCTGCCTCTCTATGCCATTCCAGAGTGGGAACTCAGCCCTGGGATAGGGGATTGGCTGCAGCTCATCTGGGCTCGTCGGCTGGCACAGGGGAGGAACTGCACGGCTTAGGTGACAGTACTGTTGGAAGGAGGAGGGGGCCCAAATGCAGCCTGGACCCGGGGCCAGGAGATCAGCCCAACACATCGGAGGAGCCCTGACTGGCACAGCGGCCATGGGGATGGACACCAGGCAACGCAGCAGAGACCAGGAGTCACCCCTCCCAGCTTGCTTTGCAAGGGGCAGGCGGTACCCAGTTAGGACTCAGTGGAGTTAGAGAGCCCCTCTGCATACCTAGGCACTGGGGACTTCAGCAGGTTGTGCTGTTGCTGGAGGGTAGGGGATTATTGGCATTCGGCCGGGGATGGTGGCTCCACCTCCCTGTGTATGGTTGCCAGGTGTCCAGTTTTCAGCCGGACATTCCAGTCAAAAAGGGGACCTGGCAGTGTCCGGTCAGATGTACTGACCTGACACCAAAAGTCTGGTTACCATGGGCGGTGGGGTAAGGTGCCGGGTCATCAACCCGCACCAGCCTTTGCTCAGCTGGGGCCGCCTCCTATCTGCATCTCACGAGCAGGCAGGCAGCAGGTGCCGCAGCCCGTGGAAGCTCCCTTCCCAGCCCCAGAGCAGAGGGAGCCTAGCTGGGGGGTCGAGGGAATGTGGAGAGGATCGAGCAACAAGGAGACAAAATTATAACACGCTTTCTAAAGATTAATCTTAATTAACAACTTATCCTCCTGATTAAGGAAGCTTGTCTCATCCAAAGTTCCCTTCAGCGTTTTCAGCCAAGCCTGACTGAGATCCCTCTTCCATGAACTTAACTTAAGTTCCATGAACTTAAACTTGCTGTCTATTTACTGCCTATGGTGAAAGATTGCAGGATGTCCTCTTTGTCCTCCAAATATACTAGAGCAAACCTTTGAGGTGTACCTCAAGATAGGGTTCCCTCCCCTTGCTGTTTACCTCGTCCTGTTACTTTTTTGGCTCTGAAGTTTTTGCAATCCTTCATTAGCATTTAGTTCAGATGGTGAGGAACCCCACTGTGAGCCAGACAGTCCTGAATTTACATGTTAACAGCCAGATAGAGAAACCTTTCTTATCTGACAGAAACCGTGTTTTCCCCTTTGCTGATGACCAGCTCCTAGACACAGATTTTAAGAACATAATTTTCAGTATCTCTACATAATGCCTTATGCAATGTCCGTACATGCATTTTGCAAGGATATTGATGACCAGTTGCGACAGCAGCTTTTGTTTGAGATGTCACATGACACTCTTTGGTAAACTAGAATGTACATGCCAGACCCAGGAGTCCTCTGTAACCCCTCTGCACCCCCCTAGCTAGTTGGCATGACAAGGTTCTTGGGTCACAATTACATCTGCCTCCTGCAGGGTTTCTTGCATGTTCCTCTGAAGCATCTGTTGCTGGCCGTGGTCACAGATGGACCTTGCGTCTGATCCTGCCTGGCTATTCCTAGGTTCTCTTCCTTCTCCTGAGCCTCTTAATTTCTCTGTCTCTGTTAGTGGCCTGAGATCACAGAATGCTCACCTTGCACAGAGATTTTCCATTCCCTGCACCAGTAACTTCCTTCTGGTGTGCATTTTTTAACTTGTTCAAACAATGGCTCCCCAGACAGGTTCATTCTGTGAATGAGACACATCTCTATGTTGGCCATGTTTTCTCTCAACCTCCAGTTCCTAACTGCTTGGTTTTGTTCTACAGACTTCCAGGTAGACCACTGGCAAGACCCGTCTCCAAGCCTGGGAGCCATTCCTTTGTATGAAAGACACACTACAGTATAAAGTTGTTACATTCAGACAGAGGAAACAGAATACAAATATCAGAGCAAGTAAAAAAAAAAAAGGTACAAAATCTCACCAAAAAAAGAAAAACCTTCTGAAATTTTTTACTTTGTTTTTGACATTTTTCGAAAATTGAAAAATTCTAACCAGCTCTTTAGTCTGGCCAAACCAAAGTTAAAAAAAAATCTTTTTTTTATTGACTTGAAAATTTTTGAAATATCAATGACACTTTTTGAAAATCAAAAACTTCCTCCCAATTCTAATTATTACAGTTTCCAAGAGGGACGTGTTCTCCTTTACTGTTTGTGTGGTAGTCATGCCTAGAAGCCACCAGCAGGATGTGGGCACAATACAGACACAGAAAAGCCTGTCCTTGCTCCCAAAGGCTTGTGTAACCCATGTACCTAATAGGGAGCTATCTCTTTAAGAGATCTATGGAGAAGGGGTGGGGGAATAGGAATGAGTTGTGTCTGGGTCATTGTTGCAAGGCAGATGCGCCATTAGCACTCCACACCTAGAAGTTTCTGGAATTGGTTGTGGCAGACTTGGGCATGCTCAATAGGTTCCCTGTGGCTGGACTCAGACTCCATGGAGGTAGGGTTGCCAACTTTCTAATTGCAGAAAACCGAACACCCTAGCCCCGCCCCTTCCCTGAGAACATGCCCCTGCACAGCCTCTGCACGGCCCCTTTCCCGAGGCCCTGACCCCCTGCTCACTACATCCCCACCCCCCTTGGATCTCTCTCCCTCACCCTCACTCATTTTCATTGGGCTGGGGCAGAAGGCTGGGTTGGGAGGGGGTGAGGGCTATAACTGGGGGGGCAGTCTCTGGGGTGGTGCCAGAAATGAGGGGTTCAGGGTACAGGAAGGGGCTCTGGGCTGTGATGGGGGTTGGGGTGCAGGGGGGTGAGGGCTCCGTCTGGGGGTGCAGGCTCTGGGGTGTGGCTGGGGATGTGGGGCTTGGGGTGCAGGAGGGGGCTCTGGGTTGGGGGGAGCTCAGGGCTGGGGCAGGGGGTTGGGGTGTGGGATTGGGGCATAGGCTTACCTCTGGCGGCTCCCAGTTAGTGGCGCAGCGGGGGGCTAAGGCAGGCTCCCTGCCTGTGCTGACTCCGCACTGCACCCTGGAAGCGGCCAGCAGGTCTAGCTCCTAGGCGGAGGCGCGGCAGGTGGCTCTGCATGCTGCTCTCCCCCGCAGGCACTGCCCCTGTAGCTCCCATTGGCCGCATTTCCCAGCCAATAGGAGTATGGAGCTGGTGCTCGGAGCGGGGGCAGCACGCAGAGCCCTTTGGCCACCAAGCCTATGAGCTGGACCTGCTGGTTGCTTCTGGGGTGTAGCGTAGAGCCAGGACAGGTAGGGACTAGCCTGTCTTAGCTCCACAGCACCGCCAACCAGACTTTTAATGGCCCGATCGGTGGTGCTGATCAAAGCCACCAGGGCCCCTTTTTGACCAGGTGTTCCGGGCAAAAACTGGACACCTGGTCACCATACATGGAGGGCAAGTAGTACAAAAGGCCATGTGCCCTGTGTGGGCTGGGAGAAGCTGAGCTGCAGGAACAGAAAGCTGGCTGTTTTCCCCTGACTTTGCAGCATTTTGCAGCAGGTTAGTAATATTGGTAACCCTCCAACAGGAAAGCCCTAGCAGTGAGAATTACACAGAGGGGCAACTGGGAGGGACAACTAATTTCTTTTATTTTAATTACATACTTGAATGTTATTTGATTTTAGCCCAACTGTTTCAGTTTAATTGCCTCAACTAGTATGATTCACCAACTTTTCTCTTATTTAAATGAGGTGATGGGGAAGGATAATATTTTGCTATTACCCGTTCATATGTTTCTTGTAACAGGGTTTTTTAATCTGTGTGAATGGGTAATTAGTTAACTAACTGAGTTATGTCGGCAAAGGAGGAGGAAGAGTCTGCATGAATTGCAGCTGAAGGTTTCCTCAAGCAAGAGGAGAGAAGATATTATTGCAGTGCTTTTAACTCAGCAGACTGTACATTTTGGTGATCAAAGACTGTAGATAAGACTCAGGTGACCTCACCCTGAGCTTTTGGGAACTCTGAGTTACCTCTCACCTTCTTCCTTCTGACCTGTTTAGATTTAATTTGTCTTCTTTCTTTATTCTGATGTACACCTGTGAAGATAATGTATGTGGATTATGATGTATCCTTAGTATGTTGCTGAAATTAAGTTATTCCTATTATATTTCTTTATCATTATACGATTTTATAAAGTTGGTACTTAAGAATTAAATTAATTCCTTTTGTTCTTTTGGGGACTTGAATGCAGGGAGCCTGACCCTGTGCAATCCTTGCAAAAACCCTCAGTGGCTGAATTCTGGGTCTCCACGTGCTTTTCTGTGGGAGTGGGGCTTTTTAGGCACTGGAGAAGGGCAGCGAAGTAAACTTTAGCCCACCCAAAGGTTACACTTGCAGTCTAGGTCCACACTCCTACAAATGCTTCATGCCTGTGAGTAACTTCACTCATGTGAGCTACTCCACTGACTCTAATGGGATCACACTCATGAATAAAGCTGTGTGTGTGCTTAAGGGTTTGCAGGCTCCTAGCCCTAGGTGTGAATAACTTGGCTGAGGACAGGGACAGGGTGGCCTGCCTGAATCAGAAAAGCATAAAGCCCCAGGAGGAGAAGAAATAGTTGAGATGTTTTTTATAGATTCCGAGGTCAGAAGGGACCATTGTGATCATCTAGTCTGACCTCCTGCATAGCACAGGCCAGAGACCTGGCCCACAATAATTCCCAGAGCAGAGCTTTTAGAAAAACATCCAATCTTGGTTTAAAAATCGTCAGGGTTAGAGAATCCACAATGACCCTTGGTACATTCTTGGTTGATTACTCTCCCTGTTCAAAATGTACCCCTTATTTCCAGTCTGAACTCGTCTAGCTTCAACATCCAGCCATTGGGTCATGTTGTGCCTTTCCTCGCTGGATAGAAGAGCCCATTATTAAATATTTGTTCCCCTTGTAGGTACTTACAAACTATGATTAAGTCCCCGCTTCATGACACCTTCTCTTTGTGAAGCTCTTTCCTGGAGCTCAATCCCTGAAAGGCAGGTTTTCTAATCATGTAATCATTCCTGTGGCTCTTCTCTGAACCCTCCCCAGTTTATCAGCTTCCTTCTTGAATTATGGACACCCGAACTGGACACAGGATTCCAGCAGTGGCTGCACCAGTGCCAAAGATAGAGGTGAAATAACTTCTCTGCTCCTACTCAGGATCCCCTGTTTCCATAGCCCAGCATCGCATTAGCTGTTTTGGCCACCCTGGGAGCTCATGTTCAGCTGACCACTTAACTGATTCGGGGGTACAGCTAGGAGTAATGGGATGAATTTGAGCAAGAGAAAAATATCAGAGTGGAATATCAGGGGGAAAACTGTCCTAACAGTGAATGCTGCTAGCTTGTAAGCGAGTCTCCCCAAGGGAAGCCGTGGAAGGCCCAGCCCTTGAACCCATTTAAAACCAGTTTGGAAAAAGCACCATACGCCATTATTCCAGAGCCAGGGAACAGTCACCAGCGGGGCTGGGAGAACGAACATAACGACGTGATAGGTTTTTCCATCTCCTCATTTCTGCAGTCCTGTGAACTAGTAACAAGAAGCCGAGGCCGGGGCCTGCTGAGCTGAGTTCTGCTCCTCTGTTTAGCATCCCGGGCGCACAATCGCACTTTGCTTTGTCAGAGGAGGCTGAAAGGAAAGCCCTGCGGAAATCTGGGGGTGTCTCCATTGATTTCTCTTAAGCCTGGGGAGGCAGTGCAACATGGTCGCTCCACATGGGAGCTCAGTGCCAGGGTAGATTCACTGTCTATTATCATAGGCATTTATAGGGTACCCTGAGGGTCCCTCCTCGAGGATTATGGACCAGAAACCACCACCTCTTTACAATAGACTCTGGTTACAGCCTCCACGCAGGGCTGCAAATACAACGCCGGTACCTTCATGCCATTGGACATGCAGCGGCAGCTCAGCCTCAGATGCAGCTCTTGGGACCACCGTGAGGAGCATGTGGGATTACCACGGTTCTCCCAACAGACCCAGAGCAATCAAGTGACCCCACTGAGGCAGTACAATCCATCAGTGGCGGAGCGGGGATTAGAACCTACGTCTCTTCCTCATCCCGGTGCACCGGTCAGAGAGCGAAGAGCAGCTCCCCCTCCATCTCCTCTTACTCACTTTCCCCACCCAGGCCTGCTTCTTCATTCTCCCACCCATCAGCTGGCATACCACTCATCCCCAGAGCATAACCCGCCCAACAGCTGCGCCTCCTCCCCTAGGCTGGCCTGCACAGCTGCAACTGTCGAACACGTGTCAGACAGCAGCTGGCTTCTCCTCTAGGTCCTCCATCCGCACTCCCGGCTGCCCTGGCCGTTCCCTCCACCAGCCCTCCTGCTTGTCTCTCCAGATGGCACCCTCGCAGGCACTGAGGCCTAGATCTAGACTTCATGGGCCTGTTTGTTAGCCGGGCCCTGCTCATGTGTAACCTCTGCTCCAGAGTAGCAATTTCTCCACCTCGCCGGTCATGTCCCGCTCACTGCCAAGTACAGCGATGATGACACAGTCGGCTCTGTCTTGTCCCACAGCCAACCTCTTTGACCTTTGGATGAACCCAATAAAAAGTGTGTCTTTGGAGCACGCTCTCGCCCGTTCCACATCTGCGACCAGTTCCAATTTAAATTCTCTTTCTGTTTGGAAGAGGAAGTGAAAGGAGAGTGAGGAAAAGTGATAGTAAAAAAGCTGGAAAGGAAGAAACCGAAAAGAAAGAAAACCGAGGGACAACCTTCCTTTGGAGGGAACTGGGCAAAACCAAAATAAATGAATGTTTTGTAATAAAAATATAATATCCAGGCAGACTTTACCCCCAGACATTAGTTTAAAATAAAACAAATGCTTTTGTATTTTTCTCTTCTATGTTGGTCCCATCTCTCAGAAGCTAGACGGGGTCTCTTTTGGAATGGTGGCTGGGGATGTCAGTAAAAGGTGACTGGGGAAGTCAGTAAAAACTAGCTGAAAGGCTAGTCTCAGAAGTGCTGAAAGCCAGTTGAGGCACAATCCAGCTTTGAGTTACTAAACACAGGTCAAATCTCGACCACATGACATGGCAAGCATCTGACACTTCCTCTGTGAAACCTCATTACTGTAATGCAATACCTCTAGAGAGCTTGGTGGGGACTGAACTCCTGACCTCTAGCTCTAAAAGTCTCTGGCTGCCTCAGTTAAATAGCCAAGCTCCTGAGTAGCAGATTCATCAGCCTCTATACATGGACTGGCCACTAGAGGGGGACAGAGAGCTTGAACCATCTTAATCTCGTCAATCAGAAAGTTGTTAAACGGCCAGCTGCGTCTTTCGGGAGGTACCAGAAAATCTTCTCTTTAGAAAATGCTCTACACCTATTAGCATTGATTGTGCTCACAGTTACCCGGCTGTAAATGAGATACTGTGGGCCTGATTCTTGTCTCATATATTTCCTGCATTCTGCATGTATCCCCACTTGTGGTTTAATTGCTCTGGTGGGACCATGAGCCAGAGCACTGAGCCAAGAGATTTGGGTGTTGTTTCCAGCTCTGCCACAGTGTGACCTTGGGCAAATCACTCAATGTCCCTGTGTCTCAGGGATAGTAATACTTCCCTCCTCTCATCCTTTGTCTGAGCTAGTTAGATTGTAACCTCTTTGGGGCAAGGACTGTCTATAACCAGGTATTTGTACAGCACCTAACACAACAGGGGCCCATTCTCAAGGGGGGCCTCTAGGTGCTACCATTACTCCTGGGAGAATTCTGCACCAAAAAATTAAAAATTCTGTGCACAATATTTTAAACTTCTGCATCTTTTATTTGTCAGAATAACACAATATAATCAGCAGGGGTCCCAGTCACCATGGGGCTAACGGCAGGAGTATGGCTGGCCTGCCATTACTGTTCCCTGCACAGATGGGCTGCCATTAATTTTTCCACACAGAAATCACAAATTCTGCATGAAAATATAAAATTCTGTGCGGAACATTAATTCTGCACAAATTCTGCCTTGCTCAGTGACCCAGAATTCCAGCAAGCGTATACCATCATATATATAATAATATGTATTCTGTGAGGCAGGGAAGTCTTATTAAGTCCCATTTTACAAGGGGGAAACTGAAGCTCAATGATTTGCTCGAGGCCATGTGGCGCACTGGGGCACAGCTGGGATTAGAACTCAGGAGTTCCTGGCTTCTGGGCCCCATTTTGAAAGCTGGAAAGCAATACAGGGGAGGGGAGAAACTCTAGCATTCGCTTCTCCATTTCCCGATTTCCACTGAATGTGAAAATGGTTACTGTCAGCATTGAAGGCCTTTGCTGGTTATGAGCTTAGCAGCAGAGCATTTGACAGGAACGCAGCAGAGCTGAGAATTGCCAGTGACTTCTCCCTACAATATTTCTGTGTCGCGCACACGGGCTGTCAGAGGGATGGCAGGAGGGAGCAGGATCATGTGGAGTGATAATTTGCCACCACTGAAATGCAACCATCTCTGGGGTGGAACACTGAATCATTTCCTACCAGCAGCAGGTGTTTCTTAATTGCACTAGCTGATGCAAGAGGTAAGATTTTAGGCAGACAGAATGCAGAAATTCAAACATTTCAATTAATTTACTCAAAACGACTTTTTTTTTTTTGGATGTCTCCCTGGTTGTGCACTCTGGGTCCTGACTGATATTAAAAGCAGAAATACAGAAGTATCATGAGAATGGCACCAATCTCTGGAACCAAGAGACTTCTCTGAATCCATCTGAATTTCAGAGCAACAGGGTCTGTAAGCCATCACCACACCTGGTGGATGTTGGTTACATTGCTTCATGCACAGCTGAAAGGAGCTCAGATATCATGGTGATGGGCATGGCATAACTGCTGTATGACTTTGGACAAGTCACTTCAGCTGCCAGTTCTTCCCCCACCTTGTCTGTCTAGTATGTCGACGGTTGGTTATTTGGAGCAGGGATTATCTCTTACTGTGTTTGTACAGAACCTAGCACCAGGGAGCCCCTATCTCAGGCAGGGTCTGTAAGTGCTAGAATAAAAGGAATAATGTGATGAGCCAGGTTAAACCATGTTATGGGATGAGTTTAAACAGCATTGAAATTGATGTATGAACGGCCCTTCAATTAAGATTGCTCTGAGAGACAGTTAAAGGGCCACACAGAAACTAGCAGCAGATGGGCAGAGGGTTCGAGTGGTATCGTTCTGACCAGGTGGGGGAGGGACAGAGACAGTGAGTGGATGGGGATGTATGTGTGCATGAGAAAGACAAGAAGCTGAGAGATGCAGAGCAGAAAGCCAAGCAGCAGCCTGTAAGTGTGGCATGGCCCTGGGAGAAGCTTAGACCGAGCTTTTGGATCTGGTACTGGCTAGAGGCTTGGGGCTGTAGGTAAAGAAGCTATCTCCTGGTTTTGGTTCCTTGTGTCTTCAGAAGGACTTTGTACATTCCTTGTAGATAAATGACTGCATCAAAGAAAATACCAGACACCGTCATCAATTCTACTCCCAACTGGAACATCCCCAGGGCCCAAATTTTGACTAGCTGCTGCTGTGCGAAAAAGGAGTGATTTTAATCATAATATCAGAAGAACCTAGATCCTACACAGTTCAGCTGCAGGTCTCAATCCATAAAACCCAACGTTCAGGGCTGTTTGCATCCAGGGTTCTGATTTACACCGTTAAAGGCTGAAGTTTGGATCCAGATTTGGATTTCTCTCAAGTCCAGAAAGTTCAGGTTCAAGATTTTAACCACTGGGCCATGGCTAGGCCCTGGCTGCAGCCCAGGAAGAGGCAATCAGGTTGTAGCTGGGCTCCCTGACTCAGTTATTCTTGTAGTGCACATGGTGCCTAAATGTCAAATCAGGGGCAGTGAGCCTTCCTAAAAGTGGGGGGCCAGGACCCTCTGCCCCCTCTGTGGCCCTGCCCCTCCTCTTTCCCAGGAGGCCCTGTCCCCAGCCAAGCCGGCAGCTGAAGCCCGACCAGAGAGCCCGGGCCCCTCCACCTGTCCAGAGTGGGGAGCCTGAGAGGAGCCCCCGGCCCATGTCCCCGCACCCTGGGCCCACTGCCCAGGGCAGGTGGAGGGTCCGCGGCTCCACACAGCTGCCCGGGTGGGCTCCAGCTGCCGGCCTGGCTGAGGGGTAGGGCCTCGCGAGGGAGAGGAGGGGCGGGGTGGGGCCCGTGGGGAAAAGTGGAGAGGCCATGGCCCCCTGGTCCCCGCTATTCTGGTGCCCCTGTGTCAAATGCTATGTCAGTTTCTGGCCCCTCTCATGGTCAGGCAATGTCCTGAAACATTAGGATCCCCAGCCTGCGTCACTTCAGGTTGTTAGAGATGCTGGATTCTGGAGACTCAAGTCCTCATCCTCCAGACAGGTCAAAGCTTTCCTCACACTCTGTGACACTAAGCTGCCTCGGCCCTGTTCCAGAGCGGGTGCGGGCATGTTGTGGATCAGAGTCTAGTCCCTGCCTCGGGCCCAGTCCAAAGCCTGAATAAAGGCAATCAGAGCCTTTCCATCATCTTCCGTGAGTTTTGGCTAAGCCCCCACGTCTTTAGCCTCTTTGCTGAGACAGCCAGGCCAGGGGCCAGTTGGTGCCAGCTGTGTCCCCCTGTGACTTGTAGCCTGACTAATGCAATCCCAGGTGCTACCTCTCACTCATAGAACTGAGTCATCCTCACTTTGGGTCTGGCTGCGCCATCTGTCTCAGTGATGCCCTGCAGCAGTGAGTTCCACAAATGGTGGTTGCTTTTTAAAATATTTCCTTTCTCAAATTTTTTTTTCAGATTAATTCAGTGCTAGTTAAAAACACCAGACTGACAACCCCATCTCCGCATGTGACTGAATATCTCCAGAGCAAGTACACCACAAGCAACCGCAGGGCAAATGTCTCCTCACTTCTCTGCTAATGTGCCTTAACTCTCTCCTGGAGTGACCATGTCGAGGGGTGAGAGGTCATTTCTTGTCATTACTGCTATTAACGATATGTACAGCAGCCTCTAAAGGTCCCACGGAGATCAGGGCATATGCATAGTCAGAGAAGGTCCCTGGTCTCGAGTTTAATCTAAATAAACAAGGGGTTGGAGGGGAAACAGATGCAGAGTGGGGACATGACTTGTCTAAAGGCTCACAGCCAGTCAGTGACAGAACTGGGTTAGGTCCCAGGTCTCCAGACTATGCCCTGTCCATTAGACCACGCTGCCTCTCCCAGCACTCTCACCACAGACACCTTGTCAAGGCCTGGGCATGGGAGGCCCGTAGCAGAATTGGGCCCTCGGCCTCTTAGCCTCACTCACTGGCACCTGCCCTTGTTTAATGGGCAAGGACAGACAGGACCAGCGGTGCGTCTCCCTTCAAGCTGAAGGTCAGGTCACAAACATCCAACGGCTGCTCACTTCCCGGAACTGTTGCTGTCCCCGTCATCCCACCCTACCCTGGCTCAGGCTACCAGGGCGAGGCATCAGCACGCGGGCGTTTTGCGCGTCGCGGGCAGGGCTGTGTTTCCACTCCAATAAGAGCCATGCTAACAGCTTGCTAAGTCACTGGCTAATGGATCTGCATTGCTGAGATGCTTTCCAAAGCCTGTGCTGGATCACTGACACCTAGCAAGAGACGGAGCCATCTCAAAGCACTCCCCCTGCCCCCCAGGAGAGAGAGGAGGAGGAGAGACATAGCGGGAGCAAATAGGAGGGTCTCTTATTTTTCTAAGACGTCCTTAGTAGCTGGTATAATTGTCCCGGCTAGAAAGAGGCCAGCAGTAAGAGTGCAGTCAGAGTGACGGATGACAGTAGGAGCTCGCACTCTTCGCATCAGTGCTATAATTAACGAGGGAAATATGAGTTTCATGAGCTCTCGGACATGATCTTAGCGTGCAGCGAAAAGGAACCAATGATGATATTTCCCCCACCCCCCTCCTGCAAACCCATGGGAGAACAACAACAGCAGCTGTGTTGATAATTGTCCTCAGGCCAGCACAAGAAGTCATGTCGCTTAATGAACTACTGGAAGGCATGCAGATACTATAGTGAGGAGCATGGTATAAAAACCTATACAGAACAAAATAGAAACCTCCAGGGAAAACCTAGCTGCCATAACAATAAACCCTAATGCAGTGCTTTACACTGGTAGATCTCAAAGTGCTTTACAAAGAGGTCAGTATCATAATCCCCATTTTACAAATGGGTAAGCCGAGTCACAGAGTGTCTCACCCTAAGTAACCCAACAATCAAGGGGCAGAGCTAAGAATGGAGCCCAGATCTGAGGAGTCCCCGGCCCATGCTCTGTCAGGATAGGTTGTAGTGCTGGTGACTAACTCAGTGGGTTTTTAAGGCAATACTGACTTATGTCCCAATGTGACACTAGGCTGTGCTTTATCCAGGAGATGTAAAACTAAGGTCCGGAACCCCTTGTGATCATTGAAGATCCCGTTGCACTGTTCACAGGAGTCGAGAGAAATGGTCTCCTGGGCACATCCTTTCTGTCTCCCTAAATTCACCCTGTAGTTTCAGTCACACACTGTAGTGAGGTTCTGCTGTGCATTGCTAGGGGGCTGCTATACCCCACCCAAGAGACAGCTGCAGTTCAGGGCGAACCAAGGGATTCCTGTGTATTATCTGATGAAGTGTTTGGGGGCCTTTGGGGTGAAGCCTCTCTAGCACGAAGATGGACTATGATCACATTTGTCTTCAAAGCTGATCTACAATTCGCACAAGGGAGGGGTTGCAGGAGAGGTCCCCAGAGAAGCAATTTCTTGCTGCTCAGAAGCCCGTTTAGTAGAACCAGTTGGAAATTTTCAGATGAAAGGTTTTTCAGCTGAGAAAATGCCATTTTGTCAAAATCAAAACTTTCTGCGGGCCTGTGTCCATTTCAATGAGATTTTGTTCCGCAAAAATATCAGACCAAGACACTTTGACCTTAGCAGGTCTTCCATTTCAAACCAACATTGTTTCTAAATGTATGTGACATTGAACATTATCATATGAAATGCAGTCAAAATCGGAATAAAATGTTTTGATCTTATTGAACCGGAACATTCCCATTGACCTGAAATGAAATGTTTTCCCAAGTTTGCTTTCGACCTCGCAGAACTTCCTGCAAAACGAAAACTCTGCTTCCCACGTAATTTGCCTGCTTAGGAAAAACAAGGCTATTTGGGAGCAATAGGCAAGACAAAAAATCAAGTTGGAGAAAGCTTGAGGGAGCATTTCCACTCAAGTGCTAGGGGACAGATGAAGCCTGACTTCAGCAGTAGCCACATAGGAAAGTCCCAGAGATGGGAATGGGGAAAATCACTATAACTCTCCAGCCTGGCTGGACAACACAAAAGCCTGACCCAGCATCTTCCCTGGGTATAACCTCCCTGCACACAACCCACTGATGGCAGAAGGGGGCTGGAGAGAAGGGGTGTTATCCTAAGTGCTTTGGCAACAACCTGGCTCCTGCTGCTCAGCCTTCCCCACCATGCATTTTCCCTGCTTTATTTATTTTTTTGGCTTGAGCATTGCAAGGCTTCATGGGAAAAGGTTTGAACCAGCCATCCCTCCTCTCGTCATCTTTATTTAGTGCGACATATACAGCCTGCCGTAGGCTCCTCTCTTATCGCATAGGTCCAGCATGGGCCCTGGTGGCACACACTTCCACCATCCCATCCCATCGCTGCTCTGGAAGCCATACCTCTAGGGCAGTTCACTGGTCATTCAGACCTCAGCCTCTCTGCTGGGATGGAGAGTGCCAGACTGGCTTTGGCAGTGTGCACACCTATTTCCAGGGGAACGGAATGAAGACCCCCAGGTGGCTTTCTGGCACATAACCAGTCAAATTCCTTGAAAACTACAGGAAGTAAAAGGACTGAAAATCTAAATGCTAGATCAGGAGTGGGACTACATGCCCACGCAAGAGGAAAGAGCCTTCCTCATAATGCTCTGAAGATGATGCAAACCTGCATAGGTCCAGGCACACAGGAGTAAGCAGATATGTCATAATCATTAACCCCCGTCCCGCTTTGATGCAGGGGCAAGGAGTGGGCAGAACCTGGGCTCCACCCCCACCACTCACTGGCCAACAGCTGAGCTGGTGCAAGGGGTGTCATAATTTGCACCTGGCATAGGCCAGCAGCACAAGGCTACCCCTTGGAAAAGGTGGGGCAGGGCAGCGATGTGTCTCTGAGGCACAGCACTGCCCTGGGGCTATACACTGCACCTTGCCCCGGGCTGTGTCTGACACACCATATCGCTGCATGTACGCATGAGAAGAGGTCTCCAGTCCATTCATTCCCTCTGCTGAACTGGGTCACAAATCCCGCAGCTCGGTAGAAACTTAAAATACACCTAATAAATAGAAGTGCCCCAGACCCTGCTCTGCTCTCAGCTTAGCTGCTGCTGCTGGAGTGTTTTCTTAGGCCTCGTTTGCCAACCTTTCTCCAGTAGTTCAATAATATTTATTAGGAACTTATTGTTCTCTGTGGGATTTTTATATTTAGCTGCCTATACAGGAAACCCACATTTTTATTGCTCTTGGACGCTGCATCTCTCTCTGTGGCTCCTCAAGGCTGGTGTTTTTGGGGTTGTTGGGTTTTTTTTCCTCAGCTCCCTTTTGTCTCTGCCCCTACTCCCATTCCCTACTAATGCAAATCACTTATCTATGAAGCATAAGAACCTAAGAACAGCCATAGTGGGTCAGACCAAAGGTCCATCTAGCCCAGTATCGTGTCTTCCGACAGTGGCCAATGCCAGGTGCCCCAGAGGGAATGAACAGAATAGGGAATCATCAAGTGATCCATCCCCTGTCGCCCATTCCCAGCTTCTGGCAAACAGAAGCTAGGGACACCGTCAAACACCAAGCAAACACCAGGTCAGACAGTTTGCCAGGCTTAAGGACTCCGGATGGCTCCACCTGAGACTGAATCATCTTTGAGTATCGTGTCTGCTCAGCTCAGTGACCGACGTAGAGATGCACGAGACAGCGTGAAGCAGCCCGCGCCGTATGTAAGAGGGCTGCCATGTCACCTGAGTTTGGAGAGGAGCAGACCTGAAGTATCTTCTGGTCTGCCGGGGCCTCCCCACAATGCATTGATTAAAGGCCTACTCTGTAACACGAGGGACATGGATGTGAAGTGAAATACCCTGGCTTGGGGGATTTGGACTCCACTATGGGGTTGGGGTTTGATGCTCCTGCTTCTGTTCACATACCCCTAGCTCTCATTGAGCTAACATGAGTATAAACAGCAGCATAACCACGGCAGCCCGGGCTGCGGAAACAAGTCTTAGCTGTGCTGTGTACGCACCAAGCTCAGGTGGGTTTGTCCCTCACGTAGCTGTTCAAAGCCCAGTTCTAGGTAGGCAGATGCCGACGGTGGGGAAGAGGCCAAGGCCTAACTGAAAAGTTGAGACTGAGCCCCCCTCTTGTCCTTCAGAAAGGTTGTGGTATGAGCAAAGCCTGTACCTCCTGAGCTATGAATAAAGGTCCCCAGCAGCCCTGAAAATGTGAGGAGAAAAACTCCATCTGCTATTTGTTTGGGGAACCCGTTCAAAAGATTAAAGAACAGCAGTGATTTCGCTGTGAGTGTAAGAGATTTCAGTGTATTTACATGCTTTGCAATTTGGTCTGGAGGGGCCGCAGAGCCTCTAAGCGAAGTGACCCACGACTGGAGACAACAAGAGGATTTATGTTAGTCCCAGTAGCACAGGCCAGGTTCTTTCTGAGAGTGGGCGAAGCGGGTCAGGCCCAGAGCCAACCTTCTACCAAGCCCGAGCAGAGACAGAACTTTGGCTTTTTTCCACATGCCTGCAAACTCTCTAGATCCTTCCAGGACCTGACGACAAGACAAGACAGCCTATACTTGCCGTGTCCCCATTCTGGGTTTCCCAGTCAGAGTGGCGAGGGGAAGCATGCTAAGGCATTTGCGTTGTTGGCGGGTTAGCCAAACTGACTCCGAGAGGGAGAAGAAAGCACCCCTCCCACCTCCAAGGTGGCCATTACGGGCTAGAGCCTGTCACTGTTACCCATGTGGACTAGTCCCATTATTTTCAATGGGTCAGACTGTGAAGCTCCTACGTAACCAGATGTGCAGGTGTGAGGTGAGCCTCAGAGCTCGGAGGTGTAGAGAGATGGAACTCTCTGCTCCCTCTATAGGGGGAAAAGCTCCAGTCAGTCTCATTGACATGAATTATAAGATTGTTCACCCATAGGTCCACATACTGTGTTTTGTCGCTTTAGCTGAAGTTTGCGTCTGTTCTGATTGTATAAATGATACTAGATTGTTACTGGAGCTATACTCATGAAAGGGCACAAGAATTGTGTAGGATATGCCCTGGAGTTAGTGGGTAACCCTGATCTTACAGGTAGTGCACTGTGGTTGAGGAAGGGGATTCAAGCTCAACAAGCGGTGGTAGAACATTGTGGCCTAGAAACCTGGAGATTTCTCCCAAACAGCAAGGACTCTGTCCAGGGAAGGGTTGTCTTTTGTTATGGACCAATCTGGAGAGTCTGAACCCTATGTAGAGTGATTCTGTGGGCTTGGGTTGGACTGGACTTGGACCAAGCTAAACTAAGCGTAGTGGTGCAGAGCTGGCTTTGCAGCAGGGCCTGGCTGGACTGGTGGTGGTATAAGGGGGTTACCCTCACAGGGAGGCCCACCCACAGCAGCAGTGGTGCAGATGATGGCTCAGAACTGGACCAAATAGCTGCATGTTGACTGGGACCTGGTGGTATGAACATCTTTGGACTAGAGCAGGCAGGTGGAAGAGAACCATGTCCTGATGCCCATGACTACCACTGAATCTAACTGGACGCAGGACTGGGGTTGAAGGTGGGAGAAGATTGTTGTCCCACAGCCTTATTGCACCTTGCCCCAAGGAGCAACGATGTGAGAGGAACAGAGCAGCGAAGGTGGGTCCTTCAGGCTGCCATCTTGGAAACTACAGGAAACTGGTCCTCCAAGGGCAAGCAACAGTCAGTCAGAGCCCAGCAAGCTCAGCTAAAAGGCACAGCAAGTCCCTAGCAGGGCAGTCCCTGGCTGGGAGCAGAGGGGCAGGGAGAGGTGCTCCCTTCTGGCCAAAGCCGCCTGATGGGGTTTATCTCTGGCTGCACTGGCATAGCTGGCTTTGCAGGGAGAGAGGGACCTAAGAGTCATGGCCCGAGTGAAGGGAGAAGATAAGGGGGCCAGCTGGGAAGGGGCCTAGGGAAGTAGCCGCAGTCAATTGAATGGAGCTGTATGGGGCTGCTGTTTATGGTGTCCCTGGGCTGGAACTCGGAGCAGTGCGTGGGCCCTGGGTTCCCCCACCAGCAAAGTGGTGTGAACTTCGAGAAGGGTGGGACAAGCCCATGATGTCAGCCTCCGTTGCCCACATGTTAAATTTTCAGACAAGCTTGGGAGGAGCTCACGGTGAACATCTGCAAAACGACCCCACTGCCCTCCTTCAAATCCCTCCTCAAAACTCTCCTTTGTCGGAATGCCTACAAAAAATTTTGACAAGGGCTAGGCGGCCGCTATGCAAAGGCCGCTGCCCATCCTGCAGACCAATATTGTCCCATCATTTCCTTGGGCTCCCCGGTCTGTTCATCTGTAACCATCTGTCGCTTCTTTGGAGCGGGACCCATCTTTTTGTTCTGTGTCCAGTGCATAGCACAGGGAGGTCCTGGTCCGTGACTATGGCTAGGATAATATAAATAATACACAGGGAGAAGATGCCTTGAAAAACCCCAGATGCAATGCAGATCATAGACCTTAGCAGCAGACATGCCAAACCTGCGAAAAAAACGCAGAAATTGGGCTTGGTTTTGGCTTAACTGGCTTGCAAGTTGCTTGTTGGCTCGTTTTTGGCTTGTAGTTTGTTGCTTCTTTTTTTTGATCGGTTCCCAGCAAGCAGGGGCAAGGGGGGACAAGCAGAGACAAGGGCGGGAGAGAGTCAGGGTTGCCCAGCAGGCCCACCACAGTCCCAGACTGTATGCTGGGATGGGGGGGGATCTAGTCACACAGAGTGTTGGGGTTCTCGGGGATTGGCTTGTTTTGGCCTTGTTTTGAAATGGGATTAGTTTGATTTTTGGCTTATTGTGAAAGTCGGGTGCTTATTTACCGCATGAAAGCTAGCAACTGTGCTTAGCAGTCTAAAGAGTGGAAATACATTTTGCCTCTTAATTAAACCTTCCCAGCTAAGTACTTAGGCTTCCTTAATTAAATCTTCCAAAAGTATTTAGGCATCTAACTTCTACTAAAATCAATGGAAGTTAAGAGCCTAAATACTTTAGAGGGTCTGGGGCCTTACTCCCTTGACAAAAACTTTTTTCCCATGCATTGGCTCTCAGTCCTGCTCCATGTATTTGTAATAACGGTTTGACTTTATTGGGAGCTTTCCACGAGATTGGGCATAGCTGCTTGTCCTTGTTCCAGGCTCCCCACTGGATGCCTACATTTTCTGAAGGCCTTTTTCAGCCCTTGGGAAAGGAAGATGGAATAGACTCAGTGCCTCTACCCCATATCAATCTTCCCTTCCCAGCCCCAGAGCAATAATCCCAAGCTTTTCTTTCCCCCCGTCCCACCCCCACCCCCCCATCAGATCTGGAAGCCATGGCTAACTCACTTTAGCAGACTGTTTTAACTTTCCCTGCTTGTTAGCTGTGTTTAAGTAGGAGTGAACTCCCAGTCACCCTTTACTTGAATGAGGAAAATTACCTCATGCCCAGTCCTTTGTGAGTAAAATTCCCCTGCTGTTTCAACATCTCCCTTTTACAGGAATCCCAGTTGAAACTAAGAATTTCCCCTAATAATATTCACTCCAAACTTCCCCCTTCTGGCTTAGAGTTAAAGTTCGTCGTGGGGAAAAATTAATAGAGTTCAAGGCCAGAGGGGAACATTATGATCTTAGCCTTACCTGTATAAGACAATTCCCCCACAAAGATTCCTATATCAAGCCCATAACTTCTGGTTGAGCTACAGCAGATCTTTGAGCAAGACACCCAATCTTGGTTTAAAGACTCCAAAGGATGGAGAACCCACCACAGCCATAAATAAGTTGATCTGGTGGTTAATTGCCCTCACTGTTAAAAATGTGTCTTATTTTTAGCCTGAATTTATCGAGCTGCAGATTCCAAGCATTGGGTCTCATTATACCTTTGCCTGCTAGGGACCATCTAGTGTGACCCTATGCATAACACAGATGCAAGAATTTCACTGTGATTTCACCATGGGAAAGGAATGAGGGTAGAGAGAGAGCTAGAGAATAGGGACCCAGCCTTTTGAGAGTGTTCTGGCTCCTCTGTGGCTTCTGGTGGAAGCTCCTGGTGGCTGGAGCTGCCTGCAGGGGGTGGCTGGTGTGTCCCTGAGAGGGGAGGAGGATGGAAGAGAAGTTTAGATGCATCTGGCAGGGCAATGTTGGGGAAAGTTTGCTAGCTTCACTCTACCGGTCAGATAAAGGACATTGGTCCCCAGGGCTGTCACACCCATCCCTTCCTCCAGCTCCAACCTCGCTTATATCTATTTAAAACATGAGCAAATAAAGCTTTTTCCCCCAATCCTCCATGCTCCCTCCAGTACAGGACACTCCTACATGCAGCATTTTCAGCCGTGTGTGTCTAAGGCCTGTGTCCGGAACGAGGAGGGAGCTCAGTGTGGTTGCCTGTTGGTGACCCAGGGGAAGAGCATCCCAGAGCGGCTTGAGATGCACACATGAGCAGGAACAGTCAACATGGATTCACCAAGGGCAAGTCATTCTTGACCAACCTGATTGCCTACTATGATGAGATAACTGGCACTGTGGATATGGGGAAAGTGGTGGATGTGATATATCTTGACTTTAGCAAAGCTTTTCATACCGTCTTCCACAGTATTCTTGCCAGCAAGTTAAAGAAGTATGGGCTGGATGAATGGACTATAAGGTAGATAGAAAGCTGACTAGATCATCAGGCTCAACGGGTAGTGATCAATGGCTCAATGTCTAGTTGGCAGCCAGTATCAAGCAGAGTGCCCCATGGGTTGGTCCTGGGACCGGTTTTGTTCAACATCTTTATTGATGATCTAGATGATGGGATGGATTGCACCCTCATCAAGTTCGCAGATGACACTAAGCTGGGGGGAGAGGTAGATACACTGGAGGGTAGGGATAGGATACAGCAGGACCTAGACAAATTGGAGGATTGGGCCAAAAGAAATCTGATGAGGTTCAACAAGGACAAGTGCAGAGTCCTGCACTTAGGACGGAAGAATCCCATGCACTGCTACAGACTAGTGACCGAATGGCTAGGCAGCAGTTCTGCAGAAAAGGAACTGGGGATTACAGTGGATGAGAAGGTGGATATGAGTCAGCAGTGTTCTCTTGTTGGGCATATTGGGCAGTATTAGTAGGAGCGTTGCCAGCAGATGGAGGGAAGTGATTATTCCCCTCTATTCAGCACTGGTGAGGCCACACCTGGAGTATTGTGTCCAGTTTTGGTCCCCCCACTACACAAGGGATGTGGACAAATTGGAGAGAGTCCAGCGGAGGGCAACGAAAATGATTAGGGGGCTGGGGCACATGACTTATGAGGAGAGGCTGGGGGAACTGGGGTTATTTAGTCTGTAGAAGAGAAGAGTGAGGGGGGATTTGATAGCAGCCTTCAACTACCTGAAGGGGAGTTCCAAAGAGGATGGATCTAGACTGTTCTCAATGGTGGCAGATGACAAAACAAGGAGCAATGGTCTCAAGTTGCAGTGGGGGAGGTCTAGGCTGGATATTAGGAAACACTATTTCACTAGGAAGGTGATGAAGCACTGGAATGGGTTACCTAGGGCGGTGGTGGAATCTCCATCCTTAGAGGTTTTTAAGATCAGGCTTGACAAAGCCCTGACTGGGAGGATTTAGTTGGTGTTGGTCCTGCTTTGAGCAGGGGGTTGGACTAGATGACCTCCTGAGGTCTCTTCCAACCCTAATCTTCTATGATTCTATGATTGCGCTGGTGACGGAGCTGTCTGCCAGCACATTTGGAGAGCATGGACAGTTGACTGAGAACCAGGAGAACTTGACTGAATGGGCCACGCCTCATTTCCCTTTAAGTTACATGACCGTTTGGGGTATTTGGGTTGAAGTACAGTTAAATTTTGAGTTTGGGGACTCTAAAACACAAGTGACCTTGTTGGGAGAGACAAGGACAGACGTCGGCATTGGACGTGCCAGAGGCCACCCTGACAGAGACCGCTGTCAGGCACTGTTGGGTGAGGGAGCCCGGGCAGCCAAAGAGAGGGGAAAAGTTACTGCTTGCAGCTGTGAATGCTTCTCTGGTGGTGAATCCGCAGATACTACTGGTCCCACTCTGAGAGCAGAGCCAAGATTGCAGGGAAGCAGCAGCTTTGAGGGGATGGAATATGGAGAGTGGTGGCAGCTGGAGCAGAGCGGAGGGAGCTAGAAGGCAGTAGCAGCAGCCGTTTATCTAAGAGAGTCTGTGGTGGGCCTTGTTGCCCAGCAATTAAGGCTGAAATCAACTCGGCTCTGCCAGGTGGGAGCAGCCGAGGCAGCACTGGCCTGCCAGCACCATTAGACTTCTCCAGCTCAGGACAGCTAAGTGTGAGTGGGAAGGAAAGAAGCATCTAAATGCCCCAGCCACTCACCATTGCCCAAAGGGCTGAGGTTGGGACTGTGGTTAAGGCACCTTGGGGGATGGGCATCCTACCTCATGGACTTTGTTGATTTATTAATTGCTAGTTTTCCCAAGTTTATTCTCTTGTCCCATTGGCCCATTCTCGTCCTAACTGGAAGGTGGGATAGCAGGGCTGTGCAGTCCAGAGGAATTTTTGTCTAGTCATTAGAGCAGCACACTTGGGAGCTCGAAAGTTGGTTCTGTTCCTGGATTTTCCACTGACCGCTGTGGCTGCAAGACAGTGTGTCGAAGGCTACCACACCTAGTGATGTATAGACTTTGTGCTGTGTCCCTGGACAGTGTGGACAGAATTTCACCCTATGGGCACTTGAACAAGTCACTTACGCTCTTTGCATGTCAGTGCATCCATCTGTAATGGAGCTGAGTTATACCTACTCCCTTGCTGGGGACTTGAGAATTAATTCCTGTTTGCTAAGCATGTTTGAGAAAGCAGCTATTTAAGTACAGAGTTATTCCAGCCGGAGTAAGGCGGTTCAGAACAGAATGCAAGCTGTTTACAAATACTTGGATTTCAAGGCCAGTCCAAAGATAACCCAAGTCTAAGTTACATTCTTGGCAGGTGGCACATCACGACAAGTACTGCCAAGCTCATCCAAGAAGGAATGGCGCACCAAGCACAAATAGGATTGGAAGCGAACTACCTGTTCTGGAAAGAATGGGCAGGGATGGAAACAATGTGAGACCTCTCCAATGCTATGATTGCAGGAAGCAGGAATGTGGCACTCGCCACGTATCTGTGATTCTGCTAAAGTTATTCCTGTAAAATTCACATGCTTTTATTAACTGTCCCCAGCTCATCTGGGCTGAAAGCTGGGGCAAGGGCCTGCTTGCTGTTGTCAGGGAAGATTGAGGAGTGAGAGCTCAAATGTTTTGGAAGGGACAATAAACGCTGAGCAGAGTCCATCCACAGGAGAGGAGACTACAGTGTGACTTTATTTGCAATTGAGTTTTATTTGGCTTTGTGTCTTCATACCAGCTGCATCCCAGTGTGCTTTGCAGTGCAGACTCAGGCAGTTGTATGATAAATATTAGCAGACTGGGAGAGAAATAAAGAGGAACTGGCAAAGGGGAGCAGAGATGCTTTCAGTGAGGGATAGTGAACCTCCAAAGCAGAACAGACATGAGCCTGAATCCTATCCTTGCGTGCGGATGCCCCTGTACTGTGCAGATTTGCAATTCCAATCTAGATTCTGCATATGAGACCTAACTTTACTCAGAAAATTGGAGTTTGGGGCTCAGCTCCGCACCAAGTCTGCATGTTTCTCCATGTCTTTGAATCTGGAGTCTGCAAAACTTGAGCAAGTCACTGAAGATTTTCAAAAACAGTGTCTTAAAATTAGGCTCCGAAGTCCGTATTCAGTTGCCTAAATGAGTGCACTCACTTTACAGCAGGGCTGAGCACTCAACATTGCGTGCAATGGGAGGCGCTGGTTGCTCCACACTTATGAAAATCAGGCCATGTATTGGATTTAGGAGCTTAATTTTAAGCACCTGTTTTAGAAAATCTTGGCCTTGATCTTACCGGATTTCCCCAAAGGAGATAATAATACTCATAGACTTTAAGGCCAGAAGGGACCATTATGATAATCTAGTCTGACATCCTGCACATCGCAGGCCACAGAACTTCACCCACCCCCACCTCTAATAGCTCATAACCTCTGGCTGAGTCACTGAAGTCTTGATTTAAAGACTTCATGTTACAGAGAATCCACTATTTACTATAGTACAAACCAGCAAGTGACCTGTGTCCCATGCTGCAGAGGAAGGCAGAAAGCCCCCAGGGTCTCTGCCAATCTGACCTGGGGAAAAATCCCTTCCTGACCCCATACATGGCGATCACTTAGACCCTGAGCATGTGGGTGAGACCCACCAGCCAGACACCTCAGAAAGAATTTTCTGTAGTAACTCAGAGTCCTCCCCATCTAGTGTCCCATCTGTGACCATTGGAGATGTTTGCTAGCAGTTGCAGATGGTCCATGTGCCACTGTAAAACAATCTCTTCATGCCATCCCCTTCATAAACTTACCAAGTTCAGCCTTAAAACAAGTTAGGTTTTCTGTCCCCACTACTGGAAGGAGACCAAAGCCCTGAGAATGGGATACCAGGAGGAAGCACGAGCAGGAGAGCGCGAGAGGGTAGGGCTCCTGCCTCATACTGAGAAAGAGGGACGATCAGCAAGTTATCTCACGTGCCTATACACAAATGCAAGAAGCCTGGGAAACAAGCAGGGAGAACTGGAAGTCCTGGCACAGTCAAGGAATTATGATGTGATTGGAATAACAGAGACTTGGTGGGATAACTCACATGACTGGAATACTGTCATGGATGGATATAAACTGTTCAGGAAGGCAGAAAAGGTGGGGGAAGTTGCATTGCATGTAAGAGAGCAGTATGACTGCTCAGAGCTCCGGTATGAAACTGCAGAAAAACCTGAGTGTCTCTGGATTAAGTTTAGAAGTGTGAGCAACAAGGGTGATGTCGTGGTGGGAGTCTGCTATAGACCACCGGACCAGGGGGATGAGGTGGACGAAGCTTTCTTCCGGCAACTAACAGAAGTTACTAGATCGCAGGCCCTGGTTCTCATGGGAGACTTCAATCACCCTGATATCTGCTGGGAGAGCAATACAGCGGTGCACAGACAATCCAGGAAGTTTTTGGAAAGTGTAGGGGACAATTTCCTGGTGCAAGTGCTGGAGGAACCAACTAGGGGCAGAGCTCTTCTTGACCTGCTGCTCACAAACCAGGAAGAATTGGTAGGGGAAGCAAAAGTGGATGGGAACCTGGGAGGCAGTGACCATGAGATGGTCGAGTTCAGGATCCTGACACAAGGAAGAAAGGAGAGCAGCAGAATACGGACCCTGGACTTCAGAAAAGCAGACTTTGACTCCTCAGGGAACTGATGGGCAAGATCCCCTGGGAGAATAACATGAGGGGGAAAGGAGTCCAGGAGAGCTGGCTGTATTTTAAAGAATCCTCATTGAGGTTACAGGGACTAACCATCCCGATGTGTAGAAAGAATAGTAAATATGGCAGGCGACCAGCTTAGCTTAACAGTGAAATCCTTGCTGATCTTCAACAGAAAAAAGAAGCTTACAAGAAGTGGAAGATTGGACAAATGACCAGGGAGGAGTATAAAAATATTGCTCAGGCATGCAGGAGTGAAATCAGGAAGGCCAAATCACACACTTGGAGTTGCAGCTAGCAAGAGATGTTCAGAGTAACAAGAAGGATTTCTTCAGGTATGTTGGCAACAAGAAGAAAGTCAAGGAAAGTGTGCGCCCCTTACTGAATGAGGGAGGCAACCTAGTGACAGAGGACGTGGAACAAGCTAATGTACTCAATGCTTTTTTGCCTCTGTTTTCATGAACAAGGTCAGCTCCCAGACTGCTGCACTGGGCAGCACAGCATGGGGAGGAGGTGACCAGCCCTCTGTGAAGAAAGAAGTGGTTCGGGACTATTTAGAAAAGCTGGACGAGCACAAGTCCATGGGGTCGGACGCGCTGCATCCGAGAGTGCTAAAGGAGTTGGCGGATGTGATTGCAGAGCCATGGCTATTATCTTTGAAAACTCATGGCAATCAGGGGAGGTCCCGGACGACTGGAAAAAGGCTAATGTAGTGCCCATCTTTAAAAAAGGGATGAAGCAGGATCCGGGGAACTACAGGCCAGTCAGCCTCACCTCAGTCCCTGGAAAAATCATGAAGCAGGTCCTCAAGGAATCAATTTTGAAGCACTTAGAGGAGAGGAAAGTGATCAGGAACAGTCATGGATTCACCAAGGGCATGTCATACCTGACTAATCTAATTGCCTTCAATGACGAGATTACTGGCTCTGTGGATGAGGGGAAAGCAGTGGACGTGTTATTCCTTGACTTTAGCAAAGCTTTTGACACGGTCTCCCACAGTATTCTTGCCAGCAAGTTAAAGAAGTATGGGCTGGATAAATGGACTATAAGGTAGATAGAAAGCTGACTAGATCGTCGGGCTCAACGGGTAGTGATCAATAGCTCCATGTCTAGTTGGCAGCCGGTATTAAGCGGAGTTCCCCAAGGGTCGGTCCTGGGGCCGATTTTGTTCAATATCTTCATTAACGATCTGGAGGATGGCGTGGACTGCACCCTCAGCAAGTTTGCAGATGACACTAAACTGGGAGGAGTGGTAGATACACTGGAGGGTAGGGATAGGATACAGAGGGACCTAGACAAATTAGAGGATTGGACCAAAAGAAATCTGATGAGGTTCAACAAGGACAAGAGCAGAGTCCTGCACTTAGGACGGAAGAATCCCATGCACCGCTACAGACTAGGGACCGAATGGCTAGGCAGCAGTTCTGCAGAAAAGGACCTAGGGGTTACAGTCGACGAGAAGCTGGATA
The DNA here is from genome assembly GCF_965140235.1 of Caretta caretta. Classification (NCBI taxonomy): domain Eukaryota; kingdom Metazoa; phylum Chordata; order Testudines; family Cheloniidae; genus Caretta; species Caretta caretta. The sequence goes on along the minus strand of NC_134209.1, from coordinate 150,295,328 downwards.
TGAGTCAACAGTGTGCCGTTATTGCCAAGAAGGCCAATGGTATTTTGGGCTGTATAAGTAGGGGCATTGCCAGCAGATCAAGGGACGTGATCGTTCCCCTCTATGCGACATTGGTGAGGCCTCATCTGGAGTACTGTGTCCAGTTTTGGGCCCCACACTACAAGAAGGACGTGGAAAAATTGGAAAGCGTCCAGCAGAGGGCAACAAAAATGATTAGGGGACTGGAACACATGACTTATGAGGAGAGGCTGAGGGAACTGGGATTGTTTAGTCTGCGGAAGAGAAGAATGTGGGGGGATTTGATAGCTGCTTTCAACTACCTGAAAGGGGGTTCCAAAGAGGATGGATCTAGACTGTTCTCAGTGGTAACAGATGACAGAACAAGGAGTAATGGTCTCAAGTTGCAGTGGGGGAGGTTTAGGTTGGATATTTGGAAAAACTTTTTCACTAGGAGGGTGGTGAAGCACTGGAATGCGTTACCTAGGGAGGTGGTGGAATCTCCTTCCTTTGAGGTTTTTAAGGTCAGGCTTGACAAAGCCCTGGCTGGGATGATTTAGTTGGGGATTGGTCCTGCTTTGAGCAGGGGGTTGGACTAGATGACCTCCTGAGGTCCCTTCCAACCCTGATATTCTATGATTCTATGATATCCCCCCCGCTTGGAAGGCTGTTCCAGAACTTCAGTCCTCTGATGGTTAGAAACCTTCATCTACTTTCAAAAATAAAATTGTTTAGGGCCAGTTTATATCCATTTGTTCTTATGCCAATGCTGGCCCTTAACTTAAATAACTCCTCTCCCTTTGTGTTGTTTATCCCTCTGACGTATTCATAAAGAGCAATCATATCTCCCCTCAGCCCTCATTGTATTACACTAAACAAGTCAAGCTCCTTAAATCTCTTGTAAGGTGGGTTCTCCATACTGAACCATTGTAATAAAGTGCCTTGATATGGTTGGATTAAAAGTGCTAGGAAGTTCAGAATTGCTAATTATTGTTATGGCAGTAGTCACAGCTGGTGCTCTTACACATACTCTTACAAGATACTTTTCTTAGCCTGAGAGCCAATTTTTTAGTCTTGAAGAAATGCTGCGTTGGTTTTGTTGTGTGGCGATCCTTTGACAGAATCTGCGGCAGACAGCAGAAAGTTTGCTCTCTGCTTTAGTCTCTATATTTGCAGGCAATGACTGGGACAGAGTAGTTTGCTGGCAACGAGACACTAGCGCAGGGGCTGAGATTTCTGGAAGAGGGCGTGCCTAGGACTGGTTTGGACCACTTCTGGTCCAAGCCTGGTGAGTGTGTGTAAATAAAGCAAATTACACTTAGACTATAACCAGACTTCATATAATTCATAATCATATCTCCTCTACTGGAAAGCCAATCTGCAAGCCCCCAGAATTCTGCAACCTCTCTGCCAAGGGGCAACATTGGCGTCAGCAGTTGGACACTGTTGTCAGAAAAAAGGGTAATATTATTTTAGTCCCTCAGGACACACGTCTTTCTGGAAAGATCTGGACAAATTGGAGAAAGTCCAAAGAAGTGCAACAAAAATTATTAGACATCGAGAAAATATGACCTATGAGGGAATATTGAAAAAGTTAGGTTTGTTTAGTCTGGAGAAGAGAAGACTGAGGGGGGACATGATAACAGTTTACAAGTACAATAAAGGTTGTTCCAAGAAGGAGGGAGAAAAATTGTTCTTAACCTCTGAGGATAGGACAAGAAGCAATGGGCTTACATTGCAGCAAAGGAGGTTTAGGTTGGATATTAGGAAAAACTTCCTAACTGTCAGGGTGGTTAAGCAGTGGACTAAATTGCCTAAGGAGGTTGTGAAATCTCCATCACTGGAGATGTTTAACAGCAGGTTAGGCAAACACCTGTCAGGGAGGGTCTAGATAATACTTAGTCCTGCCATGAGTGCAGGGGACTGGACTAGATGACCTCTCGAGGTCCCTTCCAGTCCTGTGATTCCATACTCCATAACACATCTTTGGAGCTACAGTTCAAGAAATAAGCCTACTGCACACAATATGCTAAGCCTCTGACAGCAAAGGGCTGCCAGTCTAGCCTCCCATGTCTGTGTGTTTTACATTACAAAGCTCATCCACAGTGCAACAAATTGGGACAGCTCTGGAATCCCAGTCATTGTCATCCAGCACGGCTTGATGCTTTCCAGGAACAGCCTGGTGGTGGGCCTCTATTTCTGACAGAGGAGATTATTTCATAATGTAATTAGATGAGGAGTTTAGGTTTACATGGGGCCTGGGGTATCTATGTCTCTATGCCGTGTAAGTCTAAACTCACGCTAATTTCACGCAGTCCCGCTCTCATGGGGAGCAAGGCCTCCTCTGTCCTGTTTACATTTTCCTAATTACCTCATTTGTTCTGTGTTTACGGAGGGCTCGGGTTTCTGAGGAGGCCAGAGTGAGGCATGACCATTCTACCGGGATGGGCTTTGATTGCGGAGGTCTGTGCTGATCTGAGGAGCGGCTCAGATGGTGGAGATGGGGATATGCTAATTGTCCACAAGAATTTGAAGGGTTTAACCAGCGCAAGAGATGGATTGGTGCAAGGGGGTAGAGTTAGGAGGGGAGGTGAAATTAAGGAAGGAAACTATAGGCTGAACTAAAATCAGGAAACATTCCCCATTAGTGAAGTCTATGAGGCTGTGGAATAGATTCCAAAGGGAAACAGGTGTAGCCCTGTCTCTTGGGATGAGAGCTGCCCAATGGACTTAACCTTCTCTTGTGTGTGTGGCTGGTGGATGACAGAGCCTCTCTGGGATTATCTGGCCACTTTGCTTCACTGAGATCCCTTCGCCTTCTGTTCTCATCTGCATGCCCAGAGTGAGGTACATTGGCTGAGCTATAGGCTCAGTGTAGGAGATGCTAGGGAAGGAGAGAAAATATGGTCCAGTGGTTAGGGTGCTAGGCTGGGGCTTGGGAGACCGGGGTTATGCACTGTGTAACTTTGGGGAAATCCCTTAGTTTCTCTGTGCTTCGGTTTGCCATCTGTGGGGCTAATAGCGCTGCTCTGCTGCATAGGGGTGTAGTTAGATAAATCCATTGATGATTGCAAGGCACTCCATTACTACCACAGTGGGAGCCATATAAGCATCTTAGGCAGCGAAAGACTTGTACTGAGGGTAGATCAGGAATGCAGTGAATTGCCTTGGGCGCCCTAGGGCTGAAGAATCTGTGGAAAGCTTTCCTGCTGTTAGCCTGTTCTATTTCACCTTCCTGGCGTCATAATCAGTAACTTCAGTATTAAACTCCATGGCCTATATTGATCAAAGAGGACTATTACTGATGAACCTTTACACTGCCGTAGGACCTAAGGGCCTTCGTCTGCGGCACATAGTTCTAGGTGCTGTACAAAGAGCTTACAATCTAAACACTCGCTGTGTTCTCCCTGCTTTGGGAGAGACATGTACCGGGTTGGGATCGAATATCATTGACTGGGAGTCTGGCCTGGCAGTTACTGGAGAAAACAGGGAGTTGGGACTCTTATTCTGAGCTCTGCCGCTGACTCACTGGATGGCCTGTGGCAAGTCAGGACTCCTGGGTTCTATTCTTGTCATGTGGCCTTGGGCAAGTCACTGCCTCTCTGTGACTCAGTTTCTCCACTTGTAGAATGGGGGGTTTATAATACATACCTACTTAAGTCATTAATGTGCATGCTGTCCTTTAGATCATCACATGATAACGGTTTTCAAGTGCATAAAAGATTGTTACAAGGAGGAGGGAGAAGAATTGTTCTTCTTAACCTCTGAGGATAGGACAAGAAGCAATGGGCTTAACTTGCAGCAGAGGCAGTTTAGGTTGGACATTAGGAAAAACTTCCTAACTGTCAGCGTGGTTAAGCACTGGAATAAATTGCCTAGGGAGGTTGTGAAGTCTCCATCACTGGGGATTTTTAAGAGCAGGTTGGACAAACACCTGTCTGGGATGGTCTAGATAATACTTAGCCCTGTCTTGAGTGCAGGGGACTGAACTAGATGACCTCTCGAGGTCCCTTCCAGTTCTATGATTCTATGAGGGGTGATATTTAAAAGAAAAGTATTAATATTATTTGATGGCACCCATATGAGCTGGTAAGAGTCAATGGTTGGGCTTCTTTGCTGTTTGAGGGCTCGATGTTATAAAGTCCTGAGCACTCTGGCCCCAATCCAACAAAGCACTTAAGCTCATGACTAACTGTAAGCATGTGAGTGATCCATGGAAGCTGATGGGACTGGCTTACATGCTTAAACGCTTTGCTGGATTGGGGCTAAAGTCCTCAGCACCTTGTAGATTCAAGCCCCAATTGAAAGATTTAAGTTAAAACCAGCTGCTCCTTCCTCCTGAATCTCACCTGGTGGTAAGTCCACATCACCAGCTCAGGGTTCTTACGTTCGGATCTCCTGGTCTTTCCCCATTGGCATGTTTGTAAAATCAATGTAAACTTTTTACCTGTGTCCCTGCTTTGAATTGGGGAACTGAAACTGGGTCTCCCACAGGCCAGGTGAATGGCTAAAGGCTGTTCTTGGGTGGGTGGGTCACTCTCTGGTACTCACCAGAAATTCCATCCTGAACCTGGGAAATGTTGGGGCAAAACGGATCCGTTTCTGCAAAAAATCTGTAGTTTCTGCGAGTCAGCATTTTCTGGGGTGGAGGAAACTGTTTATCAAGAAAATTTCTGACCAGCTTTTTGGCCAGCAAACAAACGAGTGAATGACAGAACCTCTGCAAACCTGCCTAAGCAGGCTGGTTAGTGCTTCTGGGAATGCTGAACAACCAAGCAACAGGACTGCAGCCCATTTCTTATGTGAAGCCCCAGAACGACAACACAGCGCTCAGCAGACACCCTGCAATAACAAACTGGTGACGCAGCTACGTTGCATGAATGACCCTTAGTCCTAAACCTGAGCTCAGAGAAGTAGCTAACACCCAGCATAAATGAATCCTAGGAAGCAAAGGTGAGAACTCCTGTGAGGTCATTTTATCCACCCCATACCAGACCAATGCCAGAGTCTTCCCCACAGCATAGTCTCTGATGCTGTGTCCAAGCCAGATTTAAATTGCTTAGACTTCCAGCATTCCCACAGGCTGCTGCTTTTGCCAGCAGCAGATGCTTCTGAACCGATTCTCACTTTTCTCAAGGCCTTGTCTACATGCAAGAGTGGCACCAGTTTAGCTTAAATAAATTTTTAAACCAATTTAGTTAAACCAGTGCAAACCCTTATGTGGATGCTGTGATTTCAGTTGAAAGGCTTGTCTAAGCACAGATTTGCATTGCTTTGACTTTAATTGGTGTAAACTGGTGAAACTTTCATGTGTGGACTGTCTTATATCGGTTTCAAACTGGTTTAGCTTGTGTCTGTCAGTTTACCTATGCAAGCTGAATTGCTATATGCCAAGCTTAAACTGATGTATAAGTGTTCACACATAAAGTTGCACCAGTTTAATCAAATCAGTATAAAATCACAGTACAATTTGGTGTGTAAACTGGGCCTAACAGTGGCTTATTTCAGTTTAGCTTAAAACTACACCCTGCTGACTGAAACGAAACTGCAGTAAGCCATTCTTGAGCTGCAATGAGAGTGTTCACACAGGGGGTTGCACCAATTTAATTAAATAAGTTTAAATTCACACCTTAAGTTAAACCAGTGCAGCTTTCTCATGTAGACAAGTTTTAAATTTCCTGGTGCTTACTGCAGAAATTCCACCAGCTGCTATAGCCAGGCATGTGGGCCCTCCAGTCTTGGCCTGAAAGCTCTGCTGGCTGGTACCCGCCACGTCCCTTATGCCACAAAGGCGTCCTTTTTAGTAGGTGTCCCATCCCTCTGCTTATACCCCCCAACCTCATTAGAAATACAAGTCCCTGCAGTCTGGGCTGATTGATTAATCGGGCAAACTGGGAGCATCATATTGTAACAGAGTTATTGTTCTGGCTGGGTGAGTGGGTCTTCCTGGGTGTGTGTCTCTCTGTTTACATGCTTCCTGCCTTGGAGAGGAAGCAAAATTGTTGCTGAGCCCCAGCTGCTGCTAGAGGGGAGCTGCCTCTGTACCATCTTCAGTAATAAATTAATATATTAAAAGGCCAGAAAGGACCATTGTCATCATCTAGACTGGCCACCTGCATGGCCCAGACCATAGGACTCTCCTGAATCGATTCCGGTTTGCCCTAGAGCAGATCTTTTAGAAAAACATCCTGTCTTGATTTAAAAGTTGCCAGTGATAGAGAATCCACCACAACCCTGGAATTACCATCACAGTTAAAAATGTGCTCCTTATTTCCAATCTGAATTTGTCTAGCTTCAGTTCCAGCCATTGGCCTGTTTATATCTTTGTTTTCTAGCTTGAAGAGGCCATTATCAAAGTCTAGTTCTGTGCAGGTACATCCGGACTGTGGTCATGTCTCCCCTTAACCCTCTCATGGTTAAACTAAACAAATTGAACTCCTGGAGTCTATCACTCTAAGGCATGTTTTCCATGCTTTAGATGCAGGTCTGTTGAAACTAGATCATACTAAAGTCATTCGACTGCCTAGGAAGGGGTACTGTAGAAAGGGATCTGGGGGGTCATTGTGGATCACAAGCTAAATATGAGTCAACAGTGTAACACTGGTCCAAAAAAAGCAAACATCATTGTGGGAAGTATTAGCAGGAGTGTTGTAAGCAAGACATGAGTAGTAATTCTTCTGCTCTACTCCATGCTGATTAGGTCTGAACTAAAGTATTGTGTCCAGTTCTGGGCGCCACATTTCAGGAAGGATGTGGACAAATTGGAGAAGCTCCAGAGAAGAGCAACAATAAATTATTAAAGGTCTAGAAAACATGACTTAAGAGGGAAGATTGAAAAAAATTGGGTTTGTTTAGTCTGGAGAAGAGAAGACTGAGAGGGGACATGATAACAGCTTTCAAATACATCAAAGGTTGTGACAAAGAGGAGGGAGAAAAATTGTCCTTCTTAACCTCTGAGGTAGCACAAGAAGCAATGGGCTTAAACTGCAGCAAGGGAGGTTTAGGTTGGACATTAGGAAAAACTTCCTAACTGTCAGAGTGGTTAAGCACTAAATTGCCTAGGGAGGTTGCGGAATCTCCATTGTTGGGGATTTTTAAGAGCAGGTGGGACAGACACCTGTCAGGGATGGTCTAGATAATACTTAGTCCTGCCACGAGTGCAGGGGACTGGACTAGATGACCTCTCGAGGTCCCTTCCAGTTCTATGTTTCTATAACACTTCTATAATGAACTGCAGGGCTCAGAAGCAGCTGGGACACACCAATATGCCATAGTTGTGGTCCTGTTCTCGGTCATCTTAACTTTCGTTATTACCGAGAACAGGTCTACTGCTGTTACAATCACGAAATGTAAACTTCAAAAAACGGGAACCAAGTGTAACCAAAGTGGCAGTGAGTCTGCAGAGACCCTGGAATAATAGCTCGCAGAGGTGTGAACTGCCCCATTCATTTCAGCAGGGGATGCCCAATGATGGTCATTTAAACGTCAGCATTGTTCACTGTTTCATCCCTCACATAAGAAAGGAGAGAGAGGGGCACCAGTCTGCACTATGTACTGTGACAGATATTTCATTTGGTGCCACAAGTGGATGGCATTAAGAAGGTGTCACCCCCTATTTATTCTGGAAGGTCTGGAGCCATAGGGCCCATGTTCCCTGGAAGGTCTGTCATTGAGAGGGAACGGGGGGAAGCAACTCAGCCACTGGACAGAGCAACGCGTAGGGTTTAATAAAGTTCCACGTGTTCCACGTCACTCTCTGGGACTGAAACAACCAAGCAGAAGCCCATGAGCATGCTCAAGCTCCATGGCGGGCGAGCCAAGTGGCAGCATGGTCATGTTCCGAATATGGGTCCCGCCTACGGCAAGCACTGTCCCATATGGGTGACGCACAGGGCGGAGCATATTTTGTGGGCAGAGCTTGGAAGGGTCACCGCCTCCCCCTAACACCAGCCTGACCCTGGTGAACTGGCTACTGTGGACAGAATCAGCACATCCCAATGGTATGTCACAGGCCCTCCGCTTCTATTCCCCTGGCGAAGAGCATCCCTGAGCTCAGCTGTTAGCCCACCTATACTTTTGATCCAGGTGACCTTGGGTGCCAGCTCTGTTGTTGTCATCAAATTCAAAGTCACTGGGGTACGCAGCAGAGTGACCACTGTGAGCCCCTAAAAAGGCATGGGTTTGTTACGGCTCCATTGAATAGGCAGGGAAACTGAGGCACAGAGGGGTGACGGGACTTGACCAAGGTCATTCAGCAGCAGCGGCAGGAACAGAACCCAGGAGTCCTGACTCCCCAACCTGTGTCCTATCCTCTGGGTGATACCTTGAAATAAAACTCTTAGTTTCCTGAGAATCGCCCATCACCTGTGGGTAGGGAGCCCTTTGCAGCAGGAGCTCTTTCTGTGCACCTTGCTGCTACGGGACAGAGCCACTTCTGAAGCCTGCTGTGCTCACACCATCATTTCCCACGGCCCTCCTCACAGCTCCGTGTTCGCAGAGCTGCCCTGGGCACTCAGCCTGAGAAAGATTATCCAGAAAGGATTCACGAGAAGAAGGGCAGAGCCCATTCCATGAGAGAGACATGCTTCTTTGCTGTTTGTTTTTCAGCACATAACCTGACACCCACTGGGGGAATTTCTCCTTCTCTGTCTGAATATGGGAAACTATTATATTTTGCTTCGCTTGAGAGGCTGCAGCCAGTCAGGGCTGTACCGTGGGGAGCACGAGGAAATTGCTAGTGACTCAAGAGGCGGCAGAAGGTTCTGCCTAAACAACTCAGCTCCTCGCTGCAACATTTTCCATAGCCAGAGCCACACCGCTCTGGAAATCCCAGTGAGAGGGGATGTGAACGGAAAGAAATGACAAATATCCTATGAGGATCACCCTCGCCCAGTGCTAGAAACAGCAATGGGCCAAACGCAGGAATGGTCAGTTTGGATAAAGGTTTGGATAAGGGTTGGCCAGGCAAGGGACTTCACTCCCCAGTGAAATGCAGCCACCTCTGGTGCAGAGTACAGCAGCTGATTAACAGTCACACTTTGGGGAAGGCAGGGAGGAAGAAAATGGAATTTAGGGAGGCAGAATGTAATTATTCAAGGGCAGGAGAGTAAGGCTGACCCCTCTGCTCTCTGGAGCGAGAATGTATCCAGTAGCTAGAGCAGATGACTGCCCATTCTGCCGTTGACTTGCTCTGTCACTTCACCGCTTTGTGCCTCAGTTTCCCATCAGCAAAATGGGGATGAAGGTACTCACCTACCTCACAGAGGGCTGCAAGGCTAAATTTATGTTTGCAAAGTGCTTTGAGATCTTAAAATGATCTTGTAAGTGCCAACTATTATTATTACTGTATCACATCCATGGGGAAAGGACGAAAGGATCTCTAATGGCCACCGGAGCTCAAACCTTCAGTTTTAAGTCTCCTCCGGAAGAGTGCACCTCTAGCAGCATAACATGGCCTGACTCTGCCCTTGGGCATCGGCTCAGCATTGAGTCTGTAAGAAGAGTACCCACTACTGAATGGTGGTCCCGAGTGATTCCCCCAGCCATGGCGATGCTGCTTAGCTTATAAGAGCCACTGGAGATCATAGGACAAGACAGGGTGGTTGCAGAAAGCCTGATAATTTAGTTGTAAGGGCAGCCGGGGGTGGGCAAATCGGGGCTCCAAGTTCTTTCTCATGTGTCACAGTTATAGTCTTTCCTTACCCTCAGCCCACAGACAGACACTGACTCTGACACCATCCATGCAAATGAAAAATCCTCTTGTAGTAACTGCCATCTTTGTTCCTCAGCAGGGTTTGAACTCAAAACCCCCAGAGCTCAAAGCACAAGCTCTCGGCTGGTTGAGCTAAAGGAGTGGTGGTACCTTTAGATGCTAGTGATAGTGGCTGGTCCAGAAAACACCCTAGCCAGTGAGTTATACTAGCATTCAGGGATGTCTGTGCAAGGGGCTAGGTAGGTGGTGCAAAGCCATCCACGGGAGAACGTGGCTGAGTATGGAGAGCTGGAGGCTTGGGTGTTAATGAGCGCTTAAGGCAGGAGGGTTTAATTGTTCAAATATAATGCAATAGCCAGACTATAAGTTCCAGGTCCTATTTGATGTCAGCACTGCACTTCCATGGCTTTACATGTATTAGAGGCAAACAGGCTTCTTGGAGCATGGTTATAATTGTAAGACAGGCTCTAGAGAGAAGAAGCCCTCTGCCCTACCTACAGAGGGAGAGCACTCATGAGCAGACCTCATTTGCATAGGCAACACCCCCTGTGGCAGGGTGACCATTTTTGGCCATTTGGGTTAAAATTCACTGAAGTCTTGGAGGATGGGGTAATAAAATGTTAGGATCCTTACTGAGTGAATAATTGGTAAGCAGGGCAATACCTAATATGCCCTGAGTGAAGGGTCACCCTCAGCTATACTTCACTTGCAAAGCACTGGGTAGTAAGCCAGCAAGCCAAGAGAGAGGGTAAGTGCAAGTTCCTTATTTAGAGATGTGGGTTTTGTTTAAGGGTTTTAGATACTCTTTGAACTCTTTTCCTTTTGGCTTCTTGCTGGGATTATGGAATACACAAGCAGAGCTGAATAGGCTCTTTGCCTAGCAGCTACCAGAGCGCTAAGAGCTGGGCTAGGTGGCAAAGCCTCAGAGTCAGAATGTAGATGGCGTTGTAGTGAGAGATCTGATGAACAGACTCCCTCTACCCAGTGGAATCACTGATTGCGGAGATCGCTAATAGCTGGCCTAGGCAATGGGATCTCAGAACTCAGAGCTGGTATCGTGGCTGAAGACAGCAGGGTGCTGAGAGATGATACAGAAGAAGTGGCTGTGGTAACGTACCTGCTACTTGCTATTCCTAGAGCTGCAGTCGCTAATAGCTGGACATGGTGGGAGTAGTAACAGCACCGCATGGCCACGCAGCACAGGCAAAGTGAAAGGAGATGGCATGGAGGTGGCCAAGTGGCAAGAAGAGAGACAGGCAGCGAAGCCTCTCTTTCCGTAAGTCAGGCAGCACCTGAATGCACCCCTGGAATCTGAGACTTCACTAACCTCTGACCACAAACTGTGAGTAGGGTGCGGTGGAAGGAAGGGGGGGGAGCAGAGTGTTAAAGGGATTTGTGTTCGCTGGACTGTCACCGCAGCAGCTGGGGAAACTGAAAGGAAGGACGTCGCCGCAGATGATGTGGGATGGGGAGTTTACCTACTACTCACATGTTGTTGATTCGTTGCTGGTGTGTCCCCCCAAATTAATGCTGGGTTCCTGCTCCCTCTTAATAAAAGTTTTCCTTGTTTCACATGCAGACTTAGTGGTTTGTAAGTTCCTATTAAGTGTAGCCAGCTATTTTACTATCGCTATATGGCCATCTGCTAGATAAGGTATAAATGTGGAATGCTAAAGCTGTAAGACAGTAGCTTAGCCAAACTAACTAAGGCGAAGGCCTAAAGACTTGACATAAGCAACTAACCACAAGTGACCCTGTATCATAAGATGTCACAAGCTAAAGTGTGGTTATAAGCAAGGGTTGCTAAACTGCTGAGAGGTAACGGCAAGATGCCAAGTTATACCAGTTTTAGGTATTTTAAGTTAGGGAGCTCAGCAGGTATCTGACCACAAGGGTACCATGGTACCTAATTTCTGAACCTGCTAATAAGCTTGAAGTAAAAGGTAGAAGGACACCCCAACATTAGTAGGGTGAGGAAATAAGGAAAAGGGACTGAAACTCCTACCAAACAAGCATTAGGCAAAGTGGGCAGTAGCATAACCTGTGATAAAAGGTAGCAATCAGCCCATGCACTCTAGGGAGACTTCCTGAAACCTGTCAGGCCAAGGACCACACGTGGGTCATCTTTCCTATTATGGGGTGTATGTATGCAAGCTCTGAATGCTTGTATTATCTCTGTCTGCATAGTTACATTGTAGTGGGTTGGGACGTTGCTGATTGTGCCAATGAAACAAATTGCAAATTCAAAAGGTCTGTCCGAAGCGTGGTTGTGTCTCCCGTGTATGCCGGGGTCCTTGCTCCCAAACCAACAGTAATGCTGTCGCTGATCTAAAGGCAAATGAACCCTGCCAAACCGCGGAACGTTAAACTGGGAAATCTAAATAATATTTCACCAAGAGATCGGGACACACACGGGAGGGATTAAGTTTTTCCCAGGTTTCTGTGTGAGGCCTCGAGACCTCTTTTATAATTTTAAGAGTGACCCCTAGATGTTCAACCCAGCCCTCGTTGCTGCTACCAACACCTGTCACGGGGGTTCCAGAGTGTTCCTCTTGAATGAGTTAAGAGACCGAAGGAATTGGGGGAGAGCAGCAAAAGCAGGAGGATCTGGAGGCTAAGGAAATGCAGCTGAGATACCAGGGGTTGAAATATTGTGGATCCAAGCAACAGCCGGCACAGTGAGTGCATTGTGGAGCCAGTTGGGCTGGGGCTTAAGAGGCACAGGGGGCCCAGGCTGGGTGAGCAGCTGGAGAGAAAGGAGAAGAGAAGACAGAGCGGGCAGCACGGGCATGGTGAAGGAAGGGGTCACAGCAGGGATGCCAGAATGAGTGGATGAGGGCAGAGAAGAGCAACAGGACCTCAGACTGGTGGGTGGTAATAGGAGAAGCAATGGGGCTGGCAGCCTTATTTCTGAACTGACCAGCCAGGCAAACCATGGCTCCGACCGGGATATCCTGGAGCGTGCAGCCCCGTGGAACCTCACTACCTGGCAGATGTTTTCTAGCTCAGGGCTCGGCTCTGCCCATTCCCAGTGACTGCACGTTCGTACCAGGAGTTCTTGGCGACTTGGCCCAGCATGGCCTTTACTCCCCGTTGGCTGCCAAGCTTGGGCGTGTGACCACATGGCTGCAAGGTGACACCAAAAACATGTCAGCAAGCGCCGCGTTTCTGCTGTTCTTTTTGCCAACTCAACTCGTCACATTCAGACACAAGAAGTAATTCTTCCCCTCTACTCCACGCTGATTAGGCCTCAACTGGGCACCACGTTTCAGGAAAGATGTGGACAAACTAGAGAAAGTCCAGAGAGGAGCAATGAAAATTATTAAAGGTCTAGAAAACATGACCTAAGAGGGAAGATTGAAAAAAAATTAGGTTTGTTTTGTTTGGAGAAGAGAAAACTGAAAGGGGACATGACAACAGTTTTCAAGTACGTAAAAGGTTTTTACAAGGAGGAGGGAGAAAAATTGTTCTCCTTAACCTCTGAGGATAAGACAAGAAGCAAGGGGCTTAAATTGCAGCAAGGGCTGTTTAGGTGGGACACTAGGAAAAACTTCCTAACTTCAGGGTATTTAAGCACTGGAATAAATTGCCCAGGGAGGTTGTGGAATCTCTATCATTGAAGATTTTTTAAGAGCAGGTTAGACAAACACCTGTCAGGGATGTTCTAGATAATCTTTAGCCCTGCCATGAGTGCAGGGGACTGGACTAGATGACCTCTCGAGGTCCCTTCCAGTCCTGTGATTCTATGATAGCCTCCAGCACCCTGCTACCATAGCCCCAGTGTCCTTGTGAAAGGCATGGATAAATATCCAATGATTCTCCATATACTGGGAGGTCATCTGGAGTGGCCAGCCTTGTGTGACTCTCTCCATGAAGCTGTTAGTGAGTGCTGGGGGAGTGAGAATCTAACTAGGGCTGATGGAAGAATTAAATAGGTTGCCCCAAGACATTGTAACTGGATGACATGAAACAAGTGAAAATGTAAGCAGGCTGATTACCAGGGAATAGCTTACTAAGGGTGAGGTCTGAGGAACAGTCCTTGAAGACTGAGCTGTGGAAAGCACCAGAAAATGTACTATCAGGCAGTGGTTCCCAAACTTTCTAGGAATGGAACCTGCCAGCTGCAATATGTCTGGTTTTGCAACTCACCATTACATACAGGCACCCTGGCAGCGTAACCCTGAGCCATGTGCAGTGCAGAGGAGGAGCCTGGGGGGAGGGAGGGTTGGAGTGTGGGTCCCAGCAGCAGTAGCTGCTGACCTGTAGGGCTGGGCCCAGCTCCCTGCTTATGAGCATTGCATTCTGGTGCATGGGGTCACAGTGCCACTCACTCAGATTTGGCCCCGCCGCCCTTCATTCATGCCAGAGGGGTGGCTGGGCCAAATCTGAGGGGGTGATGTTGCAACTTGGCACATGGGCTCACAATGCCACTGAGGTTTGGCCCGGCCTCCCCTCTGCCATGGGTGGCTGAGCCAAACCTCAGGTCATAACGCCCGGAGCAGGTAGCCTGCCCCGTGGGACAGGAGCCACCACTGAGGGGTGAAAGCAGGGCAGGCTCAGTCTCCAAAGTCCCTCCACCCCCAGGGCCTCCTCTCCCCTCCACAACAGTCCAGGAGAAGTATATGTGGGCCCTGCAACCCATCTAGAACCTTCCTGAGACCCACTGGTGGGTCAGGACCCACCGTTTGGGAAACACTCCTCTGGGAAACAGTCCTGAGCTGGCTAAGGTGGAGCAGATGACTTAATCATACGTCTCTTCCATCTCTAGCCCTTCTACAATCCATGGCAGGTCTTCACACTCCTGGGCGTTGCCACTTCCCTTCAGGGTGGATGGTGTTCACAGACATTATAAGGCCAGAAGGGACCATTGTGATCATCTAATTTGACCTCCTGCCTAACGCAGGTCATAGGATTATCTTGCCTCTGACTCTGTTTTGAGGGTGAAGGGTCATCTGTGAGGCTCTGGAGGCACTCAGATACAACTGTGAGGAGGTGTGATAGAAATGTGTAGATAGCTGCTTAGGCAGCTTAGATACAGTCCTGGCACTGGATAGCTTAGGTGTTATACTGGTACCCCGGTCCCATCTTCTAGCCAGCAGGTATTGCCACAAGAACAAGTAAGTGTTTAGTAACTTCTGAGCTGAGAAGGAACGCAGTGCCTATGCCATCATCCAAGGCACATCATAGGGGTGTACGATGCCCACTTCAGCATGAGAGTTGGCAAACTGTATCGAGAAGTCATGAGCTGTCCTGTTGACTTTGCACACACAAGGAGTCCTCACAGGAGCATGGGTTGTAGGATTGCGAGGCCCTCACCTTTCCAGAGGGGAAGAGAGGAAGAAATAGCTGCACTGGTAATTGGGCCATGCCCTCTTTGTCAGCAGAGATGGACGTATGTTGTGCATCATCTTTAGAAGAGGAGGTTAGACTCTTTGCAAAGTTTTCTGCCCCTCCCCTGCCCATTTTAACTCTGGAGTCATTTGCTAGTCCAGTGCAAAGGAGACTTTAAAATAATGATTTTAAAAAAGGTGGGGGCCTTTCACCTCTCATAAATTAATGGAGTCATTTTAGCAAACTGCCCTGGGGTCTGGATTAATGATTTACGGCCCCACTCTTGTTTCACTGAGATATTAAAGTCCCCATCTGGGCTGCTCATCTCTCCAGGCAGCCATCCTCACCAGCCTCCTCTCTCTTGGCTGTCAGTGCAACGCCAGCTGCATTATGGCAGACGAGGGAATCGGAGGCACGTGGAATAGCTGGATCCCCATTATAGGCAGATGCTAATGCCCCATGCCCCTTCCAAAAGGAGAAGACCACAGTGATGGATACACAGGTAGCAACCATGCAGGGCAATGGAGGCAAGACTAAATCATTGCAGAGTCTGGCATCCCAGTTTATTAATGTACACTCCGTAAATCATGCCTCATTGACTTTTGCAAGTGCTGAGCATGAGCAAGTTCAGGAAACATGACCAAATCTGCCCCACCCAGAACAAACTTAGCCCATGTGGAAAAAAAAGAGAGAACAACCTCAATAATGGGAAACATAAGTTGCTGTTCCGGATCAGCACTCCCCTTGGGTCCTATTACCAGCAAACTTGACATTCCATGTCACAGCACCAGGGCTTGCATCTTCAGGAAGCTTGCTAGGTCTGCTGAGCCCAGGGGAAGACTGGAGATGGTGCTTTTTGCAGATAAAGGAGGGCGCACACACACAGACACACACCCCAACACAAACAACCTCCAAGCACGTGTATTTCCCTTCTGGGTTCCCACCCAGGTTGAGTCAGCCGATGTTCCATACCTTTCTCCCTTTCCTCTGTGAACTGACGCTGACTGCAGCTTTCCTGCCAACCATCTGGAGCTGTGTGGTGGCTGGTTCATCCTCCTGACACAACCACACGTGCTCACACGTGCACGCACACCCTGGGAGCGTGAGTCATCGCCTCTCCAAGTGCCCCACCGCAGAGCCTGCTGTAGACACTTCCTCAAAGGCTGGAGCCCCTGAGAGATGTTCTCTCACACAGAGAATGCTAATGAGGAGAGCTCTGCAGAAAGCTGGCTTTCCCTAGTGTCTCGTTGCAGCAGATATCTCGCCCCAGCTTGCGTTCCCAATAGGGGGAAGGAAGCAGCAGGGGCCACTTCAGGACTGGGGAAGGGAGTAAGAGAGGCCAGCGGCTGCAATCCAGAGCAGAGACCTTTGGACATTTGGAACTCTCAGGTCCCCTGTAATTGATTTATATTCTCAGCCTTAGGTCCATGGCAAGGAAGGGAGGGTGACTGGGGAGTGAGAAGACCGGGGGAGCAAGCAGAGGTGCTTTGACATTGGTTAGCAATAGGGAACATGCAGAGAGGGACCGCGTGCAGAAGTAAGTTGGTAGCTGGGGATAGTTTCCAGTAATAAAAATAAACAAAGACCTAACTACAGCGGAGCCGTAGGCAGCTGGGTGAAGTTTACTTAATAATAATTTAAAAGACTGGATCAGCCTGGCATGTGCCTATCATCACCCTGGTCACTGTGGACTAGGCTGTGAGTTTGCAATCTGGCAGCTCAGAGCTGCACTGCTCCCAGAGTGAGCCGACTGGAGTGTGAGCCATTCAGGGCGGGGATTGCCCATATGTTTGAAAAGGGACTAGTTCAGTTGAGATCGATCTATCTATCCACCCCATACACCCCCTGTATCTATCTATCCATCCATCCTTAACCTAAATAGAACATAACAATGCTTTGTTACCCAAGAACCTACTTTTGTATAGATTGCCCATCACCGTATTATCTGATCATGTCCCAAGTGTAATTATTTTATAGGCTGGTTTGTTTGTCTCTGTGTAAGTGTAAGCAGAGTCAGGATGAGCTCCACCCTGACACCTGGTGGTGAGGTGTGGCAAGTTGTGGAAAAGAACTTCAAGGGCCGATCTCATTAGCATAGGCCCACCCACCCCACCTAGAATGAGGCCATAGCTGCCCAAATGGTCACTTTGGCTGCTGTGGGATCCCCAGTGTCTCTGTTATTGGGGCAGGAAGAATAAATTGTTATTACCCTGATTATGGGAACTGTGCTTGGAACTGTACTTTTGTTATGACGGAGGGACTCGCCATCAACTAAGTAGCACTTGCTAGGCAAGGGTCATGGGTTCCAAAACTCTGTGAATTGAGAGAGGCTGGGAATAGGTGTTAGTACTTGGTGGCATGGGCCCCCTGGTGAGGGCCTTATATGCTAATTGCACTTCCTCCTCTCTCCACTGTGGAATATCAGAGCTAATTTTGATTCTGTTAGGAGTCTAATTAAAGGCTGCTGAGCTCACTTTGGGCTAATAGTGCACCAGCACTGAGGCTCCCCTACTACAAACTGAATTCACAAAAGAGCTGAAATCACTGGATGTTGTGTTAAGTAGTGGGGGAGCCTGAAGATATATTGTGGAGCAGTTTGTGGGATGGCTGGAGCGCCTTATGGGATGGTTGGTGGAGCAGTTCATGGGACGGCGGGAGCTGGTTGTGGGGAGCGGAACAGTTCATGGAGTGGCAGGAACTGCTTGTGGGACGTGGAGCGGAGCAGTTCATGGGACAGCGGGAGCTGCTTGTGGGCTGCGGAGCTGAGCGAAGCAGTTCGTGGGGCGGTTGGTGGAGTGGAGCGGAGCGAAGCCCTATGGAGCTGCGGGGTGCTCTGCTTCAGATCATGTAAGGTGCCCCTTACCTCTCTCTTCCCTCCCCCCATCTCCACCCATGTTGGGAGGTAAAGCTCTGCAGATAAACTTTCGAACTCTGGGGCTGCCCTGACCAGGGACAGAGACTTTTGGGTCATTGGACTTTTGGGACTTTGGGTGATTTGGGGTTGCTGGACTCAAGAACCAAAGGGAAAGGGCATGCCCCAATTTGCTTGGGGTGGGTTTTTGCGCATGGGTTGTGTTATAAATCCTGTTGGTGGTGTTTCCCCAACATAATGCCACGTTGGTTCTCTCTGTTATTAAAAGGCTTTTTGCTACACTCAGACTCTGTGCTTCCGAGAGGGGAAATATTGCCTCTTGGAGGCGCCCAGCGGGGGTGGTATATATTTGTCCCAGGTCACTGGGTGGGGGCTCGAGCCGGTTTTGCATAGTGTTATTGGAATGGATCCCCTAGATATTGAACCCGGCCCTTGTTGCTGCCAACTCTGATGGGCAGAAGGGTTACATAAGGAAGAAAATGTGCGTGTGTGCGTAAGGAACTTATTTGGAGCAAATTAAAAAATGTTTTTTGCTTTAATGATAGGAAGTCCCAGCACTGCAGATCCTCACAACTTAAGAACCATCCTATCAGCTAGCACTAATTGATGACTTGCTTCCTGGTCCCACAGGGTATGTTTAAATTGCAATGTAAGCCCCGGATTACTAGAACTCAAGTTAGCAGACCGTGTGTTTGTGAACCTAGATCTTGAGCGTCTACCCTCATTTGTAACCCTAGGTTAGGAGTTGTTGAACCCTGGGTCCCAACCTGGGCTCCAGTGTCTATACTGAATTATGTGGGCCTGAGTCCAACCACCCATCTCCCAGACTTCCTAACATCTTCCCCAAATGTGGCCACTCTAGCCCTTTGTTTGTGGTTGGCCACTCTAGCCCTTTGTTTGTGGTGCAGTGTGGGAAAACTTGACTGTCCACCACACTTGGCAGTCTAGAGAACAAACAAGGTCCACCCAGGAGATTGTGGCATACTTTTGATGGATGCTGATAGCACGAGTGCAGTGGTGCTGCATCCACACTGCAAAGCAAAAGGGCTTGAAGCCTGGGTCCCGGCTTGACTCAATCTCAGACTCTTCACCCCCATGGGGTCCTGAGACCCTGCATCTGAACCCTGGGTTAGTGCGATTTGTGTGTAGACAGACGCGGCGTTAGGCTTGATCCTGGGTTCAAACCCAGGACTTATATTGCAATGTAGACATGCCCACAGATGCTGAGGAGACATGCAGGATAAATTACCCTCTCCCCCTTATTGTTGTTGCTGCCAAGTTACGACAGGAGCCATTTGGCAAGGAGCTAAAAGGGAAGCCTGCACTGTGTCTGGCCTGTGGACACACTGAGTAATTCAATCTCCAATTCGGTCATTCTGGCAGCTTTCACAAGCCTGAAACTTCAGGAAGAAAACAGCAGTTCTTTAACTCTGTTGTGTGAGATCATGGGATGGCCACGAAGGAAGGAGGCAGTTTTCATTTGGGAATCAAAGAAGAAGGTTTGCACTGTGAAACATGGCAGATTTTTCACCGCAGATTTTTCTCTCTGCTATTGTTACAACCCCAGACACTTCTGTCAGTTTCACAGTGGACATGAATTTGACTCTGTAGGCTGGGACTTAGGAAAGTGCTTAAGTCCTGTAGGGGGTATAGGGGTGAAAGTCAATGAGACTTGTGCTGCATGGGGCGGGGGGGGGCTGGTCAGAAAACAAGAATTCCATTTTATGAAAATGACACGAGCACATGAGAGCAAGACCCGTCACCCCCAGAAGCGTTGGCAGCCCAGGGGGTGAGAGCCAGGTTCGAGTCCGGGATGTGCGCCATTTTCTCACTGGCCCAGTGAGTTGTTACACAACGTAGAACAGCTGCAACAGGAGAGGTTGTGCAAAGGGAGCTAATTCTATAGCACAGTGCTCGGGGTACTCAGTGGCGAGGTGGGTGACCCACGGTCAAGTCCCCGCTCTGAGTCAGGCAGACTTTGGTCTCTGGGGCTGGCATTATGGTTTAAAATGCACATGGAAAAAATAAATAGATGCAGAAACAACCTTGCAAAGTCCATGTGAGAATCCTAAGCTTGTCTAAGCGGTGATATTTCCATCTTCCCCGGCAATGATGAGGGCTGGCTGAAACCCCGCCTGTACTATCCTCCCCTTGAAGTCCATTCAGTGTTTGTGTTACCTGTAAATGCTTCCTCAGTTGGAATCTTTCAATCAAACGTGGATGTCTTTCTCATGTCTAGCCTTAAAATCCATGAATCTGGGAAACTATGAATAATCAGAACTGATCTGAACCCCTTGCCCAAATATCAAGGCGATATGTACCCAGCTGCTTTTGTGCTGAGGCATGGAAAAGTTTGACGTGGTTATTAATTATCCATTATTGCATTGAATTAGTTGCTTTGGGTTTCAAGTATTATATTTGACCGTGTTAATTACGGATACATATACAATGTTACCACTGCACATTCTGGTTTCATCTGGCACTGAAACCAGAAATGGTGAAGCACAAGAGCTGTTGCTTGTCAGAGTTCTCCAGTCATAAGTCCAACCTCTAACTGTTGAGGGTTAAGACAAACTTTTCTTGGGAACAGGTTATCCCATAACTGCAGGGTTTCTTGCTCCTTCCTCTGAAGCAGCTGGCTCTGGCTACTGTTGGTTACACAATACTGGACCAGTTGGACCACCGGTCCGATCCAATGTGGCAATTCCTATGTTTCCTACGATGTATAGAGAAGCAGCAGGAACTATTCCTCCAACTCATTCCACGATCACCATTCATCAACAATGAGCAGCATTTCCGGGGATTACTTAGCCTGAGAAACAACAGCCCGTGTACTGTGCATCTCCATGTCAACGGCTTTCAATTCTGGCTGTAATGGTCACGTGGTGGTTTGTAATGTTTGGCTTGGCCTCCCTTAGCCAGCCCAAATCCCACTGCCCTCATCAAGACATGCCACGGAGTCAGAAAAAGAAGAGCTGGAAAAGACCTATTAGATCATCTTGTCTACCCACCCTTGGCCAGGGCAGGACTGTTCCCTAACACGTAGTCTCTGGGGCTTTGTCCCGTACGATTTTACATGACTCACATAATGGGGCTTCCACCACTGGCTTGGGAGATTGTTCCACTCTTAGGACGGCTTTCCTGCTAGCTAGGCTAAATTTTCCATGCTCGTTTTCACCAAGTGACTTATTTCTATTCAAAATGATTCCTCTTCCCTTTTGCTCTACATAAACCCTCCCATATGTCAGCTTGTCCCATCTTTTGCTGCCTTTCTCTTTGGGGTCCCAATTCTAATGTCAGGCTATGACTTTCCTGCTTGAATCAGGAAAGGCAGAACTGTTTTGAGCTACTCCTGTAACACGTGGATATGCACGGGTTCACTGGCCTCTCTTTGAAAAACCATCATGCATCAAAAGCAGCCCATGGACCTACTCATCCCAAGGGCTGATATTACAGGCTGATTAGGATCACAGTAACCACATTTGCTTTCAGCATCTCCAGATGGGTTTCGCCACAAAAACATTGAGACAATGATGCTTCCACTGTCTCCAGTACATTCCACCCACCACTAGTAAACAGCTAGTTTCCTATGAGCACTTTCTACTAAGCAGAACAGAAAGCATGGCCACAATAGGCTATGTTATGATGTAACAAATCAGGAGCAGGAGAGGAACAAATGTGGCAGATTGGTTAGTCTGGGGAAACTTTAATGGCCATGCCTCGCATTATGTGCCAGAGACAACGCCTCTCTGTGGATTTGGGGCAGGGAACCTATTTGGATTCAATATATAAGTGCATCTGCTGGGAGGCCCTGAGTAAACAAAGCTTGATTCAAAATGCCAATCATTCCAAAACTGGAGCAAAATATGGAACAAGATGGAAAAACTGCCTAGTCACACACCACTGCCTGATATTAATGCATGATCCCAGCTCAGGGCTTCAGAGGAATGTGGAACTAGGTCCCAGTCGTCAAGGTGGGTGAAACTGGTTGATTTAGTCCAGATCCTAATGGGAAAAAAATTACTATGATGCTAATTGTCTCCTGCGTTGGCATTCCCACCAGAGATGCCATGGACTGAATGGGCTCTAGAGAATGAGCCAGCCTCTGTCCACTAGAGGTTATCCTTCTAGATCATGGTTGAGGCACATTGGATCATGCAGGGAAAGCTTCCACTTTGGGGTCTTTGTACATAACAAAGGGCTTCATTCTGCAGGGATACCCACTTCCACCTGTGCCAAATCCATAGAGTTAAAGGGTTGAAGGGAGCATTAAATCCACTCGTCTCATCCCCTGTATGGCATAGGTCCTTAAATTTCATGCCATTACCCCTGAATTGTGCCCTATAACTTGTGTTTGGCTAAAGTATGGAGGATCCAGAAGGACATCCAGTCCTGCTTGGAAGACATCAAAAGATGGAGACTCCACCACTTCCTTTGGTAGTTTGTTCCAATGGTAAATCACCCTCACTGTTAAATAATTGTGCCTTATTTCCCATTGGAATTTTGTTTGGCTTCAGCTTCCAACCATTGGTTCTTGTTACGGCTTTTGCCACTAGATTAAAGAGCCCTTTAATACCCAGCACTTTCTCCCCATGAAGATACCTATACACTAATCAAGTCACCTAGCCTCTGCCCAAATCTGGGAATGAGCAACAGGGGATGGATCGCTCAGTGATTACCTGTTCCATTCATTCCCTCTGAAGCACGTGGCACTGGCTACTGTTGGAACACAGGATACTGGGCTAGATGGACCTTTGGTCTGACCCAGTCTGGCGGTTCTTATGTTCTGTGTTCACACCTTAATCTTGTTTTTGATATGCTAAACCACTTGAGCCCTTTGAAGTCTCTAACTGCAAGGCATTTTCTCTAGCCCTCGAATCATTTTTGTGGCTCTTTTCTGCGCCCTTCCACTCTTTCAACATCCTTTTGAAAATGTGGACACCAGAACTGGACGAAGTATTCTACACAACACCATTTAAAGTGTGGTTCTGTTCTCAAACAACCATCATGTAGAATGGCACCATTTTACTATGTGAGTCAGATCCACTTACTATCAAAGTAAATAGAAGTCATTTGTGGTTTTTACTTCTGTTAGCCTGGCAGAGACTACAAAAGTTAAGCAAGAGAGAGGGAGCTTCTTTCTTCTCTGATGTGATCAATAGGTTACAATCCGTTATTCCTGTGCAAATCTATGGAAATGCCTGAGGTCACTGAAAGCCAAATTTGCCCTGCATAAATGTCATTGCTGGTGATGACACATGAGAAGGGATTGACCCAGTTTGACTCCTACATCCCAGTGTGAGTTTGCAAGAGCATCTCCTCGCTTGCAGACTGAGCCTGAACCAGCACAACAGCTCAAGATCCTATTTAAAGTTCAGGAAAATATTTCCCCATTTAGACTCTGGTCACTATCAAGCAGTTTGCTCCAGCCTGCTGTCCAATCCCCTCCTCTCCTAAGCTGTAAGTGGGTCCCTGCCTTTCGGTGCCTGGCCTAATCCCCAAGAAGTTTTGGCTAACAACAGAAATTGAAGATCAGCCCCGGCTTTCCCATTGGCAGAGCGCTGCACGCATTGTGTGCACTCATGACCTGGACACCGGCCTGCCAAGCTGTTTGTGTAGTTAAAACAAACCAAATACTGCACCTACCTTCCAAAGATATCACCAAGTTAAAACCAGATGGAGAATGCTGGCAACTGAGGGATTTTTCTTCCCCACTAGTGATTCAGAAGGCTAGTAACAGAATTCTGATCCTGGCATCAGCCCAGCGTATCCTGTTGAGTCACGGCTGATGTCTGCATCTAATCTTAACTCATGTGGATGGGCTTGTTGGAACTTGTCATGTATCCCCAGCTACCAAAATATCCCCCTGCTTGACCTGTCCCATTTATTACACAACATAACACAAGAGTGTGTGTGGCTGCAAAAAAAAAAAAAAAAAGCATATGGAAGTGAGCTGTAGAAATTCCTAAGGCTGGAAATTCTAAGGGCAAGGGAGGTCAAGGGCAAAATTTCCTTCTTATTCCTCTCTTCCCATCCCCACTTTTTTACTAGCTGCTCAAGACAGAGAGAGATACAGACGTACCGTCTTTGACGGTTCCAGTTACCCAACTAAATTGCTAAAGTAGTGTCTGGCATAGGCCCTTTTAACAGATGTAGGAAATATCATCAACAGCCTTCTAACCAATCTGCTTTCTACCACTGGGTGATACTCTATGTCCACAGACAAGACGGGATCAGGGAAAGCTAGAGAAATTGACAAATATCTAAACCATGAACCAATGAAACAAAGTGAGGGTCTAAGTGGTAGATCCATACATACATATGAAGATGAGAGACAGAAGAGCATGTCTCGAGGATTGGGTTTGGTTAGGTTAGATTAGATTATTTAGGTCCTCAGACACCCCAAATTTGTTCAGATTGGGAGGGTTGGTTTGACCCATATTGTAAAGATTATTATATTTTTATAAAGATAAAGGCTGTTTGCAAAATTCAGGAACAGGTTCAAGTTCAGATCTTGAAGACCCCTAATATTTCAGGCATGCCCCACTGCTTTGGGGTTTTGGTTCAGGTCCATCTCTAACAGGAACAAGAAAGACAGTAGGTTACTGTAGAGATACTGGTAGATACAGAGCTGACTGGACAGATGCATGCATGCTTTTCAGTGGTATTGTATCTCAGGTGGCATCTAGAACACCCGAAAGCAGCGTTTTCCTTTAAAATGCAAAATCCCAATAACACTTTATCTCTTTAAAAACATACAAGCTGAAATCCTGGTCCCATGAAAGTCAACAGGAGATTTGCCTTTGACTTCAGTGGCATTTGGATTTCACCCTTAGTGTTCTATCCTCCGTGGGGGATAAGGATTTTCATCCTTGCTCTACCGATGGGGGAAACTGAATGGAGACACCATAAGCAATGTGCCTAAGGCCAAAGTGGGGAGAATAAGAGCTCAGAATTCCCTGGTTCTGTGCCCTGTACTGGGCCTCTATGCCACTCCTCTTCTTAACCCATTGGCCTCACTGGAACACATGCAGTGTTCGTGCTACATGCTCTGGGTAACATCTTGGTAACCCTGGAAGATGGAGTTCCTTGTCCTGTACCTCCATCCCTTGCCAGCCTGCTAGCCCTGCAGTCTGTACCTTTCCTGGTGCAATTGCACTCTGTAGAACAAATGATGAAAATACCCAATGGAGATAGGTAGACTACAACAATGTTTTTCAACCTTTTCGATACCAGGGACTAGCTTGCTGCCTTCCTAAACTGTATCTGGGAGATCTTAGGAACCGGCACTGGTCCATGGACCAGTCATTGAGAAACACTGGGCTAGAGGGCCTACTGCAGGTCCAATGAGACTGTCATGGTTTTTCAAGTGTGTGCAGCATATTATATATATCATTGTTACATTTTCTCCTCTCTTCTCCTGAGTGTGGCGGAAAATATACAACAGAAAGTATGTCAGAAAGGAAATCCTTTCCATTTCCTGATCTTATGTCATTGGTATGACACCATCTCCTTCAAGACAGATGGATCTCTAGGACCACACTGTGCCATATAGTTCAACTGCCAGCTACCATAGCACCAAGAACAGACACACAAAACTTGTCACACCACCATCCATGTCAGGACTGGGGGATTTTGGGTGCACCTGCTCTGTGGCTGAAAAGGAGATGGTTTGTCTGATAGTTCAGAACCTTTCTCAAGCACCACTTTTAAAGCCAGGTAGCCTAGACTGTATATGGATTGATAGATTAGAGAATTGCAGGCAATCAACATAGAGGGATCAGAAGAGAATCTAGCTTTATATGGTGTCTTTTGGGCTTCCTGGACGTCAAAACTCTTTATGAGTGATAGACCTGGTTAAAAATATTCCCTTGAGACTTTTTTTTTAATGAAAATTTGCCTTTTTTAAAAAAATAAATAAAAGAACTAAAAAGCTTGTGGAAATTTTTAGTTTCATTCAAAATTTTCTAAAAGAAAATGTTTAATGAATAAAGTTTATTTTTTAACCAGAAGTGCCCCCAACCCCCCTTCTCCAAATTTTGAGCTTGAGGTGGATTGCATAGGGTGTTCTTTTTGGTTTTCACTTTTGGTTTTTTTAATGTTCTGTTTTTTCCAAAATCAGAAATAATTTGGTTTTCATTCATTCTTTGAAAAGCCAGAACATTTTCATGAAACATTTCAGAGAAAAAGAAATATTTTTGTTTCTTTCAGAAATTTCCCTGAAATCTATTTGGCATTGTCTGACCTGCTCTACTAAGCAATAAACTCATTGCTGAGAGTTCAGTAACCTTAAGCCCAAAGCAGCCATTAGCTGCTCAGTAATAGCTCATACGCAGCTTTTAACTATGGTCCTATGGAGAGCAAGAATACGGCTGAGATAGCAGTTACAACAGCAGGAATAATGGGAGGGGGAGTTGCCTTCCTCTGCAGCATGGGGCACGGGTCCCCTGCTGGTTTGACTAGAGTAAACGGTGGATTCTATGTAACCTTAAGTCCTTAAACCATGATTTGAGGACATCAGTAACTCAGCCAGAGGCTATGGGCCTGTTGCCAGAGTGGCTGGGTGAGGTTCTGTGGCCTGCGGTGTGCAGAAGGTCAGACTAGATAATCCCAACGGTCCCTTCTGGCCTTAAGGTCTGAGTCTGTGAGTTTAAAGTGGCTTGAGATCCTCAAATTAAAGACGACATAAAGTGCAAATGATTGTTGTTATGATGTGTTCTGGTAGGCATGGAAAATTAGGGGTGAGGAGGTTATCTCCAGGTCACAATTCCCTGAATCCTTGATTTAACTCCTCCCAGGGGCGCTAAGAGGGTGGGAAGTCTCAGAGCAAAACTGAATTCACCTCTGGGTTGATGGAGGACAGTACATAAGGGAGGCAGCTAGCTGACCCCACACAAACGGGAGGGGACTGATGTGGGATGAGCTCACGGGTTCACTCTTGTGTCAGGAGTGGTGTCCTCTCGGGACTTGCCTGTGCCCGGCACAGCATGTATTTCATTCAGCCCCAGGCACTGAGCCAGCTCTGACTTTGAAAGCATCCAGGGTGACGACTCGCAACAGCCAGGTGCCCTTCGTGGCATTCCTGCCATATGAAGACTCAACCAGGCCTCAACCTTAGTCCCTGGCAAGGAGGACCGCATGAATCCTTCTAAACGTAATATGGAAACCAGGTGCCAAAGTCAAACCTTACTAGTTATTCTGGTCTACTGATTATTTCTCCCCTGGTCCCTCCATGTCTTTGCTGGAGCCACCCCAGTTTTGTCCACATTTCAACCTCTATCTTCAAGGCTTTGAATTCTGGCCAACGAGGTGTGGGTGGGACTTCCATTAGACCTTCCCCCATTAATACCACTCCTCAATTGTTGAGCAATTCAAAACACTCTCATCTGCCCCCCGAAGCTCTTCAAGCTCTCCCAGGTCCTGCTGACCTGGAGAGCCAGGCATCAGGGCCGTGAAGCAGGCTGAGACAGTGGTTGAGCAGGTGCCTGTGAATGAAAACTCCTGGGATCTGTTCTTGCCTTTTATTATTGATTTATTTGGATTGCAGTAGTGCCTAGGGGGCCACAGTGTTAGACCAGGGCCCCACTGTGCTGGGTGCTATACAAAGAAGTAAAAGACAATTCCCTGCCCCAAGGAGATTCTGGTGTGTGACCCTGGGCAAGTCACAGCACTTCTGTGCCTCAGTTTCCCTGACTATAAAATGGAGATGAAGTTACCTACCTCATACCTTAAGTTTTTCACTAAAGCTGGCTGAAAACTGTAATTTGCATCCCATGGAAAATTCCAACCTTTCAAAATTTGTTTCTGTGCCTCATCAGGATACAAATATGGAAATTGTTCAAGGAATGGGAAGTTCAGAAAAATTTTGGTTCAGAAATATTTTTAATAGAAACAAAGTGTTTCAGTATTCCCTGACCAGGCAATCTGGTTTTGATTTGCTGCGCTGAATGGAAACATTTCTTTTCAGTTTCCTTTGGCATTAAGCTGTGGCCCACAGAGATGCTGCAGTGTCTCATGGAAGTTGTCATTCAGGTACCTCCTGCCTTCGTTCTCCTCTATAAATTGGACTACATTTCCCATCATGCACCTTGGTCGCGTAAGTCCCATGATGCACTGTATCACCTCAGCTGGGGGAAGACTCCTATAAGGGGTGGCTTGCCCTGGAAGGTAAATAGGCAGACCAAGAAACAAACAAAAAACACCTCAACTTAATGCAACATTTTAAAAATCCTGAGATTTTCAAACTGTTTTTGCAATCTTGAGGGACTGGCGACATATGTTTGCTGCTGTTTTGTGGTCCTCTGAATATAAACCAAACATGGGTCATTGTGACCAAAGCAGTACAAGTGTCACAAAAACACATCCATAATCAATACCAGAAAGAAGATGAGTAATTGGAGGGAATCCAGGGGAAAGTGCCCAAGAAAGATGAAAGGTTGGAGGAAATGACTAATAAGGATTAAATTAAAAGAATGAAAGCCCTACCACTTGGCTAAATGACTAACGGAGACCAGATGCCTCTCTGCAAGCAGTGGGTGGGCGTAGCAAGTAAGGAGAAGAATTGTTATGGGTAATATAATGGAACAATCTGCAATCAGGTCACCTCGGACTGTACGCTCAGCAGATGCCATGAGGGGCATGTATTTACAGGGCATATGCTGTGCTCTGCCCCCTGAGAGACACAGCTCAGGCGAAGATCCCCCAAGGTAAGTTAAAGCAACCCCAGGGCTGCTCTAATTTATAGCAGCCTCCCTGTGGCTCTGTAACCCAGAATCCCCATAGCACCAAGAGCTACAGGCACACGCCTTGCCACACCTCCCTTCCCCTAAACCCACTGCCAACATGCCCCTTATCCCAGGGCCTGCCATGCGGGGGCAGTATACGTTCACTCACCTTGGCCCTATGCTGCGTCTGTGTGGGGGGGGGCCAGGGGGAGGAATTCTCTCCCAGCTAGTTTCAGCTGCTTGCTGCTGCTGCAATGGCACATAGGAGCTGGGGTGTGGGCCAGAGCTGGCCTGTCCGTTGGGAAATCTCAGGAGGGGAAATACCCTGCCTGCTGCAGGAAGTGGGCTCATTACGGTTGCCCTCTTCCTTCAGAATCAGTGCTTCATTCTTCCTCATCTTCCCCCAGAAGTCTCAGTAGGATAATGGTCTGTTTCACTTCCTACCCTGGACGTCTGCATTGGTTTGCCATGTGCACTCAGAGAACAGCTGCTGCACTTCTGTAGTGGGCAAAAGCAAAGCCGCGATAAATAAATCCATGTTCTAAAGCGATTTACCTTGCTGGATAAAAGGGGGCAACAGTCCTGGGAGCCCTAAAATTCCTCTGGTGCTGCCGGAAGGGAGAGTCTTTTGTACAGGAATTCCATGTTGTTCAAAACCCCCTTAACAGGTCAGGTGGGAAGTCAACACCCCAGCACTATATATAAATGTAAGATCGTTATCTAGGAGGAATGGGCTGGAATTAAGCAAAGGAAGTTTTCAGCAGGATTGTCAGGAAATGTTTCTCAATGGTGAGACAATTGGGCAGGGTCAAATAGTCTCTCGGGGGAAGGAGTCTTGGTAACCCATGTCACTTGAATCACTTCATGCTGGGTCGAACAAAGAACGCAGGAATGTACAGTAGGCAATAGTCCCGCACTGGTCGTTGTAGGCAAGAACTAGAAATAGGTGTTGTCTGCAGTGGTTACCTTCGATAACCAGCATTTGCTAATCTGATGATCCATCACCATGGGTTGGCAGCAGGGACTGAATCCAAGAACTTCAGCACTAAAAGCATGGCCCACTGTTTAGTCTAGTTTCCGGTGGGCTGTAATTCTTTGGTCTCATTTCAGTTGCTGGGTTGGTGTGCAGGTGCTAGGTGATGTTGGTGGCCTGTGATAGACAGGAGGTCAGAGTAGATAATGTAGTGGTCTCTTCTGGCCATAAATTCTATGACTTTGTGATTACCTGGTAGCTGTAGTAGCCTCTTATCCCCTCCTGTGGACCTACCACTATGATGAGACGACATCTAAAACATGCTGAACCAGTGGGTTATATCAATTAGAGTTGAATGGAGAAAGGTAATTCCATTTCATGGAGGATTTTGATATTTTGACATTTGGTTTCCGTCACGGGGTATACATACACCCCATCTTGGCTCTGAATGGGTTAATGTGGGCCGGACAGGCCAATTAACCCATCTAGTGGCACCTGGAGGGTGAGCAGGCCTAATTAAGGATGAAGCCCAGCTGGGGAAGGAACTGGGTGATGACCATAAAGACAGGAAGGCTGAAGCAGAAGGGGGCTGCAGGGAGAACCTCTGAGGTCACTATCTGGGAGTAGAGAGACCAGGAGAATCAAGGAGGAAGCCCATGGGGAGAGTTGGCTTTGGGATCTTCTCCTGAGTAGAGAATCTGGCATGAGGCCAGGAGAGACGTGGACCAGCCACTGGGGTGGAGCAGGCTCCGGTGCTGAGGAGCCCTGATAAAAGGGCATGATCGGTATTTCCAGGAAGAGACCCCCAGGAGGTGTTCAGGAACTCAGTAAGGGACAAGTAAGAGGGAAGAAAGGTGGAGACCAAGGGGGGCAGAAATTGGGCTAAGCTGGTACTTTTGGTTTGCGATTTACAGGCTGATTACAAGGGGAGCTCTGTAGCTCCTGGCCCTTAGAGAAGGGTGTTAGGGGGCTTATTCCTTCACCCACTTACTTCCCTGGTCCTTCTTGCATGAACAGAGAGCAACAATACCCGAAGTCCAAAGGTGCAAACAATTCGATATTTATTGGGGTGAACTTCCAGCAAGCATGATTCCAGTTTCCTTCCTTAGTATCCTCCTTCCCAGCTCTGACACCACAGAGCCTTACACCTGTGTCCCTGTTCCCATTCCTGCCCTTAGCCAAACATGATTCCAACTTCCTTACTCCCATTCCCTGTTCCCATCTCCCCCTTTAGCAAAACATGATTCCAATTTTCTTACCCCCATTCCCTGTTCCCATCTCACACACCCACATGCCCATCCCAACCCACCCCCAGTCACTTCCTCATTGACTACAGATTATATAGTAAAACTTGAGTTCTGCTTAGCTATACCTTAACCAATCATTTTCCTGAAATTTAACTAACCAATCCTAACATATTGTAACATGATTATGTAACCAATTATATCCCACCACCTCAATTAGTTTACACCCAGCAAAATTAATTATACAGCAGACAGGAACAATCACAGAACCAGACAGAGATTATACAGACAAACAACAGCAAAGTGGGAACTATAATGACAAAACAATACAGAAGTGAGGATTTCACATCCCAGCTATTGATAAGTGAGTTCTTGCCAGACAGGATGCTATCAAACTAAGTTTCCTTTTACATTTTCTAGGCACTTCCCTTTCTCTGGAGGTGATAGGAATACAATCCTGTCCTGATAGTGCCTAACAGCCCAATAGCACCTTATTTCAATGTGACTAGTTTGGAATGTGAGGATGTGACCGGTCGCTTCCCAGCTTATGGCTGCCTCTGCTGCTTAGCCAAAGGCCTGAGCCTAAGCACAGGGCCACAAACTGTCACAGTAAGAGAAGGCCTTTACACTGGCAGACAGTGGTTTTGATTCTTTCTTTTATACCTCTATCACTAGCCAAGTGATAAGAATACACCTAAATTCTTAGAGTATAGGCCTTTACAGACAGGCCTGAATATCTATATCCTAACAAAGGGTAAACTGGGAGAGGCCTGCTGACAGGCTATGGTAAGAAGTCCAGGGAGGCAACAGCAAGGAGTCTGATGGAACAGAGCTTGGCTGCTACTTATAGCATCCCTGGATTGGAGCCCTGTGCAGTGGAAGGGCCTGGGTTTCCCTACCAGCCATTGGGAAGGTGGGGTGAAGCCCCTGAGAAGTGGATAAGCATGACTGAGATCCCTGAATGAACGGGTATATGGACCATGGGGCCCAGAGTCAAGAACAGCAGAACAGACCGAGGATTTGGACATCTGGTTTTGTTCTACTTTCTATTACCCCAGAAGGAGTGGGTCTAAAATGAGCTGGCCACGAAAAGAGGCAGACCACGGTGGGACCAGAGCAACTGTCAGCAGCAGGAGATCCAGCTATTACGTGCCAAGCAGTGAGGGGATGCTCCAGTGATGAGTCCATCCTTCTATGGTTTTGCTCTGATTCAGAACAAATATTTTCTAATATTCTCTATGAAATACAGTGGAGCACTGGCTCCGGGGAAACTCACCTGGCAAATTACCTTGGAGCCACATATCCTGAAAGCCCCTTCTCCCATTAGCCTGCCAGGCGGGTGAGCTAGCAGGAAATCAAGCAGGTTTCCGTAGGACGTCTGCCTGGGTTCCACTGGAACTTCAGCAAAATTGAACCGTCTCTGTAAAACATTTGGATTTCGCTGACTTGGCAAATACCGATGAAAAATGTTTCATCAGAATTTTTCCGACCAGCCCTAACACCAACTCTTAATCTCACTGTAGTATAGAAACTACAATTTTGACCTACATTCAGAAAACCATCATAACTATGTTGTGTGTTGACAAATGTTGACTATTTATTGGCAACCACTGTCTAATGTCTATAATAATACCCTCTTCCCAACTACTGAATTCCTACGTGATCCATGAACTACAAAAGGAGAGAGATAAACAATGCTGGCTGTTACATCAATTAAGGGGTAAAACCTTAAGGGGTTTACAGTCCATACACAAAATAGCCTGGATCATTCAGGTCCATTTGGATGCTGGAAACCCGTTGTGGGGAAAGGCCACAAAAGAGCTCTTAATGAGTATCATCTAATAAAGGTAATCTGCTTCTCTGTGATAAATCAGTAGAGGTGATAGAACGTTGATGGACCTGTCCATCCCTTTAGAGCCAGGAATTGTGTTTGTCATATATTGATTGTGGCTGTTTGATATTAGAGTCTCTAGCACCTGGGTGAACAGGAAGAAAAATCCCTTTGTGAAAGTCCTAAATAGAATCTTCCTTCACCCACATTCACCCCCGTTATTAATTTGTTTTTATAAATGTTAATGCACAGATTTCAAGGCCAGAAGGGACCACTGTGACCATCTAGCCTGACCTCCTGTGTAACACAGGCTGGAG
Source organism: Caretta caretta (assembly GCF_965140235.1). Lineage (NCBI taxonomy): Eukaryota > Metazoa > Chordata > Testudines > Cheloniidae > Caretta > Caretta caretta. The sequence continues at coordinate 150,262,327 of NC_134209.1, read as the reverse complement.
AACTGCCCCAAAATAATCCTTAGAGCAGATCTTGTAGAGAACATTAATATTGAAAATACCTCTGCAAGTGGGGTAAGTATTATTAACCCCGTTCATTAAGGATAACATTTTCTAAAGTGCCTTGACATAGAAGCCTGAATCCCATTGACTTCCAGTGAAATATAAGCACCTCAGGATTGGAGCACACCCCCAGATTTTATGGATTTATCCTCACCAACCTCCCTGGGAGGTAGGGCAATTGTGTCATTCTGAGGCACAGAGACATTCTGCCATAGCTTTCCCCATGTCACACAGGGAATTCAGAGCACAACTGGGAACTGGATTTATGTCTATTGGATTCCACTTTAGTATCTTAGCCACAAACCCCTCCTGTCCTCCAGAAAGATAATTCTCCCTCCTGCATTGGCCAGGAATCAAACCCAGCCCTCCTGTATGGACGGTACAAATCCTATCACTGAACCCGCTGGACTTCTCCGTAGGCCATTTTTGAAAAATTCTTCCTGGCTTTGTGAGCCAGTGCAGTTCATTTCTCCTCTCTTTGCCGTCTTTTTACTTACCCGTTTGGTTTTTCCCTACTCCTTGCCAACTAATACGCTTGTGGCACCCAGAACTGAGTGAGTGATCACCACTTCTTTCTCATTGTGGTTTTTGCTGGCACTGCACATGCTCTTAAGTGGTCATTCCCTTCCTTGTCACTTCCACAGCAGATGAACATATGCCTACCATCCGCACAGCCGTTAAGCAGTCACTTAGCCATAGCATCAAAGGAGCTGTTTAGCCAGAATCCCATGGGACACTTGCTTAATTGACAAATTGGCCCCTTAGTCACATCACCCCCATGCTCAATGTAGTGCTCATGTTCCCTTCCTTCTAGCCTTATTCATTGGCAGAGATGTCATCTTTCCGGAAACTGTTGGAAACAAGTCATGTTGCTTCTTTGAGATGCTGGATAACCTTGTTTTCATCCTCTGAGCCATGGGAAGGCATGTGGTGTGTTACTCAGCCATTCCAGCAGCCAGGTTTCTGGAAAACTCCAAGGGCAATTCAGGAAATTTGGTGGAGAACTGACCCTTTTTGCATGGTCTCCAGCTGGGGCCCATATATCCCTCTGAGGGGGAGGAATTTCATAGAATCATAGCATATCAGGGTTGGAATATCAGGGTTGGAAGGGACCCCTCTCGCTAAAACCACAAGGAAATAGAAGCCGGTCTTCAGGCCATGCTGTGTTCTCACCAGTGCACATATGCAGCACTTCCTTAGCGGCTCCGCTAAACAGAGAAGAGAGCGCCTTTCTGGTTGAAAAGATTCAGTAACTGGAAACTGCAGCCCCCACGGAACTGGGTACAACATCCCCCTGAGAAAATAGAGTAGCAAACTGACCTGAGTGTGCGTCTCTTTCTGCCCTCTACTGGGTAGAATCAGAATTGTGTGTGTGTCATAAGACCTATACTCCTCTCAATTATTGGAGCAGGAGTATTTGAATTCTGTCCCCCCCCTTGCTGAGAAATTCCCAACATGCAGAAGAATGACAACCATCAAGTCGTAGGCAGCCCCTGCTTCAGTTCTCTCTCTCTCTCTCTCTCTATATATATATATATATATATATATATATAATTTTGGGGGTCAAAATTTGCCTTTAAAATGAAAACCAAAACCTCTGGGAATTCATAGGCTCTTGGTCAATTTTTTTTAACTTTTTTATTTTTGGATCCATTTAAAAATATCAAAGAGCTTCATGCTACATTTTTTTTTCATGCTTAGTGCAACTGGCAAGATTTCATGGCCAACACATGTTACCATCTGGGATTTTCGAACTGGGATGCTTGACTGTAATTGGTCACATGGCATTGGGATCAGCCTTTGTATTGGCTTTGCCTTTGTTGCCAGGGGATTTAGCAGACGCCTCTTCCACTCCCTCTCTCTGCATCCCTGCTCTCACACCATCACTCTTGTCCCTCTCCTGCCCACCTTCCCTGTCTCTCTGTCTTCCTCACTATTTTGACCATTGGGCTACAGTGAGAGAAATTGTCTCTGTCTTAAATTGAGCAATCAGGTTAATCGCCTGCGAGTCCACAAACACCTTGAGCAATTCCCACTTATACCCAAAATGCCGTAATTGAGTCAATCGGCAAAGCCAACATCAAGAAGAACCCCAAATATGAACCAACTAGGGACAGAATGAAAAGACTCCAGAGGTAACCTGGAGACACAACAGGGCTCAGTGTGTGGCCAGCTGGAGACACAGAGAAATGGCAACAGCAGAACTGGAGTAAGATCATGTCTAGCAGAGGAGCTCCACCCTGGGGGAACTTCAGCAAACAACTAGCTAAGAGTCCCTCAGCAGCGTGGCTTACATCGGAGCACTTGTAGCACGGGGTCTCCGTAAAGGTCACCCAGAGTTTTATTGCAATGCTTTGTTAACTGTTTTGACTCGAAGTCAAGCTGCAGAGTTTCAGAGGCAGCTGGGCCAAAGCAATCAGGGTAGGTCGAAGCGTATCAAAATCTTTGTGCGGCTCTAATGCACAAGGAGATCAATTACAGGGCTTTCTTGCCTCTGAAGACACCAGCCCCGAATGTTTGGGGCGAGTGAGAGAAGCAGGAGTGAAAGTAGCACAGAGGACTTACCGATATGGGGGCCTGGCTCTGGGCCCCCAGAAGGGGTGGGGCCTTGGGCAGAAGGGGCGGGGCTGTGGAGTCAGCCTCCCGCAGCCAGCCCATCTGCGTTGCCTCGCAGCAGCGGCAGCCAGGCGCCCCAGGCCTTTTAAATTGCTGGGCCCCAGGGCATCTGCCCCTTTCACCCCCACGCCAACGGCCCCTGGCAGTGCTTAAACATTGGCTGTGTACAGGCCGGTACCGGCAGCCACTTCTTACCAGTATGCCGTACCGGCCCGCTTTCCCCTTTGGGGAGAGGGCAGTGGTTGGCCAAAAAGCCTAGTTCTTTTCCCACACAAAAGCCTGCTCCTGCTGATGGCCCACTGGGTGCAGCGACAGCCAGAACAGTCAGCATAAAGATGACCAAAGACCAGTCTTGGGAGGTGCTGAGCCCCATCAGAATTCTTTGCATTCAATGGGAACTAAGGATGCCCATGCATGGGCCATTGACCCACAGGAAAAAAATCCATCATGGGCCACTCACCCGCTGGGGGGCGCGGAGGCTCAGGGCTTCCCCCCGCAGCAGGCGGAGCCAGCTCAGCGGCTCCAGCCCCACAGTGGTGGGGTGCGGAGGCTCAGGACTTCCCCCACAGTGGGAGGAGCCTACACAGTGGCTCCAGCCCCGCGGGGAGGCAGAGAACCAGGGCTTCCCCCCTGCAATGGGTGAGCCAGCGCTCGTGGCTCCTGCCCCGCAGGGGGACATCGCGGGCCAGATGAAATTAACCATGGAGCCGAATCCAGCTCAGGCCATAGGTTCCCCGCCCCTGCCCTACGTGCAGGAATCGGATGGGGGACATGCCGGCTGCTTCCTGGGAGCAGACAATGGTCCGGTGAGCGGCGCTGACCAGAGCGGCCAGGATCCCTTTTCAACTGGGTATTCCAGTCAAATACCAGACACCAGGTCACTCTATTATGCACTGGAATAAATTGCCTATGGAGGGTGTGGAAAAATGTACTCAATGCTTTTTTTGCCTCTGTCTTCATAGATTCATAGATATTTAGGCCAGAAGGGACCATTATGATCATCTAGTCTGACCTCCTGCACAATGCAGGCCACAGAATTTCACCCACCACTCCTAAAAAAGACCTCACACCTATATCTGTGCTATTGAAGTCCTCAAATTGTAGTTTGAAGACCTCAAGGAGCAGAGAATCCTCCAGCAAGTGACCCGTGCCCCATGCTACAGAGGAAGGCGAAAAACCTCCAGGGCCTTCCAATCTGCCCTGGAGGAAAATTCCTTCCCGACCCCAAATATGGCGATCAGCTAAACCCTGAGCATATGGGCAAGATTCATCAGCCAGATACTACAGAAAATTCTTTCCCGGGTAACTTGGATCTTACCCCATCTAAAAACCCATCACAGGCCATTGGGCCTATTTACCATGAATATTTAATTACCAAAACCATGTTATCCCATCATACCATCTCCTCCATAAACTTATCGAGTTTAATCTTAAAGCAAGATAGATCTTTTGCCCCCACTACTTCCCTCGGAAGGCTATTCCAAAACTTCACTCCTCTGATGGTTAGAAACCTTCGTCTAATTTCTAATCTAAATTTCCTAGTGGCCAGTTTATATCCATTTGTTCTTGTGTCCACATTGGTACTGAGTTTAAATAATTCCTCTCCCTCTCTGGTATTTATCCCTCTGATATATTTATAGAGAGCAATCATATCTCCCCTCAACCTTCTTTTAGTTAGGCTAAACAAGCCAAGCTCCCTGAGTCTCCTTTCATAAGACAAGTTTTCCATTCCTCGGATCATCCCAGTAGCCCTTCTCTGTACCTGTTCCAGTTTGAATTCATCCTTCTTAAACATGGGAGACCAGAACTGCACACAGTATTCCAGGTGAGGTCTCACCAGTGCCTTATATAATGGTACTAAAACCTCCTTATCCCTACTGGAAATACCTCTCCTCTTGTCTTCACGAACAAAGTCAGCTCCCAGACTGCTGAACTGGGCAGCACAGCATGGGGAGGAGGTGACCCGCCCTCTGTTGAGAAAGAAGTGGTTCGGGACTATTTAGAAAAGCTGGACGAGCACAAGTCCATGGGGTCGAATGCGTTGCATCCGAGAGAGCTAAAGGAGATGTGATTGGCAGATGTGATTGCAGAGCCATTGGCCATTATCTTTGAAAACTTCATGGCGAATGGGGGAGGTCCCAGATGACTGGAAAAAGGCTAATGTAGTCCCCATCTTTAAAAAAGAAAAGGAGGAGGATCTGGGGAACTACAGGCCAGTCAGCCTCACTTCAGTCCCTGGAAAAATCATGGAGCAGGTCCTCAAGGAATCAATTTTGAAGCACTTAGAGGAGAAGAAAGTGATCAGGAACAGTCAGCATGGATTCACCAAGGGCAAGTCATGCCTGACTAATCTAATTGCCTTCTATGACAAGATTACTGGCTCTGTGGATGTTTGGGGGGGGGGGGGGAAGCGGTGGACGTGTTATTACTTGACTTTAGCAAAGCTTTTGACACGGTCTCCCACAGTATTCTTGCCAGCAAGTTAAAGAAGTATGGATTGGATGAATAGACTATAAGGTGAATAGAAAGCTGGCTAGATTGTCGGGCTCAACAGGTAGTGATCAATGGCTCCATGTCTAGCTGGCAGCCGGTACCAAGTGGAGTGCCCCAAGGGTCGGTCCTGGGGCCGGTTTTGTTCAATATCTTCATTAACAATCTGGAGGATGGCATGGATTGCACCCTCATCAAGTTTGCAGACGACACTAAACTAGGAGGAATGGTAGATATGCTGGAGGGGAGGGATAGGATACAGAGGGCCCTAGACAAATTAGAGGATTGGGCCAAAAGAAATCTGATGAGGTTCAACAAGGACAAGTGCAGAGTCCTGCACTTAGGACGGAAGAATCCCATGCACCGCTATAGATTAGGGACTGAGTGGCTAGGCAGCAGTTCTGCAGAAAAGGACTTGGGGATTACAGTGGACGAGAAGCTGGATATGAGTCAGCAGTGTTTCCTTGTTGCCAAGAAGGCTAACAGCATATTGGGCTGTATTAGTAGGAGCATTGCCAGCAGATCGAAGGACGTGATCATTCCCCTCTATTTGGCATTGGTGAGGCCTCATCTGGAGTACTGTGTCCAGTTTTGGGCCCCACACTACAAGAAGGATGTGGACAAATTGGAAAGAGTCCAGCGGAGGGCAACAAAAATGATTAGGGGTCTGGAGCACATGACTTATGAGGAGAGGCTGAGGGAACTGGGATTGTTTAGTCTGCAGAAGAGAAGAATGAGGGGGGATTTGATAGCTGCTTTCAACTACCTGAAAGGGGGTTCCAAAGAGGGTGGATCTCACTTGTTCTCAATGGTAGCAGATGACAGGACAAGGAGTAATGGTCTCAAGTTGCAGTGGGGGAGGTTTAGGTTGGATATTAGGAAAAACTTTTTCACTAGGAGGGTGGTGAAGCACTCTAATGGTGGTGAAGCACCTGTAGAGGTGGTGGAATCTCCTTCCTGAGAAGTTTTTAAGGTCAGGCTTGACAAAGCCCTGGCTGGGATGATTTAGTTGGGGATTAGTCCTGCTTTGAGCAGGGGTTGGACTAGATGACCTCCTGAGGTCCATTCCAACCCTGATATTCTATGATTCTATGATCTCCATCATTGGAAATTTTTAAGAGCAGGGTTGACAAACACCTGTCAGGGATGGTCTAGATAATACCTAGTCCTGCCATGAGTGCAGGGGATGGGATGCACTCATGATGATGATTACCTGTTCTGTTCATTTGAAGATTACCTGTTCTGTTCATTTCCTCTGGGGCACCTGGCACTGGCCACTGTCAGAAGACAGGAGACTGGGCTAGATGAATCTTTGGTCTAATGCAGTAGGGTCATTCCTATGTTCTTATGAGTAGATGACCTGTCAAGGTCCCTTCCAGTCCTAAAATTCTATAATGGGAACCATATCAATAAATAGAACTTAGCTTATAATTGCCAGGCTTAGATAAAAGAGCAAACTCCAAAAAGGAAGAGAGGTGGTTCAGGGTGGGGTCTGACAAGGTGCTATGGGATGAAATTAAGGAAAGGAAACTTTAAGCTGAATATCAGGAAATGTTTCCTGGCAGTGAGAAATATGAGCTGAGGAACAGTTCTCCCCAGGGAAGCAGTGGGAAGAGTCATGGCTTGAGTCATGTTAGTGCTGAATTGGATGGAGTGCTAGGTAATAGCATACAAGGGAACAATCTTGGGTTGCTCCTCAGGGGATGGAAGAGATGAGCTCCGAGGTGTTCTTTCCACCTCTAATCTCTCTCTATCACTCAGAGCGGGGCGGGGGCGGGGCGTTAGAGGAAATGTTGAGATAAGGCCCTTTGTATCTTTAGCTATCCCTAGGAACAGAGAGAAAAAAATGAAGACCTAGGTATGCTCCACAAGCCAGAGCGTGAGTGGTGTCCTGAGTGGGTCATTGCGGGGAGGGAGTTCAAAGCCCACATCTGAGCACACCAAGCAAAAGTTGTTAGAGACCTCAGCAGAGTATCTCCAAACCGGCAGGGCTCCCTGCTGGTCTGATTCATTTGGAACTAGAGCTGCTCCCTCAGAACATACATGGTAAATCCTGCAGTCCTCAGAGCCATGCTACAGACCGGTGACAGCCTGCGCCCTTCCCTAGCACACGCTGCTCATTCACTGTGCACAATGGGGACAATCCAGGGAGACTTCGCTTCTCGGGATACAATGATATTTCACGCCCCTGTAGGACCTTTCCTTTCCAGTGACACCCCCCCTCCCTGCCATCGCACCGTCCATTCACAGATCTCCGTGTACATCACTGGCATTATTTATGTAAGCCTCGCAATGCTCCCACAACATACCTGTGGCCAGTTAGGCCTTTGCAGTCGTGACCCTGCTGCACTGCCTGGTCACTTGGAAATTCATGGCACTAGTAGGGTTAGGACCCAAATCTCCATGCTCCAAAACCCCAGGCCCTACCTGGGCTACTGTCCATCAGTGGTTAGCAGGATTAGACCTATGACACACAGCTAGATGGCTTGAGAAAGCATTCTTGTCTTAATTTTAGAGCCTGGGAAGCACAGGGAGGGGAAGTGACTTGCCCGTGGCCAAAAACTGAGTCAGTGGCAAAGCCAAGCGCTCCGCCCCCTGCAATAGGAGCCCAGAACTTGCTCCTTCACCACAAGCACGGGGCTCTGAATCAGATTTGGAAACAGCAGTTTGCTTCCGCTTCTTGAGAATTTAGCATTTGGTTTGTATTAGGGCACGCACAAATGCTCCCTCTGTATGAGAGTGACACACTGTGCCAAACAGCCAGGCACTTGTTTAATGCGAGCTGGGTTGTTTCAGTATCTTTCTGCCTGAGTGGGTCTGAAGTCTGAGTTTCATCCGTGAATTGATAGCAGAGCTGGCTTTAGGGACTCAGGACTGAAGGCTCCCCCATTCCCCCGATCCCCTTTGAAAGGAGGGATGGTGCCAGACCTAACGGAGGACGAGTTCTGGAACCAAGTGCATTATTTGCATCACAGCAGCACCAGGCTGAGATCAGGATCTTATTGAGCTAGTCACCAAGCGAGAGACGGCACCCTGTGCGACAGAGCCCCCCACAGAAAGAGACAAAGGGTGGGAAGGAGAACGCAGGCACAGAGACTTATCCAAGGTCACAGCCAGGACGAAAACCCCAGTCTCCTGAGTCCCTGTCTACTAGACCACATCGCCTGTCACACCAGTCCCAGCACTTCCTGGCAATCCATGCAGAGCTAGCCGGGTAAAATTTGATAGAATTGTTGACTGACTCCAGGGCCTGCTCTGATTAATCGGTGGTAGTGGGACCCTGCACGTCATCGCTGCTGAGTCCTAGTAGCAGGTGAATCTTACCTCCAGCCAGGATATAAGAGGGCTTAAGGTAGCTCTAGCCACAGAGGAAACTAGGATCTTGGACAGAGAGGGCCTGCAGGGAAATCCCTAGGCACAATCAAGCAGGGTGCGGAAAATTAGGGTAAGGTTTATAGCTAAGAATTTGAACTTGAGACACTGCAAAAGGGCCTGGTTTTTTAGAGGGTGGGTGATCAGAACTTTCTGAAGATTGGGTCTCCACACCACGGTTTAAAATCTTGGTCTGTGTCTGGTTGCTGTTGTGATTGTGTTGCCAATGCAGCCAGTCCCAGGAAGGGAGTACACTTGGATTGTACACAGTGTATGTGTGTTCTCTTCAGAGCAGGGTGTGAACTTTCCTTGCTTACAATAACACTTTCCGCTTGACACCATCCATTCAAGCACGCTCTTATGCTTCAAGCAGTGATGACACTCGGGACATTTATCATAACAGATTATTCTCAAGTGTTGGCTCATAGGAACAGAGAGCTGCATGAGCAGTGCCAGGCGGCTGAGAATGGCTGATAGAAAGCAGTCTACAGAGAGGGAGGAAGGATGGCCCTGTAGCTAAGTTGCTGGACTTGGAGTTCAGTTCTTGGTCTGCCACAGATTCTGTGTGACCTTGGGCATATCACTTAATTGCTCTGTGCCTCAATTCTCTATAATGTTCCTTTCTCCCCACCTTTCTCTAGTCTGATTGTAAACCCTTTGGGGAGGGGGCTGTCTGTTACTCTGTAACTGTACGTCACCCAGCACAATCCCCTTAGCTGGGGCCTCCGCACGCTGCAGCAGTACTTAAATACTCTTGTGATTCTAAGATTTTCCTCTTCTGTGGTGCAAGGGTGGGTCCCTAACCTCTGTCCGACCTGCATTACACATTCCTGTCTGGCACACCTGCCACCAGCCTGAACGTTTTCCAGCAGGTGAGCAAGAATGCACCAGTCTCCTTCCTTGTAGACTGGGGTTAAAGCAGCGGCTTGGGGCAAAGGAGGGCAGATTTCTATTCCTGGCTCTTCTGCTGCCTGGCCGGTCAGTTCATGTCTCTGTGCCTCAGTTTCCCCATCTGTAAAATAGACATAATGATACTGACCTACTTGGTAAAGCGATTTGAGATTGACTGATGGAAGGAACTGGGAATTATTACCCTATTCCCACCTCTATCAGAGAATTTTACTTAATAGGGAAAGAAACCTGAGATCCACCCTCACCAAATCCATGCTGACTCCTTGCACGGTCTTGTAAGTACAGCAACAGGCTCCCCTGGCAAGGCAAGCTCAACCTCTCACCCCTCCGGTGGTGTCAATCAGTGCAGCTCCATTGATTTCCATAGCGCTCTCCAGGCAATCTGACCCTGGGCAGTCAGTGCTGTTGTGTCTAGAGCCAAAAACCCAGCGTCCAGCCGGGGTAACCCCCCACATGAACTTGTGAGCAGCAAAGGTGAACGTGAATCCTTTTGCTGGAAGCTATTTTCTGGACAGTGCCTCTCTGCTGCACGTTATGGGCTGGCTTGTGCGAATGAACTTGACCTTCCAGAATCTGGACCAAATTCTTTCTCACTGAATGCTCGGTGAAGCCATTGCTACTTGCTTCCGTGGGACCAGTATTTCCTCTGTGAGGCGATTTGACTTCCAGTGGTGGTGAGTGGTTCCAGATTAACAGTTCTGCAGATGGAAACTCTCTGGTCACCCACTGACAGCTAGGAAAGGCCTAGCATGCTAGCAAGGCCATTTTCTGGCCAGGGCTGCATTGTTCCCGACAGGACAGTGGTTCATATTTTGTCCACTCCCAGTTTAAAAGTCCCAAGGGAGGCAGCTCCCTTACAGAGACTATTCCACCCCCTCCCACATCTCCCCAGCAGGACTATTTTCCTGTTCTTCCCTCTACATTTTCCCTTTCTTTAATTCCATCCTATAGCTCCTCGTTCTAATGCCATGCACCTCGCTAAACCAAATGCATTCCAGCAGCTTTCACTCTACCGTGTTTGACATTGGAAAATCAGCTTTTGGGAGGAAGTATGGGCTGCGGTTAAAGCAGCGGCCTGGGGCCCAGGAGAGCTGATTTCTATTCCTGGCCCTGCCACTGCCTGGTCACTCAGTTCACAACTCTGTGCCTCAGTTTCCCTTTCTGTAAAATGGGGATAATGATACTGACCTACTTGGCAAAGTGCTGTGGGATTGGCTGATGAAAGGAACTAGGAATTATTATCCGATTAATAAAATTATCCTTAGGTGATCTTGAGCGAGTCTGCAAAGGTATTCAGGCTCCTAATTCCCTTTGATTTCAAAGGAAGTCAGGAGCTTAAACCCCTTTGAGGATCTGGGCCTCTGGGCTGCAGTTCCCCACATGAAAAACAGGGATACCAGCATTCCCAGGGCTGTTGGGAGCATACATTCTCTAACATAGGGGAGATGCTTACATACCATAGCAATGGGGGCTGTATAAGTAGATAGGTTTGCTTCCAGTCACCCTGCCCTGGTGGCTGAGATCACAGCAGTATTCCTCTAGCCTGAGAACAGCAGGTATCTGTGCTGAATGTTCATGTTGATAAACCATTTTCTTCAGCATTCTTATCGCCCTCTCTGGGCTCCTTGTCCTGGGTACTTTATATCCTTCAGATATTCATAGGTTCTTACATCGGAGTCCTCACACAGCTAATCTGGACATAACTAATTCTCTTTGATCCCCTGTATAAATCAACCCCTCCCAACTCGGGATCCCTGCTGTGGGTCTGTGAGCAGATGCTGCTCAATCAGGAGCCATGTAAATCCCCTCCCCCTTCCCCTTCCTTGCCCCTCCCCGCACTGCCCTGCAATCTGGGCTTCTCCTTGTGAAATGCACCAGATGAGTTATTAATTGCTACGAGTTCTCTCCCTCCTGACACCTCTGGGGAAGGGAATAGAAAGTGATATGCGTGACAAGGGCAGAGAACGCTGACCTGATGCCAGATGATTGGCCTGGGTTTGTCGCTAATCTGCTAATTGTCTCAAAGTTCTCCTCCTCCTAGGCTGTCACTCAACAGCTTGCCAGAGACTTATTTCATTCGCTTTTTGTGCCCGTAAATGAGTTTGGAATGAGATCCAGTCTCCACCGTTGAGCAGGTGCGTACCCTGCCGTGCATAGTGTAAACACCTCGACTGTCCCAGCTCCACGTACCTGCGCAGGGGTCAGCATCCTTGGACAAAGGTTTTGGGAAGTGAGTAGTGGTGTACTTATCCTCTTCTTCAGTCAGGATGGGCAGATAAACAGGGGATCCTGCTTCTAGGTGCCAGGGAAAGGAGACACAGAGAGAACAGTGGCAAATTTTAGATATTATGGTGCCATGGGATGGACGGATACAATGGGTGGAAGGAAGGACGGGTAGATGGATGGTTAGATCGAGAAGTACTACACTTAGGAAAGAAAAATCAAATGCACAACTGCAGACTGGGAAATAAGTGGCTAGGAGGAAGTGCTGCTGAAAAGAAGCTGGGGGGTTAGAGTGGATCATAAATTGAATCTCAGGCAACAATGTGATGCAGTTGTGAAATAAACTGATAGCATTCTAGGGGTTATTAGCAGGAGTGTCCTATGTAAGACATGGGAGGTCATTGTCCTCGTGCTACCTGACACCTCTGGGGTGAAAGTGATCAGGAACAGCCAGCATGGATTCACCAAGGGAAGGTCATGCCTGACTAATCTAATCGCCTTTTATGATGAGATTACTGGTTCTGTGGATGAAGGGAAAGCAGTGGATGTATTGTTTCTTGACTTTAGCAAAGCTTTTGACACGGTCTCCCACAGTATTCTTGTCAGCAAGTTAAGGAAGTATGGGCTGGATGAATGCACTATAAGGTGGGTAGAAAGCTGGCTAGATTGTCGGGCTCAACGGGTAGTGATCAATGGCTCCATGTCTAGTTGGCAGCCGGTATCAAGTGGAGTGCCCCAAGGGTCGGTCCTGGAGCCGGTTTTGTTCAATATCTTCATAAATGATCTGGAGGATGGTGTGGATTGCACTCTCAGCAAATTTGCGGATGATACTAAACTGGGAGGAGTGGTAGATACGCTGGAGGGGAGGGATAGGATACAGAAGGACCTAGACAAATTGGAGGATTGGGCCAAAAGAAATCTGATGAGGTTCAATAAGGATAAGTGCAGGGTCCTGCACTTAGGACGGAAGAATCCAATGCACCGCTACAGACTAGGGACCGAATGGCTAGGCAGCAGTTCTGCGGAAAAGGACCTAGGGGTGACAGTGGACGAGAAGCTGGATATGAGTCAGCAGTGTGCCCTTGTTGCCAAGAAGGCCAATGGCATTTTGGGATGTATAAGTAGGGGCATAGCGAGCAGATCGAGGGACGTGATTGTTCCCCTCTATTCGACATTGGTGAGGCCTCATCTGGAGTACTGTGTCCAGTTTTGGGCCCCACACTACAAGAAGGATGTGGATAAATTGGAGAGAGTCCAGCGAAGGGCAACAAAAATGATTAGGGGTCTAGAACACATGACTTATGAGGAGAGGCTGAGGGAGCTGGGATTGTTTAGCCTGCAGAAGAGAAGAATGGGGGGGGGGATTTGATAGCTGCTTTCAACTACCTGAAAGGGGGGTTCCAAAGAGGATGGCTCTAGACTGTTCTCAATGGTAGCAGATGACAGAACGAGGAGTAATGGTCTCAAGTTGCAGTGGGGGAGGTTTAGATTGGATATTAGGAAAAACTTTTTCACTAAGAGGGTGGTGAAAAACTGGAATGCGTTACCTAGGGAGGTGGTAGAATCTCCTTCCTTAGAGGTTTTTAAGGTCAGGCTTGACAAAGCCCTGGCTGGGATGATTTAACTGGGAATTGGTCCTGCTTCGAGCAGGGGGTTGGACTAGATGACCTTCAGGGGTCCCTTCCAACCCTGATATTCTATGATTCTATGACACTGGTGAAGCTTCAGCTGGGGTCCTGTGTTCAGTTCTGGGCACCACGCTTTAGGAAAGAGGTGGATAAATTGGAGAGAGTCCAGAGGAGAGTAAAAAAAAAAAAAAAAGATTAAAGATTATTAGAAACCTGACCTATGAGGAAAGGCTAAAAAAAACCCTGGTCTTGTTTAGTCTTGAGAAAAGAAGGCTAAGGGGGATCTGACAACAGTCCTCATATGTGCTAAGGGCTGTTATAAAGAGGATGGAGATCAACTGTCCTCCACGTCCACTGAAGGTATGACAAGAAGCCATGGGCTTAATCTGCAGCAAGGGAGATTCAGGTTGGATTTAGGAAAAACTTTCTAACTCTGAGTAAATAAGCTCTGGAACAGGCTTCCACGGGAGGCTGTGGATTCCCCAACATGGAAGAATTTTAAGAACAGGTTGGACAAACACCCATCAGGGATGATCTAGATTTACTTGGTCCTGCCTCAGTGCAGGGGGCTGGACTTGATGACTTCTCAAGGTCCCTTCCAGCCCTACATTTCTATGATTCTGTGGTAATTGTAGCCAATTAGTTCATTCTATCATCCATTTATCATTGTGTTATTTAGTGTTATGGTCAATTCATAAGATATTTTATATATAACCACTATGCTACATAGATTTAAATTGTAGGATTATAGAAGTATAAGACTAACAAGTATTTAGGAATAATGAGTGTGTATTAAGTAAAGTAAAGCATGGCTGGAATGCAAGGCCTACAGGTTGAGATCTGTAAGATTTTAGCTTTGCCATAGTAGGCCATAGGCTTGAGAATGCTTGACATGACTGGGCGATCTAGGAATAACCCTATGCCAGTGAGGTTACAAGATTACTGGAAAGAATGTGCCAACAGGTGATGTTACAGACTGCGATAGCCCACAAAACACCTGTTTGTAACATAACAGAAAGTTCTGTTCTGAGCACGCACAGGTTACCATGGACACATGTTGTTCTGCGATACTAATGAGAATAACGGGAATTAAGACAACAACCTATGACAAACGTGGCACCCCTATATTCATGGGGCATGGAAGTACAGATAAGAAGAGGAGGATTGAAACCCTTAAGCATGTGCATAAGGTGTTAGGCATGGTCAGAATAACAATATAAAAGAGGTTCCCTGGTTGGGTAAAAGTCAGAAGACCCCAAGGGATGACTCATGGGAAACCCCAGCAGGCACCTTTATCAACGATTATCTTTTGAGAGATCCATCAGACCCTAGAATATCTCTGGGGATGTGAGTCTGACTACAATCTTAGTCATTATGTGGGTTTTTGAAGGATTTATATATGCCTGGGTAATGAACCCATTGTGGTTTAATACAAAATCACTGAATTCAATTTAAATTTTATAAAAGGCTACATTCTAAAGATACTATGGATTGAAGGAAGGATGGTGTGACATTATTGATGTGAACTGTGACCATATAGATCATTGTAGCAACCACTGTTCTATATTTGCATCAAACATTGTACAAAGGTTGTCGTGTGAGGTGTCTATAAAGAGGTTATGATTTGCTCATTATGATTATGCTATCTGTATGTGTGTATCAATTTTGTAGTTGAACTTATGAATATTGGCTATGTACTTGTTTGATTCTAAGTAGCATTAGTGAACCATTTGGTCAGCTCCTTGAGAAAGGAATTTGCAGTTTAAGTGCCCAATCAAGAAACACATAACTGACAATGGACCTTGGGAGACTCCAATCCACATGAGAAGTCTTCCTGGGAACGTTCAAGGTAGCATGTGAGCAATGGCTGCTCTACCTTTAAAAGAACTGAGTCATGCATGGACATGTGAGTTGCCCATGTGACTCCAAACTCCATCTTGCTGCTGTAATTTTCCACAGTAAGAACAAAGGGGTGTCCTTACACATGGCAGAGGATATAAAAGGCCCTGAAAACCCCTCCATTTTGTCTTCAATCCTGCTTCTTACTTCTGGAGGAACTTTGCTACACTGAAGCTTTGAACAAAGGACTGAATGACCCATCCCAGCTGGGGATGTACTCCAGAGACTTGGTTTGAGCCTGCAGTTAATTCCATCACTGCTACAAGCCTGAACCTAGAACTTTGTCATTACTCTATGTAATTGATTCCTTTAACCAGTTTTAGCTCTCATCTATATTTCTTTCTTTTTATGAATAAACCTTTCAATTTTAGATTCTAAAGGATTGGCAACAGCGTGACTTGTGGGTAAGATCTGACTGGTATATTGACCTGGGTCTGGGGCTTAGTCCTTTGGGATCGGGAGAACCTTTTTCTTTTCGGGGATACTGGTTTTCATAACCTTTCGTCCCCATAAGGAGCGGTGCTGGTGGTGATACTGGGGAACTGGAGTGTCTGAGAGAATTGCTTGTGTGACTTCTGGTTAGCCATTGGGGTGAGACCAAAGTCCTCTTTGTTTGGCTGGTTTGGTGTGTCTTAGTAGTGGAGAACCCCCGGCCTTGGGCTGTGACTGCCCTGCTCTAAGGAATTTGTCCTGAATTGATACTCTCAGTTGTGTCCCACCAAAGGCCACATCATTACGGACGGATGGATGAATAGATAGATATGAATAATTGGTTTAGTTGCTGCAATGCCGCCACTTTCAGTCCAAGGGAATCCTCATTTATTATTTTTATCTTTATAATGACTATTGTTGCCAACCTCGGCAGAGAGCCTAAGTATTGGCTGGGGAATGGAGAGTAAACCCTTAAGAGAGGTCATAGAATCATAGAATATCAGGGTTGGAAGGGACCCCTGAAGGTCATCTAGTCCAACCCCCTGCTTGAAGCAGGATCAATTCCCAGTTAAATCATCCCAGCCAGGGCTTTGTCAAGCCTGACCTTAAAAACCTCAAAGGAAGGAGATTCTACCACCTCCCTAGGTAACGCATTCCAGTGTTTCACCACCCTCCTAGTGAAAAAGGTTTTCCTAATATCCAACCTAAACCTCCCCCACTGCAACTTGAGACCATTACTCCTTGTTCTGTCGTCAGCTACCACTGAGACCAGTCTAGATCCATCCTCTTTGGAACCCCCTTTCAGGTAGTTGAAAGCAGCTATCAAATCCCCCCTCATTCTTCTCTTCCGCAGACTAAACAATCCCAGTTCCTTCAGCCTCTCGTCATAAGTCATGTGTTCCAGTCCCCTAATCATTTTTGTTGCCCTCCGCTGGACTCTTTCCAATTTGTCCACATCCTTCTTGTAGTGTGGGGCCCAAAACTGGACACAGTACTCCAGATGAGGCCTCACCAACGCCGAATAGGGGGAACGATCATGTCCATGTCGATCTGTCATGGCCACGCTCCTACTAATACAATCTAATATGCTGTTAGCCTTCTTGGCAACAAGGAAACACTGCTGACTCATATCCAGCTTCTCGTCCACTGTAACCCCCAGGTCCTTTTCTGCAGAACTGCTGCCAAGCCATTCGGTCCCTAGTCTATAGCGGTGCATGGGATTCTTCCGTCCTAAGTGCAGGACTCTGCACTTGTCCTTGTTGAACCTCATCAGATTTCTTTTGGCCCAATCCTCCAATTTGTCTAGGTCCCTCTGTATCCTATCCCTACCCTCCAGCGTATCTACCTCTCCCCCCAGTTTAGTGTCGTCTGCAAACTTGCTGAGGGTGCAATCCACGCCATCCTCCAGATCATTTATGAAGATATTGAACAAAACCGGCCGCAGGACCGACCCTTGGGGCACTCCACTTGATACTGGCTGCCAACTAGACATGGAGGCATTGATCGCTACCCGTTGAGCCCAACAATCTAGCCAACTTTCTATCCACCTTATAGTCCATTCTTCCAGCCCATACTTCTTTAACTTGCTGGCAAGAATACTGTGGGAGACCGTGTCAAAAGCTTTGCTAAAGTCAAGGAACAACACGTCCACTGCTTTCCCCTCATCCACAGAGCCAGTTATCTCGTCATAGAAGGCAATTAGATTAGTCAGGCATGACTTGCCCTTGGTGAATCCATACTGACTGTTCCTGATCACCTTCCTCTCCTCTAAGTGCTTCAGAATTGATTCCTTGAGGACCTGCTCCATGATTTTTCCAGGGACTGAGGCGAGGCTGACTGGCCTGTAGTTCCCAGGATCCTCCTCCTTCCTTTTTTTAAAGATGGCCACTATATTAGCCTTTTTCCAGTCATCCGGGACCTCCCCCAATTGCCATGAGTTTTCAGAGATAATGGCCAAAGGCTCTGCAATCACATCCACCAACTCCTTTAGCACTCTCGGATGCAGCGCATCCGGCCCCATGGACTTGTGCTCGTCCAGCTTTTCTAAATAGTCCTGAACCACTTCTTTCTCCACAGAGGGCGGGTCACCTCCTCCCTATGCTGTGCTGCCCAGTGCAGTAGTCTGGGAGCTGACCTTGTTCGTGAAGACAGAGGCAAAAAAAGCATTGAGTACATTAGCTTTTTCCACATCCTCTGTCACTAGGTTGCCTCCCTCATTCAGTAAGGGGCCCACACTTTCCTTGACTTTCTTCTTGTTGCCAACATACCTGAAGAAACCCTTCTTGTTACTCTTAACATCTCTTGCTAGCTGCAACTCCAGGTGTGATTTGGCCTTCCTGTTTTCACTCCTGCATCCCCGAGCAATATTTTTATATTCTTCCCTGGTCATTTGTCCAATCTTCCACTTCTTGTAAGCTTCTTTTTTGTGTTCAAGATCAGCAAGGATTTCACTGTTAAGCCAAGCTGGTCGCCTGCCATATTTACTATTCTTTCTACACATCGGGATGGTTTGTCCCTGTAACCTCAATAAGGATTCTTTAAAATACAGCCAGCTCTCCTGGACTCCTTTCCCCCTCATGTTATTCTCCCAGGGGATCTTGCCCATCAGTTCCCTGAGGAGTCAAAGTCTGCTTTTCTGAAGTCCAGGGTCCGTATTCTGCTGCTCTCCTTTCTTCCTTGTGTCAGGATCCTGAACTCGACCATCTCATGGTCACTGCCTCCCAGGTTCCCATCCACTTTTGCTTCCCCCACTAATTCTTCCAGGTTTGTGAGCAGCAGGTCGAGAAGAGCTCTGCCCCTAGTTGGTTCCTCCAGCACTTGCACCAGGAAATTGTCCTCTACACTTTCCAAAAACTTCCTGGATTGTCTGTGCACCACTGTATTGCTCTCCCAGCAGATATCAGGGTGATTGAAGTCTCCCATGAGAACCAGGGCCTGCGATCTAGTAACTTCCGTTAGTTGCCAGAAGAAAGCCTCATCCACCTCATCCCCCTGGTCCGGTGGTCTATAGCAGACTCCCACCACGACATCACCCTTGTTGCTCACACTTCTAAACTTAATCCAGAGACACTCAGGGTTTTCTGCAGTTTCATACTTGAGCTCTGAGCAGTCATACTGCTCCCTTACAAACAGTGCAACTCCCCTACCTTTTCTGCCCTGCCTGTCCTTCCGGAACAGTTTATATCCATCCATGACAGTACTCCAGTCATGTGAGTTATCCCACCAAGTCTCTGTTATTCCAATCACATCATAATTCCTTGACTGTGCCTGGACTTCCAGTTCTCCCTGCTTGTTTCCCAGGCTTCTTGAATTTCTGTATAGGCATTTGAGATAACTCGCTGATCGTCCCTCTTTCTCAGCATGAGGCAGGACCCCTGCCCTCTTGCACGCTCCTACTCGTGCTTCCTCCCGGTATCCCACGTCCCCACTTACCTCAGGGCTTTGGTCTCCTTCCCCTGTGAACCTAGTTTAAAGCCCTCCTCACTAGGTTAGCCAGCCTGCTTGCGAAGATGCTCTTCCCTCTCTTCGTTAGGTGGAGCCCGTCTCTGCCTAGCACTCCTTCTCCTTGGAACACCATCCCATGGTCAAAGAATCCAAAGCCTTCTCTCCGACACCACCTGCGTAGCCATTTGTTGACTTCCACGATTCGACGGTCTCTACCACGCCTTTTCCTTCCATGGTTAAGGTTGAATTTCCTTCCCTCCAGTTAAGGTTGAATTATACTGGTGGAAGCTCACACTGTGTTTTGGTTTGTCCTGGGGATGTTGTGCTGGTCACTGCCACCAGCCATACTGAAGCTGAGTTGACTGTTCCTGAGGATTAAGCTATGAGATGCATCTGGCAAATACACATCAGGTAGAAATTATTATTATTATTCTTACATGTACACTTATGCCTTGAAGCCCCAGCTGGGATCAGAGACCCGTTGTGGTAGGCGTTGTCCATATGTACTGCCAACAGACCTGGGATCTCTGAAGCTTACTGTATGAGCCTCTACTGCATGAGCTAAAAGCCACCTTGTTGTTAACTAAGGATGTAGCAGACTCATTAATCTCTAAGTGGTCTAGGTTTCAATAGAAGGGGACAGAGCACCATACTCAGCAGGCATGGGTTACACGCAGTGAGAAACCCTTAAGTAGCCGTGGGCTGAGATGCAAAATATTGTCATGGATGAAAAAGTGTTTGAGATAGCAAACCAACAGTAGGAATAAATGCTGAGCTTTCATCATGGCAAAAGGTTAACAACAGGGACGCAGGGTGCTGTACTAGGCCCAGTGTTTCTAATATATTTATCAACGATCTGGAAAGGGTGGGGGGCCACAGGTGAGCAGTGAGATAGCAAAATTTCCAGATGACACAAAGTTATTCAGGTTAGTCAGATCCAGAGAGGACTATGAGACCCTTCAGAGAGACCTAACCCAGCCCGGTGAATGGGCGATGTACGGTGAATGAAATTCTGTGTTGATAAATGCAAAGTAATGCACATCAGAAGGTAAAATTGGAACTGCTTGTACATGGTATTGGGTTCTAGATTAACACTGTCCACTCAGGAAACGGACCTGGGCATCTTTGTGGGCAGCTCAGTGGAGATCTCTGCTCAATGTGCCGCTGTGGTCAAAAAGCAAGTCAGATGTTCAGATGTGGAAGGGATGGATGGGGATGTAATACAGAAAATGTGACCATGCCAAGTCACCAGTGTGGCCTCATCTGGATCCTGTATGCAGGGTGGGAATCCAATCTCCTAAAGGACAGTGCAGAACTAGAGGGGGTTCCAAGAAGGGCCAGGGGAATGATCAAGGACCTAGAAAAACTCTCCTAGGGAGAGAGATTGAAAAGACTGGGGTTGTTACCTAAGAGAGGAGACAAGAAGGGGTGTGATCAAGGTAACTAAAATAAGGAGTGATTCAGAGAAGGGAGAGTGGGAAGTTTTCTCATCTCTCTGTGTAAGAACAGGGGGATGGTCAATGAAGTTGAAAGGTGTGAAATGCACAACTGACTAAAGGAAACACTTTTTCGCTCAGTGTAGAATTAGACAGCAGAGCTCACTGCCACGGGGTGTTGTTGAGTGGGATTGCAAGACACACAGGACATTAATGTGGAGAACAAGAATATCCAGAGTTAATGCAAAAACAGTGCTTTGAAAGGGATAAGAAACTTATGCTGCATGGCCTAAACCAGTTAGGACAACTGTTAAGGGGGCTTCATGGGAGGCAGATTGTCCCACATCCGCTACTATGGGGTTCGTGCAACTTCCTCTGAAGCATCTGGTGCTGGCCACTGCCAGAGAGCGGATACTGGGCTAGATGGGCCTCGGATCTGATCCTGTCTGGCAATCTCTGTGTTCCTATGGGCGACAGTCCCTGCCCCACAGAGGTTACCATGTGAGTAGACAGACTCTTAATATCCCAGATGGGGAACTATGGCACCGGGGAGATTAAGGACTTGCCCAGCGTTACATAAGGATCCTGTGCAGAGCAATAATTAGAATTCCAATCTCCTGAGTCCTAGAGCAGGGGCTTCTCTACAAGCCCATCCTTCCTCTTCCTCTGCAACCTTAGCTCCTCTCAGGGAGCCCATCGTCAGACTACTTAGGTGTCCTGAAGGAGCTAGTTGGTGTAGTTCCCTTCAGCTCTGCCCCCTCGATCCCTTGGGTCAAATCCAGCCCTGCCTCAAAAGTAGGCCGAACCACAGATGTGGGCGGCGCCGACAGCAGAGATCTGGCTTCCCAGTGAGCAGCCAAGGAAGAGAGAGGAAAGGTGTTTTCATGGCCACATCTGCTGGGTATCACTTCCTCTGTTCACGGAAAGCGAAAAGGGCGTGTCCCAAAGGATTACTGACTGGCTGAGAATAATACCTTCTGTAGCACCACGGGAGGTGCTTTGCAAACATTTGTTAAGCCTCATAGCACCAGTAGGAGGAAGGCGAGACGCTAGCTGGCCGCTCTAGATAACGCGGTGACTGGGGTTCTTTCGATCCTTGGCCCTCTTCCGCACCCCTTGGGGCCACTTGGGTGGTGCAAAGGGAGCACAAACCGCCTGCAGTTCCCCTGCTGGGGCTTCCCCAGCAAATGCAGGCAGGGTCACTGCCTCCTGCACCTCCCTTTCTTCAGTCTCCGGCACAGGGTGGAGAAGGGGCAGGTTCGAAGCCTGTAGGGACAGGGAGACGGTGTGGCTGGAGCCTGCTGTGCTCTGGTTATCCCCAGGTGGCGTGTGGTCCCTTGGGGACTGATGCCAACTAATGCACATTAGCCCCAGGGACATAAGACTGGCAGGGACCTCCTGGGTCACTGAGTCCAGTCCTGTGCTTTCCCGGGCAATCCTGCAGGCCACACCGTCTAGTCTTCAATACTGTTTTAAATAGCTTAAGTAATGGGATAGCCACTCTTTCCTTTGGGAGGGCCCTATCAATCTAGCAGGTCTTGCTCCTAGGCCATGCAGAGGGGGCCTGGTTTGTTGGTTAAAACGCTGGGCTCGGATCCAGGAGTTCAATTCCCTGCTCTTCCACAAACTCCCTGTGTGACTTTGGGCAAGTTATTTCATTGCCCTCTGTCTCATTTCCCTCTTTGTACCGCAAGAATAATAGCACTGCTCTACCTCACAGAGGGGATGCGAGCCATGATACGTTAATGTCCGTAAGACCTGCAGATACAGAGAACCACCTGTGTACAGTAGGCAGATGTTTCCAGATATTCAGCCTAAATGTCGCTCTGCTGAATTTCGCTCCATTATGCCTGTCTGTCCCCGCCAGACCACCCTACCCAATTCCCTTGTTTTAAAAGAGCCCTGGAGAACTTATAATCTCACTCGCCCATCGTTGTTTTGTTTTACTCACACAGGCGGATTTTTATTTTGAGTCTTGTTTTTATTTGCCGCATGTTTCTTTTCGTGCTCTCTGGGCATTCATACTCTTGTTTGCAAAGCAGCCAGAGAGCTATGGCCGGTGGGTGCCATAAAAATAAGATGTATTGTTATTGGGATCGTATGCTGCCTAAGAATACACTGCCTAGGAACGAAAACTATGTGGGCTATTTCAGGAATGGGAAGCAAATAAATATCTCCTAGAATGATTTAACAAAACAAAACATGGTATCGTTTCAAGTGGACTATGAACTGGTTGTGAAACCATGTGTCTTTATTTCAACTTGCAGTGTCCCAGATACCGATCCATTACACAGTTAATTTTCAATAAGTATGTTTCTAATAATCATCCCGGATTTAAACATATGATAACTGTCACATTAAAGCTAGAATCAGATTTATAAGGCAGGGAATTCTCTGTGCGTTATTTAAAATACCAGATGATTATCACAAACAGACCGACCCAGGCATTCGCAAGTGCTTTATTGCTTCCCACGCTGCCCTTGTTAATCCTTAATAAATCTGCTTTTAATAATCATTTCTGAATATGCGATAGGTGTCTTACCACATCCCAGCTGAGTGCCTGGTTGTAGAAAGAGTTTTCAGAGCACAGCAGAACAATCATTTGGGGAGCCACTGATTCTCACTTAAAATGCCGGGAGAGGCAACAGATATATGCCTGGTGCAGCTCCGTAGATATCACTGGCTCTTGGTTTGCACTGGTGTGAGAGGGGATTCGGGCCCTCACCTTCTGAAAATCATATGCAAAATTAGTATGGGTTACACTGCAGGGGGTCTCAGGCCCATCAACTGGAAGTGGGATCCTAGAGTAGGATAGTAGAAAGGCCGTGTGCTCTAGTGGACGGGACTCTGGGCTGTGAGTTAGAAGATCTGCGTTATGTTCCTATCTCTGCCACTAACCAACTGCGTGACTCTGAGCAAGCCATTCAGTGCTCTGTGCCTCTGTTTCCCCTCCCACCCTTTGTCTATTTAGATTGTAAGCTCTGCAGGGCAGGGACTGTCTCTCACTAGGTGTATGTACAGCACTTGGTGCTATGGGACGCTGATCTCAGCTGGGGCCTCTAGGTGCTACTCTGATCCCAATAATGGTGTGTCAATGGTGCGCTGTCAGGGGGAATCTCATGTCTTGGCTATTGTGCTGGTGCAGGCCGTTGGGCCATGCGGTCTATGATCCTTGGAGTTACTCCAGCGTCACTGAGAGCAGAATTTGGAGTGTTCTGTCTAGTTGGAATCTCGACTCTGTAGCAAATACTGCCTAGACTGTGAGGAGTGCCAGTGAGGGCTATAAATACATCCCCCAGTAGCTTCTATATATGATTCTGCTTCTGCAAGAAAGTGGCTGTTGATAGGTTCATGCATTATGCCTGGCATTGGCAGTGCATGTCCCAGAAAACAGTTGTACAAACAAGCTATCATGCCCTGGGTTTGGAGTCTCAGGCCTGGTCTGAAAGAAAGCAAGATGGGCTGCTAAAATAGACAAGCCAGGGTCTGAGATGGGATTCGGCAGATCTAGCAGGTTTCTGGTGCTGGTTTGGCACAGACATGACCATCCTTCTCTACACACCGGTTAACACTCAGACATGGAGGCTAGACACGGAGTTCCCATCCATTTTAATGGCTGCTTTGAAAATCTCAGCCATGTGACTATTCGGTCCTTTTAGTCTTTCCTCATAAAGCAATCCCACCAGCCCTTTAACCACCTACATTGGTTCTTCTCTGACACACACACACACACACACAACTACACCCGTTATTCTGGGTGTGGTCTCACCTTAGATTAACTCTTAACAAAGATCTTGTTTCCAAGTATGACAGGTGATGAAGATGAAACCCGTTGCTGTTTACCTGAGATACTTACCTGGCCCCATCACCACAGTATCTGCTCACCTCACACTCTGTTATGTATTTATGCTCACCATACCCCTGTGAGGGAGGGCAGTACTTTACAGATGGGGAACCAGGACATAGAGAGACTCACAAGACCACACACAGTCTCCCTGGCAAAGCAGGGAGCTGTGGTATGGTTTTCAAGAGCTCCAGACCAGTGCCCTAAACACTGAGTTATCCTTCCTCTCTGTGCATTCAAAAGTTAGCCTGGAACTTTCACCTTATTGGTTTGATGCTGTTTTTAGGAAGGAGTGCGGGAAAAAAAGGAGCAAAGGCCATCGGGGGAAGAAAATGAATAAAATCAAGGGGAAAATAGAACAAAGAAAGGGCGAAGGGAAGAACAAATACAAAGACTCTGAAATAATGGAGCAGAAGGGGAGAATGAGGCAAACCACAAGAAAGGCAGGGTGAGCAATGGAGTAGGGCACTGGCCTCAGAGTCTAAGCCTGGGGCTTATTCCCTGACCCTCTCTGTGCCTTAGTTTCCCCCTCGACGAAATCGAGGTGACAACATTCAGCTACCTTTGTGAGGCATTTTGAGATCTACAGATCCAGAGCATTCTACAGGAGGTTGGTATTGTTCATGCAGAGTCACATCCCTTGTTCTCGGGGATCAACCAGGAAAGCAACCTCGTACAAAATGCCAGGATGGGGTCCCTCCCCGCTCACTGGGTCGAGGTCAGATTAGTGAGAGGAAAGTGGGCTTTGTGATTCTTTGCCGGCCCTGTAAACTCAACCTGGGAACTGAGAGCCAGTCTCTTTTCTTTCCATCTCCAGCATCATTCCCATTAATAAAGAGGCCAACTAACCCCTGCAGGCCTCATGGAGCATCTGTGCCATCCTGGTGCCCTTGGTTACCTAAGTCCCCACATGACTGCAGGATCAGGGCCCTAGGGCAGATTGGAAAGGTATTTAGGCACCTAACGCCCACTGATTTCAATGAGAGTTAGATGCCTACAGACTTTTAAAAGTCTGGCCCTCAGCACCTTCAGTCGGGCAGGTGTAAGGACACGTAGCAGTGGATGACAACAAAATCGGCCAGATAGGGTTCCAGATATAATCGTCCTACTGATGACAGGCCAGAGATGAATCCACTTCACTCTTCCAGTGCTGGGCTAACTCTGCAAAGCTGACAGTGGGGGAAAACATACTTCTCTCACTGAGGTGAAGGGTTGTGACTTTGAATACAGGGCCCAGGCCTGTAAGCATGGGAGGGGTGCCAGTGAAGTCAACAGAACTCTTCAGGTGCTTAAAGTTAAGCATGAGCTCCAGAACCTTGCTGGGCCCAGCTGCAGATCTGCTGATAGTTTTGCAAACATTGTTGCAGAATCTCAAGTTCCGTGAGTCACATCTGGAAGTTTTGCTCACTCTGATCTATGGGGCTTTTGCTCAAGAAGCAAATGACTGAGGACTCCAGGCTTGATCATAAAAGAAACGGGGGGAAGAATGAAGAAATAACTCAAATGATGTGTAGGCAAGATTTTTTTTCCCCCCTAAAATTGCATGTTTTTCAAGTTTCCCCATTTGCAGCAGATCCTTAGGAGCAACTGCCAAAATAATTGCAACGCAAATGCGTGAAGGAGCCCCAGATTTCAGCAGTGACCCTAAGGCAGATCATTGGACCTTCAGAAGCGATCAACATTAATTCATCTCCTATCACTATGGAGTTCTTGGTGGCTGCTGTTCCCAAATGTCACCGGTACCTTGTAGGATCACTGCAGCAAAGGTCAGTGCTCAGCCCCTGTGGAAAGCTCCATTAGGCTGATGCTAAGCACTAACATAGGGGGCTGCATTGAACTGTCCTTTTTTATAAGGGAAATTGTTTGGGTTTAATAAGATTAGCTTTGAAATAGGCACAATTAAGCTTTCAAGTTCACAGCTCATGAAGGCAAATAAGGCGAATTCCGACCTTTGCTGCTGCTATTGGACCAACTGGTTTCGTGAGCTCCAGCTCACTTCATCGGATGCATACCGTGGAAACTGCAGCAGATATTATATACACACAGAGATCATGAAACAATACCTCCTCCCACCCCACTGTCCTGCTGGTAATAGCTTATCTAAAGTGATCATCAAGTTGGGCCATTTCCAGCACAAATCCAGGTTTTCTCACCCTCCACCCCCCTACACACAAACTCACTCTCCTGCTGGTAATAGCCCATCCAAAGTGACAACTCTCTTCACAATGTGCATAATAATCAAGGTGGGCCATTTCCTGCACAAATCCAGGTTCTCTCACCCCCCTCCAAAAACCACACACACAAACTCACTCTCCTGCTGGTAAAAACTCATCCAAAGTGACCACTCTCTCTACAATGTGCATGGTAATCAAGGTGGGCCATGTCCAGCACAAATCCAGGCTCTCTCACCCCCCCCCTTCCCCCCCCGGGACACACACACACACACACACACAAACTCACTCTCCTGCTGGCAATAGCTCATCCAAACTGACCACTCTCCAAGTTTAAATCCAAGTTTAACCAGAACGTCGGGGGGTGGGGGAGGGTAGGAAAAAATAAGGGGAAATAGGCTACCTTGCATAATGACTTAGCCACTCCCAGTCTCTATTTAAGCCTAAATTAATAGTGTCCAATTTGCAAATGAATTCCAATTCAGCAGTTTCTCGCTGGAGTCTGGATTTGAAGTTTTTTTTGTTTTAAGATAGTGACCTTCATGTCTGTGATTGCGTGACCAGAGAGATTGAAGTGTTCTCCGACTGGTTTATGAATGTTATAATTCTTGACATCTGATTTGTGTCCATTTATTCTTTTACGTAGAGACTGTCCAGTTTGACCAATGTAAATGGCAGAGGGGCATTGCTGGCACATGATGGCATATATCACATTGGTGGATGTGCAGGTGAACGAGCCTCTGATAGTGTGGCTGATGTTATTAGGCCCTGTGATGGTGTCCCCTGAATAGATCTCAGGGTTTCATGATCTCTGTGTGTATATAATATCTGCTGCAGTTTCCACGGTATGCATCCGATGAAGTGAGCTGTAGCTCACGAAAGCTTATGCTCAAATAAATTGGTTAGTCTCTAAGGTGCCACAAGTACTCCTTTTCTTTTTGCGAATACAGACTAACATGGCTGTTACTCTGAAATCTATTGGACCGAATACTTCTTGCCTTAGTCTTACAAGCAGACTCACTGATTTCAGTGGAACGACTCCTGGGTCAGATTTCTTGTAGTGAGAGGGGCAAAGTGGAAAGTGCCTCTCTCTTCTTCTATGGCCAGGAGCGTTTGGAATCCCAAGACACACATGGCCTCATTGTACGTTGTCCCCGCTGCATCCCCGTAGGCTCGTAGAGCTGAGCACAGAAAATATGAAACTTTGCACGTAAAATGATCCTTAACAGGGAAACTTCATCCGAGATTTGATGGGAAAGGAATTAAAACTCCAAACAGCTGTGTGATGGTTCTGAGCCTGCTCAGTGAGCATCATACATGAAGCTCCCCCCTCTTTGTGCCATCCGACGGAGGTGGGGGGCGGGAGAATGAAACATTTCAGAGTTGGGGTATTTCTGCTGAAGCCTTATTCTCAGAAAGGGAGCTTAGAATTTTTCTAAATGGGCTAAACTTGAAAGTCAGTGGAATGGAATTTCCTCAAATTTTCCGCATGCACAAATGCAAAGAAAGTGCCTTGTGGCTGAGACAAAGCAAGGAAAGTTCACCCCAAAAGCAAAGTTTTCAGAAAGTTCCAAGCTTCAGAAAAAGGAGAGGTATCAAGGAACAAGGGCTCTAGTTCAACCACAAGTTTGGGGCTTCATGCAGCAATTGCTGAGCAAGATTCTCTGGCCTGTGCTATGCGGGAGATCAGACTAGATGATCCCGATGATTCATTCGGGCCTTAAAAACCATTATGCAGCCTTCACTATTGCTTTTGCTCTCTGCAAAATCGAAATGAATCAATCCATCTGTTTAGCTGTTTATACCATGCTTAGCCCCACGGAACTTGCAGCCAGGCAGGGGCTAAGTATCCAAACTGAAATGACAAGACGCTCAACTTAAGACATCTTTGCTTGCAACAACAACACCGACAAAAATGTTGCCGGAGCTTTAACAGCCATGAGTGGTCAGGACCTGTCCGTACCCACCAGCCCTGACCACTCTGCAGGGGTGACCGTCAATGTCAACTTAATATAGTGGATTTTATGATGAGCTCACTGTGGACTGAGACAAGCAATTCATTTCACAGAGAAGTCACAAAACAGCCAAGCCGGTAGGGATACCTTAGGTTGCTGCCATCTTCAGTGGGGTACCTTCAGAATCATACTGCTGCAGCTGAAACTGGAATTGGGCCCCCTGGCTGGATTCAAGCCAGAGGCTCCGTATCCCACTACTTGTTTCTTGAGCCATGCAGTCCCTGCAGAAGAGTTTTGCAAACGGATATGGACATGTTTGAATCCTAACAATAGATGCAATGTGCAAGAAGAGCTCCCATTCATCAACCCCCAGGCTTTGGGGATTTGGCTTTAACTCAGAGTCAGCTAACCCACCCTTTGAAAGCAGATTGTTTCACACCCTAAAATTGCTCTATAGTCACTTATGAGCTTGGGGTAGAGACCCCTTCAGCATTCATTGGAACTCATAATGACATAGATGCTGGTGTACGTGCTTTAGGGGCAGCTGAACGCCAGCTGAGGAAATGTACATATTAATCAAATCCAATGAGGCCCTCTATCTCACTACCAATTAATCATCTTCTTTCTCAGGAGAGAAAGCAGAAAGGAAAGAGGAGAGTTCTTTATAATCCTCATTAATCACAGCACCCAATTTGCAAATGTGCTCTGCCATGAAGGCCTGAACAGGAAGGAAAAAGGGAACTGATAAAATATGCTTGGGTTTTTTAACGGTCGCAGATAAAGGAGAGACCACTCAAAACAACTGGCCTGTGCTACGCTGGTGGTGGGGCTAGATGATCGTTATGGTCCCTTCTGGCCTTCAAACTCCATGAAGCTATGAAAACACACGACATCCCCTGCTACAGAGCCAAAACCAAGTCCTGATCTCCATTATACTTTAGTGTATCTCCATGGACCGACTCTCCAATCACAACCACACTTCTCACTGCACCACAGATTCACTTCCCATTGTGTGTGTGTGTGTGTAAACAGAAGCATCTGTAGTGTTGGCAACCGTCCATTCTGTGACACTCTAATCCATACCAAAACTTAGGGCGATGACACTAAACAGCACAAGTTGTGTGCAGCCAGTGGGACAGCCGAAGAGCCAGAAAGAACCACAGGGTCTGGCTGTGTCCAGCAGCCTCAGTAAAGAGCCCCCTTTATATTTATTAACAAGGAGTGCCATCCCTTCTGTACAACAGTCTCCAACTCATTAATTTGGAAATGGAAGCAAGTCACTTTACTTGCTTCATGTAAAAAGCTTGGGGGCAGACTGATGGCAACTCTATGTGGGCAGGGGTAGCAGAGTCTGGCACCTTCTCTTCCACGAGCTTGGTAAGATTATAACATAGGTGCTAATATGTAAACCCAGTGACATCAGTGTGAGTTTAACCCACTCCACCCACTGGGCTGAGAAAGAAATGAATTGTCGGGCATTGCCACATTGCTCTAGCTGACGGGGCCCTGGAAACGTCTTGTCTCCAACCAAGTGAGATTCTCCATGGGCACAGCCATACTCCTCCTTTTCCTTCTTTCCTCCATGCCCAACAGCTTCCACACAGCCCTCTGGGTGAGGCAGGGCTTTTTCTTCTCTTGGCAGAGAGGCAATTAACTCTCTCTTCCTCTCGCTGAGAGAGGAGGAATTCATCCGCACCCATCAGCATGGAACACCCATGTTCGCCAGCCTCCTCAGGCTTTGTGTCTCCATGCGCCATGGGGAGCTTTTGATATACCATCTAAAAGTTATTGAAGCAAATCTGCAGCCACCTCGGATCTTCGTGGTTATAACTCTGCTACATGCCGGGGCACCGCTCAGAACTTCGCAGCAGTAGTTGCATGCTAGGATCTGTAAATCTGCATTTATTCACACCATATACAAGCAAATAAAAAAAATTGTTTCCTCTAAGCTTATAGAAACTTTTAAATGTTAAGAATAACTGAAATGTACTAACCTCTGTGCACCACCGTTGGGTGGACCAGTATTAAATAGTGTTACAGAAGGGGACAGCCTTCGAATGGAAGGCAAAGCCTGTGAAGGTCTGTGAAGGTTTTCAGTTTGCTGGCAGAACCCAAAAATTGAAAGAAAGGAAAATTGGTTTGGGTCAAACCACATGTTTAGTTTTTGGTGTTTTTTTAGGGGGGGAGGGGTGTTACATATTTTTTAAAATAAAACTGAAGTAAAATTCTAAATGAACATTTGTTTCGAGTTACGAACTTGAAACATTGACTTTTGGGGGGATTTTCTAGATTTGGTTTAGACTGAAACAATGTAGTGAAACTGCCATGGATTCGTGAAATGTTTCTGTCAACTCACATCTGCATTTTCCAGTGGAAAAAAATATATTTCCAGTGGAAAACTTTTGCCCAGCTCTAGTCCTGTTGTTAAGGCCCTGCACTGGGGGATACAGGTGCTTCCTTTGTCTCCAAACTCTTTGGGCCAGGGATGCTGTGTATGGCCAAGGACCAATCTCCACTGGAGTCTCTAATGGCTTCTGGAATCTATATATTAATGTGCAGATATCCCTTAGCCTGCCGCTCTGATCCGCACTGTTCTGATTTTTAAGCAGGGGAAGTTTTCCCCAGACACCGCATGTTCCTGAGCCCTCAGTGGAAAGGGTTTTTATTTTTTTATTCTCCATTTGATAATTGCATTCTCGGTCCGTATCTAGATTAAGTGTGTGTGACTGGTCCCCAGTTAACCTCTCAGATCGTAAAACCTCAGTAATGACTGAACACAGAAGTCCATAAAGTACCTGCTTTTCCCAGCGCAGCCAGTCGCCGTGAATCTAAGTAACATACTGCAGGTGGAGGGGCCCCTCAGCGCCCAAGAGTTCTCATCACGGATCCGCTTCGCATAATTCACGCCGCACGGACAGATTTACGCCGGCTTTGGAAACAAAGGATTATTTCCGTGGTTGCTGGGTCAATGGGGACACAACCGACTGAACGGAACTGGGAGGTGCAGTCACCGCTGGCGGCATGGAGACTAATTGCTGTTAACCCGCAGGTTTCATCACTCAAGGGTTAGGTTGCAGGAAAGTTATCTTTCCCGGGGGCTCTCACACTTCGGCACTGAAAAATAGCGATGGGAAATCCAATCAGTCATACCCTGCTTCGGCCATAAAACAATCCCGCCGGCTCGGGGCACTCGGCAGAACTGGCGCGAGTTTTCTCCTTTCCTATCATTTGTCTTCTTCGTTTCTTTCATTTGTGGGCGAGCATAATGTTCCTATCGGCGCTGCCTGGGCCAGGAGCCATGCATGAAAAAGCAGTGCAAGCGTGCCTTTCTTGCCCTGCCAGGGCACCCTGTTGTATTCATTTAGATGGACTATATGTGCCAAAGGTGTTAATGTCACCCAGGTGGTGTGCAGCCTTAAACAGTGTTAAACAAAGTTCGGGGGACACGTCAGCCTGCTTAGTACCATGGCAAACACATCATTAAAAATCCTTTTAACCTTCTATTAAAGATAAAGAAAAGCAGAGGAAACAATCAAAGCATTTGCAAGTAAAGTATTAAGGCTTTCATTTGAAAACATCCCTTTTTTCCCTTTCCGTTTAGCTGGAGAAAGTGTTTAGTCTTATGATTATCTCTCTTATTTGTTATGTGTATCGTGAGAATCCCAATCAAACTGATCAGGGCCCAAAGGTGCCAGGCACTGCATAGACGAGTAACAAAGAAGATAGACTGTGCTCCAGAGAACCTGCCATATACATGTCAGACAAGACACAGCAGCTGGATGAAAGAAACAAACTGGGTAGCAGTGGATTGGATGTAGACGCCCAGCCTGGCCAAGAAAGGGGCAACGGCTCCCAGAGGGCATGAAGGAGAGGAGAAGTTGCCACTGCTATTGAGCTGGACGGGGAGTCCTCCAGGTGGGGCTTATTAAGGGGAAGAAATAGTGGGGCCTGGTCCAAAGTCCACTGAAGTCAAAGGGAGTTTTTCTGCTGATTTCAAAGGCCTGTAGAACAAGCCGAGAGGGAGAAGGGAGCTCTGGGTCGGCAGTTTTAGTAGTGGGGACAAACAAAACCTCTTTCCCCCAGGCAGAGAGCATTTTCAGAGGAGCATTCCTGGAAACTGCAACCTGGCCAGAAGTGCTGCACCACTCAGGATGTGAGTCAGGGACTTGCTTCATCATGTATAGGGACTTAGCCAGGGAAAACCTCTGTTGACTTTGGCCTTGGTTGAAGGACTCCGGCTTATCTCGCTTTGCTTTTGGCTGGGGAAAGCCCACCCTCACTCTTGGAACCTGGCTGAAGGGAAAGTGGGTTTTTCCAGTGGGAATTACCTTTGTTTGTGGTTTCCTTTGGTTCCAGAACTCAGGGGACCTGAACCCACATGGACAGACATGGGTGGGAGAGATTGAGCTGTGTGAACTTGACTCAGGAGTTCTGAGGCTACCCATTGGGGTGTGTTGACACTCCACCTCTGCTGAGGAAACTCTCAGACCAGCTACAGTCATTGTATGGTGACATACCCCTGCCTCTCGCCGCCGAGTTGGCAGGAAAATGCCAGCATGGGGGTTAAGTGCACTGTAGGGTAATTCTGTACAGAAAAGTGGGGGCCAGTATGTTTGTGTCCCCCATTGTGCCAGGGTCACACAGGATGTGAGTCTATTGTGGCATCAGCCAGGTGGCTTTGCTTGTAGTGGCTTTTGCTTCTTAACTCTGGAGGTCACCGGTTCAAGCTCATGCTCAAATAAATTGGTTAGTCTCAAAGGTGCCACAAGTACTCCTTTTCTTTTGGCCAAAATAGTGGACATCACAAATGGAGGAGGGAATCTTTCAAGGTTGGGAATAGAAAGTCTTGTGGCTAAAGCACCAGTCTGGGACATGGGGAGATCTGGGTTCCATTTCTGGCTCAGACCCCCGGACTCCCTGCCCAACCTCAGGCAAGTCGCTTCATCACTCTATCTTTTTACAATATGGGCATAATACTTCTCCCTTTCTCCCACCAGTTGTTCTAGCCTGTTAGCTCCTTAGGGCAGGCCCTATCTCTTACTCTGGGTCTGTCCTGCACCTAGCACAAAGAGGCTGTGATCTCAGTTAGGACATCTGGGTACTTCTGTAATACAGATAATAAGACTAAAGAGGCCCACAGGGGTATTCTACCAAGACTGAAAGGCTCTACACTGAGTACCTTCATGGCTGAGAGCTTTACATCATGAGGTCTCAGAGGCAACTCTGATGAATTCCATAGGGCAAGGTCCCTGTGGCGGAGTTGTCACTGGGGCTGAGAAATTCTATAGGGTGGAACCCACCAATGCCGCTAAGTCCTACCGGATGGATTGTGCAAGGCTGGGACAACTCTTGGATCAGCCTCCCCAAGGCTGTGAAACCAGGGATTGGGAAGAAAGGAGAGAAACAGAGACGGAGGCCCAGCCACAAAACTGAGATCAAGCTTGAGATTTTGGACACCACAAAAGTGTGGAGGCGTTCAGTCTGGGGATTTGGTTTGGCCCATTCTAGAGATGGAAGAGGCCAGCTCCCATACTTGGTCCAGATACTGATCCCAGCCCAGCTGTGAGGGGAGTCTGATCTTGAGTTTGGAGTCAGCCTGCTGTCAAGTCTGATTCTCATCCACCGTCTCTGAGAACATCATCTTCCGCAGATCCCAACGAGAGCGGTTTTCCAGCGGAGAGATGTGCCAGTGTTTGGGTGAGCCAGACAGGCATGTAAAAACCAAACTGGGTTACCCCAGGTAGCGAAACCATCTTAGTTTGATAGGAAGAGAGAGACCCTTCCAGCCTTGCAGAGCTCAAGTCTGATAGACCACACTGTGGACTCTAGTTGGAATGTTGTCTGGCAATGGTTTTGCCAACCAACCAAACACATATATATTAAAATCTTTCAGCTGGAAGGTTCGTTCTGTTTGAGGAAACCTTGAATGTCAAATAAACCTCAAGAACAATTATCAGCCCGTCAGCTCTTTAATGCATTTGTGTATAGAAATACAAGCGAGATGAACAGATTTGGATTGTACCTGGCACTTGTTTAAGGCAACGTTACGACGAGTGTGGGAACAGAGACTCCATTGTAAACCCCTCCACACACCAACACTGACCCAGTAGCCAAAAGCAACAAACAGGCTTGTCATGAAATGAATGTGTAAAGGAAGCAATCAAAACTGGAGAGAGAGAGCAGGAGAAAAAAAAGTGAACGTTTTGTTCAGGAAACAGCAAAAAAACGTAGCTTTTGGCCTGGTTTGGAGTGGCTCTGAGCGGAACGAGGGCTGCCATGTGGGCCACAGATATTTGCTCTGTGTTTTTGAAAACAAAAGCCCCCGCAGTGTAATCAGAACCATAACACTCAAGCCATGGAGGCCATCCGGTAGCGCAGTGCCACGGCTATAAATACACTCGCTGAGGTTTATCCAGGGGACTCTCTCTGCTCTTCCAATGACACATTCAAAGAGGCTGAATCAGGGAGCGTTGGGGGAAAGAGAAGGTGTGTCTTGCAGTGGTTAGAAGGAAGAGGTGAAACAAATCAAGAGAAAGGGAGAAGGTCTGGGGGCATTTTCCTGGTGCAGAGCTCCTGCCTCTCATCTCATCCTGCCCCCCCCCCCCCCCCCCAGAATATAAACCTGTAGGGAGCAGAGCTGCGTCAGCTACATGGAGAGACCAGCTGCCTAGATACTTGAGTTCCCTCGTTGCCATAGTAGATATGGCCTTCGTGACCACAATGGTATCAGGGCAACTGATCGATATCCTGTGTAATTAGAGGATGGCTTTGGATGCAGAGAGACACATTTCCCTTTGGTGTAACACCGGGGCTTGTCTGGGGAGAGATGCGGGACCAGGATATGCAGAGGGTCGTTCAGGAAGCATTTGGAAGAACTCCCCAGCCCCATTGCTTTCCCCAGAGCAGACATACAGCAGCTCCCGGGTCCCTTCAGCACCAGGGCGACCCCCATCCAGAGCAGGGAGGAATGTCGTCTTTTGGTGAAGGCAGTGGACTTGGCTGCTGGATCCCTGGGTTCCATTCCCAGCTCTGACACGGATTCCTTTTGTGACCTCGGATGCGTCACTGAGGGTAAAACTTCCAAAAGGGACTTAATCGCCCCAAAGGGATCTCAGTCTCCCAGAAAGTCAGTTGGGATCAGGCTCCTAAGTGCCTGAGTCCATTTTGAAAATGGAACTTAGGCTCCTAAATCACTTGATGTAGATTGGACTCGCTTTGGACAGCGATGGCTGGTCACAACAGGTGTAGCTGCCCCCTGCGTGAAAATGAGGAAGGGATGTTTCACACCTTGCTCAACACTGGGTTTGAGCTCAACGAGTCTAAATCGACACTTTCTTTGCCTATGGCCAGGACTGGCACCAGTCGCGGGCCATTAATTGGCTGAACTGGGGCTAATCCCAAATGAAGTCAAGACCTAATGCAACTTTGGATCGTCTCCTAAGGGTTCTTGCTAGTCTCCTGCCTCTAGCATCATATCATCTTTCATACCCGTCTCTGAACGCCATCTAATTCTGCAATAGCCTTTGCCTTTGCATCCTAACATCTTGTTTGTTCTTTTTGACCACAACTGCACAGTGAGCACAGACCACCATTGCGCTGTCTGCAGTGACACTCCGATCCCTTTCCTGGGCTGATCATGTTGATTTAGAACCCTGTAAGGTGTGCAGGGAATTAAAAATATTCCATCCAATTGATGTTACTTTGCATTTGTCAACACTGAATTTAAACAACTATTGTGTTGCCCGTTCCTCCAGCTAGGGACAGATGAAGAGAAATAGGCCTGGTGCTTTTCAAAGCTTTCCAGGAGGTGGTATCTGCTCTTAGACATGAATGGGATTCACATCTCTCTTTTCTGAGAATTAACCCTGGTATTGTCTCCTTGTGCTAGAGAAACGATGGCCCAGCCTCAGCTGCCTGAGTCCCTCTCACAGCCTGCTTCCTGCAGCCCCCCCCCCCCCCCCCCATTCAATGTTAATGAATCAACCTATCCTGTGTTAATGGATTTATGGCAGAGTCCACCCATTTTGCATGAGGACAGCCACAAGAGGCCCAAAGACACAATGAGGCCATGAGATTACATTTGATAGAACGTGTCTACCTTTTTCCAAATTTTGATTCTTTTTTATTGAGATGTCAATAACTGGTTTTTGGGTTTTGGGGTTTTTTTGGCCAAAAGAATCAGGTTTTTATTATTATTATTATTAACTGGAAACTTTCATGCGAAATTTTCCATTTTTGCCTAAAGTTTTCAGATTTTCTTAGGAAAACTGAACGTTTTTCAAAAACAGTTTTTGGTTTTTGGAAACTGAATTTTTATTATTTTGTTGTTTTTAACAAAACCGCCCAAAATTTGAATACAAACTAAACATTGTTGTTTTGTCAACAAAAATGAAGGAAAATTAAAAATACATTTTGACTGACTTAGAAATGTTGAAGTTTGACCCAAAAAGGAGACATTTTGATGCAATTTGTATGAAAATCCTGTTGTCCAGCCATCGCTGGAAATGAAATACATGGCTTACCCCACTCATTCCCAGCTGTCAGGGCAGCCACAATGCAATGGTAGAATAGTGGAGACTAGTCTGATAGTTCTGGGACTGGCCTGATTCTGATGCATGTGTTGAGCCTCCCTAGCAGGATGCAGGGGACCCGAAGAGAGTGTTCAAGGCCAACGCGCCGGTATGGTGTGTGGCGTATTGTGTTGCCACATGACAGTCTCACAAGGACATTCTTAAACCTGAACCTCACCCAAGAAAATGTCTGATGGGGAATTGGCAGGGAGATGGACTGAAAGATCTAATGGGTTACTCACCACTTCAGGGTCACGTTCTGACGCGGTGCTGTTTGAATCTGTCTGCCAGGGCAAACAAAGGTGGCACCATCCCTGGAAATGTCATGTTGAGCCTACTACAGTCTCCCCAGGGGAAGCTCCCGGCATTAGACATTTGCAAGTGGACTGCCAAATCTCTGCAGAATGTGAGCACTTCAGGGCAGGGGCTATATTTCTGGGGTCGGACGGGGTAGGTGGCACCCAATAGAATGGGCCCAGATCCTGACTGGGGCCTCTGCCTGCTAGCATGATATAAATCAGCTAAGGGGAGAGACCAGCTGTCTAGATAGTTGGGTACCCTCGTCACCATAGGAGCTATTGCATTCATTACCATAGAAGCATCAGAGCAACTGATTAATATACTATGTAATTAGGGGATGGCTTTGGATGGGGAGGGACATGTTCCTCTTTGGTGTAACTTCAGGGCTTGTGTGGGGAGAAATGGGGACCAGCATGTGCAGCAGGTTGCCCAGGAAGTGTTTGCATGAACGCCCCAGCACTCTCCACGGAGCAGGTACACAGCATCTCCAGGATCCCTTCATCACCAGTGCAACCACCCTCCAGAGCAGGAAGGAAGTATGGCCTTGGGATTAAGGCACAGCCCTGGGTTCAATTTCAGGCTCCCCTAGCCCTGGGTGAACCTGCACAAGTCCCTTAGGGTAAAATTTTCAAATGGGACTTAGTCACTCAGGACCCTAAATCTCATTGAAAGTCAATAGGATTTAGGCTCCTAACTAAAATGGCACCTCAGCTCCTAAATCACAGGTGCTTTTGAAAATTTTACCCTTTATCTGTCCTTGCCTAAGTTCCCTATCTGTAAAATGGGATCATAATTTCTTTTCTTCCCTATTCTATTCTCCATAGGTTCTCATCCCATGCTCATCACCATAGTATCTGAGCGCCTTCCAATGGTTCATTTAGTAAGGTGATTGACACCTGTTGTGTAGGTCACTCTGGACCTTATCCCTACCCTCCAGCATATCTACCTCTCCCCCCAGTTTAGTGTCATCTGTGAATTTGCTGAGGGTGCAATTAATCCCATCATCCAGATCATTAATGAATATGTTGAACAAAACTGCCGTAGGACCAACCCCTGGGGCACTCCGCTTGATACCGGCTGCCAACTAGACATCAAGCCATTGATCACTACCCATTGAGCCTGACAATCTAGCCAGCTTTCTATCCACCTTAACATCCATTCATCCAATCCATACTTTTTTAACTTGCTGGCAAGAATACTGTGGGAGACCGTATCAAAAGTTTTGCTAAAGTCAAGATACCTCACATCTACCGCTTTCCCGATATCCACAGAGTCAGTTATCTCATCATAGAAGGCAATCAGATTGGTCAGGCATGACTTGCCCTTGGTGAATCCATGTTGACTGTTCCTGATCACCTTCCTCTCCTCCAAGTGCTTCAAAATGGATTCCTTGAGGACCTGCTTCATGATTTTGCCAGGGACTGAAGTGAGGCTGACTTGTCTATAGTTCCCCGGGTTCTCTTTCTTCCCTTTTTAAAATATGAGTACTATATTTGTCCTTTTCCAATCATCCAGGACCTCCCCCGATCGCCATGAATTTTCATTTTCTTGCTGGGGGCAGAAGTGGGCACAGGCCTGGGTCTTGTTTTCATAGGGTTTTTGTTTTTAAATGCACCTGTTGCAATAAAGGTTATGTTACAGAAGGCAGGTCAAAGAAATGTGCCTGGCACTTGGAGAAGGAGGTGGGGAAGTTTATGATGGCCGTTACTTCCTGGGTGAGTTGATTCCGCAGTCCAGGACCAGTCCCATCCCACACAGACGAGGTTTACCCTTATGGTGTAGAGTTCCATTGTGCCAGAGGAACAGAGTTGTTGACCATGGTCTTCATCCTAAAGCTTTAGGCTCTTTGCATACCTTGGCCTAGGCCACAGAGCTCTTTGAAGATAAGGACTGAGACCTTGAACTGGATTTGATATTCTGTAGGAAGCCAGTGTGGAGAGCGGAGGGCAGGTCTGGCGTGCTTGCAGTAGCCTGTGTTGCTGAGGAGAAGCACTGCACCTGTGTGTACAGGGCCCAGCACAATGGTGCCCTAATCTTGGCTGGGCTCTCCTGGTGCTATTGTCATACAAATAATAAATAAAGTTCTATGCAGGATGACGAGGCTAACAAGAGGACAAGCTCCCTGACTTTTGTGTGTATTGCAAGTTGAAATTTCCCCCTGGCTCTTACAGGAACTTCCAAACGAGTTCCCATAAGAGGTGCAGGGAAATCTCTGCTCTTGTTCGTTGTCCTCGTTTAAGCCTAGGAATGTACTGTGCAGTGTGGAATTGCTGGATCCTGTCTATTCCAGCACAAAGGAAGCCTGGGAGCCAATCACAAAGGATGATGATTGGCTCCCAGGCTTCCTTGATGCAGGAGATGTAACACGTTTTGTTTTAGATTGTCCTTCCCCCCGCATTTAAACAACAGATTATGGAGAGAGACTAGCTGCCAAACCTGTTGGGGTGGGGTTCTGTAACATTAAAAATTACCTTTCCCTCCAGGACTTTGCAGGAGACCGGATCCTGAGTGGTAAAAATGACACAGCTCTATTGAAGTCAATGGGGCAAGGTTGATTTGCCCCAGTTAGGGATCTGGCCCAATTGATTGCAGTGCACTTTGTTGATTTACACCAGCTGGGGATGCAGGAAGATGGAGGGGTAGAGGGCAGGTGGGAGAAGCTATTTGACCCAGCCGTGTGGAGACCTTGAACCTGTGATTCAGCGAGGGAGGTGCTGTTCCCGCACTTAAACCCCATTCCTCGAGGAACATTTGGACACTGCACCTTGTGAAAAAAGGAATGCTCAAATCCAGCCCCTCTCATCAGCAGGGCAGGGAACAGACTGACAAATACATGCACTCAGCTCTCCAGGGGTTGTCCAGTCACTGTGATTTTTCCCTTCCCTAAAATGTCGAGAGGATGGTTGGAGTGTGGGGGCAGGAACTTCAGAACTGAAGGCAGATTATTGGAAGGGAAAGACTCAAATTAAACGTCGGCCCTTCATGCTGCTTTTGCAGAGATGACCCGTGCCTGCCAATAGTGGAGGTGGGGGCAGAGTGAGGGCAGCCAGCTTCAGCCGTGTTACTGAGCATGCTCGGTACAAGCCAAGCAGCAAATCGGGGGAGGGGGCAGGTGACCCTCTACAGTCAACCTGTGGAACTCCTTGCCAGAGGATGTTGCGAAGGCCAAGACTATAACAGGCTTCAATAAATAACTAGATAAATTAATGGAGGATAGGTCCATCAGTGGCTATTAGCCAGGATGGGCAGGGATGGTGTCCCCAGTCTCTGTTTGCCAGAAGCTGGGAATGAGTGACAGAGGATAGATCACATGATGATGACCTGTTTTGTTGATTCCCTCTGGGGCACCTGGCATTGGCCGCTGTCAGAAGACAGGATACGGGGCTAGATGGACCCTTGGTCTAACTCAGTATGGCCGTTCTTATGTCCTCATGTTCTTATGCCTCCGCCACACATCGCCTCTGTGTCTTTGCCATGAAGGCAGCTGGCAAAACTGCCAGGGGTTGTGAAAGAAGAACCCTCTCAACCAGGAGAGGATGGGAAGAGAGGCCTCATCAGGTAGCAGACAAGACCCAAAATCAATGATAAAGTCCCTCTGGGATTCTACATGCATTGGAGCATATGGAAGATATTAGGGAAGCATTTCCAAAATCGACACTCCACGTGCTGAGCTCTGCACAGAGCTGGTCACGATTGTTTTTTACCCTAAGCAAAATTTGGGTGAAAACAAAATGTTTTCATTTTCACTGACATTTTTCTGCATGTATGTTTTTGACTATTCATTCAAAAAAATGAAAATTTGCTCCCCCCTCCCCCCAGCAACCAAAACCAAATAATTCTGGCTGAAAAATCACGTTTCCTTTTTAAAAACAAAAACATGAAAAAAGCGGGTTGATGACGGATAGGTTGCACAGAAATTTCCATGGCAACAAACAGTTCATTTGCCATCAAAATAGATACATTAAAAAGAACAAGAAAAGGGTTCTGTGGGAAATGTTCCACTCGTCCTTGTGCTGAGTTCTTCGAGAACCTAACCATAAACGTCACAACGGAGGATCCTGGGGGCTAAGCCTGAAAACCCGCCCCTTTATTTGATGTCTAGAGGGGAGCTTGGTCCCAGGTGGTGGTGGTGGTGTTGCCAATCTGTCCCCCGAAGTAGAATCAAGACACCTTATCGTCACCGCAGGGAAAGTTGAAGGAAATGTACCAGCCTAGTAAAAGGAAACCATCTTCAAAAGCAGAGACGGTAACCAGACCACCAAGATACAGATGGGAACCTCCTACCTGAATCGTTCTTATTTTTTACGATGGAGAAGATTTCCCCATGACGGCTGCACTGTCATGAAATGGGGATGACCCCCATTTTGAACTGTCCTCTAGAAGGGCATGGGAAAGAAAAGCTACTGAACCCCGGAGACATAAAGGTGGGACCATTCAACGCCATATTCCTCATCTCCATTGGGGGCCCTGTGGAGGTTTGGGGGCTGGTTAAATAACTAGGCGGTGAAACTCAATTAAAGGGAAGGGCAATTATCATGGACGGACAGTTTCAGCAGCTGAGTCAGTGGATGGGTGTGGGGCACAGAGACCTACAGAGGAACTGATCTGATTCCATCTTGCTGGGGACACTGGTGCCAAGGTACTGGGTAGAAGCTGAATTAGGCATACCACTGTGTCCTTGCCAGAAATTCTGGAGGTAAAGGAGGCTGTTCTCAGCAAAAGCTAGGGACTCCTTAAAGGGATCCAGGCAAAGATACATATTAAAACCAGAGGCACTGCGGGCATCACGTAAACCTCGCTCAGTATTGTATACCGAGAGGGGCTGGGTGGAGAAAGTCTCTCTCTGTTTCCTTTTTAGGCCAGTGGCATGAGGCCTCTTCTCCTCCAAGCACTCAGAATGGGCTGCCCCAAAGGTACCTGTCTGGAGGCAACGTTAGCATTTTGTGGGGTGCTAACGAGGCTTTAGGAGCAGTGCCCCATTGCCAGTCTGAAGGCTATTTTGCAATGCTGGCAGGAGGCCATAACATCAGCCATGCTTAGAGGCAGTTAGCACAGGGTGAGTACCCCAGTGGTAACTGTTAGTGCATTCTTCCAGCTGCTCATGTTCATTGCAGAGTCTGCCACCGCGCAACAGGGCAGGGCTTAGCTGGGACAACATGCTGAATTCCAAGGGTTCCTTGGGGGCAGGAGGGAATCAGTCGTGTGTGTGTGTGTCCTGTTGTCCCCTGCTGGATGGGATCAGACGTGTGTGTGTGTCCTGCTGTCCCCCGCTGGATGGGATCAGGCTTGTGTGCACTGTTCCCTCTAAGCTGTGCGCGTGTCACCACGCACACAAAAATTTGCACAGAAGCTCAGAAATTTGCACAGAAGGAATTTTTTGTGCACACAGCCTGTCAAAAATTAGAGGGAACATTGCTTGTGTGTGTTTATCTGTGCGTGTGTGTGTCCTACTACCCACTGCTGGATGGAATCAGACGTGGGCCTGTGTGCGTCATTGCCCCACTGCTCCCTGCTAGATGACGTTTCCCTGGCTCCCACGAGTGTCTTTGCCCCATTGCCCTCCATTGACTCTGCCGCTGGCCCTGGTCTTTTAAGTCACGTGCTAGCACCCTGTCCCCTGAGGAGCCGAAGGTCACGACTAGTCTTTCTGGCGTTTCTATTCCCGCAGGCCCACAGGAGTCAAGT
This sequence comes from Caretta caretta, assembly GCF_965140235.1. Lineage (NCBI taxonomy): Eukaryota > Metazoa > Chordata > Testudines > Cheloniidae > Caretta > Caretta caretta. The sequence goes on along the minus strand of NC_134209.1, from coordinate 150,219,290 downwards.
TAGCAAGGGGTGTAACTGTGCCAGGTATGGAAACGCTGCTGGAAGCCCAGGGGCATATTAACAGCGTCCCCTCTTCCCACACCTCCGTCCGGGGCCTGTGGCTGGCTCCCGTGCGACACCTGAGGTGAGATTGCGCCAGGCCGGGCCCCCAGCTGAATGATTGCCAGCCCCTTTTGCCAGTCCCCATTGCAAGGCACCCTGACATTGTGCAATTTCACCTGAGGAGACATGTGGAAGCCAAGGAATAAGAGACGCAGGCCAAAAAGAATTCCTGCTTCTCAACGCCGCGTTCTTCTGTGGTGGTGGTTTAGAAACAGCTCTACAGCAAGGGAGACATGGCCAACCACGTAACCAAAATAAGAAGGCTCCCAGCCCCCAGCTGTTTACTAGACCCGGGCCAAAAATAAAGAGCTCTCGCTGAGTCCTTGGCCCTGACAAACCCCGGGGTCTCCAGGACCGTACTGGATTTGATTGAGGCCATCTGCTCCAAGCCGGTCAGCCCTGCTCCCATCCTTGCTGCCTACGCCAGGCTGGGAAGGAGGAGATCGGCTCAGGACTTGCGGGATCTGCCAACACAGCAGGAACAAAAAGCCTTGGTAAATTTCTATATTATTTATATTTGGTGTTTTAATGCCTCTTCTTAAAGTCTCAAAGTGGGCCCACCCCCATCTCCGAATCTATCAGATCGTCCCCAGATCCATCAGTTACCCCCACATATACATACATTTCCGCATGCCCATTTTCCCTCCAATCCCATTCCTTGGCCTCTTATCCACTCCCCTCCAGTCCGTTCTTTCTATGATTGGGGTAGCACCAGGACCCCTGTCACAGACCAGGGCCCCCTTGTGCTTGGCACTATACAAACATAGAAAAGGACAGCTCCCACCTCACAGAGCTCACACTCCAAAGCCACGAGGTCTCTGTGTTAAAGTCCCCCAGGCTATGCTTCCTCACGCAAAGTCATTTCACACTAAAGTGAAATGCCCAAGGCTACACAAGTTGCAGGTAGTAGAGGCAGGAATGGAACCCAAGTCTTTCCTGTTTCCCAAGCTTGTGCTTGAATCATAAGGTCCCCATGCCCCCCTTGCCTGTTATTGCAAAGCACTGGAGGTTATACCATAGTGAATTTTCTTGTACAGGTCAGGAGAAGATGATGAAATAGCTATGATCTAATGAAGCTTATCCATCTCTAATGTCCACAACAGTACAGTGAATCATGGGGCCTGGTTTTGTTCTGTCTTTCTCAGGTTTCCTGTAGCCCCAGGCAGAGCAGTATCTAAGAACTGATTCTATTCCCAGCTCTTCTTGGGCAGGTCCCTTAATCTGGACCTCTCTGCCTCAGTATTAGCATCTGTACAACAGAGACAATCATAGAATCACAGAATATCAGGGTTGGAAGGGACCTCAGGAGGTCATCTAGTCCAACCCCTGCTCAAAGCAGGACTAATCCCCAACTAAATCATCCCAGCCAGGGCTTTGTCAAGCCTGACCTTAAAAACCTCAAAGGAAGGAGATTCCACTACCTCCCTAGGTAACCCATTCCAGTGCTTCACCACCCTCCTAGTGAAAATGTTTTTCCTAATATTCAACCTAAGCCTCCCCCACTGCAACTTGAGACCATTACTCCTCATTCTGTCATCTGCTACCACTGAGACCAGTCTAGATCCATCCTCTTTGGAACCCCCTTTCAGGTAGTTGAAAGCAGCTATCAAATCCCCCCTCATTCTTCTCTTCCGCAGACTAAACAATCCCAGTTCCCTCAGCCTCTCCTTATAAGTCATGTGTTCCAGTCCCCTAATCATTTTTGTTGCCCTCCGCTGCATGCTTTCCAATTTTTTTACATCCTTCTTGTAGTGTGGGGCCCCAATCTGGACACAGTACTCCGGATGAGGCCTCACCAATGTCGACTAGAGGGGAACGATCACGTCCCTCGATCTGCTGGCAATGCCCCTACTTATACAGCCCAAAATGCCATTGGCCTTCTTGGCAACAAGGGCACACTGTTGACTCATATCCAGCTTCTCATCCACTGTAACCCTTAGGTCCTTTTCTGCAGAACTGCTGCCTAGCCATTCGGTCCCTAGTCTGTAGCGCTGCATGGGATTCTTCCGTCCTAAGTGCAGGACTCTGCACTTGTCCTTGTTGAACCTCATCAGATTTCTTTTGGCCCAATCCTCTAATTTGTCTAGATCCCTCTGTATCCTATGCCTACCCTCCAGCATATCTACCTTTCCTCCCAGTTTAGTGTCATCTGCAAACTTGCTGAGGGTGCAATCCACGCCATCCTCCAGATCATTCATGAAGATATTGAACAAAACCGGCCCAAGGACCGACCCTTGGGGCACTCCACTTGATACCGGCAGCCAACTAGACATGGAGCTACTGATGATTAGGCCCTATGATTGTGTCCCCTGAATAGATATGTGGACACAGTAGGCAACGGGCTTTGTTGCAAGGATAGGTTCCTGGGTTAGTGGTTCTGTGGTGTGCTGTGTGGTTGCTGGTGAGTATTTGCTTCAGGTTGGGGGGCTGTCTGTAAGCAAGGACTGGCCTATTTCCCAAGATCTGTGAGAGTGATGGGTCGTCCTTCAGGATAGGTTGTAGATCCTTGATGGTGCTTTGGAGAGGTTTTAGTTGGGGGCTAAAGGTGATGGCTAGTGGCGTTCTGTTATTTTCTTTGTTGGGCCTGTCCTGTAGTAGGTAACTTCTGGGTACTCTTCTGGCTCTGTCAATCTGTTTCTTCACTTCAGCAGGTGGGTATTGTAGTTGTAAGAACGCTTGATAGAGATCTTGTAAGTGTTTGTCTCTGTCTGAGGGGTTGGAGAAAATGAGGTTGTATCGTAGAGCTTGGCTGTAGACAATGGATCGTGTGGTGTGGTCTGGATGAAAGCTGGAGGCATGTAGGTAGGCATAGCAGTCAGTAGGTTTCCGGTATAGCATGGTGTTTATGTGACCATCTCTTATTAGCACCGTAGTGTCCAGGAAGTGGATCTCTTGTGTGGACTGGCCCAGGCTGAGGTTGATGTTGGGATGGAAATTGTTGAAATCATGGTGGAATTCCTCAAGGGCTTCTTTTCCATGGGTCCAGATGATGAAGATGTCATCAATGTAGCACAAGTAGAGTAGGGGCATTAGGGGACAAGAGCTGAGGAAGCGTTGTTCTAAGTCAGCCATAAAAATGTTGGCATATTGTGGGGCCATGCAGTGCCGCTGATTTGAAGGTATGCTTTGTCCCCATGTGAAATAGTTATGGGTGAGGACAAAGTTATGCTGAACCACTAACCCAGGAACCCATCCTTGCAACAAAGCCCGTTGCCAACTGTGTCCACATATCTATTCAGGGGACACCATCATAGGGCCTAATCACATCAGCCACACTATCAGAGGCTCGTTCACCTACACATCTACCAATGTGATATATGCCATCATGTGCCAGCAATGCCCCTCTGCCATGTACATTGGCCAAACTGGACAGTCTCTACGTAAAAGAATAAATGGACACAAATCAGACGTCAAGAATTATAACATTCAAAAACCAGTTGGAGAACACTTCAATCTCTTTGGTCACTCAATTACAAACCTAAAAGTGACAATTGTTCAACAAAAAAACTTCAGAAACAGACTCCAATGAGAGACTGCTGAATTGGAATTAGTTTGTAAACTGGATACAATTAATTTAGGCTTGAATAAAGACTGGGAGCGGATGGGTCATTACACAAAGTAAAACTATTTCCCCATATTTATTCCTCCTCCCCCCTCTACCCCACTGTTCCTCAGACGTTCTTGTCAACTGCTGGAAATAGCCCACCTTGATTATTAAGATGATGTTGAAGTAAAAAGAAAACGGTACAGAGTTTAAGCACAGAAGTTTCTGGTTATCAGGGAATAAGGTACAGATTATCAAGGGGTGAGAAATTCGGTTTAGGAACGGGTGGCACAAGGAATACATAATCTTCCATCTCCCCGATTGGGGGCAAAAGGTTAATGGGTCAAAGTACAGATATTGAGATATGGGGGTATGTTGTTCAAATAATGGCTATGCTCAGGTGTGGAATATGATGAGTGGATACGATGATGATGGATTTACCCTCATTTGGTGAGATTTAATGTTCAGTGAGTTTATGGTTCTATAAAAGGCTTTTTCCCCTCTGCTCTCCTGCTGGTAATAGCTCACCTGACCTGATCACTCTCGTTACAGTTTTTCCACTGAATGCATCCGATGAAGTGAGCTGTGGCGCACGAAAGCTTATGCTCAAATAAATGTGTTCGTCTCTAAGGTGCCACAAGTACTCCTTTTCTTTTTGTGGATACAGACTAACACGGCTGCTACTCTGAAACCTTTCCCCCTCATGTTATTCTCCCAGGGGATCCTGCCCATCAGTTCCCTGAGGGAGTCATTCTGCTTTTCTGAAATCCAGGGTCCGTATTCTGCTGCTCTACTTTCTTCCTTGTGTCAGGATCCTGAACTTGACCATCTCATGGTCACTGCCTCCCAGGTTCCCATCCACTTTTGCTTCCCCTACTAATTCTTCCCGGTTTCTGAGCAGCAGGTCAAGAAGAGCTCTGCCCCTAGTTGGTTCCTCCAGCACTTGCACCAGGAAATTGTCCCCTACACTTTCCAAAAACTTCCTGGATTGTCTGTGCACCACTGTATTGCTCTCCCAGCAGATATCAGGGTGATTGAAGTCCCCCATGAGAACCAGGGCCTGCAATCTAGTAACTTCCGTTAGTTGCCAGAAGAAAGCCTCGTCCACAATGATTCCTGCCCTCTGTCACAGGGTGCTTTGAGATCATTGAATGCTATTTGGTATTTTCATTAGTGAATTGGATCATGGAGTGGAGAGTACACATATAAAATTTGTGGATGATCCCAAGCTGGGAGGGGTTGGAAGAACTTTGGAGGACAGGATTCAAATTCAAAATGACCATGACAACCTGGAGAACTGAAAACAAGAAGATGAAATTCAATAAGCACAAATGCAACATCCTTCTCTTAGGAAGGAAAAACCTAATACACAACTAGAAAATGGGGAATAACTGGCTAGGCTGTAGTGCTGCTTGAAAGGAGCTGGGAGTTCATAGAATCATAGACTATCTGTGTTGGAAGGGACTTCAGGAGGTCATCTAGTCCAACCCCCATATAGTGGCTCACAAATTGAATATGAGGCAACAATGTTATGCAGTTATGAAAAAGGCTAATATCATTCTGGGGTATTAACAGGAGTGTCATATGTAAGACATGGGAGGTGATTGTCCTGTTCTACTCAGCACTGGTGAGGCCTCAGCTGGTGCACAAGGTCCAATTTTGAGTGCCGCACTTGAAGAAAGATGTGGACAAACTGGAGAGAGTTTGAAAAATCATGGAGCAGGTCCTCAAAGAATCAATCCTGAAGCACTTGCATGAGAGGAAAGTGATCAGGAACAGCCAGCATGGATTCACCAAGGGAAGGTCATGCCTGACTAATCTAATCGCCTTTTATGATGAGATTACTGGTTCTGTGGATGAAGGGAAAGCAGTGGATGTATTGTTTCTTGACTTTAGCAAAGCTTTTGACACGGTCTCCCACAGTATTCTTGTCAGCAAGTTAAGGAAGTATGGGCTGGAAGAATGCACTATAAGGTGGGTAGAAAGCTGGCTAGATTGTCGGGCTCAACGGGTAGTTATCAATGGCTCCATGTCTAGTTGGCAGCCGGTATCAAGTGGAGTGCCCCAAGGGTCGGTCCTGGGGCCGGTTTTGTTCAATATCTTCATAAATGATCTGGAGGATGGTGTGGATTGCACTCTCAGCAAATTTGCGGATGATACTAAACTGGGAGGAGTGGTAGATACGCTGGAGGGGAGGGATAGGATACAGAAGGACCTAGACAAATTGGAGGATTGGGCCAAAAGAAATCTGATGAGGTTCAATAAGGATAAGTGCAGGGTCCTGCACTTAGGACGGAAGAACCCAATGCACAGCTACAGACTAGGGACCGAATGGCTAGGCAGCAGTTCTGCGGAAAAGGACCTAGGGGTGACAGTGGACGAGAAGCTGGATATGAGTCAGCAGTGTGCCCTTGTTGCCAAGAAGGCCAATGGCATTTTGGGATGTATAAGTAGGGGCATAGCGAGCAGATCGAGGGATGTGATCGTTCCCCTCTATTCGACATTGGTGAGGCCTCATCTGGAGTACTGTGTCCAGTTTTGGGCCCCACACTTCAAGAAGGATGTAGATAAATTGGAGAGAGTCCAGCGAAGGGCAACAAAAATGATTAGGGGTCTGGAACACATGACTTATGAGGAGAGGCTGAGGGAGCTGGGATTGTTTAGCCTGCAGAAGAGAAGAATGAGGGGGTATTTGATAGCTGCTTTCAACTACCTGAAAGGGGGTTCCAAAGAGGATGGCTCTAGACTGTTCTCAATGGTAGCAGATGACAGAACAAGGAGTAATGGTCTCAAGTTGCAGTGGGGGAGGTTTAGATTGGATATTAGGAAAAACTTTTTCACTAAGAGGGTGGTGAAACACTGGAATGCGTTACCTAGGGAGGTGGTAGAATCTCCTTCCTTAGAGGTTTTTAAGGTCAGGCTTGACAAAGCCCTGGCTGGGATGATTTAACTGGGAATTGGTCCTGCTTCGAGCAGGGGGTTGGACTAGATGACCTTCTGGGGTCCCTTCCAACCCTTATATTCTATGATTCTATGAGTCTAGAGGAGAGCGTCCAGAGGAGAGCAAGAAAAATGAGGAAAGTTTTAGAAAAACCTGACCTGGGCAGAAAGGTTTAAAAAAATTGGGCGTGTTTAGTCCTGAGCAAAGAAGACTGAGGGGGGACGTGATAACGTCCCTGATAACATTAAGGGCTGGTATAAAGAGGACGGTGATCAATTGGTCTCCATGTCCACTGAAGGTAGGACAAGAAGTAAGGGGGTTAATCTGCAGCATGGGGGATTGAGGTCAGATACTAGGAAAACTTTCTAAATCTAAGGGTAGTTATGTTCTGGAACAGGCTTCCAAGAGAGGGTGTGGAAACACCTGCCAGGGATAGTAGGTTTGCTTGGTCCTGCCTCTTTGCAGGGGATGGACTAGGTAAGGTCTCGAGGCCCCTTCCAGCCCTCCACTTCCATGATTCTAGCTATGGTTGACAAGCATTGGAGCAGGGCAGTCGGGGTTGACAATGATTCTCTGAAATCCCACCCACCTTACCATTAGCCACCGTCTAACCATTTAGCAGGGTTGCTCTCTCTTTATCATTCAGCACTTGCCAGCAGGAAACACTAGCAGGGTTCTGTATTGACATGGAGTGGCTTCTTGTATTAATCCTGCTGAAATGACTGAAGGGGAACATCACATCTCTGCACCACCACAAGGGGGCAGCGTTTTGGAGTGCTACAGGCATTTAGAAAAAAATCCCTACTAGACAAGAGTGGCCTTCTTGCCCTTATGTGGGGTAAAGGTCAGCAATGAGGCTGTGACATCAGAGGGTGGGCGGAGCTCTAAAGAGTGGGTCTATAAATGGGCCAGCAGCACAGGCTGCATGCGTGAGTGCCCTAGGGGTTTGTTCCTGGCTCTGCTACTGACTTGCCCAGTGCCCTTGGGCAAGTCACATGCTCGCTCTATGCCTCAGTTTCCCCACAATAATATTATCATTTACTTGCTTTATGGGATTCTCTGCTGGAAGCTAGAAAGGCAAAGCCTTAAACACAGGGCACCTCCTTACTGAACAAAGGTTGTTGTATTAAAAGTGGACCTCGCTGTAATGTTTCCCACTGACAGGAGGATGGAGCACAGGGCTGGAATGAATAGTGAGCAGAACAGCTGTAGCGCCGTAGCTGCGTCACTTACACACGCTGCGTCACTTACACACACGACGTACCCTAAGTCCCCTAAGAATCACCCTGTGTCCTATTCACAGCTGGGTGTATCACACCTAACAGAGATGTCTGACTGCATATGGACCCTGGTCATTACCGTGGATGATTCTTGGTCACAAGCACTTTGCTGTGAGTATTCAGAATTTCTGCTGGTTTGACTGGACATGTGAGGAGCATGAAATAGTCCTTTTGGTTTAAAAACCCCACATGCCCGGCAGGACGGAGTCTATGGAATAGCTGAGTTCCTACCTTCTTGCAGGACTGCAGGGGCTGGGGAGGGTAGGCACAGGGGAGGGGAGTGGTCTCTAATCATATAGTTCATCTTGATAGGCATCATGGGCTAGTGAACTGAATATAGGCCTGGGTCGGGTGCCCCTGGATTTTAGTTCTACCTCTAGCCTTAGGCAAAGTGCCTTCATCCCTCTACCTCAGTTTCCCCATCTATAAAATCTGATCACTTGTGGAGTTTAACTAATTACTATCTACACAGTGCTATGAACATACAAACCAGCTGCTATACACTTGTGTAGCTCCATTCAATTGCTGAGAATCTACCCCATGCAGCCTGATATGGTTACTATTATGGACTTCATCAATATTACACTCACCGAAGGTGGGGGGGGGCTGTCTTTGCACTAAACTGTACAGCAGACAGCGATACCACCTTGTGCTGGGATCCTCTCACACACCAAGCAGGGCTTGGGTGGGAGACGTCCATAGAAAAACAAGGGCACCACTAACAAAATGGTAACCAGCTACACACAGACTTTCCAGGAGTCTCCAGTTCCAGCCTTGTCACAGTTGTTTACCAGAGACCGTATCCTTTTGGGAATTCTCCAAGACAGCACAGAGACATCTGGTGGCGAAATAATATGACTGCAAGTACCTATCATTAGACGGGTCACTAAAGTTCATATAGCATTTCTTGCTCAAATAGGGGCGTTATTGTTCACGTCTCTGCTAACTTGCTGCTTGGGTAATTTCATTTTCCCTGAAATATTAGTGCTCTTCCTCACTTTCTGACCTATGCACTTTTTGGAACAGTTACTGTGTTTCACCTCAGAGGTGGCTGCATTTCAGTGGTGGGTGAAGTTCCCATATATAGTTTGTCCCAAAGAAGGACTCAGAGGAGCGGCCTGGAACTGGGTGAGAGTGTAGCCCAGGAGATGGGTCTTGAGAAGCTCCTAGCATGGAAAGGGCTGGGAAGTGGCCAATGAGGCTGGCGTTTTGGGTTTGGTGGGTTAAGGGAGGCTGAGCTCTGAATGGGGGCAGGCTGGCAAGGCTTTGGGGAGACTGGGAATCCCCCATCCCTCTAGAGGGAAGAGGGCTGAAGAAATAGCTGAGGAAGCTGGAGCACGTGCAGTGCTGCATGACCTCGGGGGAAGAAGAACAGCATCTGCCCAAGTGGAGAGGCTGAGTTTGTCCTGCTGAGAGGTGGGGAAAAGGCCCTGTGTTGTGTCAATAAATCAGCCCTGAGAAGAGAGTTTTGTTCCCTGATCCCGGCCTTGCTGGTGTGTTGAAGCACCACTGGGAGCAGGCAACCACATGACATTGCCATGGAGCCACTGGTGAGCAGTACGGGAGTCAGGGCTGATTCCCCACTCTGACACTTCGAGTGCAGAAGGTGGGGGCCCGCAAGGATTCTAAAAATTAATACTGGTCACTCCAGGCTGGTATTAAACTCCCAAGGTCACAGCTTCTCTCTGACCTTGGATGGGTAGATGCTGCCACCACTCAAGTGCAAAAACCCCTTTGAGAACCCAGGAAGGCGCACTTGGGAATTTCTCCCTCTGGGGTACCCTCAAGCCCTTTCACCCCCCTCCGGGGAAGAGCTGAGAAAGAAAACAAAGGAAATCAGTTGTTGCCACCAGCTAATTAAACAACCTCTTAGGACACAAACATTCAATCCTGTTCTTAAAAAAAAGTAAATTTTATTAAAAACAAAAAGAAAGAAAATACATCTGGAAACTTGGCTATTGCTAGATTTAAAAAGACCAAATACAATCATTAAGCATCAAGAATGGTTTTCTTGAGGTCCAGCTTAATTGTTACAAGCAAAACAAAAGCATTTGGGGTTAGCACAGAGGAGTCCACAAGCCATAAAGAAATAAAAGAGATAAACCTAATCGCGTCTTCCTAGACAGTTCCTGATCTACTTACATATCTGTGGTTTCAAATGAGTAGTTTCTAGGTATGATTTGATGATTTTTCATACCTGTCCCAAAGCTTTTTACAGCATCATTCCAGCCCTGTCTCTGCTCTCTGGGAGAACAACACAGACAGACAAAGTGGAAGTTTTTTGTGCAATTTTAAAAGGTTCTAGGCATCCTATTGGCTCTTTTGGTCAGGTACCCACTCCCTTTCTTTTACCTATGCAGGGAGACTTTTTAACCCTTTACAGGTAGAGCAAGTAGAGAACAACTACTAAGAGAGATTTTATAGCTAACTGGCTGGCTGGGTGTCCATAAAAGGGAGCTACCTCCCCCCACCTTTGATTTATCACAAGGGGGCACTGCAGAGCAGGGCTACACCCCCCTGACACTTGGTGCTAAGTATTTGTAACTGTGTGTTACATTAGTGATATTTGGGGACTGCATCTTTAAGGGCTGAGCTTCCCACTCTGTGAAGCTGAGGTTTTTATTCGCAATCAGTTGGAGCCAGATCACAATGCGCGCAGTTGAGCAGTTCTGCTTCCAGCCTGTAGAGGGCAGTGGGATGCGTAACTCCCCCCTCACTGGGTCCCACTGGCATTTCGCGTCGGTGTGTGAAATTTCACCCGACCTTTGTAAAGATAATTCAGCCCTCAGGCTGTCAGTTTGCAGCCAAACTGTTTTCGTGCATGGCAGTCCAGACACCCAGTTGGATGCGAAATGCCATTTATTGTTTTGGCAGTGTTCTCATATGAGGACTGAGCTCATTACAAGCCATAAGCTGTGCCCGAGCCAGGACACACATTAATTTGGATAAAATACCCGCTGTGTCCTCTCTTGATAGGATGTTATTGGAGAACAAGCTGGGTTAGGCTTCAGTCTGAAGAATGCAACTGTCACTGATTATTTGCTTCATTTGAACCAATGAAAATAATCTTTATCACCCCCACCATCATCACGTCTCTGCAAATTAGCATTTAGAGGGAGGCGATATTTATTCCTTCATGCACTTTAGAATAAATGGACCTGCTAGCCCCTAAGGGGAGAGGGGGGCACAGCATTAAGGTGAAGGTGTCTCACTGGGTACAACCGCATTTGCTCCAACCCCTCAGACAGAGACAAACACCTACAAGATCTCTATCAAGCGTTCTTACAACTACAATACCCACCTGCTGAAGTGAAGAAACAGATTGACAGAGCAATAGCGTACCCAGAAGTCACCTACTACAGGACAGGCCCAACAAAGAAAATAACAGAACGCCACTAGCCATCACCTTCAGCCGCCAACTAAAACCTCTCCAACGCATCATCAAGGATATACAACCTATCCTGAAGGACTACTCATCACTCTCACAGATCTCAGGAGACAGGCCAGTCCTCGCTTACAGACAGCCCCCCAACCTGAAGAAAATACTCACCAGCAACCACACACCACACAGAACTACTAACCCAAGAACCTATCCTTGCAACAAAGCCCATTGCCAACTGTGTCCACATATCTATTCAGGGGACACCATCATAGGGCCTAATCACATCAGCCACACTATCAGAGGCTCGTTCACCTACACATCCACCAATGTGATATATGCCATCATGTGCCAGCAATGCCCCTCTGCCATGTACATTGGTCAAACCAGACAGTCTCTACGTAAAAGAATAAATGGACACAAATCAGACGTCAAGAATTATAACATTCAAAAACCAGTTGGAGAACACTTCAATCTCTTTGGTCACTCGATTACAGACCTAAAAGTGACAATTCTTCAACAAAAAAACTTCAGAAACAGACTCCAATGAGAGACTGCTGAATTGGAATTAATTTGCAAACTGGATACACTTAACTTAGGCTTGAATAAAGACTGGGAGTGGATGGGTCATTACACAAAGTAAAACTATTTCCCCATGTTTATTCCTTCCCCCCTCCCCCTCACTGTTCCTCAGATGTTCTTGTCAACTGCTGGAAATGGCCCACCTTGATTATCACTACAAAAGGTTCCCCCCCCAACCCCCACTCTCCTGCTGGTAATAGCTCACTCTCGTTACAGTGTGTATGGTAACACCCATTGTTTCCTGTTCTCTATGTATATAAATCGCCCCACTGTATTTTCCGCTGCATGCATCCGGTGAAGTGAGCTGTAGCTCACGAAAGCTGATGCTCAAATAAATTGGTTAGTCTCTAAGGTACCAAAAGTCCTCCTGTTCTTTTTGTGGATACAGACTAACACGGCTGCTCCTCGGAAACCTGTCTCACTGTGCGTTCCCTGGAGAAGATCACACTTGAGGCCCGATTCACTGCTGCTCCAAGCTTGGTGTTGTCACTTGCAAAGCGCAGCTGTCAGAGCACTGCTGACTCCGAATGTCACGTTGCATGCCTGCTTTGCGCCGGCATCAACAGCAGCAGGGGACATGGGGCAACAGCAAACCAGGCCCTTCTGGTGCTGAGCTTCAGTTCAAAGAGTTTGCTGGTCTCGGATAAGCTCATTTGGCAGGACCTGCTCGGGAGAGGTGTGCAGCTGGCAGGGGAGAATGTGGCTTGTCAGGACTACGGATGCTTCTGTGGTATCATGGGATGGGGGGGGAGGTACTTGGTGCTATTAGTTCCTTGATTCCGTGTGTGCTGAATTTAAGCAAACTTACTTAATTTTTAAAAAAAAATCCAAAGCATGTGGGCGGGGGGAGGACCCCGTCCAGAGATGGATCATGAGCCAAGGAGTCCCCTCCAAAGCTTTCTCATTGTTGTTGCTGGCTCCATGCCAGCCCAGAGGCGAGCGGTGCAGAAAACATTCGATAGCTTTAATTTCCTTCAGGGGCTGGAAAGAGAAGAGCAGAAATCCCAGAATGCTTTGCTTCCTGGTTGTACTGCAGGCTCCCTCATGTTTCTGAACCTGTCTGAGCTATGGGGACATCAGCTTTTATCTGCTGAAAGGAGCTGGCTCAGTGGTTAGAGCAGAGGGCCCTTGGGAGTCAGATCTCCTTGTCTGTCTTTCTGGGTCTGGAATGAATTTACTCGCCTTTTTTGTGCCTCTTGCATACACTCCACCCATCCTGCCACTCGGAACATGGCAGCCCACTTAGTATGCAACATGTGGCAATGGGAGCAAGTGACACAAACATTCATGTGTTTAGCTCATCGGAGAATGGGGATCTAGACGCACTGCGCCACATTCCGGTCTCCCCCAAACAGGGGTGGATTTGGTGTATCTCTGTAGAAGCCGGTGGATTTACTCCAGGTTTACACCGGTATGACTAATTGGAGTCTGGCCCAGCAAATTGGATTAGCACCAGCTGCTAGCCAATTATTACAAAATACTTAGCTATTGCTGCTGATTTATACAAACAGGCCCCGGAGAACGTATAGCCCAATGAAGGCAAAATCCTGGATAATTGTTCGGGGGGGAGGAGGATTAATTGTGTGCAGAGAAGTGGGGAGGGTGTTTAAGGGGGCAGCATGACAAGCCAAAACCATGAGCAGAGAAAAGGCGGTGTTGAGATACTGTATGGTAGGGACTGATGGGAAGAGAGATCAAAGCTGCAAGATTAGGTGTACAGCTGATTTGAATTTTGTCCCCTGAACAATTTTTTTTTAAAGCTTTGCCACCTTTTGGTATTTTCCAGTTTTTCCAACCAAAAAATGGACCCAGAAAAATTTTCGGAACCCTGTTAGGCTTTTGGCATGGTTGACATTTTTTAATCATCGTGTTGCTGCTGTTGTTCCTGAAAACTGGAATGCTTTTGCCCAAAATGTTTTTTTTTTTTCTCCACTGAAAAGTTGTTCGGGTTTTCTTGAGAAGTGGAAACATTTTCAAAGGAAACTTAAAATTCAAACTTTCCCGCACAAAAGCATGGCCCTTTTTCAACCAGCTCTAACTGCTGGAACCCGAGCGCCGACGTAATGGGCACGCTATAAGAACAAGAGTAGGATGCGGATTCTAGTGCGGACCTTGGATTCTGATGCAATAAGAAACAGGAAGCCAGCAGAGGGCCAGGCGCGGAAGATGACTTTAGCCGCCTCATTTTGGACTGATTGAACAGGAAGGCTGCAGTAACTGAGGGGAGAGTTCATTCTAACCAATAGGAAGGATAACCATGGTGGGGACGAAGAGTTTTGACAGAGGAATTTGAGGAATGGGCAGGATCAGAAGAAGCAAATCTATGGGGTGACATAGTGCTTCGTCAACATCTAAATAGACTGGAAAGTCCAGGGAGGCTCAGCACCACGTCCACAAGTATATTACAGTGTATTTCTCTGGTGGCAAAGGCAGCTTGTAAATCCATGTGGTGACCATGTGTCCCAGAGCGGAAAGAGTCGAAGCCACCGCCCTCAGCACATTTAGGGCAAAAGATTTTGGGAAACCTGAGTCACTTAAAGTTATTCCACTCTTCATGCAGTATTTGTGCCACAGGTCCTGGCTCCTCTGTTTCTCCAGCAGCACCTCGGTCACCCTGGAAGAAATTAAAAAAAAAATGTATGGGAAAAAATGAAGCAAATGAAAATATTTCTGAAAATTCCCAGAGGCCAGCAGGAGGGGACAAGTCCAGCAGTCTTTCCTGAATCCCAAGATGGCTGCTGTGGCTGTCCCTGCTGGGGCTCAGCTGTTGGTCAGGAGGTCGCATGACCCTCAGGGCTAAGGTGAGTCAAAGCAGAGGATGAGTGGAAGTGGACAGTGGAAGGCTGATCCATTGACAAGGGTATTAGTCCGAGGGTCTAGGACGATTCCATACTCTTGCATAGACTCTTTGTGTGACCTCAGGCCAGTCATTTGGCAACCTGGGCCTCCGTTCTCCATTTTCTATCTTGGGTATTGGCACTGCCCTGCTTCCCTGGGGTTTTGTGAGGGTAAATGCCCTAGCCATCATGAAGTGCTCAGATCCTATGGCAATGTGGGTCCAATAAGTTCCTGAGATTGATAAGTGAACACTTTCAGAGAATAAGTCATGGTGGAAAGGGTAGAATGACACATACAGAGGGCCAGATTCTTGGCTGGTGTAAACTAAGCCAGTATTTTTACTGTTGGTTACCAGCCAAAGCTGGATCCACTTTGAAGGACAGTAGTGGGAACCCAACATCTGAAAGAATCCATTGTAACTTTGATCCTCCTGCTACGGTCATGCGTGAGGGACTGATATCCATAGAGACCAATCCTTCATGTTCCAAAGTCAGCATGAGCTGCCTGACTCTGTGAGATGTGCCTGAGCTTAGTGAAACACAAAATATTTCCAAGGCTCTGAAGCAAATTATGTTTTTGCCACAGGAAGCGCTAAGGACATTCTGCTCAGTAGATGGGACCACCAACTCTGCAGGGCTAGTTTTGCCTGAGTAAGTGAAATTGCTTCTTTTGAGGAATCTCTCCTAGGCTGAATGAACCTCTTCCTGAATGTTGGGAGGTTTGGACCGTCTTCAAAGAGGCCTGAACCAAAGCCCACCAAAGTCAAGGGAAAGTTCTCGGGTCCCAAAGGCTCTAGCAAAAGACCTGCTTCGTTGGGATTATGGAGTCGATTGATCTTACACTTTAAGTTCTTCCTTTTTACTACTTATGTGTTCTGGCCGAAATGGTTTAATTAGAATTTGGCAGCAAATGTTTAGCACCACCTGCTCCACTTCGTTCCCTACCATCATCGACAGGATACCACAGTCCCATGCTGGAGTAAATCCAGGGTACCTCCTTCAGTAGACGTGCTGCAGATTTACATCACTGTAACTGAAAGAAGAACTTGGCTCTACGTTTCATAAAGTTTAAGGCCCGAAGGGACCATTAGATCATCCAGTCTGATCTCCTATATAGCACGGGCCATTAATTTTCACCCAGTTTTCCCTGTGCTGAGCCTAGTAACTTACGTTTGGTTAAAAGCTACCTTCCAGAAAAGCATCCAGTCTTGATTTGAAGACATCAGGCATTAGAGAATCCACCACCTCTCCCCAGGGCTGATCACCCTCACTGTTAACAACGCGAGCTTTTTGCCTAAATTTCTAGACTCCATGTGTAGTGGAAACTCTGAGTTTTTTGGGTTTTCCCACTCTTTTCTTTTGAAATGTAAAATTTAGTCTAGGTAACTGATCATTCCCGTCCACAGTTTCTGCCTTCTGAAGTACGTGTTTCGTTTGTCATGTAGTTGCTCAGTGAACATTAAAACTGTCCCCAAAGAGGAAGCATTTACCTGATTGCAACTCTGGAAATATTGTGATGACATCAATGGACTTGATTGGACTGAGTTGCATTGTAGTGCAATAAAGAGATACACATACCTGGGCAAAATATTAAATCTATCCCTGTTTGGGGCAAAGTTCTCCACCAGCCTCCCCCCTTTCTAACAAACACTCACATACTTGTTTTAAGGTAGAACATGCGTCTGACACACAGACCCATGATCCACTGCATCCCGGGAGTCTGCTTCCTGTATTTAGGCTAAGGGCCAGGGTTCAAGCTAAGGGTAAACCATATATGTGTCAGAATGAGCAATGTCTTTTTGGGTCACATATACTTTTGACTTCAACACTGCTTTATGTAGGCTGTAAAATTAATAGGTGGGAACTAGATTTATTCATCCCCCTGGCATGTTAGTTGCTTGTTAGGTTAAACTCACTGATTTCCTGGTACAAAAGTGCTTGTTAAATAATCTCCCTGAAAATATTCCTCCGGGACGACTCTATCTTCTGGAATCAAAATTTGCAAATATCAAAATGTGCAAAAGGTGCAACAACAGCATTTCAACCCAAAAACCCTGAGCTATTTGTCAAATGCAAGAAGAACTCACTAGCAGAAACAGGATCTTGGTAGTTCAAGCTATTTCTGGTGCAGTTCAACAATCGTACGCACATCAGTCATGCAAAGATGCCCTCCCTAACTCACCTGCTTTTATTTCCTTCCCTGGGCCTGACTGTGCTCTCTCTTATACTAACACTAGATTGTTGGTGTCCATGATGGAGCTGGGCCTAATCCGAAGTTCCTTGAAGTCAATGCATCAACTTCAAAGGGTTTGGATCAGGCCCTTAGCGCTCATTCCCGCTAGCATAAATGAGATCAGAATCAGGCCCACTATGATTCCTAAACGCTCTGAGGAACCTTTTCTCCTTTGCTGGGGAGCTGGGGGCTGCCTACAGAGAATGCTTGACACCGAGGTTTGGTGTGATTCCATCCCATTTGTCATCCCTGGTTTAACCCGATGTCCCCAGGAGGCCTTTGTCAGAGTGGCCTTTCTCTAGTATCACAGCACCGAGGATCACAAAGGGTATGTCTACACTGCAAAAAAACCAACCCTGAGGCAGTGAGGCTCAGAGCCCTGGTCTTCAAACTCAGGTTCGTGGGGCTTGGGCTCTGGCACTGAAACCAGCAGTATAGAGGTTCCCACTCAGGTTGGATCATCAGGACCTGAGCTCCACCCCGAGCTGCAGTGTCTACTCTGCAGTGTAGACGGACCCAAAGTAGCTGGAGACATGCCTGGGTAGAAGGCCATCTCCTCTTGAGACCTCTCTTCATTTCCTTCGGCAGTTTGAAAGGGAGGTGGGCGGCTCAGGGGTTTCAATTCATGGGGCGGCTGATGTGGTCCGGGGTGCGTAACTCTATCCTCGACGTGAGTCTGCCAATCCTTCTCAATTCTTTCCCAGCCCTGGGCTCTCCACTCACACAGAGCTCAAACAATGCCCCTCAGTCCCAACCTGCAGCGCCCGCCTGCTCTTACAGGTCTGGTGCTCCTCTCCTGAGCGGACTGTCCATCTCATTTTGGTAGCCAGCACCTCCCCCGCAATCTCACACCCTTCTCCCCACTCCCCCCAGGTGTGTGCCCCCCAAATGCAATAAAATCCTCTCTGGTAAAAGGCGAGGGAGAGATTTCATGGCAGAGCTAAAGCAGCTGCGTTTGGGATCTGGCTGTCACAATGGCAGCATTGTAAGAGTGTATTATTCTGGCAATTGGAGGAAGAAACCCAGAGATGCTGGAGGGCGCGAGGACATGCAGGGAGTTTGTGTGCAAAGAGTGTGTCCCTAAAGTCACTTAGCAAAGGGCAAGGGTGAGGCAGAAGTGCCTAGGCATTCTCCAGAGGGCAACTGTCTTTACCTCATAACTGAGACGCTGGCTGGAGCTACCCAGACGTTACAGCAGTTGTGAGACCCCCCCACTGGCTCTCCTGAGGAACCCTCTACTCTGGTTTGCTCGTTTGCCGTGGTGTCAAAGCCCCATGAATCACAGTTGTGTCCTTTTCTTAGAATTTAGGGAAGGGCAAAATGGTTCTGTCAAGGTTCCTTCCCCACTCTGAACTCTGGGGTACAGATGTGGGGACCCCGCATGAAAGACCCCCTACGCTTATTCTTACCAGCTTAGGTTAAAAACGTCCCCAAGGTACAAACTTTGTCTTGTCCTTGAATCCTATGCTGCCACCACCAAGCGTGGTAAACAAAGAACAGGGAAAGAGCCCACTTGGAGACATCTTCCCCCAAAATATCCCCCTAAGCCTGATGTACCCTCTTTCCTGGGGAGGCTTGAGAATAATATCCTAACCAATTGGTTACAAAATCATCAAAGACCCAAACCCCTGGATCTTAGAACAATGGAAAAGTCAGTCAGGTTCTTAAAAGAAGGGTTTTATTTAAAAAAAAAGAAAGGTAAAAATACTTCACAGAGTATTCAGATTCAAAAGACAGAGGATCCCCCTCTGGGCAAAACCTTAAAGTTACAGAAAACAGGAATAAACCTCCCTCTTAACACAGGGAAAATTCACATAAAACAAAAGATAAACTAATCCTCCTTGCCTGGCTTACCTATACTGGTTGCAATATTGGAGACTTGGGTTGGAGAAGATGGATTTCTGTCTGGCCTCTCTCAGCCCCAAGAGAGAACAACCCGTAAACAAAGAGCAGAACAAAAGCCTTTCCCGCCCCAAGATTTGAGAGTATCTTGTTCCCTTATTCGTCCTTTGGATCAGGTGCCAGCCATATTAGCTGAGCTTCTTAACCCTTTACAAGTAACAGGATGTTGCCTCTGGCCAGGAGGGATTTTATAGCACTGTATACAGAAAGGTGGTTACCCTTCCCTTTATATTTATGACACGTCCCCCCAGATCACAGGTAGGGTGAAACACTGGCTGTGATTTCTTTCTGGAGCTCTAGGATAAAACAGAGTTAATAAGACACATGCATCTCTAAATATACTACTAACTGTATAAAGACTAACAATATTTCCCACATCTTAAAGACAATTTGGACCAGCTGATTCTGGGAAACTTTCACAGGAGGGTGCATCAGCCACTTTGTTAGAAGCTCCTGAGATGTGTTGTATGTCAAAATCAAAATCTTGGAGAGCTAAACTCCACCAAAGAAGTTTTTTGTTATTTCCTGTGGTGGTATGAAGCCACTGTAGCGCAGCATGGTCGGTTTGCAGGTAGAAATGCTGTCCCCAAACATATGGGCGTAGCTTTTCCAGAGCATAGACAATGGCGTAACATTCTTTTTCACTGATTGACCAGTTGCTTTCCCTCTCAGACAGCTTCTTGCTCAGAAACACGACAGGATGGAACTCTTGATTCAGTCCTTCCTGTATTAAGACTGCTCCCACATCGCGCTTGGACGCATCTGTGGTTACTAGGAACAGTTTGTCAAAGTCTGGGGCCCTTAGCACAGGGTCAGACGTGAGTGTCGCTTTAAGCTGGTTAAAGGCCTTCTGACACTCTTCAGTCCACTGAACGGCATTTGGCTGTTTCTTTTTGGTTAGATCTGTCAGTGGGGGGGCAGCAAAATGGTTCCAATCCCACTTCCTTCCTGCTGGCAGTTTTATTTATACGATAGTAACACCTAGCGGCCTTGTCTGAGATCAGGCCCTGTCTCGCCAGGCACTGCACAAATCCTTGGTGAAAGACCGTCTCTGTCCCAAAGAGTTTGCAGTCTAACCAGACAAATGAGTGTGCCCAGGACTGCTGCATTCCTGCACAGGGCTGCATTGCCAACTCTCATGATTTTGGGGTGTTTTTTCTGAAAGCCCAAGCTCCTGGAGTCTTGTGATTAAGTAAGAATCTCAGCTTTCGTCTGTGTGTGTATGTGTGTGAGTATGTGAAGTACATTTCTAGTCCTCGATAAAAGGGCTTGGATAAAAGCTTGACATTGTGACCTGAGTGCACCCTGAAGGCTCAAAATCTTGAAAGCAAAGAAAAAGAACCCCAAAATGTCTTATTTTTATATAAATCTCGTGGGCTTTTTTTAAGCCAGCCTCATGATTTTGCAGGGTCTGATTCATGGATTTTGACCAGCCGTCCTCTCTGCCATATAAAACAAACTAATAGTCCTCATGGGCAACCCCTAGTCAGCAAGTATCGGTATTGAAAAGGCAGCTTTACTGAGGGTTTTCCAATTGTCCAGACGACCAATGATGCTTTCGCTGTCCTACAGGCCAAGTGAATGGCTACATCTGTCCTCTTTCCCAAAAAAGTGTGGAACCCAAACTTTTCCCCTCGACACGTACGCTCCGTTTCTCACTCAGAAAGAACAAGTTGGTGGGGCGAGGCTGGAATCTGACACGGAGCACAGAGTGTTTTACTGGAACCCAATCCCCACCGCAGCCCTTCCAATCAGTTCAGCTTGGGCTGAGTCCATCGTGTTCTGAGTTCTCCCGCGTCCAACCCACCTTTCGGAAAGGTTTGCCCCATGGCGCTTTATAGCAACATCTGTTTACAGCAGCAGCAGCTCCATATCCAAACAACTCCTGATTACTTTCATATTTCCCTGAGAGAGAGAGATCATTCTCTTGCCTCAACAGCCCTGGTAATAAGGTTTCCAGAACATCCTACTCAAAAGACAGCATTTGGAGGTCATTTCGTGTAAGACTGTTACTGTAAACATCTTTCTGGATGCTCTGAAATAAACAAATTTATTTGAGCATACACTTTCGTGAGCTACAGCTCACTTCATCACGAAAGCTTACACTCAAATAAATTTGTTAGTCTCTAAGGTGCCACAAGTCCTCCTTTTCTTTTTGCGGATACAGACTGACACGGCTGCTACTCTGAAACCTGAAATAAACAAGGATCCCTTATTGAAAACACTCCTGCCAGACAATGCTGTTTGTCAGTGATGAGCCCCAGCACCGCTGGGTCTTTCTCCCTCACATAATCCTCTGCGGTCATGAGCCAGGATATGTCAAATCAAACCTCGGGGTCTGCCTGTATTGGATGGTGTTATAGAGAAATCATGAAAATGGCAGAAGAAGTGGACCCCGGTCTCTGTACCTTGATGGCAATTGCGAACACGGCCTAGCAGAGATGGAAGCAGGGATCTCACATTAAAATCATCAGCCCCTAATGCTTGAGCTAAACGCCAGCTCCTTGAAGGTATTTAGGCATCAGATTCCCATTCTAAGTACCTTTGACGAGCTGCGCCAAAGTCCCCAACCCATCAGCTGTAGCAAACAAACTAACTTGTCACGAGGCCCAGCAAGAACGCAGGAAGAAGCCCCACCATCGTGCCAACACTCAGGATTTTATCGGGAGTCCCAAGAGTGTTGGGTTTTTTTCTTAAAGTCGCAGCTGCTGCTATCACGATCTGTCACTCGCTTCTTTACATGGACGTTTCTAGCCCTCACGGTTGCAGAGAAAAGCTTGAAAACATGAAGCAAAAGCCCCATAAAGGCTCAAAAGCAGGAAGGCAAATGGAAAGACCCAACTTTTATTATGATTGGAGCCACGGTCATGATGATTAAGCCAGTCTCTGTCCTCCAAAAATCACGAGATTTGGCTTAGTAGTCGTGAGATTGTTTGGAGTGGGCACTACTGAACCCAGAAGTGATAACAGTCCTAGCTCCTCTTCGGTGCTTTTCATCAGTGGATCTCACAACACTGCACAAAGAAGGGCAGGATCATGATCCCCAGTTTACAGCTGAAGAAACGGAGGGAAAGTGACTATTCGCCAAGCCACACAACGGTAGTTACGTTACAGATCTCCCCTGTCTGTAACACTCTTCATCCAGAAGGATCCTTTGTACAAAGTCTGAGCACAGTCCCGCAATCTACTAACTAGAACTGTTTGTGTAAGAGCCTGTTCAGGTGAGCCCTCTATATGCGTAGGAAATACCAAAGTTGTTACTGAAATGCAGCCACCTCTGGGGTGTAAGATGGCACTAGTTTGTCACAGACGTGTGCTGTATTGAAGCCAGTGACCAAGACAGGAGCAAGGAGTTCAGATAATATGGTGATGTGCTCTGTATAAACACCTGGATGGAACTGGGTAAGAACACCCAGCTGGGCAAATGCCCTTATTCTTGTGAAAAGCCAGCTCAAGAGTTCTTTCAGGGCAATGAGTGGGCAAGAGCCTGGTTTTTATATTGCATCTGAGACACGCCACCTCCGGAATCATGGTGCCCCGCAACACGTGACACTGGCTAAATAGAAATCACCATATACTGTGTTTATACCGTGCTTTGAACATGGAAAGTGACAGGCTTCCAATGTGTCGAGCACAAGGCAGGTGCTGTTATCTCTGATGCTGCAGCAGATGGCGCTCTTCCCCTGAATCCGGGCTGACAATTAGCAGATTAGCTCAAAAAGAAAAGGAGTACTTGTGGCACCTTAGAGACTAACCAATTTATTTGAGCATGAGCTTGAAGTGAGCTGTAGCTCACGAAAGCTCATGCTCAAATAAATTGGTTAGTCTCTAAGGTGCCACAAGTACTCCTTTTCTTTTTGCGAATACAGACTAACACGGCTGTTCCTCTGAAACCTGTCAGATTAGCTCACTTAGCCAGTGATTGGGACAAAAGTCAACTGAGTGTGTTCACTCCCACGGCTGCCTGCCTGAGTTTATGTCTGTTGATTCTGGGGAGGAAGCTCTTTACCTTTAGCTGCTCTTAGTCAACTAGCTTTGCATGGCTGCAGTGGGCGTACATGCTCTGTCACCAGGCACGTTGGCCTGGGGGCAGCCCAAGATACATGATCACCCTGTGTCAAACAAAGGCACAAGGCCAAAGTGAGGCCATTTGTTGTGTAGTGCTAGGCCGGGGCATGCTCTGTGGATGAGGGGGGCATGGTGCAGGGGTCAGAGCAGGAGTCTGGCCATCAGAGCCCATGGGGGTGCAGCTCCTGGCTCTGGGCAGCAGCTCAGGACATGGAGTGGCGTTCCCTGCTCCACCCCTTTGCTATGCGCTTAGGCAAATGACTTCGCCTTCGCCAGTGTGGGCAGCCACATTGCTTCATGCACGACTGGAAGGTGCTCAGATACAACAGTGATGAGCGTGGTATAAACACCCATATAGACTACAACAGACCTCTCTGACCCAATCCTCAAAGATATTTAGGCGCCGGATTCCCATAGAAATCCATGGGGTAAGGCCTCTTTGAGGATCTGCCTCAGTTTCCCATCTGTATCATGGAGATGACAATCTTTACCTCCCAGGGGTGTTATGAGGCTTAGTTAATGTCCACCAAGTGTTTAGAAATCCCCTCGTGGAAGGTGCTCTGAGAGGGCAAAGCCTATTCTTCTTCCCTTGACACTTTGATGCAAGGCCTACTCTGCCTTGCCCTTAATTGAGACGAACTCTGCTTGCCCTGTGGATACACCCTTTACTTTGTAAACTAATTGGCTGCACTTTCTGGCCTATTACGTAAATCATCTAAAGCTGTGTGCAGAGAGCATTCCTGGGAGCCCAGGGTTCTGTTTCACCGGAGCTTGCTCAACCTTCAGGCTAAACCAGCAATAACAACAAGCTCTCCGGAGGCTCCAAAACCACTGCCAGAATTCTCTGCCATGGTTTGGGCGTCCATATTGTAAAGTGCTGTCTTGTTATGAGTGAGGAGGCTGGGGTGGGTCAGGACAATGAGTTAAGGGTTCCCTCTCCACTCCTTAGGGGCTAAGCAGCGAGGTCCCCAACTTACTATTATTTATATTACTGTGCCACCTGGAAGCCCTCATCTTGGTCTAGGATCCCATTGTGCTAGGGGCTGTACAAACAAGGACAAACAGATGCTTACTGACCAATGGCCAAGATGGGCAGGGATGGTGTCCCTAGCCTCTGTTTGCCAGAAGCTGGGAATAGGCGACAGGGGATGGATCACTTGATGATTCCCTTTTCTGTTCATTCCCTCTGGGGCACCTGGCATTGGCCTGGCAGGAGACTGGATACTGGGCTAGATGGACCTTTGATCCATCCATTCTTATGTTCTTAAAGGGATGAGTGATTCTGGGGGCTGCAAACGTGGGGTGCCCAGTTGGAGACATCGTAAAGGGGTTGGAGTCTGATTTCCAGAAGGTGCTGAGAAACTACCCTCTCCAGTTTAAAGATCAGGCTCCTTTTGGGTGTCTTGACTTCGACACTCAAAGCCACCAGTTGCTCTGAAAATCTTGGCCATGAAGGATCACCTAACTGAACAGAATATCTGCTGTATTTTCAGAGCAAAATTAGCCCTGGGGAATGCGGATGGTGGAAAAGAGGAGGGGGATACATTCATAACCATAATTATTCCACATACCCAGAAAGCTGTAAAATAAATTAGCAAAGCCCCCGTTCCGATAAATCCATTTTGAAAAACAACAACCGGTGGCAAAAGTGAATTTATGGCCCATTGAAAAAGGTACAGCTGAAAACTGATGAAATCTCTTGTTTGGGTAATAAATCAGCTTCTGTTAATGTAACCAGGCTATATATTTATACACCTTGGGTAAATTCGACTACTCGTTATTCAGGGCAAAGGAGGCGGGGGGTGGGAAGGGTGTTGTGATTAACGTTTATAAAGTCTTTGTTATGATAAATCCACAAAGACAATTTAAAAAAAGATACTGGCCTCAATTTATGACACTTGAAAAAGATCCAAGCAGGAGTAAATTTACTATGCCCATAGCAATCAATCTTCCTCCTAATTCAGATCTCCGGAGTGGGCAGCAGAACCGGCTGAATAATCAACAGCCAATTGAAATGCTTGTTTGATATGACCATGCCCAATGCCATTGATCCAACTGCAGGATTGGGACACACGTTTGTTCATACCGGGAACGGGTTTCTCTTTTCATGCATGTTTGGGAAATGGCTGGGTGCTGATTGGCTTTTTTTCTTTCCTCTCATGTACAAACCCATCGGTCACATAAGAATGAGTTCAGGAGCAGGAAGGCCTGCGAGTTAAACAGTGTCAGTCATCCAGACACAGTCACATGGGGCCATTTGCACACCAGAAGTAATGAATGGAGATAAGCTGCTATTGCAGCTATTTGATTTGTGTTTCTGTAGCAGCCACAATGTGCCAGGCACTGTCCTCGTACTCCCAGGGAGACAAGTCATGGTCCCAAAGGGTACGGCTACACAGCAAAGGAACCCCCGTGGCAGCACGTCTCAGAGCCTGCGTGGACAGACTCAACCTTGGGCTAGCCGTGTGGACATTCTGGCTCGGGCTCTGACGCTCAGGGACAGGAGTGGGATTCAGAGTCAGATTTCAGCCTGAGACAGAATGGCTGCGTAGCTATTTTTAGTGCCATAGTAGGAGCCCAGCTCTATAGAACCAGGCTCTGAAACTCGCTGCCATGGGTTGGTTTGGTTCTTCGCTGTGTAGACATCCCCACAATGCCCCCAGCGACCCGTGTGACTGAGCTAACCCAGAAGAGTCTTTGAGTCACAGTGGACTGTTCACAGGCAACCCTGTCCACTGAATTTCATTCATGAGAAGTCCTCGAACAAGGACCAGTAGGAATAGGACAGGAACGGAACCAAAGCCTTCCTAACAGGTTAACAGGAGAAAGGACTAAAGGTTACACTGCACAATGCAAAAACTAAATCACTACTCACTGATGAGTGTGTGTTACAGGTTCCTCTCTGTGCCTGTCCACACAGGGTAGGAGTTGGTTGCCCCCGCAGCTCCCCAGCAAGCTATGAGCTCAAGCTGTGCTTTTAGCTTTGGAGGCCCCCGGTTCAATTCCCGGTGCAGCCACCAAGATGGCAGCATCACAGTTACAGTGTAATTACATTTCTTCTTTTGTGTAATTATCACTGAATGCCCAGAACAGGAAGGTGAACTGCGTGCGTGCACATAATTAGGGTCCTGCACACCAGAGCGTGTGAGATTCACCCAGCTCCCTAGACGAACTCTCCCAGAGCGAAAGATGGTGGGAGTGGCTCTGGGCATTTCTGCTGGGTGGGGATGGCTTTAGTAAGGGTGGGAGCAGATCGCAGTTTCTCCAGGCTATGTGTGGCTTTGCTTGAGAGCAGGGAAGAAGTTATCAGAGTAGCTGCAACTAAGGAGTGTCCTGACTGGGTGTTGAAGCAGGCTGGGGAGTGGTATTCCCAGGGAAGAAGCAAAGAGCGGTGCCTGGAGATGTATTCCACCTCCTTGGCAGCTTCTCAGGGGTTGATTGGCACCAACCCAGGGGGGAGAATACCAACCCCGAGTGCTGAGACGAGGCAGGCAAGCTCTGAAGTTATCAGATGCAGCCATCGTGAGATACAGGCTGGTTGAGCGAGCTCTCCAGCACAGAATCACCTTGGGGATTACCCAGCGTGAGCTTCTTGGAGGTGTTTATCAAAACAGAGGCAAGAGCTTTCCAACCAAAGTAATGATGCTGTTGCAAAGGCAAGGTTTAGTACGATCAATCTGCCAGTGAATAAACCACTTGGGTGCAGGAGAACAGGTGGTCCAGAAAAGACACAACCATGAAGCTGTGGTACACCAAAGACCACCACAAAACCAAAGGGCTAAAGCCCCTATTCAGGCCTGGTTACCCCCTTCAGTGGGAGTTTTGCCTGAGCGAGGGGTTCAGCATGTAACCCTAGAGAGTGGGGACAGAGGGCTATTTACTAGTAACCCCTAGCTCTTATCTAGCATTCTTCATCAGTAGATCCCAAAGCACTGTACAAAAAGGGTCACAATATCATTATCCCCACTCTACAGATGGGGAAACTGAGGCACAGAGCAGCAACATGACATGCCCAAGATCATAAAGCAGGCCAGGCGGAACTAGAAGCTTGGTTTCCCGGAGTCCCTCTCCAGTGTTATAACTCCACCTCCCCCGGCATCGTTTCCCTCGTGTCTTGTCGAAGCTGATCGTGGTTCTGTTAGGGCCTGGAGCACTTCCTGGGATGGGGAGCAGAGCGGGGCTAGGCTTAAAGGTGGAGGTGAAGATGCTGAGCCCCAGACCAGCTGGGGAGGACATTAGTCCCATTCTGGCCATGCTAGCAGTTCACATTGGGATAGGGGGGCACGGGGTTCTGAGCCTGCCCTGGGGAGAGATGTTGCAAGCGAATTGGAGGGGCTGGGCGGAGGCAGAGAAAAGAGAGGGGTGTAGGGTGAAGAGAATTCGCTGGTGTGGGAGAGAGACAAGACGATGAGAGAGGCTGTGGGGGAACGGGAGGGGAACAGGGGCTGTGGTGAAGGATTTAGGGCCGCAAAGCCTGTCCGTTATTACAGCTTTTAGCTGAGCTGCTCTAGGAAGCTCTCGTAAAATTCACACCAACGACTGATCTTATGGCCAAGGCCCGAGAGCGGGACCCAGGTGATCTGAGCTCAATTCCCAGCACTGTCACAGGCACCCTCTGTTGTTTCAGGCAAATCAACTCAATCTCTCTGTGCCACAGGGTCCCCTTCTGTAAACCACTAATACTCCCTTTGTCTGCCTCGTCTGTTTCAACTGTAAGCTCTTTGAGACAGGGACCGCCTCTTGTTATGTGTCTGTCCAGCGCCTGGCACAATGTGTCCCAGATCTCAGGTAAGATATATGGTTACTAGCACCATATGATTTCTTTTCCTCACCAGCGCCAGGGGATTGTGGGAAATGACCCCTTTTCTGTTCTGTTTGTTTCTTTCACCCAGCGTTGGCAGGCACACCTTGTGCATGAGCGATGAGTGAGAATCAGGATCCTGGAACAGCAGAAACCAGCTGCGGGTTCATTAATCTTGCTACCGTCACATCTGTGCGGGGAACCTCACCTAGCTATGAATGTGCTCAGGAAAATGGAATCAGTTCAGATCGTCGGGACAGGCAGGATTCAAAGAGCTTGTTTACATGTTCTTTGTTTGCAGATCAAAATGACATTTAAAAAAAAAGAAAAGTTGTGTAACTGATTCCCGGTGACTCAAGCAGGGTGTATTTTTGGTGTCTTGCTGGCACTGACAATCCTAGCATTGAGAGGCCGATTGACAGCTGCTGAGTTACTGACGTTTACAGTACATGGTGATGAACAAATGATGTCGATGTTTATGCCCTGGCACTTTTAATCTGCCTGGCTCCTAGCTCAACACCAAGGATAGTGCATTGACTTTGCATGATGATAGCGCTATCTCCAGAGGCAGAACCCAAAACAGAGTCTTGTCCAGATCTGCTCTTTGTTTGCAGTGGGGATCAGCAAGCGCATGGGTCCTGCTGGAACACAGGCTCTTTCCACTCGTCTTCACCCAGTGGCTAGAGAGACACAGAGTTGTTCTTTCCATCTTTTCCCAGAGGTATCTGATGTGATTCACTGAGGAGTGGAACTGTAAAAAGTTACAAAAGAGCATTTCATCACAGGACGCAGAGATGTAATTGACAGAATCAGTGAAACTAGGCAGCTGTTCAAATCCCCTTGTCAAAGCACTCGCATTTCCTATAGAGATGGGTCCCATCCAAACCCCTGGGGACCTTCATACCTGCACGCAGAGCCAAACTTCATACCTGGGCCCCTATCTCTGGATGTGGAATTTTGGATCAAGCCATCACAAACTCCCTCCAACCCGGGGGCGGTGGGGGGGAAACTGATCCAAAATTTGCAGCTTAGAGCCGTGGCTTATTTCAAAGGACATGAAATGATAACCAACAATTGGCTCAGCTTTAGGGCTGGACAGAAAGCAAGAATTCCATTTTACGATTGTTTTTTATTCTATCCAGGGTCAAGTCCCCGGACTGGTTTCCTGCGTGTGAGGTGAGTGTTCTAACCACTGGTCTACCCAGTTATTTCTGCTCGCTCTACTCTTAGAGTTCTTCTTCTTTGTATTAAATACTCATTAGGCCAGAGAGCACCGCCTCTGTAGCCTGGTAATTAGAGCACTCACCTGATGTATGGATGATCCCCGTTCACACTCCTTGCTCTGAAATGGGCAAACCTGGCACTTGACCCTGACTGCCCCACAGCCTACATGAATGCCCTAACCACTACGCTTCGCTCTCTGGGTCAGACCTGAGAAAAACTTTTGCTGAAACGGATACATTTCTGTGAAAAGGTTCTGTTTCAGCCAATTCCTCCAGAAAAATTCCCAACAAGCTCCTTCAGCCTCCAAATTCCAAACCCCTTTGCTTGAGAATTTGGGCTGGACACATTGCAAGGACGGGCTTCAGAAAGAGATTTGTTAATACTTCTTAGTTTCAGCCAGGTCATTAACATGCCAAGAACAGCCTCTCTCTGGTTTGGGTCTGCCTTTTACCAGCTCAAAGCAGGCAGTGAGAAGGGGCTACAAAATACCAAGCTGCTTGGTGATCCACTCTGACCTGAAGCAGAGAAATGAGTTTGCTTTATGTTCAGAGCCCACAAGATTCTTGATATGGGTTGCACACCTAGTCCTTGTATTAAAGATAATAATCCAAATCTGGGCTGAAGGTCAGGTGATCCAGATGGTCACTTATGGAAAAGAGACAAAGAGGGTGACGTAATATCTCTTGAAAGCTTGTCTTTCTCACCAACAGAAGTTGGTCCAATAAAAGATATTCCCTCACCCTCCTTGTCTCTGTAGTATCCTGGGACTGGCATAGCTACAACACCACTGCATTCAACTTATGGAAAAGGTCTGTAGAAGTTAATAGAAAATGACAATTCGTCTTTAGGGTTTGTTTTTTTTCTGGACCATCCTAGTCCCCGTCTCTGCTGCTATCTATCCCAGTAACCTGAATCTGAATGGCTCCAAACAAGGAGAAATTTTAAAGTTCAGATTTGGATCTTAATTCTGTGCCCTTTAACTCATCTTTAGAATACATGTTTGTGGGATTGGCAAGGGAAGGGTAGGCCTGCCTTGTGCTTTCCTGATGCTGCCCAGTGTATGTTGGTCTTGAATGCTGGGCAAGGTGGAATAGAATTTATTCCAACAGAGCTCGGCACGCATCTTGGCCATTCTAACAATAATAACCCTTTTGCTCTTCACAGCAGCTTGCAAAATTTTGACTAAGCCTCATATGACACCCCTGTGAGACAGGTATTAGTATTATTCCCTATTTTACAGATGGGGAAACTGAGGTACAAGGCAGAGAAGCCACTTGCCAAGGACAGAGGAAGCCATTGTTGAAGTCAGGCTTAAAATTCAGTCCCTGGTGCCCAGTCCTGCACTTACGGAATTCCACCCGCCTCTCCCATCAGTCTGTAATCTTGCAAGCTTCCGTTTTTATCCAGAACTGAATGTGTTTTCCCTCTCATTGAATGTACAGGGTGACCACAGAGCTGATCATTTGAGACTGAGCTCCAGCCACAAATGGTTTCTCTTCTTCGGCGAGAAGATGCAAGCCCAAGCAAATGTTATAGTTGGGGGGGGGGCTATAAAATGCCTTATGCAAGTCCTGGTGCACCCTGGGAGCTCCCGGCAAGCAGTGAGTTCAGCCCCCGCTACTGGAAGCTTTGGCCTCACCTGGGACCTTGAATTCAAGGAGAACTTTGTCCTTGGCTTCCATGAGAACAACCTCCGTCTGTGTGGTCTAATGCAGAAAAGCATTGCTGGCAATCATTACTTGAGTTAAATCCAGCCCTGGTGTAAGGAGGTGCAACTCCACTGACTTACACCTGGGCTGGATCTGTCCCATTGGTGGGGCTGGTCCTGGGTTAGAGAAGACAAGCCCAAAAGACCTATAACTGTGAAAGAAAACAATGCAAGTCTCTTATTCAGCAGAGCTCCAGGCCGGGTGACCGCACTGTTTCCAGCTGCGTTGGAATGTCCTCCACAAACAAAGTTTATTGTACGCCAGGCGTACAAAGAAGCGGGAGGGGATTAGATTCAGAGGCAGTCGAGCTGAGGTACCACTGATCAGTGCAGAGTGGGAGGCTGTTTTATCATTCATGGAAATACTCTCCGGCCTTGTTTGACAAAGAGACAGAGGTGACCTTTCCCTTGTTTGTATTCCGTGGCATGCCAAGTTGCAGCCTGCGAGCCAATCGTATCCATGTTGCCCCCCTCTCCCCCCAGTTACTGTATCTGGACTTTATTATGAGCAGCGTGCAGGAACAGGAGAGAAACACTGAGGAAGGGAGGGGTTTGGTTGGGAAATATTTGGTCCCAGTATGGGCCATTGCATGGTATTTAAGGGCCTATTGTTAGTGGGTGGCATGGTGTAGTAGAATGTTGGACTAGGCAGTCAGGAGGTTTGGTCTGCCACTGACCTGCTGCGAGGCCGTTGTCATGTCACTTCACCTGTCTCCTCTCTCGCCCTTGTTCATGACCGTTTTGATTCTAAGCTCTTCTGGGCAGAGACGGTCTCTCACTGTGTTCGTACAGTGCCTAGCACAATGGGACCCTGATCTCATTTTGCATCTTGGAGCATTCCTACAATACAAGTGATAATAGTGTCAGATCTACACTGAGGTGACCTGCAGCCCTAGAAGACCTCCCTGAAAGAGGGATTAAAGTGGGCATAGTTTCAACAGGTTGATGCCAAGTTCAAGGGTGGCACTTTGGCAGTTCACAGGAGGTCAGCCCTGGAGCCTGTCCCAGAGTCACTGCCTACACTCCTAGAGGAAGAGGGAGCTGTGAGGTGGTGGTTCTCAGACTCCAGAGAAGAGGGCATAACCACAACTCATGGCCCAAAGTGGGGACACAAAGAGAGGTTACCTATGGGCAACTTCTCTGCCATGAGACCTCTCACCTGAGGGTTCCCATGGGGTTCAGAGCCATGGCTTACATCTAATCTCTGTGGAGCAATTAGAGGATCAGGAATTTGTTGGGGAAACATTTTTTCATTGGGAAATGCCAAAGCAACAAAGCCAAAACTGTGCGTGGGAACAGGTGAGTCTTGATAAATTTTGCATTTGAAAAAAATTTGCAAAACAAAGTTTCTAAATTGTCGACCCCTCTTCCCCTTTTCGCCTTCCTCCCATTTCAACATTTTTGAGATTGAAAAGTTTGGGGGTTTTGTTCGAAATGACTTTTCCTTTGGAAATTTAAGCAAATGTATAGTTTACAAGAAAAGGGGAGAAATCAGTTGAAAATGAAAAGACAACATTGCCATTGTCCTGATCTGAGATATTTATTGGATTATTGGTTTGTGAAAAAAGTTGAAATTTCTATTTTTTTCTCCCAATCTGGGAGGGAAATGCTTCCAAACTGTCAGAAATTCTCACTGGACAGGAATACCCTTTCTCACCCAGCTCTAGTTGTAAGACACCCTAGGCTCCAGTGTGATCTGGGTCCAGCAGTCACATCCAGCACAGAAACTGCTGGATCACTGTTTTCCTGGTGTCTCGGGGCGCCTGGAGTCAGGATGAAAGCCGAGGGGCCCCAGCTGAACGTAGGGAAAGCTGGTGGTGAGGTCAGAAGGAAGAGGAAATAATCAGGAGGCAGATGCAGGAGCCGACTTCTCCTTCTAGTCACCAAAATAACACACAGCCTTGAGGGGGGATGTCTTGCTTCAGTGATCGCTGCTCCCAAACACCCAGATCACACTAGCCAGGACAGCCGATGTCTAGCCAGGAGCCTGTACTATTTCGTCCCAGATGCGGGTCTCCAGACAGACCATCTGCAATGCTTCTTGCTTGGGGCTGAGGGAGAGAGATACTGCTGGGCCATCACACTACAGCCCGCAACCCCGTCCACAGCAGGATGGCCCATAGAGCGCACGTTGCCCTGGGGCTCTTTGGCCTTCAGTCTTGCACTGATCCCCACCGCTAAAGCTTTGAATGTGCTGAGCCCTGGCCAACTCGGAGAACTCCTTCATGTCACAAGCTCTATCAGTGCTGGGGACCAAAAGAAATTAATAGGCAGCAGGTTTAAAACAAACAAAAGGAAGCGTTTCTGCACAGAACACACAGTCAACCTGTGGAACTCCTTGTCAGAGGATGTTGCGAAGGCCAAGACTATAACAGCGTTCAAAAAAAGAACTAGATACGTTCATGGAGGCTAGGTCCATCAACGGCTATTAGCCAAGGTGGTCAGGGACACAACATCATGCTCCAGGTGTCTCTAAACATCCAGTTGCTAGACGCTGGGACTGGATGACATGGGATGGATCACTCAAAATTGCCCTGTTCTTTTTATTCCCTCTGAAGCATCCGGCACTGGCCATTGTCAGAGACAGGATACTGGGTAGACGGACCATTGATCTGACATAGTGTGTCTTTGTTATATTTATGTAATAGTTACATGGTATCAATGTCCAACAAATATTCTGTATTGGATGACCTGCTGTCTACCATGGAGGAAGAGTGGACTTTATTTTGGGATTCTATCACAGAGATTGTTGGAGAACAACTGGGACTAAGGAGAATGAAAAAACAACATTGTATTACAAATCATGAGAGGAAAAAAAGAGGTGTGATCCAGAAGGGTTGCACTGGAATGTCATAATCGAGTGAATGAAGAGAGGAGGAAATGTGCATTTGAGACTTTAAGATTCTAATTGGATGTCCATTCTCATGGCTTTGAACATAAGAACGGCCATACTGGGTCAGACCAAAGGTCCATCTAGCTCAGTATCCTGTCTTCCAACAGTGGCCAATGCCAGGTTCCCCAGAGGGAATGAACAGAACAGGTAAGCATCAAGTGATCCATCCCCTGTCTCCCATTCCCAGCTTCTGGCAAACAGAGGCTAGGGACACCATTCCTGCCCAGCCTGGCTAATAGCCATGGATGGACCTATCCTCCATGAATTTATCTAGTTCTTTTTTGAACCCTGTTATAGCTTTGGCCTTCACAACATCCTCTGGCAAGGAGTTCCACAGGTTGACTGCACATTGTGTGAAGAAACACTTCCTTTTCTTTGTTTTAAACCTGCTCCCTATTAATTTCATATGGTGGTCCCTAGTTCTTGTGTTATGAGAAGGAGTAAATTACACTTCCTTATTTACTTTCTCCACACCAGTCATGATTTTATAGACCTCTGTCATATCCCCCCTTAGTTGTCTTTTTCCAGGCTGAAAAGTTCCAGTCTTATTAATCTCTCCATATATGACAGCCGTTTCATACCCCTAATCATTTTTGTTGCCCTTTTCTGAACCTTTTCCAAGTCCAATATATCTTTTTTTGAGATGGGTCGACCACATCTGCACGCAGTGTTCAAGATGTGGGCGTACCATGGATTTATACAGAGGCAAGATGATATTTTCTGTCTTATTCTCTATCCCTTTCCTAATGATTCCTGACATTCTGTTTGCTTTTTTGATAGCTGCTGCACATTGAGTGGATGTTTCCAGGCAACTATCCACAATGACTCCAAGGTCTCTTTCTTGAGTAGTAACAGATAATTTAGACCCCATCATTTTATATGTATAGTTGGGATTATGTTTTCCAATGTGCATTACTTTGCATTTATCAACATTGAATGTCATCTGCCATTTTGTTGCCCAGTCACCCAGTTTTGAGAGATCCTTCCGTAGCTCTTCGCAGTCTGCTTGGGACTTAGCTACCTTGAATAGTTTTGTATCATCTGCAAATTTTGCCACCTCACTGATTACCCCTTTTTCCAGATCATTTATGAATATGTTAAATAGGTCTGGGCAGTTAAGGACAAACATAGATAATACTGCCAGCATGTTGATGCCTAACTTAAGTGTTGGTATGAGCATTTTTGTGAATTAATGAGCAGAGCCCCAGCAAGATGTAACCTATGACTTAATCCAAAAATGAATCCAGCAGGAAACAGGCCAATAAGGAGGGAATAATGCTTGTGGTCAAACAGTTACAAAATGATAAAGCACCTGGTCTTAACAATATTTCAATAGAGCTACTAAAGGGTGGAGGCCTGGATCTAGTTCACTGGCTTCACAGAGTTGTCTTAAAAGTTTGGAAAATTGGTTCTCATTCCAGAAGATTGGGAAAAGGGCTGCATCATCCCTTTTTTCAGAAAAGGAGAGTGATCAGCGAAGGTGTTAAGAATCATACTACTGAACGGATTGAAGTACTGTCTCAGCCCCCAGAATGAGAGCCAACCAGTGTGGTTTCCACACAGGTCAGTCTACAATCGATGTTATAGACGTTCTGCAGAATGTTAGTGGGAAAATGACTCGGGTGACAAAAGGAAGTTAACTTTTGTCTATAGATGTTGCAGCCCATTGATTGCATGGATCAGCACTGTGGATACTGCTATGCCAGTATGGAGTGCTTGAGGATTTAGTGTAGTGGTTCTCAACCCTGGGGGTCCACAGAGGGCTTACAGGGGGTGCATCAACTCATCTAGAGATTTGCCTAGTTTTACAACATAAAAAGTACTAGTGAAGTCAGTACAAACTAAAATTTCATAAGGACACTGACTTGTTTATACTGCTCTATAGACAAAACACCGAAATGTAAGTAAAAGATTTATATTCCAATAGATTTATTTTATAATTAGATGGTAAAAATGAGAAAGTCAGCAATTTTTCAGTACTAGTGAGCTGGGACACTGTGGTATTTTTATGTCTGATTTTGTAAGCAAGTAATTGTTAAGTGAGGTGAAACTTGGGGGTACGCAGGACAATCAAGACTCTAGAAAGGAATACAGTTGTCTGGAAAGGCTGAGACTCACTGATTTAGTGTTTCTGGTGGGGGAACTGCACCATGGTACGCTTACTGTTGCAAGGGTCAATGGTTGTATTACAGACAGGTTTTCTGTAGAATCAGGAATACACCAGGGACGCGTTCTCTCAGGCATAGGCGCCGACTCTGTGGGTACTCCAGGGCTGGAGCACCCCCGGGCGAAAAAAGGGTGGGTGCTGAGCACCCACCAGCAGCCCCCCTATCAGCTCCTCCCCACCACCCCCCAGTGCCTCCCGCCTGGCAGCAGGCCCCGCAGATCAGAGCCTCCCCCCACCTCCTGCCCGCTGCCATCAGTTGTTTCGCAGCGTGCAGGAGGCTGGTGGAGAAGAGGGGAGGAGTGAGGATGCAGCGCACTTGGGGGAGGGGGCAGAACTGGGCAGGAAGAGGCGGGTCAAGGGTGGGACTCTGGGAGAAGTGGTGGAGTGGAGGCGGGACCTGGGGCAGAGCCGGGAATCGAGCATCCCCCAGCACTTTGGAAAGTCGGCGCCTATGCTCTCAGCTATGTTATTTTATGTTCTAATAGACTAACTGATGACATAGCAGCAAAGTAGGAGGTGTAAAATGTAAAGATTCATCTTTAGGGGATCTTGAGTTTGCGAATGATATTGCCTTAGTTGGAGAGGCAACTGACCAACTGCAGCTAATGCTGGAAGAGCTGCGCAAAACTGCCGAACCTTTGGGCCTTAAGATCAGTGGTGATAAAACCAAACCTGTTCATGCCTCCCATCAAACGGAAATGAATGGCCTGCTGAGGCTGCATGTTGCTGGCAGTGACATTGAATGGGTGAAGAGTTTTATCTGTCTGAGTAGCCAGTTCAAAGCCGGCAGCTCTAGAGCAGAAGAAGTCACGCATCTGATCAGTCTTGCGTCAATGGCATTTCAGCATCTTCAAAGGCCCATGTTGGGGCGGCGGGATGTCTGCATGGCAACTAAGCTATGCGTGTTCAATGTAACCGTGTTGACAGCTCTGTTATATGGAGCAGAAAGATGGCCATTAAAAACAGCTGAGGAGGGAAAAGTAAACAGCTTTCGGTGGCAGAAGTTACGACGTATTCTGAACATCTGTTGCTTTGATTTTGGTCACACGTGAGGGGATAGTTGGATAATCCCAGCAAACTGAAGTCTTGCACCAGCTGGGAACAAGGCGAGTGTGGTGCAGTGTCTGCCGTGCAGAAGAAGGCATGCTTTTACAGAAGGTTTCCAGAGCTGGTTGAAGGAAGTAGAGCACAAGGCCGAGGATGAATGAAGTTGGAAGATGCAATTTTGAGGGATTTAAGGAACCTAAAACCTCCCATACTGACTCTTGCTGAAGGAAGACAACTTGCACAGGACCGTATGAGAGAGAAGTCCAATTCTACATGCCACCCGGGCTACATCATAGCCATGGGAATCGGCAGCGGCGGCTTTGAATGTCTGTAGTGGGAGAAGGGGGAACATCTGAGGCTGGGGTTAGTGCTGGAAGTTCCATTCTGATTATGGGGGAAAGGCTTTGCCAAAGAGGAAGGTTTTGCAGCTCTTCTTAAATATGACCCAACCCTGGATCTGACACATCTCCCCTGGAGATTCATTCCACAGCCAGATCCCATGGACGGAGGGAGGATGCTATGTCCCTGCCTCTCAGGGTACATCTACACAGGGATAAAAACAACCTGTATCTGGCCTGAATCAGCTGACTCGGGCTTGCGGGGCTTTGGCTCAAGACTGAAAAATTGCTGTGTAGACATTTGGGCTTAGGATGAAGCCCAAGCTCTGAGACCCTGCGAGGGTGGAGGGTCCCAGAGCTCGGGCACCATCTCGAGCGTGAATGTCTACGTGGCAATTTTTAGCCCCACAGCCTGAGCCCTGCACACCTGAGTAGCTGATCCAGGCTAGCTACGGCCATGCCATGGGTCTTTTATCCCTGTGTAGACATACCCTTACAATCTTTGTCCTGCGCTGAGGGTTCTGCATTGTCCCAGAGGAGTGCAACTGTCTTGGCAAATCCTAGGTCTTTCAGCTCTTTATAGTACACTGTTCAAATCTCCTATGAGTGACTCCTTACATTGAGATTGTATGGCTTTCAAAGAGATCTGCCCTATTCAACCTCAGGTTGTGGGGTATGATGCAGGAATCTCCAGGGGAAGGAATCTCCAGGCGAAGGTCTCTGGCCTGTGTTATACAGGTCAGACTAGATGACCCCAATGGTCCCTTCTGGCCTTAAAATCTATTATATCTAGGAAAAAGAAAAGGAGTACTTGTGGCACCTTAGAGACTAATAAATTTATTAGAGCATAAGCTTTCGTGAGCTGCAGCTCACTTCATTGGATGCACCCAGTGGAAAATATAGTGGGGAGATTTTATATACACAGAGAACATACAAGGCCTCCTTTTCTTTTTACAGATACAGACTAACACAGCTGCTACTCTGAAACCTATATCTAGGAAGCAATTTTATTGCATCTCATCCTTCAGGGCACTGGGTTTATAGAACCAGGTGCACCTTTGGGCGTATGGAGGAACGGTCCCAAGCATCCGGATATGGTGACATTGTACAGAGTCCTTTGTAACATGAGGGCAGATTAAAATACTCAACAGGTTTTGCTGCATAACTGAGAAATGAATGCAGCTACTCGATCTTACTGTAATCCTCTGCACCGCTGGAGGCCCCCTCAACCACCCTTTCCTAAAGGGCTACACAGACAGCCAAGACTCCTCATGAGTCCCACTGGAAAGTGATTATAATGATCCCTGTGTTACAGATGAGGAAACCGCTGTCTCAGAGAGGTTAATTGATTTGCCCTAAGGTGGCAAAGCCCGGGATAGATCCCAGGTCTGACTGCATCTTGTGCTTTAGCTGTAAAGCTGTTTGGGGCAGCGCCTGTTATTAGCTCCACGTTAGTTCAGGGCCTCGCCCTGTCCTGGCCAAGATCTCTAGCCGTAGTGCTGTATAATCAACCTCCCACCTTTCCTTAAGAAGGAAAATACACCTCCGGCATTAGATGAAATGAAAAACCTCCTCTGATCTCCTTTCACTCGGATCATGAGTTCTCATTCCCCCAAAGCGGGACCATGAGATCCACCCTCAGCCAATCGGGAACTAAGAATAGACTGGGCAGTTATAAAAGAGTTCTAGGTCTTGGGCCATTTCCCCCAAGCCGAGGGGAGCTGCTGCAGGAGTTTGAGGCTGGGGGCACCCTGCCGCCTTGAACATGGATGGACCCCCAAGGCCAGCCAAGGGAAAGGTGAGCTGGGGTGAGGGGCCCTGCATTCTCTGTGTTGCCTTGTGCTTTAGCACCTGTGTAGAGCAGAATTGGGTTAGAGACCTTTCACTGTGTCCCCTTGTGCTTGCTACTGCAGTCCCTGCAGAGGCAAACCTTCGGCGCGATGCTGAGAACATGCATGAGCTCCTGGGCAGGCCTGGGGAGTCGGCACTAGTTTCAGGGCCTGGCAACTGGATCACAGGGCCCCTACTGCCAAGAGTGGTATCAGAGCCAAGGTCCTTGGTTTCGGGTCAAAAAAGTGCATCCCAAGAAGCTCGCAGGCTTGTCGTCGGAGCGGAACAGTGTGTTGCCCTCAGAAAGCTGCTGCTTCTGGTTTGAAGCTCAGCTTCTATTTCTCGGCATGGTCCTTGGCAGATTTCTGCCATGGATGGAACCTCAGATGACAGCTAATCCAGCATGCACTGAGGTTCTGTACTGTGGCCTGCTGGATTCTCCATTCACCTCTGACTGCTTATCTTGTTATTCCAGTGAGGTCCGGGAAGTACCATTGTTGGACAGACCGGGAGTCAAAGTCACCATTAGCGTGAGCGGAGACGCATCCATTGTCTCCCGTAGAGTTATGGCAGCTTATGCCAAGGATGAATTTGGTGCAAGGGCTTGTTAATCGCCTTTCTCTGCTGTGTCCTGGTTGTCCACTCGGGCACCTAACCAGAGAGTCTAGTCCTTTACAAATTGCTTCTGGGGTGGTTCTGGATTTTAGAGGCAAGAATGTCTCCCCAGAACAGTTAGAAGGGGGGCCAGGGACCATCCCCATGGTCTGGCTGAGGGAGGGGATCGGAGCCTCGTACAGGTCTCAGTTAAATCCAACCTACCTTCCCAGCCTGAGCGCTAGGACCAGGAGATGTTGTAGGACGGACTTAATAAAGTGAGGTGCTTGCAGGGCAGGAAGTCACTGACACCAATGAGAGTTAGGCGCCTTTGAAGATATGGGCCTTGCAGTCTGGCGTCCCCTTGCTCCCACTAGTCGCCCTCTGCCATCACCCCCCATTCCAGATCCCCAGACTTCATGCCTAAGAAATGCAGCCACATCATCTGAGTGCAACCTCCGGCAACTCCCTCTTCCTTCAGGATGAAGTGGAGTTTGCACTCCTTGGAGCAGACTGCCATGTAGATGTGCTAGTGGCATGCAACAGTGAGAGGAACCCTCCTCCTTGGCACTTCTGTCACGCCTACCCCCTGCTAACCCTTCCCGGGGGTAGGTGGGAGATAGCGGGAAGCCCCCTGCTGAATGCAAGCGCGGTAATGCACTTCCATTCTGGCCTGCTAGCGGCAGTCTCCATGGAGAGGTGGATCTGGCAGGGGTTGGGCAGGATCTTCAGTGTGCTTCCTGCTGTTCACCTAAGTGGTGCTGATGAGGAGCTGGGTGCAAAGAGAGCCTTTCTGAAGAACCCAGAAATTCTGCAGGCTTTCCACCTCCTTCCTGCTTCAGTTCTCCATGGAGCCCAGGGCAGCTAGTCACAGACTGTGCTCTGGCTTACTCCTGTGCTTTGCTCTAGTAAGTCATGTGCATGTTTTGCACTGTGATGCCTTTGTTTTCAGGTTGATGGCATACATGGTGCTGGTCCGTGGACATAACCAGCCTGCTCGCCTAGGGACAATGCCCTGCCTGTATCTGGCGCCTCGGGCTCAACTGCTGCGAAAGGAGACCTCGCTGGGTGTGGATCCAGGGTTGTGGTGTAACAGACATGCCCCCTTCAGAAGTCAGGTGGGCATTTTTATTCTCCTCCATGTCAATGCACCTCAAAGCACCTCTTAATTTGTCCCCTTGTTTTAAAAAACTCTCCAGCAGCTTCCCCTCACCTCACAAGCCTCATCTTTCTCCCTTTCCTTGTCTAGCACCAGCCTCCACTCCATTTATTCGTACACTCTCAGCACAGACGGCACAAGAGCCTTCTCCTTTGCAGCCCCTAGCATGAAGAGAGTTCCTCTGCTCTCCACCTCCTTGCCCAGCCCTCTCGCTTAAACCTGCACCCGGCAACACCTGTTCCCCACCTTGCCCATCCCCTTGTGACTTCCATTGGCCATTCTGTATTCCTTTGAGTAACTCCGAAGTATTCTGGGGGTACCGGAGGAGGGCATCATACAAAATAAAGCTGTATCATCAGTATCAAGCTGAGAGTATAGCACTGAATCCACAAGAACGGCAGGACAAGGGTGTAATTTAAAAATGCCATATCCAAGTGTTCAGGGATGTTCCTAATGAATGTAACACACACTGCGAAACATCATGTGGGAATGCTAGGTGGGGTGGGATCCGAGTTACGACAGAGAATTCTTTCCTGGGTGTCTGGCTGGTGAGTCTTGCCCCTATGCTCAGGGTTCAGCTGACTGCCATATTTGGGGTCGGGAAGGAATTTTCCTCCAGGGCAGATTGGAAGGCCCTGGAGGTTTTTCGCCTTCCTCTGTAGCATGGGGCACGGGTCACTTGCTGGAGGATTCTCTGCTCCTGGAAGTCTTTAAACCACAATTTGAGGACTTCAATAGCTCAGACATAGGTGAGAGGTTTTTCGCAGGAGTGGGTGGGTGAGATGCTGTGGCCTGCGTTGGGCAGGAGGTCGGACTAGACGATCATAATGGTCCCTTCTGACCTTGATATCTATGAGTCTATGTGCTTCTGACGAGACTCACTTATCACCTGAGCAGACTTTAATCTCAGTGCTTAGTTATTTGGGCCAGTGAACATTTCTTGCAGGGTCAGTGAAGTTAGTCTCTTTGTTGGTAAAACTGGACTCCACACCTTTGACTTCCCAGAAAATAATCTCAGTAGGACAGCTGCATAATTTTCGTGGGTGGGGGAGAATCCATGATGATAACTCACTGTCAGGTTTCAGCTCTACCTATTTTATATGAGAATTTCATCATACCACAGACACTGCCTTTCCCAGTGGGTTTAATATCTATAAAGGATACCACAGAATGCTTTGATGTTGCATTTGTAATTATAGCTGTATTTATGTATTGACGTGTATGGCATTTTGCATAGGTTACAGCAGGT
This sequence comes from Caretta caretta, assembly GCF_965140235.1. Lineage (NCBI taxonomy): Eukaryota > Metazoa > Chordata > Testudines > Cheloniidae > Caretta > Caretta caretta. Next base: position 150,177,412 of record NC_134209.1, on the reverse strand, counting down.
GCACAGAGTAGTCTCTATAATTAAAGCTGAGATCCAACCCTCTTGCTTATGACTGTCCATAACCACTTCTTTCTGGGGATGAAATTTCTCACACTCAGGCTTTGCCCAGAGGTGAATATGTTTTGAGGTGGGTTTTTTTAAGTTTGAACAAAATCATGTTGGAGGGTTTTTTTTAAAAGAAAGAAAGAAAGAAAGAATTCTTTGTACTTCCCCATCAAAAATTTGGTGAACTTAAAAATACCTGAACCTATTTTCTTCAAACTTGGCTTGTGTTATAGATCTCAGCAAGCGTTGAGGAATGCATCACATTTTTCAAGAAGATTGGTTCAGTGGTTTTAAAGTTATGGATGTTTTTAAAACCAGAACACTTCACATCTGCATCATAGAATTTCTTATCGATTTTTCTCTGGTCTGTGTTTTATCAATTTTAAAAACGAGTGTACTTTGTAATGTTAGTGGGGAGTGTGATCCTGTGTCTACATACATCTCTTAGAACCTGTCTATTCTGGGGATTAGAGCCGGGCAAGAATTTTTTTGGTTAGGAGTAAAGTTCACAAATTCCATTTTTTTTCCATTACGAAACAGAACGAAAACAAAATTCAAACTTTCCCATTTAATGAAATTCTGAAATTCTGAACCTGTCTATTCTGGGGATTAGAGCCAGGCAAGAATTTTTTTGGTTAGGAGTAAAGTTCACAAATTCCATTTTTTTTCCATTACGAAACAGAACGAAAACAAAATTCAAACTTTCCCATTTAATGAAATTCTGAACAAAGTGTTCCTTTTGTTTAGATAAAATCTAAATGTTTTGTTCCAGCGTTGATGTTTTAATTTTATAGTGTGTTGTACAAAATGGAAAGGGAAAATCGTTTCAAAATGGAAAATTTAAACGTTCCATTCCGAAACGTTCAAAATGCTTTTCTTTTTTCAATTTTTCTTTTCAAATGAAATTTTGTCAAAATCGACACTTTTCCGTGAAACATCTCACTTTTAACAAATCAGCATTTTCCAGAGGAAAAACGTTGCACTGGAATATTTCTGACCGGCAGTCCTGAGGATATTTGTATCAGTGTAACTACACTGATTTAGTTTCACCATTGCAACCTCCCAGTGTAAACATGCCACACCAGTGTCACTATCCCAGTACAAATGTCCCGCACATAGAAAGGCCCTAAACCATGAGAACTCTGAACTGCTGTAAGTGTAAAGTTAAGAATAGCACATTTCATATGGGATCAAAATGGTTTCCAGGCAAGGAGCTTACGTCTTCCATTGGCAAGTTATAAGAGCAATTTATATTCCATGCCAATAGCTACGAGTAATGCAATGGGGAGATTGACAAATTAAGCACTCTGAAGTCAGGAAATGCAGAATTAAGACTGCAAATTCAACCTCAACTCCATGCCCTTTCATACCTTTTAAAAAATGGTTTCCTTCTATCAGAATTGCAGCCAGTCAAATTATGGAGACATTGCACACTATTTCAGCCAGAAACAGGGATGCAGCATTGTGAAATTTTTGCAAAAAAATTCATTCTGGCTTTCAACCAGTCATAGAACAGGTTTTAAAAATTGAATTTTTCAAAGTTTCACCATAGAAAGGGATACTCCTGTGTGTGGAAATTTCTGTGACAGTTTTTTCCATTTTTTTTCCCCCAACCTTTTCCACCATTGATAATGGTTGGGTAGTTCACATTAGTGCCAGATTTTGCCTCTGCGTGGACTTAAAAAAGTCTCTGGTGTTAAAATAGTGGCTTGCTTTAAAAAGCGACAGAGTCTGCCTCTCTCTGCTGCCCGGGCAAAACAGGAGCAAACTGCTCCTATTCTTAGTTGGCAACATTTTATACCCAGTGTGCCCTGGTGTAAATGATTCCACAAAAGAGAATTGGACCCATAGTGGATAATGCAACCTAGAATTTCTTATACAACTTTCTTCTTATTAATTATGTTATTACACTAGTGGCTAAATACTCCAACCAAGATCAGAGCCCCATTGTGCTGAGCACTGTACATGTACATAGTAAAACAGTCCCTGCCCAGAAGAGCTGCATGACCAAAAAAAGGTGGGCAGGGGAAACAGAGGCCCAAAGAAGTAAAGTGAGTTGGTCAAGGTCCCACAGCAATTCAGTAGCAAAGCCTAGGTCTCCAGGCTCCCACACTAGTGCCCTATTCATTAGACCCTTCTGCATCTCATTAACATGGAGTAAATGTTTGCAGAATTCAAACTTGGCTTCATTTTTAAAGTCTAATTAAAATCCACAAAATGAGACAAGTTCTGAAGAAAAATTGACTTCGCCAGGGCTCCGTACAGGCACAGCGGTCCACCGGTATGGACCAACTTGCAACAAACAGGCCTCAGATAGTATCCTTTGAATCAATGCTGAAGCACATTGGCAATACTGAGTTGGGGAAAGCTCATGGTTTGCCACCCATGCAGGCATGATGGATACCTGTCCTTTTGGCAAAAGGAGAACTCCAGAATCCAGACTTGTCAATCTGGTGCCCTTCACCAGCACTAAATTCGTTTAAAAATGTTAAAGCAAAGTACAGTGTACTCGGCAAACTTCTGCCTGCTCCTGTTTGTCTGTGAGACGCTTCTTTCCCAGGGCTCTCTTCAAGTTTCAGCAATTGGGCGGGCTGGGTTATTTTTTTAAAAGCAAAAAAAGATAGAAAACAGACAAATGTAAAAAAAAATAAATAAAATGTCAAAAGCATAAATACAGGGAACAGACCAAAAAAATACATTTGATTCTTTCTTGGGCACCAATCAGCTCTCCAGAAATCCTCTCCAGGGAAATCAGCCAGGCTGCAGAGACAGGAACAACAGCCACGTGGAATGGATGGTTCCAGCAGCTAAGGATTGCAAGGAGGGGAGAGGAAGAAGTCTAAAAGACCCGCTGATAAATTAATATGGGACTTTGGCATGAGTGCCCGAAATAAGTAAGGGGTATTTCCTGTAGCAACCCCCCCTCAGAGAAAGCCAGACATTTGGAAACCAACTGTCCTGAGTTCACAATAGAGGACCACAGCAAATGAAAATGGAGAAGCCCAGGTGGACCAGACAGGCATACGATGCAGGGAGATATTACGTTGTGTGGAACAGACGCGGGAGTGTGTTGTTGGACGACATTTGCAATAGCTCTACCAAACGTCGGGAAAATGACACTCTGGAAATGGCACACCAGGATGGTCTGCAAGGAGTTGAGATTTCGCCATGATTGGGAAAGCAGCATCCAGCCCTCCTTCCCCTTGGGGCCCCCTTCCCCGACAAATGCAGTGGCACAAGCTTTCCAGACACTCAAGCCTTGTACAAAGTCAAAAGCAGAGCAACAGAGTTGCATCCTTCTTCCCATCTTTGAATCTACTAAAAGAGGCTCGGGGGTGGGGGGAGGGAGACAGAATGGGGCACAGGGAGATTATGTGACTTGCCCAAGGGTACACACCAAGCCAGTGTCAGAGCTGCAAACTAAGCCCAGCTCTTGAGAGTCCCGTTCTAGTGCCTTTGTCCACCAGGCCACCCTCCCTGCTGAGCAGCAGGCCTCTGTCCTGCTCCTTGGAAATGTCACTGACTCCCTCTGTCCAGGTCTCTAGTGGTTTAATTTAAAGGAGACAGGACAGAGGCAGGTGCAGTATAGAGGTGTGTTATGGGAAGGGTGTTGCGAAAGGGACTAGCCCAACCCATTAAAATACTAAAATGTTTTTTGGTGTAAAAGTGGTACCTGTGAAAGGTGCATAACTGAGAGTCCTGGAAAGTGAAGTCTCTCTAGCCACAGCTTGCATAGGGACCCATTTCCCCCACACTGCTCCAGCCCAGAAGGTAACATCTAAAGCCAGTCTATTCAATTCTTAGCCATTCAATTCTTAGCCTTTCTGTAGAGACAGCCAGCGAGGGGCCAGCTCTAGCCAGGGGATGGGGAGGCTAAAATTTGTCCACTAGAAGGAATGAGATCACCAAGATCACCCAATGACATCAACTTTAGGCCTACCCGCAGCGTGGGCTGAATTTGAACCCATATCCTGCCATAGAAAGGTGCTGTAATCTGTTGTCAATACCCAGCACCAGCCTCTTCTGTGTGTTTCTTCTTCTTATACCTCACAGAGGTAGAATGATCCTCCTTTGAGAGTGCAGGAAACTGAGGCGAGGAGGGACGAAGGCCCAGATCCTCCAAGTATTTAGGTGCCTAAATCCCATCGATTTCAGTGGGCATTAGATGCCTAAATACCTTAGAAGATGTGGACCTGTCACGGAGTGGGGGAGTCAGGGTCCTGCACCTCCCCACTTCCTGTGATTCACCATGACTCTCAGCCAGCCAGTAAAACAGAATGTTTATTAGACGACAGGAACACAGTCTAAAACAGAGCTTGTAGGTACAGAAAACAGGACCCCTCAGTTAGGTCCATCTTGAGGGGTAGGGAGCCCAGACCCCAGTTATAAGCCTCCCTCCGTTTCCCCAGCCAGCTTCAAACTGAAACCCCCTCCAGCAGTCTCCCGAAGCCACAAACCCCGGCTCTTTCTCCCGCCTTTGTTCAGTTTCCTGGGCAAAAGGGGTCACCTGGCCCCAACCCCATCCTGGGCTCAGGTTGTGTGCTGGCCCTCAAGTATCATCCCTCAGTGAGGTATCAATGCAGACAGTAAACTAGTAAAACTCCCCTGCAACATTCCCAGGTGAATACTCCCTACTCCGTCACAGGGCTGAAATGACTTCTCCCAATGTCCCGTAGGGAGTCAGTGGCATGGCAGGGTCAGCAGTAGAATCCAGAAGTCCTGATTCTCAACCCCCTGCTCTAGTGCTACTTAAGTGACCGGCCCACTGTAAGGAACTAATATGACAGACAGAAAGAGCTAAATTTTCCAAACTAGTGTTTTTGCATCCCAGACCTGGAGCAGCTGTTCAAAAGCCTGCCTTGTGCAAGTACTGAGTGCTTGGCCTGTAACCACCTGGCTCCAAAAAACCTCATTCACTTTGGAAAAGCTCAGCTCAGCGCTCTTTGACTCCCTCTCCTCCAGGACCCTCTCAGAGTAACTCTCCCCTCGTGAGGAATCCCCCAGCTCAGGCGGAGAGGACTGTTGCTCATGCCTGACTTGGAAAAAAAAAATGCCCATAAAGTTGTCTCTACCAATGAGCTTTTAACAAGCAGAAAACGACCAGAACAAATCCTTAGCACAGAGTCTAACAAACACCTCGAAGCGGGGGAATTGTGTCCCATTACAAGCTGTTTGAAGGAAGAAAAGATTAACATCAGCACAGAAGTATTAGATGATTAGCATTGTTTTAAGAAGCAATCTGAGATGTCATCTGCAGATATGCTACTGATCCATCTGGGCAGAAAAGAAAGAAGACAGGGAGGGGGGGAAAAACCCAACAACCCTGTTTTGTTTCTCATTACTGCTCTAATTCTGGTGTAATTGAAAACGGCCTGAATGTGTTTAGGAACATGTAGGACATCTGTTTCTCATTGGAAGAGCTTCGCTTTTTCGAGTGGCGCCTTCCATCTTCATCACAGTCCAAAGATTCCCACATCATGACTTGTCCTCTTTCTTTCATTCTTTCTTTTTCTCTCCCCCCCACCCCCCTCCCGCTTTCCAGAAAATGTGAGGTTGAACTTTCGACTCCATGTAAACCAGTTGGAGGGAAACCATGATAAGCCCCCAGGGATCCCTTGAGCCTTTCTTCCCATTATCCTACTTGATTCTTTGCAGCTTCTCCGTTCTTTAAATGCAGCCTCGAGCCATTTAATGCTGGTGGCATGAAGGAAAGTGCGGAGGGTGGAAAAAAGAAGAAAAGCAGAGGAAGCATTTGGAGCACTGAACGTCAAAATGGAGAAACAAAGACAGCAGCAAGCAATGGAAGCTAGGTCTGTCCGTAAGCCTGCCCTGAACATCAAGGTTTGCTAAAAGGTTAGATCTTTCCAAAATTGGTTCCGTTGCTTGTGGCTCTCCTTATTATGTGCATGTGTATCCGAGAGTGAAGAGGCCCACAGAGATTGAGCAGTGGACTAAGCCAACCAAAGGGCAAAATGCTAGCGCTCGTCTTTGATCCACATAATGAGTCTCCAATGTTCTCCTCATTCCTTTGGATGGCAGTAGAACAGTCTTCCCTGGAAAGCGGTGGAGACCCTATTGCTTAAGACTTTTGAAACTTGATTGGACAAGAGAGAGATTGCAGGGAACAATCCTAACTTGGCAGGGAGCTGGAGGGCATGGTCCAAGATGCACTCTAACGTCTATTACTCTAATGTCTGTTACTCTACAATTGGAAGATCTATGCCTGGAGAGAAAGCGCAGCATCAAAGTGACTACAGGGTGGAATTTTGTCGTGACATTAGAGTAACAGCCGTGTTAGTCTGTATCCACAAAAACAACGAGGAGTCCGGTGGCACCTTAAAGACTAACAGATTTATTTGGGCATAAGCTTTCATGGGTAAAAAACGGACATCTGAAGAAGTGGGTTTTTTACCCACGAAAGGTTATGCCCAAATAAATCTGTTCATCTTTAAGGTGTCACCAGACTCCTCATTGTTCTGACATTATCAAACGGCTTTGCTCTACCTTTAGACACCGTGGACTAGTTGACCTCCTGAGGTCCCTTCCAACCCTGATATTCTATGATTCTATGATTCTATTAGCACTCCAGTCATCGATGCTAACCCCTCATCATTAGCTTGATTGAAAAATGGACCCCGCTGGGACTATGACTGCTCTGCTCCCAAAACACCAACAGGGAAAAGACAGAGACAGACGTCACATGGCTGAGGTGCAGAGAGAGCAAAGGGAGCGGAGGCGCAAGGAAGTGGAACCTCAGCAAGACGCAGCACAAGGGAAGGCAAGGACGGTGAAAGAACCCAGGATGGAACATGAAGAAGAATGGGCACAACCTGAGTGAGCTGCAGCAAACACACCAGCCGGGATTCACCGTGACTCCCTTGTGTTATGAATAGCACCATGCGTGTGGATGGCACTTACTAAAATGATAATGGTGCCAACCCTGTCGCGTTTATTCAGCCAAAGCTGAGGTCAATGGGCCTGATTCTCACTTATGCCATTCATTTTACACTGCTCTGGTAGCATAAAGGCCCTTAAAGTGGTAGTTAATTCTCTTTAGCCCAACTTTAAGGCCCCTTAACGCTACTAGGGTGAAATACTGCCTCCATTGACGCCAATGGGAACTTTGCCATTGCTTGGATCAGGACCCCCCCAGAGCAGTGTAAAGTGGTGTTGGTGTAAACAGTCAGGCCCATAGCAAAGTTTGCAGGAATTGCACCACAATCTGTGAGGATTTGAGAGTGCTGATAAAAGCGCAGCAGACAGACCAGGCGATCATATCCCTTGCCAAAGAGCTGGCCCAAAAGAAAGTACTGAAGCTGTTCAAAATGTCTTTGATGGAACAGTTTTCCATCAGGAAAATTCAGTTGTGCTGAAATCAAAATGTGTCGTGGGGAACATGTTGATCTCAACAAAATTTTCAATGGGAAAAATTTTATACCATTGGTTTTGACTTTCTCATTTTAATTCAGAAGCATCAAAATGTTTCAGTTTGACATATATGCCATAATATGTGAATATCACATATATGTAGATAAATGTCATTTATCTACACATATAATATTAAAATATTATGTCGCCATGTTTTGATATTATCTAAACAAAACGGTTTTACTTTAGGGAGGTGAAATATTTCAGCACGATCAAACCAAAATGTTTTGATATTTCTGAATTGGAACGTTTTGATATTTCCATTCCCCAGGAAATTTTGAGGTGTCAACTTTTGGTCCAATTTCAGGATGGAAAGTTCTGTGCACGGTTGGACTTTCCAGTGGAACAAAAATGCCATTTTCTACCCCAACACGAGGACGCACGTATCGAGGGGTCACTCCATGCAAGTGCTGAGCTGCCCCTGAGCTGGAGCTCAGTGGGAACTGACAGTGCTTAGCACCTGGCCTGCATTTCACATTCAGGGACACATGGAAGAGCAAGCCAAGAACTCCTGATTACTGTAGCAAAATGAAAAGGGTTAACCAGTGACTTTGCAAAACAAAAGTTCAGGTGTTTGTGTGCCTATTTGTATCCAAGCCACGAAGGATATCGGTCTGTTGCAGTCCTCGGCTCCAGAGTCTCGATCTTTAGCTCAAGCTGGAGAGATTCACGTGTTTACCTCTGACAGCCCTTCAGGTTTTAAAAGATCAAAGAAGCTGGAGGTAGGGAAGACTGGGAAAGGACAAAAGGAAAACAAAACATACCAACATATAGAAAATTATTATTGCCAGGGAAACTTTGAGAATTATTGGCAAAGAAGTTTTGATGACTCCTGCAAGCAGGGGCGTCAGCTCTCTATTATACGCAGTAATGCATTGCTACTACATGTAATTATAGTAGATCCAGGCAGCATACAGGGCGTTGCACAGAGCACAAGCCTGAGCTTCAGTCCTTAAAATCTAAGTTCAGTTGAATTTGATGGGAGCAGGATTCAGTCCTAAAAAATAGGGGCAACATGCTTGTTGAGCCTATGGACCTCATTGCCACAAAATGTCATGGAGACAAAGATCACAGCAGGAGTCCAAACAGGAATAGCCATTCATATGGATAACAAGGATAGCCAGAGTTATATTTAAAAATAGACAAGAGTTTTGGAAAGGATATAAATCCTGCTGATTTAGGGCCTAGTCCAACTCTGATGTGGGTTAGGAGCAGCTTTCCTCAGGGCCAGATTATCCCTTAACTGCAGGGGTTTTGCATTTTCTCTGAAGCTTCTGGTTCTGGGCACTGTCAGAGACAGGGCACTGGACTATATAGACCTCAGGTCTGATCCAGTCTAGCGGTTCCTATGCTCTGAAAATGATGATGCCTTATAGGTCGGAAACAACTTTGCTCACTGTATGTGTAACGACCGCCCTGTGGGCCGATACGTCGGGGAGCCTCTGGAGCTAAACGTATGAGCTGCTATATGAGCTAAACGTATGAGCTTAAGCTAAAGACTCAGGCTTCCATAAGAGCAGCTGTAACAAGTCCTATCCTTTGTGGATCAGGAGACCTGTGCGCACATGCATGCTCACCAGTGGGTTACACATGCACGTCATATCAGACAGCAAACCCTGTGAAGTCCCGGACAGCCTCTCGCTCTGATCAAACTGGTACTCTGAGCATGAACAGAACGACAGGGAAATGTCACACTGAGTGTTGTGGGGAGGACGGTTCTTAACAGGGATTGCTATTGAAATGTGCTGTGGTCTCCCTGGGAAACTGCTGGATGCATCATCACTCAGGTCATTTCAAACCAATCTGAGCAAAGCACTGTAGGGGAAAACTTCCTCCATCGGCTGGGGGTGATGGGCTAGCTTGTCCTTCCCAGCTATGATGTCTAAGGTCAGCCAGTTGCAGCGTCTCTCCTTTAGAATGACAGCTAACGTAATTCAGTGAGTAAATCAGAGGCCTTTACTGGCCTCTTCCCCTCCTTCATATAGAGACTAGTTTGGGCCCTGTCATAGAATCAGAAGGGACCATTATGATCGTCTAGTTTGACCTCCTGCACAACGCAGGCCATAGAATCTCACCCACCCAATCCTGTAACAAACCCCTAACTTATGTCTGAGCTACTGAAGTCCTCAAATCATGGTTTAAAGACTTCAAGGTGCAGAGAATCCTCCAGCAAGTGACCCGTGCCCCACGCTGCAGAGGAAGGCGATCCCAGGAGTGTAACTACCGGTGCACGGGCAGTGGGGTTGTGTGACCCAGATTCACAATACCCTACCAGCCCTCAGCACCATATTTCTCGAGCGGCTCAGAAAACTGGAGGGTTTTCCTTGGAATAATTTGACTTTTCGTGAAAAACTGAAACCCAAAAATGTTTGGCAGGAAACATAGGCTGAGGGTTTCCCCTGCGCTCGTATGACTGATGACGGCTGCTCTTGGATCAGCAATCGGGCTAATCACAGAGCAGTTAGAAGAGAAATGACGTCACTTGCCCAAGGTCACATTGGGAGAGCTGGGGGGGCAGAACCCAGGGCTCCTTGCTCCTCGTAAAGCTTTTTAACCCCCTAGAGCACCCTGCCTCCTGAAATAAAATGCACAATGCTGCACGTGAAGCAACCGCATGTGATGCCCCCGTAGGGCGCTCCATATCTGAACCAGCTGCTTTGGAAGGTCTGGAGGGTAACGGGTGACTGGGAGCACTGCCATCCTCACCAGCAGCTACCTGCAGAGACGGGGGGGAGGCACCGTGCTACTGCCAGGCTCAGAACTTGCCCTAGAAATAATCCCTTCTGTTAGGATCCAAGCTAACACTGGTGAAAGTTAAGCCTTCGTTTGGCTGTTTGGCCACAACGTGGCAGTAAACTTCCATTTCCCTCTGCTTCTCTGAGCATGCTCTTTACTTTGGAGAATGTGTTACAAATGCCAGGCACAGTAAGGAGGGCGGTGAAGGGACTAGCAGGACTGAATATGCAACAGGACCCTTTGGGAAGTAGGATATCCCCTTCCTGCATGGCTGTGGGGCAAGAATTTTTGCTCCTTTCCCTGTTTCCAGACAGCTCCGAGGGCTGATTTCAAGGGTCTGGCCCCTTCTCCCTGACAGCGTTGGGCAGGGAATGACGTCAGACGTGTCCGTGGAGCAGTAACAGCATAGATACTGCTGGGTGCCAGTGGCAGAGGCTTGTAGGGAGCCACTGCAGTGAGTCGGATGCCAAAAAGGAGGAATCCCTCTTAGCTGAGCCTCTGCTCATTCCCTTACAGTTCGGGCCCTGCCAGGATGCTGAAGATGGAGCACGTCTCTCAGCACAGAGAAGATAGGTTCTGGATGTCGCCTCTGTAATACCTCCTCTCCCTGCTTCCATGGTATAGCAAACCCAAACTCCATGGCACGTAGGCTCTGATAAGAGGCACCCAGACAGCTGGCACGGATTACCTCTTTCGGGGCAAGCACAGGCGACGTTGCTGGACTAGGTAGGGCCTAGCGGGATTTAGCAGCGCGCAGGTCCGGCATGATCGCCCCAAGTTGTCAGGTTTGATGCTGGGGAAGTGGAACTTTTGTTTCCATTTTTATGGCTTTCCTCTCGGTTGAAGCATTTCGGCTCAGGCTTTCGGCATAGTATCATTTCCATTTAGAAAGAGCTTATCCAGGGTTCATAAGTGCTGACTAGGCAGTTTAATAAACGGTTAATCAGCGGCTGTAGAACCCAACCGGTGGTTCGTACCCCTGGCTTATAACCATCCATAGCACCTTCCGCAGATACGCTGCTAACTGATCCACCCCATGGAGCCTTCGTGTAAACTGTGACTGCATTAGTGTTTGCTGGGCTGGGTTTCTGAAGTACCTGTTTAATATCGATCTCTCTCCAGATTCCTAATGTGCCCATCATCATGGAATCTGGGCAACCAATCAGCCCTTGACTGCCTTTGTCACCAGTATCCAATTTACCAAGACCATTTGTGGCTTCATAGACGCCAAATATTCAAATCCTTGTTTCCCAGGCCTCTTTCCCCGACCAACCCTTCCACGCAGTGCAGGGAAATTCAGGCGTGTTTGTCAGCTTTGTCTGTACCTCCTGCTCTCCCTGGGCCGGACTAGTACTCTGGCACCAGCCCAGCTGAAAAATTCAGCACACGCTTAACGTTAAGCCCACGAGCATTTGTAGGAGTGAGCCACCTGGCGGCAAAATGCCTTCTTCTCTTGCTGCCCAATCTCCCTTCCAAACCTAACTCCAGCCATACCATACTGGGGAAATGAATTTGTTTGCCTCTGTCATTTCCAGCCGGTTGGTATCCATGAGGTTCTCTTCCAACCTATTTCAACATCTCTTCCCCTCTCTGCCTCTTGAACGGCTGCCCATGAAAAGTTCACTCTACCACATTTTCTTTGGGGGCCTGGTGTCTTCCAGGCTGAGGACAAGTCTCATCCAGTGAAGCGGAGCCTTCAGAAGCATTGCTTCAATGCTGTTTGTGCAACATCTTGGCAGAGCCTCCGTCAGCGTGATGTTTATCTTGCTGCTTTGATATGGATAGTAGCTCAGAGGTATCATTGATTAAATTTTTTCAGCCCTTTGATGTGCCGGCAGCACCTTCTCTAGGTCTTTTTGCAGCCATGGGGTCAGATGGAAATCACAGCAGCAAAGATGGACTCGGGTCTTTTGTTTCACTGTGCGCTGGTTCCAGACGCAGGGTCAAACACAGACCTGGGGCAAGGTTCTGTGCTTCAGCCCCTAAGAGAGGCAGCCCAGGGAGAGGAGTGAGCAAAGGTTTTGCCCTGTCCAGATTCTGGGCTGCTGCTGGTCCTTAAATGGCTCCCAGCATAAGATAGAGCAGCCCCAAGGCAGCTGTAGGCTTCACTGCAACCCTGAGCTACTCCCACACGCAACATGCCCCCTCCTATCTGCTGCCTACACTCTCCCTACACCAGAGCTCGCTAGGGGTGACCAGATAAACTGACCTCGGGCCTACGCTGCTCCTGCACAGGGGGAACTGCCCCCTGCCCCTTACAGCTCAGTTATGGCCCCTCCCACTGCCAGAGCTTCGGCTGGAATCAGCCCTCCAGTGTTTGCAAGTGCAGCTCCAGTGGGGTCCACAGGGTCACCCCGTTGATGCAAGGCAGTAACCTGGCCCTCAGTCTTGCAATCTGCTCTGGGCAGAACTTGCCTTCTTAAATCCAGGATGGGGGGTCAGGGAGGCATGGCCCCATCACTTTTTACCGGCCTTAAGGGCAAGTGATGTGGGGAGGGGTCAGAGAGGAGTGAGCAGGGGGCGGATGTTGGGGGGACGAGGCGGTGCGGGGGTGGTTGTCAGAGGAAGGGATGGTGAGAGGGTAGGGCCTCAGGGAGAAGGGGCAGCACAGGGGTGGGGCCACAGTTCGGGCACCGGTGCCCCCCAGCCACACTTTTAGGGAGCTTCTGTCATCCCTGATCCAGGGGCTGATTTCCTGTTCCGTGCAGGCAGTCTGACAGAAGCCCTCCGAGGTCCGTGAGCTCCATTAACAGAGCAAGTTGTCTTGTGCCGCTTTTAACAAAGAGGGTGCGGATGAGTCTGAGTCCCCGGGAATGCGTGCAACAAGTGAACCAATATCTGTCCAAGGAAGCTCATCTCCAACAACTTCCTCATTTGCCCATGTGGAGGTTTCTCAGTCTGCCCCGGTCAAAGGCCTGGCCACTTCGAAATAAGTCCTGGCGTCGCAGCTGTGGTGGCATCATCAGTCTTCACTTCAAAGAAGACTGATGCTAAAATTCACCGATTCATTGATTCCAAGGGCAAATGGGACCATTGCGATCATCTTGTCCGACCCGCTGTACAGCACAGGCCAGAGACCTGCTCCACAATAATCCCTAGAACACAGCTTTTAAAAAAAACCCAGCCAGTCGTGATTTTAAAATTGTCAGCGATGGTGAATCCACCACAACACTTGTTAAATTGTTCCACTGGTTAATCACTCCCACTGTTAAAAATTGATTCCGTATTTCCAGTCTGAATTTGTCTAGCTTCATCTTCCAGCCATTGGATCGAGTTATGCTTCTCTCTGCTAGATTGAAGAGCCCATTATTAAATATTTGTTCCCCATGTAGATACTCATAGACTGTGATCAAGTCACCCCTTAACCTTCTCTTTGTTCAGCTAAATAGTTTGAGCTCCCTGAGTCTCTCACTATCAGGCAGGTTTTCTAATCCTTTAATCATTCTCATGGCTCTTCTCTGAACCCTCTCCAATTTACCACCATCCTTGTTTAGCGCCAGTTGATATTACACCCAAAACCATGCCATCCACAGGCATTATAGCCAGCATGCCAACCTGCAACTGATGGGTGATTTGCACAAATTTCTTGGGCAGCCAAATTTTCAGGAGCGTGTGTGCAGCTCTTGTCTTATGGCTGCTAAATAGATTTTGTCGGATCCACAAAGACTGGAGAGAGGTCTATGTTTGGTTCCCTCTATTTTCCCAAATTTAGGAACACAGGAAGTACCATGTTGAATAAGTTTCAGAGTAACAGCCGTGTTAGTCTGTATTAGCAAAAAGAAAAGGAGTACTTGTGGCACCTTAGAGACTAACCAATTTATTTGAGCATAAGCTTTCGTGAGCTACAGCTCACTTCATCGGATGCTTATGCTCAAATAAATCGGTTAGTCTCTAAGGTGCCACAAGTACTCCTTTTCATGTTGAATAAGGCCAGGAGTCCATCTAATCCAGTGTCCTGTCTCTGACCACGTCCAGCATCTGCTGCTTCAGAGGATGGGGAGAGAAACCCTGCAGCAATGGAATAACCTGTTCCTCAAGGCAGGGACACCCCCAGAATTTCTTTACAAGATAGGCACAACTGCACCCCCTCATGGCTCCCCCCCCCCACAGGGTTCCCCGCCACCCTTCTCCTAAATACCTTCCTGCGCAGGTGCTCACCACAGCTCCCTGTACTTGTAGCAGGTCTTGAGGCTGTTGCTGAGCAAGTCCTGCAGGCAGAGCAGAGGGGACAGCGGCTGCTGGGAAGCAGAGTTAGGCCGAGCAGGCCCCCAGTTGGTGCTGGAGCCAGCCCCAAGGCACCAGCAAGGAGGAGCAGAGACGGCCTTCCCACTGCCCACTCAAGGTTGGCCATGTTGCTTTTTCCCACTGCCGTTAGGCTGGGTCCCACACCAGGCTCCCACACCTCCCCACTTCCAGCAGCCCATGACCTGGGCGCCCCTGCCAGTGGTATGCACTGTGCATGACATGCATACAGCTCAGGCTCCACTGCCCCAGGCTAGGTCCTTCCTGACCCCCAACGGCAAGAGAGAGGCTTGTGCCCTGAAGCACAAGGGTTTATTTCCCTTCCAAAACTTACTTGTTTTTAATATAAACTAGGGATGGCCATGTTATCCACATAAAATAGCTAATCCCATTTTAAAATCCACCATAGCTCTTGGCCGCACTGCTATCATGAGGCAATGAGTTCTGCAGGCTGATGGTGTGCTTTGCAGAAAAGCATTCTTTTCTAGCGGATTTGAATTTGCCACTTTTCCATTTCATTGGAAGATTCATCAGAATTAACAACAAACAGTGGGAATAAAAGGGCGGGGGTGGATGGGAACTGGGGGAAAGATCCTGTCCTAAAAGCCATTCTATGGTTCTAGAAGGAGTGTCAAGCTATTTAGTGTTTTTCTTAAAGCCCCAGATTCTGGAGTCAGGTGATTTCATGAGAATCTCAGCTTCCATTTTAAAAAAATGTGCTAGCCCTCATGATTGCCATGAAAAGCTTGGAAATATGACATGAGTGCACTCTGCAGGCCCAGCTACCAGAAGCTGGGAGGCAAGCAAAAAGAAACCAAAAAGTATTATTAGTAAAAGAAAAAAAAACATGAAGTTTAAGCCACCCTTGTGTTTTTGAGGGGCCTGAGTCATGCGTTGCAGTTGGCGAAATTGTAGCGGTCCCACCTGGCCTTAAAAGTCTATGCCTGTATGAAATCCACATTGCTCTTTATGCTGAATGGGCATGTATGGGGTTAAAAGGAAGATGCGATTAACACAGTGTGACTTGGAACAGCCTTCCAAGGGCCCGCAGGCTGGAATGAAACAAAACAAAACCAAGCAATGAGAAAAACAAGTTTGGTTTCCAAATAAACAAGTCTCCGCTCCCCTCAGGTACGGGGCTCGTTCAATTCATTTCAGCTCATCTGCCAAACACTACGCCATGTGGAGCCGGTTACTGTCTTTGCAAGCATTCATGCAAAGCTTCAGGCCAAAAGGAAGGCTAAGGTCAACTCCACCCCCAACCCCCCCAACACACACCCCTCCCTCTGACCCCACCCTCCAAATAACATACACTTTCCCGCTGGCTTGAGCTCTGTGTCTGGCTTTGAGTTTGGGCCTAATTCCCTGCAGTTAGGTACAGCGTGTTTGTGTTTGCAGCAGCATTCACTTGGCAGAAGGGCTGGCAGGGGGAGGAGATTGGGGTGACAGCTGTTCACTAGCCAGTGCTCCCTGATGAGAGTGTTATTGGAACGGGGGCCTGGCCAGGTTCCACTTCGGATAATTGCATTCTGCCCTCGTAAAATTCCCCTTGCCACGTTTAATTGGACACAGTGTTCCTGCGTCATGCCCTGTTCTAATCCGTTGTGTCGTGTGGCTGGGCTCTGTTCACGTTTTGTTTTGATTCAAATTGTTGCTACCTTAACTCTGGGCTGTTAAATTCCTTCTGCACTCCTTCCTAGGGGTGGCTGCATTTCTGAGGTGAAGTGAGGCGATGCCTGTAAGGAGAGGGCCAAATTCTGTCTTTGGGGAGGTGCCTAGATCTCCCATTGAAGTCAACCTGAGATCAGAGTTTGGCCAACGAACTGGAAAATGTTTTGGGGGATTCCCTCGGCATGGAAGATCTTCTATAAATATAAAATTTATTTTTACTTCTGCTTTTATTGAACCAATTGATTAAGGGTGAAATTCAGCCCTGTACAGATGAGACACTACACCTATCTGCTGCTTGCTTGCTCGCTCAATGGGCGTAAAACTCAGATTGCACTCACTTGTGACTCGAGCAAACTCTCATCCGGCGTTGGTAGAATTTAGGTGCTGTACGGGCTTTGTGCCGGCCCTCCGCAGAGGTTGAATCTCACTGTGAGACTGTAATTTCAAGTAGTCACTAGTAGGGCTGTGTGATTGGTCATCTACATCACCTGGCATTGTCCCTGCTCCCTGACGGGATGACTCCCAACCCCCAAAAGCGCTTTCACGTTGGTTACATGAACAGTCCCACCATGGGTCATGCGCCATTGGCATGCACACTAGCGAAATGGTCTCGTAAAGAAAATTCTGAAAATGCAGATGGTGGGAGAAAGCTGGGATCGAATTGGGGTTCAAAGAAAGATGGTGCTTTTCCAAACCTCCACCCACTTTGAGACACCAAAATGAGACGCTACTCTCAGGCGAGTGCACAGATGTTGATCATAGGATTGTGTGTTTTGTCTGGGCATGGCTCACTGGGGTTTCGATACACCCATGGGTTCTTTGAGCTTTGCTTCGCCCACAGCGGGGTTCGCATGCCCTGCTTTGCTCCTGGACGGTGGGAAAATAATAAATGGTGGTAACCCCCATGCACCATCCCCTTGTGGTAACAAAATGAGCAGAATAGATTGCATAGATCTTCGTAATATATTTCTACTGCCTTCTTCCATGCTGTGATCAGCAGAGAGAGACAGTTAACCAAGTACCATCACTGGCCTCTGAATGAGCATTGCACTGACATGAATGGGGCAGGCCGCACTTTGTTTCAGGCTGTCTGCAGACTCAGGCAGACCTCCCTGCCGCACTTACATCATTCCAGACTTACATCTTCATCTTCTTTTTTTAATAATAATAAAAGCTGAGATTCTGGGACTTGGTTGCAAAGTCCATTGAAATCAAGGGAAAGGTGCTCATTGCTTTAATTTGGATCAAGCCTCTGGAGGACAAGAAGAGAGACCCACAGGGGATCCTGAGCAAATCACCTCACCTCTCTGTGCCTCAGTTTCCCCCTTGTCTATTTAGCTGTTAAGTTGGGATGTCAAGCGATTAAAAAAATTAATCATGATTAATTGCATGATTAATCGCACTGTTAAACAATAATAGAATACCATTCATTTAAATATTTTTGGATGATTTGTACATTTGCAAATATACTGATTTCAATTAAAACACAGAAGACAAAGTGTACAGTGCTCACTTAATATTTATTTTGGATTACAAGTATTTGCACTGTAAAAAAAACCAAAAGAAATAGTATTTTGCAATTCACCTAATACAAGTACTGTAGTGCAATCTCTTGATCATGAAAGTTGAACTTACAACTTGATTTAGTTGGGGATTCGTCCTGCTTTGAGCAGGGGGCTGGACTAGATGACCTCCTGAGGTCCCTTCCAACCCTGATATTCTATGATTCTACAAATGCAGAATTATGTGCAAGATAAACTGCATTCAAAAATAAAACTATGTAAGAGCCTGTAAGTCCACTCAGTCCTACTTCTTGTTCAACCAATTGCTCAGACAAACAAGTTTGTTTACATTTGCAGGCAATAATGTTGCCTGCTTTTTGTTTACAATGTCACCTGAAAGCGAGAACAGGCATTCGCATGGCACTGTCTTAGCCAGCGTTGCAGGATATTTACGTGCCAGATGTGCTGAAGATTCATATGTCCCTTCATGCTTCAACCACCATTCCAGGGCACATGCGTCCATGCTGATGACGGGTTCTGCTCAATAACAATCCAAAGCAGTGCGGACCGACACATGTTCATTTTCATTATCTGAGTCAGATGCCACCAGCAGAAGGTTGCTTTTGTTTTTTGGTGGTTCGGGTTCTGAAGTTGTCGCATCAGAGTGTTGCTCTTTTAAGCGTTCTGAAAGCCTGCTCCACACCCTATCCCGATCAGATTTTGGAAGACACTTCAGATTCTTAAACCTTGGGTCGAGTGCTGTAGTTATCTTTAGAAATCTCACATTGGTATCTTCTTTGCATTTTGTCAAATCTGCAGTGAAAGTGTTCTTAAAATGAATCACATGTGCTGGGTCATCATCTGAGACTGCTATAACATGAACTATATGGCAGAATGCAGGTAAAACAGAGATGGGGACATACAGTTCTCCCCCAAGGAGTTCAGTCACAAATTTAATTAACACATTTTTTTAACAAGCGTCATCAGCATGGAAGAATGTCCTCTGGAATGGTGGCCGAAGCACAAAGGGGAACATGAATGTTTAACATATCTGACACGTAAATACCTTGCAATGCTGGCTACAAAAGTCAGAGCGTTCCCAGCAGATCGAGGGAAGTGATTATTCCCCTCTATTCGGTATTGGTGAGGCCACATCTGGAGTATTGTGTCCAGTTTTGGGCCCCCCACTACAGAAAGGATGTGGACACCCCAACCCCCTGCCCCAGCCCAGAGCCCGCACCCCACACCCAAACTCCCTCCCAGAGCCTGAGCCCTCTCCCCCGCCCACACACACAAACCTCTTGCCCCAGCCCAGAGCCCAGACCCTGCACCCAAATTCCCTCCCAGAGCCCGGCCCCCTCACCCCTCCCACACCCAAACTTCCTCCCAGAGCCTGAGCCTTACACCCCTTCCAGCACCCCAACCCCCTGCCCCAATCAAGGTACCTCACTATATTTTCATTTACTTCCTTTTACTTATAATATAGGAAGAGGATGAAGAAAAAAAGAATGAAAAATGGCGGGGGGTGGGGGTGGGAGATAAGAGAGAATGTTCTTTTTCTTGGCTGGGTCCCGAGGGGGGGGGGGGGGGCAAAAAAGGAAGCTGCGCACAGGGCCCCACTAACCCTAAATCCACCACTGCCCAGTGGGCAGGTTACCAGCCCAAGCCACAGCAGCACCGAACGCGAGCAAAAGGGTTTGTGTGTGGACGGGAGGGGAATTGCGGCAACACCCACGCCAGAGCCCAAATTAGCTCTGCAGTGAAGTCACACCTTAATTACACCCGGGGCAAACTAGGATCAGGGCAGCAGAACAATGACCGTCCCGGGGTCCGAACACAGCTCAGCCAGGCTGGGGTGTCCTGCTCAGAGACGCTCAGCATTTCCGAGGGCTCAGTCATGCCGGTTGGGCACTGGCCTGCATTCGGGCGGGTGCTCCTGAGTATTGGCCCACAATGGAGCTGGTCCCATTGGGTTCTGGCCCCTGTGAGCTGCCCCGTCACAGCCAGGGGCTTGTTCTCTTTAGGAGGCACACCAGAGCTCCCAGCTGTGTAAAGGACGGTGCCCATTCCTCTACCCCAGTAGGGGACCCGCCGCGCTCCCCTCTCTGTGGCCTACCAGCGCCACTGTGCCATCCCTGCCCATGCTGGAATGCCTGGCACGGGAGAGGCCAGCGTGGCTGTCTGCAGCAGGGCAGTGCAAGGGCGCTGGCTCCTTGTGCCCTCTCCCGTGAGCACATCTGTGCCTGGGCCGGCCTGAGGCATGAGTAATGGCTGAGTAAGGCTCTCCGGATTTGATGCAGGGCGCGGAGCCGGTGAAGTCCCCGAGTTCGAATCCTGTGCTGCAGCCAAGGGCAGTGACTTTGGAGACAGTCCCCACCAGCAGATCGGAGGTGACAGCACTTGCTCAGCTGGTGGGGATAATTAATGCCGGAGTGGTGCTTTGGCAAACGAAAGTGCTGTGGATTAGGCCGGTGAGTCAAAGCCCTCTAATGGTATTAACTCGCTAAGCCTCGCGAGCTGCCTGGGTAGCAGCTACCGCTGAGGGCGGGGTGATGCGGAAACTCAGGCGGGGAGATGAAATGACTTGCTCAAGGCCATTGATAGGATCAGCCCTGGCATAGGGACTGGCTCATGTGACTGTGCCATGGAATCCTTTTGACAAGGCATTTTTCTTTTAAAGCCATGGGAAAGGACACGGCCCCGTGCATACGACACCAAATTGGGACTCAGGCAACTTGGATTCTCTTCCTAACTCTGCCACTGGGGGGAGGGCGGGTTTCCTGAGCAAGTCACCTCACTGCTCTGTGCTTCAGTTTCCCCTTTGTCTCTTTAGCTGTTACGCTTTTGGGGGCAGTGACTCACTCTTACTACAGAACTTAGCACAATGGGGCCCTGATCTTGGTTGGCCTTTCTAGGCATTGAGGTAACACTAATAATAATAGTGAATAATGTCTCGTTCCCATGTGGAGTTAATGGGTGACACCCAGCAACAGATTAGCCACTGGGCCAATGGGGCCCGTGCCCAGGGGTCCCAGTCAATTGGGAGGCTCTGGAAAAATGGGCAACCCTGTGCCCCGACTCGCTCAGTGCTCTTGCTAGGGAGCGGGGCAAGCCCCCATGCCCCAACCCTGCTCCCAGGCAGGAGCATCAGCGAGGTGGGGAGGAAGGAACTGCAGGCAGAGGGGGTGGGGCGGGACCCTCACTTGCTCTGTCCCAGGGCCCCACAAACCCCTAATCTGCCTCTGGTGATATCTGCTCACGAGGGGTGTCTTCAGGGCCACACACCTCAGCGCAGCTGCTGGGGAGACGTGGGAGGCCCTGGTAATGCTACGTGGGCCCTCGCCTCATGTCAAGGCAGAGGATTTAGGATCGCCCGGAGGGAGGCGGTGTCACAAAGCACCGGGATGTGAAGATAATAAATAATGTGGAGGTGTGTGTGAAAATCGAGGGGATGCAGGAATCTGGCCAGGAACACAAGACTGTGCTGAAAGGGGCGTGGAGGGCACAGGTTGTTAGAGTAGGCGGCATGGTGATGAAAACGGCCTCTCACAGTTTGGCAACCCCCCAGGTAAGCTGGGGTGGGGCACATGGGACAGGGCAGGGGAGAGCAGCTCCGTGCGGAGAAATGTAGGGCCGTGTGACAAAGAGGATGGAGCACCAGAACCAAGCGGGAGGGGGGGAGCGGGCTGGTGCTCCCTGTCTGAGCGTGGATGCTCTTTAGCGTCTTATTATTTATACAACACCACAGGTGAGCTGTCAGAGCACATCCGCTTCTCCAGCTCGCGGGGCAACAGCACGGGCCCACCCTGCCTCTGACTGCGGCACAGCGATAAGCCGGGAAGCCCTTTGGAGGGCAACAGTGGATTGCAAAAGAGGGTGAGGCTTAATGGAGCAGAGAAGGTCACAGCAGCGTGACCAGAGAGCAAGTGTGAAAAAGCAGGACTGGGGATGGGGGGATAATAGGTGCCTATATAAGGAAAGCCCCGAATATCAGCACTGTCCCTACAAAATTGGGACATTTGGTCACCCTAGGTGACAGTAATCCTGTGACAGAGTGGGCTGAGTCTACATCAAAGTGTAACCTCCATTTTGTCTTGCAGCCTCCATCTTGTGTGGTGCTGAACCCATATCGAACCTTGCCTAATACAATGAGGTATTCCAGGTAGCTGCCCTGCCCAGGAAAGACTCCCCAGGGACAGACTGTCATCACAAAGCGGTCTGGAGCTACCAGCTTTGCTTGGCTCTCAACCACTGGCCCAAATGCATAGAATCATAGAATATTTGGTGTTGGAAGAGACCTCAGGAGGTCATCTAGTCCAACCGCCTGCTCAAAGCAGGGCCAATACCAACTAAATCATCCCAGCCAGGGCTTTGTCACGCCGGGCCTTAAAAACCACTAAGGATGGAGATTCCACCATCTCCCTAGGTGACCCATTCCAGGGCTTCACCACCCTCCTAGTGAAATAGTGTTTCCTAATATCCAACCTAGACCTCCCCCACTGCAACCTGAGACCATTGCTCCTTGTTCTGTCATCTGCCACCACTGAGAACAGCTGAGCTCCATCCTCTTTGGGACCCCCCTTCAGGTAGTTGAAGGCTGCCATCAAATCCCCCCTCACTCTCCTCTTCTGCAGACTAAATAAGCCCAGTTCCCTCAGCCTCTCCTCATAAATCATGTGCCCCAGCCCCCTGATCATTTTCATTGCCCTCCGCTGGACTCTCTCCAATTTGTCCACATCCGTTCTGTAGTGGGGGGACCAAACAGGACACAATACTCCAGCTGTGGCCTCACCAGTGCCAAATAGAGGGGACTAATCCATGGGACAAAATTGCATGCGACAATGGACTTGCTACACAGGGGAGTCAGCATCTGCAGCATCTCAGCCCGGGGACATGGCTAAAGGGGACACAGACTGTGCTCAAGAGGGGTTGCTTCCCTGCGGACCATTGCCATCAGGCTAGACGAAATGGCTGGCGAGAGAAGAGGCAGGAGGGGCTCTGCCTAGCCAGAAACATTGACAAGACTGCACCTCCACAGTGAGAGCTCAGACTGAGGACAGAGGGCTGTGACGTTGCACTCCATATGCTTTATAAAAATATGTTTGTAAGTGTGAAAATGATGTAACTGGTATATGCTTTGTGTCCACGTGTCTGGCCATAAACTCTGCGAATCTCTAACTGTTGCACTCAGGATTCCTAAAGGGGGATTCCAGTCCTGGGGAAAGCAACCCACTGTGCTGAGTGCTCTGTTGGGAGCCAGAAAGTCCTGTGATCCAACTACAGCTCTGACACTGCCACCCTCTCTGGCCTTGGGCATGTCACTTAAACTCTTCCTTTCCTTTTCCTTCTGCAAAGGCAGGCAAATAATATTTCTTTACCCACTTTCGCAGAAGTGTGGTCTAGCAGTAAGTGCACAGCAGATGCAGGCTTTATTCTGGGCTCTGCCGTTGATTTTTTTGCATAGCCTCGGGCAACTCACTTAATCTCACTACAGCAAACTGTGCTCTTGGCTGCGCAGCCATAACCACAGTGGCCTGAATTCAGCCCTGGTATAGCGAGTTGCCGCTGCCACTGAAGTCCATGGGAGTGTTCCCCTCCAATGCTGAGGCTGAGTTTAACCCAGTGTGCTTAGTGGGATTGCACAGGGTATAATGGACAGTCTGGGGTTAAACAGGGATATTGCTCAGGGATATAACCAGTGAAGCTCCTTGGCCATCCATGGATGAAAGGTGCAATAGCAAAAGGGCTGTGAGGCGCAGCTGGTTAATACTTGCAAGTGCTTTGAAGCCAGGACGTGATGTGCAAGCATTGACCCTTGCAAGGGATGTGATTTGTGCCCCTAAACTGTCTGGAATTATAGAATCACAGAATATCAGGGTTGGAAGGGACCTCAGGAGGTCATCTAGTCCAACCCCCTGCTCAAAGCAGGACCAATCCCCAACTAAATCATCCCAGCCAGGGCTTTGTCAAGCCTGACCTTAAAAACTTCTAAGGAAGGAGATTCCACCACCTCCCTAGGTAACCCATTCCGTTAGTGCTTCATCACCCTCCTAGTGAAAAAGTTTTTCCTAATATCCAACCTAAACCTCCCCCACTGCAACTTGAGACCATTGCTCCTCATTCTGTCATCTGCTACCACTGAGAACAGTCTAGAGCCATCCTCTTTGGAACCCCCTTTCAGGTAGTTGAAAGCAGCTATCAAATCCCCCCTCATTCTTCTCTTCCGCAGACTAAACAATCCCAGTTCCCTCAGCCTCTCCTCATAAATCATGTGTTCCAGTCCCCTAATCATTTCTGTTGCCCTTCGCTGGACATTTTTCAATATTTCCACATCCTTCTTGTAGTGTGGGGCCCGAAACTGGATACAGTACTCCAGATGAGGCCTCACCAATGTCAAATAGAGGGGAACGATCACAGCCCTCGATCTGCTGGCAGTACCCCTACTTATACAGCCCAAAATGCCATTGGCCTTCTTGGCAACAAGGGCACACTGTTGACTCATATCCAGCTTCTCATCCACAGTACCCCTAGGTCCTTTTCTGCAGAACTGCTGCCGAGCCATTCGGTCCCTAGCCTGTAGCGGTGCATGGGATTCTTCCGTCCTAAGTGCAGGACTCTGCACTTGTCCTTGTTGAACCTCATCAGATTTCTTTTGGCCCCCGACGACCACCACCACCAGCCTCCTTCTCTTGGGAGCGGTGGTCATGGAACCCCCATACCTAGGACAGTGCATCTCATGCCTTCCAATCGGCAGAGTCTCCTTCTGTTCCCTTCCCTCAGACGTATCATCTAGTCCACTCTCTACATTAGTACCTGTGGAGAGAACATGAAAACGGTTGCTTACCTGTATCTGCATAGCTGGTACATGGACGCTCCCCTTTCTTCTTCTGGAGGTCACATGCTGCCAAATTTCTTCACCGTTCTTCTGTCCCTGCTGCACGGCCTGCTCTGAATCTTCAGAACATTGTGTCCGTAGAAGCATATCCTGACGTCTGTCCAGGAAATCTTCAGTTTCTCTTATGCAACGCAGGGTCAATACTTGTTGCTCCAGACCTTGAACCTTCTCTTCCAATATGGAGACCAGCTTGCACTTTGTACAGACAAAGTCGCTTCTGTCCTGTGGAAGAAAGACAAACCTGGCACATCCAGTGCAGGTCACAACAGCTGAACACTCCACATCCATATTACTTTTCTTCTACGAGCTTCCTCAGGAGTTGTAGTAACTACTCAGAGAAGCCAGCAAGATGTAAGCCTCAGTGGGCTCTCCCCAGGCGAACTCCTAGGCAAACTCCCTCTGCTAGCGTCTCTGCTGTTTGCCGCTCAGCTGGTTCACAGCTGACTGGCTTTTTAGAACAGTCAGGCCCCCTCAAGGCTCACCTGGAACAAAGCACTCCCAATTCACACTTTTCAAACAACCGATCAAGCACATGGTCAAACTGTCAAACTGTCCCCACAACAGACACTCAGATACTCACCAACACAGCCTCCCTAATGCAGCCCTTAGCGTACCTCCTCTCAGACAGATCCCAGGCAAACTCCCTCTGTTAGCCTCTCTCCTGGAGCTCCTGTTCATTCCCTTCTCTGGCTCCTGCTGCTGCTCATTCCCTCTTACGGTGCTCAGCACCGCTCAGGATTGGGGGGTTCATCAAAGCACTTAGAGCATGTGCTTAAAGCCATCCACGTTCAGCCAAGCACTGAGCTTCGGGCCCATGACTGTCAATAAGGCATATGGCTTGTGCTTAAAGTCAAGCACCTTAATTGTTTGGCTGAATAGGGAGGGTTTGGCAAAATATGGCCTCAGACTGCAGCAGGGGCTGTTTAGTTCAGGTGGTAAGAAAAGTTATCAGTAGGAGCCGTTCCATTGACTTTAACATGAGGGGGGTTGGACCTTAAAAACATAAGAACGGCCATACTGTGTCAGACCAAAGGTCCACCAAGCTCCGTATCTTGTCTTCCGACAGTGGCCAGTGCTAGGTACTTATCAGAACAGCTCGAGGCAACAGGACAAGCTGCCAAGGGAAGTGTCAGAAGAGACACGAGGAGAGATGAGTTGTACCAAGTCCTTAGAGCCTCTGACAACACCTAGGCTCTAGGCTAGGTTCATGTCCAGATGTATGACTAAGGCCCAGGTCTAGAACAGATGCTCACCTTGGTTCAGGGATAATAAATTCATTCCCGCCTGATGCCATGTCTTACCGTTCTGCTTATAAAGTGCCATGCCTGGCTGTGGTATTAGATGAGGGAATAACAATAGAAATAACAATCGTGGGTCAGGTGCCCATGGCAGAAGGAGAGCTCAGCCTTTACCTACCTGGGACCCCCAAACCATCTCTTTTCTCCTCCCAGGAGCATGCCCCCCTGAATCTTTTGTGAACATGTGATGCCATCATCCTGACCCCACCCCAGGATTGAACTGGGGACCTCCAGCACTAAAAGCATAAGTTGCGCCAACTTGAGCTAAAGAACCAGTCTAGTGACTGATCAGAGACTCATATGCTCTGGGGACCAGGCACAGCAAAGGAGTGGTTAGACACTAAACGCCAAGTATGCTGAATTTAAATAAAACGTTTCTGGTGTCTATGATTCAGCATGTTGGGGTTTAATCGTCTGACTCAGAGCACAGGATTCTGAGATCGGATTTTGGGATATGCCGCCATGGGAATTGCTTTCTTCAGCTTTGTTACCTCCCCACAGTTGCACGGCCCACTCATGACTAAGGTAGCGACAGCCGAAGGAAATTGGAAAAAAATTCCACCTTCAGAGCCCACCTCTTTGCAACAGCCAGCCCCAGAGAACCCAAGAAGGAGGAGAAATGGCAGGGCACATCCCACGTGTCAAACAGGAGCTGGGTGAAGAAAGCATGGATGCCCCACCAATAGCAGGCCCACCTGGCATTACATACACTTGCTTCTACAGCAAGATGTTCTTTAGCGATGCAGCCAGGCTCCCTCCTGCTGTTCTAAGGACCCCTCACCCTTCATGTCTCTACACTGGGAAGACAGCACAGCAAAGCACTCAGGTGAAGCTGAAGGGAAGAATCAAGCGTTGCAAAGCAACAATTCCCATGCAAGGCATGGCAAATCGGACACCATGGGTGGAAGACACTGAGAACACCCCCCATCCCACAAACACACCCTTCTGAGGGGAGCAAAGCAAGTTGAACAGGAGCGCAGTTGGTGGCAACCCTCCAGAAAGTAGCTCCGTACTCTGCTTTAACCCTGAAAACTTTTGTCTTTTATGAGGGTTAGGCACCTAAATACCATTGTGGATCTGGGCTTCGGCCCCTGAAAAGTGTCCCAGTAGGTAGGGCAGTCATGCTTCCCTGCTCCTGTCCCTACAAGAGACCCTGGCACCATTGAAGCCCATGGGAATTTTGCCACTGGAACCAGGATCGCACCCCCCAATCTGTTTCAACTTTCTGACTTCCCTCAACTGCTCTCGCAAGAGCCCTCGCCAACCCCTCTTCCAGTGCCAACACCTGGCGCTTGACCTTGACGCCTTGCACAATGCAGTGATGTGGTGCCACTTCAAAACGTGGCAGCCTCGTGGAAATCGAAAAGGTGGGAGCGGTGCCACACAAACTGAATTAAGTAGCAACCCCCACGGGCCCGCTCCCCCCCCCCAGTTTTAGAAAAGGACAAAGTTCCCCCAATGTTAGCGGCATGGAGAAATAAAGGCCAGGAAAGCCTTTCAATGGGGAAAAACTGACCCGGTGGCATTGTACTGGGATCGAGCAGAGTTTATCGGGTGTGTTTAGAGTTTATTTTGGAATCTGAGCCCACTAAACACACAGGTTTGCCGGTTTGGAACTGGTACTGTGCTCGGGAACTGAGTTAAAGCTACACAACGCCCCTCCCCCCCTCCGGGCTAGATGCACAAAGAAACGAAGGTGTGGCAAGGCTGAGGCGCCTAGGGACCAGGGGCGGCTCTACCGATTTTGCCGCCCCAAGCAGTCGCCGCCAATTGGCCGCCGCGCCCGGAAGAGCCGTGGAGCTGCTGCCGAATGGCTGCCGAGGGACAGGGACGGCCGCCCCATTCTGAATGCTGCCCCAAGCACCTGCTTGGAAAGCTGGTGCCTGGAGCCGGCCCTGCTAGGAACTCATGGGATTCACAAAGCCTGAGTTAGGCCGCCTGTACAATGAATTGGGATCCACAAAAGGCCACGCCCTCACTCCTGTGTTGGAGATCGGCGCCTCCTTCAGCTGGAGATTCCCGGAGGCAAACCCGCTCTTGGAGTTAGGGGCTTAGGCCATTTTTGCAAGATGCTAGAGCGGGAAGAGCTCCCTCGTTGCTTTTAGCCCCGTGGTTAGAATCCTCACCCGGGATGGGGAGACCCCCAAATTTAATTCCCTCCCGCCCGACTCTGCCTGAAGGGATTTGACCAGTGATCAGCCATCTGACAAGCAAGTACCTTAACCACTGAGCTATGGGCTATTCTGTTAGGACAGGCCCTCAGTCACTCCGGCTGATGCTGTTCCACTGTGGCTCAGGAAGGACAGACTCCCAGGGCCAGAGAAAACAAGCATACGGATGATTCTGTAGCCCACTGGTTAGCGCACTCACCTGGGAGCTGCGCAAACTGGGGTCCAGTCCCCTCGCTCAGATGGCTCGTGATTTCTTCACAGTGGAACGGCTGCAACAGGAGAGATTTAGGGAGAGCCTATGCCAGAATTTTAGTGAGAGCCTACTACACCAGAATATCCCATAGCCCAAGTCTCCTCTGGCTCCAATCCCTTCATTCCTAAAGGATCCCAAAGCACTTCACAGGCAGTTGGTAGCTACAGGGGGTCTTCTCACCTACTGCCACTTCTGGGGTGAATCATAACAGCTGTTCCATTACAGCCAGGGGGCAGGTAATGAGTCATTTCTCCAGTAGAAACTGCAATACAGAATTTAAGGTAGGCGGGACTGTAATTACCTGCCTTGGAATTTGTCCAGGACAGTAGGTTAACTTGCAAAAAAACCAAATGCCATGGGGTCTTTATTTGACCATGTGCGCTGGAGGGGAGAGGGACGCTGCACCGTCCCTTACTTGTCTGAGTGCCTCTGACAGAGTCCAAGAGCAACCTTGGCTTACAAACTCTGCCCCGGAGCTTTCCTCCCGCTCCATGACTCAGGTGGGTGGAGGCTGGGCGGCACGCCCCTGCTGGGGAAGCTGCTGCCTGTGGGGAGGGCATATCCAGGGCCTGACAAAACATTTTACCCCACTGACGTGCAATCGTCTTTTGAAACCAGGACAGGGAAACTGCCTGCCACCTGTCCTCCATTTCACAATCCGGGGTTAGCCTGAACAATAACCTCTGCACCCCGCGCTGGGCCAGCGGCATCCTGCTCCCTGACTCAGAGAACAGATGACGCCTCCCTGCGACTTGCCCACTTCCCTGTGGCTACGCTGGGTGGCTGCAATGCGCTGCCTTTGAAGGCCACGGGAAGCTTCACACAGAGCATGAGAAGCTTGGATGAGTGAGAGCGCCGTTGGTCTGAACCGGCCGCCAGCTCGCTTCTGCGTGGACATTCAAGGCGTGACACCTCCACGCTCCATGCTGCAGCTGCCTTAGAAACCCCTGCCCAACAGCTATGCTGGGCAGGAATGCTGCTGCTGTCCCGGGAGGGGCATTCATGGAAAAGACGTACTTAGATACACACAGCCACCCCCCTGCCCCTCACAACATTTTTAAGGCATGTCTCCTAACACCTCCCCTGTGGTTAGGGCAGTACTAGCCTCCCCATTTCACAGACGGGGAACTGACGCCAAGAGAGGCTAAGGCCCCATCTTCCAAGGTATTTAAGCAATTAACTCCCATTGACTTCAACAGGATTTAGGCACCTAAAGACCTCCAAGGATCTGGGCCTACACCACTGGTCTTAGGACACACAAGGAGCCTGTAGCAAAGCTGGGGAATGAACTGGGGTCTCCCAGGTGCCACTGGCCATTGTTGCTCTCTGGGTGTTAGCAGTGACTGGCCTCACTGAAATCTAACTCAGCCTACCCCTGGCCATTTCAGAGCAGCTCTTTGTTCAGGTTTTTTATTGACAGGTATCCCCTTGGGCAGTCTCCATTATCACTGCCCCTTGACATTCATGTAATTCAACCAGCGTCCTCATGTAAAGGCTCCCACAGCTGGGGTTATATCCAGGCCTTTCAGCACCAAAGCAAAGCACTTCATCTACTTGAGCTGCAGGAGTGACTCCAGTAACTGGCAGGAGTAGGAGTCTCTTTACCACTTTGTGGGCCAGGCCGTGTAGGAGACACCATGCCAGACGAGTATGCCTGCAAAGAAGGTTTATGGCCTTACCATACATATGTCCCATACATAAGTGCTTAGATACCATTAGGTTAGACATTATATAAAATAACCTAACATCTAGAGATATTAAGAAAGAGAGGTTTTTAAGGCCCGGCTTGAGAAAGCCCTGGCTGGGATGATTTAGTTGGGGATTGGTCCTGCTTTGAGCAGGGGATTGGACTAGATGACCTCCTGAGGTCTCTTCCAACCCTAATCTTCTACGCTTCTATGATTAAACAATCATTCCCCTAGTTCTTCAGCCCATCTGTCCTTTCTGATTGGTGAAATTATACAACAGAAGAGAGAGGTCTTTGACCAACTCAAAAGGACCAATGATCTTGAGGTTCAGTCACTTGGCTGGGTCTCTGAAGAACTGGGTTTAATTCCTGAATCTTCCTCAGACAAAGCGTGTGAACTTGGACAAATCACTCAGTTTTTCTGTAACTCAGTTTCCCAGCCTATAAATTGGGGATAAAGCATCCCTACTTCAAAGGACTGTTGGGAGGATTAATTTAATTAATGTTTGTGCGGCCCTCAGATGCTACCGTGCTGGGGAGCACAGAACTACCCAGATAGCTAAATATACAGTGCATGACTTTAACCAAAAGGGGTTTTATTAGTTTCTTTGGCTGTCGTGAGAAGTTCTGCCAGAAAAATCAGCATGCTGATTCTTATTGCTGGCAGCGTCTCTGCTTCAGGGGCCATTGGGATAGCACATCAGCTTTACCATGCTCTTCTAAAGCCCTGTCCCATACTTACAGAAGTATGCCAGTAAGGGCTACCCACAGGGGTAATTACCCAGGGTTCTGGGCGGGTTTGTACTGTCTTGCTTCATAGAACCATAGGGTTAGACCGCAAGGGCCGTCTAGTCTAAACCTCTTCACTGTTGTGGGACCTGAGCTAGCAAGATTAAAGCTGGCTGGAGTACATCAACTCAAGCTGCAATCACACCCTGTGACTGCAGTTTAGTCTTACCTGAAAATAATTTCTTAGTCTTGAGAAAAGAAGACCGAGGGGGGGACCTGATAGTCTTCAAATATGTCAAGGGCTGTTATAAAGAGGAAGGGGATCATTTGTTCTCCGTGGCCACTGAAGGTAGGACAAGAAGTCATGGGCTTAATCTGCAGCTAGGGAGAGTTAGGTTGGATATTAGGAAAAACTTTCTAATTCTAAGGGTAGATAAAGCTCTGGAATAGACTTCCAAGGGAGGCTGCGGAATCCCCAACACTGGAGGTTTTTAAGAACAGGTAGGACAAACACCTGTCAGGAAAAGCCTAGGTTTACCTGGTCCTGGCTCAGCACAGAGGGCTGGACTAAATGACCTCTCGAGATCCCTTCCAGCCCGACATTTCTATGATTCTATGAGTAAGATGGAGCTCATGTCTACAGCTTGGTTGCCACTAGAAGTGGATGCTGCTTGCAAAGGGATCAGCCATTATCTGGCCCTGAGAAATTAACCTCACCGAGAAGAGAGGGGGCTTCTGAGTAATGGCTTCTGTAATTTCTGGACAGCTTGCAGGAGCCCAGTGGTTCATGGGACGGTCAGTGGCACAAGCATGATCCAACCAAACTAGCCTGCCTGGCTTCTTCCAGTACTTTCTGTTATGGGCGTAGTCAGAAGGGTGGGGAGAGGGAAAGCTATAACAATTTTAATAGCTTAAGGCGTGTCCCCTTAATGTAATTAACGAGGCTGCTTTAATTAAGGTCCCAGCACAAAGATCCTCAAAACAACCATGAGTTGTGAGAGAGCAAAAAATAGGCCCTAATGTTGGGTGCAAGTATGAAAGGTTTCGGGTGTTAGCTGGTTCCGTGTCCTGTCATTACATACCACTGAAATCATCCAGCATCAAAGGATCATGAAAGAAATGCGCCGAATGCCATTTCACCATAATCGTCTGGAAAATTAAAGTTCAGTGATGCCAGCCATTGTGCGTTCGATAGCTCCAGGCAGGAAGGTCGATCCTGGAATAAGTAGGTGTGTCCAAAGGCTAGGCAGGCAGAGTGATGAAAAATTACCCATCCCTGATCAGCTGGCATCCTCCAGCCAATTCTCTGCACTGACATTTACGAAGAGGTCACCCTGCTCCTTGGACACAGAGTAGCAAATCCTCAGGATCTTACTCAGTGTTTGCTCAGACCTTATTCAGGGCAAACACAGTGGGGGTTAGCCTGAGTAAGGAATGAGTAAACTCCCACTGAGGTCAGTGAGATTTTAATCTGGGTAAAGACTTCAGGATTTATCCAATGGACTTCACTGATCGAGATGTTTCTAAGGTGAATTGAGTGTTAATGAAAGGTGCTGGGTTAATAATACCACTGAGCACTCTTCATCTCCAAGCACCTTGCAAAGGGAAGGTGTGTGCTCTTCTCTTTGTGGTACAGATTGATTTGCCAGGCGTCCACACTGCAGGACAATAGCAAAGCTTGGATCAGAACCCAGATCTCCTAGCCCAGCGTCCACCTCGCCATGGCACCACCCTGTAGTATTGAGCAGCAGCTTTCATTTCTTCACAGTGCAAGTGCTCTCATTGCCTCCAGCCTCCCAACAGCCCAGAAATTAAAGAGGCCAGAGGCCAGTTAGGTCACTTGGTGCATCTGCTGCACAGGATTGTTTTCTATCATATGTTTCTACTCCAGTCCTGGTTTAAATGAGTCAAGTAATAGTGCAGCCGCCATTTCCCATGCGGGGAGCCTTTTTCCACCAGAGACCACATTGGTAGCAGTTGTTTTCTGCCCTTGGGTGCCTTCCTTTGCTGATGAGAATGTGCCTAATTGCAATCTCTTGAATGGTCGTCATCACCGTGCAATAGGTTTGCAGGGGCCAAGCTGCCCACCCAGCCTGAAACCTACATGTTCCATCCGTGTGCTGTTTTTCTGGGGATATCTACAGCACGTTTACAGGTGCCTGTGTTGTCATTATCAGCGTTCATCAATTAAGCTGGGAGACTTGTGGCTGGTCAATATGTGAATTCTGGGAAAACACCCAGAAAAAAACAATTCTTAACCCCAAAAAAAGCCCCAACAGGACTCAGCGTTCGTGACTCAATGGAAGCGATCTTCCTTCCGAGTCTACCCTGAGTCAATGCCCCCATGCAGTGTTGCGTTGCTGTGTGCAGATGCTGTCTTTCACATAAAACACACCATCAAGAGTCTGATCTCCCTTAGAGATCCCACGACTCTTTGGCAAGAAAAGGAGCGTTCAAGCCAGTGGACTGGCTGGGTTTCAATTATTCTCACTCCTTCCACTTTGCTGTTGTAGTTTCATTTGGAGAGGTTTCTCGCTTTGCAAGCGATGTTTCAAACTAGTCTGGGCAGAGCACAGTGACAGAGAAGCAAGCCTGTAGTGGCACTGGGATGGAGTTGATGGCTTGATGAGACTTTTCCCAGGCCCAACGCTTGGGCCGGGATGACTTCACCTCCTAAACAGGCCATTGCATAACACTGCTGGCACAGAATGGCGACTGCGTTCTACCCCAGAGATGGCTGCATTTCAACAGTGAGCAAGCAATCCCTATATTTACACCCTGTAAACTGGTTTATGATCCATGGGGATGACAAGAGCTATACGAATGTCAGGCATTATAAACTGTTATTACCCAGCTGCTTCTGAAAATGCTTTCTTTCAAGTTTGTGAACCAGTTAATAGTAAAATAATAGACACGGGGCTCACTTCTTCTAGTACGAATCTAGAGTGATTCCATTAATTTATACCTGGACTGAGTCTATCTAGACTGGTGGGAGCTGGGGAGTCACTCCCATAACTTAAACCTGGACTAACTCTAGGTTCACACCAGGGTAACAGGGAGCAGAACTTGTTCGATTGCGGTTTTTATTTCCCACACCCATCTCTAGGGAGGTGCTGGAGAAAAATGAAGAAGCTGTTGCATCTTAGGGTATGTCCACACTGCAAAAAGCAGACAAACAGCAACCCCAAACCCCACAGCAGCCAGTCTCAGGGTTAGCTGACTTGGGTTGTATGGAGCAAAAAGTAGCAGTGTAGACATTCCCACTCGGGCTCTGAGACCCACCTCCAGCCCCCGGGTTTCAGAGGCTGGGCTCCCGCCTGAGCGCAAACATCGATGCTACTATTTTAGCCCTCTAGCATGAGCTTGAATCAGGTGACCCGGGCTCTGAGCCTCACTGGTGTTGTGCAGTGTAAGACGTGTCGTTAGGTATCCCTGCCATCTCTGGCAGAGAAACGAGATTGGAAGACAAGTTCCTTTGGAATAATCACGGCAGTTGTCTTTGTTGTCCTC
This sequence comes from Caretta caretta, assembly GCF_965140235.1. NCBI lineage: Eukaryota > Metazoa > Chordata > Testudines > Cheloniidae > Caretta > Caretta caretta. Next base: position 150,143,245 of record NC_134209.1, on the reverse strand, counting down.
TCACTCCTTCCCTTCCCAGACGTGGGGGATCCAAAAACTGCAAACAAAAAGAGATCCATCTCTCTTCAAATTTTTTTAGCTAGCTTCACTAGTGCTTGCCAAAAACCTGGCCACCATCTCATATCACTCACAAAGAGTTCCCTTTGCAACAGCGTGTTGGAAAGTTGATCGCAGTCTCTGCTGACGTCGGATGAGAAGTGAGAGAACAGTATCCTGGCGTTTTGGGGAGTTCTGAACTGGACCTTCACACGCTGTTCTGCAGACTCTCTTTGCAACAGCATGTGAACCAAGAGTTGTTTGGATTTGGAAAGAGAACATTGGGCCAGCAGCTGACATAGGTTTAACTCAAGGCATGAAGTTAGTTTTCATTTGGGGATGAAAGCAATTTAATGAAGGAGAGATTCTCCAGTACAGGAATGGAAGGAACATGGGTCTTTAGAGAGCAGTCACAGGAATAGCCATGCAGCATTGGCCCTCTGCGCCATCTAGTTTAGTTTCCCATCTTCTACACTGGGTAGAAACAGACACTTCAAAGAAAGGTGGAAGAATCCCTAGAAGGGAATTACAAAATAAGCAGCCCACAAAATAAGTTTCTGCCTAACTCTCATATTTATAGGCTGTCCTGGAGCATCAGGGTTCGTGACTCCAATGCAGAAAAGAACTGTAACTCCGTGTTTAATTATAAACATGTCCTTAATTCACATTCCCACATCTTGAATAGCAAATGTGTCATGCTGAATAATCAAGGGTATACTTTGCACAGAGCTAGTGAGAAACCCACAGCCTGAAATTCATTTGCCTAAATGCTAAAACAACTCCAAGTCACAAATAAACGGTGGTCTGCTCTCAAGCTGTTCATAAAAGGCTAAATGGGACAAACTGTTCACCATGAATGATATAACCAGCTTGAGTCCCTGCATGCCACAGGGCCCAGATTGGCAAAGGGTTTGAAGATTTCCTTAGTACTAATGGTGGTACCCCAGTAGTAGGAACAAAGAGAAGCCCCTCAGCTGGGTTGGCTAGAATATATAGCTGTAGGCAAGAATCCTGCATTGGCACTGGGGACTGGATGGGAGGGTTTCATTGGTTTTCCCTGCACTAAATTCCATGCTTTATTGTTCAAACTACAGCCGGACCAGGAGCCAGATCCATTTGTGAATCGATATAACTCCATTCATGTTCACAGGCCAGAGCCCCAGCAGCTGTAACTTGGTAATGGTGCTGGTCAAGTCAGTGGGTCTTGTCCCCGGTGGATGTAAACCAGCCTATCTCCCTTGAAGTCAATGGGGTTATCCTGCCTTACACCGACTGAGGAGCTGTCCCAAAGGTTTCCATCCAGCTGTAGAAATCCACCTTGCTGATATCGAGGGAACCATTTCAAATGATTTAGATAATGGCACTTATACACTTATAAAGTTTGTGGATGATACCAAGCCGGGAGGGGTTGCAAGTACTTTGGAGGATAGGATTAAAATTCAAAATGATCTGGACAAACTGGAGAAATGGTCTGAAGTAAATAGGATGAAATTAAATAAGGACAAATGCAAAGTACTCCATTTAGGAAGAAACAATCAGTTGCACACATACAAACTGGGAAATGACTGCCTAGGAAGGAGTACTGTAGAAAGGGTTCTGGGGGTCATAGTGGATCACAAGCTAATTATGAGTCAACAGTGTAACACTGTTGCAAGAAAAGTGAACATCATTCTGGGATGTATTAGCAGGAGTGTTGTAAGCAAGACACGAGAAGTAATTCTTCTGCTCTACTCTGGTCTGATATGGCCTCAACTGGAGTATTGTGTCCAGTTCTGGGCACCACATTTCAGGAAAGATGTGGAAAAATTGGAGAAAGTCCAGCAAAAATTATAAAAGGTCTAGAAAATATGACCTATGAGGGAAGATTGAAAAAACTGGGTTTGTTTAGTCTGGAAAAGAGAAGACTGAGAGGGGACATGATAACAGTTTTCAAGTACAGAAAAGGTTGATTTAAGGAGGAGGGAGAAAAATTGTTCTCCTTCCCCTCTGAGGCTAGGACAAGAAGCAATGGGCTTAAATTGCAGCCAGGGCAGGTTAGGTTAAACATTAGGAAACACTTCCTAACTGTCAGGGTGCTTAAGCACTGGAATAAATTGCCTAGGGAGGTTGTGAAATCTCCATCATTGGAGATTTTTAAGAGCAGGTTAAACAAATACCTGTCAGGGATGGTCTAGATAATCCTTAGTCCTGCCTTGTGTGCAGGGGACTGGACTAGATGTCCTCTCGAGGTCCCTTCTCGAGAGGACATCTAGTCCAGTCCCCTGCACACAAGTCCTGCACACTAGTCCTCTGAGTCTATGATTCTATGAAATTTATTTTCAGAGTCTGTGTTGCCTGGGGAGCTATTAACTCTGGGCTGGAACAAAGCAGCTGTCAAATACGGCACAGCTACACTATGCAACAGGTCAGGACAGAACGTGAAGACGACTCCAATTAAAACCCTAGTGGGACTGTAGGGAGGCAGAACATTGTTAATCCAAATGAGATTTTGGCCACGGTACCACGGCTTTGTTGTTGTCAGAAGCACCTGGGGTCTTTAATGGTCGTAAGGCCGATCATTAGCCTCAGTCCACATGGAAGTTGGCAGCTTTACACCCGATCGAAGGACCTGGGTCCGTAAGGTCAGGAGAGCAGCTTTCCACTGCTTCTCTGTCTAGTTCCTCCCTGGCACTGGTTCTTTTAAAACAATAATAGAAAGGAAACTAAATTATATATACACACAGACAAATCCCTGTTACTAACAAGAAAAAGCAAACCCAGTTTATAACAATATCCTTTATCAGAGCAGAGACCATTTCTTTCGTGAGGGGTGGAGCCAGCCAAGGTCACTGTGTGTGTTGCCTGTAACAGACATACTGACCACATCCTCCCTGCAGTTCCAGTGTCTTTCCACTCCTCCTTTCCATCGGCCCACTGTGGCCTACTGTGTTTTTTTTGTTGTTTTCTCTGTCTGCTGTTGGCCCCATGTAAAGACTAACGCGTGAACCCAAAAGCACATACTAAAGCATGAGGAGTGTACGGTCGACAGGACCGCTCTTGTAGTTAAAAGAAAAGGAGTACTTGTGGCACCTTAGAGACTAACCAATTTATTTGAGCATAAGTTTTCGTAGCTACAGCTCCCTTCATCGGATGCATACTGTGGAAAGTACAGAAGATGCTTTTATACATACAGACCATGAAAAAATGGGTGTTTACCACTACAAAAGGTTTTCTCTCCCTCCACCCCACTCTCCTGCTGGTAGTTGCTTATCTAAAGTGATCACTCTCCTTACAATAAGAAAAGGAGTACAGACTAACACGGCTGTTCCTCTGAAACCTCTCCTTACAATGTGTATGATAATCAAGGTGGGCCATTTCCAGCATGAATCCAGGTTTTCTCCCCCCACCCCTTTTTTTCCACACACACAAACCCACTCTCCTGCTGGTAATAGCTTATCTAAAGTGATCACTCTCCTTACAATGTGTATGATAATCAAGGTGGGCCATTTCCAGCACAAATCCTGGGTTTAACAAGAACGTCTGAGGGGGGGGGGGAGGAACAAGGGGAAATAGGTTATCTTGCATAATGACTTAGCCACTCCCAGTCTCTATTCAAGCCTAAATTAATTGTATCCAATTTGCAAATGAATTCCAATTCAGCAGTCTCTCGCTGGAGTCTGGTTTTGAAGTTTTTCTGTTGTAATATCGCAACTTTCATGTCTGTAATCGCGTGACCAGAGAGATTGAAGTGTTCTCCGACTGGTTTATGAATGTTATAATTCTTGACATCTGATTTGTGTCCATTTATTCTTTTACGTAGAGACTGTCCAGTTTGACCAATGTACATGGCAGAGGGGCGTTGCTGGCACATGATGGCATATAGCACATTGGTGGATGTGCAGGTGAGCGAGCCTCTGATAGTGTGGCTGATGTGATTAGGCCCTGTGATGGTGTCCCCTGAATAGATATTTGGGCACAGTTGGCAACGGACTTTGTTGCAAGAATAGGTTCCTGGGTTAGTGGTTCTGTTGTGTGGTATGTGGTTGCTGGTGAGTATTCGCTTCAGGTTGGGGGGCTGTCTGTAGGCAAGGACTGGCCTGTCTCCCAAGATTTGCGAGAGTGTTGGGTCATCCTTCAGGATAGGTTGTAGATCCTTAATAATGCACTGGAGGGGTTTTAGCTGGGGACTGAAGGTGCCGTCACCGTATCATACACATTGTAAGGAGAGTGATCACTTTAGATAAGCTATTACCAACAGGAGAGTGGGTTTGTGTGTGTGGAAAAAGAAAAGGTGGGGGGAGAAAACCTGGATTTGTGCTGGAAATGGCCCACCTTGATTATCATACACATTGTAAGGAGAGTGATCACTTTAGATAAGCTATTACCAGCAGGAGAGTGGGGTGGAGGGAGAGAAAACCTTTTGTAGTGGTAAACACCCATTTTTTCATGGTCTGTATGTATAAAAGCATCTTCTGTATTTTCCACAGTATGCATCCGATGAAGTGAGCTGTAGCTCACGAAAGCTTATGCTCAAATAAATTGGTTAGTCTCTAAGGTGCCACAAGTACTCCTTTTCTTTTTGCGAATACAGACTAACATGGCTGTTACTCTGAAACCTATCTTGTAATTAAATGTATGTAGCACGTGTCTATGTCTTTGCTGGATTGGGGCCTTAGGTTGCAAGCTCCTCAGGTCAGGGACTATAAGCTTGTAAAGCTCTGTGCTTGCCAAGGGCGCTATATAGATAAATAATAATGTTTGCCTTGACTTTGCTTTTGCATACGCTAAAAACATGCGCTAAAAACATCTCTTCTCCCAGTCCTGCCCATGAGCTTTAGTTATAAGCTGTTCCCCAGGCGATGGAAGAGTTTTCATATATTTTCCATGTCAAATTCCATCTTATCCTATGTACATTTAGCATGGACACTATATTCGGGGATGACCTGTGTCGAGACCTGTTCAGCTAATAGGAATACTTGCTTCAGAGTAGCAGCCGCGTTAGTCTGTATTCGCAAAAAGAAAAGGAGGACTTGTGGCACCTTAGAGACTAACCAATTTATTTGAGCATAAGCTTTCGTGAGCTACAGCTCACTTCATCAGATGCATTCAGTGGAAAATACAGCCAGCTTTCCTGGACTCCTTAATGGCCCACCTTGATTATCACTACAAAAGGTTCCCCCCCAACCCGCTCTCCTGCTGGTAATAGCTCATCTTAAATGATCACTCTCGTTACAGTGTGTATGGTAACACCCATTGCTTCATGTTCTCTATGTATATAAATCTCCCCACTGTATTTTCCACAGCATGCATCCGATGAAGTGAGCTGTAGCTCACGAAGGCTTATGCTCAAATAAATTTGTTAGTCTCTAAGGTGCCACAAACTCATGAAAGCTTATGCTCAAATAAATTCGTTAGTCTCTAAGGTGCCACAAGTCCTCCTTTTCTTTTTGAGGAATACTTGCGACGCTTAGAAAGAAGCAAAGTCGCCTCTGAACTGAATTGCTTCATCCGTGTGACTTCAGGCTATGCCCTTGTTAGTTTTCATAGACTAAGCAGATTCAGTCTTTTCAATTCACAGATGGGAGACCACGCACAAAGCGGCGCTGGTGATGCCTGGCCTTCTGAGTCCATATTGAAGCAGTATGCTTCAACTGCTTTAACTGGGAATTGGTCCTGCTTCGAGCAGGGGGTTGGACTAGATGACCTTCTGGGGTCCCTTCCAACCCTGATATTCTATGATTCTATGATTCTATGCCAGCCTGTATCTTGCAGTTGGTTTTTGGATGAGCCAGAAAACCGAGGTCCTGGCTGCTTGCAGTCATTATAAATCCCTATGGCAATTTTGCAACAGTAGGGGTGTTAGCCCGGTGCTGACTGAATTCCAGTTTGGGAAATTATCTTGTGGCCTACAAAAATTCCTTCTGCAGTTTCATCTGGTTATGATTTTCTTAACATCTTCCTTTCCCACGTTGCTGTATAGGGAGGCATGTCAGGGGTAGAGAAAGCAATTCAGACCTAAGCTGCAATTTGGCCAAAGCACAAGGATCGACACCCCAACTGTTGCAAAAAGGAGTCTGGGGTCTTTTATGACCACAATGGTCAGAAGGTTGGTTTTATGGCTTATCCAAAAACCAGCAGAGGAATACATCTCAGCACTGTGCTGGGATATTGGATCAGTGTGTGTGTGTACTGATATATATATATATATATATATATATATATATATATAATATATATACAGTAGTTTGTAATGTGCTGTTAGGATATAGATATTCAGGCCTGTCGGTAAAGGCCCGTACTTTAAGAATTTAGGTGTATTCTTATCACTTGGCTAGTTATAGAGGTATAAAAGAATCAAAATCACTGTCTGCCAGTGTAAGGGCCTTCTCTTACTGTGACAGTTTGAGGCCCTGTTCTTAGGCTAAGGCCTTTGGCTAAGCAGCAGAGGCAGCCATAAGCTGGGAAGCGACTGGTCACATCCTCACATTCCAACCTAGTCACACTGAAATAAGGTGCTATTGGGCTGTTAGGATACAATCCTGTCCTGATTATGCCTATTGCCTCCAGAGAAAGGGAAGTGCCTAGAAAATGTAAAAGGAAACTTAGTTTGATAGCATCCTGTCTGGCAAGAACTCACTTATCAATAGTTGGGATGTGAAATCCTCACTTCTGTATTGTTTTGTCATTATAGTTCCCACTTTGCTGTTGTTTGTCTGTATAATCTCTGTCTGGTTCTGTGATTGTTCCTGTCTGCTGTATAATTAATTTTGCTGGGTGTAAACTAATTAAGGTGGTGGGATATAATTGGTTACATAATCATGTTACAATATGTTAGGATTGGTTAGTTAAATTTCAGGAAAATGATTGGTTAAGGTATAGCTAAGCAGAACTCAAGTTTTACTATATAGTCTGCAGTCAATCAGGAAGTGAGTGGGTGGGTGTGGGGAGGGGAAATGGGAACAGGGAACAGGGGCGGGGATATTGGAATCATGTTTTGCTAAAGGGGGAGATGGGAACAGGGAATGGGGGCGGGGGAAACTGGAATCATGTTTTGCTAAAGGGGGAAATGGGAACAGGGAATGGGGGCGGGGGAAATTGGAATCATGTTTGGCTAAGGGCAGGAATGGGAACAGGGACACAGGTGTAAGGCTCTGTGATGTCAAAGCTGGGAAGGGGGACACTAAGGAAGGAAACTGGAATCATGCTTGCTGGAAGTTCACCCCATAAACATCGAATTGTTTGCACCTTTAGACTTCGGGTATTGTTGCTCTCTGTTCATGCGAGAAGGACCAGGGAAGTAAGTGGGTGACAGAATAAGGCCCCTAACACGTGCTTTGGGATCAAAGTTTCTACATAAATGTTAGCTATTAATAATGATAATTATTGGATGTTAAAAATTGTTTCCGGATGTCATGCAATTAAAAAAAACAAACAGGATTTAAGCACTTTCAACTTTTGCCCGGGAATACTTATAAAACAATATTAATGAACAGCCCGAAGCACCCTATAATTTAGGCTGTTGCTGGGGATGTTATCTTGCCTTAGTCCAGGTATAAATTAATGGAGTCACTCTAGATTCATACTAGAAGAAGTGAGCCCAATGTCTATCAGGATGGATCCTATCCATCAGATTCCAAACTGTGTCCAAGAAGTGCTAGAATATGGGAACTGCCGGAGTGGATCAGACGAGGGGTCCATCTAGTTCAAAATCCTGGTCTCCAACAGGGGCCATCACGTGCTGCTTCAGAGGAAGGTGCAAGAACTCCACAGTGGCCAATTACAGAATAAACTACTGTGCAGGTGGTCTTCTCGGCTCACCACGGCTGAGACCCACTTTATTAGCACCTGCCTGTGCCAGCTCCCACACACAACCAGCCTGTCAGCCACTCAAGCACTTTCCTCTGGACTACTCCAGCCCTGCCGGTTGACAAGAGATGCACCCCAGCCCCTGATTCCCTTCAAATTGTCTCCCTGTAGCATCCAGCCCCTGATCACTGGATACCCACAGGAAAGCCCACACCCTAGGTTCCCAAAGGAGCAGTGGTATTGGTGGTTACGAGATATACCTTAGCCCATCACTCCTGCATCAGACACAGCACTCCAGTTCATTTATACTAAAAAAACAGGAAACGTACATTAGGAAAGCACAGAGCGTCACACAGAATCAAGCAAAAGTGATGGAAACAAATGGTCACCTACAAAACAAAGTCATCACACATGAACCAGAGCCTACGCTGATTAACAGTTACCTTGCCTGGCTAATGAAGTCAATTCTCACCCCAAAGTTCAGTCTGTTGCAGCATCTGCTGGGAGCCAGGACCCAATCTCTCATCAATTTCCCCTGTTATTTCAAGATACCTCCTCAGTGTATGGATCCAGAGTGTCTTTCTCCTCCCTGTACTACACTGAATCAGTCTTTTGTCTTTATTCACAGACCAGGTGATCACCTGCACTGCCTCACAGTTCCTTGTCTCTTCCAAGTGGTTTCAATGCTTCTCTGATGGTTTTCTGTAGGATTCATACAGGGTTCATGCGCTTGGCAACATTCAGGGCACACCCGGAGTGTTGTGTAGGAGCAGTGCACACACAGCTCTTCTCAAGGGCATGAACCTTGGAATCTCACCCAGATGACATGAACCGTGGGAAGCCTCCCAGGACTGGGCTCAAGGCCCGAGAGCAAGGAATGCGGTAGATAGAAATTGGTAAATAAGAATGTTAAACAAAGCCAGTGTATTCCTTTTATCTGTTGGAGAATGTAATGCGCGGGGGGAGAGAAAGAATAAAGGGGAAGGTGGAATGCTGACAGGCAGAAGTCAGTTGGCAGATCAGCTCGCTTGCTTGCTAAAAGCTCTGTGCTGTCTTGTATTTGAACCGCAACAGTTTTCCATTGACTTTTCTGAGTTGTTGCAGCAGTGAACAACAGACCCAAACATTACATGATCAGCTAGCCAGGGAGAGGTGACAACCCACTTGAATGGGCCATCACCAAGACATGATTCCCTGGTGACTCATTTTTACTCCAAGACCATAAGGGCAAAATTCTCTAAATAGGTACATTATTCCCTAAATATTACCTATACACACATCTTGCAATGACTGTGAGTATTGATAAGTTACAGGCTTTCAGTAGAGACCACACATGCTGCCTTGTATGGACAAATACCATAAAAGTCGGGTATTTGGTGTAGCAAGTGTGTCAGGTCTGAAACAGGAAATGCTTGCAAAGAACAGAGAGCCAACCTCTGCATCACATGTATCCATAGGGAAAGCTTCCCCCGGATACACAATAGTTGGAGGCTGGCTTCTTCCCTAAAGCAGGCAGGTTTCTATCTCTTCAAACGCTCAATGGGGCAAATCCAAAGCTGATGTAAACCACCACAGATCCAATGCAGTCAATAGGGGTATACCAACTTACACTAGCTGAGGGTCCACCTGTAGCTTTTGTTATTTTTAATCCTCACTATCATAACTTCTTGTGACCGTGTTGGTCCCAGGATATGAGACACAGCATGGTTAGGGGAAAACCTTTATTGGGTCAACTTCTGTTGGTGAGAGATACACGCTTGTGAGCTCCACAGAGCACTTCTTCAGATGCCCTCTTTCACCAACAGAAGTTGATGCAGTAAAAGATATTACCTCTCCCACCTTGTCTCCATCATAACTCTGGATATTTTTGTTATTCATATGTCTAGCCCTTTTTTGAAAACTGTTTTCAGCTCTTGGCCTCCAGGATATCCTGTGGCAATGAGTTCCATGGGTTAATTGTGCATTGTGCAAAGAAGGATTCCTTTTATTCAGGTATAGCTTTCAAATAAAACCTATGGGTAGTGTGTGAAAAACATACAGGAGGAACCGAACAAGCATGTTACAGAGTATGGTAGATGAGAGAGAAAACAGGCTTGGGATAAATAACCTTAGGACTCTAAGAATGCCAGAAAAATACTCCAGCTGTTTACCCAGATGTTCTTCCCAGGCTTGGCCCGAGGCAAAAAAGTGATGTTGACGTGAATATCAAACCGTGTAGTGGGGTGGACATTCCCAAGAAATCTATGGCTCTGACAGCTACAGACAAAACCCTCCAGTACATGCTTATTTGTGCTCTGCACCTGTGCTTGCTTGTGCAGCTGGGGGTGGGCTACAGACCCGAGCTGCACTTCAGCTCTGCCTGGAACCCATCCACTTTGCAGCGAGGATGCAGGTGAGATCGCTTGAGTGCTGCCGATAGTCCTCCAATGCCTTCCCACCCCTGGCCCTGATGGACGGACAAGTTCTCCCGCAAATCGGTGGAACTGACTGGGAAAGATTTAGAGCCTCTCAGCACACAGAACCACGGGCTGTGCCCAGTGCTTCATTTGCAACGGAAGAGGTGCCAGGGCTCAACCTGGGCAGCTGGAGAGCGGCAGGTGCTGGCTGGGCACCGAGCGCTGGCTGACAGCAGCATAGAAGTATGGGTGGCATGATACAGAATTGCCACCCTTATTTCTGTGCTGCTGCGGGAGGCGGCTCTGCTGTCACAGCCGGGCGACCGGCATGGGTGGTGGGTATAATAGACCGGGGGGGGGGGACTGAGCCCCCCCCCGGTGCTGCCATGGCCGACGGGCCCCCGGGGGGGAAGTTTTTGCTTTATTATGCCCCATGCAGGCTCCGGGGTGGTGTGTGCTATTCAGCTTCCCAGGTTCATCAATCATCGCCCTGGACTCCAGAGAGATTACTGAGGAACCCAGGAGGCTGAGTAGCACATATCACCTCCTCAGCTGCCCCAGAGCCTGCATGGGGCATATGAAAAGCTTCTTCTGGACCACAGACGCTTTTCCCCAGGTCGGCTTGGGGTCTGGGGAGGGAAGCCGCGGTGCGTCTGCGGCAGCCAGGGGCTCCTCCGAGGAAGTGGGGGAGGGACTCGGGGCACCTCTGGGCAGGTGTGGGGTCGCTCGGGCCTCCAGCTGAGGGGGGGAGGGGTGCTCAGGCTTCCAGCCAGCCAGGGGCTCCTCCGACTGTGGGGGAGGGGGGGCACTCGGGCCTCCAGCTGGCCTGGGGCTCCTCTGGCTGAGGGTTGGGGCACTCAGGCCTCCGGCCATCCTGGGATTCTTTGGGAAGGGGGCTCATGGCTCCGGCCGAGGGAAGGGCCAGGGGTCTCGGGGCTCTGGCTGTGAGGAGGCGGGGGGGCTGCAGGTGGAAGGGGTAGAAACAGGGCTAGCCTCCCCAAACAGGGGCTCCACCATGGCGAACGGAGAGCAGTGGCTGCTGGCCAGGAGCCCAGAGGTGCCAGGGCTATGAACTGCCAAACCTAGAGGTTCTGGGATTCAATCCCGGCAAGGCCCAGCACAAATTAAGCCCTCATATGTGCCCCCAGATGCACACGAGAGAGTGCAGAAACAGTGAGGATGGGCAGGGCTTTGCTATGGGGATGGGCGCACCCAGGATAAGCTATCCCGAGGGCTCAGATTTTAGTGCTGATCACCCAGGCTAGCTGTTGCAGTGTAGACAGACCCTTAGATGCTTTCAGATCAAGGAGAAGAATCAGCCTGGATTCCATTTTAACTGGTCTCCTGATGAAAACCTTTAATGGGCTCCCTCAGAGTCAGACTCTGCCCGGCCCTCACCCATGCACACCAGGAACCTGCCACCCATGAACTTAACAGATCATCTAAGCACCAGGCGGGATTCCAGTCCCTGCTCTTGAGGGACTGCCCCCTCCTGCCCACTACAGAGGGAGGGGCAGGTGGGCTGCTGTGTCTGGAAGCCCCCCAAAGCACTTTCAAAGCTCCTGGTGCCCCTTCCCAGGTGCATTGCAGGTGTCCAGCCTGAGGGCTGCAGGCACAACTGGACAAGGAGAGGAAGGAGAGGAATTCAAAACCAGGCAGAAAGGTTTGCAAAGAAAGTCACCAGAGCTCGGGAGGCCAGTCCCGGAGCTTCTCCTTATGCCAGCCTCAAGTTCATGCTCTGGTGAAGCTTCCAGTGAAGTCAACCTGGGATCTAGAAGTCAACCTGAGTCAGCTGAATGAGGCTTGAGCCAAGGGGTTTGCCAGAATAACCCGCGGAATCCAGGCCCCCCTCAAAGGGATGGAGCTAGTCATGGGGAGAGGGCAAAGCCACAGAGGTGAATGGAGTCTGGAAGGACCAAATTACCCCAGCCGGGCGTGTTACCTTGGTGAAGTGAACCCCCCCCCCCCCCGGCTGTTTCCAAGGCTTTGGCTGATCAGGAGGGTTTCCAGAAGAGCGGGGGCAAGGCAGGACAGGACAAGGTGGGACAGGGTGGGACTCCTGCCTGGAGCCACCGGTGCGCTGCCAATGCAGAGGGGCGGGGGGCGAGGGGGCGGGCAGGGGCAAGGGAGGGAAGGTGTGTCGTGCAGAAAGGAACTTGTTACAGTCACGCTGAAAAATGAGCTCCAGGGAATGCAACAGGTTGTCAGGCCTTATTCCGCTTCCCCACCCCAAGAGCTCAGGCAGCTGCTGCTTCCATGTAGGGGAAGGGCAGAGACCTTCCAGACTCCATTCAGCTTTGCCCTCTCCCCGAAGACGAGCTCCTTCCCTGTGAAATACCCCAGGGCTCTTGTCTTTTTCCGGCGCTCTGGCAACACCCCTCAAGCTTGCCCTGGCAGTGACGTTGCCCTTTGAAGAGAATTGTGGCTGTTGTCTGCCGCCCAATACAGTCCCAGCCCCTGCTGTCCCTGGGGAATCGTGAGGCCAGCACAGGAAGGAAGAATTTACAACCCCATCCATGCACCAGCCTCAGAGACAGTGGCCCATAAATTTACCATCTCAGTGTCTCTTTATGGGCAAGGTAAGCCCACAGGCCAGCCTAGAAAATACCAGCTCAGCTTCTGGGCCTGGCAACCTCCTCTCCCTTTCCTCCAGCTCCCTTGGCACCAGAAGTAACCATCCTCAGCCACACCGTACATTTCCTGAACCTGGTCCAATTCACCCCCGGCACGACTAAAATGGTTCTCATGGCTGGGGCAGGTGCCCCTGCTGTGCACTGTGCAGAAAGGATCAGCAGTACCAAGAGAGGCTGAAAGATCCCATAAACTTTCCTCGCCTGATCCCTCTCCTCGCGAGCTGTAACAACCTGCTGCCGCTCCAAAAACAAAACAGCAAATGGCCAAGCCTTTGAAAAGCCCTTAGCCTCCACCTTCGCCCTGCCAAGGAGCGTTCTTAATCCTGTTTTGCATAGATTAGGGAGCTGATTTAAAATGGGAGTGCCTGACTGCCACATCCTGGTGTGAAAGCGCCAATGTGTCTGCCAAAGCCATGCGAGCTTGCGTTGAACGGGCCCTGCTGAGTTCAGGGTAACTCACCCCGCAGAGGCGAACACAGCAGATCCCAGAAAGGAGGCCTGAAAAATGTCATGAAGGGCCCAGTTCAAAACCCGCCAGAGTCCATGGGGATTTTACTGACTGCAGCAGCCCCAGAGAGTGGAGCGGAAAGAGCGTGTCCCGATCACATTCCAGACCAGAGCCGGGAGGGAGGCAGCCTGGTGCAGCCAGAGAAGTGGCTGTCCACAGAGAGACAGAGCCCTGGAAATGGCCTGTTCTCAAAGGGTTCTGTCTAAAAATGAAGCATTTCTGACGTTAGGAGGAGGAGAGAGCAAAAGCCCCAACGGGCTTGAGTGCTGTGACTTTAAAACACAAAATGCGTCCAAGGAAACAAAGGGAGAAGGCAAAATATAAGGGGAGCGGCCACCCCTTCCAAAGTGCCCCGTAAAGCAGTCGCTTCCAGTGTTATGCAAGGGCTTTTGTGCTTTCATTGCAGCTGATTTTGCCCAGGGGTAGCATCAGCATTGTCCAAGGTTTTGTTAGTGGATTTGTCCTTCTTGGAGAAGCACCTTTTATTTCATGCAAATAGCCAAAAATAAAAATCTCAGCCCACGTCAGCCATCCCCGATCCCCCTGTCAAATTTACCAGGGTTCAAAATCTAGATCCAAATTTCACTCCTTCCTCCGCTCCACGCAACGGGTCTACCCCAAGCCCCACTTCGTTGAAGTCTGGAGCTAAATGTTGCATCCAGGACCTCTCTCTAAAAAAACTCCTGTGGCCTTTACATAAGAACATAAAAACGGCCACACTGGGTCAGACCAAAGGCCCATCTAGCGCGGTATCCTGTCTTCCGACAGTGGCCAAGGCCAGGTGCCCCAGGGGAATGAACAGAACAGGGAATCGTCAAGTGATCCATTCCTGTCACTCATTCCCAGCTTCTGGCAAACAGAGGCTAGGGACACCATCCCTGCCCAGCCTGGCTAGTAGCCACTGATGGACCTATCCGCCATGAATTTATCTAGCTTTTTTTTTAACCCTGTTATAGTCTTGGCCTTCGCAACATCCTCTAGCAAGGAGTTCCACAGGTTGACTGTGCATTGTGTGAAGAAATACTTCCTTTTGTTTGTTTTAAACCTGCTGCCTATTAATTTCATTAAGTGTGTTATGAGAAGGAGTAAATAACACTTCCTTATTTTCTTTCTCCACGCCCGTCATGACTTTATAGACCTCAATCATATCCCCCCTTAGTCATCTCTTTTCCAAGCTGAAAAGTCCCAGTCTTATTAATCTCTCCGCATATGACAGCCGTTTCATACCCCTAATCATTTTTGTTGCCCTTTTCTAAACCTTTTCCAATTCTAATATATCTTTTTTTGAGATGGGGGTGACCAGATCTATACGCAGTATTCAAGATGTGGACGTACCATGAATTTATATCAAGGCGATATATTTTCTGTCTTATTATCTACCCCTTTCCTAATGATTCCCAACATTCTGTTCGCTCTTCTGACTGCCAGAATGAAGTATCTATTTCTTTTAAGAAATGAAGTTAATGCTGGGGAAAAGAGCCAGGTTGGCAGCCTGAGAGACTGAAGTCTTCTTTCAGCTGCATGACTAGATTGTGGCAATGAGTTCCACAGGATAGTTGCACACTGTGTGGAAAAAGTGGCCTTAGCCCTGGGCTGGAGGGTCTATTTCTATTTTAGGGGTCAATGGGGAGTCCAGGCGACTCTCAGCAAAGAGGATGTTTGTACCAGTACAAGTTTTATGATGTGAACCCTTATCCAGTAGGAAATGGGCTGAGATCATTTTCATTACAACATGCAGTTATTACAAAGATACGCCCAAGTTGGATTTGTTAGATTGTCTGCTCCAGGCGGTTGGAACCAGGGCTTAGTATACGCAAAAAGAAAAGGAGTACTTATGGCACCTTAGAGACTTAGTATACGTAACACATCTGCAATACTATGTACCATGCACCTCAGGAAAGGGAGGGAGGGGGATTTTAAATTAAACTCAAGCACTTGCCATTTTTTCCATTTCCCTTGAAGTTCTGTGAATTCTACCAAACTTCACAGACAGAGCAAGGGTACTTTTCCTACGCCAGCTTGCCCCTGCATAGTAGGGAAACCCCAATGAGTCAAATGTATCGCTGGTGAAAATCTCTCCATTTTTGTATGGGCGATGTGTTGAAGTCTCTTGTGATGTATTTTCAAAGTACTTTTCCATTCAATCTGTAATGACTCTAGTCCAATATCACCAGCTCGCCCAATTTTACCCCAAGCTTGGTGGTTTACTTAAAGCCCCAGCTCCTGAAATCCTGTAATTACAGGAGAATTTCAGATTAAATTTTATTAAACAGTAAATTTCCAGCCCTCATGGTTGAAGAGAAAGAAATGCGACCACAGCTTAAACTGAAGGCTCAAACTCAAAAGACTAATTAACACCCCCCCCCCAATGTATTATTTATTTAAAAAAAACTCATGATTTTTAAGCCAATTTTGTGATTTTTGAATGCTTTGGGTTGGCAAATTAAATTGCATCTGGTGATATCGGGCACTGGGTTTTAAGGGTTGAGCTTTCCAGGCACAGTGTCTGGACAAGGCACTGTGTAGCTGTTGGCATTACACACAGCCAACTACACTCATAGCAGCCAGTCCGGCACGGTAGGCTGCTGGTGCAGAGACACCACTGCCGTTCATGCTGACCAATGTCGTCTCATTGTTTCCTTGTGCTCTGTCAAGTTTCCTTCCCCACTCTGAACTCTAGGGTACAGATGTGGGGACCTGCATGAAGAACCCCCTAAGCTTATTTTTACCAGCTTAGGTTAAAACTTCCCCAAGGTACAAACTATTTTACCTTTTGCCCTTGGACTTTATTGCTGCCACCGCCAAGCGTCTAACAGATATATAAACCGGGAAAGAGCCCGCTTGGAAACGTCTTTCCCCTCAAAATCCCCCCAAGCCCTACACCCCCTTTCCTGGGGAAGGCTTGATAAAAAATCCTCACCAATTTGCATAGGTGAACACAGACCCAAACGCTTGGATCTTAAGAACAATGAAAAAGCAATCAGGTTCTTAAAAGAAGAATTTTAATAGAAGAAAAAGTAAAAGAATCACCTCTGTAAAATCAGGATGGTAAATACCTTACAGGGTAATCAGATTCAAAACATAGAGAATCCCTCTGGGCAAAACCTTAAGTTACAAAAAGAAACAAAAACAGGAATATCCATTCCATTCAGCACAGCTTATTTTATCAGCCATTTAAACAAAACAGAATCTAACGCGTATCTAACGAGATTGCTTATTAACCCTTTACAGAAGTTCTGACCTGCATTCCTGCTCTGGTCCCGGAAAAAAAAAAAAAACACACACACAGACAGAGAGAACCCTTTGTTCCCCCCCCCCCCCCCCCCGCACACACTCCAGCTTTGAAAGTAACTTGTCTCCCCATTGGTCATTTTGGTCAGGTGCCAGCGAGATTGTCTTAGCTTCTTAACCCTTTACAGGTGAAAGGGTTTTTTCCTCTGGCCAGGAGGGATTTAAAGGTGGTTAGCCTTCCCTTTATACTTATGACATGTTCCCTTTCCTGTCTGCATCCAATCATGGTCTCTTGGCTTGTACTTTGATTGTAAGCTCCCTGGGGCAGAGAGCATCCTCTTTGTACAAAGCCTAGAACAATGGGGATCAATGACTGAGGCTTTGAGACATGATGGGAATACAAATAAAAACAGCAGAATGAAGAGGGTGCATTTCTGAAGTAGATCAGGAACCAAGACCATTATTCCACTTCAGAAATCTTGGAAATGTCACTGCGTGGGATGAATCTGGAGTTGCACATTATTATTATTCAGCTAGAGCATTGTTTGGGTTTTGTTTTTTTAAGCTAGGATTACAAACGCATTGAGGTAAACACCTCCGGGGGGGTTTAAGAATGCCTTAGGAGACAGACCTCAGACAGAGATACAATCTGTTACACAGAAGCCATGTTTCACAGACATAAACCCGCAGATAATTTATTGCCCAGGTACTGCATCCAACAATTCGTCCGAGATGCAGCCCTCGTTACCACAGTACACCCAACAGAATCTTCACTTGAAAAAGAAGAGAAAGGGCTACTGAGTGTCCCGAGAACCATCGGAAATCTGTTTAAATCAGATGAAAAGAAGCTGATTGCTGCAGCTTCTGCAGACCTGGACAGCCAGGGTCCGGTTGTTAGAGAGTCCGAGTGCTTTTGATTGTTGGTGAGCCCTCAGCTGCTTCTCAGTAGCTCCGCGCAGAATTGATCCCAAAGGGAAGAGATGTGCAAAGGAGAAAAAAGGCCTTAGAGATTTGAACCTTTGTCCACTTAACTCTTGGCACTTTCTTTGAAAGCAGTGGGTGAAGTTCACTCCGGTAGTACCACTCCCAGCAAGCCATGCACCTGTTTGATCTCAGGCAGAAGTCAAACGCTGCATTCCTCTTTGTTCTCCACTAGCCCAGTCCCAGGATTCTCCACTGAGCTCACCCACAACGTCAACTTCAGCTCCCAGTACAGCCTGTACCATGCCCAGGTCTCTGAGCCAAGGGGGACTGGGTTACCTTGGAGAACTGGCTCATGTCGGCGCATCGCTGCTGCAAATTGCATTGTACATACACATGGAAAGCTCAGCTACAGCGAAAGCGACCAATTGCCTTCCACCACGTTCCCCCGCAATTCAAGTCCTGAGCCAGAGAGGCTAGGTGGGTTGCTAATGGGTGGATGGCTAATGTGTTGTAGGGCTCCCATTTGAATCTCTCATGGGTGGCAGGCAGCAGGGCTGCCCCTTCTCTGTGGCTCAAGGGCTCCCCAGAGATCCCCAGCTGGACCCTGCATCCAGCACTAAATGCCGCCAGGCTCAGCACTTTAGAGCAGGATCCTCTGTCGAGCTAGGGCTCCATGCTGCTCGCACTGGTGCTGGTTTGACATCAGTGTAACTCCTCTGACCAGTGGGTCTAGCCCCAAGTTACACTGGTGCAAGCAAGCAACGAGACACACCCCTAGGCTTGGGACTACATTCTCCCTGGGACCGGGCACCCGTGTATGGGCATAGGGGCGTAAGGCCCACCCGATACTTTCCTGAACTGGCTGCCCAGACAGGGGGAAGCAGGCACTATATGCCCACTTAGTCCCCCTCTCCGGGGATGTGGGAGGGGAGGGCTAAGAAATTGGGAGAGGGACACTGGAGAGGAACTGGCCCCAATGCATTCCATAGCTAACTGCCATTATCCACTTCCAGAGCTCCGTCAGCTGTGGGGGGGGAGGCGGAGGGTCGGGGCCTTGGCCTGTGACTGCCATTTAGAAGGAGCCCTGGAGCGGTCTGAGCAGCAGGCTGGGAGTCGGGCCCTGCTCTCACCTGTACCTGACAGCGTGACCTGGGCCAAGGCATTCTCCTCCCTCCGTGCCCCCCTAGTCCCACCTGCTAGAGAGTGACAGCAGGGCAGATCTACAGCACTGGGAGGTTTAGTGAGCATGGAGACCGCTCTGAGGTCCCCAGGCAAAAGGCGTGATGTGCAAAGTGCAGTTATTGGTATTGCACTGCCTGGGCCCCGTGAGTAATTCCGGCAAACCCTTCGAGCACCTCCCTGCTTATTACGGAACAGGGCGCTACTTTCTTGTGTGTTCTCAAGTGTTTGCCCCGTTCGCAGAAGGGGAGTGAAAGTTGCATTGCTTTGGTTGCTTACCGTGACCCCTGCAATTGGGTCCATGCCCTACTGCGGACTCCCTCCCAGCTCTCCAGCTGAGAATTGAATGTTGCTCAGCTGAGGGCTCCTTTAGCAGACTGCCACCAGCCCTGGTCTGTATAGGAAGGAGCACAGTGAAGCTTCCTTCAATCTTAATGAGGCGGCACAGCCAGCAGAGACTGAGAGCCCGATTCTCCCCTCATTTGCACTGGTGTATGTCATGGGTGACACCATTAAAGTCAATGGAGTTTCGCTGGTGTGAAAGAGACGTAAGAGCATGAAATCCAGCTCTGAATGTCCCAGCGTCCAGTGCTACGTCTTGATCTGTCCAGATCAGGATAATGCAATGTGTGCTGGGACGTTGATGGGCCCACTAATGGGGTGATGCACCACCAGTTCCTGCTTTAGTGGAGTCTAACTGCCCAGTGTGTCATATGCCCCGTGCTCCAGCCAACCAAGGGAGAGTCTCCTTTCTCTTTGCAGTACAACAAATGAAGTTGGGATCTCGGGCCAAGTTCTTCTGCTGATGTAAATCAGCAAAGCTCCATCGATTTCAATGCAGTAGTGGTAATTTACCACAGAGGAGGAGCTGTCCATCCATTTTTTAACATTCACATTTAACTGGGGGGCAAAGAAACACAGCTCTAACAAAAGACATGGTTGCCCTACTGGAATACGAAGCACATTCCTGTCTAACTACCAATGCCTTCTGCCTAGATACCATAGTGATGGGCACATTACACATGCAGAGGCAGCCTAGGTGATTCTATACAAATATAATAAATAATACTAAACGGGTTAGGGGAGAGAGAGAAACTCCCAAGGAAGACAATCGAACATTCCCTACTGGTGTGAAATGGCACCGCCCTTCTGCAGTCAATAAAGCAGCACCATCTTATGCTAGCAGAGAGTTTGGCCCACTGTCTGTTTCGTGACCCCTTGGTGTTTTTTTTTAAATGCTTGCACAAGCTGGCCGTGGGCTGGTCACACCTCTTTCATTTATTACGGCTGGCAAATCAGATCCTGATTGCTTCTAGTGTATCAGCACATAAAACAAATAGAGCAGGGTGTATTCTCTGATCATATCTTCATTTTTTCCTGTGCCCAAAGACAATAATAAAACTTACCCGGGCACTTGCATTTCTCAACACAGAAACAAGAACAGAGAATCCTAGGAACAGGGGGAAAGGTTACCAGCAAGGTTACCAGCTGCTTGAGCCGCAAAAGGAATTCAGGCCTGGATCTCCTCTTACCTACACACCTGTGTAAACCTGGAGTCACTCCGCTGAGTTAGCTATGTCCTTGTAAAACCCATTTATGTAATCAGAGGCCTTCTCAGTCAGCCTGGGGGTCAATGCCAATTGCCCCCAAGCCCAAGAGCGGTTGGCTCCAATACGGTGAGCTAGGCAGAGACTAGTATAAACCAGCCCAGCTCCACTGATGCCATAGGCAAGCTGCCTGTCAGGAAACCAGTCATAGAGGTGGGAGTGTAAAGAGGCAGAAGAGCTGTAGGTTGCATCCCTGACCATCCTGGTGAATAGCCATAGGAACATAGAACGGCAATATTGGGTCAGACCAAAGGTCCATCTAGCCCAGTCTCCTGTCTTCCGACAGTGGCCAGTGCCAGGTGCCCCAGAGGGAATGAACAGAACAGGTCATCATCAAGTGATCCATCCCCTGTCGCCCATTCCCAGCCATTGCTGGGCCTATCCTCCATGAATTTATCTAGTTCTCTTTTGAACCCGGTTATACTTTTGGCCTTCACAAGATCCCCCAGCAATGAGTTCCCCAGCATTGTATGAAAAAGGACTTCCTCTTGTTTGTATTAAACCTGTGGCCTAATCATTTCATCGGGTTTTTGTGTTGTGTGAAAGGGCAAATAACACTTCTCTATTCATTTTTACCACACCATTCATGATTTGATTCACTTCTATCATATCCCCCCTTAGACATCTCTTTTCTAAGCTGAACAGCGTTACTCTTTTTAGTCTTTCCTCATACGGAAGCTGTTCCGTATCCTTGATCATCTTTATTGCCCTTGTTTGAATCTTTTCAGGCCCAGAACAGAACACTGGACTTGCCAGACCAGGTCACACCAGGACTCCATCTTCTCCAGCATCCTGATAGCGGCCAGGACAAGATGAAGATAAATGCACAGTTACTAAATATCCTGCCCCTAGAGCCTGTTTCTTCTTAATCTTGTTTTGTCTCTTGCCCCATCACTTAGAGGTTGGTTTATGAGCGGAAACATCCGATTTTATATCCCTAATTGATTTTATTTCTATTGTATCTAATGCAACTATGAATGTTCTTGTTATTCCTACAAGTGTCTGATCTTTTTAAGAAACCTACTAAGATCTGGGACTCAATCACATCTTGAGGCAGTGAGTTCCACAAGCTCAATTATTGTGGTTGTATATAATAGGAAGGGCTAGAAGCTTTTATAAAAACCTAGCAAATCACACACACAAACAGTATGAAAGGAACATTATTAAGGTTGCAAAGACAAGCACTCAAGAGTTAGGAAATGTCTAAATTAAGGTGGCCTGTGCAACCTTAATTTGACACCACCCCACCCCCCGCTGCCCTATGCATATTCATCATGATGCAGTCTTTAATTACATGATCACATACAATTTTTTCCACAGGACCCCTGCCTCATTCAGTGCATGGGATGGACGAAGCTCACTGAATGAGCAGCTGTTCAATCTTTTGTTTCCTCCTTGTTGTTCCATGTGTGGCCCCAGGTCTTGTTTACCATTTATACCCTGTTCTGAAGAGAGAATTACTAACTGCTTCATAGACTTTTCTACGGTGCTGATCCCTATGGTATCTAAGTGAGTTTGCAACCTCAGTAATGTTCTTTGAGTGTAGTTTTTATATGTAATAGTATTTATATTTCTTTCATCAGTTTTCAATTTGTGCCATAAGAATGTCCCTTTGTTCTCATATTATGAGAGATGGTAAGTTACCTTCTCTACACCATTCATTATTCTGTATTATTAATATACATAGGTTAATATATATATATTAATATACTTCTAGGTTGTGCCTAGAAGGCCCAGGTAAAATCAGGACTCCATTGTGCCAGGCGCTGTACAGACACACAGTGGGAGGAAGTCCAGGCCCCAAACAGACAGGTATAGGAGGGGAAGAGAAGCACAGAGTAAAGAACATAAGAACGTCTAGACTGGGTCAGACCAAAGGTCCATCTAGCCCATCTATCCTGTCTTCCGACAGTGGCCAATGCCAGGTGCCCCAGAGGGAATGAACAGAACAGGGAATCATCAAGTGATCCATCCCCTGTCGCCCATTCCCAGCTTCTGGCAAACAGAGGCTAGGGACACCATCCCTGCCCAGCCTGGCTAATAGCCATTGATGGACCTGTCCTCCATGAACTTATCTAGTTCTTTTTTGAACCCTGTTATGGTCTTGGCCTTCACAACATCCTCTGGCAAGGAGTGCCACAGGTTGACTGTGCATTGTGTGAAGAAATTCTTCCTTTTGTTTGTTTTAAACCTGCTGCCTATTAATGTCATTTGGTGATCCCTAGTTCTTGTGTTATGAGAAGTAGTAAAAAACACTTTCTTATCTACTTTCTCTATGCCACTCAATCATATAGACCTCAATCACTACGCAGTATGAGTAAGGGGGACGGAATGAGGAGCTTTGCAAACAATAAGTGACTCCAATGTCTGTGGGCTTTTTCTTCTTAACTCTTTAATTTAGAATCATAGAATCATAGAATATAAGGGTTGGAAGGGACCCCAGAAGGTCATCTAGTCCAACCCCCTGCTCAAAGCAGGACCAATTCCCAGTTAAAT
Source organism: Caretta caretta (assembly GCF_965140235.1). NCBI lineage: Eukaryota > Metazoa > Chordata > Testudines > Cheloniidae > Caretta > Caretta caretta. The sequence continues at coordinate 150,120,450 of NC_134209.1, read as the reverse complement.
CATCCCAGCCAGGGCTTTGTCAAGCCTGACCTTAAAAACCTCTAAGGAAGGAGATTCTACCACCTCCCTAGGTAACGCATTCCAGTGTTTCACCACCCTCTTAGTGAAAAAAGTTTTTCCTAATATCCAATCTAAACCTCCCCCACTGTAACTTGAGACCATTACTCCTCGTTCTGTCATCTGATACCATTGAGAACAGTCTAGAGCCATCCTCTTTGGAACCCCCTTTCAGGTAGTTGAAAACAGCTATCAAATCCCCCCTCATTCTTCTCTTCTGCAGGCTAAACAATCCCAGCTCCCTCAGCCTCTCCTCATAACTCATATGTTCCAGACCCCTAATCATTTTTGTTGCCCTTCGCTGGACTCTCTCCAATTTATCCACATCCTTCTTGAAGTGTGGGGCCCAAAACTGGACACAGTACTCCAGATGAGGCCTCACCAATGTCGAATAGAGGGGAACGATCACGTCCCTCGATCTGCTCGCTATGCCCCTACTTATACATCCCAAAATGCCATTGGCCTTCTTGGCAACAAGGGCACACTGCTGACTCATATCCAGCTTCTCGTCCACTGTCACCCCTAGGTCCTTTTCCGCAGAACTGCTGCCTAGACATTCGGTCCCTAGTCTGTAGCTGTGCATTGGGTTCTTCCGTCCTAAGTGCAGGACCCTGCACTTATCCTTATTGAACCTCATCAGATTTCTTTTGGCCCAATCCTCCAATTTGTCTAGGTCCTTCTGTATCCTATCCCTCCCCTCCAGCGTATCTACCACTCCTCCCAGTTTAGTATCATCCGCAAATTTGCTGAGAGTGCAATCCACACCATCCTCCAGATCATTTATGAAGAATTTCCTCTCTAACGGATTTCCCAGTAGCTATTTTCCCCATTTTTCTTGATCAGCCAGTTACACCAGTGCAAATGGGGCTGTACAGTTGGCTCTGAGGGTATGAGCGGAAGGCAATGGGGCTGCACAAGGTCTCACTGCATTTGATCTACAGAATCCTTTTAAACTGGGGATAGTGCACACATGGGAAAGAACCCAGCTTGATTCTCAGATCCCAGGCCACGTTTCCACCTTGGGAAGTGACAAGTTGAAGTGGTGCTTTGTTTTTCTAAACTGGCTCACATTAGATATGTACATTTGTGAGACAACAGGTCAGATCCTCAGCTGGTGCAAATCAGCAAAACTTCCATTGAAGTCAATGGAGCCCTATAAACATGGAACCCCACCTGCCCATTTTGACAGCAGGAATTCTCGCAGCAGACCCACCCTGGAAGAGCTAGAAGAAGGGTGATGTGTGTTTGGAGCTAGAGGTTGAGAGCCCTATGCCCCCATTCTGCATGCATGGCTTAATATCTGTGAAAGGTCCTCTCCATTCTCATAGACAGAACTCTGGAAGAATCACAGTAGGGCAGACTCTCAAGAATCCATCTCAGGTTTTGCACAGAGCATGGAGATTGATGGACAGGGTGTACGCTATGTTCCCAATGCTGATCTCTCTTGCCAGGGAGAGTGAGGCCTAGCCTAGTAATTCAAGACTAGGCCTTGGACTCAGACAGGACAGCATGCTCACACACATCATCAGCTCCACCCTCCCTTTAAAAAAGGCGTGATGAGTATGATTTGTTCATTTCTCACAGCCAGGTAGAGGGCGGGGCTCTATACATGATTAACCTGCGGGGGGAATGTTGTGAATGACACACTTGTGGCCGTGTGTCATTCACAAAAGGGAAAAGATCCCCATCTCACTCGTAACACTCACTGACTTTCACAACTCAGCACAACAAAAGACTCAAAAGGGGCCTCTCCGCACACGCACAGGCAAAATCCAAACGCAGCGCCTGGCTCTGACACGAATGGGACCCCCAAGCTCTCGGCACCTTTCAGGATCATGCTGCTTTCATGCACGAGCCTAAATAGGGCTTCAGGAGCCTACATGTCATGCACGTGAGTTTGAAAATCTTGGCTTGTCGATCTTTGCCAATGCAGGAGAGGTTGCCGCGCTGCACAGAATGCGCTGGCATTGGTTCACAGGGTTTTCTATTCAGCCTTTTCCATCAGGTTTCATTCATGTGGTTTCACCGCCCCGGGGCCAGATTCAGAGGTGGTGTCAGTTGCATGTCAGTAAGTAGGTGAGAGGGAGCCTCTGTGAGTCAAAGAGCCTATTCCCGATGACTGAAGCCAGGAGAATTGTTATCCTCACTCTACGGATGGGAAAGGCAGGCAGAGAGATCATGTGACTTGCCCACAGTCACCGCCGGGAGTCTGATTCAACAGGAAATTGAACCCACGTCCTGAAGGCCTGACCCTTGGTCTGTTCTATACAGGTTCTTCTGCTGTGCTCGCCACTTAGCAACTAAACATCTTCCAGCAGTGCATTGAGCGGCGTGGCTCACGCTTGTCACATGTTGTGACCGATGATAGTCACCCACTGGCTGTCCTTCCTCTCTTGTCCAGCAGCGGGAACTTGGCCTTTGTATTACAGTTTATATTTTGGGTGAGTTCAAACCCAGCACAGTGAAGGGAAACTCCCAGTGAAACCAGAGAGGTCTCTCCAGCTCCCTGCATTGCATGCGGTTTCCTGAGGCTCTGACCAAGACCTGGCTAACCCACACAAATTCCTCCCTGAAACCAAAAGAAAACGAGGACATTGGAGTCTTGGAAATAACCCCTTGCAGTGCACCTAGCCAGAGACAATAACGTTTCATGATATTGTCAGAGTGGTGACTCAGGATCATGAGCAGGACTCCACCTGCTAGGCACTGTAGAGACTGTACCTAAACCTCATGCTTCAGGGCTCAGGCCTATCTTTATCAGAGATCAGAGTGAGAGCCAACATGGGGGCAGATTAGCCCACATCTGTAGCTGTGGGGTTCTGACACCTTCCTCTGCAGCATCAGGTGCAGGCCACTGTTGGAGACAGGACACTGAGTTAGACGGACCTCGTGTCTGATCCAGTCTGGCCATTGCTGCATTCCAGGCAAGTAACAAAGCAGACCCGAGAGAATTTACAATCTAGTGTCACACAGGTCGTAAGTGGGTGAAACAGACAAATGGAGCGTAAGGGGAGGTACCAATAAAACAAACAGATTTTAGCAGACAAGCTAAAAGCTCAGCCTGCCGCTTCTAACTATGAGACACGGCTCGTGGAAAACTAGAAACAGCAACTTGCCAGGCATCTCAGCTGGTGAGTCTGTACATTTGAACCCACAGCCGAGTGCCACGTGGGTTTGGGTTTCATTGCAAAAGAGTCACACAGTCCTAACGATATAGTGAATCTCTGTGTCACAGAGATAGGTTTGGAGCTGTGTCCTGACCCAGGTTAGTCTAAGCTTCAGAGCCAGGAAATCTTGGTCCCGGTTTAGAGCAGGGACCAAACAAGGGGTCAGATTAGGTGACACCGAAATTTCTTGCGCTGTTCGCATGACATTTTAGGACCTGAGATCTCAAATTTTCTGCTGACTTGGGCCACATTTGGACCTGGAAAACTAGTTCTTTCCATATTTGGAGCAAAAACCCATAGGGTCAGATTCAGAGCCAGAGAGTCTGAACCAATTCATCCACCCACGCCAAAATTTCACAGAGCGGCTCCAGATGCGAGGTTCCCCTTCGGGCCCATCTCTAGACTCTAATGAAGCAGGAGGAGTGGTTTCAAATCACTGCCAGGTGCCACCTGCAGTCCCAGCTGTAGCGAGCGCAGGAGATCAGTGGCTTTCCGCTCTCCCCCTGCGTGTGGCGATAACCATGCCAGCAGAGCAGGGCACTGGAGACGAGATCAGCCAAGGAGGAAACTTTGCCCATGTGAAGATGTTTATATTGCAGGCAGGGTGCGAGGGAGGGAGGGTAGCCTTCCCTATCAAAAGGGTTCCACTCTCTCGATTTTGCCTGCTCAGTTTAGCAGGCTGGGGGTAGGCAAATTCAGATGCAGGTGCAGCCCCTGCAAGGAATTTCTTCAGCTGTGGGAAACGAGCAATCGTTCTGCTGAGAGAAGGGGTTTTTCCAGCGCTTGTCCGGGCATGTGGGAAATCTGTCCCCCAGGCCTCGAAAAGCTCAGGTCAAATGCAGCACTGAAGCTGTAATTTGCATATTGCAACGCACTACCCAGCCAACTGGGGCTTTTATTTCTGCTTGCTTCCTTAGGGCGGTAAACTGTTCTCACGTCTTCTGTGCTCTGGGCCTAACCGTCCAAGAAGCAATTGTTCAGGGTGACAAGAAAGTGTTATTTTCGCCTTCTCATGACACAAGAACTAGGGGTCACTCAATGAAATTCATAGACAGCAAGTTTAAAACAAACAAAAGGAAGTGTTTCTTCACACAACACACAATCAACCTGTGGAACTCCTTTCCAGAGGATGTTGTGAAGGTCAAAACTATAAAGAGGGTTCAAAAAAGAACTAGATAACTTCATGGAGGATAGGTCCATCAATGGCTATTAGCCAGGCTGGGCAGGGATGGTGTCCCTAGCTTCTGTATGCCTGAAGCTGGAAATGAGCAACAGGGGAAGGACCACTTGATGATTCCCTGTTCTGTTCATTCCCTCTGGGGCACCTGGCATTGGCCACTGTCAGAAGACAGGATACTGGGCTAGATGGACCTTTGGTCTGACCCAATATGGTTGTTCTCATGTACTGTCTAGATCCCACACAGCCAACATAGCTTCCATTGAAATCATTGGGCCAGATCCCCAGCACTGTAAATCATTGTGGCTTCCATTGACCTCACTGGAGTGATGCCAGTTTATACCAGCTGATGGCGTGGCCCTGCTTCTCTAAACCTGATCCCAATGTGACATTTGACCCGTTTGCTGAAGTCGCCTCTGGAATCTTTTCTGGGTAGTGCTACCCCCGCCCCACAGTCTCTAAGGCTGCCCTTCTTGCGTAGATTATAACCAGCATCTACAGATTGTTATTCCACCATGTTTCAGCAATGCCTAGCACATTAAGGGCCCTCTCCCCTTGGCCGCTGTTCCAGTCCACCTAGCCTTGCTTTTGAGCTACTTGCACTGCCATAGAGACCTTCAGGGCATGATCATAACATGTGCCATTGACTTGTGTAGAGGCCATTTTGGACCCCCATTTCCCCTGGAAGAACACCGAGTACACTGGCTCAAGCAAAGACAATCTCTCCTAGTGCTGCTCCTTGTACATGGTCTCAGAAGGAGGGGTTCTCAACCTGCCCTTTCTCCTCCTTTCCAGGGGGGTGGGATCCACCACAGAGAGCAGGAGCTGCTCTGAAGGGATCCCCTATTCAAAAAGCTGGTCTGGGGGAGCAACTCCTGAGAAGAGAGCTCTCAGTATCAGTCACGGGACTGGGCAAAGCATGGCTGGACTGTGCAACTAGCTGACAGAGAAAACATTGTGACCTCACCATGGAAATAGATGCTGATATTTTCCTTGCGCTTTCCTAGGGATTAGGGTGGTCTGGATGATTACACCCTATATAGCCTGAGTATAGGTTTGCCCCCAGGAAAAGCAGGGTGAAGATCACCCCTACTTAACGCTGTCCATGGTACCTGTAGCTCAGGAGAGCAGAAGTAAACAGGGGCAGCCCTGAATTTTGCCCAACGGCCTCTCGATTGCTGGTCTGTCCCATTTGGGTATCAGGCAGAACGTTCCACGGCGTTTCAGGATATGCTGAGACAGCGACTTTATCAGTCTTAGTATGGCCAAAACCTCCAGGCTCAGAATTAAGCTAACTTAATAGCTAAGCTCTCCAAAGTCCAGAATACTGAAACTGAGTGAACTAGGATCATAACTGTCTTGTTTTGCTATAAAAAAAACAGATCTACAAATTTACCCAAACCCCTTGGATCTGCCAAATCGGGGCTTCCTCATTCGATCACCAGCTGTTCCTACTTCTTGTTATTGTGAAAATAATGGAATTTCAGCACATCTTTCAGGGCCGGACCAAACCCCAAAACACAGGGAGGTGTGAGAAAATGGAAAATTAATTGTCTGAACATACACAGATTATATTCCTCCAACCCAAATAGTTCTATGTGGGGTTTGGATTTCTCCTTTTCCTAGCAAAACAAACTAAACACCAACAGCGCAGTAGGGTGTGTTTCAAGAACTGAAATCAGACCTCTCTCTGTTCTCAGTTCTGGCACCTCAATGAATAGAGCTGGGAGATATTTTTGTAATTTTTTGGGGGGCAAGGGGGTGTCAAATTTAGCCCTTTTTTCCTAGTGTGATTTTCACTGATGAAATCGTTATCAGAAATGATTAGACAAAAGTTTGATGGAAATATATTTTTGATTGCCGGCAAAATGTGCGCAGTATGTAATCTCTAATGTGGTTTATTACTCATGCTGTGTGACTGGTTACCTTAGCCACCTGGTATTATTTCCGTTCCCTGATTCGACGACTGACACTTAGCCAGGAGGAGGGCAAGAACAAGTCCCCTCCTAATCAAACTTTAGTGATAAATTTATTTGCTTGAGTATTCACACGACTAGTGATAAATTTATTTGCTTGAGTATTCACACGACTCTCAATTTCTGAAAACAAATTGGTTGTGCACATGGTCACAGAAAACTAACTCGGTAGCGCACTGGTCAGCTAGACACTGTAAAAACCCACATAGCAAAAGACACTGCCTGCTCCAGCACTGCTTACACAGGCAACCCAAAGGGAGGATTATCATTGGGCCTGTTTTAACGATGGGGAACTGAGGCCCAGAGAGATTAAGTGACTTGTTCAAGGTCACAGAGGAAATCTGTGGCAGAGCTAGGAATTAAACCCAGCTCTCCTGAGTCCCAATCCAGCACTTTAACTACAAGACCACCCTTTCTCTAGTGTTGCTGTCACAACTTGATCCATCCCCATCCCACCCCTGAATCCCGCGTGCCTCTAAGCCCCCTGACTCTGGGTAGTGACGGATTACTGTTCCTAGCTGCACCCTTCTTGGGCAGTGGAACTGTGCATTCCAGCTGCCTGGGTCCTGGAACCAGTCCCAAGTCCCCAGTTGCTTAGACACATTTACACAGAGATAGTCTACGGGGCTGTGGGAGCTCTGGTTTCCTAGTTACACCCTGCGGGACAATGTGGCAGTAAAGCAACAAACAGAGGCTTAGCAAAGGGATTTATTATCCACAAACGCTTTATTCTTCAAAAAAGAAAAGCACAAGAGAGTTCCAGATCTATGGAAAAACAGTCCGCAGAAGGCAATCCCCCTGGTCTGATCTGTCCATATACCAGGCAGCCCTTCTGGCCTTGCTTCAGGTAGTGGAATGGCCTCCCTTGCTTAGAGAAGCACTCCTTTTAAAATAGACTCTGTCCACTGTGCCCCCTGGTACTGAAAGCTGAGAGGAGATCTAGGCTCCAAACTTCCTCCCTCCTCTTCCTCCTCACCCGACCCTACCTTCTGCGTAGAGACACACTCCAAATCAGTGGCCTTCCTAGTAGAAAACCCATTGTTCTGGTAGGGCAGAGCAGTGATGTCTTAAGGCCTGGGCAAACTAGGCATATGCCCAGGGTCCACACCCCCACCAAAAGGGAGTCCCAGCAATGTGTAAAAAAGTTTTTATCAAGGTTCAGATCATGCAATGAGAAGTTTATATGCAAGAGGAGCTGTCAAAAGAAAAAAAAAGCAGTAGCAGAGAAAAAGAAGCATCTAAGGCTACTAAAATTGATTTTGTTTTTTCCTGGACAATCAGCCACATCTACGAGTGCTACTCTTGCACAGAGGCAGTGTGAAAGAGAAGGTGCTCAGGCTGACAAAGAAGCATCTACTGCTTCTCCTCGTACAGATGGAATGCAAAGGACAACGGCAATGACAAGTGAAGAAAATGAAGCTACAGGAATAACCAAGTCACAAGCACTTCCTGCCTTTCAGCAGATCAGCTTTATGGAATCCTAGGAGCAAGGCATTCCATTCCTACTGGATTCGTAAAAGTCCTTCAACCTGTCAGATCAGGACTGTGATTTTTAGTCAGCCTGCCTGCATTTATCAAATCGCTGATGAAAAACAAAAAAAGGATTTTTAAGCGTGAACTGCGTAAAGGTGAATTTGTAAATCGTCAATGACTGCTCTATTCCCCATCACCAGCATCAGGCTACTGCTTTGTGTGTGCCAATTATTTTCTGCTACGGATTTGGCACTCAGTACAGCTGGTTTTAAGGACTGGCAGCATGCAGCTAGTCCTATTTCTGAACATGAAAGTGGTCCCAAGCACTGAAACTGTATGTTAATATACTGCAATCGCCAAAAGGAAGCTGGTTGTATTGACTCAGAATTAGAGGAACAATTCAACCATGAACAACTTTCCTGGCAGTAGGACTTGTTGAAAAGAATGACTGCAGCTGTGAAATTCTTGGCATGAAGGGGTCTGGCATTCCAAGGAGACAACTGGCTCATAGGATCACAACATGATGAAAATTATATGGGCACTTTGGAGCTACTCAGCCAGCTTGATCCATTCCTTGAAGAGCACATCAAGAACTATGGAAATGTTGGCAAGGGGATTCCTTCATACCTATTTGTGAATAAGTTATTACCCTGATGGGTGAGAAAGGTTTGTCTGGAATTATTCCTAAAAAAAGCAAAGTATTATTCACTCCACTCCAGATATGTGCCATGTCAATCGGTTGACTTCTCCAGTGCGATCGGTAAATCAGGCAGCAACAGAGCAGTTCCTGGAATGTATCCTCATTCGTGGTCATGGAGCTGAGTATCCTGTGGACGTAGTAGTGAAATTCTTGCAAGAGAAAGGTATTGCTTTATCAGATTGCCATGGCCAGTCAGATGATAATGCATCACATGTGGCAAGACATTACTCAGGTTTGCCAGTAAGACTAAAAAGAAATGAATGAATTTGTTGTATATGTTCCCTATGTAGGACATTCCTTGAACCTAGTGGTGTCAAAGCTGCTGAATGCAGCATGCAAGTTGTGTCTTATTTTTGATTTTGTGCAGAGAGCGTACACATTTTTTGCTTTGTCTACCCATCACTGGGATATGTTGGTTTCTTCTTTAGGCACAGATCACAAGCCCTTGTCTCACACTCAATGGTCAGCTCTTGTTGATGCAATCAAGGCTGTTTGTGATGGCTATGAAACAATTCAAGCTGCTTTTGATTCTCTATCCAATTATAATGATCAGCCAAGAGATCAAGTTCTCAGTAAAAAAAAAAACGGACAAGCTGGAGACAGTGTTTTTGACCATTCTTTGGAATGACAGTCTCATCCATCTCAGTGAAACAGGCAAGACAGTACAAAAAGACGTGAACCTGTCTATTGTTTCAACATCATCCTGTCTTTGGATCATATATACAAGACTTGAGACCAGTTCGATGAACATGAATGCAAGGCAACGGCACAAGTTCCGGAGGCTGATTACAGTAACAGCAATAGACATGTGAAAGAATGAAGCCATCGCATACCTCACTTTGAAGGAGCTGCAAGTGACGCTGTCCTTCAAGGAAGACAAAAAAAAAATTCAAGGTCGAAATATACTTACCAATCATTGACTCATTGATTTATGGTTTAACAGGATAAGGGAAGGCATACAAAGACATCAGTGGTCGATTTGGTTTCTTTATGAAAGTGAGGGGTCTGAATACTGAGGAAATTGCAGAGCAGTGTGAGAAGCTGGCCTTTCTTTACTACAATGACCTTATTTCTGAATGTCAACATTTCAAGCATTACACCTCAGCAGAGACGTTCAATGTTGATTCCCTCGATTGCTCCATCACAGCTTCTCAGACATAGTCTGTCTACTAGTTTGAAGCCCCTGCTATGGAAATGGATGCTCTAGTCCACAAGGAAGGTTACAATCACAAATGGTGTTCAGAAACCAAAATGGAATTCACACTTTGACACAGATATATCTCCCCCCCCCCCCCCAAATCTGTCACAGCTATAATCTCATTCTATGAACAGTGCTAAAGTCATAAGTGAATGGTTTGGAGGTGGGGGATGAAGCCCTTAGTCCATCACATTTTATCATCATCTTAAAAAAGAAGCTGAAAAGTCCATTTTTCCCTCATTCTGGCTTCCAGAAGTGCTACCACGGGAAAGGTTGTTCTCTCAGTATTGCAGGATGGGAATTTAAAGCAGAAATCTTAGGAAAAGATGTGGTGTCATGGTATTTCTAGCCCGGTTTGGCAGATTCAAGAGGATCCAATAATCTGAATAAGGCTCAGCTTTTGGATGCTTATTTGACACAAGCCCAAACACCAAAATTTTTGATTATGGGCAAGAGGGGGAAAAGAGATGGCAAGAGAATTGGGGTGGGGAAAATCCCATTTTCCAAATATTTTCAAAATTTGGAAAAGAATTTAAATAAAAAAAAAATCAACCGTTTCACAGTTGCTCTAAAAACAAGGGAACTCTTTTTTTGGTTAAACATTCATTAACATTTTCCCACATTTTCCCATTCTTCTACTATTAATTTTGAGATTTCACTGATGTTCAAACAATTTTAACCAGCTCTGCATTTGCTCATATAAACATGCAAACTTTCAGATAGTTCTCAGGAATTTACCGAGACTCTGAGATTATTGACAGGTTTCAGAGTAACAGCCGCGTTAGTCTGTATTCGCAAAAAGAAAAGGAGTACTTGTGGCACCTTAGAGACTAACCAATTTATTTGAGCATAAGCTTTCGTGAAGTGAGCTGTAGCTCACGAAAGCTTATGCTCAAATAAATTGGTTAGTCTCTAAGGTGCCACAAGTACTCCTTTTCTTTTTGAGATTATTGAGTTTATCTCCTCACTAGCTAGAATGAGGGGTGGGAAAATTCCCATTAGATATCACCAAATCCAAGAGCATCTGCCCAGACTTTAAACCTGGGGACCCAAGATGCCATGGAAACAATGGGCCTGATTCTGCTGTCTGCTACATCTCTATAAATCTAGCATACTCCCTGAGTTCAGTGGAGTAACTCCAGACTCTCAGTGATCAGAATAGGGTCCAAAGTGGATTGATGCCAGTCTCAAAGCAGTGAAAATCAGGAATAACTCCACTGAAGTCAATGGAGAATTAGGTCCAGTGTGTGTCTACTGATGGGAGCAGGGTCCTGGGCTACAGGACCCCTGAGTCCTAGTCCTGATTCTGCTACCAAGGGATGGCTACATGCAGAGATGCACTGATTGGATCTGATTTTATCCCAATTTAGTTAAACCGGTGCAAAAGGCTGTGTGTACACTCTTATTTCAATTTAAGCCAAGCTAAATTGAAATAAGCCAGAATCAATTAGGAACAGCCTTAAGCTATACCAAAAGAAGACAGTGCCCACAATGGGATTTGCAACTCTTTTACTAAATTGGTTTAAAAAACTAAAAGCTAAACTGGTACAACTTTCTCATATAGACAAGGCCTACTTTGCTTGACCTCGGGCATGTCCGAATTAAGCTAAACTCTGGGGTAATAACCTCGCTCTCTGCCTTAGTTTCTGTCTGTAAAATAGGGATAACATTGTACCCACCTCTGAAAAGTGTTTTGAGATTTATGGACGAAAAATGCTGCCTAAGAAAAAAAGTGTGACCTATTATTTAATGTAACCATAAAAAAATAAGCCTAAATCCCACCTACCACTATTTTCCTGGCGTCTTGTCCCTGTGCAGAAGCACGAGTTCAAGGAGCATTTAAAAAATAAAACGTTAAAGTGTCCTCAGCTGATTACATGTTAGTCAATGCCTTGTCAGATGCTGCTGAACCAGAGAACCCTGAAATTAGATGGTTTCCAGCCTGTGAGGGCAACATGTGCCTATTTATTTCCTACCTTACATGTTTAATTAGTGCCATTTAGTCAAAGGGGAGTAGAACTCCAATTTGTAATTGAAACTAGACATGTATTTAAAATGCACACACTCGGTAAATACACCCCACCGCTTCTCTGGCGCGTTGCGGCTTCAAAGGGCTGGAAAACATAGGTTCCAATTAACTCTTGCTGGTAGGCAAGTCCGTTTTATTAGCCCTCTTTTACAAGCAAATCAAAGCAAGGCAAAGCGACTTGCCCAGGGGCGCAGAGAGAGTTGGCGTTTGAGCCGGAACTAGACCTGTGGAGTCCAACCCTGTGAAAACCCAAGGCCACTGGTGTGAATTAGAGTAACGGGGCCTCAGCACCCCACAGGAGGAGTTGCACGATCAGGCCCCAGGAGCTGCTGACTATTGAGGATCGGCTCCAACTCTCACTGAAGTCAAAAGGCAGGCTCCCATTGGCTTCCATGGGAGTTGGAGCAGGACCTTTTGTCCTGTTCTTAATCCGCTTGATCATACTGCTTCACCAGCAGGCCCCAGTCCTGCAATCGTCACTCAGAAAGGGCTCCCACTGAAGTCAACAGGAGCTTTCCCCAGGCTGAGGTTGCAGGATTTGGTGCCATTCAAAAAAGTGGCCCATAATGGCACCGTGCAGCCTGAACTACAAATTCCCTCCTGTGTTTCATTGGTAAACATAAGATTCATAGATTCCAGGGCCAGAACGAACCACTGTAATCATCTAGTCTGACCTCCCGTATAACACAGGCCAGAGGACTTCCCAAAATAATGCAGTTTGAACTAAAGCCAAGCTTTTAGAAAAACATCCAATCGTGGTTTAAAAATTGCCCCCATGGAGAATCCACCACGACCTTTAGTAAATTGTTCCAGTGGTTAATTACCCCCACTGTAGGTTGGAGGAGTCATTTTTGGCCCAGTCCTGATCTGAACGAGGTCAGATAACACTGCTTCCATGCAAGAAGGGGGAGGTTGGTGGATTTCTTAAATTGAGTGTGTTCAGAACCTATCAAATCCCTGCTTACAGCTCAGAGACACGGCTCTCGCCAAGGACCTGTGTCTTGACCTGTGACATCTTGATGCTATTCCAGTCCTAGGAACACCCTGAGCAACACAGACCATCAGCTGCACCAAACTTTGCTAGCGGGTTAAAATTCATTTCCAGCCACTGATAGCAGAACAAATCTCCTGCAAGTGCTCAGAGGCTTTCCAGCCCTAAAGACGGGTTGATATTTCGGGGATTGTGACCTGTTTGAACATCATGGATGCTGTAAAAAATTTTAAGAAGTGAGGGGAGGGAAGTGCCAGCACACGAACCTCACACTCGCAGCCAATACATGCATGTTCTCACACCCCCCAGACAAGCTCTCTCTGTCTCACACAGAGACACAAGCACTCACACAGGGGCACAATCAGACGGACATTCTCCTTTGCAAGCTCACACACAAACCATCTGTCTCACTCACACCAGGTGGGTCTCCACCCCTAACCCCCAGCCTCCTCAACTCGATAAGAGGATGGGGTGACCTCTCCCAGAAGAGCACACAGCAGCCTGGACTGGTACAGCATCTTGTACTGGGGACTGCAAACATTAAATGGAGGAGCCAATACACTGTAAAACCGAGAGGCTAGAACCATCCCTAGTGAAACGACACTGCGATGGATGGAGTTTCAGCAGGGATTATGTTAAGAACATAGGAACAGCCATGCTGGGTCAGACCAATGGTCAACAGTCCCCTGTCTTCCAACACTGGGCTGTGCCAGATGCTTCAGAAGGCGTGAATGGAGCAGAGCAATTTATCGAGTGACCCCTTGCCTGTTGGCCAGTCTCAGCTTCTGGCAGGGCATGGAGACAGGGGGTGACCCATGGGGTGAAATGTTTTTTGGACCACAGAACAAAGGGTATGGAGAAGGCTGGCCCAGTGGTTACAGCACTGCCCTAGGACTTGGGAGGTCTGTGTTCCGTTCCTGACTCCTCCATGGATCCCCCGTGTGAGCTTGGGAAAGTCACTTTGTCTCTCACTGCCTCGCCTGTACAAGGAGGAGAATTCCCTGCCTCATGTGGGTGTTGTGGGGATAAATGCATTTGTGACTGTGAGGTGCTCTGATGGATGGTGTTGAGGGCCAGACAAGTACCGTAGCTAGTATACAAGACAGCATCAGAGAGCATCAGCAGTCCAGGATCTGTGCAGCTTCTCATTTCCCAAGATGAAGGCCTCTTTCATTGATTGGTCCATAATCTTGGGAGCAGCCCGCTATTCCCTAACACTTCTTGAGATCTGATTAACCGTTTGGTGTGCACTACACACAGAGCTTAGGGAAGGCAGGAACAAACAACGCCACTTGGATCTCATTTCCAAACAGTGCAGCCTCCCACATCTTTCCATTTCATTTCCTTTTGTGATTGTTTTTTCTTTTAATCTTGTGGTTTGCCACCATCCCATCTAATCAACTTCTCAGTAACCACAGCTGCAGCTTGGCACAGCAGATCCCCTGGGCGTCTCTCATGTGAGCCACAGCACCTCCCCCTAACCCATGCTCAGGGAGGGAAAATTCCTTCCTGTTTATAAACCTCATGCCCTTGCTAGGGTTCATCTGTATTCCATGTGGGGGGAGGAAATACACACAAGCTAATAAATTCAAGTGGTGAGTGCCATGCCCAGTGAATTAGAGGCTATCGCCAAGATGTCCAAATGCCAAACAGTGCTTCCTACTCCTCTTGTAGCTGTGATCCTGACATCGCTGCCAGACACCAGAACGCTAAGGTTAACATTTTCAGAAGCATCTGCATGACTTGGGCACTTCTGACCCATTTTCTGATAACACATTGGAAGCAAGCAGGGCAAACAAAAGATTTCCAGCTCTTGTAAGTACATGGTGAGGGCATAAGGAGATAAGAACGGCCATTCTGGGTCAGACCAATGGTCCAAGTAGCCCAGTATCCTGTCTTACAACTGTGAATTATGCCAAGTGAATCCGAGGGAATGAACAAAACAGGGCAATTATCAAGTGATCCATCCCCTATCATCCACTCCCAGTTTCTGGCAGTCAGAGGCTGGGTACACCCAGAGCATTACCTCTTGGGTAACAGCCATTGATGGACCTACTCTCCATGAACTTATCTGATTCTTTTCTGAACCCAGTGATACTTTTGGCCTTCACAACATCCCCTGGCAACAAGGTCAACTGTGTAATGTGTGCATGAGCTTTCGTGAGCTACAGCTCACTTCATCAGATGTTTACCGTGGAAACTGCAGCAGACTTTATATACACACAGAGAATATGAAACAATACCTCCTCCCACCCCACTGTCCTGCTGGTAATAGCTTATCTAAAATGATCAACAGGTGGGCCATTTCCAGCACAAATCCAGGTTTTCTCACCCTCCACCCCCCCACACAAATTCACTCTCCTGCTGGTGCTAGCCCATCCAAAGTGACAACTCTTTACATAATCAAGTCGGGCTATTTCCTGCATAGATCAAGGTTTTCTCACATCCCCCCCACCCCCATACACACACAAACTCACTCTCCTGCTGGTAATAGCTCATCTAAACTGACCACTCTCCAAGTTTAAATCCAAGTTAAACCAGAACATCTGGGGGGGGGGGGGTAGGAAAAAACAAGAGGAAACAGGCTACCTTGCATAATGACTTAGCCACTCCCAGTCTCTATTTAAGCCTAAATTAATAGTATCCAATTTGCAAATGAATTCCAATTCAGCAGTTTCTCGCTGGAGTCTGGATTTGAAGTTTTTTTGTTTTAAGATAGCGACCTTCATGTCTGTGATTGCGTGACCAGAGAGATTGAAGTGTTCTCCGACTGGTTTATGAATGTTATAATTCTTGACATCTGATTTGTGTCCATTTATTCTTTTACGTAGAGACTGTCCAGTTTGACCAATGTACATGGCAGAGGGGCATTGCTGGCACATGATGGCATATATCACATTGGTGGATGTGCAGGTGAACGAGCCTCTGATAGTGTGGCTGATGTTATTAGGCCCTGTGATGGTGTCCCCTGAATAGATATGTGGGCACAATTGGCAACGGGCTTTGTTGCAAGGATAAGTTCCTGGGTTAGTGGTTCTGTTGTGTGGTATGTGGTTGTTGGTGAGTATTTGCTTCAGGTTGCGGGGCTGTCTGTAGGCAAGGACTGGCCTGTCTCCCAAGACTTGTGAGAGTGTTGGGTCATCCTTTAGGATAGGTTGTAGATCCTTAATAATGCGTTGGAGGGGTTTTAGTTGGGGGCTGAAGGTGACCGCTAGTGGCGTTCTGTTATTTTCTTTGTTAGGCCTGTCCTGTAGTAGGTAACTTCTGGGAACTCTTCTGGCTCTATCAATCTGTTTCTTTACTTCTGCAGGTGGGTATTGTAGTTGTAAGAAAGCTTGACAGAGATCTTGTAGGTGTTTGTCTCTGTCTGAGGGGTTGGAGCAAATGCGGTTGTATCGCAGAGCTTGGCTGTAGACGATGGATCGTGTGGTGTGGTCAGGGTGAAAGCTGGAGGCATGCAGGTAGGAATAGCGGTCAGTAGGTTTCCGGTATAGGGTGGTGTTTATGTGGCCATTGTTTATTAGCACTGTAGTGTCCAGGAAGTGGATCTCTTGTGTGGACTGGACCAGGCTGAGGTTGGTGGTGGGATGGAAATTGTTGAAATCATGGTGGAATTCCTCAAGGGCTTCTTTTCCATGGGTCCAGATGATGAAGATGTCATCAATATAGCGCAAGTAGAGTAGGGGCTTTAGGGGACGAGAGCTGAGGAAGCGTTGTTCTAAATCAGCCATAAAAATGTTGGCATACTGTGGGGCCATGCGGGTACCCATAGCAGTGCCGCTGATCTGAAGGTATACATTGTCCCCAAATGTGAAATAGTTATGGGTAAGGACAAAGTCACAAAGTTCAGCCACCAGGTTAGCCGTGACATTATCGGGGATAGTGTTCTTGACGGCTTGTAGTCCATCTTTGTGTGGAATGTTGGTGTAGAGGGCTTCTACATCCATAGTAGCCAGGATGGTGTTATCAGGAAGATCACCGATGGATTGAAGTTTCCTCAGGAAGTCAGTGGTGTCTCGAAGGTAGCTGGGAGTGCTGGTAGCGTAGGGCCTGAGGAGGGAGTCTACATAGCCAGACAATCCTGCTGTCAGGGTGCCAATGCCTGGGGAAAGAGAGCGTCCGCTTGGTGCGGAGGAGTAGGACTTACATCATGAAGAGGAATGGGGAACCAGTTTGGAGCAGCCTTGTTTTTCTTGGAGACCAGGCCTAGTGGAGAGGGCCCTGCGGTGGGAGCCAGGGAACCAAGGCTCTGTTCTCAGCTCTTTGAGGCAGGGGCTGTCTCTGACGATGCGTACATGCAGCGCTGCACACAAACGGGGCTCCTACACACTGCCAGAGCAAAAACAATAATCATCACAAGCTACCACACTGTAGGAAAGAGCATTTCCCTGCATTTCCGGGCTTCAGTCTGTTAACACTCCCATGGCAGCAGTTGAACGAACTTCCTTACATGAACAAGAGGCCACATCCTCAGCTGCTGAGTTAGCCTAGTTACATTGACTTCAATGGAGTTACACCGATTTACAGCAGCTGAGGTTTTGGACCAATATGCATCTACCTGGCCAGCCCACCGTTACAGGGCTGCTTCAGAAAATGGTACTGGCCTAGGAGGGGTCTCGTGGCTGCACACCCATTGAGGCTTGGCACCCGAGTCCAGACTCAGTGGTCTTCCCCTGGTATCTCTCCACTGAACACAGTGAAGTTACTCTAGCTCTAACCCATTGTCAATGAAGGGGGCATTTGGGCCCCAGTTCTGGGCTACGGCATGGACTGTGTTAGGCAAAGACCTCCATGAAATGTATTGGCCACTACCGTGCGCTCATTGACCTTAAAGTAACCCAGATTAACTCCCCCTTTAAGTCACTGGTGTTAATTTGGATTCACACCAGTGAAACACTAAGATGAACAGATGGGGTTTTGGCTTTACACCACTGCAACTGAATAGAATCTGAAAAGAGTTTTTTAGGAACTGTTCCAATAATATTAGCTGGTATAAATCACTGTTGCTCCATTGGGCTAGATCCTCAGTGGGTGTCAATCCCCATAGCTCCATTGAAGTCAGTAGAGCCACACCAGTTTATAACAGCTGAGGATCTGGCCTGCTATTGAGAAAGTTGCTACACATAGACCTGGATTCTTCTTTCTGACCCTAGTCCAAACCTGAAGTCAGAGGATTGACAATGAAGTGTAAGCAAATTTTTTTTTAAAAAAAAAAAGGAAAATGAGAGCCTATTTGTCCTAACTACAATTATTCCTCCATTAATCTTCAAATACTGCACCCTCTGGCAAGGAGAAAAAAAATAAATGGAGCAATTTGTCTCTCTCCTGTAAATAAATAAGCCTTGCAAACCAAAGAGAATATGCTAAAGTGTCTTTCCTGACAGCATTACAAAATATTTCATTTAAAATAAATGTGTGCCTTTATATTTCATAATCAACAATCTACACTAAACTAAGGGACTTCTGCAGCCCTTGTGGAATGCTGGAAATGAAGTTCTGGGTTCTTTTTGGTTAGGGTCCTGGGACCAGATTCTGATCTCAGTTATATCAGCATCAGTGTGGAGTGGGCTTTAATGGAGTTACGCCGGATTGACTCAGGGCTAATGGCGCAATCGGACCCCAGCCTTGTCATTAGAAGCAAACAGACAGCAACGTGCAGTTCAACCTTTAAACTTCCCCCACTCTTTAAAAAGGTCTTTATTTCTCTGAACATTTCTCTAGTTCCATGGTTTATAAGAGCAATAATGACAGTTAATGGGTCTGGCATTTAATGAGTTCCTGGGTTGAGGGCCCTTGAGCCCTCAGCTTCCCGAGTCGGTCATTAACTGTCAGGAAATATCTTTTCATCTATTTGAGGCCTTTCTATTGTACCCATCACTGCAGCATGCATGCGCTTCTGGGGCTTGATCCTGCACCCACTGAGCTTAGTGGCGTAACTCTCATCGACTTCAGTGATGCCAGAGCAGGCACCTACCTCCTTCCTCACTGATTAGCTTTCAAGAAGTGTCTGTGGATCAGGGATCAGCAGAGAACAAGTTGCAAAATGCTGCATTTCTTTTCAGAGACTTGGGCTGCAGCACCTCGATACCTTTGCGGAGCAGGATCTCAGGTCCTTCCCTTCCCCCAGGGGGTATCTCAAAAGATAGGAGGACCTCACCCTCCTTGCCTTATCCAGTCCTTGGCCAACTAACTGAAACAGCCAACTAAGGGTGGTCAATAGTGCAGCCACAATGGTGACTTCTGTAATGTGGACACCTGCGCACTAGGAAATGGACAGCAGCCCTTCTTGCTACGAATCAGCAGCACATGCTTGCAGGGAGTTCGGCTTTGCAATAGCCACCTCTATGGGCCAGACTCCCAGCCGGTGTAAACTGACAACCTCACTGGAGCCAGTGGAGCTATTCGGATATACAGCAGCCAAGGATATGGCCCCAATATTACCCCAACAATATGTTGACCGTACTTTCAAAACCGAACTCCTGGAGGCTTGTGATGACACTTATAGCACAAAAAAAGAAAAAAAAAAAAACACCCACACACTTTCATAAATACAGGTGTGTGCTGGTGTCGCGACTGCCAACTTCTGACTCAACAGTTACACAGGCTTATTTCTTGGAATGGAGGATATTTTTTTTCCCCCAGTAAATTAAGTGTCTGAAAGAGTTTACCTGAAAACACTGAACAAGTCTTAACACTCAGCTCTCAGTGTCCTGTGCTCACTTGACTTTTCTCTTCACTTCACACACTGCTCATCGCACTGTCTGTTCCTTCTTTTGTGGATGTTAGTTCCTGGAAAGAAAGTAAATTCTCCTCTCTACCACAATCTTTAAAAAAAAAAAAAAAAACCCAAAATAACCCAACATTTAGATGGATGAAAACAGGGACATTTCAGGTACCGTGAGAGAAGTTCCTGGAAGACCAGGACATGGTATATATAAATAAAGGACTGTCTTGGGGAAAACTGAGACTCATAGATTTTAAGGCCAGAGGGGACTATTACAATCATCTTATCTGGCCTCCTGAACACAGCCCAGAGAACCTCTTCAAGGGTTTTTCTACACAAACATTTAGTTTGCAGCAAGCTGGGGTGTGAATCTGCCCCACACTAACTATTCATGTGGACCCTGGCTACCATGCATTAACTGTTCCCTAGTGTGCTTTGATCTACCCCACTTTGAAAAAGGACTTGATCAAAGCACACTGGGGCATTGTTAGTGAGCATCAGCAGGGTCCACACAGACACTTAGTGCATGGCAGGCTAGTGCGGGCAGATTCACACCCCAGCTTGCTGCAAACTAAATGTTGGCGTAGACAAGCCCCAAGTCATTTCTGCACTAAGCCCATACTTTCTCTTTAAGCTATAGTATATCTTTTAGAAAGACATCAATTCTTCAGTGTATAGACTTAAATTGATGGGGAATCCCCATGTTCCTAGGAGAGTTATTCCAGTGACCCTCATTGTTAAAAAAAATTGCACCTTATTTCCAGTCTGAATGTGTCTAGCTTCATCAGCCAGCCACTGGAACTTGTTATACCTTCTTCTGCTAGATTAAGGACCCTCTATTATCAGAAGTGTTTTCCACATATATGTACTTGAAGACCAGTGGCTCTCAACCTTTCCAGACTATTGTACCCCTTTCAGGAGTCTGATTTGTCTTGTGTACCCCCAAGTTTCAACTCACTTAAAATCTACTTGCTTACAAAAGCAGACATAAAAATACAAACGTGTCACAGAACACTATCACTGAAAAATTGCTGACTTTCCCATTTTTACCATAGGCTTATCAAATAAATTGGCACATAAATATTCTACTTCCATTTCAGTGTATACTATACAGAGCAGTGTAAACAAGTCATTGTCTGTATGAAATTTTAGTTTATTCTGACTTCGCTAGTGCTTTTTATGTAGCCTGTTGTACAACTAGGCAAATCTCTAGATGAGTTGATGCACTCCCTGGAAGCCCTCTGCGTACCCCCAGGGGCACGCAGACCCCTGAGAACCACTGTTGTAGACCACAATCAAATCACCTCTTAACCTTCTCTTGAATAGACTGAGCTTAAGCCTCTCACTATAAAGCAGGTTCTCCAGGCCTCAGAGCATTCTTGTAGCTCTTCCAATTTTCTCCACATCCTTTTGGACGTGTGGACATCAGAACTGAACAGGGTGTTCTAATAAAGTCTGATTAATGTCCTGTACAGGAAGCAATGCCACCTCCCATCTGATTTTCCCCAGATTATGCATCCAGGGATCATGTTTGCTCCCTTAGCAATGGCATGGCGCTGGGAGTACGTTCAGTTGCAAGTTATCCGTTATTATCCCTAAGGCCTTTTCCCATTGACTGCATTTCAGGTTACTGTCTCATTTTGTAAGCGTGACCAACCTTCTTTGTTCTTAGAGGTAGGACCTTGAATTTGGAGGTATTAAAGTGTATATTGTTCAAATGAGCCCACCTGACCAAGCATCAGGATCAGTCTGTACAAGTGACATGCCCACAGCTTTATTTACCACTCTGCCCATTTATGTGTCATCTGCAAATTTTACCAAAAGTGACTTTAGATTTTCTTCCAGCTCATGGATAGAGATGTTGAATGGCACTGGATCAAGAAGAGCTCCCTGTGGGACTTTACCCAATGATCACTCTAGCTGCTGGAAATGTTTCTGCATTGCCTCAGTAGGGAGATGTGTAGAATCCACACCAGGGAAGTAGTGCCTTGCACATATGAAAAGGAAGAAGTAGACATCTCTACACCACCATCCATGCAGAGACCTCTATTATTATTATTTATATCGCCCTAATGTCCAGAGGCTTTGAATCAGGATTGGAGCCCCATTGGGCTCAGCATAGCATGAGTACTCATGAAGACACAATCCCTGTCCTGAATATCTTGCCTCCATCTTAGGGCTCATAGAAGCTAGAGGCAGAAGAGATCTGTTGAGAACATCTTGCCTATTTCCAAGTTCAAATAGGCAGGCCCATCTTTGCTAGGATGACGACAAAATATCAGACAAGGTAAATGCTTCGCATGGTTTCTACAAAATCCACATCCTGAATGAAAGGGGCCAAAATGCTGAAATCAGAGTAAGGATGTTAGTCGGCCCTTACACAGGCAAAACTCCCATTGGGCTTCTGGATTTGGTCCCAGCAATGCTCTACAGGAATCCTGCAATCGAAGCATGTTGCGTTCAGAGCTGGGGACCCGGGAGTCAGGACTCCTGAGCTCCAAGTCTAGTTTGACAGAGTAAAATGGAGGTGGCAAATCAGCACTGCCTTCCAGGGGAACAGTTGAATTAGGGTGGGGGGTAAAGCGCTTGTGGCATTCCTGTTTGCAAACTGCTGAAGTACAGCAGCTGTGCAATTTATCACACACAACGCAGCCCATGCTCAGTTGCACTGTGAATGCTAGAATCCCAAAGGTCTGAGTCCAGAGAAGGGTTCATTGTTTCACTACTTATCTGGACGAGCCTATCGCATTCTTTTCGCAGTTCCAGGCTACTCGATGAATGAAATAATGCCAAAGCATGTTGGCTTGGAGAGCTCCTTCTTGGAGTGTATTTCAGTGGCTACATCTTCCCAACAGCAATCGAGCTCCCTTTTCTCTCATTCCTGCCACTCGGACAGCTTAAGGGGGTCGGAAAATAAGTGCGCTTCTAGATTTCAGCTGCAGTCTGTCCCATAATGCTGCCTTCGGTGGCCCACAAGGTAAATGACCTTTCTGAGCGTCTAATGGGGCCAGCCAGCTGACTCCCAACATTTAATCCCATGTGCAGTCTTGTCAGGAACAAGATGATTAAGACTGTTGTGGTAAGGGCAGACAGAGCCCAAGAAAAGTCTTTACAAATCCCTTGAAGTTTATGGTTTGCCGTAGGCAGGTAGTGATCCTATAGTGGGTGGGGAGGCAAGGGAGGGGGGATTTCCAAAGCTGTTAACATAACATTGACAGTACGATGCCGGACAGGGGAAAGAATCAATGCTAATAGTTCCTTAACAAATTGGTACAAATTCCCTTGTTCCAGGGGCAGAGCTGTGTGCATTTGGATGAATGCTGCTGCCTGGATAAATATATTTACCTCTTGCTATGGGGCGTTGTCTGGGAGATTGGTAGAAAGAAATAAAGGGTGTCACAGTCTTAAGTACCCAAATCTTCCGGGGGGGCTGGAATTTTCCTTGTCACTTGCTCCATTTATCCAAAATAGAACCACCACCACCACCACCACCACGAGGGGGTTTATTTTAATCACAAAACAATAGACAGTTGTCTTCTTTTTCAGCCTTGTTTGCACGGTGAGACATCCATAAAAATGCAGCGTTGTTCTTTTGAATCAGCTGAAAGCCAAAATCTTGCTCCGGCTTTATGTTGTGTGCTTGCATCACAGTAACACTTAGAAGCCACAACAGCCATCAGAGCCCCATAGGAGCTGACTCCGTGGGTGCTCTGGGGTTCAAATAAGGGATGCTCAGCACCCACCAGCCACAGCTGTTCGGTAGGGCCATCAATCAGCTGTTTGGCGGCTGGCAGGACGCGCTCAGGGAGGGCGGAGAGCAGTGAGCGGTGGGCGGGCGGCAAGCCTCAGGGAAGGGGCAGAGTGGGGGCAGGAAGAGGTGGAGTGAGGACGGGGCCTTGGGGCAGAGCGGGGTGGAGCACCCACTGGGAAAAATCAGTCACCCCTGTGCAGAACCCTGTTTTGCCAGGCCTTGTACACACAGAGTAAGACACTTTAAAAGAGACTATGGCTTGGTCTACACTACAGACTATGTGGGTATAACTACATCGCTCAGGGGTATCCCTGTTATACCGAGCTAATCCCTGCTGTAGACAGTGCTCTGTAGACAGGAGGGCTTCTCCCGCCTCTCAGGGAGGTAGAGTATCTGCCTACATAGCATCTTCGCTAAGTGCGTCAGCAGCATGGAGGTGTAGACAAGCCCTACAGTGCGGCTGGCTGGAGAATAGTTAAGTATTTTCTGTGAAAAATTGAGAAATATTTTTATTTTCACCAAAACCAAAAAAAATTGAAATTCATTCAACCTGAAATAAGTTCAAGGTTTTGGAGGGGCGTGGGACCATGCCCCTATTTTTCCACTAGTAGAAGAAAATTGGGAGAAGCAATATTTTTCAATCTGAATCAAAACAAAGCTCTTTTCATTTTAATGAAAGACGGGGGGAAAACATACAAAAATTCATAGAAAGTTTGTATTTTTCCAAACTCATTTTGATTTCACACACACACACGATCTGGAGGATGGTGAGGATTGCACCCTAAGCAAGTTTGCAGATGACACTAAACAGGGAGGAGAGGTAGATACGCTGGAGGGTAGGGATAGGATACAGAGGAACCTAGGCAAATTAGAGGATTGGGCCAAAAGAAATCTGGTGAGGTTCAACAAGGACAAGTGCAGAGTCCTGCACTTAGGACGGAAGAATCCCATGCACGGCTACAGACTAGGGACCGAATGGCTAGGCAGCGGTTCTGCAGAAAAGGACCTAGGGGTAACAGTGGATGAGAAGCTGGATATGAGTCAACAGTGTGCCCTTGTTGCCAAGAAGGCCAATGGCATTTTGGGATGTATAAGTAGGGGCATTGCCAGCAGATTGTGGAACATGATCGTTCCCTTCTATTCGACATTGGTGAAGCCTCATCTGGAGTACCGTGTCAGTTTTGGGCCCTGTCAAGGTTCCTCCCCCACTCTGAACTCTAGGGTACAGATGTGGGGACCTGCATGAAAAACCTCCTAAGCTTATCTTTACCAGCTTAGGTCAAAACTTCCCCAAGGTACAAAATATTCCACCCGTTGTCCTTGGACTGGCCGCTACCACCACCAAACTAATACTGGTTACTGGGGAAGAGCTGTTTGGACGCGTCCTTCCCCCCAAAATACTTCCCAAAACCTTGCACCCCACTTCCTGGACAAGGTTTGGTAAAAAGCCTCACCAATTTGCCTAGGTGACTACAGACCCAGACCCTTGGATCTGAGAACAATGAAAAAGCATTCAGTTTCTTACAAGAAGACTTTTAATAAAAATAGAAGTAAATAGAAATGAAGAAATCCCCCCTGTAAAATCAGGATGGTAGATATCTTACAGGGTAATTAGATTCAAAAACATAGAGAACCCCTCTAGGCAAAACCTTAAGTTACAAAAAAGATACACAGACAGAAATAGTTATTCTATTCAGCACAATTCTTTTCTCAGCCATTTAAAGAAATCATAATCTAACACATATCTAGCTAGAATCATAGAATCATAGAATATAAGGGTTGGAAGGGACCCCAGAAGGTCATCTAGTCCAACCCCCTGCTCGAAGCAGGACCAAATCCCAGTTAAATTAGATTACTTACTAAAATTAGATTACTTACTAAAAGTTCTAAGACTCCATTCCTGGTCTATCCCCGGCAGAAACCAGCATATATCCAGACAGACAGACCCTTTGTTTCTCTCCCTCCTCCCAGCTTTTGAAAGTATCTTGTCTCCTCATTGGTCATTTTGGTCAGGTGCCAGCGAGGTTACCTTTAGCTTCTTGGCCCTTTACAGATGAGAGGAGCTTTCCCCTGGCCAGGAGGGATTTCAAAGGGGTTTACCCTTCCCTTTATATTTATGACAGGCCCCACACTACAAGGATGTGGAAAAATTGGAAAGAGTCCAGCGGAGGGGAACAAAAATGATTAGGGGCCTGGAACACATGACTTATGAGGAGAGGCTGAGGGAACTGGGATTGTTTAGTCTGCGGAAGAGAAGAATGAGGGGGGATTTGATAGCTGCTTTCAACTACCTGAAAGGGGGTTCCAAAGAGAATGGATCTAGACTGTTCTCAGTGGTAGCAGATGACAGAATGAGGAGTAATGGTCTCAAGTTGCAGTGGGGGAGGTTTAGGTTGGATATAGGAAAAACTTTTTCACTAGGAGGGTGGTGAAACACTGGAATGCGTTACCTAGGGAGGTGGTGGAATCTCCTTCCTTAGAAGTTTTTAAGGTCAGGCTTGACAAAGCCCTGGCTGGGATGATTTAGTCGGGGATCGGTCCTGCTTTGAGCAGGGGGTGGGACTAGATGACCTCCTGAGGTCCCTTCCAACCCTGATATTCTATGATTCTCTCTCTACTCACCATCTAAAATAGACAAGACAGATAAATGATAGGAGGGGAAACAAATTGCCCAAGGTCAAACAGCAGGTCAGTGTTGGAGCCAGGTACAGAACTCAGGTCTGCCAAGTCCTGTTCCCTACCAGCTAAAGCTACCAGCATGCTTTCAAAAGTGACACTGTCAAACCAGATTCAAAGCCAGCCAGGATAAGGTTAATGCTCTATTCCATTATTCAGCCACCACTTAGGAAGCCCATCCAAGCTCTAAGACTTCAGTTTGTGGTTCAGGACAGAACAGGACAGGAGACACAAAAGATTAAACCAACACAAACAAAAAAAGCTCAATGGCCAGCCGCTCCCAAGGGCCTGCTGGGAACTGATCTTTTAGTTCTGCTTTACAAGTTACACATGGAGCATTGTTTACTCTCTTCCAGAAAGGAGAAATTCTTCCAGTAGATTTTGATTGCTTTCCTGTACGCATGCTTGAGTGTCTGGTTTGCTTACTGTGCCCAGAGGTTCCCAGAACAGAGATTGTTCTTTTGTTGAGGACAAAGAAAACGTTGGACTTTTCTGCTTTGGATTAGTCCCTGTTACTTGACTGTGAATCCATACAGTAGGGCTTCTGTAGGGCTACACACTGTAATATAGCCAACTCTGAGAGCAAAACAGCTGAGTATATACAATCAGATTTGCTACATGGAAGAGTCCTACCGCATTTAATGGAGAATTACAGCCTGTCTATAGAATTTTTATCAGTGCTTGGCCTTATGGAATTGCCTAAATTCCCCCAACCAAAATCAGGACCCCTGATCTTACAATAAGAGACAGTCCCTGCCCCCAAAACACACACAGTCTAAATCACCAAGACTGGAAGGCTGGGAGACAGTATTACCTCCGTGTTACAGATGGGGAACAGAGGCAGAGGGTATGTCTACACAGGGATAAAAGCTGGCCTGGATCAGCGGGCTTGGGCTCGCAGGGCTGAAGAACTGTAGTGTAGACATTCAGGCTCGGGGAAGGTCTTGGAGCTTGGGCTCCAACCTGAGCCTAAAGGTCTGCACAGCAATTTTTAGCCCCACAGCCCAAGCCCCATGAGCTCGAGTCAGCTGACCTAGCCAGCCACAGCTGTGCTGCAGGGCTTTGATCCTTGTGTAGACACACCCAGAGAGATCCAGTGATTTGCCCACTGTTCACACACTGAGTCCATGGCAGACCAGGGAACTGAACTCAGCTATCCCGAAACTCTGTTCATGTAGTGTTTTATGCCAGGGATCTTCTCATCAAATTGGTTTAAAGCATCCAATGAAGTGAGCTGTAGCTCACAAAAGCTTATGCTCAAATAAATTTGTTAGTCTCTAAAGGTGCCACAAGTACTCCTGTTCTTTTTGCGAATACAGACTAACACGGCTGCTACTCTGAAAAGTATCCTTTGAAAAGATCTTGTGCTGTTAAATTCTTGGGTTTTTAACAGTAAAGTTCCATAGAACCTTCCTGAGTTTCTATCAACCCCTGTCAGCCAAGTCCCTATTATATCCACAGAACTTTCCTCTCAGTGTCACGCATGGCCACATGCTATATGACATGGCTCCCCACTTCATCTTCCACTGATGCAACAGAACCAGCCATATCAATAGTGAAAGTGTCTCCTGGCGGACAGGCTCAGGAAACCAGAGATATCAAAAGGACCGTGACAGGCAGCATCTTCAGAGCAAAATGCTCACTCTGGTTCTTTGAGCAAGCCTTTCCACAATACCAACAAGGACAAAAATGCACACACAAAAACCCCAAACATGAAGGTTTAGAAACACGTGTGGAGAATTTGAACACTCACTTCCTATAAATGGGAAGCGTGTGTCCAACTCTCTTAAGCTACTCTGAAAAAAATAATCTCCAGCTAGAGTGGCTGCAGACTTGGAGGAAGAGAGCAAGGGATATTGTGAGAAACTCCAGGAGGGACTGACCTACAGTAAGTACATGGGCAGCGCGATGGCAGACAAAATTCACGGCTGACAATTGCAAAGGAACTCATGTCGAAAGGAACCACCTGAAGTCCTCATACACCTGGGTTCCAAGTTAACTGTGAAAAGAAAGACCTGCGGACAGCACAATGGGAATCTCTGCTTGAAACCCACCAGCCATAAACAAAGCATTAAGATGGGATGGGAGAATATGATAATGCTAGTGTAGTAATCAGGGGCATACCCTAACCTGGAATACTATATTCAGTCTAGTCACCCCCTCTTTATAAGGATATAGTAGCAATAGAGAAGGTGCAGAGAGAGGTGACGAAAGTTACTGGACTGAAGAGATTAAAATGACTGAATCTGTCTAGAGAAGAGGGAATTATGATTCATTATTTTGTATACATGTATGTTATACACAAGCTAAGCCGGGAGCTCCTAGCTAACCTCTCTCTCCCTACACAAACAAGAGAATATTCAATAAAAATGGAAAGACAACTTTATAGTTGATAAAAGGAGTTTTTAAAATCAGCACATTGTTAACCTGTGGAATTCACTGCCACAAGGCAGCATTTCAGAGCGAGAGACAACTGGACATTTGTATGGATAATGAGAACATTCACAGGTATATTGGACAGGATAATTTTCCCCCTTAAATGATACAGAAGTTTCAGAACATAAGTCTAGAAAATTCTGTGATGGGCAGATTGTTCCATAATAGGCTTTTATGGTGTTTCTTGCATCTTCCCCAGCTACATCCGATATTATGCAGTCCTGGAGTAGATGGACCTCAAGGCTGATCAAGTATGGTAATTTTTGTATTTCATTTAAAAAAAAACATCTAGCCATTTCTGAGGTGCTGGTGATGGGCACCGTATAATGACATTCAATAAATGAGCCCTTTCCAGCTTTGACCCTCCCTCCTTATCTACTTTTGTCCCTTATCATGTTGACCCATTCCTCTCTGCTCTGCCAGTGATGCTAGTCTTGTCTGCTTCTGCCTCAACCATCTTCCCTCTCCCTGCTGAGCCCTCTGAATAGAACAGCCTCCTGGAACTGGCCCAGAAGCCACCTACCTGGCTGGGATGATTTAACTGGGAATTGGTCCTGCTTTGAGCAGGGGGTTGGACTAGATGACCTTCTGGGGTCCCTTCCAACCCTTATATTCTATGATTCTATGATTCTACCCTATCCTCCTTCAGACCCCTCAAAACCCACTTCTGTGATTCAAACAAAGGGAACAAGGGAGAAGGGTAGCTAATATGACTATTTATTGGATTACAAGTTCAGAGTTTCTATTTAAATATGTACATTGTATATTCAAATTACATCTAAAAGCTGCACTAAGAGAACATTAAGATTGCAAAGTCAAGCACTAGAAAGTTAGGAACTGGAAGAATTAAGGCTGTCTGGGCAACATTAGCATGACAGAGGTACACAAGGGGACAGAGTTAAGGTTAATTGGGCAGCCTTAACTCTGCCCCCTTCTGCACACACATCTTCAATTACATGATCTGTTTTCTCCACAGAACCCCTGCACGATTGTGGGGAGGAGGCAGATGTGAGGTCAGAGTGGAGGTAAGAGGAGTGGAATGGGTAGGCAGCGCACACACCTGCCTTGAGGTCAGAGACCTCAGCAGAAGCACTGTCTTGGAATCAAGAGGGACAATTTGGAGCTGGATTCAAAGATACACAGGAAGCCAGGGAAGACGGCAGAGAAAGATGAAAGATCTTGAAGTCTGTGAAAGCGAGGGGTGAGACTCTCACTTGCTGGGGAGAGGGGTTCCAAGTTTTAATAATGATTTTAAAGAAGCAACATGGATGTGTGTGCGCGCCAGGTCTGGTTTTTATTTATTCCTCCCCCTCTCCTTTGGAAATGGATCAGAGAGCACTAACAGCCCAGAAGGGAAAATCAGTCCGATCAATGGACCATCAAGAGGACTAATTCATCTAGATACAAAAATTAAATAGGAGGAGCCCCTAATCAGCTGCTTTCTGTGCAAGGAGGAGGCTGGGAAAGTAATTTTAAAAAAACCCTTTGGAGAGGGACTCCACGGCAGAGCACAAAGTACAAATACAGATGGCCAGAAATTAGCAGAGTATGTCTGCATTCCCAGGAACAGGTGGGATTAGTTAGATTCCTCCTCTCCCTGGCAGTTCCTCTCAGGAGTTTACCTTCTGCTTGGCGAGCCTGTGAGCTAGGAAAACAAAATTCCCTTCAAGCTGGTACAGCTGTCGCCATCTACGAAACTTTGCACTGGCTACGGCCCCACTTGGTTTTCAGCAGCAGCACAAAACGCCCCGGTGCCTGGCAAAGCGGGGCCCAAACGGGAAGTTTTGTGTAGGCCTCGTGTATCATGACAACCTACAGAAGTCATCTCTGAGCACCTGCTGGGTGCACAGAACTCAGCACTCTGTTGATTTTTGCTTTGAACTCAGACTCGCAAAGCACAAGTCAGCCGGAGCCACAACTTGATCAAGGAGTTGATTTTTTTAGTTGAAATGGAGTGAAACCACTGGTGCGTCCTGTGCTGGCTTCAAATTCTCCCAGGATTTATTAGTAGCAGCATTAGAGTACGACGCGTTCAGCAGCTACCCAGACCAGGTACAGAGCGAACAGACCCTAAGTCACGGGACTTTGTCTACTCTAGACTTGCAGCAACAGGAGCTCTAGCTTAGATCTCGCTAGCTTTTTATGATGCCACGATGATCAGGCTGTCAAATCTTAGGCCACTGCCAGAGTTTTAACCACCACATCTCCAAGCAGGGTTAAAATGATACTGTGGTTGGATACCAACGGCCAATCTACACTAGTGCCACCAGTGTTACAGCTGCATCATTGGGAGTAATAGCAGAAATTTGATGGGGAAGGTAAGTATTTGTACAGCACCTAGGACAACGGTTGTCCTGGTCCAGGACTGCAGGTTCTAGGCACTGCGATAAGTCGTAGGAGTATAAACAAGGCTTTGGAGCACAAACAAAACATTGCCACTCTAAGAAGGTTTGGGTCTGCAGCTTCCATTCAGTTTGAGAAACTCTAGATGACCAAAGCCCAGGGCTAAACAAACTCATGCCTCCTAGGACGGAATACATTACAGAGCTGGAATGCCTCCAATTACACTAACCCTAGCAACATTAGCTACTCAAATATCTCAAAAAAGATAAACTGCCCACATGGTTTTCAGCCCGGGGGTTATGACTATAGAGGGGTTGCCAGGAATTGGGCCAAGGGGGGTCAAAAGCAGGGGCACAGTCTGCTCCAATTTCTTCATATGACTTTGGGCAAATTCTTCGGCCCCAATTCTGAAAACACTGGCATAAAGTTAGCCAAGTTAGGCACCCAAATAAGTGACCTGAGTTTCAGAAGGGCTCCACTCCCAAAGAAGTCAAGCTGCTTATTTAAAGTGTTTATAAAGGTCAAAGAGCTTTATAAGCATTCTGAATAAAATTCATCTCCCTTCTCAACTAATCAGGATCTGACTTCCTTTGATCTTGTGGTGTCATAAACCCACTAGTTCCATGAAGTCCTTCATGGAAGATCTTACACAGGAACTGATTTCCAGTGTTAAAAACAAGCACAAAAATTATATATTTCATGTCTTCTCCTTACGTCATAAAGAGAAAAAAGGTCCAAGCTCATATTTTCCCCTTTTGCTGCTCAACTTTAGGTGTTCCTGGAAACAGAACTGTACCTTCTGGCATCTTATGACTCGCCGGTACCAGTGATTGGGGTGATTCAATAACGTACTCAGAAAAGAATTATCATGCCCTATTACAGTGGTTCTCAACCAGGGTTTTGTGCTGTATTCATGATCCTTTCCCAAGTCCTTCCACTTGAGGCCCACACCTTCTCACCTTTGGCATTCCTGCATCTCCATCATGTCACACAGTATCAAGAACATAAGAACAAAAGAACGGCCAGACTGGGTCAGACCAAATGTCCATCCAGCCCTGAATCCAGAAGTCAAGAGTAGCCCCATGGATTCCAATCATCTTTGGTGCTATTGGGTGACTCATATTTACTGACCTCAATGTGGTTCTCTTTGGGCACCTCCCTTTCTGAACATTATAGTTCACTCCTGCCATAATATAGCACCACAAACATACATACAAGACGCCCCATGATGCGCCCCAGCCAGGGACTCCCATGGTGCACTTCTCCCCTCAAGGGAAGAAAGTGGTGCATCATAGGAGATGCCCAGGCACAGAGCCCTGCCCACAGAAAAGAATGGAAGCATAAGGCTCCCAAACTACTACTCCCATGAGGCACTGTGGTGACATTTTTAATCTAAATATTTCAGCTTTTGGCCGAGGAGTCAAACTTTTTAAGGACACTTTAGCTAAATAAATAAATAAATGAGAGAGAGAGAGAGAGAGAGAGAGACCTATTCTCTGACCATATCTAATTCTCAGCTTTATGGATGGTCCCAAAATACAGCCAGTTCTCAGACTTCATTGCACCGCGACACCCTTCTGACAACAAAAACTAATACACGACCCCAGGATGGGGGACTGAAGCCTGAACCCACCTGAGCTCCTCCGCCTGCAGGGAGGGTGGGCCAAAGCCAAAGCCAAAGCGCAGGGGCTTCAGCCCCAGGAAAGGGCCTATAACCTGAGCTCCACCACCCAGGGCTGAAGTCCTCAGGCTTCAGCTGCAGCTCTAGCTCTGGGCAGTGGGGCTTGGGCCCAGGCAGTGCGGCACAGGCTTCAGATGGTGGAGCTAGGGTTTTGGCTCCTGGCCCCAACAAGTCTAAGCCAGCCCTGGTGACCCCATAAAAATGAGAGAGAGCTTTTGGCCCAACTTTGGGGTCCCAACTCACAGTTTCAGAACTGCTGTTCTAGAAGTTCTTAGGTATAGAGTGGCTTTTCCATCGATATCAAATTTCCATGGGAAACTTATGATTTTGATACATATTTGGGGTTTTCATTGAAAAGTTTGGTTCAGATTTTTGATTTTTCAATTAAAAGCCTAAAACTTTCATTTTCAAAAATGTATTGTGGGAAGGAAAACTGTTTTTCAAACCAGCTTTAGCCCCGAACACTCTGGGCTAGGGAAGGTCCAGAGAGAATATTTGCACACAGGGCTGTCATTTTTCCTTAGGGGATCTTGCACGAAAGCCATCGCACCTGGAGAGAGTGCTACTCTTTAAAACAAAGGGCCACTAAAAGGAGAGCAAGTGGATGAAGAGAGATGTCAGAGGGACTGGGGAGGTTCTGGAAATACAGCACTTCAGAACAAAGAAATCCCACTTGTTTCATATTGTGTGGCATCATTTCTTTAACGGGAAAAAGAGGAGGAAGCATCTGTCAAGAGACTGGGGCCTCCCAGTGTTACCCCATAGACATAGAGTAAAATAGCAGCTTGGGTGATAGCAAGGTCACGGTTACAATGTGAGAAATCTAGGGGAAACTACCCTTCTAAAGACGCACGTGCCACCAACCTCCAACTCCTAATATAGACTATGGAGAGCTACAGTCCAGCTCTTCATACACTCAGCATGCCCAAGTCATGCGGAAGATTAGTATGAGTCAGTCTGATCCTCCTCCTAAATTTGCATCTCTATTGAAGCAAAAAGGGGAACTTTTCAAGTACAGTGAGGAGGAGGAAAACCTCTCCTTCAAAGCTTAGAGCAGAATTGTTCAACCTTTGTTCATGCTGAGGGCTTACTCACATAGGTGGTTATACTGAAGTGATCAGATCTCGGAGCTCTCAGGTATTGCACAAGGAATATAATACAGGGGCCCAATCCAGAGTCCACTGACAGCAATAGAAACACTGCCCATGGGATCAGGCCTCAGTGGCTACACAGACAGAGAGTGAATCCTCAACAGAGACTCAGGAACAACTAGTGTCATTTCCCAGAGCTGCCAACTTTCTGATTTCCCGGGGGGGGGTGCTTGACCCCTGCTCTGCCCCACCCCCCCCTCCTTCCCCCAGGCTCCACCCCACCCCCCTTCCCCCGAGTGCACTCTGCCCTTGCTCTGCCTTTTTCTGCCCCCTCCCCCTGCACAGCGCCTCCCGCCCATCGCTGAACAGCTGATCCTCCATGGGCAGGAGGCACTGGGGGGACCACGGGTGGATGCTGAGCACCCACTTTTTTTTTCTGTTGGTGCTCCAGCCCCAGAGCACCCACAGGGTCAGTGCCTATGTCATTTCCTAGAGCCCAGATGCGGAGCAAGCGGGAACAAAAATAAATCCCAAGTAGCAGAGGCTGAAGCAAGTGGTGGGGAGAGCAATCCGTCTTTTACAGACAATTTCAATACAAGTCTTGAATGTGTATATATGATGCCTCGAGGCTGTGCTAATGGATGCCTTACAGTTTGATGGCATGGGATGAATTTGGGTCCAACCCATCTGTACCTCTGCCGAAGCCCAAGGAGTCACAGCAAGGAGGACCTTGGCCCATACAATAGACGCAGAGGGAGCATAACCCCATGCCACAGACAATAAGGACGGGTTTAACCTGAGGTCTCCCATACTTATCTGCTGTATTCAGGGTCCTTTCAGACGCTGTTTCAGTAGGAGAACGAGATGAATTCTGATGGGCAATTTGCGGCGTTCAGATCCGGGGCTGGATGCTTGGCCCTCTTCCAGCACTGCAGACAGCAGTTGACCAGGGGAGTGCTCCCAACACAGGAAGAGCGAAGGGCCAGCAGAAGTGATCCCAGGCACTTCTTCACCCCACTCGCTACCCACAGCCTCAGCAATAGAGGCCTGGGGGCCGCTGTAGATTAAAGCAGCCCGCTAGGCCTACCCCACCTTCTCTCAGGGGCCATTTCAGGCTCTGCAGGACCCAGGAATCTGACCAACGCAAAGGTTTGCTCACCCACCAACTGCGCCTGGGCTGTCTCCTCTCAGGAGAGGCAGCACAGAATCTAGCCCTCGAGATGGAGTTGGCCCCTCAGGTGTAGCCCACACCAGGATGCCAAGAGGATTCCCTTGGGCACTTTGTCCAGTTCAGTTAAATGACTCAAGTGGCCGGACTTACCAGCTGCCTTAGGAGCAGAGCTGCTGGGAAATTTTTCAGTGAAGTGTCTGTTGGAAAATGCCAATCTTAGGGAAGCTTGCTCGGGTCCAGGGTGAAATGTCTGGTCAGACACCCAAACGGGCTCGCCCCGGGCTACTGGCCATTCTGGGGTAAAGGGCCTCATTTTTTCCATGACAAGTGTCATGTGGTCTCACTCTTGTCCCAACAAAACAAACAGATTCTGAAACCTGGAAGGTTTTTTTGGTTGTTTGGTTTTTTGCAGAAATAAGAGTTTTTGTTCCAGTCCAAGCTGGGAGACTGTCGCAGAGAACCAGGAGATGAGAAAGATCTCACAAGGGATCCGATGTCCAGACTAAATTTACCTCGACTTAATTTCATCCCATTAGTCTTAGTTACATCACCCTTGCCACTCCCCCTAAATGTTTCCTCCTCATCCTGGGTGTTGATACTGTAATGAACTGGCCAGTGCATGTGCGTGTGTATGCAAACGCCCATACCATCCCCCTCTACAGGGTGGAATTTGAATGGCTCAGCTGTGTGGCATGGGCCCTACACAGCCCATAAAGATTCTCCTGTAACTCATGTACTGGGGAACCTGTGATCTGAGAAGAGATGGATCTAGGCTCTACCCCCAGCAGCACTATGGGTTCCAATGGCCACCGGCTCAAGAATAGCAACAATTCAAGCTGGTAAAATGTTTCAAACCAAAGGAAAGATTTTTTTTCATTTGAAAAAATGTTCCATTCAAAAAAAAAAAAAACAAAAAAAAAACTTGTGATCCTTTGTTAACAGAGTTTTCCATTTACTCCAGTGAAACCTGAAACCAAGATTCCATTTGTTTCTTCTCCACTTTTAGGTAGGAGAAGACAGCAACAAATGAAAACTCTAAAAGTTTTCAAAATTAGGAATGTTGATCGAAGTTTCACAAAACATTTTGAATCCCGCCCCCAACCCGGCAATTTTCTCCAAAACCTGACAAACAATGATTACTTCAAAGTTTCACAAGAAACTACCACTTTTGGAGACAATTCTTGAGACAACCAGTGTCCTGACGTGGCTGAAATTGTCTTCAAATGCTTCTCACTGAGATGGCTGTCAGCAACCACCGTTGCAGAGGAAAGAGTCATGAAGGCATCACTCACAGATTCTGGGAAATTTTACACTACTCCTCAGACCACATAATAAAGGCTTCTCACCTTATTCTGAACTTCCCATCTGTGGTACAACTGAAGAAAGGAAAAAAACACCAGACTTGGCTGGGCTGGAGTGGTGCATCAACATGTAGAAGATGAATGACATATTCCCCCACCCCACTCTAAATGGAAGTTTTATTTCCCTCTGCCAAGTTGACTGCCAGACCTCAAGAGCTACAGGCGTGTACATCTGTGCTACGTGAAAGGCAGGAGAGCATCACCCGATGGAAAGATCATTGGATGAGTCAGTTTAACATGAAGTGAGCTGTAGCTCACGAAAGCTCATGCTCAATAAATTGGTTAGTCTCTAAGGTGCCACAAATACTCCTTTTCTATTTGTTAAACTGGCTATTACAGCAGGCGCTCGCCTCTCTTGTGAGGCTGGGACTTAGCGACCAAACACAAGGTAAGTACACAAGGAGAAACAGCTGCCAAGGGGGGCATAACCCACTGATCAGTTCTCACCTTCCTTTTCTGCGCTGTAGGACATGCCCAAAGGGGGTTGCTCCCCATTCTCAAAGATGTGACCCCACTATGATCATAGAAATGAGATGGAAGAGTGCTGTTAAGGACCTCAAGCCCATTCCCACTTGCCAGTTTTAAATGACCCCAAGTAACGGAGCTTCCACCACTTCCCTTGGGGAGACTACTCCCCAGTCTAAGAGTCTGGCAGAATATCAGCAAGTCTAAGCTTGCTGATATTCACCACAGATTTTCCCCTTTGATCCCTTTCAGCCCTTACTCCTAGGTATGTCATTAGCAGTAGAATTACAATAGTCCCTAGATGCCCAAACCAAGGTCTGTTTCAGTCGAATCTTTCCTTTGACTCAGGACCACACTGAGAGGTAGTCCAGGCCTTGACGATCTTATAAACAAGAAAGACAGAGGATGGGAGGAGAAAGATGTGGATAAATTGGAGAGAGTCCAGCGAAGGGCAACAAAAATGATTAGGGGTCTAGAACACATGACTTATGAGGAGAGGCTGAGGGAGCTGGGATTGTTTAGCCTGCAGAAGAGAAGAATGAAGGGGGATTTGATAGCTGCTTTCAACTACCTGAAAGGGGGTTCCAAAGAGGATGGCTCTAGACTGTTCTCAATGGTAGCAGATGACAGAACGAGGAGTAATGGTCTCAAGTTGCAGTGGGGGAGGTTTAGATTGGATATTAGGAAAAACTTTTTCACTAAGAGGGTGGTGAAACACTGGAATGCGTTACCTAGGGAGGTGGTAGAATCTCCTTCCTTAGAGGTTTTTAAGGTCAGGCTTGACAAAGCCCTGGCTGGGATGATTTAACTGGGAATTGGTCCTGCTTCGAGCAGGGGGTTGGACTAGATGACCTTCTGGGGTCCCTTCCAACCCTGATATTCTATGATTCTAAAGCAGCACAGAGAGATGAAGTGACGTGACCAAGGTCACAAAGCAAGTCAGTGGCAGAAGTAGGAATAGAATTCAGGTCTTCCTAGTCCTTTGCCATATCAGCTAGCCCACACGGGCACCACACATGATGATGATGATACAGGAAGATACCCCTCTCACTCCAGGCAGTTGCCTCATTCACTACAAGCCATGCATCCTGTGTGCAGAGGGCCCAGTCCCACCCTCAGTTACACCAATGTAAGTGTGAAGAAACTTTTAGATTTACACTGTCACAACTGCAAAATAGAAGTTGCTCCAGAAGGAGTCACAGGTCTGCCAGAACCTGCGCACCAAGTAAGAGATGTCCGGTGGAAATAATAGTGTTTATGTAATTAGAGACTGTACTGTAATGATAAATCATCAGGGTGGAGAGTTAAGGTTACAAATGCAACCCCTTTGTTGACAGCTCCTTCCTTTTGAGTTTTATCTTTGTAATTTTAATGTTCTCAAACGTGTTTTATAACAATGTAAAAATGTCTTCAGATCACTTAACTACCTATCTGCAATATATTTAGCCAGCATCAATATCTCCATGGCCAACGAATACTTCAAGGGATGACATGATTATTTGGAGAAATCTGTCTATGCACAGATTAATTCTGTTTGATACTGGGGTCTCTATACGTCTGTCAGACGGCAGACTTGAATGTGGGACTTGTCATCCTTCCTTATTGTCTTTTTACCTCCATGTTGGAGTGAAATCCCAAGGGGTGGTGACACAGGGCTAACAATGGAAGGTCACTAAACCTTGGTGGTCTTCTATTCACATGGAAGCACCCTTGGACAGAGTTGGCTAGTGCCCAGAAGAACCAGGTAGTATGGTAACTAAGCACTTGATCCCCTGATGGGGGGAATTTTGATCACCTGATGAGACTGTTTGGGGCAAGGGATCACTTGACAAAGGACACTGGAGATTACTTTTAAAAGGGCGGGGGAGGGAGGAGATTAACCAGCCGTTTTGAGAGCAAGAGAGAAGAGACCAGAAGCAGAAAGCAGGCTGAAGGAGTGAGAAGAGATTCCAGGTTCCAGAGGAGAAGCCATCTCAAGCAAAGAAAGGGGAAGAGAAACAACTTGTGCTCCTTAGGAGAATCTGATCAAATCCTACAGAACACTCAAGAATGGTGAGGAGACCAAGGCAGGGGAAGGTGCACAGATGTTTTATTTATTTTAAACCACAGATCTGTCTCTCTCATTGGCTAGCTAAATAAAAGAGTAATTGTACCAGAACCTGTGTGTTGTGTGCTTCAACTCTCACATCTCCCTGAAGAGACAAAATGTAAACCCAGAGTGCCTGCAAGGCTGAACATCTGGGAAAAGGTGCGTCAAAGCAACAAGGGTGTCAGCACCAGGGCTGGGGGCCTAGGACTGCTGGACCACACAGTCCCACTTCTGTGAAGGGGATAACAGTCTATGCCCAGGAAGTGTGCCAGAGGCCAAACCAGAGCCTATCATAGTATCCTAGAAGCGTCAGGCTAGAAGGGACCTAGAGACGTCATCTAGTCCAGCCCCCTGCACTGAGGCAGGACCAAGTAAACTTAGGCCATCCCCGGCAGGAGTTTGTCCAACCTGTTCTTAAAGGCCATTGCTAATTTGAGTACAGTCTTTCAACCAGTTGTACACCCACCTTACAGTAATTTCATCAAGACCCCATCTGCCCAGTTTGCTGAGGCCAAGAGAAACTTACAAACACACAGCCCTGGTCTACACTTTGGGGGGGGGAATCAATCTAAGTTACGCAACTTCAGCTACGTGAATAACATACTTAGATCGACTTGCCGCTCCCCCGTTGACTCTTCCTGCACCTCTTGCGGAGCTGGAGTACAGGAGTCAACGGGAGAGCGCTCAGGGGTCAATTTATTGCGTCTAGACGCGATCCGGCGGGAAGTGAAGACATACCCACAGATTCAACATGGTGGGACCCAAACACAGCACCGTGGTGAGTGTCCAGCAGGGGGAGCTAAACTATGGCTGTGACATGAGAGGATGGAATTCTATCAAGCATCAAGAAAAACTGAACTAGGTATCAACTTGCCAAGCTTTGGATTTTAAAAATTCCTGTATGTAGAAGGTGGTTGGGGCAGCCTGTTTAGTTCTTCAGCTCTGCCTCCACCCTTCAAATTCTAAATACATGAAGCAATGCTGGAGAGAAGGCAAATGTCTATATATCAGAACTTAACATGAAGAAACGAGGGCAGCTAATAATGATATTTAAATGGGCCTTTTGCACCAGAGTCCCCAAATGCTCAGAGGCTGACCCTCCAGAAGTGGAGCCAGCTCAAGATTTGTGCCCCCTATAAGCCCCAATTTTACACAGGGTTGAGTTTCACCCTCTGAAAATAAGATTTTTTTTGTAAAATACAAAGTTACCAGTGTTGCTTTGAACCAAGTATAAAAAAAAAATCCAGATTCAGACAAGAGAGACTTAAAGATTAGCCAACGTTAAGAGCCCAGAGCTGACGCACAAAAGGAGCTGGAATTCCTGAACTGGAAAAAGCACAACCTGCAAAAGGTTGCGATTTTTAAGAGGTGCGGCCCAGGGGTGTGCAGCTAATCTGAAAGCCACTTGGAGAGTGAACAAAAGGAACAGAGCTGTTCAGTGAGGAAGTGGCAGGAAGCTGGTTAGAATGAAAGGAAAAGAGAGGATTAAGATTTGGGTAACCTGCCTAGAAAGCACAGGTCTTTCATATAGCTGGATTCCTGAGCGGTTGGTAAGGCACTTCAATAATTGCACAGTTGTTATGGGTTTCTACAGACAGCTCAGACGCTCACGTGAAGGGAAGAGTCAAAGAAGTTCATGCTGCCATGGGATGAAACCACTAGAGATCTCTGCATTTAAGGGTTATGGCTGCTTATGACATTCAAACATCCATTGAGTGAATATCGGGACTAAGACTGTTTGGAGCATCAGACTGGGTTCAAATCTGATCCAGGCTCATGATGAGTTGTCAGCCAAAGCATTAAAGCCGTTCCCCTCGGACTTTCCCAGTCTGTCTGGGAGAAGGAAGCTGGCTCAAGACACCATTCCGTAGGGTTAACCCCTTTACAACATGAGGCTGTGGATTCAGCATGGACTGCTGCTGCGGTCCTGCTGGGACCCCAGGCCAGCCCCGTGGTGTGACTGTGACTGGAGAGCCAGCTCAGCACCTAGCCAGGAAGGAGCAGTGTGTGACCGAGAGCAATCAGGAGCATGCACAGGCAGTGGCTGGCAGGGGTGGGGTGAATGGAGGATGGGGGGAAGGGGAAGGAAGCAGCCTGGGAACCAAGCAGCAGGACAAGCAGAGCCGAGGCCAGGAGCAGCAGCCAGCAGCTAGCCTAAAACTCAGCTGAAAAGGGGAGAGCAGCCCAGCTGTGTAGCCATATGGCCAAGAGGGGAGAAGCCCGGGCAGGCTGCAAAGGAATCTGCTGCAGCTAGCAAAAGAACGTGCTGGGGGAAGAAGCCCACCAGCTGCAAGGGGCAACAGGAGACATGAGCAGCCTGGGAAGCCAGGGGGTACCGCGTTTGGGGTGGGGAGCAGATGAAACAGAGCCCAGGGAGCCGAGACAGCAGCAGCAGTTGCTGAGGGAGTGCAAGCGACAGGAGGACGCCCTGAAGACAAGGGGAAGTGGGGTCAGTGCTCCGGGCTCCTTGAAGGACCATCGGCAGGGAAGATTCTTGAGACCGACAGACATTGGAAGGACCAGGGATGCTGAGAGAACAGGTTCCTACCCACCAACATAGCTACTGCAGGCACCAGGGAGATGCTCAGGGATGCGGCTGCTCTAATCAGCAGCAGAGTGCCCACTGATAGCTGCAAGAGGGATGTGCATGGTGAGGGGGAACTATGGGAGATATGAACAACCTCAGATACTGCACGGCACCAGTGAGGTTAGCACCATCCTTCCCAGCTGTACGTACCTATGGTCCTAAGCGGTTTCTCAGGGTTGGACCGGGCTTGGTAAATAAGTCAGGCTCCCACACTCTTCCTGCACCCCACCCGATCCTCCTTACAGGCCCCTGCTACAGCAAGATCTGCCATGGCTGCATCTTACACCTAAGTCCTCCCTCTCACACGCAGGAAGGAATGGGAAATCCACTGGATGGGAGCCAGCATTTTTGTTCTCGGAGGACCACGTTCTTGCCTGTGGCTTATCTTAATGTTCCTGGGGGTTGCTGGAAGCAATCTGATCTCAAATCGGGAAATTCAAGAATGTAGGCATTCGCCACAGAGATATTTTGGACATGTGCAAATGCAAGCACGTGTGTGCACACACACACACACGCTTCAATTCCTTGGCTGTCCAGTCACAGAGGGGAGAACTGGGGCTTCACCCCATAAATCAGCACTCGGTACATTGGGCAGCTCGGCCAAGAAGAAAGCTCCATGAATCCTGCAGGAGGATGCAGGAAGTTCAGAGGCTTTGAGAATGGCTCAAAGGGGGGGTGGGGGCAAGACAGCTTTGAGTAACTAACAGCCCCATTAGTTGGGGCCATGTTGTGAAACCCTCGCTCTTTAACCCTCGCTCTCCAGCATGTCAGGAGCTGGAGCCCTTTGGGAGCATTTCAGGAGATGGTCAGAAAAATGAAACCCTTTGGAAGAAGAGGGATGATCCTGCAGCACCTACCACACCCACTCCCAGCAAGACTCTACGTTCTCCAAACCCCCGCTGCAGGCAGGCGCTACCTTCCCAGGGCATGCTTCGGGTCTGCAGCTGTTACTCCGCTCAGGTAACAATATTGTTAGCCAGGAGGTCAGATCTTCTCACCCCCTTCCACAGCATTTCCCTCCCCTTCTCTCCAGCTCCTACTTCCTCCCCTCAGCGCCCACAGATTTCCCTCCTAAACAAGCATGCGGGGCTGTCACAGAGAAAGCTCAGCATAATTATTTGCATTACGTGGTTGCACCTAGGGCCTCGGTCATGGACCAGGGCCCCTCTCTGCTAGGCGCTGTACAAAATACCGACCAGACAGGCCCCGTCCCAAAGTGCTGACAGTCCAGGGAAACAACCTCGCTCCTGTCACAGGGCCTCTGCCAACCAGAGGGATCCTAGAAGTTCTTGTTCAGCAACCAGGGCAACAACAGGCTAATAACAAAGCATGCCGGGTAGAAGAGGCCTGCTTGCCTCCATCTGAGGGAGATGGTGGGCCCTGCACCCAGGGCCCTCCTTAGGATTTATGGGGCCCTACGCAGTATTATTAAACTGGTGCCCCTATGCCCGACGGCAGCCCGGGCTCGCAGCCCGGGGCGGGAGGGACGAGGCACCAAAGGATACCGAGCCTCACAGTGGCAGAGTCTCAGTTCCCTGCAGAGACCCCCGTACCCTCTGCCTCAGGCAGAGCGCGCAGTGGCACTGATTACGGCCCCTGCCAAAGGAGACTGCAGTGCGCGCTGGGTGTACGGGAGCCGACCTGCTCTTACCTACCGTCATGGGCAGCGAGTGAAGCTGCCGGCTGGGGAGGCTCGCTCCCCAGCCCACCTGTTCTGCCGATGGCCCCGCCCATACTCCACCCCTGCTCCACCCCTGGCCCCGCCCCCACTCTGCCCGGGTCCCACCCTCTCCCCACTGTCTCCCTCCTCTCTTCCCTCCCCGCTCCTCCCAGCCAAATCCCTGAACCCAAATGAAGCAAATGACATTTGAAAAAACCACTCTTCAGCAATTTCTTTCTAAAGAAAATGGAGCACGTTTCCCACTGCATGCCCAATGAAGTGAAGACTGGACATACAGAAGGTATGTAATTAAAAGCACTAAACTTGGGAATAAAAGATGTCAGTCACAGGTTTTTTGATATACCCTGAAGTTTGTCAGAGATTGATCTGCAAAAACTCTGTAGTAAGGGCAAGTCAGCTGTCCTGCTGACTACAACATTAAATATTATGGAATACATGATGCAGCTCTTCTCTGTTTTACATTTACATTTTCTTAATCAGTATTTCTAAGCTGATTTTATATTTGAAATGTACTCTTAAA
This sequence comes from Caretta caretta, assembly GCF_965140235.1. Classification (NCBI taxonomy): domain Eukaryota; kingdom Metazoa; phylum Chordata; order Testudines; family Cheloniidae; genus Caretta; species Caretta caretta. Next base: position 150,077,106 of record NC_134209.1, on the reverse strand, counting down.
CTTTCATAAAGTAATCATTCCAGATTACTACATATTTAACTCACTGAAACAAAAAGACATTATTTTAAATTAATCGGTCACAGAGGTTTAGTGTTCATAACAATGTTCACTGCTTTTAGAAAAAGGGAACACTAATTTACTTTGTGTGTTCTCCATAACAAGAGACATGTTTATGAAATTTCACCAACTTTAAAAAATATGTTTCCAAAAACTTTAGCCATAACAACGGATTTTATATCTTACTAAGGTATTGATTTTGCTGGAGGGTTCTCTTAAAACTATTTCATCAAACAATCAGAAGTAAAGAAAGTGAAACTCGTATCTCTGGCAGGATAGGGGTGTTGTCCCTTTAAGGGCTCTCTTCAACAGGGCGGTGAAGGGAGACAGGGATGGACAGAAAGGACAGGAAGACTTTGGAAGTAAGTTTTTTGTACTATAGTAATTAAAATTAAAATGTGTATTTTAGATAAAGGTGGTCTTTTGAAGGATTTATTTAAAAAACTATATGTCTGAAGATCCAAGCATTAAGGCTAAAGATGAATACTCAGATTGTGCATCTAAAAATCTATGCAAGTATTTTTTAGAGATGTGATTTGATCATCTTCAGCAATCTTCTAATGAAATATTTTTAAAGTAAATTTTAAGCTAAGGTCCTGTAGACTAACATGTTCTGAGTAAATATTACAGTAACGCACAACTGTTTTTGTCAGTACATTCAGAAACTGACCCTGTATACCTGGGGGTTGGCAAATGCCTGTTAAATGGCTTCATTACCCCTTGAATGGCTCTTTAGCAGTTTCAATGTTGTGCTAATAGGTCTGGCAGGCTGATGGCTTTTTCACTTTTAAGTTACTAGATCCTCTCTGGAGGAAGACTCACCAGGCTGCAGCAGCCAGCTGAGACGGGAGCCTGCAGGAAGGGTCAGAACAGGGATAGGAAGAGGCGGACGGGTGGACACTAAGACCCAGGGGTGCCCCACGCAGCTGCATATGCCTAAGGATGGCCCTGCCTGCGCCACACCCTCACAGCAGGACGGAAAGCACAACTAAGGTCTCAGAAAGCGTGGGGCTCTGCAGTGTTTATCCCAGTGCAAGCTAGCTCTGCCCTGTATTTTATTTAGCGGGGGCAGTCACCCCCCATGTACAGGTGCAGGCTGATGACCCAGGGAGGGTGGGGTTGTTATCACACAAGCAGGTTTAATTTTTCCAGGGTTTCTCCACCCCACCCCACTCTTCTGGGGGTCGTATTTCAGCAGGGTTGCTTGTGCCTAGCCCTTGCGTTTGCGATGAAGGGAGAAGCTGCTCAGAGGAGCCTTGAACAAGCACCAAGAACTTTCCTCTCCAGAAAAGCAACCAAGCCCTCCGATAAGAATCCCTTCCTGAAGGGTTCCTCCTTCCCGCTGAAGGCAGCTGGCCACGGGTCCCCTTTTGCCTTCACTCTCAATGCCGACAAGGCCGCCACGGGCCTAACGAAAAGCCGGAATCTAACGGTGTCTGTTGGAAAGCAGCATCTCGGTTGCACGGTGTGTTTGCACTGACAGTCCTGGCAGCCAGCACCGAAAGCTGAAGCTGGGAGTCCAGTTTGGCTTATCGAGTCCCACCGAAGCAAATCACAGAATGTCAGGGTTGGAAGGGCCCTCAGGAGGTCGTCTAGTCACTGTACAGTTCACATTGTTCTCCTACTAATTCAGACGCAGACTTGATTCCAAGAGTGTATAACTTTGGGGCATCCCCAGCCCGTTGGGCACAACCTGCCCACTCCATTGCCTCCTTTCCAGCATTTTCCTGCTGGCAAGATTTCCTCTTGAGGCGGTTTCTGTGGGCTGAGATAAGATCTGGGGGAAGATCTGATAATGAGTCATTGCGAGGTACAAATAGACACTTCACTGCCAGACCTACAGCCAGCCAAGATACGTGACTCTCTCTCTCAACCGTCAACAAGGCTCATATTCACAGATGCGCATACAGATATTGGCCGGGTGGTATTTGCTAGAGACCAGTTTGACAGCGAACAAGACACTCCTAGGGAAGCTCTTGGGACGCCTAGAAATTGCCCTACTCGATCAGACCAATCCCATACCAGCTGTTTCAGAGGAAAGTGCAAGAAACTCTGTAATGGAAAAGTTACGCCATATGCATGTTTTGCATAAACTTCTTCCTAACAGAAAAGGAGTACTTGTGGCACCTTAGAGACTAACCAATTTATTTGAGCACGAGCTTTCGTGAGCTACAGCTCACTTTAGGCGGTTACTGGTTGTCTTAAGTGCTGAAGCCCAGGAGCGGATATCTCTTACTACATTTTTATCCCAAGTAGCATTAAACAGAAGATATTATTCGTATAAATTCCCAGGATTTACCGACATCCTACTAAACTCTTGGTCTGAATAACATCATGGCAGTGAGTTGGCTAGATTAACTCTGCATTGTATAGAAGGGCATCTTCTTGTACCGTTCAGCTTGTCACTTTTTGAATTTCATTGGATGTTTTAATGAGAAGAGGGTAGATGGGGCCTTGGCTCTGTAAAACTCATTGGCTCGCATAACTCTGATGTCCCCTCTTAAGCGAAGTATTCCTAGTTAATCCCTCCAGACCCCTCTCAGCGATCTCGTTGCTTTTCTAATCTAGCTCTCGTGTGGGATTTTTAACAAGCCCTGTGCCTTTTGGGGAACAAATATTTATATTTCACCTGGGCTCCCAAATGTTGGGCATAGTTAAGTTCCATTCATGACTTTATTGGCGTAACACATTATTCATGTGTTGCCAGAGGGCAGGAAAGAGAGAGCACCCTCAGGAGGTACAACCCTCCCCAGATGGGGTCACACACTATGTCCTCTGTGTCCATTCCTGATCTGGTGGCAGGTAACTAACAGCCATCTCTCTCTTTATCCCCAAGGCCGGGTACATTTTACAATCCTTGCCCTAGAGAGATATTACAGTGTACTAGCCAGCCAAACTTGCCACTGTCATCATGCTATTGTATCTGTTTCAAGTGCACTCAAGGCCTGATCCAAAGCCCACCAATGTCAGAGGAAAGAGGCCAATGATTTGGAAGGGCTTTGGCTCAGTTGCCTAGATACCATGGGGATGGGCACACTGGGGGCAGATTAGACCATTCAAAGTTCCTAAATTATGCAGAGGTAGGAGCACCACCCAAGATCTCATTCTTAGTGGTAAAGAGCAGCTGATTCAGAATGTGAGAATAAAGAAACTTGGAACAAGTGGCCATAATCTACTTGAATTCAGCAAATTTTTATTTGTATCACAGCAGCGCACAGATGCACCAACTGAGCTCAGGGCCCTGCTGCGCTAGGTGCTGTACAAATGCTTAGTACACCACTGCCCCAAAGAGCTTGCAGTCCAAACGGAAAAGACAGACAAAGGGGAGGGGAAACAGGGGTGAAGTGACTTGCCTAAGGTCAAACAGAAAGTCAATGGCTAAAGCACACATAGAAAGTCAAGTCTAACTCCCAGTCCAATGTGTTATCCACAGCAAAGGCAGAATTCACAGAGGGCAGCAGTACAAGGATATTAGAGAAACAGATGTTGAGGGACCAAGATATCAACTGAGCCTGATGCAATAAGAATAGGACTTCAGTAACTCAGCCAGAGGTTAGGGGTTATTTCAGGAGTGGGTGGGCAAGGTTTTGTGGCCTGTGATGTGCAGGAAGTCAGACAAAATGATCAAGATGAACCCCTCTGGCCTTAAATTCTATGAGTCTATTAAAATCCACCAGGGTAGAAGGAAGCTGGTGAATCCAAAAAGGCATCACCACCAAGACTGAATAGCATCCAATTCCTCTGAAAGAGAAAAGTGCAACGAATGTGAAGCAGACCGGCTGGCTCCCTCTGAAACTGTTCAAAGATCTCTAGCTTCAATTAAAGAGCCACTTTGCCTTGTAAACGGAAAAGGAAACCAGAATAGAAAGCATAAATCTTGAAGGGAAGAGGATAACTCATGCTGCCTTGCTGTTAAAAAGCAAAGGAACTAGGTGGAATAAGAAGGGACTTTCTACATTTATCCGGAAGGAAGGTAGTGGTGGAGAGAAATAGGTTCATTAAGGATGGAGACAATGAATAAAATGAATGCCAGCCCCAAAATAGGGGAGATCATGAGCTCCTGTTACCGATGTTCTTCCCCCTGGCTAAAAGATTGTACAATTGGTAAGGGAAGAAGTTATGCAACAACCAGGGATACAGAACAGGTAAGGAAATGTTAGGACAGTGTAGATATCAGAGTCAACCTAGGCTGACTTTTGCTTCCTAAGCTATTAGGGAAGCTATCAAACAGATTTATTGCACCACTGATTGAGAAGTTAGAGAACTTGAGAAGAACCAAGAAACCAAAGGAAATTAGTACTGATCTTCAGAGTAAGAGAAGCATGTATATTCACACACACACACCCCTACCTAGCTAACCCAGGATACGGACCCACAGGAGAAGGAAGGAGCTGCAGACACTGCACTGAATTGGCAGCCTATGCTAAATGAAGCCAGTTCTCTTTGCATGGACAGGAGACTGTTTTGACCGGCTCACTCACATAGCAGGTGCCCAGTTCTCCACCGCCTTGGACTGTATGGAGTCACATATGCCTGATTATCATCCCACTACAGGAGAGTTCTAAGTCCACATTGTGCAGGTGGAAGCGGCAACCTGGAGTAAGGAGGTGGTGCATCAGGCACTGCAGTAACCTCATGCACAGAGGCAGGCTGTGAGTTACACCCTTATCCACACAGCGCTTGTGCTGTCTTTCACTCGCCACTGCACCCTGCAGTGCGACACTTGTGTAGCCCCTTTGCAAGAGGGCTCAAAGTTGCACAGAAGAGCCAGCCTGCATCAACACCCAGGGAGAGCCTGGTAGTAGCTCCATTCAGAGATGCACAAAAAGCTCCTAAAGACCGAACAGCAGTGATCCAAGCTGCAAAGCTAAGCTGAAGCCAACAGTTTGCAGAGCCTGCTTCTCCCAAAGTCCATGGGAGGTGTTCTCATTCCGCTGTGGCAGCCACGAGTTCTTGGCCACCAGCTCAGTCAGGGTATGTGGCTAAGCCTTATTCAAAGCACTATCATCCCCCCTCGGCATGCCAGGTAACTCACTCAGAAGGAAACACATCCTGTTCTTTGTGAAACCGAGGCGAGCTTAAGACATTATGTCACCTGCCTTTCCCTTCTTTCAGAGCTGGTGAACCGGAAAGCCATGCAGGTTGCCAGTGTTGGATCCTGGCTGGGAAGCCCAGAAAAGCCTGTCTCTCCTGGTGCACACCTCTAAGGAGCGTTTCTGCCTTCAGAACAGCCACTGTGCTCAACTGCAAAAGGGGAGAGAAGGTGGCAAACGAGGAAACCCGTCAACTTTTGACCCTACGATAGTTTACAAGTTTCAGAGAGCGTGTCATGCTGATTAAGTCAGCTGGTATCTCGTACAGCTCCTGCCTGCACTGGGCACTGGCATGTGCCGACTGCCGCCTTCTGGGAGCATTAGCAGCGTTAATCCCAAACAGGAAGAGGGGGACAGGTGGTACTGTGGCTTCGAGCCTTTGCTTTACGTTGCATAGGACCCGTGCTCAAAGCAAGCAGAAGGGAGAGGGGTTCTCACTGCCTACCGCTACATAAGGGACAACGGAAGCTACAAAAATACACACACCCCCATACAATCCAGCATATTTCTCAGCTCCAATATTAAAGTATATGCTGAATAGATATGTTTCCTGATAAACTTTGCCAGCGTGCACACCCCATCACTCTAACATTTGAGTGCCTGACTCACGTGTAAGGGAGGGGCTGTCACCCCCATTTTGCAGATGGGGGAAACTGAGGCCAAGAAAGATGAAGTGACTTGCCCAAGGTCACCCAGGCAGGCTGTGACAGAGCCAGGAACTGCCCGCAGATGGTCCCATTCCCAGTCCAGCGCCTGAAGCTGCAAAGCCATCCTTGCTCCTGCTTTCTGTTGATTAGCCCTTAACTATGCCAACAGGAAGACTGGACCCGCTACTGTAGAAGGCAGAAGGAAGACTAACATTGCTACAGTCTATAGGGGCTCAGACCCAAGCTCCATCTGGTCACTGTCCTGCTTCTGGTATGGTCCAGTACTTGAGTGTTTCAAACAGAAAGTGCTAGTTAATGCCTAGGGTTCTCCGACTCGTGACAGGAGGTCAGGCTAGATGATCCCAGTGGCACCTTCTGGCCTTGGAAATGATACTCTCACATGGCCAGTATTGCTGTACTGCTATGTGACAAGATAATTCCTTCCCAACCCTCTTGGGTAAATCACAATTTAGACTCAGCCATTGACACTCCTTACTCCTTCCGAAGTCACCCAGGAATCCTGCCATTTCCAATCCTGTTCCCCTTCCATAGCACCATGGATTTCAGAGAACTTTTACGCCTCTTAACAAATTAACCTCACAGCCCTCGGGGAGGTAGGCATTGCTGTCCTTGTTTTACATGGGATGGGAAGGCAGAGGGAAAGTGACTTGGTAAGGATACTCACAGTGGCAGAATCAGTAGCAGAGTGCAGGAAAGAGAGAACACCCTCAGGAGGTACAACCCTCCCCAGATGGGGTCACACACTATGTCCTCTGTGTCCATTCCTGATCTGGTGGCAGGTCATTAACAGCCATCTCTCTGCTTGTCCCACTCACGGTGGCAGAATCAGTAGCTCCCAAAGAACAGGGCTAAGAGTCATAGAAACCAGCTCTGATTCCCAGAGGCTGGTTCTCCAAGCGCTGGACCCTGCTTCTCTGCCATACACCTATCTGCTGGACACCGGCCTCTCTCCGACTCAGTCTGTCTAGCCTTCTTGCACCTTGAGCTCCCATTGCCATAAAGTTAACTAAGCACATGTGAGCCAAAAGGGAAGAAATGTATAAAATACAACTTCTTTCTCTTTTTTCCATTGTTTATTAATAATTGCTGTAAAGAGCCAACACGTCCAACATAGCAGAGGACGTAATGGAGCAATAAACATCTCCCGCAGCCATAAACACCTCTGCCTGCCGCGGCCCCCGTGTTTATGAGCGCTGCAGGCTTTTATGGCTACATGCACCGCTCTGCTACCGGTGGTTATCACTGGAATGGCCACTGCCAGGAAAGAGAAGTCACCTCTGCGCAGAGGCAAAGCACAAGACCCGAGCATCAGCAGGGACTTCCTTTGCAGAGGAGTGAGTTTCACCCAATTACAGCCGACTTCCTGGCTACAGTGTTGTTCCCTGCCTCAGTCAGAACACCTGCCTCATTACCACCAAGCACTGAGAGGCTCCAGCTCAGATCAGGGCCATATTGTACTAGATGCTGTGCAGACAGAGACCTCACAATCAAGGGAGGGAAGAGAAAAGACGCCCATGGAGGAGAACCGACTTACCCAAGGATCAGGTCAGAGCAGAATAGAACCCAGGTCTTCCTAGTACTAGTCCAGTGCACCAGATTGCCTAGCACCTTCGAAGCTACCCTGAGGCGGCCAACACTGCCTTGAGTAGCAGCTCGCAAGCCAGGCAGCCAGAAGACACTGAGGCAACTCCTCATGTAGGAGGAAAACAAACTAAGCTCTAGACCAAATAGTGTTTCTCTTCTCAGGGGGCGCCTCTCCCTCCCCACTCAGCTGCCCCGCTGCAGCTGTCCCCGTGGTGCTGAACTCTTGGCCACCTTCTCAACAGAGAGGAGGACCACGTCCTGACAAGGCCGGGGAGCTGTCACGCCCTGGAGTCCTGGCACTAGTTTTACAGGCCTTGGGTCCAACTACCATCGCCAATGAAGCAGTCCCCCCACCTGCCATGCGTCGCCTTTTCCTTAACATCCATGAAGGAGCCACGCCTCTTCTCCTAGACACTTGGAGATAGCATGGCCACAGTGGCCATGCTATCTCAGCATGCCACCGGCCTGGCCTGACCCACAGACCATGGGGTCATTGGATGGGGGCAGGACCCACAGACCATGGGGTCATTTAAGGGGCAGGAGGACCACTGCAACTTCCTCCATCTGATAGTCTCTGCCTCCAAACAGATCCAGCCTTCTAATGTTCATCCATCCATTGCATGATCTTCCCCACCTCCACCCCAATCTACCTCCCATCTCAGCCCAGCGTGCTTCCAACATCCCCCAGCAACTCCTGGGGCTTCCTTCCCTGGCAGCTGCTCCTCACAGCAGCAGCGATGCAGGATTGTGTCTAGGCCGGGCAGTGGGTTGGATCCCCTGGTGATGATCAGCTGGGGAGCAAGTCCTCTTTAGCTTTTGAGGTGGCTGGATCTAGCAGGCTGCTGGGGGTCTCCCTTGCCAGGAACCAGGGGGGTGGATGGTCCCCTGGGCTGGGCAGAGGGGTAGGAGATTTCCCTGTGAGGTGGTGGAGTGTGAGGAAGAATAGGGTTCCAGGCTGCCTCCCATTGACCACTTCTTCAAACACTGGGCTGAGGAGTGTTTCTGGGGGACTGGTGAAACAATGTGTTTCTACCCCCAACATACCCAACTCCTTCCTGTGCACAAGGCCAGCCTTGGGGGTTGGGAAAGGGGCAGCGATGCGATTCCTTGAGAAGTGTTCTGCCTTGCAGGGACTCGCATCAGCATGGCTGGGATCTTACAAGCTGTGCACCCTCCTGTGAGGGAAGAGGACCTCACCCGTTCGGGCATTTCAGCCTTGGCCAGACATTCACAATGCTACCTTTGCAGGGGACAGAGCTACAAGGCTTGATTCACCTCCCTAGGTCCCCAAGCATCTCCCCCGCACACTCCTCTGCGCCTTAGCAGGAGCAGAGTCAAAAAGCTGAATGTCAGCTTTTGCCCAGACTAACGTTGCCTTGGTTACCCACCAGAGTTTTAGTTCGAGCCCAGGTCAAACGCTGTATGATTCAGAGACAAGCAGCTTGGTGAGCAAGAAGGGAGATAAAGGGTTAAGCTGGGTTCTCAGCAAGACTTAGCTTCAAGATGCCTTTGAACCATGCAAGTAATGACCAACCGGATAAAGCTGGAGCAACTGTGGACATCAGTGAGTTACTCCAGGGTCACACCATGTCAAAGGCTGGCCAGCATGTCAATTGATAACATAGGTACTCCCACCCATTAGGGAAAGAGTAAAGGCCATTTATTTATCCAGCCCCTTCCCAATTTAGGGGAAAGGATCAGCATAAAACACATACCTTAGTGTGTCTCTAAGGACTCAGTATGACCCCCAGCCAACTCTCAGACCTCCTCTTGGTAGTTTCCTATTGATCTGATAGGTTAACTCACTGCACCTGAGGCGCTCCCAGTTGTTAGCAGCCATTGCAGGTGCAGGTATTTGGCTTTGATCATGCAGACCTGTACGGAGAACCTGGAAGGGGGGAAAAAAGGAAGGAAGCCCAATAAAGCCCACTCAGCACCTTACAGCAGTGGACCTCCCATCCCACCCCACCATAAGTAGGAGAATCAGTCCCAGAGATTCTAAGCCTGGAAAGAAACAGAAAGGACCACAGTTAAAACTCACTGATCATTGCAGTGGGTTCCTGAACTGAACAAGAGCTGGCTAGGGTTTGAGTCACTGGCTTGTATGATTCCCTACCATGCCCCTGCAGTGGGACACGGAAGGACAGCTACCGTGAGCAGCTCTGCCAATGCCAAGCCAGCACGTCATGGGTGGCTTTGTTATGTTTCTTTTACACACACAGAGAAAAGAAAAGGAGGACTTGTGGCACCTTAGAGACTAATAAATTTGTTAGTCTCTAAGGTGCCACAAGTCCTCCTTTTCTTTCTGTGGATACAGACTAACACAGCTGCTACTCTGAAACACAGAAGAAAGAGTATTATATTTTTGTATCTTTCTGGAAGGTTGCAATGTAACTACTTTATTTCTTCAAAACCAGAGCCTTAACATACAAGAACCCAAAAACGAGAGACACAAAGCAGGCTTCTGCCTAAGGCTGTGAGGCACAACTCACCCAATCTTACTCTAGGCTGCCTGGCTGCTGAGCTGACTCTGATCACATGCTTCCCTACAGAGCCCCCTAGCCTGCAAGCAGGATCAGGAAACACCTGAGCATTTAAAGAAATAGCTTATGATTTTAATACAGTTTTCCATATATCACAGCCTTGGTACCCAGACTACCAAACTTTGCGCCATCTCTTGCTCCCGTTCCCTCCTCCCTCTGCATCCAGACTCACTAAGTCCTGCTGCTGATTCCTCTATGTCCCTGAAATCCGTGCCTGCCACTGAAGCCACGGACAATGCTCCTTCATCACTTTCCATCGGGCTGGGACGGGATCCTCCTCCAGGGCCCCCCAACTTCTCAGTGCTGCCCCTCATAGCACGCAGAAGGCTGCTACAGTCATCTTCCATTTCCATCACTCCAACCACACCACATTCCCCCTCCTCAAAAGAGGCCCATAAGCTCCATGATAAGTGCAATGGGAACAACCAGGCTAATTCCTGAGGATGGCAGGCCATGGGTACCCATGGCACACTGCCGGCTGAGCTCCACCACCATGACCAGCCACCTGCCTACATCCCCACTGTGCCATGGAAAAGCCGGGGATGGGGGGAGTTCAAACTGCTCATGGCAGCAGTAGCTGACAATGCCAACAGTCCTGTAGTGTAGGCTGCCCTGATGGGTACGTGCCATATCGTGCAGGGACGGTCCCCACCCCACATACAACAGCTGTGGAGTGGTGAGCTTTGTTCCCAGCCTGTCCCAAGTGGGATACCACCCAAATACACTGGCGTTTGAGCCACTTGGTCAAATCCGTGACTCACGAGAGGGTTAGAAAGGAGACAAAACGAGCAGGTGCCTCCCCCCCAGTTTCTTCTAAACTCCCATCTTGGTTCTTCAGCTTGCTGGTATTCCCACTATTTACCATTTGTATTGCAGTAGCAACGAGAGGCCTCAATCCGGGATCAGGACCCTATAGTGCTGGCGGAAATATGCACCCAGCCCAAGTGGGTCTACGCTCCAAATTCCATTGCTCCTGGCTGCATTTGATTTCGTAGCCTCATCTCCAGTTTAGCCTACACCAAACCACAGAAGAACAAACACTAACTACCCCTACCCTCTTCCCCTCCCCCCCGCCCGCCTGCCCGCCCAGGAGCACTAGCTTCTATTTATGGGTACCCGGGGGAGCAAACATTTTATTTGTTTAAGGGTTTTCTGTAATTTCCTTGGGTTTGACCGCAGCCTCTGAGGTTAACCACAGCCAGCTATTGTGGCTGAAGACATCCTTCTCCATTGTTCTTGGCTAGGTGGCTCTGCCTTGTTTTCTTGGAAGGTTGAAAGATTGTTTGTCATTTCTGGCCCGCTGTTCAATAGAGACAGGGTGGCCGGAGAGGGAGGGAAAAGAGCTGCTCGTTCTTTTTTAGGACTGCGGGTTTCTGAGAAAGACCAGTGTCACTGACCAATTCGGGTCAAGCTGGGGTTGCTTAGATGGCATTCACAACACCATCCAGCTTTCCCTTTGATTAGGATTCCCTTAAGGGTTTTCTGGAGATATTTTAACAATCCCCAGTTCTAGCCTCTTCCACTGGGTCGGGAGGAAATTTCTTTCTCCTGAGAAAAGGAGGAAAGGGACACCCCTGGCCCCAGCCGCTCTTGGAGGAACCACATTTGTCCTGCCCCCTGACCTTGTGCTACTGTAACTCGGAGCCTGTCCGACGCTGCCAAAGAGCAATCCATTTTCTGGCTTCCAGTTCGGCTCCCTTGTGGGAGGCTGCAGCCATTCCTTGGCCACACGGAGACAAAGTCTTCCCAGCTCAGCCCTCTACGAATCTAAGGCTGGAAACTTACCTCATCGTCATGGGTTATTTTAATCTCTGGTGAACTCAGGCCAGAGCCAAAGACTTTGAGTCTGATTCATGCCTGGGATGACTTCATCGGAGCTATACAAAGGATTAAATGACAGTGGCCGTGTGATCGACTGACCTGGGCATTAGCAGACCTGGGTTCTAGTCCTGGCCCTGCCACAAGGCCTTGGGCAAGTCTATGTAAACCTTCTGCTCATCAGAGTTGGCAGCAACAAGGGCCGGGTTCAGTTTCTAGGGGTTCTGTTCCAATAACACAATGCAAAACCAGCTCAAGCCCCAACCCAGTGACCTGGGGCAAATATATACCACCCCCTCGGGCTCCTCTAAGAGGCAATACTTCCCCTCTCACAAGAGTCTGAGTGTAGCAAAAGCCTTTTAATAACAGAGAGAAAAAATGTGGCATTATGCTTGGGAAACACAGGATTCATAACACAATCCAACAGGATTCATAATACAAACCATGAGCAAAAGCCCACCCCAAGCAAATTGGGCCATGTCCTTTCCCTTTGGTTCTTGAGTCCAGCAACCGAAAGTCCAGCAACCCAAAAGTCTCTGTCTCTGTCCTTGGTGAGTCCAGAGTTCAAAAGTTCATCTGCAGAGTTTTAAACTCCCCGCCCCCCCAGCCTGTGTGGAAATGGGGGCAGGGAATAAAGTGGCACCTTACATGCTCCAATGGCTGACTGCCCCATCTCTCCATGGGTTTCTGCTGCAGCCTTCACCGCCAGCTGCTCCTCCCCAGTAGCCATCCTGCAAACCATTCACCAGTATATCTTCAGGCCCCCTGCTACTTAACACAGTACTTAGTGATTTCAGCTCATAGTAGGGGCAGCTCCAGTGCTCATGCACCATTGGCCCAAAGTGAATTCAGCTCTGCAATCTATAACCAGACTCCTAAGGGAATCAAAATTAGCTCTGCTATTACACAGTGGAGACAAAAGAAGATGTAGTCGGCTTTTAGAACCCTAAGAAGCAGCCCATACCACAAAGTACAAAAGCCTATCACCAGCCTCTCTCCATTCATTAAGTTTTGGAACCCATGTCCCTTGCCTAGCGAGTGCTACTTAGTTGATGGCGAGTCTCTCCATCATAACAAAAAGCCAAGTACAGTCCCACTGTCCTTGATTCACATAATCAGGATAATAACATTTTATTCTTCCTGCCCCAATAACAGAGAAACTGGGGATCCCACAGCAGCCAAAGTGACCATCTAGGAGGGGTGGGTGTGCCTATGCAAATGAGGTCAGCCCCTGAAATTCTTTTCCACAACCCGCCACAACTCACCACCAGATGTCAGGGTAAAGCTTATCCTGACTCTACTTACATCTATGTGCCTCTGTTTCTCCTCCCATCCTTTGTCTATTTAGACTGTAAGCTCTTTGGGGTGTGGATTGTCTCTCACTAGGTGCCTGGCACGTGGGGGCCTCTCAGGTGCTACTGCACTATAAATAACAATACATTTGGCTCCTGGGGCCAGATCCTCAGCTGGTGTAAATGCTGGCAACGCCATCAATGTCATTGCCCTTTCACACCAGCTGAAGTCTGACCCATGAGGATGAAATCATCGGTTGAAGAAATGGACGGGGGGAAATAAGCACTTTTTTGTATTGATGGTAAACTCAAGTGGGCAGGGACCATCTTTCACTCTCTGCTTGTGCAGCACCTAGCACAACTGGGCCTGGATCCACTGGGAGCGACTGCAACATAGTGATAAGTAAGGGGAGAGAGTTACTTCCAGGCATCAGATTGCTCCTGTTTGACAAGAAAAACAAGAGATGAACAAATAAGACGGAGATCTTGGGAGGGGAGAGAGTGCCGTTGGGTTGGGTGGGGACTGGGTATATGCCCTTTTAACTGAAGAGCAGGTATAACCCAGCCATTGCAGAAGGAGGGCTGTCAGTTTCAGTGGCATGTTAATTCTCTGGGCTCCTGGGAGCTCAGTGGGTAGCACAGGCTGTCTGGAACCTGGAGACCAAGTTATTAATGATGTATTGTCATTGTTGACACCACCCAAAATTGTGCTAGGTGCTTTACAGAGCAAGAAGGGGTGACTTTTTACCCTATTTACTTTACATTCTCCTAACAATCTCCTCTTGGAGTCCTAACCATGCAAGGTAAATCCTCACTGTTCTTAGAATGAAAAGAGAAATAGTGCATCAACAAAGAAGTACCGTGTGCTCCCAACAGAGGGTTGGCTCCTCAGCTGACATGGATAGGCACTGCTCCACCAAACCCAGAGCTACATGATTTACGCTGGCTGAGGAATTGGCCCAGAAAGTCTCAAGAAAAAAAACCCAATCATTCCTTCCCAGCAGAAGTTGCCAAAGTGACAGTAAAAACCCACTAGTGGAATACAGTCTTTCACCGCTAGCTCACGGGTAGTTGAATTTGAGCCTAGGTACAGCAGTGACCAAAGCCCAGGACCCTCTGAGGGCTGCATGTAAAAAATCTTTGTTGGTTTTCCACATCACACACAACAGGCACCAAGAGCCAGATTTTCAAACAAGCTTGACTTGTATTTAGGCATCAGAATAACTGGCCCAATTTCCCAAACTCACACAGATTCCACCGTGAGAGGCAGCAACCTCCAACACTAAAATAGCTCCGCGGATTGGGAACATGTTGGGTGCTAAGCATTTGATAATCAGCCCCTAAGCTTCTGGGCCCTAACTAATAGAGCTGGGCAGGAGATGGTTTTCCAGTCCCATGAAAAATGTTTCGTCCTGCATTGAGATGAACCTCAGACGTTTCAGTATTTCTGAGAGCGAGTGAGCACACATCCCTAATAGCCCGGTGGGGCAGGAGACATGGAAGAACCACTTCAGGGCCCTCTTTTGCCTAACGCAGACAAGAGACTTGAATGTGGGTCTCCTCCATCCCTGCTGAGTATACCAACCTCCAAGATATTGGCTATTCTGTTGACAAATTCCGGACCAACTCTGCTAGCTAGCTCCATTGCTAGTCATCTCAACAGGGGAGGCCAAAGCTACCCTGAGGATTAAAAGGGGAAAGACGACTACAGAAATGTCAAGCCCCCAAGGACGAGAAGCATGGATAATTTGGCACCTCTGGGCCCACCCGACAGGATAAATGGAAACCCTGAAGAGCAGCCAAGAGCTCAGAATGTACAGCACACAAGCAACAGCCAGAAAAGAAGGCCCATCAGTAATTGAAATGGACTTGGCCTCTCCCTGTCTTCCCCAGCGTTGATGTGTGTTACCCCTGGGAAGCAGGGCAGATGCATGCCGATCATTCAAACCATTGCACAATGCTGCTTAATAAAAAATGGATGCTAAAGCAAAGCCGATGAGTCACCCCTCTTGGTTTTCAAGACTCATCAGTCCTGAACAGGCTGTTGACATCCCATTGGGAAATGAATGTTAGCAATAACAGCCTCTTGTCTCTGCCTCAAGCACCCTTGACCTCGCTTTGAGATCTAAAAGTGGCCTACGGGACATATGAAGTCAATTACCTTCCCCTAATATTGCCTTTCAAGGGCCTCATTCCATCAGATGGGGCTTTTTTCCCCTCTTCCATGGAGCTTCCGACTGTCATTCAAGAAAAATCCCGTGCAGCAAAGTCCATGTTAATAGCCTGGGCTCCGACCAATGATAGCAAAGCAGCTAATTAGCGGTGGAAACACAGCGACTGGCCAGAACTACTGCAGGTGAGGGAAACAGAACAAAACAAAAAAGGAGGAGGACAGTGGGTTAAGCACACACACCTGGCATGGAGCACAAATGAATACAAGGTGTGCTGGGCTTCATCTTAAGTCTTCACAACACTACTGCACAGGTCAGTGCACATGGTGGCTTTCCTTTCCATGGACGCCCAAGACTGGAATAACACAGGGTGTTGCAAACCTGGGAGGGGGACAAGACTGGAATAGCAGGGCTTGCTGCAGGTTGGGATGTGATCAATCATTATCAGCCGGTGAGGATCCAGGATGGAGTGCTGTAGGAGAGAAGAGTGCATGGCAAGAGATGGGGAGGAGGGGGCTTAGGGTTGGACTGTCTGGGCTTTTGAAGATCTGGACACGGGTCCATGAGCAGGGCTCTTGACTGCACTATGCCTGAGTCTGAGGGTCTGTCTACATCGGCATTGGAGTTGTGAATGGCTGGCACAATCTAGCTAGCATGGCTGAAAAAGCATGAACAGAACCCTGGCTATGTACTCTCATTGCTAGTCCATGCCAGGGTCCATGCTGCCACGTCTTCACAACTATTTTTAGACATGCTACCTAGACTAGTGCAGGTATGCCAACTGGTGTTGCTGTCACACCTCAAGGACTGCAATGGAGACCTATCCTCAGTGTTCTCAGTCTCTTGCTCTCATGATCCCTACTGTCCCTCGCAAATCTTTGAAGAGAAATATTTTGGGAAGGGAATTGGTGCTGAGCAGTCCTATCTACAGCTCGATTGTGCTCTCACCTACCTGAATCTTAACCCAGTACAACTTCACTGACCTTTGTGGAGTTACAAGTGAGAGGGAGATCAGGCCCAAGGCTCTTGGTCTAGTCACAAGCTCACGACCGGCACGTGGGCAGTCTGACTTAGTAGTCAGAACATGAGCTGGGCGCCAGGAGGCAGGCCAGGTCGGATACCAGGAGATCAGAGTCCAAGACAGGGCAGACCAAGAGTCACGTGTCAGGAGGCCAGCAGGGGTCAGGTTACCAGGAGACCAGAGTCAGGCAGTAGGAGCTGGTAGTGCAGGGGAAATGCAGTTGCATTGATACACTCCCTGTTCCTCTGCTTGGTTTAGTTGGAAGCAGGGAACCAATTGGGACCCCCCCCACCAGAGTTCTGCCAATCAGACCCCAGGACTGGCATCCTCTGTTAGTGTTGATTAGAACTTACTGGTACCTAAGAGCCCTATGGACCAGGGTTTGAGACCTGCAGCCCCTGACACACGCACAGCTTGGCACAAGCTCCTCCTACACAGTTAGCATGCCAGACAAGTGGCAAAGTCATGCCCCAGCTCTGTGGGCAGAAGGGTGGCTGCTACTGGTCAGGAACAAGTGCCGTTGGCAGAGCTGAGCATTTCCCCAGCTTGCAGAATATCTGGTGCCAGCCTCCGGAACCCCGACTTCCCAACATGCCATTTCCACACCATCAGTGCCAGAAACAGTCACCCCTTCCCAGCCTTTCCAAAGAGCCAGTTATTCCTGTATCGCCCATGCTGCTTCCATTCTCGCAGAAAGGGGAAGGGAAAAAAAATCTTTAGTGTGAACTGACAGTGACCCGTTAGAAATATGTTGCATTAAAACTTTCCCATAGAGTGCTGGAAATTTGTTCCTTATTAAAGGGGGGGCCAGCATAACCAATTCAAAGGAGAAGCTGGAGCAGAGAAGAATTTTGTGGCTACTATTGTGGTGTATTTTTTTCCATTCACCCCCCACACACCACACACCCCAGCTCCTTCACGGCCGCCCTGAATCTAATGATTCCTGTCCAGTACAAAGAGGAGGCAAATCTCCGATTTGTGGGAACGGCTGACCCGTTAATGGGAATGAAGAGAGGAGTTTGGACTTTCCCATGCTTCTCGCGCTAAACTCTATTTTTACAATTGCCGTTTAACACACAGGGAAAAATATTAAATCCGTGTTAAAAGAAAGAAATAAAACTCTAGAGTCATCACTCGTGTGTTTGGGGAAGGTGGTTATTATTACTGTTTGTTATTTATTATTTGTCATGGATTTGCGGCTAGGAATGCCAGCCAGGGACCAAGGCCCTATTGTGTTAGGCACTGTACAAACACCACAAAAAAGACCGTCCCTGCCCCCAAAGAGTTTTCAGTCAAAGGAGTTGTTGTCGATGGCATTTGTTGTTGTCTAGATAACATGGCGCAGAGTGTATAGAGAGCAGGGAATAGTGGACGCAAACACCCTAACTCATTTGAAGATAGGTTATATCACAGGGTTTCTTGCGATAGCAGGGGAATGGACATGGTAAGCCAGATAGTTCCTCCAGTCCCTGTGATGAGGGAAGTGCAAAGGCGCTCCTACAGGCGACCCTTATAAGAAAAACCATTGCCGCAATTGTCCTACAAGCTGAACTCTCGCTGTGGTGAGAGTCTGCAACTAACTGGAGTTCGTAAGTGTTTGGAACTTGCTTTAGTGTTTGGCAAGTGCCTGGCATGTGGTGGGCACTACTGCTGATAAACAATAACGGTCGTGAGCCATGTTTTGGACCATTGCTGTGCAAGGATATTTACAGGGCTGGCCCTAGACCAAATGGCGCCCCAGCCAAGGAGTATCGCCGGTCTCCCCTCCCCCGTTTGTTAAACTTTTGAATACTTTGTTTTTATTGCATTTCTAGCCCATTTCATAACTTTGATGCACAAGTGCACTTCCACAATTACACACTGAAACAAGGTTCACACTATCACAGCTGGGCTCCCTCTTCTCTTCACTTTGTTCTTATATCTCACTGGCGACACCCCACCCCTTGTATACCTGCGAGGGCACGGCTGACAACATGCTAGGAGGAAAATGTCGTTCTCAGAAAGTCTGGAAGGTTCCACGAGATTCCACAGAGATCCAGAACATTCTAGGAGGTCAGTGAAAAATGAATCCACCTACAGAATACCTGCAACCTTTTACTTCAAACATTCTATTTTCCCTTTTGTTGCTAACAACAAAAACAGCCCCCCGAGCCCAGTGCCCTCCCCCACCCCCACCCCCAAACACTGCCCAGGCAGTCACCTGGCCTGTAAGAGTGTACAGTAAGTATATCCGGCCCTGGATACTTACTATACACTCTTACAGGGGGGAAACTCATCACTGTGCTGGTGGCCAGCACAAGACCGATGTGTCACTTAAATATCACTTTAAGAACTGAGATCTAGATCCTGAAGCAACGACCACCTCGAAGTAAGGGGCATGTTGCCCCAGGCCCCGAGGGGGGACAGAGGGAATTGAAAGCTCGTCCCTGGTTTCCAGGTGGGAAGCGAGAGTTGGGAGGGAGTACAGATTTCTTCCCTCTCTGCCCTGGCTGGCCCTTTGGGGTGGGGTGGGGCCCGAGGTTCTGCCCACTCCCCACCCATATATGTATGCGGGGGGAGCTGCTCTCCCTCGCCACGCCAATTTGCTGTTGGACCTCAGACAAGTCACTTCCCCTCTGAGTCCCCTCCTTCCCTGTGTCTGTCCAGTCTACTTAGATGGTAAGTTCTTGGGGCAGGGACTGTCTATTACCATGTGTTTGTATTAGATCCAGTGGATGGGGCCCCGAGCTCAACTGGGGCCCTACCATAATACAAACAGTCAATAATAATACCAATAATTACGCGGAGAGAGAGCAGCACATCGGTGAGGCAAAGCGTGTGAGACGCTTGCAGGGCCATTGACCATGCTCTACCCTGTTCTGTGACTACAGAGAAGGGCAGGACTGTTGGCTGGGGTATCTCTCACCAGTGCTAAATCATAACCACAGCGTTTTTTTTAAAAAGTTAAAAACTATAGGCTCCAGAAGAAAATAAAGAATTCCTGTAGCCCCTGAAATGTCTGAGTAGCATGAACTGACGCCTGTGCCACCCACGGCCCGATGAGCACTCAGCAGGACGGTTTGCAGGTTAGGTCATTAGTCCAAACCGAGAGGCATTTGAGGTTATTACAGTTGGGTGCCAGCAGATTTGTGCAAATCAGAGCCATTTGCCTCTGCAGCAGGCTCATTGCACAACCAGCTTTACTGGCTTCCTCCTTGTAGTGACCCAGCGAATGTCTCACACTGGTTGTGCTGGGCAACAACTGTCATTGAGGCCCCAATCCAGCAAAGTGTTTTGGCATGACTTTACGCAAGTGAGTGGTCTCACTGAAGTCCAGGGAACTATTCTCCCTGTGCTTCAGTACCTATCTATGGGACTTACCCCCGCCATTGTCTCTTCCACATAAAATAGATTGGCAACAACAAATTCTCCATTGGGCTTCATGGAATCTCAGGCTCTTCTCCCTTTTAAGAGGGTACAAGCTGTGCTGGTGGTTGATTTGGTAGGTAGGAGTTGCATTTTTGGGGGACAGGCAGAAGAGGGGATCTCGATGTTGTGACCGCCCTTCTTGTGATGGTGGAAAAGTTCTGCCAAAGGGGATAGTTTGCAGCATTCCCCAAAGATGGCCAGGCTCTGGTTCCCCCAATCTCCTCTAGAGGCTGATTCCGGAACGGGGTCCTCTATTTTGCTCCCAAATCTCACGCACTCTATCCCGGGCTTGGTACTCTAACGAGCACAGCCAACACAATAGATCATAGACTGAAACTCAGCCTGTAATGTAGCTGGGGCTTGATCCATTGATTGCTTTGACAATTGCAAACAAGGCGTTACCCTGGTATCAGGAGCTGACTGGGAGTCAGTGGAGGGATTTGAGCATGAGCCTAATGTGCTCTCAGCACCTTAGATCACAGAGGAAATACTCAGCCACAATTTATACCAGCTAAACCTTGCACATTATCTTCATCAGGGCCGTCCTTAGGCATATGCGGCTGCGTCGGGAACCCGAAAATGTGGGGCAGCACCGGGACCATAGGCGCCGACTTCTCAGCTTGCCAGGAAGAGCTTGCCCCCAGCCCCACTCCAGGTCCCGCCCCCACTCTACCCCTTCCCCCAATCCCTCACCCAGCTTCTTCCCACCCTTGTCCCGCCTCTTCCCCGGCTACTCCCCTGAGCGTGCCCTGTCCTCGCTCCCCCCCCCCCGGAGTTTGAACGCTGCAAATCAGCTGTTTGTGGCGCTCCGGAAGCGCTGGGAGGGAGGGGGAGGAGTTGCTAAGCGCACAGAGTCCATGCCTGTGACCAGGACAGCAGGTAAGAGCAGGTCGGCTCCCGCACACTCAGCACGCACTGCAGTCTCCTTACTAGGCATAAGGCAGGGGCCGTATTCACAGAGCCGAATGTGCCAGCATAGGGGCACCAGTATTCACAGAGCCGAATGCACCGGCATAGGGGCACCAGTTTAATAATAACTGCGTAGGGCCCCATAAATCCTAAGGACAGCCCTGATCTTCATGTTCAGCTTCAGATGCGGTGATCCAGCCTGGAGGGGACAAATGCTGGAATCATTGTGGCCAGGTCCTTGTCCAGGAGGAAGGGGCAGAGCTACCTAGCAAGCTGGAGGTGAAAGAAGGCATTTGTTACATACCGACGCTACCTGGTCATCCAAGCTTAGTGAGGAGTCAGGCAGGACTCGGAGGCTTCGCACCACTTTAATGGGTGCTGTGGACAAAAGGGGCAAAGTCCTGTGTAGTTCACCAAGGCCTGTCCCCCTTGCAACCAGCATCGCTTCGATCTTGCCTGGGCTGAGTCTAAGCCAGCTGCTCTTCACCCAGGAACTGACCTCTTGAAGGCATCCTGAGATCTTAGAAATAGTGGTGAGTACATACAGCTATACCTGGAGAGTGAGGAGCACATCGTGGAATTCAGTCCTTTTGGAACTGAAAAGGAAACATTTTTAACCCCTTGCTTGGACAGCTGTTTGGAAAGAGACCCAGGTGAATGAAGGAGTAGCCTGCCTTTTTTTAAGCTAGAAGAGCAATCAGCCCATGTGTTGCACGGCTGTGTGCTACAGGATGGTTGGCCCAAGGCACTATAGTTTTCAATAGTGGCATGGTGATTTTGGACCATTACCGCAGGATGCTTGCAAGAGGGTAGTAAGAAATGATTCCTCCAGGAAAATGTGCTTTCTGCTGGGCCCGGTCCCTGTACCTCAGAACCTGTCTCTGCCGGTACCAGGAGATCATGGCATGGAAGGATGGCCTTGCGGTTATGGGCTGGGCCTGGCTCTCAGGTAGGCGGGGTTCAGAGTCTGGCTATACTACGGACTTCCTTGGGCAGAACCCACCCAGCTGGCTGGGCGCGGCGCTCTTCTGAAATTGTCGGTCCCTGAAGTGAGTGCTGAGCTCTTGCGTAAATCTGGCCCCGGCTGTGGGAGCTGAAGCCCTTTTTAAAATCTAGCCCCAGATCTCTCCTGCTGCAGTCCCCCGGTGTAAAATGGGGGGTTGCCGGTCTTATCTATTTAGATTGAAAGGGCTTTGCAGCAGGGACAGGGTCTCGCTACGTGTACCTTCAGCACCCAACGCCGTGGGAGCCTGACCTCGGTAGGGTCCGCTAGGCCCTGCTCTCCTACCCATAATAAATAGTGATACACATGCAAACACTGCCAGGGGATTTTGAAAGAGCATAAGTGCTCCAGACCTTGGGTTTTTTTATGTCTCACTCAAAAGAGGGTGGCTCCAGCACCACAGCGCCCCCTCCTGCTAGACTGGTGACGCACTCACTCCAAGAGAAGCAAGAGCCGCCATTTCATGCAGCACCCAGAGGTCTCCCATTTGAGCACTGATCCAGCCCAATCCGTTTTATTTTACGAGATCTAACGAAACCACAGCTCATGGTTGCTTCTATCCCCACCCACCGAGATGGGGATGGGGAGCAAAGGTGGAGGAAGCATGGGCCTGGGGAGAGTCCTGGTTTGACAGGGAGTTTTTTAAATGACAGTAACAAACAAAGGGGCCAGATTCTCAATCGTCCATCGCTCCAATGAGTTTAATAGAGCTGTGCTGATTTACACCAGTGGAGGAGTTGGCCCCTGCATGGTTTCCAATGATTTGCCCCATTGAATTAAATATGTTGTCATCCTATGTCACTGCATGGTCTTCTTCTTGCTGCCCCCCACTTCCCTGCCCACTGCCATTTGTCAGCTTGGCCTCATCTAAACTAGAGAAAAGATGTGTTTGGACCTGCGTGCACGAGCACGCGTCCAAATCCCAACGCAGACGAGACACATTGTAGCTTTAACAAATTGTAGTTTGCGTCCTCCACTGGCTCCCCTTTCTCCATCACCTCAAACATAGGCTGCTTGTCATTCTGTACCCCATCTCCCATCTCATATCAAGATATCAACTCCGGCTTCCAACTGCCATGTGATACCAGCCTCCATTGCCCCCTTGTTGAATTTTCAAACAGCACCTTAGAATCATAGAATATCAGGGTTGGAAGGGACCCCTGAAGGTCATCTAGTCCAACCCCCTGCTCGAAGCAGGACCAATTCCCAGTTAAATCATCCCAGCCAGGGCTTTGTCAAGCCTGACCTTAAAAACCTCCAAGGAAGGAGATTCTACCACCTCCCTAGGTAGAGATTCTACCACCTCCCTTCTTGTGCTTTCTCCCCTGCTGCCCCTCATGCGCTCCCCATGGCCATGACCATCCACAAAACCACCTCATTACCCGTCTTCAAATCCCGCCTCAAAACCCTCCATTGGCAGGATACCAACAAAAAACCGTGACAGCAGTTAGGCTGCTGGTGTGCAGAGACCCCTGCCTCTCACCTGTATTGTCACACTGTTTCCTCATACTCCGCTGTCTGTATCCACCTGTTGTCTTGTCTACACAGTGAGTTAGTCCACACCAGAGGAGTGTAAGTTCTAGTCCGCACCAGCGTGTTCACACACTAACTGGTGCATTAGTGTAGTCCCATTTCAAACAGTAGTACATTAACGAACACTAGGGAATTCTGAGTGGGTGTCAGCAGGACTCGCACGGGCCTGACACACTGGTGTGGACTCAAATTTACACCCTCACTGTGTACCATGTAAAGCAGTGGCTCTCAACCTTTCCAGACTACTATACCCCTTTCAGGAGTCTGATTTGTCTTGCATACCCCCAGGTTTCACCTCATTTAAAAACAACTATTTACAAAATCAGATATAAAAATACAAAAGTGTCCCAGCACACTAGTACTGAAAAAACTGCTGACTTTCTCATTTTTACCATATAATTATAAAATAATTGTACTTACATTTCGGTGTGTAGTATATAGAGCAGTATAAACAAGTCATTGTCTGTACGAAATTGTAGTTTGTACTGGCTTCACTAGTGCATTTCCTGTAGCCTGTAAAACTAGGCAAATATCTAGGTGAGTTGATGTACCCCCTGGAAGAGCTCTGCATACTCCTAGGGGTACGTGTACTATGACTGAGAACCACGGGTGTAGACAAGCCCTCATACTTCGACTGTAAGCTTCTTTGGGGAGGGACTGTCTTTTTGTTTTGCGCTTGTACAGCACCTAACACAATGGGGGCCTGGTCCATGATGGGCACTTTTGTAATACAAATAACAACAATTCATGTTAGCCAGTCAAGGAAAAAGCTAGTGGAGAGAACAACTCCACTTTATGGCTGGATATGAAAGAGTTCCTGGGACTTCTGCAAAAGGAATCCTGAAACTTTTTACTGTTGAACTCAGGGCTGTAGTGTGGAGAACCCCTGAAATTTCATTGTAAGCTCTTCAAGCCAGGGGCCATGTCTACCTATGTGTTTGTATTGTGCCTAGCACAACAGACCATCTTGACGGAGTCCTTCCATAAAAGATGTTAATAATATTAATGACCATACTGCAGTCTTAGTGGTAGAAGGACCTCGCTTCTGAGCTGTTCCCAGAGCCTGGATCCAATGGAATATTTGAAAGGGAAGAACGTGTGTTGGCAGCATCATTCCGCCCATGTCTCAGGGGTAGCGCTGAGACCATATTTCCACCCCACTGCAGACATAGATGGCTGCAGGGATTTTCTCATAAACAAAGTGCTGGCGGCTAGGTCACCCTCCTCCTTTTGCTTCTGCTCCTTCTCTTCCTCTGGGAACGTTGGGGACTGTGTTTGCTTCTGGGCACCTCAATAGCATTAGGATGTTGTCAAGCTGGAGACGAGTCAAAGCAGGACAGTGGAAGGACTGACTTATGAGGGAAAAAACGAAGGAGCTAAATATGTATAGCTTGGCTAGGTGACAACAAAGGGGGCTAGGACAACTGTCTGTGGTTACTTGAGGGGTGTAAATACTGAGGAGGGAGAGGAATTGTTTAGGTTAGCCCAATGGGGGAATATCCAGGAATCTCAAGCCGAAATTAAGAAATGGAAAATGTAGGCTGAATATCAGGGGAAACATTCCGAACAGTGAGATCTACCATAGCAGGCGGTGGAAAGCTCTCCCCAGAGGAAGCGGGGAAACGTCGTTAGTCAGGACTTTTCAAACTGGATTGGAGAATAGTCTGCAGAGAACAATCCAGCACTGACAGGAGAAGGGCTAGACACTGGCAGGGGTTTCTCTGGGAGGCCCAATGGCTTTGCGGTTTATTCCCCAACTTAGTCCCAAATAGCCCACCTCTGAGGACCTTCAGGGCATCTGAAAATGGGGGTATGGGAAGGAACAGCAGTTGTCAGGGGGATAGGGGTTGTTCCGGAGGATGAGAGGGATTTGTGGTGGGTTATCATCAATTGTTGCATTTAGGATCTATTTTTAAGTTATGTCAAGGGTACCTAGAGAGTATGGAGGGGTGCCTCTTTCAACATATCTATAAATCTGAATTAAATAATTACACAGATAACCTTTCCTGGGTGAGTTCCCTGGCTTGTGCTATGCAGGAGGTCAGACAATCATAAGGGTCCCATTTGGTCTTAAAAGTTTATGCATTAGGTCTCTTCAACCTCCCTATTATTAGAAGAGAGTGGAGGGAAAGTAAAACACACATTGACACAATGAAAACTAGTGGCAAAAATCTGTTAGGTTTCCTCTAGTCATCTCTGAGCCTGATCAAACACATGGGTAACCTCAGGTGTTTCCTTATCATCCCTGACTAGGGCAGAAGTATCCAGGCAGACACAGTTTGCTGCTCCATACAGAGCTTATAATGTCCTGACAGTATATCATGCTTTTTCTTCTCCCCTTTGGCTGGTACATAATCACAGCACATCCTCAGTGCTTCTGGCAGCATTGGGATAAAAGGACCTCGCCCATGAAACTTGGAAACATCCCCTGGTGATATGCCTGCTCTCTCCAATTTACTCCTCAAAGACTGAGAAGGATGAAGGTGACTCAAGACATGGTAAAGGGTTTGTGGTCAATGGTTGCCATATTCTGTCATCCCCCTCATCCCTCTGCACAGATCTCCCTCCTTCCCTTCAGGTGACTCCACCAAAACAAACTTCCAGCTGATGACTAATGCAAGACAAAGCACCTGTTGATAACTACATCTCATAGACTTTAAGGCCAGAAGGGACCATCATGATCATCCAGTCTGATCCCCTGCACATTGCAGACCACAGAACTTCCCCTTGCACATATCTGCAATTATGCATAGCTGTGTAAGCGCTGTTAGTATTTTTGCTATACCTGAAGGACTGCATCAATGGTGATGCCAATCCACCCACTTATAGTATAGAAATTAGCAAGGGAAATCACCTACTATATCACCCAGTCCACTTCCATGCCCGACAGGCCAGCCTGGGATTGTTCCCTACAGTACATCCTGCAGTTCTCTGTCCAGTTCAACGTGAAATTATTCAAGCAATGGAGGTTCCACTCTTCCCAGAGGTGAATTTCACCCAAATCTAAACACCAACCTATTTCTCTCCTTCCTTAATTTGCAGATTTTAAGGCCAGAAGGTAAAGCATTATGATCACCTAGTTTGACTTCCTGCATGACACATGCCTGAGAATTTCAGTGCTTCCTGCACTGAGCCCATAACTTCTAAACTAGAATGATTTAAAGACTTCAAGCGATGAATAACTCACTATCTCCCCATGTAAACTGTTCCGATGGCTCATTACCCACACTGTTAAAAAACTGCACTTCAGCTTCCAGCCAATGTCTCCCCTTATGACATGTCTTTGTCTGCTAAATTAAAGAGCCCTCTACTATCAGAAATCTTTTCCCCCTGTCGGTACCTTGTAGCGGTCCCTCCATCTCAGGCTCGGCGGGAGGCCACTCTGATCATCGTCTGGGCACTGACACTCTGGACTGGCAGAGCAATAAGCAGTCTTTGGGCCCACGCCTCCTGGCGTAGGTGGACAGTAAACACAGTCTCGGCTCTGACTCCTTGAGTGGGGCAGAGCAATAAGCACTCTTTAGCCTAAACCTTCTGGCTAAGGCAGACAGCAAGCACAGTCTCGGGGCTGCAGCCTTCTCTCTGGGGCAAGCCACAAACAAGGCACAAACCTTCTGGCGAAGGGTGAGCAGGTTGCCACCCCAGGGTTGGGGCTGGCAGCCATCGGATAGGGGGACCCAGGCCCAACCTACTCCACCGGGTCCCAGCCCAGGACCCTAACAGCGGCAGGGAATCCCGCGACTGGGTAGGTGGTGATCCTGCCGAAACACACTGACTCATAGGGTGACAGTAGAACCTGACTTATGTCTGGTTCCCCTGGGCTACTTCCTACCCCAGTCCACTGGTGTGGCTCTGTAGCCTGCAGGTCCTCCGTCTCCTCGGGGTAAGTGGTGGATGGCAGCCCCTGCAGCTCTTCTCCACTCTCAGCCTCCTCCGGAGGCAGGGCATTGCACAGCTCATGCTCTGGTCTAGAGTCCTGCAGTGAGCTAGATGTCCGCCTCCTTCACTGGCTCTGGGCCAACTGACCTGAAGGGCCCACCTCTTATACTTCCTGTCCCTCCCCTCCGTTTCCAGCATGGGGGGCAGGGCTGGCTTGACTCCACCCACCAGCGAGAGCGTAGTGGTCCTCAGGCTCGGAGGGAGGCCACTCCGCCTCACTACATACCTACAGACCGTGATCGAGTCTCCTCTTAACCTTCTCTTGGAGAGGCTAAATAGACTGAATTTGTTAAGTCTCTCATGCGAGGCAGGTTCTCCAGACCTCAAATCTGAATCTTGTAGCACTTCCAGGAACCCTTTCCAATCTAACAGATACTTGGGAACTGACTCTCCCCTGCCTCGCACCATGTGTTCCAGCCAAGTCAGCGTAAAACATCAGCAGATTATTCATTCAGAGGGCTATTGTTTGCGGCAGTACCCATGATGTGTGAGGTTTGCACTGGCTTGGCTCACCTTTAGTTAACCCAGTGCAACTCGTAATATAGGCAAGGCCTAACGATAGACAAAGCCCCCAGGAAAGGGGAACAGCAAGCAGGGATTTTTTATACCAGTCAATTCAATCCGTGGGGGGAAGCACAGTCAAAGTGGGTCTATAAGAGGGACTTCTCAATATGGGCTACGGAAAGGCCTGGGGACTGGGCTCCCAGAGGTGGACCATGCCCAGGGTGGATCCATGAGGATTAAAGCAAGGAGGCAAAAGTGCAAGGAGCTGACAATGAGACTGGCTTCGTGTTCGACTCAGTCACACCAGGGGCAGTGCTTTGTGCCCATCTTTGCACCAGTGTAAACGGGACCGCTACCTGCTGCAGGGCTGGGGAGAAGCAGGCCCTTTATCTGCTTCTTCGAAAGCAATGCAGATTTGTCAGGCCAGGTTCCCCCTTTCGCCAGTCTGAACCGATGTGGCTTTAACCAGTCAAAACACACCCAGTCTTACCCCCCGCCCCACCACCATCACCACTTTCCTCACGGAGAGCAGCGTGTCTCCTACCCCCCTACACACACCACTTTCCTCACGGAGAGCAGCGCGTCTCCTACCCCCCTACACACACCACTTTCCTCACGGAGAGCAGCGCGTCTCCTACCCCCCTACACACACCACTTTCCTCACGGAGAGCAGCGCGTCTCCTACCCCCCTACACACACCACTTTCCTCACGGAGAGCAGCGCGTCTCCTACCCCCCTACACACACCACTTTCCTCACGGAGAGCAGCACATCTCCTCCCCATCCCTGGCACAGCTCTGCCTCAGGAGTCATAGCGCCAGATCCTGAGCTGGGATCCCCTTTTCTGCAATGGGCCTGGAATGCCACCAGATCTCTCCAGCAGGGAATTCTCTCAGCGTCTGGGAATCCAAAGCTGGCACAGGGCCAGGCTAGCCAATTCCTGTGCCGCTCCCATAGGGATCATGTCTAGCATGACAAGCAGCGGCAGAATCAGGCCCAGTGACCCTTTCCAATGTCCTGATTCTTTCTTTTTGCCACTTACTTCAGAACTGCCCTGGTCCCAGACCTCTGTCAACCTGTCCCCAGAGGGGCTCATGCCCGATTTTCTTCGGCCTTTCTTAGCAAGAGATCATACTGGACTAACAGATCAGACTCACTGGTACGGCACTTTCCCTGCCCCATGTGTTGTGTTCTTCCTCTCTGAGAAAGTGTGTCTGCCTCTTGCTTATCCCTGACAACCCACAACCAGTATCAAAGCAAACAGCAGCAACACCTGCTTCTTCTGGATCCTCTGTGACAGCACTTAGGATACATCTACATTGCAACTAAACACCCATGGCTGGCCTGGGGCAGCTGACTCGGGCTCATGGGGCTGTAAAATTGCTCTTAGACATTCAGGCTTGGGCTGGAGCCCAAACTCTAGGACCCATGATGGGGGAGGGTCTGACAGCCCAGGCTCCAGCCCCAGCCTGATCCCAAACATCCACACAGCAATTTCTAGCCCAACAGCCTGACCCCCTATGAGCCCGAGTCAGCTGATCCAGGCCAGCTGCAGCCATGCTGTGGGTCTTTTATTCCAGCGTAAATGTACCCTCACGGCTTTATGGCCTACTGATCTGACATTCACCTACTTTTCCTTATGTACTCTGGGATGGAGGGGAACATGTTTACATTTAGCTCGATATGTCCCTTCTATTCTCCATCTTCCCCAAAAAGCATTAAGAAATATTCTGTAGGGAAGCAATCCTGAATACATCCATGTTTGCAATTTTATGGGCCCCAGTGTTGCACTAGTCACACAGTGTTCACTCCCACGCCGGCACAGACTCAGCTCTGATCAATTTCAGATTTGCCTTTTCCCAACTATTGTTATATTTCATTCTGTCATCTTCCCCCTGCTGCACATAGGGACACAGTCCCTCCCAGATCATCGAGTCCAGTTCCCTGCTACCACAGGCAACCCTGTCATATAATCCTGTTCACACACTCATCAGACTCCATCTTCACACTCTTTCGGTTGTTGGCTCCCACTGCTCCTATCCAGAACCACCCTCCTTTGATGGTTTCTTCTTCTAATTTCCAGCCTCAATTTATTCCTGGCCAGTTTATCCCAATTTGTTCTTCTGCCAACACTGTCCTGTTTATAGAGCTCTTCTCCCTCCCTGGTGCTTACTCCCCTGATGTAATTAGAGAGCAATCAGATCTCCTCTGAGCCTGCATTTTGCCAGGCTAAACAATCCAAACTCTTTTAGTCGCCTAGGCTCTCCATTCCCCTGATGATGCATAGGTCTCTTTCACATACTGGCTTCAGTTCTGCCCATCCCCTATGACTTCCCAGTCACCCTTAGTGACAAGTTTTTTGTTGGTTATTTTCCTTTCCCTTTATTATTTATAGATGTGTTCGAATTTCTACCTGCCCTACACAAAAGGATTCCCCCAACCCTTGGCCAACCAGCAAGTGATTCCCCACAGATTACCCAGCACCAGCGGCAACACAGAAATACTATTATGGCAAAAGTTGCTCATGGCTTACACATTAGATGACACTGATGTATGAGGATCCAGGATAAAACTCTATAGCAGGGGTACTCAATAGGCAGACCACGGGCTAAATCTGGACCATCAGACTTTTTTGAACGGACCCTGAAATCTTTTATATTTACTTATTATCATTATTGTTACTTTTTATTTTATTTTCTCTCGAGTCTGGACCTTGCCTATACCGTGACAAAAAATAATTGACTACCTCTGTTCTATACCCTAGGTTAAAGAGGCCATGCACCGAGAGAGACACTAAGGTTACTGTGTGGGTTACATAAGAAACATAAGAATGGCCATACTGGGTCAGTCCAAAGGTCCATGTAGCCCCATATCCTGTCTTCCAACAGTGGCCAGTGCCAGCTGCCCCAGAGGGAATGAACACAAGAGGTAATCATCAAGTGATCCATCCCGTCATCCATCCCCAGCTTCTGCCAAACAGAGGCTAGGGACACCATCCCTGCCCATCCTGACTAATAGCCATTGATGGACCTATCCTCCAAGAACGTATCTAGTTCTTTTCTGAACCCTGTTATAGTCTTGGCCTTCACAACATCCTCTGGTAATGAGTTAGAAAAAGTTATAAAAAGGGTTAAAGCACTCTACACTTTGTCTGAGCCATGAGACCGTTCTGAGCTTCCTTGCTGTTGCAGAACAAATACACAAAGGAGAGTAGATGCGCAGGTTCAATTCTCCAGGCAAGATGCTCTCTATGAGAGCGGGCCAGAAACGGGAGTTTTCAGTTTGCTGGCAACTGTGAAAAATCAAACAAAAAATTGTTTCAAGCAGAACCAAAAATGGAATTTTTGGAAATTTTCTGTGAATTGGGGGGAAAAAAAGTTTGAGGCTAAAGCAAATGTTTCGGTTTGCTTTCGCGCACTCTTTTTTACACTTTCAGTGTTAAAAAAAATTCAATTAAGGGCAATTTCAAAACAAAAGTTGTTTCAAATCAAAATGTCGAAAAGTTTCATTTCAAAATAGACAGAACAAAATATTTTGATTTTTTTTTTCAGAATTTCTTTTTAGGGTATGTTTGCATTATTTTCTTCTTTTAACTACCAAAACAATCTGGCGAAATTGACACTGATTCGCAAAATGTTCTGGTGTCGCTGAATCTGCATTTTTCACCCAAAAAAGAGTTTGGGCCCAAAAATTTTACCCAGATCTAGTCTTTGTGAGTAACATTGGACAAGGGGTTTCCCAAACAAAAAGTGTTGCAGCTGAGGGAGGAAAATGGGCACCAAGTTTAGTAAATGATGAGAATTGTGCAAGGCCCTTAAGGGAGACAGAAGCCCAAGACACGACATCTTGGGACAGTGCAGAAGTGCCTTACTTGAGATCTCTGCACAAAGGAATTGCATGCATGCCTTTTGTTACCACCCCTTGTCAAGGACAGAGCAGTAGAGTGCATTTGGTAATTCAACTTGGGGAAACACAGCAACAGAATATAAAGAGTAAAATACATCCCCACACACACACTTCCAGTAGCTTTGGCAGCAGTCCCTCTAGCTCCTTTCCCACCAGCTGATGAGAACGTGAGGTAACAGTCCCTTGGCCACACCTCCTCACCAAACCCCACTCCCGGTTAGGATTGGTGAGCGTCTCCTTACAGATCTGTCTCTCGTCCCAGCAGAGCTGTTTGCTTGATCCCAGCTGCAAGTGCCACTACATAATCCTGTATAGCGACTCAGCTTTATTAAGGTGCTGGGTAAGCAGAACCTCAGTGGAGTCTATTCATCTCAGCTGCTGTCTTCTGGGACAGCTCTCACAGCAAAGTTCACAGTCTATATCATCTCTCACAATGAACTCCTCAGAGCAAGAGAGACAAGAGCACTTAGAAATCTTGGGCAGAGTCCTGGCTGCTAGGAAATGAACTTTTTACCCCCAACGTACTAGCTCTCTCCCTTCTCTGAGCTACTCTAGAAGCCCACTACACCTCAAAATCAAAGTTCATATATGGATATGGTGACTCCCCACATTACTAGAGGAATTGTGGGTAGGTATTAGATGGAAATTAAGCTCTCTATGTCAGCATTTTCCCCTTTTCACCAACAGAGGGAGTACAGAGCTCTTTGCCCTTTGGAGCTTCTGGTCTTAGGGCTTTACATATGTTCATTTCTAAGGTCCCCATCACTGCAGTATCTAAAAGCCATTGGACAAATTATGCTGCTTGTCAACAATCCTCCCAGAGAAGAAGCCAGTTCTTCTTTTCTCCTCCAGTGCTTTCCAAAAGAGCTGGTTGGAAATTTTCCAGCAGAACAATTTTCCGTCAGAAAATCTTGTTTCATTAATATCATAAATTTCTGCAGGAATGTATTGGCACCAATTAACTTTCATTCTGAAAAAAAAAAGCATCTTGATGATGTCGAAACATTCTATTTCGACACTTTCTGAATAAAACGTTTTGGTTTTTTGTTTTCAAATGACTTTTCATTTCAAAATGTATTTCAGTGCATATTATAATGTATAACATAGTATAAAATAAATTTTGAAAGTGTTGAAATGGAGTACACTGCATTGCATTATAATATAATATAAAATTAAAAAGTCAAAATCAGAACTCTTTGATTTCATCGAAACTAAACATTTAGATTAAACCAGAACACCACTTTTTCAAAAAAATTATTTGTGGGAAATTTGATTAGGAATGAAAACAAATTCTGAAATTTCAAAATTTCCCACGAGATGGGAATTCCAGTTCCCTCACAGTTCTGCCTTTAAATCATATATGTGTGAGAAGATTGATCTGAGCAACTCACTCTAGGATTGCTTTGTATGGCCCATCCAGCAGCCTGACCACCTGCCTATAGAGATGAGAAGGTTACAACCTGAAGGCTGTAGGACTTGGGAATGTGGTTTTCTCTGGTGGTCACAAATTCCACAGCTGGTCCCTTCAAGCTTGAACCTGGGATCTCTGAGAGGCATTATTTTAGACAGCGCAGTCCTATCTCATTTAGGGCCGTGACAGACCAAGACCCTTAAATTCTGCTCTGGATTGGACTGTTAGCCAACAAAGAACCCAGAGTGCTCTTGTCTTCTTCCCCACTGCATGTGCTTCTTTGCAATATGATTCTCATCTTCTCTAGACATACTGTCCAGCAACTTATTCTTCTCCCCTGGACATACAGCACTGCCTAGCTGCCATGTCCCCTTCTCCCTGGCACTTTGCACACACTTCTCCTAAAGGTGACTAGCAGCCCAAAACCCACTGATGAATCCAGATCCTGTTTCCTCTTCTCCCTTTAATTAACAGTGGCCCCTAATACCAGCAGCTTGCCTGGCTCCTCCTCCTCATTTGCAACTGGTTGTACAGGCCTCCAGGCTCTTCTTTGGAATGAAAGGCTTGGAAACCTGCAGAAGCAGCTGGAAACTGTTATGTTCACAGCATTCACCCAGGGAGTTAGAAACAAACCATAAATGCTCTTCCTGAAACATTGCAAGGTAACACGACTTTACTTCTAAAAAAATCCAGAAATCTAACACACCACAACCCAGTGCAGTGAGAGAGATAGCAGGCTGGTCGCTTAGGCAGAGAGGCACAATGACGCTTAATCTGAAGCAAGGGAGATTTAGGTTAGATATTAGGAAAATCTTTTTAGCTACCAGGGTAGTTAAGCTCTGGAACAGGCTTCTATAGGGAATTGTGGAATCCCATCATTGGAGGTTTTTAAGAACAGGTTGGACAAACACCTGCCAGGGGTGGTCTAGGTTTACTTGGCCCTGCCTCAGTTCAGGGGGCTGGATGCGATGACCCTTCCAGGCCCATAGCTCTATGATTCTTGGATGGTTTAGACACAACAAATCATGCACCTTGGCAGGGGATTAGACTAAATGACCCTTGCAGTGCCTTCTAACCCTGTGGGTCTATGATTCTAACTCAACTCACCTTGCTCCAGAGTGGTTCTTATGCAGAGGACACAAATCACATGCTTCTCTCTGAGCCCCTTTGCCTGCAAGGAGGACCAGGAAAAGTTATAGCTGTAATTTTTACACTGTTTTCCATACACCACAGAAACAAAGAGGAGCAGCCAGCCCCACATGGCCCAGCAGCCCTTAGTAGAACACAGACAAGTTATGTTCTTATGTGGCTGTGGAGAGGACACTACCAGCTCACCCTTAGAGCTGCCCATTCAACAGCAAGGTAGGCACAGCCGCGGTGGAGGAGTTTTCACGGCTGCTGATCTCCTTCCACCTCCAGGGCAAGAGGGCCATTCCCATCACTATGACCCATTCCATCCTCAGCTGCTCTGCCCAGCCTGTCAACATGGGGCTCCATGTTTGTTTCAAAGGGGAAATGCCGTACAGCTGTCAGATACGAAGGGCTTCCGGTCTCTATTGGCTAGGCTGATTTCTAAGCAGCAATCTAGAGAGGGAAAGCTTGACAGCCCATCACCAGCCCCATAAGCCATTCAGTCCCCACCCCCTACCACATTGTATACTATTGGGGTTGACATAAGTGGGACTGCAAACAATCATAGGACACAAACACTTCCCACCTACTTCTACACCACACAACCCACCGCTGACACCATTTACACACAGCACTCACAGTGGGGCTAGGGCCAGTTTCTCGGCCATTTGAGTTGAATTGGGAGCTTTTGCTCCTCTCCTTCATTTCTTTTCCCCCTCAGCTGCGATGACAAGCTTTTCACCCTGAATTCATTCTGCGGGGGCAAGAGGATGAGGCGGTTAGATGTGGTATCAATAGGTAGGTGGTAGAGAGCCTTTTACTGCCAAGGAACACCAGCACTAAGAGTGTGGAACATGTCTTTGTGAGCAATTACAGTTTAAAAAAAAAACCACCACACATTAAAGATGAGAAACATAAAAAAATCATTGGCGTTTTCCTCCCCCCCGCCCCTCCACCCTCTCTAGGCTAGGATTAGAAACAGATTGAAGTAGCCTGAGAAAACAGATTCGTGTGTCCTAATTCTCCCATTAAACAGTAGGTGGTATGTCTTGCCATGTGTTTGATATCATCAGGGTTTGTTTCCCCACCCCCCAACCCCCTCTCTTTTGCTGTGTGACTCCCCCCACCCCATATGAACAGAATTCCCCAATGAACTTTATGTCTGTACTCTATGTACTTTCTTCCTCCCTCAGGTTTGAAATGGTAGAGAGCTACCATTAGTGATTTTAAGGTAGTTTTTAGAGGCCCCCCAGCTGGAATCGGGGCTGCCATTGTGCAACGTGCTTTGTACACACACCGTAAGAGACGGCAGTGTTAGCCATCCTTGTTCTGCTAGAAAGAGTTGTTGGCTAGTACAGACTCTCTGCAAGCCTCTTTTATAGCAGGGGCGTGTCCCATGCCTGACATATTTTAACCGTACTATTTATTTATAATTAGAGGTGGTTACAAGTTTTCAAATTGTGCGTATGTGACTTTAACCATACTATTCATTTATAATTAGCAATGGTTAAACATTTTTGAAATGTGTGTGTGGGTGTGTCTGTTGAAAAATTGCCTTTTCTCAAAATTATAAGTGTTCATGAAAAATCTTTGGGGTTTTTTTCAATTTTTTTCCAGTATTCCAAACAAACTGGAAAATGAAAATTTTACAGGGTTTTCAGTGGAAAAAGAAATAAATGGGTCCAAAAGGGTGGAGGTATGGGGGGAGGGGCAATAGGAAAAGAAAAACAAACAACAAATGAAAAAATGTTAATCCAAACATTGTCTAAACTGAACATCTTTATAGAAGTTTTTTGCAAAACTGTTTGAAAACAAATTGTTCCTTTCCAAAACCTGCAGAATGAAAAACACCTTAACATTTTCTAATTTATTTATTTTTTTTACAAAAACTGTTTTCCATTTTTGACCAACTCTAGTCACAATATTTTCCATTCATCCCAAAGAGCTATACAACCTACATACAGCCAGCCCTACCTTCACTCATCCCTCCCTTCTGTTTATCATAGAATCATAGAAGATTAGGGTTGGAAGGGACCTCAGGAGGTCATCTAGTCCAAACCCCTGCTCAAAGCAGGACCAACACCAACTAAATCATCCCAATCAGGGTTTTGCCAAGCCAGGCCTTACAAACCTTTAAGGATGGAGATTCCACCACCACCTCCCTAGGTAACCCATTCCAGAGCTTCACCACCCTCCTCATGGAAAAGTTTTTCCTAATATCCAACCTAGACCTCCCGCACTGCAACTTGAGACCATTACTCCTTGTTCTGTCATCTGCCACCACTGAGAACAGCCGAGATCCTTCCTCTTTGGAACCCCCCTGCAGGCAGTTGAAGGCTGCTATCAAATCCCCCCTCCCTCTTCTCTTCTGCACACTAAATAACCCCAGTTCCCTCAGCCTCTCCTCGTAAGTCATGTGCCCCAGCCCCCTAATCATTTTCGTTGCCCTCAACTGGACTCTCTCCAATTTGTCCACATCCCTTCTGTAGTGGGGGAACCAAAACTGGATGCAATACTCCAAGTGTGGCCTCAACAGTGCCAAATAGAGGGGAATAATCACTTCCCTCGATCTGCTGGCAATGCTCCTACTAATATAGCCCAATATGCCATTGGCCTTCTTGGCAACAAGGGCACACTGCTGACTCATATCCAGCTTCTCGTCCACTATAATACCCAGGTCCTTTTCTGCAAAACTGCTGCTTAGCCAGTTGGTCTACAGCCTGTAGCAGTGCATGGGATTCTCTTGTCCTTGTTGAACCTCATCAGACTTCTTTTGGCCCAATCCTCCAATTTGTCTAGGTCACTCTGGCCCCTGTCCCTACCCTCCAGCATATCTACCTCTCCCCCCAGCTTAGTGTCATCTGCAAATTGATGAGGGTGCAATCTACCCCATCATCCAGATCATTAATAAAGATGTTGAGCAGGGCCAACCGCTGGGGCACTCTGCTTGATACCGGCTGCCAACCAGACATTGAGCCGTAGATCACTAGTCCACAGGGGGTGAGATTTTAACTCCCCCCAGCGCAGACTTGCAGAAGAGCAAGGGGACATAAGATGTGTCCCAGGTAGCACTGCAAGGAGGACAGCACGATCCAAGAGACTCCACAGGTGGACAGGGAGTGGGTAAGACATTGGGTCTGGTTCCCACAATGCACCAGCCTGCACCACTGAGCTCCCACAGAGGGGAAAGCAATGTGTGCCCGGTATAGGTCTGATGCCAAATACTTCCCTGCTGGAGCAAGGCAGGAACCAGGCACCAGACTGCGACTCAGTGCCACTGCCTGGTTTCTGGTCTGCCCCTTGCACAGTTCAGCGACAAACTTCCCTTTGCTCAGGGCTTGTGGGAAAGCCAGAATTGAACCCTTAGGCTGTCGGCTCCTTGGGGCAGCGACCTGCGTTCTCATGTTAATTTATTCATGCAGTGAAATGGAGTCACCTCTGGGGTGGAGGGCAGCAGCCAAGCAGGCTTCATGAATTATATCAGGTACATGAGTTCACAGGAGGGGAAATTTTGGGCTAATACTAGGGCTAACGCCCTTCTTTAAAGAAAAACTTCAAGGGAGCCATAAAGAGCAGATAAAACCTCAGGCTTACATTTTTTTTAAACTGGCTAGTGGTTTTCTGTGCCCAACTTGAGACGCTTTAAAAAGGGGGCCCAATTTTCAGTAATTGCTGAGCACCCACCATCTGAAAATCAGGCCTCTTTAAGGAGTCTGAAGCCAGGCACCAAAAATCACTAGCCTTTTTTTAAAATTTAGGCCACATGTTGGCCTTTAATGTCTCATCTGAAAGATCCTCACAGAGGATGAAGGTCCAGGGGAGTGTCGGTGTGATGATTAGACCACTAGGCAATCAAGCCCCTTCCCTGCCATCCCAACAGCTCCCCACGCTCCGTCACGCTGCATTTTAGCTGTGTGCTCGCCACGACAGCACGGAGCATGTCCGCAGCTATGTAATGTTTTGCAAAGCCAACCTGGCATGAGGGGAAGCGGAATCCCCATGGAGCTCATTTAAGCATAACAGAGTCCATCTCTGTAAATCCGATTTGGGAAAGTGGAGTCAAATGAACGGCTCCTCTTCCTGTTCTGGCCAAGCCTGTGGTTTTCCGAGGCATGGGGAGGAGGGGACACATACCTTTGGAATTGTCTTTATGGATGGGAATTCATCGGGATTTATTTTCTCAAGGCTCATGGCCTGTCACAAGTCCTTTTAAAGTCATGAGGCTGAGGAGGGTAGGGGGAGAGAGAGTTTTTTTGGTGTTATTTTTGTTAACATAAGAAATGTTGAGTTAGTCATTCCTATCTCATAAGCGAATGATTATAAAGCCACTTGGATGTTCTCATTCGCTGAGGTCTGGAACAAGTGGGGGGGAGTCAAAGGGTGAAGGACTCTCTCGGTACTGCGGACAGCCTTGACCCTATGCCTGTGTGTCCTTGTAGAGCCTGCAGCTCTCTGGAGAACCTGGGTGGTTTTTATAGGATGCCTGCTTCCCTGTCCTTTATTCTATACATGGATCTGATCAGCCACCGCCATCTCTTGGCCCACTTCACCGCTGTTCTGCCAGTGTGAACAGGATCAGACTTCCCTGCTCGCTCTTCCTGAGGGCAGTGTTTTACACTCTCTCTGCACAGCTGTAAATGGCTGCACAAGGGGCAAAGCAGGGGAGAATCAGGCCCATAAGCCAGCGGTCCAGCCACTCATGCACATTCAGCTGTCTACATGCTACATTATGGGAGAGAATTTGCCCCCTCTCCAGTGGGATAACAGCACAGAGAGCTGTCTAATATCTATGTCTCTGGAAACCATGGCAACATCTTATGGTGTATTGATGACTGTGTTGAAATAGCTATCACTTTAAGAGTAGGGTTCCTGGTCCTGATTGCAGGCTGCAGAGTGTGATCAGGGCACAGCAGCATTTAGGCTGGAAAGAGCCAGCTTAAAGCAAGATGGGGTGCGTTCTGCCTCTCTGTTTTAGGGAGCAGCCTGTTTTCTCACTCTCTGGGTTTGGGTTCTTGCGTGACAATGTTCTGAATTCTAAGAAATAAGTAGTGTTACATGGCAGCATTCCAGCAAGTGTATTTATACTTTTATCTAACTTCTCTGTGCGTACGCCGAGAACAAATGTCACCGAGGGTCAAATCCTGCAGCCCTTACTCATGCAAAACTCCCACTGACTTCAGTGGGAATTCTACCCAAAAAAGGATCTCCTACTGTAAGGTCATGAATAACTTAATGTGATTTCATACCATTCCTTCCGCTATAGTGTGACATGGAGTAAAATATAGTACCTCTTGATAGGATGTTCCCAATAACATTCGTGGGTAGCACTGTGCTTCCTGAAAGAATAGCACTGTATAATCATAAATATCAAAATAATAACCAATTGTGTTGGAAGATATATTAACCCTTGAGATTCAGGTCATAAAGCAACATCTAACTATTGGGGGTGAGGAGAAAACCTTCGCTGGGGGCAGACTATCCCCTAACTCCCTATTACAGGATTTTCTGCTTTGAAGCAGCAGGTCCTGGCCACTGTTGTGACAGGCTACTAGGCTATATGGGCCAGTATGGCAATTCCCATGCTTCCAATGTTACTGCCAGTGTCACAGCGCCACATAGTATCACAGCACCTAGTGCGATGTGAATCGTAATGTATACTACGAGCCCAATCCTGCACCCACTGAAGATCCTTTCCCACAGAGCTTGAACCAAAACCCATTGAAGTCAATGGAATAATTGAAAGAATCATAGAATTATTAGGGCTGGAAGAGACCTATGGAGATGATCTAGTCCAATCCCCTGCTCAAAGCAGGACCGACACCAACGAAATCATCCCAGCCAAGGCTTTGTCAAGCCAGGCCTTAAAAAACTCTAAGGATGGAGCTTCCACCACCTCCCTAGGTAACCCATTCCAGTGCTTCACCACCCTCCTAGTGAAACAGTGTTTCCTGATATCCAACCTAAACCTTCCCCACTGCAACTTGAGACCACTGCTTCTTGTTCTGTCATCTGCCACCACTGAGAACAGCTGAGCTCCATCCTCTTTGGAATCCCCCTTCAGGTAGTTGAAGGCTGCTATCAAACC
This sequence comes from Caretta caretta, assembly GCF_965140235.1. Classification (NCBI taxonomy): domain Eukaryota; kingdom Metazoa; phylum Chordata; order Testudines; family Cheloniidae; genus Caretta; species Caretta caretta. The sequence continues at coordinate 150,037,031 of NC_134209.1, read as the reverse complement.
CCCACTCCCTCTTCTCTTCTGCACACTAAATAACCCCAGTTCCCTCAGCCTCTCCTCATAAGCCATGTGCCACAGCCCCCTAACGATTTTTGTTGCCCTCAACTGGACTCTCTCCAATTTGTCCACATCCCTTCTGTAGTGGGGGAACCAAAACTGGATGCAATACTCCAGGTGTGGCCTCAACAGTGCCAAATAGAGGGGAATAATCACTTCCCTCGATCTGCTGGCAATGCTCCTACTAATATAGCCCAATATGCCATTGGCCTTCTTGGCAACAAGAGCACACTGCTGACTCATATCCAGCTTCTTGTCCACTATAATACCCAGGTCCTTTTCTGCAGAACTGCTGCTTAGCCAGTCAGTCCCCACACTGTAGGTCCATTCCCATGGACTTAAAAGGGGTTTGGAATAGGCCTGTAATGACTCAGAGTATTACTGTTATTCCTCCTTGTAAGTTGCCCTCTCTATCATAGAATCATAGAATATCAGGGTTAGAAGGGACCTCAGGAGGTCATCTAGTCCAATCCTCTGCGCAAAGCAGAACCAAGACCGTCACAGAGCGAGACGGTACCACCCCTCCTAACAGAGAGCCAATTCTGCAACCCTTACTGACGTTGCATAGGACATGGTTCTGCAAGCAATCTCGCTTACTTCAATGGGGCTATTCACCGGAGTGAGCCGCACACCGTGTGAGAAGGGGTGCAGAATAGGGCCACGAATGTTACTCCATGGTTATTTGCTTTTGCTTGGCATTTTATTTTGGGGTTTAAATTTTTACAGTGTTGTCACAACCCCAAGAAATCAACAGTTCTGAGCAAGCCCCAGATCTCCCCTGCTGCCATTGTAAGACTGGCTTAACAAATCAGAGGGGTTTAAAAAACATTGGGAGTGAAGGGTACTTGGCTTTTTGGGTTTTAAGCCTTTACGGTTCACATTTACAAGCTTTTCTCCACAACCATGAGGGCAAGAAACGTCCCATTTTTAAAAAGTGAAAGCCGAGAGTCTCACAAAACCCCATGACTCCAGCAGCTGGGGCTTAAAGGAAAACACCAATATTGTGAGACTCGTGATACACTCAAGAGAGTTGGTGACACTGTTTTTTTATCTTTTTTTTGATCCCCGACTACTTCACAACAGAGACCCCAGCATTTCTGGGAGCCAACACAGCTCATGGTGAGGGTATTTTAATTTAGGAAACAGACACCTAAGCTGCTCCCACCATAATATACAAACGGCTAGACTGAGACTCTAGGTCTTTGCCCTGCATAAGGGGCAACAGAGTTCACTCCAGGAACAGCCCTAGGGGGGTGACTCAGAGAGATGCAATAGCTCCCACTGTTCCCCTCTAATTCCTGATGGGGGAATAATTTACTGAAACACTTCATAAGGTGCAAAATTTTCCCACCTTGTCCCTGCCAAAGCTGTGCCCAACCCACACCCATCTCCTCTCACCAGGGCATGCTTCCCGCGACCCACACACACCCACACACACGCACCTCCACTACATACAGAGAGGTGATCTGGGTGGGCTGCATGACAGCAAAGGAAAGGCAAGTGCCAATGCCATTGCACTTCACTACCCTACCCAACAATTACAGTCTGGCCTGGAAGAAAGTAGGAGAGGCTACCAAGCCCGCAGCTTCCAACTCAGCTTTGATATTGCATCACAAGGGAGAATGACTCCTGCACTTCAGTTTCTGGTTGGATGCTCACAGTATCCTGGCACCATGGGATACCCCTAATAGGCCACTCAGCACCCTGAGCTACATCTACTATTCACAGCACCGGAGGAGTACAGTTGCCAAAGAGTCTGCAAGGGGTTCAGGGAAGTCCTGCTTCAATATGTGGTCTGCACGTGTATTAAGGCTCTGGGGTCTGGGCAGGACCTCTCTCACAGTTACGCCCCCTCTGTCTTGCCAACACGTCATTCTTTCCCAGGCCATTGATGGAATGGACTCCCTGGGTTCCAAGCCAGCCTTTGGTACCAAGTTCTCTATCATCATGTCCCAGAATTCATCTCCCTGCTAGCATGCGGCAGCAAAAGTGTAATCAAAAGCAGAGCACTCAGAGGCCAGAGTACAGGAAGGCTGCTCTGCATATGGTCCATACATGTTAGCACTTCTCCAGGAACAGAAGGGCTGTCTGCATCCCTGTGTCTCTCACCCATATTGATCAGTGATGAGAAAACCTCAAGGGATTCCACTGGGGTCAAATAATCCAGCGTCTGGGTGTTTATTTCACCCCTTTGTGTCTGTGAAACTAGGATTTAGGTCTCCCAGCTGTCACCTCTCTGCTCATATTCCCAGTCTTTTCTGCTTCCAGATGAGCCAAAAACACCATCAGGAGAAACCTCTCTCATGGCATGCTGCATTCCCGAGCCCGCTGGGCCCAAGGGAGCAGAAGTAGTGTGAAAACGGAAAATAATGAACAATGTTAAGCCAACTTTTTCCAATCTCAGAAATGCTTCAGCTCAGGTTTGGTTTGAGTTTCAGGAGTGAGGGTTAACAGGGAGGTTTTCTTTCAGCCAGCCCAGCTCACTCATCCCATGCGTGGTGCAGGAAGAGGGTATAAACAGGAGGAATAGGATGGAGTTAAGAAAGGGGAAATTTAGGGTTTCATAAATCCAGCGATCTTAAGGCCAGAAGGAACTATTAGGATCATCGATTCCACAGCCTCGTGAGGTTGGGTCCCTTCTAACCCCATGATTCTGATCCCCCGGCATAACACAGGCCACAGAATGTCATCAAGTGATTCCTGCTTCAAGCTCATTACTTCTGGATGAGCTAAAGTATGTCTTTCAGAATGTCTCCAGAACATGATTTAAAAACTTCAAGTGATGGAGGCTCTACCATATCCCCATGCTAACCTGTTTGACAGTGAGAGCTTCACGTGGGAAACGGTCTCCCAAGGGAGGAAGACCCACCTCTTAGGACCTTTAGTAAATGTACCATCCACAGGGAACATTGGCCAGGAGGTAGACTGGGTGACCTAATAAATCTTTTCCATCTCTTTTCAATGCACTTATATGTGTCCGATCCAAACACCTTTGGAGTCAATGGGCCTGCCCATTGACCTGGGTAGGCTTTGGATAAAGTCAATTGATCCCTAATTCTGTCGTCCCAACCTCTCCCGGCTCAAAGCCCACTGTTACTCTCAATGCCAGCACCTTCGAAACTAACACAATCAATCTGCAGAAGCTTCGTACAGGCCTAGTTGGCTCCTGAAGGCCAAGTCCCTTCTTTAACAGTCCAAAACCACAGGATGCCGAGTAATTGCCTCTTGAATGACCCCAGTGTTACAGGCTCACCCACCGTGGCTGGGAGGCCATTCTGTGCATTTACGGTGCCTCGTGCTTCCTGACATCTGGTTCCAATTTACTCTCGCTTCAGTTTCCATGGAAGCTCTAGTGACCTCTTACCTGTGCAAAGGTATAAATAATACATAGGGTAGATGTTACCCACAGCACTCTGACCAGGGCTGTTTCTTCAACTAAAGCCTTCTCTTGGGGGTCCCTATCGCAAGAACCCCTACTCGGCCTCTTTGCTGATTCAGGTTAGACCATTACCCACCATGATCAACTCTTTCTAAGGACCCCCAATTTCTCCCTCCACTCTGCTGCCCCCCCTACATAGATAGCTTAGGTTCTTATATGGCCCCGATCCCCATAGGATCTGAGCCCTGCATGGTCGTTAATATACTGCTCCTCACAACCCCCTTGTGAGGTAGGGCAGTGCTTTTATCCCCATTGTACAGATGGGGACCTGAAGCACAGAAGGACTAAGGCTGATTTCAATGGGAGGTAGGCACCTCAGTACATGTGAGGATCTGAGCCTAAGTGATTTGCCCAAGAACAAAGAGGAAGCCTGTGTCAGAGCAAGGAATTGAACCCAGATCTCTGGCTAGCACCCAAACCACTCAGCCATCTTTTTTCTATCCACTCTTTTTGCTGCCATCTTTGTGGCTCTGGCTGGCTGCTTCCGTCAGCTCACTGATTCCACACCCCTTTCCAAACCGTGACCCCCTCACCCACCCATTGTCTCCTACCCACTGACAGTGGCCAATTCCCCTCACTAGTGGTTTTTCTTATGGCACCACCACCCCTCTCCTTGTCTAGCATCTCAGGAAACAGGTTTCTCAGGTGCCCACACAAATAACCAATCCTGGGCTCAAAGTCCTTAAGAATAGAAAGCCCAAACAGAATACAGAATGCAAACTTAGCCAATCGCCGTTGCTTTGCAAGGACAGGCACTGAGCAAGACAGCTTTCTCATTAGAAAGGGGAGTCTAGTCTTGTAGTTAAAGGGTGGAATTACTACTAAGGGCTTCCGGGCTTCCTTTGTACTAATACATTGACTTGCAATGTAGTATTCAGCCACAAAATATCTCTGTGTGCTGTACAAAGTTCCAGGCAGGGTGTGTGGTCCCTGATAAACGTCAAAGACATGGCTGGAGCTGGAATTGCTCCTGGAAAGATGGTTTGCAATGTTGTGGCCATGTTGATCCCACGGTATTAGAGAGACAAGGGGGGTGAGGTAAAATCTTCTATTGGACCAACTTCTGTTGGTCACAGAGACAAACGTTCAAGCTTACCCATAGCTGAAGAAGAGCACAAAAGTATGTGTCATTCAAAAGCTTGTCGCTTTTACCAACAGAAGTTGGACCAGTAAAAGCCATTACCTCACCCGCCTTGTCCCTGGAAAGATTGTCTATTGTTCTGTGTTGCCATTTTCCTTTCTCAAACACCTCCTGCGTATGGACAATGGCTCCAGCACATCATTCATGGCTGTGCCACTGACCACTGTGACACCTTGGATAAAACATGTCATCTGACTCAATTTTCCCCCTCTGTAAAATAGTGGTAGTAATATTACCCACTGCCCTCCTGACGGAAATCTGAATCTTGACTAGATAATGCTAGCAAATTGCTTTGAGATGCTCAGATTAAAGGCACTATGGAAATGCAAGGAGTTAACATTACTATTCCTTTCAACAAGTAGATGCAAAATATACATTGTAGGAGAGTTTCCATGCACTTCCCCTTCTATTGTGCATTTCTTTAATATGTTTACAGCCCAATCCATTCTGACATTTTTTGCGGGGGAAGAGTCTGGAACCCATCAAATCATATGGTTTCTGGGGCCAGCACTGACAAATACCTTCGTAACACAGCTTCGGGTTTCTGGAGCATTGTAACTTCAGGTCAGAGACATGGACACAAGTGACCAAATTCAAATCTGGAACTGGATCTGATTTAGGATGCAGTGGTCCAGTTTGGTCCCCTTACCCCTAAGGATCCAGCTGCCTGAGCGTGGTCAGAGCAAGAATGGACATTCGCCTACTCTGCAGAAAGGAGTACAGGTCCAGAGACTGAGCTGGCATACGCCAGCGTACTGGCACTGAAGTTGGTGGAGAAACATGGCTCCCGCCATCACTGGAGTGACACAAGTTTACAGGATAGAGGATGTGGCCAAGGAGAGATTGAGAGACACTAACATGATCAATTGCAGAGAACAAGCCCAGTCCGCCCACCACCAGCAGCGTCCAAAACCAACACTTTCTGTTGCCTGCAATATAGAAAGAAAACAATAACAATTAAACAGAGATGGGTTTTTTGTATGAGAATTCTCCGACCCAGGGCTCTGCACTACGTGCGCAAATATATATATATATGCCTGAAGCCGATATACATATATATAGGCCCCTCCAGGAGAGCCAGCCAAGCGCCACTTAGTATTTGTTTGCTTGCAAGCCTCCTTGGACTGACTCACATTTCTCTGTCCTACGCACTCCCCTGACAGAGGCTGCAGCCAAAATCATCTGTGGCGCTGCCCAGCTCCACGGCTGGCACGTAGTAGCCAGGAGGCAGGGGGAGCGCCCTTTGGCACAGATGGCGCGGTCCATGCTCGGAAAGCACGGGAGAGGAGCGTTTGCTGGTGATTGTCGCTGACAGTCGGGGCCTCTCGGGCATTTTTGGGCCAGGCAACCCTTGGTTTAAAAATATTTAGCACCAGGCAGCTGCACGTTCTCCAGGAATGAAAGCGGCAAGCGAGGCCAAAGGAGTTTATTGCCTGCTTCAGAGCCAGTTGCTGCAGCCCTGCTTCTGCGACGCGCCGTCTCTCTGCAGCGAGGCCACATCCAGCCTGCAGGGGGCAGCATGAGAGCACGACCAACTCGTGCTCTGATTCCAAAGCATCTCTGGGCAGCACAAACGCCCAGGCAGGCCCACGCATACAGAGGTGCCCATGCATGCCGGCGCATGCATGCAGGCGTATGCACACAAAGCTGCCCGCATGCGCTCAATGGCCCGCTCAGGCACACGCACATGCAGACAGACGCTTGGACACATAGACACACAAATCGGGGGCACAGAGACGGTCCCCGGTGCATGCACCCAGATAGGAAATACACACACACGGAGGCACACAAATTCACAGACAGACACCCACAAGGACACCACTCTCGTATGCCATGGCTCGCTCCCTGACAAGGATATGCATGTGTGACGGCCATCGTGGTGGCCCACACCCAGGCTCTCCAGAGGTGAAAGCAACAGTCCCTACAGCTTGAGCTACAGAGCCAGGCAGTCCAGCTAAGAGACTCACCCTGGGTGAACTTCTATTTCCGCGCCCCTGGCCCCCACAGGTGCAGCCCACCTCATTGCCCCAGGCTCCCATGAGTGCCCCCCATTGCCCCCATGGGCTCCCCACTCCCCCTTCACCCCAACCCCTGCATTCCCCTCCTGTGCCCCAATCCCTGTCCCCTGCTGCACCTCAACCCCTGCACTCCAAACCCCTGCCCCTTCCTGCACCCCAACCCCTGCACTGTGCTCCCTTCGTCCTGCACCCACCTCCTGCACCCCAACCCCTGCACAGTGCTCCCTTTGCCCCAACCCCTACACTCCCTCCTTCACCCCGAACCCCCTCCTGCGCCCACAACTCCTGCACTGTGTCCCCTTCACCCCAACCCCTTCACCCCCCCTCCAGTGCCCACATGGGGAAACTAACCTGGTAGGGTTGCCAAACCTCCCAGTTTTGCCAGGAGTCTCCCGGAATAGGGCTCTAACTCCTGGAGGCTACTGAAGCCAAATCAGGAGATTCTGGTGCTAAAAGTCCAGCGGTGCAGCGGGGCTAAGGCAGGCTCCCTGCCTGCCCTGGCCCCGCGCTGCTCCCGGAAGTGGCCAGCACATCCTTGCGGCCCCTGGGGGGGGGGCAAGGGGTCTCCGCTCACTGCCCCCGACCTGAGCACTGACTCCACGGCTCCCATTGGCCAGGAACTGCAGCCAATTGGAGCTATGGGGGCGGTGCCTACAGGCAGGGGCAGCATGCAGAGACCCTCTGGCCCCACTGCTTAGGAGCCGCTGCCAGAGGGATGTGCCAGTTGCTTTCAGGAGCCATTCAAAGTAAGTGCCACCCGGCCCAGAGCCTGCACCCCTCACCCCCTCCCACACCCCAACCACCTGCCCCAGCCCAGAGCCTGCACGCAGCACCCAAACTCCTTCCCACCATCTGCATGCCCCACCCCCTCCCTCACCCAAACTCCCTCCCAGAGCCCGCACTCCCTCCTGCACCCCAAACCCCTGTCCCAGCCTGGTGAAAGTGAATAAGGGTGGGGGAGAGCGACGGGGGGGGGGATGAACTGAGCAGGGGTGGGGCCTCAGAGAAAGGACAGGGCGGGGCAAGGGTATTTGGGTTTGTGCGATTAGACAGTTGGCAACCCTATGACCTGGATGCATGGAGCAGGTAGTATTGTTGCTTGCTCCCACCTTTGAATGCTGCCCCTCCATGCACCCCTGGGGGAGGCTGTGCGGGGCGGGGAAGCGGGGAGCGACATCAGGGCTCCCTGCATCCAGGTCACTTTCCCAACCTGGGCATTGCTGTGAGGCGAGCATCACCTTACGCGGCCCAGGTGGGGACAGTGACCTGGATACAGGGAGCCCTGATGTTGCTCCTCGTTCCCCCCTGCCGCCCCCTTATAGCCCCCTAGGGGTGTGCAGAAGAACGTTGTGGGAGCAAACAGCATCTGTGTGTCACCACTCACCTCCCTCCCCTCACCCCCATGTTCCTCCGCCAGGAGGAAGCAGAGAGAAATCTGGGCATCCCCCCTGGGGCACTCCCAAGGGAGCAGTTTCTAACACTACACTAGCAGCGTGCACCTCTGCACTGCAGCATGGCACCCCCTTGACCACCAGACGCCCTGGGCAGCCACCCCTAAGGCCAGCCCTGGCACCAGGCAGAGAGGGGGGGTTCACATACCACACATCAACCAGAGAGTCATATGAGCCACCGCCCATCACACACACACATACTGAGACAGCCCCAAAGTTCAAAGGCTTCCTGCGGCACCGCGCTCTCCCCACTGCACCCTACTTGGAGTCCGGGGCAGGTGCAGGTTTCTCAGCCTCCTTCCAATCTCCAGCAGCAGTCTGGACTCTGACAGAGGAGGGGGCCTCTCTGACTTCCCATCCATCAGAACACTTAGGCATGTTGCCTTGAAGTCCATGGGAGTTGTGCGATCAATTTCAGTGGGGGCAGGACTAGACACCATGGGAATACTCACGTGCTTAAAGTTAAGCACATGCTTAAGTGCTTTCCTGGATCAGGGCCCTAGACTTTCAGGCAGGCGAGGGGAGTAATTTGTCCCAGCCATGTTGAGCACAGTGCCCCCTGCCCCTGCCTCAAGCAAGAAGGAAGGTGAGTAGCTGGAAAAAATTAAACCTAATCTAGAACAGAAGACTTCAAATTAAAGATTTATAACAATCATAATATTCCCCGCTACCTCCGCCCCCAACAGCTGGGAGTTTGGCTGATTATAAACATCAATCGACCCTCACTTTGATCTAAGACTGCAGTAGGAAGGGTTAGTGGTTTCAGCACAGTCTTCCTGAAGCCAAAACGACTGCAGCTGGGGGGGCAAAACAGGGTTAAGCAGGTGGCAGGTGCACATAAAGAGGGCGTGGCAGAGAGTGCCCTCCACATCTTCTGTTCGTGGGAGGCAGGAAGTGATGGAGGAAGAGCAGGGAACTACCTCTGGGCAAAGTGGTCACCTCCAGAGGGTAAAGTCATAGGCAAATCCTTCCCATTGACTGCTATAGGAATACTGCTCTTAGCAGCAGGTGTTTCTCCTCAGATCCTGGCTCTTCGGGGCTTTAAAGCCAATCTTCTTCCTTTCCATTTCACTGTGGCACCGACTGGACCATCACTGAAGTTTCTCTCTCATCTGGGTGTCAGAGGTGCCCCTACACAGGGCAAGTGCTCAGGAAGGACCCAGTGTCACTGCAGTTGAGCTGGGAGCTATCCTGAGTCTCAGATTGTCAGGGCACGTGTCCTCAGCTTAAGGTGGGTAAACATAGTATGCATGCCTGACCACAAGCACAGGGGACCAATGGAGCCTGAACCAATCTCCTGTGCTGTGCATGGTCCGTGAACACTGAACTAATAAATGACTTCCATGAGGAAACCAGCCACAGCCCGTGTGCCTTCAAAACGTTAAGACAGGGCAGAGACTTCAACCCACGCCAGACATGGGTCCCACCATCATATAGCAATGAAAGATCCCAGCTGGCATGGCTGTGTCAATCCACTGGGAACACACCAGGCGCAATTTATTAACAAGCTTTGAATGTTTCAAGAGCTACAGAATGCTAAGTAAGCTGAAAAAGTCCCAAGCCTCAAACTGGGCACGCAAAATTAGTGGATGCTTTTGACTTTAATCTATCTCTGCCTCGCTTCCCATATGTAAAAGAGGCGTAATATCCCTAAAATAAGTTAGTGTTTGTGAAGCACTTGGATACGCCAGAGATAAGCACCATAAAAAAATCCCATTCAAAGCACTGCCCATCCGGTGTGTCAATGAGGTAGGGCTACTGTGGAAAAAAACTAGGCTATGATCATGTAATTAAACACAGCGGGGCTGAATTACGGTTGAACAAGCAACCTTAATTCTTGCTGTTCCTAACTTTTCAATTCTTGACTTTGCAATCTTAATACTTTCCTTTTACTGTAGTCATGTGTGTATAATTTCCTAGAATTTTAAAAAGCAAACTAAAAAAACCCCAAATTCCATCACGTGGCATCGTATTGACACTGACAAGGTTCGTCAGCAGGGTTGGAACATTTAGCTTCACCGCACAGACCTCTCTGCACTTGAGTTAATGGAGTAACTGAAAGCAGTGGTAAATTATCATCCTCTATGTGGACTAGCACTGGAGGAGATGGGACACTTTGCCAGAGGGTTTCACAGATATCTGCTGACAGCAGAGGAATGATGAGGCTTAGGGATCTTTGGTTCTGTTCCAGGCTCTGGAGCAGAGTGTGCTGTTGTAAGCACAGGTTCTTCTGCCCATTTTCCCCCAGTGCGATCCTGTCTAACCTGGCCCTGTCTCTTCCCTGCCCCGGCTCCTCATTTCAATCCCAATCGCCTCCTCTAGCCAGTACCAGTCTCCACTCCTTAGGCTTCTCATCCCAGTCTCCTTGTCCTGCCATTCTTAGTTTGCACACTCCAGCTCCTTGTACCCAATGTCCTTGCCCAGCTAGTCTCAGTCCCACCTCCCCACTCCCCTGCCTCCACATCTGATGTCTCTCTCCCTCACAGTGGCCTCCAGTTGTGCCCCCTCATTCATTTTCTCTGTCTCCACTGGTTCCCAGTCCCAATCTCCCTCCCCAGGCTCCTCATCCAATCTCAGTGTTCTCCACCCCTGGGCTTCTCATCCCAGTAGCTTTCCCCAACCAGTCCCTGCTCTTCTGCCACAGTCCAGCTCCTCGTCAGATCTGTTCCCCTGCCTGCTCACCTCCTTCCTCCTGCCCCCTGTCCTGACTCCCAGCCTCCTTGTTTAATCACTACATAATTCAGCTTTTCACCTGGGCAAGGGGGGGACTCTCACAAGTAGCGAGAGCAAGTGTCTCTTGCATGGACCCCTACATTCATATTTCGTGATGGAAGCTCCAAAGATACTTCATGTAGGGCGAGTTGGCACCACTGGGCCCTAGTCATTTACTTCTGAAGACCTGGGTTCAAACGGTAACTGGCTCATAAATGAAAAAGGGGGCAGGATGGAGGGAGGGGGGAACAATGCCTGCACTTACATGCTACGGAGGTCTGAGGATGAGCCCCCTCCTCTGGGATCATGACAGAAAGAGAAAGCCAGGAGAAGACGACGTCCAAGGAACACCCATAACTTACTGCTGGAAGGGAGGGAGTTGCAGTTTGTGGCAGAATCAGCTCATTAGGGCTGTAGCTGGTTGTCTCTCCCAGATTTAAAGGGCCAGATGCCAGGGACCTATGCCTGGAAAGGCTCCTATGAAAGGATAAACAGGGGAGCTCAGGAGTGGTCTGAAAACAAGTCACTCTTAGGGAAAAGGTGTAAGGCACTGTTGTGAGTGAGGCATGTTGCCCTCTAAGGATTAAGGACAGAGCCCAAAAGGGAGGGATTAATAATTTTATTAAGATAACATTGAAGTAAAAAGAAAACAGTACAGAGTTTAAGCACAGAAGTTTCTGGTTATCAGGGAATAAAGTACAGATTATCAAGGGGTGCGAAATTCTGTTTAGGAACAGGTGGTGTAAGGAATACATAATCTGCAATCTCCCCGATTGGGAGTAAAAGTTTAATGGGTCTAAGTACAGACATTGAGATATGGGGGTATGTACTACTCACAGTAATAACCCTCTCCTCTTGCACAAGGGATAGCAGTTAGTGTCTTGGGAGCTCAAGGAAGAGGTTTGAGTCCCAGCTCCCTTTTATATATGATGAATAAAGCCATTGTAACAGCTGGGTTTATTACAAGGGGGCTGAATGCTCTTTTTTGGGGGGAGGGACAGCCTGAGATCTCCAGAACCGGAGACGAGCATGCTATGTATATGAACTAGTTAGGGTTCTCTTTTGTTTCACCATAACATCAAGTGGAGACTTCCTGTTAGTGATATTGCAGTAGCGCCTAGAGGCCCCATATGAGATCAGGGCCCTGTTGTGCTGGGCGTTCTACAAACATAATGAGAGACAGATGTTGCCCCATAGAGCTCACAATCTCAGTAGACAAGACAGACAAATAAAGGGTGGGAGAGGAAACTGAGGCAAAGAGAGGTGACACAAATTGCCCATGATCACAGAGCTAGGAGCAGAACCCAGGTCTCCCATGTCCTAGTCCAGGAAACCACATCGCCTCTCAATACTGTACAGTAAATAACCAGAGCCTACTTGCTCCCTCTTCTTGATGTTTACCCTCTGCCACATGACTGGGGCGGGGAGCCTCCAACATTTCAGAGTCCAGGTTCACAATCCCAGATGCTTCTTGAGCTACTCAAATCTCTTGAATCTGCAAAAGGTCCAGAAAGTCTCTCAGGATCTGCCTTTCCCATGGCGTTTCAGCCCTCTGGCTTTTGGCTGAGAGTACAGAGGCAGGCACGAGTAAGAAAAACCAAGTGCCTTTGAACCTGGAAAGAGGTGCGTGGTTTGGGTGGAGCTCTGAGTCAGGGTTCATGGAGCGTGCGAAGGGATACACTATTGAAGCCTGCCTACTCATCCTAAGTGAAGCAAGATTGCAGCAGACCAAGCCTGTAAGGACAAGCCTACCACTAGTGTCTAAACCTGCAGCCTCTTGAATTCCATCCTGGAGCTTTGAGACAGGGCTGTAAACCTGAGTCTCTCCCTCAGCAACAAAGGCAGTATTCTTCAAGGAGTAGCTGGTGACAAGTGTAACCTTGTCCAGGGGGGAGATGAATTACTCAGCCCGTGAAGGGGGAGATCCCTGTTTGCTGGCACCTAGCCGAGGTGAAGAGAAAAAGCTGCCAGCCGTTCATGGTCAGTACAAGAAGCACGGGGGAAAAGCAAAACTAGGATGTGCCAAGCAGCCCAATAATGGCTGGGGAACTAAGGTTACAGCAGTAATGAACGCGAGCCACCAGGGTTAAGGATCAGCACGGAGATTTCAGGGGATGGCCTGAATAATTTCCCTTGTCCCTTTTATGCCATTGTATAACTTTATTCTAAAGGTTTGACAAAGTCTACCAAACCACATTAATATTAGCTCTGGGGCTGAATCCCGAACCCAGATCTGGACTCCCAGGTGGCAGCTTTGACCTGGCCCTACCATAGGACAAACTCAAACATCGTGAATGTTAGGAACTCTTGGATTAAGCTGATTTCAAACCCCCTCAAGGGTGGGAGTGCTCAGATCTGGGAAAGGACAGGGTTGGTTCTGTCCATTAAAGAAATATAAGGCCCAATTTTGGTCTCTCTCACACTGTTGTTAATCAGGAGTAACTCCACGTTAGACAAAGAAGTTATACATTTCTAAACACAATGGGCCTGATTCTTCACTTAGACTGGTGTAAATCGAGAGCAACTACAGTGAAATTAACGGAGTTACATGCATGAAAGTGAGAAGTCAATCAGTCTCTGTGTGATCAGATGGCAAGTCTCAGATGTAAAACTGGATCTCCTGTGTGTGAACAGTTGGACTAGAAACCTCATGAATTCTGGCTTTCTCCTTCAATTTCACTGCTTGCTGACTTCATTCGGGCCATAGATACCAGGCCAATGAGAACAGGCTCTCTCACAGTATTTTGGAATTTCCACTTTTGACACCAGTGCCAGCGGTAAGTACTATAGGCTTGACTCTGCTCTCACTTAAACAGGTATAAACTGGGAGTAACTCCACTGAATGTAGTGGAGTTACATCCCAGTGACAGGTTTCAGAGTAACAGCCGTGTTAGTCTGTATTCGCATAAAGAAAAGGAGTACTTGTGGCACCTTAGAGACTAACCAATTCTCTAAGGTGCCACAAGTACTCCTTTTCTTTTTTCTATCCCAGTGACAGTTACTGCTCCCCACCATTGTGAAGCAGCTGTGTGTCGGCTGGAAGGTGGCAGCTGTTCGGCAGCTCATAGCAACTCTATAATAGTTTAGGACAAGGCACATAAAACAAAAGAAAAGAACCAGAGAAGAGACTTTCACCTTTAAGACTTCCAGTAGTGAGTATATGAAATAATACCACACCGATAGTGGTTAGACCAGAGGACTTGGGGCCAGGACTCGTGGGTTCGATCCCATGCTCTGACACTCACTTGCTGTCTGACCATGGGCAAGTCCCTGAATCCCCCTGTGACTTGGTCTCTCCATCTGTAAATGGGGAAGAACCACCTACCTGAAGGTGTGTGTTGTGGGGGGCTTGCGTCACTACTGTCTATAAATCACTTTGAGATACTCAAGTTAAAAATCCTCTTTTTGTTATTATTCCTGTCAATGCCCACCCCCATAAGTGAGGGCATTTGCCTTTGATCCCTAGGTTACCCAAGGAAGCTGAGCCTTCCATAGCTACTGATCTACACAAAGAACAAACCCAAATGGCCTCTTCTTTCCAAATGTGTGGCTCAGCCAGCCAGGGAATATTTCCTGACTAAGACAGCATCACCAGGAGAGTAAATAAACCACAAACTGCACAGTAAGAAAGTGCCTCGAGTCTTGAAGTCACTCTGGAGGGCTGGACTGGTGCTTTTCTTTCTCCCCTGTCTGAACTGGGCAGCCAGGAGATTTTGACTGGCCTTTAAGGGTCATTGTGACAAAGTACCCCATCCACTTCGTTTAGCTGTCTGAACCAGAGACCTGACTATGTCTAATACCGCTCTGCCCTTCTTTTTTAATAGACAAAATAATATGAAATAAAATGGCCACTTGAACACTCAGCCCCCAGACTCACCCTTCTAGAAGGCAGCAATATTAGATGCTAAGATCCACCTAGCACATGGTTCTGAACATGATTAAGGCCCCCAACTGCTACTGTAATGTAAATATTAATGAATAATTATATTATACAGAGTTGTAAGGATTCCCAGAGTTTGATTCGGCCCCTTATATAGGGCCATTTGCAAAATCCAACTCTGGCTGTTTAGATTGGGCCCATCTCCATTTTACACACAAAGAACCAAATTCCGCTCTCATACCAGTGTAAATCCAGAATAATTCAATATATGTCAGTGGCATCCTTCCAGATTGATATGGGGGTAGCTGAGTGCAGGGTTTAGCCCAAATAAATCTGTGCAGTAAAGCTATTCTATTATAATCCATCTTCCTGATCACTGGGCCCGATCTTCACCTGATGTAAATCAGCATAGCCTTACTAACATACATGGAGTGGTACTGATTTACGCCAGCTGAGGATCCAGCCCTCACATTTATATCGTGCTGAACATGGCTTTGATACAAGGTGTTCTTAA
Source organism: Caretta caretta (assembly GCF_965140235.1). NCBI lineage: Eukaryota > Metazoa > Chordata > Testudines > Cheloniidae > Caretta > Caretta caretta. The sequence continues at coordinate 150,021,822 of NC_134209.1, read as the reverse complement.
CACTAAGTGGGTCGATTCACTTTCTTTGGCACAAAGGGGCACAGTGTTAACCCCTGCCCTTGCACTGACTGGGCCCAAATGAGAATTCACTACTGCAGTGCTCACACCATCAACTTCAATGGGATTTCTGCTAGGGGAGGGCAGCTTTGCTTTCCAGCTGGGCCTCCTACAGAACCTGGCCAAAAAAGGCTCCCCTGGGACATATGATCAATCAACACACCCCTCAGCCACCGTGGTCATATCCCCTTCCCAGGCAATGCCATCTTCTTTCAGGGTGACACTGGTTGGCTCCAGGGCTCCCTGGCTGAGTGGGGTTGCTGGTGTTTTGCACTGCTATGACACTCCTCTCTTTCCTGGCTGATTTTCTGCCAGCCTGGGTTCCACCAACTGATGCGAATCAAGCCCAATAGCTCTATGGATCACGTTTTCCTACACACACACACCCTCTCCCTCAAATATCACTGTGGCTGTTCCATTCCTCAGGTATGTTGGAATTGATGTACTGGCTCAGACCTGTAGGCTCTCAGGCCCAAATCCTCAAAGGTATTTAGACACCTAACCAAATATCTTTGAAAATATGAGCCCCAGATTCTACAGTGATGAGCATGGAATAAAAACCTATTCAGAACAGAATAGAATTGCCCATCTTGTCTAGTATCCTGTCTCTGACAGTGGCCAGCATCAGCTGCTTCAGAGGAAGGTGCAAGAACCCCACACAGCCATGAAGGTTTCATCCTAATCCCTAACAGAGATTAATTTAAAGACTAAACAGCGAGATTTTATATTCCTTCAAAAACACTTTTCAGCATTAACCATTATAACTCTGGATATTCTTGTTATCCATAGAAACGTACAATCCAACTTTAAATCTTACTAAATTCTTGGCCTCAATCACACCTTGTGGCAATGAGTTCCACAGCTGAATTACAAGTCGAGTGAAAAAGTGTTTGTTTCTGTCTGTTTTGTATTTGCCACCTTCCAATGTCACTGCATGTCCCCTTGTACTTGTGTTATGATGGAGGGACTAGAGCATGGCAAATCCCCAGCAGGAGCACAGGGACAGCAAAGGTGTCAGAGGCACATTTTAATTTGCCGGACTCCATTTTTTACTGGTGTAACTTCACAGTAGAGTCACACTAACATAAAACTGGAGTCATGGGACGATGGCTCTAACCCTTTGATGTAGAAACCCACTTTTAAAAATTTTTGTACATGGCAACCCCTCAGGTCAGAAGATTTTTTTACATTCTTGTTCCCTAATTAAAAGTTGTCTGTGGGCTCCTCTTAACTCACATAGGTTGAAATTCACCCCTGTGCACAGGGAAAGACTATTTGCAAGGCCTATGCATGGCATAAATTCCTCTTAAATCCTTAAATTAGGTCTTAAGTGGCATGTAGCCTCATACTAGCCCTCTGTACCAAGACCAGAACAGAACATGTGCCTTAAAGAGAGCAAATTAAGAACATTTTAGTATCTGGAAATCCAGGAATTGTATCCTGGGACAGGGATGCTTTGCATTCTCCTGCTGACTTTCTCAAAATATATGACTTTCTCTGTGTATATAAATCTCCCCACTGTATTTTCCACTACATTCATCCAATGAAGTGAGCTGTAGCTCACGAAAGCTTATGCTCAAATAAATTTGTTAGTCTCTAAGGTACCACAAGTACTCCTTTTCTTTTTGCGGATACAGACTAACACGGCTGCTACTCTGAAATTTCTCAAAAGGGGTTCTGGGGCTAGACTGGAAACTGCACTGGATTCCTTTTCATTGGTCTTTCAAAGTATTCTTTTATGGGAAACTATTATGGTAATTAAAATGCAAATTGTAAGTAGGTCAATATAAATTAAAAAACCTGTTTACACAGGGATAATTGACCTGCTTTGGAAAGGGTTCAAACCCACTTTTTTCCCCTGCAAATTTTATTAGTTCAAAAGCAGAAACAGAGTAGAGTAGGCCTCATGCACTTTAACTGCATTTGTGGCGGAAACTCAAATTTCAACCACGCAATTTGGAACTTCGCATGCTAGCAGAGGTAGGGACTTGAATCCGTTTAACACAATGCAAAAAAGTGCTTGATCCTGCTGTTCAAACAGTTCCACTAGTAACAACAGTTATGGAACATGTTGCCTTTTCCAATGGCTGCACAACCAGTCCCTAATTAATACCCTGGGAGACAGAAAATATTACACCATCGTACAAAAGGGGAAACTAAGGCACTGAGCTGTTCAGCAGCATGTGGGTGCATGGGGAACCTGGACAGAGCGGGGCAGGAGGATGTACCTAGGAAAGCGGTGCACAGGGAAAGAGGCAGTAGGTTTAGTCTTTGAAACAAAATCCAGTGGGCAGGTAGGTTCCACTTGCAACCTTCCATTGCCAAAGGCCTTGCACATCCATCCCTAAAAGCAACTATTTTTAAAGCCTTATTCAGACTCTGGAGTTTCCTGACAATCTCTCGCTTTATAATGTACTGGCTAGTGCATATGTACCCATCCCCTTCTGTGCGCATGTAGATGTGGGTGCCCCACTGCCTCCTGCTGGATGGATTCAGACCTGCTTTTGTGTGTCTGTGTGTGTGCTCGTATTCTTGCCCTACTGCCCCCTGCTGGATGGAATTAGACCTAGCTAAGTGCTTGTGATTGTATTGTTGTTGGAGCTTACAAAGAGGATATAAACTCTACTTTGAGTTACCGTTAATAAGAATCTCTTTTATTTCAAGTGGTATGGGAATCTGGAGCAAAAAATTACCTATTCTTTTCTGTTCTCCATTCAGCAATACGTAGCTTAAAGCCAGAAGCATGGCAACTCCATAGGCACACGGTTACAAACACAACATGACACAAAGATGTGATGCAACACAATCAAAAACTACTACTACAATGTCAATGGGTCCCCTGCACAGGATGAGAGTCTGTTCTAGCCCCAGCTACAGAGGCTGGCTCTTCAGCTTAAGCGCTAGAGCAGTGGTTCTCAAACCTTTTTTTCGCAGACCATTTGAAAATTGCTGAGGGTCTCGGCGGACCACTTAATGATCTTTCCAAGTGTTGTTTGTACTGTTAGATAATTATTGTAACGCGCTTTGGATAAAAGCGCTATATAAGAAATAATAATAATAATAATTAAGTGTTTTTGTTCTACAAATAAAAGCACACAACTCATATTTTAATAACAGTAGTCTTACCTTTCTAATGCAATAGATGTGCCCTCTCTCTCCCACCATGGAAGCCCCCGGCCTGGGGCTGAGAAGGGGGGGATCTCTCCCCCTCTCCCAACCGCAGCAACCCCCAATCTGGGGTTGGGAAGGCGGGGGCTCTCCCCCGCCACAGCAGCCACAGAGCTGAGGCGGAGAAGGAGGGTCATCTCTCCCCAGCAGCCACAGCCCTGGAGCTGGGGAAAATCGCCTCTTTCTCTGGCCACCGTAGCCCTGCACATCTCAAATTCCCCTCACCCCAGCTTCTCACCTCACTGCCCCCTCCTACCTACCCCCTATTCCCCCCAAGGCCAACACCTCACCTTACAAGTGCATCTCATCCAGGGTCCGGGCACCTAATTAGTGGAGCCACGCCTGCTCCACTAATTAGGTGGGTGGCTCTTCGTTCTCTCGTGTGCGGCCACCCAGGCACGCATCTTAGAGGGAACTATCAGCGGACCACCGGAATGGAGATCACGGACCACAGTTTAAGAACCTCTGCGCTAGAGAATGACAGAAACTCTCAACTCCAGAGTTCCCAGTTTAATCCCTGGTATTGTCCAATATGGTGGTTATCTGAAAAGTGGTAACTTTGTTGGTCATCACAGTAAGAGTAGACATGCCACTGTTTATCTTAAATTTTGTCTTTCATGCAACCATTTACAATCCACAAAATCAGATCTTTAATAATTCAAGAGTACCTTAATAGCATTTCTGTTTATCTCCGATTGCTCTATATAGTCCATCAGCATCGTGTATAAGCACATAAAAATAGTAATCTTTTCCTACTGGGCACAATAATTCCATGTATGCGTAATGAGACAAATATTGTTCTATGTATGAACGTAGACTAAATATCATTCTTATGCCAGATCATAAAACTGGGTTTATTACACTGAAAGAGGAACTGCTCGTGCCATGTCCATCCAACATGATAGTTCAGAACAAATATACTCAATTATCCAGATTTATAATGCTGAAAGGGCATAGAAGCCTGATCCAGCTTCCAATACAGGCAAAAGAAAAACCACCATTGTCTTTACAGGAAGCTGGATCAGGCCCTGAAACACTAACAAACCCAGCGACACAGTTAAGATTGTTTGGATGCGAGTCTTTGAGAATGGTCTGAGTGAGTGAAATGAACGTTCAGGTGTCAGAACTGTTTATGTAACCTTAGCTTGTAGAGGTCATATTCCTTAACGTTTGTGAGATTCTTTATGGATATGTTCAAGGATATCATACTTGAATTTCATATGTTAATTTGTTAGATAATTATGTATAATTTGAGTGACGTCTGTGAGCTCAGTGCTCTGTAAACATACGGTCCCTGCCCCAAGAACTTTGCAGTCTTATTCAGACAGACCATGCAGGCTGCTATCAGTCATGCCCATGACTGAGCACAGTACCTCTTTGCACTGCAGACATGCAGACTTTGTACTGAAAAAACAGTGTCCTAATCACATTTGATCCCAGGCAGAAATGGCAATCCTTTCCGTTTTTAAATAAATTTAGTCTTGGTGAAAGATACAGGATTAACACTCTTGGCGACTGAAGTTCCCAGTTTACCCACAAAACAGGGTTTGGGAGTTAGTATTAGAACAGGTAGTATCTCCCACTGAAGATAAGAAATAGAAATCCCTTCTGGCAGATATAAAGAGTATTCGTTATCGAGGCTGCTTGACACAGGTGGACATACCCTGTAGTACTCTAGCTCTCACAATGATTAATACAGCCTTTGCTGCCTAGTGTCACCACATAGGGTCTCTCTATCCCTGACTGGATTAAGCAATAATGGAAGGGACTGCTCAGTATGAAGGCGGGGTTCAGATCTAAACCTCCCCAGAGTCCAGGGTTGTCCAGATCAGAGAGTTCTGCTTTTAACCAATCTCTACATTGACCATATTAAGAATGAAGCTTCAGAGAACTTCCCTCTCCTTCCTGTTCCCTGTTCTTACTCCCTAGTGTCTCCCAGCCGTTCTGCACAGGGATCATTTCTGCTGGTTACATCAAAATCCACTGTCGTGGAAATCACCCCCAACAGCTCAAAATGTGCTAATCTGTGAATGGATGGTGGCAGAGGGTTCAAAATGAGCACTGGATATAGAACCGGGTAGGTGGGATAAATCACACAGAGTATCTTCAGCTTACTCAGAAAAGTTATTAAAAACTGGGCCCCAATCAACATAGCAAAGAGAAATTTAGAAATATTTTTCTAATGCTGTAATTGTGGAATGGTCTCCCCAGGGAAGTGGTGGAAGTTTTGTCGCTTGAGTCGTTTAAAATAGAACTGGACATAGCATCAGAGAGTTGCTGCAGGGAACTATCCTGTGTTTGGCCAAGTAGAGGACGGGTTGAAACAGACGAGATACGATTTCATAGGTCTCTTCCTCCTCTAATAGCTTCAACTCTATATCTATGCTCAATCTGCCTCCCAGTTATTACAGTTATCCCCCGAAGAGACAACACATTTATGGGAGGATCTGGTCTTGCGCATCTTTAATAGACTCATTAGCTAAGTTCTGATTGCAAAATTTTTATTACTGATGCCATCAGTTGCATCTAGGTACTTCAGTCAAGGGTACATTAGATATGCTTTAGCTCAGAAAAGATGAGATCACAGTTTAAGTAAACTCTTCAGGGCAGGGACCATCTGTCTCTTTGCTCTATGTTGGTACACTACGTAGTAGAATGGGGCTGGGGCCTCTACATTCTATTACAACATAAATAATGAATTGCAATTTTCAGATCTTCAGTGCAGTTTGCAGGGCTGGCAGTTAGAAAAATCATCCTTTGAGTTTGATAAATTTGGTAATCTTGCTGAGAAATCATTGAGAGAAAATAAGAATGGTACCTCACTAGGACATTATTTTTTTAAATCACTATTCAGATTATAACTACAATTTGAAAATACTAAAATACATATAATTTGCTTTTTAAAAAAAGAAAAAAACCCTTCTACCACAATCCTTTTCATATCATTCAAAAGTTTATTGATTTTAGGCTGTCATAGCTAACCTGCAAGGCAGAGCTTTTCAATAAGCATGAAAGATGCCATAAATGAGAATCTGACCTGTCAAATGATGACAGGTCATCTATTATAGATGAACATTTTCATTTCTGTCTAGAATCAATAGAAAATCTTTTATATTTTGGGGAGGGGAGGGAAAGACCTTCAAAGAAATCAAAATTTTAAGCATAAACCCATTTGCCACTCAGTTGTTATTCAACATTTTTTTCGGTCATGTTTGAAAATTCTCAGAATTGGGACTGGACATTTATCGTTATATTGGACATTTACATTTCTTAAAATTGGGATTGGATATTTATATGGCTATCAAGAATATTCAGAGTCATAATTAATTATAACAGAATTGTAGACAAAATATCAGATCTCATGCTTCAGGGCTTAAGTCAATTTCTAAGTATTAGAGACCAGGATGAGATCTCATATGAAGGGCAGATTATCCCACATCTGCGTACTGCAAGGTGCTTGCACCTCCTCTGAACCATCTGGCATTGGCCATGGTCAGAGACAGGACTACCAAGATCCCAGATGTGCTACAGTCTGGTAATTCCTATGTTCCTAAAAATTGCAAATCGGTACCCGCTGAAGTCAATGGAAACAAGAACATAAAAATGCCAGAACAATGGTCCATCTATCTAGCCTAGACCAGTATCCTGTCTTCCTACAGTGGCCAGTGCCAGATGCTGCAACAGGAATGACTAGAACAGGGCAATTATCAAGTGATCCATCTCGTTCCCCGCATCCCAGCATCTAGCAGTCAGAGGCTTAGTGACCCCAAGGCATGGAGTTGCATCCCTTACCATCTTGTTTGAATCTGATAGGCACCGGTGTATCAACTGTTACCTAGGTCCTCAGCAGGGACTCAATCCAGGACCTTGAGAGCTAAAGCACAAGCGACTACACATCTTGACTAATTCCTGTAGCTGCCAGCTGTAACAGACTCCTAAAACCTGTGGATCAGAAATAGAGAAGGAAGTGTAACACATTGAACGGTGGGTTACACAAGATGAATAGGCCCTCAACACCTCCTAGGATCATGCAGAGGAATGTCTGAGTCCAAACAATAACAACCCAAAACTCTTGTTCTAATATTTATTTTAAAAATAATTCATGAAAATTTTATAGTTCAGTAAAACTTTACCTAAACGTTGGACCAAACTGATCTGCCATTGTCCCTTTAAATTTCCCAAGTGCAGCTGCCCCTTGTTAGAAATGCTGTGAATACGACCAAAGCCTGAAGCCTACTCTTGACTTGTAAATTAAAGCCATACCTCAGTCAGAACAAGGGGAAGCAAACCCGCTCCTGCAGCCCGTTTCATTTCACAAGCAAGGTCTCTCTAGGGGCCGTGTTCAGAAAATACCCTTTCTACATGCACGCACACACACAAAACCTTTAAAAAGAAACTTTCCAGGAGTTCAGCTAAAGTTAAAACAAAGTGAGTAACGTGAAACTCAGTCCTGGAGCAGAATGGAAAGTACACTTAGTATGAATGACCTGCCCTGCCATATGGAACCCCCCGTGAGACCAACCTATAAAGCTCTGTGCTTCTGTTGGAGCGAGGTTAGCCACATCATCTCTCTCTAGGGGTCGTGCAGCTTTTCAATAAAGTCATAAATAAAAAATAAATAAAATGAAGGGGGAAAATGAAATCCCAGGGAGAAAAGGCCAAAAGGAAATGACCTTCCCCTCTATTAAGTAGGTGACAGATGGGTATTATAAACGCATCATGGGTTGGAAGGGAAAAAGTGCAAGGAGGTGACACACTGGCCCTTTCAACTTGGGTAGAGTCCGGGAGTTGGATCTAGCTATGAGTGAGCAAAAGCCTGGGATGGTTTTCTTGGCGACAGACGTAATGGACGCATCAAGTTCATCACTAGCAGGATGCTTCCATAATAGGAGCCTTTGCTTAGAAAGGAAGTAGGGACTCGAAGCACCAAATGGGAGGAAATGGAACCTTGGATTATCTGGCCGAATTTAAGGGGCACAATCTTGGGACAAATGGTCATATTTTCCAGTGAACCATAAAGGGCTCTACTAATTCCTCAGGAGTCCTCTTTCCCTTGAACAAGACTGTGGCAAAGGGTTTGCAGAGCAGCCCGTTCTCTAGAGCTCCCTTTACAGGCAGAGGCCAGGTTGAAATCCTTTCTGGAGAAGCAAATTACTTTAATAATAATAGTGTGTGTGTGTGTGTATGTCTGTCTGTCTGTCTCTCTCTCTCTCACACACACACCCCACATTTTCTACTGCATCCAACACCATAGTCTCTAGGTGTCAGTAATACTTACCAGTAGCCTTTCCATAGCACCTTCCACCTGGGCTTCACTAGCACTGAACACAACTCCCGCAACCTTGTGAGGCAATCTACAGAATGGCTAAGGCTAACAGCTTTTAAAGCTTGGATTGGCTCCAGTGCAGCCATTCAGAGTCAAGTGGGAGCTAGTTATGTAGGGGACATTTAGTGCTGCTATTTCATCATGCCCATATTGCCTGAGCATGCAGTGCCTTGAGATGAGGCTGGGGTGAGGCAGGTGCACTCAAACAGAATTGTCAGGAGGAGCACCCAGGGGTGCTCAAAGAGTTACTCTGGGCCTTCAAAGGCTTGTGATGTCAGCAATGTGACTGAGCAAAGAGCAGCAGCAGCCTGTTATCAGGGCACCCCTGGAGCAGACAATACGCAGAGCCCCCGCAGACATAACTGAGAGCTTACAGGGCTAGCGTAGAAGAGGAACAGGAGAACCAGGACAAGGGCACAGAAGCAGGAGGTGGAAATTGGCAGATGGGAGCACCACAGAGGCTGGGGTTTCGAGTGGGGGAGTCCCAGGAGGTTGGAAGATGCAGGGGATGGGGATGAAGGTAACAGGGAGTAGGGGTTGGGGTGTGGCTAAAAGCAGAGGGGCAGCCTCCCTGATCCCCCTGACTTGGGAAACCAGCACCCCCGCACACAAATGGCTGGGGCAGCAGCATCCCCCCCAGCCTCACAACTCCCCTCCGACCCCTGGCTGGGGCAGCCGCACCCCTCCCCCCATAGCTTCCCCCTCCGACCCCTGGCTGGGGGGGGACAGCCGCACCCCTCCCCCCATAGCTTCCCCCTCCGACCCCTGGCTGGGGCAGCTGCACCCCTCCCCCCATAGCTTCCCCCTCCGACCCCTGGCTGGGAGGCGGGGGGCCAGTGGACAGCGGCCCCCCCCGCTGGATGCCCTGTGACGCAGCAGCCTCCGACCCCCACCCAGCATCTCCCGCCTTTACCCGGGGCGGGGCTCGGGAGGGGCCCGTCCGCCCCCCGACTCGCGCTGAGGGGGCGCTCTAGGCAGCAGCTCTATGGTCCCGGAGGACCGTCGCCTCCCATGATCGAACGCCGCCTTCGCCCACGGCTATAGAGACGCGGGGCGCTGGGCGGCACAGAGCGGCGCCACGGGGGCAGGCCCGCTGGCCGTATCTCTATGGCCACGGGAGGGGGGGCGACCCGGGCCCCGCGCAGGTTGGGGGCGGGGCAGGAGTAGGCAGTTGGGCGGGGCTGAGGGAAAGCAGCCAGAGGGGGTGGGGCAGACACTTGGGAAGATCCTAGGGCGGGAAGAGGGGAGCGGGGGGAGACCCCTGGGGAGGGACTGTGAGGGGGAAGGGGCAGGAGGAGAGGGGCAGGGGCAGATACCTGGGGGGACTCCAGGAGGGAAGGGGCAGGAAGAGAAGGGCAGAGAAAGGCAGCTGGGGGGGACCCTGGGGGGAAAGGGCAGGAGGACAGGGCAGACAGCTGGGGGAAAAGGGCAGGAAGAGGGGGACAGAGGCATATGGCTGGGGGGAGACACAGAGGAGAAGGGGCAGGAAGAGGGGGACAGAGACAGACAGCTGGGGGACAGAGACAGACAGCTGGGGGGGCAGAGGCTGGAAGAGGGGGGCAGGGGCAGACAGCTGGGGGGGACTCCAGGGGAAAAGGGCAGGAAGAGGGGGACAGAGGCATATGGCCGGGGGGAGACACAGAGGAGAAGGGGCAGGAAGAGGGGGACAGAAATAGACAGCTGGGGGCAGAGGCTGGAAGAGGGGGACAGGGGCAGACAGCTGGTGGGGACTCCAGCGGAAAAGGGCAGGAAGAGGGGGACAGAGACAGACAGCTGGGGGGGCAGAGGCTGGAAGAGGGGGGCAGGGGCAGACAGCTGGGGGGACCCCAGGGGAAGCGCGCAGGAAGAGGGGGACAGAGGCATATGGCTGGGGGGAGACCCAGAGGAGAAGGGGCAGGAAGAGGGGGACAGAGACAGACAGCTGGGGGGCAGAGGCAGACAGCTGGGGGGGACTCCAGGGGAAAAGGGCAGGAAGAGTGGGAGAGAGGCATATGGCTGGGGGGAGACCCAGAGGAGAAGGGGCAGGAAGAGGGGGACAGAGACAGACAGCTGGGGGGCAGAGGTTGGAAGAGGGGGACAGAGGCAGACAGCTGGGGGGAGCCCAGCGGAAAAGGGCAGGAAGAGGGGGACAGAGGCATATGGCCGGGGGGAGACCCAGAGGAGAAGGGCAGGAAGAGGAGGACAGAGACAGACAGCTGGGGGGGCAGAGGCAGACAGCTGGGGGGGACCCCAGGGGAAAAGGGCAGGAAGAGGGGGACAGAGGCATATGGCCGGGGGGAGACCCAGAGGAGAAGGGGCAGACAGGTATAACATGATCCAATGGTTGGTAGATGAAGCGGAACAAATTGACTGAAAAAGTGGTGCAAATTTTTAACAATAATTAACCATTGGAAGAATTTATAAAAGGTCCTGGTGGATCCCCATCACTGCCAATTTTTAAAATCAAGATTGGATGTTTTTCCAAAAGATCTGCTCTAGTTCAAACAGGATTTAATTCAGGGAAGTTCTGTGCCCTGCGTTATGTAGGTCAGACTAGGTAATCATAGCGGCCCCTTCAGGCTTTATAATCTATGAAAGTCCAGCAGAGATGCCAAAGAATGGGTCAATGTAGACTAGGGTGACCAGATGTCTGGATTTTATAGGGATAGTCCCAATTTTGGGGCCTTTTTCTTATATAGGCTTCTATTACCCCCCATCCTGTCCCAATTTTTCACACTTGCTGTCTGGTCACCCTAGTGGAGACTGAAATATCTTTTCCTCCCTAGCAGCAGTCCCTCTGGGTAACGGATTGAGACTTAGCCTATATCAACGTTTAAAACTCCACAGCAGCACAGCTGCACCTACACTGCTGTAGCACTTTAGTGTACACACCTACTACAGCAACAGGGGAATCGTAAATCCACCTCTCTGTGAAGCGGCAGCTGGGTCGAGAGAATTCTTCTGTCAACCTAGCACTGTCTACATGGGAATTTAGATTGGTTAACTATGTCGCTCAGTGTGGATTTTTCACACCCCTGAGTGACAATAGATAGGTTAATCTAATTTTCTAATGTAAACCAGCCCTTAATGGTGGGAGGTGGGGCGTGGAACCGTTTGCATTAGAGCTTTGTCCTTGTGTGGGGAGCTCCAGTGAGGCTCAGTACTAGTACAAGGGGCACTTCGCAGCGTGGTAACATAGGGCTTGAATTGCCAGATTTGATCGGACCCATAGGCATCTAGTTCAATATCCAACAGTGGCCAGTACCAGATGTATCACAGATACAAGAAACCCCTAGCAGGCAGTTTGGGGACAACCAAAATCCTAAATACTGGGAGTAGGATTAAGTCCCAAAATGACTACCAGTCATTTTCTATAACTTCCTAAAGAGGTATGTAGCAGAACTGCAATAAACAGAGAATGTCTGGAGATTCAACTCTTTTATTATGGAAGTCTATAAAATAGCCACATTGATTATTTTTTAAGATCACAAAATACACAACATCCATTTTAATATGTGACACATAATATTATATACACATTATAAACCACATGACTGAAACACATGTTCACACGGCACCAATTTCATAACCAAAAAATCCCCACAAGTGCTTTTTCTTAAGATTAAAAACAACTGCAATAAAACCATATTAATATTTTTTCCAGACAAAGTTTACAATAAAGAGAAAATTCATATCTTACTAAATAACAAATATTTAACAGCAAAACTTTTATACTAAATATCTATTTTGAATTATAACAAAAATAGTACTTATAATAGTTTATAAAGACAGACCAAAAAAATTTGTGTATAAAATAATATTATAGCGAATTGGACTGTGCTAGGAAAAAAAATTCTGAGATTCAAAGTGCTTTATTCTGCAAACCCACTGCAGCAACCTTTTTTTTAGTCAAGTTATATTAGTTAGGAATGGTAAATCAAAAGCATGATCTATTTATGTCTAGATAAAATACACACACACACACACACACACACAATAGATAGATGTATGCAACTTACATTATCTCTCTCTGGTCATTTATTCATTCAAAAGTGTGTTTGGTTTTTATTTTGTACTGAAATTTTAAAAAATGAAAACCCTTCACTGATCTCCTGAGAGTCCAATGCCCTTCTGAAAGTATCTCAGAAAACATTTTGCTAATGATTATTTGACGGGATTTGATCTGAAGCCAATGGAAAAATTTTAATGGACTTCGTATGAGGCCTTTTATCCCTCCCCACCCTGCTTTTCTCATTACCTGTGTCCTCTGACTTCTCCTCCTCTTCTCCTTCCCTTGTCCTCTGTGTCCCCACCAAATAATGTTTTCACAAAGATTGTGGGGTTGCAAGTGGCTTTTACAGACAGCTTGAAAACAGAATTGATCAAGGCCTGAAAACTGGGTGTGACATATAAAAAAAGAGTGGTTCTCTAGCTTTTTTATCCTGTGGACCATCTCCATTCCCAATGCCCTCTTCTCCATGATTCTCAAAATGTTTAATTTGGTGGATCACCAGGAGATCATGTGGAGACCCACAGACTGACACATTTCTATCCGGGACAGGGAATGGCAGAAATTTCACAAGAAAACCTGATCTTGTGAAGTTTCCATCAAAAGGTAGACCCGGAGAGTGTGAAGACCCAAACTTGGATTGTAAACTTTCTGAGTGTGGGACATGAGTCTGAGCCACACATAGCTGCGGAGGATTTAGATCTGTGTTTTTGGTTCAAACAGCCATAGAGATTACGGGCTAGCTGCCAAATCCGAATCTGGATCTGAACTTCAGAGTTCAGAGGCTACAGAGTCTCGGTTCAAGCCAATCCCTGTTAAAATAAAAACCTTCTGTGAAACGGCCACAGAGAGATTATAGAGCAGCAAGCCTCAGAAACGACCACATTAACACTGAGTTTCCCAAGTCACATGCACTCATGGAAGCAGAGCTCATACGTGTGTGTGTTTGTCGGTCTATGCGCTTCTATATGATTTTTGGCAGCATAATTTAAAGTGATGATTAAATCTTTAGTGTCTCCCCTTCCAGGGGACCGCCAAAGTCTTTATTGATCCTGGACGGATGAACGGCTGGCTAGAGCAGCCTTCAGCATCTTTCACTCAGCACTGCCTTAGAGCCTTCCACTGACTCATCCCAGTTTTCAAAAGCCAAGCCTGCAAACCCTGCACCAGCCTGGTGGGAAGCTCCCGCCCCTCCTTCCTTCAGATTTCAGCTCCCTCTGACTTATCCTGACAAAAACCAAGCTGCTCACCCATAACAGTTTCATTGGCACTCAGGTCAAGGGAGTTCTCAGCTCTGGCTCCTGTGTTTCTCCTTCTCTGCCCGATGAACTGTATGAGGTGCCCCTGTTACAGCAAATATATCTGAGCGAGAGGGTAAGCACACTGAAAGGTCAGTATAAAGTCAGTGCCCGCAGCTCAGATGAACAGCACGCCTGTCTTGGACAATTGCGAGAGAGATTTCTCTTCCCTGAGACTGCCAGTCATTGACCATGGCCGCCACAAAGTAGCTGCGGTGCATGTGGTTTGCCTGGTGCCAGCTGCCAAACCTGTGCTCTGCCACTAGTAAAGCAAAAAGAGATGTTGTTCCGGACTCAGGGCAGAAGTGCTGAGCGCCCACCATGACAGCTGAAGCAGGAATTGGGCATGCCCAGCACCTCGGGGGGAGGGGGAAATCAGACTGGTCACTTTTTTAAATTCAAGATGGGCCTGAAACAAAACGCCAGATCCACACACGTCTGAATGCTGAGGATCCAAACACTACAGTACGGGCCTCGCTTATTTCAGAGGAACACCCCCAGTTCAAGTGTGACTGGGCAGCATACGAAGTTCCCAGTGTCTCTAATAAGGGGTTGCACTGATGGCAGCTCACATGCCCTGACAAACACTCCCAGGACCGCTTCGCACTTCAGTTGGATGCTGCGGAGGGCAGGGTTAGCTGAGAGGGAGCCTTCCACCCATCTCCAACACTCTTTAATGCAAACACCTCTATGGGCAGGGGACAATGGCAGCTGTGGGTGTGACTACCAGTCAATTTTTGGAAGCTTAGTTTTGCAGCGGTTCCATGAACAAAACAACCGCGTGCTCTGAGCCACGTTACTTAGCAGCACCCCAGTACAGTTTATGAAAGTACATGTAGTTCAGAGTTCAGTGCACACACCGAGGGGCCTGAGAGATCCGGAGAGAAGGCAAAAACAACACAGCTCACTGCAAAACTCTGGGTTTGGAAGGGATCAGACAGGGTGGGGGTAGGGGCGATGGACAGTTACACCATGCCATGTAGCAGCACCAGGCAACTTCAAAAATGACACATCAGAGACCCCAGTTCTACCCTCTGAAGTGAGATCAGCCCTCACTGAAGCAGATGAGAGACTCCTATCAGAGGGCAGAATTTGGCCACTACTTTGTCCCACAGTACAGATCAAATGGCTTTCTTGTTCACAAAGCATAGGCAGAATAAAACGCCCTGTCCAGCTGACCCTGCTGCGTTTAGTGGCCCAGTGGTCCTCTGTAGCAACACCAGTGGCCATGCCAGAAGCTAAACTGGGGCCGGGTTCAGTTTGCGTGCCTTTACACAGAATGCACTTCCCAGCATTTGTGAGCAGGTGCTGCTGTCATCTGAACACAGAGTTCTTTTCCCCACATGCTGTGAGAGACAAATCAGAACTGGAAAGCATTTAGAAGGGTTTAGGGATTGGGAGTGGGGGGGATTTGTTCTTCGTTCTCTCCAAAGAAAGCAAAACAAAACAAACACTTATCACCAACTAATTTAACGCTGTTCAAAAAGATCAAAGGCCACCAGAGGTAGCAGCCTGCCATCAGATCTCACCAACACCTCCTGGCCTGGTTCCAAGGAGGCACGTGGGGCAGTCAGACCTCTGATCGCTAGCTAATTTCAAAAGCTTTTCCCGCAGCAGGCATCCTCTGCCCTCCTCCTTGCAGCAGAAAGGTTTATATATATATATATATATATATATATATATATATATATATAATATTTATATATTGTGTATGGTCAGGCAGTCCCAGCTCTACTAGTGTTTGAAATTCTTCTTAAGACAAAACAAAACCAAAAAACCAAACCAGCCAATCTCCTTGTACTTTCCCCACAGAAATAACAATCATTTTGGCAGCTTTGCTGTGGGAGAAAGCCTCGACCAGGAGGTTCTGCAAGGTTAGTGTTGTGGAGAAGCTTCTTTTCCTTTTTTCTCCTTTCGTTCTGTCCCTTTACCCACCCACCCCCATTGGCCCTCCCCGGTGAAGGAAAAGTCGGCTTACACTGTTGCCCCAAGCATGGCTTCTGTCTCCGTCAGGATCTCGTTCTGATTGGAATCCAGTCCGAAGAATTTGACCCTGAGTCCATCAACGGGGTGGACCACAGGGACCAGCATGATTCTAGGGAAAGTCCTGGTGGCTAGCTCGAACCGGCTCTTGCTGGCCAGCTCAATGGCTAGCGCCTTGAGGAAAAGCTTGGCCAGGTGCTTGCCGAGACAGGTCCGTATGCCCCCACCAAAGGGGAGGTAGTGGAACCTGCCGTCTTTGTCTTCGGTACGGTCTTGCCCGAAGCGGTCAGGGTCAAAGACGTCCACGTCCTTGAATACTGGGGCGGTGTCGTGCGTGTCCCGGATGCTGTACATGACACTCCAGCCTTTGGGGATCTGAAAGCCCTACAGAGAGGGAGACGGGGGAGAGAAAAACAAGAATGCATCAACGGTAACATAGCCACCCACAGGAGGAGACCACGCAAGCTGAGCGAAGCCACTGCACGGGTGAGCGGAGACACTGCTGATACTGGGGACTCTGTTTGAGATCCCCGATCATCAGTAGAATATACTGAAGGCTTAATGGGAAAACACCCTGTGATTAGGGTAGGACTGTGGGGTTCTCTTTCTGACCTGCTGGGGAATCAATTATTTATTTGTATTGTGGTAGCTCATCCAATCCCCAGTTACGGACCAAGACCCTGTTGTGCTCAGCACTGGATAAACGCAGAACAAAGACACTTAAAAGGACTTCGGTCAGCGTGAAAGTCCTTCTGTCTGAAATATTTTTACCTACTATTGTTACATGTGGCACCCAAGATATACAGAATTTAATGACAGAACAACTTTATTTTTCCCAGTTTGTTTTCAGTCAGTGTGATCTAGTATGTAGGATGCTGGACTGGGAGTCAAGAAACCCAGGTTCTCGTCCCAGCACTGCAGTTCTGATTTAACTGGGAATTGGTCCTGCTTCGAGCAGGGGGTTGGACTAGATGACCTTCTGGGGTCCCTTCCAACCCTTATATTCTATGATTCTATGATTCTATGATTCTCCTGCTGGGCGACCCTGGCAAATCATTTCTTTCTCTGTGCTTCTGTTTCCCCTCTCTTCCTTTATCAGACTTGTCTATTTAGACTGCAAGCTCTTTGGGGCAGGGACTCTCTCTCACTGCGTGTCTGTACAACACCTGGTGTAATGGGGCACTGACTTCAGCTGGGACCTGGAGGCACTATTGTAATACAGACAAATACTAATTTGTACATTAGTGAATGTGAATAGTCAGCTTTGATGAGTCCTTGGTGGAGTACAGCTAGGCTCCAATCCAGAAGACACTTCGCCACCAGTGCAACCTTTTCTCGTGCGTGCAAGTGGTTGCAGGATTAGAATCTTTGCTTCCCTTGGTGTTTGTGTGGGTCTTTCCCAAGAAGAGAAGAGTGAATTTGCAAAAAAAGGAGAGAAAAAAAAAAGTGTGCCTGTAAAAGCACAAGGAACGGCAGAGGGCAGCTGAGACAAGTGTAGAACATAGAACTACTTCTAACTCCTTTTTTAAAACTAGCTAGCTTTAAATCACTGCTTTCCCTTTAATCATTGTCCCTCTTTTATTAAATCTGGAGTAACTCCATAAGCTTTAGATTTAACCAGTGAAACAGACATCACCGTCTAGCCCACCATATGGCAAAGGAAAAGGCAAACTTTTCTCCCATCTCTGCGGTATCCCTCACATTATTCAGAGCTCCCCAAACAAGTGCCCAGAAAAGCTGTATAGTAGTCCACAGCATCACCTATTCATACACACACGTATTGTCACACACCCATAATGTGTGAGTGACTGCGTGGTTGTGCAGAGAATGCATTGATGAGAAAAAGGGTGATTTATCATCCCCTGCTTACTTGAAAAGGTTTCAACCTCAAATCATGCCATTAGCAGGGTTTACTATGACTGACAGGTCTCGAGATTTACTTTTGCTAGCACAAAGTTCCATCCGTTATGCTGAGTAATATCCCTATTATCCAAAAATCTGTAACTTCCCTTTGCCCCTTTCTGCCGTCACACCCCAATCTCTGGCTTCAGAGATCGCCACATGTTTCTCGCCAAAGTTTCATCAAACTTTTCTCCCCTTTGGTTGCCTGAAAGTTCTGGTACCAAATGATGGGCTAGGTTCTGATCTCAGTTCCACCAGTGTAAATCCAGAGTAATTGCACTGATCTGCCAGCAATATGACTTTAATTTGTCCTCTCTGCGGGTCAGATCCTCACTAAACTGCTAAGTGGCTTGCGAGTCACACCCAACAGTTGGGCTATTGTGTGCAACCCCTGCAATATCGTGGTGCACAAGTCAACGCAGGAACATGCGTGAACGTGTAGACAAACACAAATGTCCTGTGTGCGATTGGGAAAATGCTTTTGCAATAAATGAGGTCACCTGATCTCCTCCTAAAAAGGAGATTTCATATATTGCAAAAACTTTCCTCTTTGAGAAAGCCTTTTACCATAGGTCAGATTCACAGATTCACCTCTTCTACTCCAAACCCCTACCCACTCACCAATAAACTACTCCAAGCAAAGCTTTGACTCTGAAAAGGGAGAAGAGGCAGAGACTCCATGAAGTCCACTGCAGATTTCACTATTGATTTTATGTGGAAGACGCTCAGATGCCACCGTGATAGGTGGCAGTATAAAACCCCGAGACAGATATATTGTGTCTCTAGATCTCCAGTGTTTCTATGACCTCCACTGCTGGGAATGCATTACTATACTACCACGTATGCTGGATAGTTCAGGTTATGAGAGAACTTTCTATACAACTCTTCCACCCAATTTTCACTTCCTTTTAACTTTCTGGAAAACTCTCCTTGGGGGGGCTGGAATTGTCCATGTTTGATCTCAACCCACAACTAACTTTTTTTTAAGCTTCCGCGACGTGCAGATTATTCTACAATTGACTACTACAAGGCATCTTTCCTTGACACATCCGGTACAGGCAGACTTCTACATGCAAGATTCCCCAGTGACTCTGATGGGAACTATACCAAGAGCAGCTCACGTGCCTTGCAGAACATGCTGGGACAGCCTCTCATTTAGATTGGATGTGACAAAGGGAAGAACTAGCTTGGAAGGAGATTTATGGGATCAGACCTGTGGTCTTTCTGGTCAAGTAGAGTAGTTTCTAGGTCCCTTTGTTTGGAAGTTTGAGCAAAATCTGTTCAACCATTTTTGAGTTATGTAGGAAGTGTTTAAAAAAGAAAAAGATATTTTCCATACTCTGCCTCAACATTCAGACTTGTTCACAGATAAGCACACAAATTGTCAGGTGGATAGTTCTACATCCCGACAGGCCTGGTTGCAAAATAAATATATCAGTTTCCAGCTTTCAGAAGTTTTGCACCAGCCTGTATGTGGTAGAACCTTTCACTTACATTCAAGTTTGTTAGACAGATTATACTTCCTACATATATATAATATATTGTCATTGATTGTAGCACATTGTACATCTTGTAGTGTTCCATTGATCAATGGACTGTTTGGGTGTTCTTGCAGAGCAAGGGCATTCTACCTGGATGACTCAGCATCCTCTGTGGGTTAGTGTTGGGGATCCACTAGACTGCAACCACACCAGTGCAAGAGTTAGATCTGGTCTGATTTCATGAGCTAAGCAGGTCTGAGCCAGAACAGTCACTGGATAAGACACCTGTGAGGGGAAAAAGCCAGGGTGATACAAGCACGTAATATGGGTGAGTCAGCAGAAAGTGGCCCTCTAATAACAAGAATTTCTGCTATAACCTGGGGGTTCATCAGTTGGAAACGACAGAGCAGGAGAAAGATCTGGGTGTATTAGTCCATCACAGGATGACTATGAACCACCAATGTGATGCACCTGTAAACAAAAAAACCCATAGATGTGATCCCAGGATGAATCAGGCAAGGTATTTATGCCACTGAACAAGGCACTGGTAAGACACCATCTGAAATATGGTGCACAGTTCTGGTCACCCATCTTCAAGAAAGAGGAATTTGAACTGCAACAGGTGCAGAGAAGGGCTACTAGGATGATCAGGGGACCAGAGAGCCTGTCTTCCAAGAGGAGACTAAAAGAGCTGGGCTTATTTAGGCTGAGAGGGGATCTGATTGCTCTCTCTCTCAGGACATCAGCAGGGTGAACACCAGGTAGGGTGACGAGCTATTTAAAATAAAGGACAAGGATGGCACAAGAGCAAATGAGCATAAATGTGCCAGGAGGAAACTGCGGCTGGAAATGCGAAGAAGGTTTCTAATCATCAGAAGAGGGAGGTGCTGGAACAGCCTTGGAATAAGAACAGGGGCGAGGGGCAAACAACCAAACTGGTTTTAAGAGGGAGGTTGAGAGGTTTATGAATGGGATGATATGACCTGCAATGGCAGGGACTGGACTCAGTGATCCAGGAGGTCCCTTCCAGTCCTACGTTCTTTCGGAGTCCGTATTCAACCAGTGCCCCTGTGTAGTGCTGTGCCATTGGAGGGGCGGTCTTGCGATTTCTGCTGAAATGTAAACCCAGGCCCTAGTGCTTATGGTCACGTCAAGATCTGGCCAAGCTCCAGTGTCAGGAGGACACTCAGGAGAAATACCCTATTCCCTAACTCGCCTTCCCCCATGGTTTAGAGTGGATCTGGCACATCTTGCCTCCTGTCCTACAATTGCCTAACACTGGCCTGCACGGTTGTAAAACCTGCCGGGTTCTACCCCAGAGGTGGCTATATTCCAGTGGGAGGTGCAGAGATTCCTGCCTGCGTCTCTATAAAATACTCCGAAGCCCCTTTTCGGGGGAGAAGGTGTGTGAGACTCGACAGGGCTCCTGGGCTGTTGTACTCACATCCAGCTCGAAGGTCTGCAGCACCGTCCTGTACCCGCCGGAGATGGGGGTGAAGAGACGTAGCACCTCCTTGATCACGCAGTCCAAGTAGTGGAGACTGCTGATGGTGTCCAGCTGGAGGGAGCCCTCGCAGATGCACCCGTTGTGCAGGATGCCCTTGCTGCGGAGCTCTTCGCGAAGCTTCTCCAGGACCCCGGGGTGCTTCAGGAGCTGCATGATGAGAGAGGTGCTGGCGCTGGCCGTGGTAGCGTAGGCAGCGAAGATCAGCTCCAAGGTGCCATCCTGAAGGCCAAAAGGAACCCTGGGTTATACACGGGGAGGGTCACAGCCTCAGGCAGCCGGCCCCACGCAGCACGCTGCTGCACTACATGCTTCACATGGGGCACAGGCTAAAATGGGTTCATGCCCCAGCCGTCCACTAGCAGAAGCTAGACCCTAGCACTAGGCCACAGCTGGAAGGAGCTCGGTTTAGCCTCAGCCTGGTACCCAAAGAGATTTTATTTGCAACATACAATTTGGCACAACAGGAAAGCTTTCCTCAGGGCTGCAGCACGTCAACCCCTGGGAGGTGCCGCAGAGCAGAACCACAGCGTGTTGGCAGCACCATCAGGAGAACCGGTTGGAGGAAGCTCCTGCAGTACTTAGCTTGTACGCCCTTTAGGGCAGGGATCTTCTCTCCAGGGCGCGTGTACAGAGCCTAGCACAGCAGGGCCCACATCCCTGACGGGGATCTCTAGGTGCTACAGGGGTACCAATAAGCTGCAACAAAACCAGCTCTCGCTGTGCCTGGCTCAGTCTCCCGCTTCCATGAACGTTACAATTCATCCTCCCCAGAGGAAGGCCACAAAATGGAAAAAACAAACCACCATCATCGAGACGAGAGGTGTCTGAGGGCCACTGGGAGCTTGTACAGAGCCGCGAGCTAGGGTCACAGAGCCTGGATCCCCAGCCCAAGCCTTTAGCGTGGCAGCCAAGCTGAGAGGACGAGGCAGCCAGCAGCAGCCTGGGGCGGATCATTTCTTCCTTCCCCGTCACATGACGTAATGGGCTTGGCCGCGTTTCCAATCCCCCGGTCGAGCATAGTCCCCGCTCCTCCTGCAAGCTGCCACCCTGGCTCTCGAACGGGCCTTTCCCCCCGCCTGCCAAGACAGGACGACTCGGGAACAGCACGTTCACCAGTCGCTCGGTCCAAGGCTCCTGCTCAAGTCACTTAAGCTTTCAAGGATTCTTTCCCAGCCACTGACTAAGCTGGAGGGAGACATTCCCTCTCTGCTTTGGAAGGGGACTTGGGCCCAGCCCTGCCTTCTCCCCGATGGAACTTTGCAAAGTCCAGTTTGGAAAAGAAAAACAACAGCTCCTGTCGGGGCTGCCACTGGCTTCCTCATCCCGCAGCTGCGAGAAAACACAGGCAGCCCCTCCCCGCAGAGACAGCATTGCAGCTTCAGGGGGTTTCCCTTGTCCCTTGGCACCTACCAACATACGA
This sequence comes from Caretta caretta, assembly GCF_965140235.1. Lineage (NCBI taxonomy): Eukaryota > Metazoa > Chordata > Testudines > Cheloniidae > Caretta > Caretta caretta. Next base: position 149,999,692 of record NC_134209.1, on the reverse strand, counting down.
ACACCTCCTTATCTACCTGCCCCTGGGGAGAAAGGAACAAACATCCCCCAGGCATGTCTGTCACGCACACAGAGTGCCTAACGCTGATCTCCCCTATGCCACGGTCAACCCACTGACTTCACTGGAGAGATTCCTGATTTACACCCATCTACACCATGAATAAGCCCTTCACCCAGTGATGAGCTGCCAAAATCTTAACAACGGGTTCCCTCCTCACCCCACGAGGGGGTCGTTGCCCACCCCCGTCCCCCGGGACTCCTGCCCCATCCAACCCCCCTGTGTTCCTTGATGCCCCCCCCGGACCCCTGCCCCATCCACCCCCCTCCCCTGTCCCCTGACTGCCCCCAGAACCAGGTAGGAGGGTCTCGTGAGCCACCATAGTAGGTGTCCACCCCACCCCTAAGAGCCGGAGGGACCTGCCAGGGAGCAAGGTGGGGAGTCCCGGAGGTGCTTACCTGGGGCAGCTCCCAGGAAGCAGCCGGCAGGTCCCTCTGGCTCCTAGGGGCGGGGGAGTGTAGCTAGGCGGGGAGCAGGGGGAGCAGCCGCTCCCCCACTGATCACATCAAAAGTGGCGCCTTAGGCGCCGACTCCCTGGGTGCTCCGGGGCTGGAGCACCCACGGGGAAAACTGGTGGGTGCAGAGCCCCCACCGGCAGCTCCCCGCCCCAACCTGTGCCCGGCCCCAGCTCTCCTCCGCTCCGCCTCCTCCCCTGAACGTGCCGCCCCGCTCTGCTTCTCCGCGCCTGCCCCCCCTCCCAGCTTCCCGTGAATCAGCTGTTCGCGCGGGAAGCCGAGGAGGGCTGAGAAGCAGGTGGCGGCTTCACACTCAGGCCGAGGGTGGTGGAGGGGAGCTGGGGCAGGGAGCGGTTCCCCTGCGCAGCCCCCGCCCCCGGGTTACCTGCTGCGGCGCAGGTGGCCCTCCTCGTGCCCCCCCGCCCCAGCTCACCTCCGCCTCCCTGGGCCTGAGCAGGAAGCCACCGCCTGCTTCTCAGCCCTCCTCGGCTTCCCGCGCGAACAGCTGATTCATGGGAAGCCTTGGGGGGCGGAGAAGCAGAGCGGGGTGGCACGTTCAGGGGAGGAGGCGGAGGAGGAGCGGAGGAGAGCTGGGGCCAGGGTGGGGCGGGGAGCTGCCGGTGGGTGCTCTGCACCCACCAGATTTTCCCCTTGGGTGCTCCAGGGCAGGAGCACCCCTGGAGTCAGCGCCTAAGGCGCCACTTTGGGCCGGTTAAATTTAGAAGCCCTTTTAGAATCGGTTCTCCCTCGCGAACAACCAGTTCTAAAAGGGCTTCTAAATTTAACAACCGGTTCTAGCGAACCGGTGCGAACCAGCTCCAGCTCACCACTGGCTACACCACTTCTGACCTGTGCAGTGCCACCCCCTGGAAAGCAGCCTGGGTTTCCACAGGCTCAGTCAGTCCTAGGCCTGTCTCCTGAGACTGCTAACAAGGGCCTGGGATGGGTTTGCACTGGTGCCCACGGTATCAAAGCCTCTGCCCCCTGGCGAAGCATTCCAGTCTGTGCGCAGCCTTTCCGTGCCAGCCACAGCCAGACGGTGGGCTGATGGCTCTGGAAGTTTTCAAACAATAGCCACCCCTAAAACACTCCTATTCAGCATTGTCTTACTTAGGGTTCTTCGTTCTCGTGTGGTCTTTGCCCCCCACCTCCCACAGGTTTAGCATGCACTCAGGGAAAAGGACAAACTTCATTCCAAAGGGAGCAGGCAGCACCCCGCATGATGAGCTGCATGGCCAGAAATATCCCCGTTCCGTTCGTCTACATGACACGGGAGGCAGGAAGGACCCCCCAAGATTCCTCAGTGGCCTTTCTTTCCTCTCCCTCTCAGCATGGCCCGCCCTGCAATTTATAGCTGCTTACTGGTTTTGAGCCAATGTTCAGTCCAACAGAAATAAATAGCCATGCTGCAGGGCATTCCTGCAGGTTAACAATGGGCTAGAAGGAGCTGATGGCCTATGATGTAGCTTATGGACCCTGGGCAGTCATTAACTGAGTGTAGGGTGAGGCTAGTGGTCCAAGCACAGCTCTAGGCACCAAGAATGCCCAAGTTCTAATCTTGGGCCAGACAGACTCTCTGACAGACGCTCGGTGCCTCAGTTTCCACACCTGTACAACTGAGGATAATACTCCTGACCAGCCTCACAGTGGCAGCATGAGGCTTAGTTAATGTTCACTAAATGCTTGAAAAGAGTGCCGCTCTGTAATAATAATAATCCCCAGAAATGCTCTTCTCCAAAGCCTGGACAGGATCTGCACACCAATGTGGCTCTTAGGGCAAAGAGTGGTCTGCTGGCACTGGGTTTGAGCCACACAGAGCCCAGGCGGGTGCTATGCCAATGCTTGCACATGGCTTTGCTAATACACCCCTGCTATTCCAGTCCTGGAGTCTCCCCCCGCCAGCTCTGCCAAGGCCCCTCAATCCGGCCCTTCATCGCCCTTCATTAGTCCAGCCCTGAGCCTCCACCCAGCTCTGCTGCTGCCTTTCCTTCCATAACAGTCTGCCCCTCGGTGATCCCAGCTGGTGCTGTTCTTGAGCAGAAGCTACCCGCCAATCACATGGAGAGGGTGGGATGGACACAGCTATGGGGGATTGGGGAGAGTGAAGGAGGAAACCGACCCTAACCAATGGTGACTTAAGGGAGGAATTGACCCAAGGCTGACCTTCCCCAGGGGATGCACAAGACCCTGCTCTTACCTTCAGCTCCTGCATGGTCAGCTCTTTGCCATGCTCCTTGCCACTTTCTATCAGGATGTCCAGGGCATCGGAATAGTCCTTGCCCTGCGTGTTCTGCAGCTTCTCCCTAATGGCTTTCTCTAGCCCCTTCTGCAAAGTCTCCCGAGCTCGGATCCCCTGCAAAACAGCAAGCCATCAGTCCATGAAATAGCCACTCAGCAGGGGTTGAAATCCTTGAAAAATCAGTCCTGGGCAAAAGTCCTTTTGACATGAGTGGAATAACTCCAGATTTACCCCAGTGCAGACGAAGGCCCCAAATATGCAAGATTCCACAAAAGTCTATTGGCACCACCGTATGAACGTCGTGAGAGCCACAACAATTATCTGCAATTTATGCCCCCTCCCTCCCCCACTCCAGTCCATGTCCCACAAATCTTTAGAAAACTTTACCTCCAAGGAATTTATCCAATTCCTCTGAAGGAGTTCTCTTCCCAAGAACACAATCGAATTCCCAAACTAGCTCTCTCACTAAAAGAGTCTCAGCTTCGCAATGCCACTGTGCTCTTATCTAGTGTTTTTCTGCAGAGAATCTGAAAAATGCTTTAAAAGGCAGGTTGACGTCTATATCCCCAACTTTAGGGAAGGTCGGAAAATGATAAATATTGCAACGAATTTCAAGAGAAATGAAGAATTTTCATTTCTTTCTAAATTTTCTGGGCTTTCGTTTTTGAAAACCTATTTTTCCCCCCTCAATATTTCATTCAAAGACTGGAAAGAAGCTAGAAATTAGGAAAAGGCCATTTTTCAGTTGCTGGATCCATTCTATCTCTTTTCCACAGGAGAAAAAGCGGGGCAGAGAGAGGTCAAAGGACATGCACTCGGACAATAATGGCAAAGTCACACATCAAAATAATCAGAAAAGCCAACATCTTATCCTCCTTTATATTGAGCTGTACAGCACCTAGCGCAATGGAACCTTGATTGGCAGTCCTAGGCGCTAGCGTAATATAGAGACTAACAAGAAAAGCCAAGCACAGGAGCTCAGGCCCCTGTCCACTGGACCTCACTGCCTTCTCCTTCAAGGCCAGAAATTTCTGATTCCTTGCCACCTCCATCATCTAAGTGTGGCCCTCATCACTGCAGTATTTGAGCACCTCCCAATCATTAATAAGTGTTATTCTTGACACCCCTGTCTGACAGGGGACTATTATGCTCCATTTACAGGCGGGGAACTGAGGCAGAGTGACTTGCCCAAGGTCACATAGGAAGCCTGTGGCAGAGACAGGAGTTCAGCCCAGGTCTCCTGAATACCAGTTCAGTGCCAGATCCACTAGACCATCCTTCCAAGCTACACTCAGTGTCACTAGCTCAAAATCATGGCCACACGCGGTGCTAGAGGAGCCTCTTACCCGCCTGTAGCCACTGAAGGGCAGATCCACGGGCAGCGAGAAGACATTCTCCACAAACTGCTGGTAGACCTCAAAGAGTCGGGTGAGCTCCTCATCAGAGATGCAGAAGCCCAGCAGGACACGGATGGCCATGCGGAAGGTGAGCTTCTGCGCCTCGTAATAGACATTGATGGACTCCGGGTTGCTGCTCCACATCCGGAGCGTATCCTGGATCACCAACTGGATCTTCGGGAGGTAACTCTCCAGGGCTTCATGGCTGAAGATTTTGGAGAATACCTGCAATACAAACCATACATAGATAGAGATGAACCCAAGGTCTTCCAGCCTTCCCTAATAGCCAAGTATTGCTTCTGTTAAATGGTGTCTAAGGACACCAGTGGACAGCAAGGATCCCATTGTGCCAGGTGCTGTGCAGACAAGCAGTAATACAAGATCCCTGCCCGAGAATGCTCACAATCTAAATAAGCAAGATGGCAACGGGTGGGAAGGAAAATGACTTCCCCAAAGTCACTGAGTAGGTCTGTGGCAGAGCCAGGAAGACAACCCAGTCCAGTGTCCAATTCCAGAGCTCGTGAAAGACCCTCCAACAATAACCCAGTGCATGGGCAACCCTACAACCACCAACTAGTATGCCGAGCCCCAACGCTCACGAGTGACCCTACAATAACAAACCAGTGAGAGAGAGAGGAAAGTCTATGTCAACAGACAGTATTCTTCTAAACGCTGCGATTGAGTCAGCTCTGGAGTGGACGGACCCAGCCCCCGCTTCTGATACAGGGCCTGTATGTTATGCGAGGACCCCAGCAATGCAAGGAATGTTCTCTGCTCTCTCCCCGCATCCCTTCCCCTCTGCTCTAATCCCAGTTGGCTAACTCTACAGCACACGCTTTCATTCTGACCCCCCCGCGCCATATCCCAGAGAGCATGGGTGGAAAAGCGCTGTTTGTTTACTTTTATTAACTCTCACCCACGCTGCCACGCTCCGGGCCTCCAGGAACCGAGAAAACAAAATCAAATCAAGCCCCCGTAGAGGGAAGCGCACGCCAAGGTAAAGGTCAGACGAGACGGCGCAACCTCCTCCAGCTCATGCCGAGGAGATGAGAGGGCTTGCCGGGAGGGAGGGGCGGTTCCCCATTTTATCAAATTAAAAAAAGAAAAACCCCAGCCGAAGCCCCTCCAAGAACGTAACCTTTAAAGCTGTAAATGTGAGAATTTCCCCCGCAGTCAGCACTGGAAGGGAAAGGTAACATTTTCCTGGCCGTGACCCTGCATTGCTAATGCTCGGCGTCGCTTGCTGAAGTTTGTTTGGTGAAATAACACCCCTGGCCCTTTAAAGCCCGGCCCTGGAGACTCAACAATCGCTGGTTCATAAAGTGCTCCAGTCCCTACACGTACTGACCTTCACGCAGCGCACTGGGCGACAGGAGGGGCTTTTCCCTAGCTCGGGGCGGGAGGAGCAAAGAAAGACATGAAAGAAGGGAAAGCAGGCTTTGTGGCTGTTAATAAAAAATATTATCCAGCCAAGAGTCGGGGGGAGAGGAGGAAAAGAAGAAGGGGGAGTGGGAGAAAGAGAGATGGGGGATGAGAAAGAGCCAAAAAGGGCAAGAGAAATGGACTGATCTTGTCCTGCTTTCTGGAGCACGGAGCCTGCCTGGCCCATGGCGCTTTGGCTTAGTCTATTTTTAAGCCCTGGAAAGAGACATGTGTGGGTGGGTAAGACACATTTCTAAAAACCATAGCTAGTAAACCTGACAACACGGCAGCACTGCCAAGCCCAGCCGCCGAGCCCCCCCACGCCGAGATCCCCAAATGCCCAGGCTGCACCAAACAAAGACGAGGCCTCCCCCTGTTCATGCTCCAAGAGCCACCTGGGCCAGGGCAAGCAGGGAGGGGAAAGAAATAAACAAGCGTAGGCCGGTTCCAGTAGCTGGGAAAGAGACATTTCCCTGGTGGTCGTGACCGGGACATCGGGCTTTGATACGGCGCCAGGTGCAGAAATGTTGGCGGCGCTTAGTGATTGTTGGCACCCAGAGCCCAGGCACTACTGCGCGGTGGAAGCCTCTGCCACCATCACACAGCAGGGGAAAGAGGGGTGTATTTCTCCCTGCCCTGCCTGGCAGCGCAGGCAAATTGCTAGAGCGGCCTCAGGAACCCCCAGACAGAAGAACCAGTGACGGGGCAGCCTGGCAGATACCAAAGGCTCAACCCCCCGTCTCCTTCTCTTGAAAGAAGCTCAAGTGATCTTGGCTCTTCATGATGTTGTGTTGAAGGAGAGTAGATTTGGTAAAGCAAGATATGGCCCAGCAGCATGGGCCTGGGCATCAGGAACTCCTGAACCCAAATCTCCAGCTATTGCATACAAGCAACTCCCCTAGAATCAGCCCCTGGGAGTTCTGATTCTGACACTGATGCTTTACGAGAGCTTGGACAAAACATTTAACCTTCCCCATGCCTCAGTTTCCCCCATCTGAAACACGGGACTGATACGGCATTGAATGAGCTGGGGTTCAGGCTCCAGACTGGGACTCCGGAGACCTGGGTTCAAGTCCCTGCTCCACCACAGACTACTTGTGTGACCTTGGGCAAGTCACGTAAACTCTCTGTGCCTCAGTTCCCCATCTGTAAAACTGAGATAATGACACTTCCTTCCTTCCACCTTTTTCTCCTGTTCTGCCTGTTTAGATTTTAACCTCTTCAAAGCCGGGACTGTCTCTTACCCTGTCTCTGTGCAGCACCAATGGAACCCTGATCTCAGCTGGGGCCTCTAGTTGCTACTGGTGTGCAAGCAATAAAAAGCAACTGTGTGTGTGTGTTACTGCACACCACTGCCCTTTCCTGGGTGAAATCAGGGCTGTTGAGCTGTGTGCCACAGTCCCCTAACTGTGCCTGTGGATGCACGATTCTCCTGCAGGGAGCATGTGCTTTGGAGCAGGAGCGGCCAGTTCTACCCCTGGAGCCATCGTGAAGTAGCAAGTGATGGGGGTTGTGCAGCACGGTGGGAGGGTTAATGTCTCTTTGAAGGCGAAGAGTGCCATACAGAGTCCTCAGCACTGTTGCGGAAGACGTCTGTTTGTATAGCTTCCTCCATCCTACAGCAGCCAAAAGTACTTTTCAAATCCTAGCCCCTCCAGGGATCCCTTCTATTTTACCGCCATCGGCAGGCTGGCTACCAACCCGGAGCGACACGGCTGGGAGTCCTTCCCATGTTCCCTTGGTCCACGGCCTGTGTAACATAAGAGAGGGCGCAGCACAAAAACAAACTGCCTCCCCGCCCAGACTCACTGGTAGCTTCGTTAGCCACCCTGGCAACCAGACCAACGGATTATAGAGGCAACTCTCTGCACACCTACAGGGCAGGTTCGAGGCACATTGGTAGGGTGGTGGATGAGGGAAGCTACCCCGACCACTGTCCAGGCCATATCTATTCTCTTGCACACCCAGACGCTCCCATCAGCTCGCTAAGCAACCAATTTGCTAGGTGATCTCTCCAGTGCCCCAGTGATGGATGTCTGTATAAGAAGCAAGCTAGGTAGGTATAAAAAGCAAGCAAGCCTGGTGCAGGGGAGGGCACCCCCAGACCCGAAAGCACACTGGGCAATAGGGGAGGTGTGTATGCAGGAACATAGGAACAGCCAGACTGGCTCAGCCCTGAGGTCCATCTAGCCCAGTATCCCATCTCCGACAGTGGCCAGCGCCAGCTGCTTCAGAGGAAGGTAACCAGGCAAGAGGCAGCTGTGGGATCCTCTGCCCCCAGAGCACAGCCCCAGGCGCCTGGAGAAGGGGGACGGGTGTTGTCATTGAGCCCCAAGAGCTGCACAAATTCCTGGGGCTCTAAAAGCAATTTGTGCCAGGAAATGCAAAAAAATAAATAAAATAAAATACACCCCGCCCTCAAGCAAACACACTGCCTCCCATCACCTGCCAAAGAGCTAGGGAGAGTTAATCTAGGGATCCCTTCCCAACTCCGAGGAGAGGGTAGCTGGCTACTCTGACACTCAGAGAGTTGCTCCATTGTCAGAACTGGAAGCCCACCTCCGCTGCCTACCGCTCTCTTCTTACCTATGTCGCCTCTGTGTCCCAGCAGCTAGAGCCAGGCTAGACCCACTGAGTCTTGTCTAGCCCATCCTGCTGCCTGCCAGGGTTTGTTCCCTGTTACACAAGATGGCCCCTACCCAGCGCCTCCTAGCTCCCAGGAAATTTGGCTGGCTGGCCCAGCCGCTCCCTAACTCAGGGTTTATCAGCATTCACTGGCACTGGGATTTGTCGTGGGCTCACCTCCAATGTGTTTAGACTCCGTATTTACACTTACGCCTCAAACAGCTCCTGCTTAGACCTCTGTAACCACCCTGGCTCCTTAAAATACTTCATCCTCGTCCCCACTCAAGCCTCTTCTCTCACAACTAAATAATCCCACTGGCCAGTGTGTTCTTCTGTACATTCCCCTCCCTGGCCTGGCCCTCCTTCCCGCTCACCCAGAATGCTCCAATGCAATGGAGCAGCTTCCCAGTTGCAAGGGGGATTCAGTCCCAACAGGTCTCTCCTTCACAAACGCATTCCTGCTTCTAGGCTAAAATCCCTGCGCCCTCTAGTGAACATTTGCCGAATAGCTCGGATCTTCTAGTCTAGGGAGTCAGGAGGGAAGGAAGGGAGGGAAGGTTAAAGCACAGAAGGGAAGAGGAAGCAAAGGAACCTCAATGTTCACTTTTCTCAGATGAATTAACAGCAAAAGCTTCCTGCCAGAAAGAGCTTATTAAGGTGCAGAATGGTCTCCCAAGGAAAGGGGAGAAACTCCCTTTGCAGAGTCATTTAAAGCTAGACTAGACAGGCCCCCAAGGCATGCTCTGTAGGGAACAGTCCTACACTGCCAGGGGAAACCGGACTGGCTGACCTGATCTATAACATGCTATGGCTGATATGAGAGGCAGCTAATTCCAAATTCACCCAGGCCCTGCCCCATTCCACACCTAGGGTGACCAGATAGCAAGTGTGAAATATCAGGACAGGGGGTGGGGGGGTAAGAGGCTCCTATATAAGACAAAGTCCTGAATATCAGGACTGTCCCTATAAAATCAGGACCTCTGGTCACACTATCCCCACCTGGAATCCACACCTTAGTCAGGAAGTATGTATTTCACTGGGTTTTAGACCCAGATTTATTCCCCTTCCTTGTGCTACACAGGCCTGCTGTGATCCTTGTGGCTTGTTAGTCAATATAGCTGACAGCCAAGGCTACCACTGACTCTGGAATCAGAGGGGATAGAAAAATGCATACTCCTCAAAGAAATTACTTAAGCCCCACACACGCATGCACCCTTTCGCCCACGGGTCAGAAAGAGAGGCCACCATCCAGAATGCGGATTAACCGACTCTGTCTGGAAACTTCCGAATACGCCTCTTCTTGCAACAAAGACAGGATATTTAAGGATTTACGGTTATCCTAAGGCAGAACATTCTTGCCCGGTGTCTCAGCTCCCTGGATCCACAGAGAGTTCCAGCTACGCGTGACAATGAGAGGTGCCTCTTCCCTGTCTGATGTGACCCCACCAGGCCTATTGCATTTCAGCTATTCCTTGAGGCACACCAGAGAGAAGCAGCAGCATCCCTTTATACGCCTTTGGCTCGTACCCACAGTGTTTTCATGGACAGTTACCTTGTTTGAAACAGGTTTGGTTTAAGGGGAGTTTAGTGCATGTACAGGTTCTTTTCAGGCCCTGAGAACGAAACCCTCCATTTATCCAGTGACAGTGCAGTTCTCACCACACTGCCCACTCCAATGTGCCTCAACCCTGGCCTCTCGGAACGGGTGAGGAGCTCAGTCTCCATGGCCCATTCAGTTCCTGACCTCGGCTATTGCTGACGCCGATGTCCAGCAGGAGCCAGATTGAGATCCGTTTCACGTCGGCCACTCAACAGTCATCTGGCAATCACAACAGACCTGTGTGGGACTCAAACCAGCAACGGAGTGGCAGTAGGCTTCCTGATTTCACAACCACTAGACCCAGAGTTGCTCTCCTCCTGCTCCTCAACCCGGAAGAGGAGGGAACAAAGACTGTTAATGAAAAGCCCCATAGGAAGAGGACTGGCCTCTTTGCACTTCAAGAACAGGCCTCTGGAACATGGCTCTCCCAGGAGTGGTGACTCAGTGCTCCCTAGGCATGACCTGCGTCCATCAGACTCGCCCCTGCAATGTTTGGAGCCGGTGCCAGCTAGGACAGGTTCGTATTCCCTGCCTCCCCTGAGTTGTTGGTCCAGTCCTAGAAAATGAATAAGCTGATGGCATGTTAACACAACACTCTCTGTTGAGCTCCAAAGGCTACTTTGGCTACAGTGGTTGTGTCTCAGCTACCCGCTGCTCTCAGCATGAGCCCAGGAAACACCAAACAGTTTCTAAACCTTGACACAAGAGGTTTATTCACCTCAGTCAAGGGCCAGACAAGTATTTGCTCCAACCCTGCCTTCCCAATTGTAGCCACATTATAGCAGATGTCCTCCTTCCTCCAAAGCATCAGTTCTTGGCCACGGCTAGAGGCAGGATACCCGACTTGATGGCTCAATGACCTTGCAAATCTTACATACCAATATTTTCAGATCTGGCTGCCAGGCTCACGAGCAGGAGTGGTTATGGAACCGCAAGCTCAAATGGAAGGGAAAACAAAGTAAGATGCTGCCGGGCACTGAGCAGTCACAGGCAAGGCCGCCAAGCCAAAGGTGTTCAGAAGAAAAATACTTGAAAAATACTTTTTCAGCTGCTATTTTTACCCCTGGAAATGTACATAAATGGGCTTCTTCATTTCACACACACACACACACACACAGAGCAAAGATAGGAGGCTGATCACTGCCTTTCCAAAAAGAAAAGGAGGACTTGTGCCACCTTAGAGACTAACACATTTATTTGAGCATAAGCTTTCGTGAGCTACAGCTCACTTGTGCTGTGCAAGAGATCATCATAAAGAGCCGCTGGTTGGAATATCATTGAACAAGACTGATGCCATGTGCCACATGCCGGAATTGATGAGTAGCCTTTTAGGGCAGCCCTTCCCATCCCCCATTCCCATCTTCCTCAGTGGCATATTGTCATCAATTGGCAAATACATTATTGGAGGGATTTACAGCCTCTTGAGAGATCATTGGTAAGGTGGAAGCTAAGAATCTGAACTACATGGAGTTTGCTCATCAAAGCCCAGCATTCCCTGAGCCTGCCAGTGGGGTGTGTGATGCAGAAATTTCTCCCAGTGGAGGATGAGAGAGCAGTGAATCCGGTTGCAGTAGGGACCCCAAGTGACAAGGGTCAAAGCCAAAGAGGTTGCTGTCGGCCTCAAGGGACCATTACTGGAAGCTAGAGTTGGTTTGAAAATTTTTGAGAGAACAGTTTTCCATCGGAAAGTGCAGCGTCATCGGCATGGAAATGTTTTGCAGGAATGTGTAGGTTGTAATTAAATTTTTGGCTGGAAAAATTTTAAATGCACCATTCCAACTTTTCCTTGTTTCAATTCGTCTCCATTTATTTTGTTTCCGCTTTGATATCCTATTAAAATTAAAATTGTAATACTATACTAGAGCTATAAATTACAAATATATATAAATATTTTATATTGTAATATAACGTTTCAACACAACTGCCACAAAACAGTTCAGCGTTAGTGGAACAAAATGTTTCGATAGTTTCAAGCTGAAAATTTTTCAGCATTTTCATTTCGTGGGAAATTTCGGGGGGAGGGTTGTTCCACTTTGGAAGGAAAACAAATTAATGGATATTTCCAATTTCCGATCAGCTGTCCTGAAAACCCACTGCTTCCTTGGTTCTGAAGGCTAAGGACTTGCTCCAAAGCCCATCCAAACCAATGGGGGTCTTTCCACTATTTCAGTGAACTGTCGATCAGGCCCTAACAACATAGGTCATTTTTTTCCAAGCGTCCATCAGAAATGGGGACTGGCTGCCTTATGGGGATCAGGATACAAAGCCTGAAACCTACATGTCAGCAGCGACCCAATGCTATTACCCATCCAAAGGGTTTTCATTCGCCTAGATGAGGGGAGCTCTCTCATCTCTGTCCAGTCCCGGTTTGTCATGCTTTACATCTCAACCTCCCCCGCAATCCTCCCACCTGGCTCAGTGACCATGGGAGACTGAAGTCTCCGGTGAAGCACATTACTAAGCCAGCATGTGGGGAGAAGTGCCCCAACCCTGCCTGTGTTGTGCCTGCTCTGTGGATAGATACAGGCCCCCAGGGCTGTCAATCCAGCCCCTTTCCCCAGCAAGATGTACAAATGCAGCTAGAGCACCAAGAAATCAAAGCCTTTCCCTAAGTCTGATAAGTCACAATATTACCAGGGCCCTAACCTCACTCAGCAACATGGGTTCTATTTTTATCCCCTCTTGAACCTTCAACATATATCCTTGGTGAAGTCAGTGACCCACACTGGTATGGGCCACCGGGTGATACAGCTGCAGGGACACCTGTGGCCGGAAAAGCTAAATTAGCTCACACACCGATCCCCAGTCAAGAGCTGCTGCTCAGCTAACAAGGAGCCCAGGGGCCCCCAGCCCAGATGGATCGTTTGATTTTTTTTCCATGGTGAGTTTCCGAGACTCCAGGCTAGACTTGGAGTAGCAGAGAATCCCATTGAGTGTATTTGGGAAGGATAATAGCCAGCGTCTCTCTGTCCATTGCCCTTGTAGTAGGTTAGGAGACTCCAACCCTGAGAAAATATCTGTTGTGTAATGCAATCTGGCCCGTTCTAAAAGGCAGAATAAATGTGCTCTTATGAGCACCAGGCAGGGATGGATTAGCAGGATCCAAAGATGAGGGTGACTCCATCAGAGACGGGGACATCACCCCAGCCTGGACTTCAGCTTTGTTGTCTGAATCTTCAAGCAGGAGGGGAGAGTTCCCAAGAGCTACATCCAACACATCCCTGGCAATTATCATATTTATCCCGGTACACGGGTGCTAATGCTTAATCACGCTTCAATTTCCATCGATAATTAAGATTCCTTCATTCTTGGGAGTATTCCCTCGGCACTTTGCACAGGCGTAAAGAACAGTGCAAGGCAACGGAGAATAATGCAACTAGAAGTAACCGCACAAAATTAAGAGCAGGAAAATGGAAGCAGAATCACAAGAAAAACTTCCTGACAGCAAGATTCCTTAGACTGGAAGAGCACTCTTCCAGTCTAAGTGAGGAGTGGGATAACACAACCTAAATAGAGTCGGTAGTTGAGAAACTTAGAAGTGGAGGATGGATTAGATGACTTAAAGTTCCTACCCAATCTCTGTGATTTGTACATGGCATTCTATACTCCCTGTCCTGCTTTGTTGCTGTACACTGTTGAACCACTGCCATGTTGCACCCTAGAGACGGTTGTGTTTCCAGGATAGGCAAAGAGCATTTGGGGTAAAGCACTACCTTAAATTTCTAGATGTCTCAGAGGATTTCTAGCATCTTTGGATAATAGTAATAATAATACCCAGCTCTCGTATAGCGCTTTTCATAAGCAGATCTCAAAGCGCTTTACAAAGGAGATCAGAATCCTCATTCCCATTTTACAGATGGGGAAATGGAGGAACAGAGAAGGGAAGTCAACTGCCCAAGCTGGTTAAACAGGGCTCTAGTGGAAGGTGGAGGAACGCAAGGTGGCCTGCTTAAAGAGGCCTGTGCTCCCAGGATATCTGTACGATTGCTGCCGTATGACCAAAGGGATTGCACTCGAAAGCATCCTTAAAGCTTGCAAGACATATGAAAATGCAAAAAAGGCAGCATCCACACTGGTGTTTTTGTGAAAGCCACTGGAGTTACCCTGGATTTTCTCTGAGAGTCAGATCCGGTCTAAACTCAGAGAGCCAGCCTCAGTGACAATCTCTCAGTCGGGACATGATCCTGCACCCTCTGAAGTCAATGGGAGCCTTTCCACTGCCTCCAACGGGCTTTGCATCAGGCCCTTTGCATGTGAACTAAAACTCATTGGGCCAGATCCCCTAATGGTGCAAAGTGGCATGGCTCCATGGATGTACCAGCTGAAAAGTCAATGGAGCCAGGCTGATTCACGCCAGCTGAGGATCTGGCCCCATTGGCTCAGGACGGAGGGGATGGTTTCCTTTCCGCCGTATGATTTATACTCCACGGCAACAAGGACGAAAGGGTTCAATGGAAACGTAAAATATTTTAAGAACTTGGATCAGGGCTTTCACGATGGGAAAAGGTACCTTCCCACCCCCCTCCCTTTGCCCCTTCCCACAGCAGCTGGTTTGTATTTGGTTGTAAATTTATGGCCCCTTTTGTGTTCTTAATCCTCTCGCAAACTATATTAAAGCCTCAGACCTTTCTGCTTGGTGCTAATAAGCTCAACACTTGTATGCCTTCGAGGCAGAACATTAACTATGGTGTGTTAACGAATGCTGTAGTTTTGGACACCGGAGCAGTGAGACAAAGCAGGCCACTTGTTATGCCACAGTTTGCTTCCTCCAGAACTCCCAGGGTCCAGGACTTCTACCCATCTTGGGGTGAGGGGGTGGGGTTTGAGCCAGCTCTGTCTGTTTTTAGGACTGCCATGCTGGAACAGACCAAGAGTCTGTCTAAACTAGGATCCTGTTATCAATACTGAATGTTTCAGAAGAAGGTGTTACCCTTCACCCCATAATGCACCTACTTATACAATACTACCCCATGCAAGAGAAAATTCCTCCTGACCCCAATTGGATGACCTCTCTATGCCCTGAAGCATAAGAGCTGAGAGCCTTTGCAATTTCATTTTTTTTTTTTTGCGAGCTAAGTTTGGCTGCAGAGACTATTATTATTCATAGAAGCATGTGATTCATGTTACTTAAATTTCCTTATTGGTCATTCACATTTTAGAAAACACAAACCCATTTCCTCTAAACCCCACCACAGAGCAGATTTTTCTACTCATCTCTTACAGGTAAATATGGATTTGAGGTCATGTCCTCCCAGGACCCAAATCCTTTGCCAACCCTAAAATGCATAGGGCCCAATTCTGCTTTAGCATACGCTGGTATAAAACCAGAGCAACTGCATTCACTTCAGTGGAGTTGTCCGAGTGTAAATGAGAATAGAATTCAGTCTATAATATTTAAATATATAAACAGTGCCCTCTCTCTATGGCATGTAGGACACAGTATTCAGTTCTGAGTGGTTAGGAACCAGAGAGGTGCCAATACATTAAGGGGAACTGAGTGAAGTGTAACAAAAATGAGCAAGGGGCTGAAAAGATTTATTAGAAGCCTCGAAATAGAGTGAATGTGAGCAGTGAGGATGACCAAGCCTGGGGTATGACATCAGTCTGACAAGCACTTCAGAGACTGAATTGGGGTAACACCAAAGAGAGAGAAGAATTGTTTAGGGTGATCTAAGAAGGGATAGCCCCGGGGGTAAGACTGAGCAAAGGAAAAATAATAAATTAAATATCCGGCAGACGTGTGGAACTGTTCAGTGGCAAGAACTCCTATCAACCGAGGCACTGAGAAGCTGATTTTAAAAAGTGATGAGCATCCGGGATTTCGGTGGGAGAGACAGATGCTCAGCCACTATGAAAAATCCAGTCCTTAAACAAATGTGCTGTGGTGCAGGGCACAATCCTGTACTGGCAAAGGGATGGAAGAACGGAACCCAGAGCAGCGTGTCTTTGCCTACTATGGAGACAGCATATGATTTCGGGAAAGGGGTGTCTCATGCTTAGACAGACAGCAATTTAGAGCAGGGGCTGTTCTTTTGTTCTGGGTTTGTCCAATGCCTAGCACAATGGGGCCCTGGTCCATGACGGGCTCTGAGAAGCTATGATAAAAAAACAACAACAACATTACAACAGCATCCCCCAGCCGGGAAAACTAGCTCCTGTATTTGTGACAGCTGCCCCACTGAAGTGTTTTCTGTGCCTGATCACACACCCTAGCAGGTGTGAGCCTCGGCTACAGTAGCTATTTTCATTCTCATGTGCTCGGTTTGAAGTGGCATACTGTATATTTACAAGCTCCCTCCACGTGGGTGCCTGGGGTTGGTGCTAGTTTGCTGCATAAGCCCAAAGCTGGAAATGATTTTAGTTGGGGATTAGTCCTGCTTTGAGCAGGGGCTTGGACTAGACGACCTCCTGAGGTCCCTTCCAACCCTGATATTCTACGATTCTATGAAAGCCAGCTAGCGTTCTTCTCTGACTTCAGTGCAAACCCTGTGATCCAACAGCAGTAACAACTGCTAGGTACATATTGATCTGGGGCCCCCAGGGCTTGCAAATGTTCTTATCCCTCGGTTTCATCTTGGGCCAAGGGTGAAGCCACCTTTGCTGATATCAGCCATAAACAGATGTGACTGCTGAAGTGTGCGGTCCCACCAAGGACACTGCACACAGCTCCTTTCTCACCTTTCCACCCTAGCCCCTGAGCTGCTTGGTTCTGCTTCTTTAGCCACAGATGCACACTCCAATAAAGACTGATAAGTGAATTTCCCAAAGGCGAGCTTTCTCCAGTTTATATTCACTTGGACAACCTCATGCGGAGGAGTCTTAATAAATGGGGGAGGGGAAGGCCGTGAGCTGCCATAGCTACAGACTTTTTAATATGGCGTAATAAGAATACTTTATTCTTCTCTAGCACCTTTCATCCCAGGATCTCAAAGCCCTCTACAAATGTTAAGAGATTAAAGCCTCAAGCACAGAGAAGTCAAGTGATTTGTCCAAGATCATAGGCTGTGGCAGGGCTGGGAAGAGAACCTGATCCAAGAGTCCACGGCAAAGCTCAGAACAGAAGTACCTAATCGACCTAGCTCCCAGATCCTGTTTCTAACCCCTACTTCCCAGTAGCTCTGCTTCACCTAAAACGTTCTCATTGCTTGAGACATTATGACCTGGAATGGACAAAGCACAGGAGAGGAATACTGCAGAGAACAATCATCCTTCATTTGGCACTCCACTGGGGATAGACTAGATGATGTAACACATCATCTTCTGTCGATAAGGCACCGGAGAAACCCTGCCACATGGCCTAGATTGTTAAAGTTGTCCTAAGTGTATGGCTTCCACTTCCTCATAAGCCCTGAAGCACATTCTTGCTAACATTCCCTTCAACCCCAATAGCAGGATGAGAAGAGTTAAAAAATAATAATAATAATTGCAAAACAAATAGCAGCTTCGGAGCGAGACTGCTTTATCCAAAAGAAACCTGAGACTACCGTCTCTGGCAGGGCACCTGGCCTGATAGGACCTTGGGCTGGTCATCATCTTGTCTTCTCCAGCCAGAGTACAGAGATACAACCAAGAACAAAGTGATCTTTGTTTTCTTCTTATTTGAAACATGTTTGTCTGATCTCCAAGGGAGTAACTTACTTGGAACTGCCTCCCATCCAGGGCAAGGACATCCTTGTGTGCATGGAAAAGTATTATTCAAGTGACTGCCAGGTAAATAGTTACACTGATGCAGGGAAATCACTTGGGCACACACCTAAGGTCGTGAAACACACCAGATGCTGACAATCAAGAAAACAATAATTAAGAGGAAAGCAGACTAGGGAAGGCAAGGGAACCCTACTAAACTTTTTCAAAGGAAACTCATCCAGCAAGCTTAATCTATTGGTACAATAGTGGATGTTGCTGAAAGAGAAAGCTTAACAGTCACCACAAGAAAATACCTCATTAAAAAATGGTTAGCATTTAAAAATGTCTCTCATTCTCCCTTCTCCCTCGCCCCCATTCCCCAGGCCCCTAATCCTTGAAGGTAGCTTGTTTTTATTTATGATGTCAGCCAGAATTCAAATGGAAAGTAGGCGTAGACTAGCTCAGGAAACAGTGTATAGGGTTCGGATGACACCAAAATCTTATTTGATTTCAGCTCTGCTCAAGTCAAAATCTTGTGAGAATATTTGGTGTCATGAGATTCTGGCCACATCCTAATTGGAAAATAGGCCCCCAAGTTTTGGATCAGATGTGGAACCAAACCATGGGGGCTGGGGAATTTGGATCTTAACATGCTGTCCCTTCCCACACTCACAAAACTTGGCCTGCATCTAGGGGATGTTGTTCCCCCTCGGTAAAAATAAAGTAACTGGTTTAAATGTGTCGAGAGAGAGAGAAAAAAGGCATAGGATGGAAAACTCCCCTTGTGAAATGCTTATCATTCAACTTCTGATGTCAGCGCCTCAGTGTTCAGTTGAGGTACAAATCATTAGTAAACCTGAAGGGCTCTATAGGCAGGTGCAAAGACCTTTTAAGTGTATTCCCTTTCCATTACCTCATTCCCATAACCTACTCTCTTCCCCGACCCCTCTATAATTTTTCCTGAGGTCTAAACTTCATGGTTTTATTAAAGCTTCCGCCTACTGAGATTTCAGCCAAAGGTCCTCACGCCCCCCCTTGTTTGCAATAAAGAAGAAACATCTTTCCTTCCCGAAGGGAAACAAAAAAATATTTAGACAGACCTTCACGTAATTGTTTGACTCTGCCCCCTTCCTCAATAGGAAACTTGAGAGAGCTGAAATTGCAGGCTTCAGCACAGCTCGGTTTCCTTCCTGCAGCCGTCCCAAAGTTAGCTTCGCTTTTTTCAGCATTGTATAACCAGGCCTCCTCTCCTCTCCCTCAAACATCCCAAGCGACTCCCCCATCCTAGAGGGAGCAGGGTCATCTCTTTTTGTGTGCAGTATCACACCCACATCCTGATACTACAATGGGGCGCATTGCTATGTACAAAAAAAAAAAAATAACCCACAACAAATCAAATTTGCAAACTGGAATCAGATATAATGAATTCTACTCAACTCTGTGTAGGTTCTTATACTGTGCTCATCACCGGAGTGTCCAAGCATCTTCCAGTAGTGCATTAAGAGATGGGACTAACATCTCTCATCTTCTCCCCAGTGGGGAAAGCATGCAGAGAAGAGTATTTTGTTTTGGTAGGGTTCCCCCCCACACACACCTTTGTGTTTATGTTAGAGAAGGCAAGGTCAATAAACCATTATGGGTCTTCAGTATGCAACAGTATCCAATACCTGGGTCCATTCAGCATGCAGCGCTATTGTGAGATAACGGTTATAGTCTTATATATTTTGTCTCTCATTCTACTGTCCAAATGAAAGAAAGGTCAGAAAAAGCCTATTTTGCGGTGAGAATCAAAGGATACGAGGGGGATCCAATTGCCCCTCTGTAATCTATGCAACCCACAGTACAAATCTGCACTACCTTGAGATCAGGCCACCATCTCCTGCTAATGCAGTGTCTTACGGGCCCGAATGCCAGTGTTTGTCTGCTAACGCCCAGATCTTGCCATGAGCTCTGTGTAGAATTTCCGCCTGGGAGCAGAAATTCTGCCTGCAAGGAATGCACCGCAGGATTGGTGCCTGGGATTGTAAACTCTAGGGTGGAGCAAATGCTGTGACCCTGATCTCGGTTATTCCAGGGTAATTCTCCTGAAGCCAATGGTTCCCTACAGTGTATACTCTAATAATTACCCTTTCCTCCGTGCTTAGATCAGGTGTATTATTATGAGAGAGCTGTTGGCATGCTGGGCTACACAGAGGTCGCAGAGGAAGACAGAGGGACAGGTTCTGCTCCCAGGTTACCCTGGTGGTCGGTCTGGGAATCAGAATCTGAAGTCAGTCCGACAGCATCTGATTTCAACCCTTCCTAACTGAGATCAGGACCTAGCCCTAGGAGGCCTCCTGCCTTCAGTGCAATGCCCGGCATGCTGATGAAGCTCTATAACAAAAGAGAGAGCTCAGCACAGGTGAAAGCCAGAGACTGCTGGAAACACCCTGTAAGGAACCAGTGGGTGCTGGCTGGAGACAGCTTCTCTGACTCCTGGCTTCGGGGCGGGGCAGCACCGTCCTGCGCCTTTGAAATAACAACGTCACTGATCACTAATGAGGCTGTTTCTCCCCTCTCATTCACAGGGACAGGGACAGCCTCCCCCGCCCACCTCTCTCCCCATGGCACAGCCCTGGCGTTGCCCTTTTAAGAGGGGAGCTGATGGACAGAAGTGGATCGGTTTTCAGGTTACAGCGGTTCACGTCACACGTGCCACCGGCTGCAATTGGGGAAGGGGAGCCCCAGGAAGGGGGGGGGATGTGCCGCTCTGTGTCCTCCCCAGTCTCTCTCTCCTCTCCTCCTTCCCCCCCCCCCCCCCCGCCCAACAGACCCATAGTAAGTCCACGAATAAATCCAGAAGCGCTGACGATCCCGAATCTCCTCCCCGCGCTCCCCAGCCCGCGCTCCGCCTCAGAAAGAAGCGGGGGCTGCAGGCGTCCCGCCCTGGGCTGAGCTCGACCAGCATCGCCCTCCTAGCAGTCGAGCTTGGAGCTCGGCCGGGCGGGCCCTGGTTTGCTGAGCCCCTCGGAGATCGCCCTTCTCCTGGCGGGGATGCAGAGCTGCGGGGAAGCCCGGGACCAGCCGCCTGCCAGCCCTGTCCTCCCACCACCACCTCCCCCCGGGCCCACTCCCATCTCTCCATCGCCCTTTTAAATTCCTCAAAGGACTCGCGGGCCAGCCGGCAGCGTTCGGAATTTCGAACGCTCACCCTGCCGCGTTCCATTATCCGAACGCTGCGACTCTGCTGGGGGCACCCACGTGCGGGGGGACGGGGACCCAGGGTCACAAGTTTGCTGCCCCACCCCACCCCACCCCGGAGCTGGGGGAGGGCAGTGCCCGTGCCCCCCTCTCCCCCTGCTGAGGCGGAGCAGGGACCCAGCTACCGGGGCAGCTCTGGGACAGGAGCCCACTCGCCTGGCTGGAGCACCCCGGGGTTTGAGGAGGCACTAAACTCGCTGCCCCCTTGCAGCCGGGAGTGGGGGGCAACCTAGTCTTTCCCCCCTCCTGCCCCCCGCTGCTCCCTGTGAGTGTGGGTTGAGGGCCTCTTACCTTTCTCTTGTGCCGGTGGATGTCCCCGATGGAGTTGGCCACCGTGTTGGGTCCTAGGAGCATCCTGGTGCTCCGGGGCCACTCCGTGCTCACCAGGTGGTGCTCTCCCATCAGGATCTTCCGCACGTTCTCGGCGCCGGTCACCCGGATTAAGGGGCGTCCCAGCAAGTGAGTCTTAAAGACATTGCCATATTTCTCCCTCCTGGACGACTGGAAGCAGGAACCCTAGGACAGACACACGGACACTGAGCCTGAGGACAGAGAATCCCTTATGGGCCCCGAACAGGCACCGACTTTGATCCCTAAAGACAGACACCTTTATTGAGATCTCTGCGACTTTTATTGTAAAGGGATGGGAGGGTCCTCTCTCTTCTCACCGCTTGTCCCCACTTCCCTCGGGCTAGCCCGGCTCCAGCTTGAGGTGGCCGACGGGGAATGCCCTACAAGGAGCAACTTGGGATTTCCCAGCGCTCGGATGCGGAGGGGCGGGGGGTCGTGCGATGTACTGGCTTTTCCAATGTTAGGGCCCAGCCAGGAAAATGTATCCCTGTCAAAAGCTCTCTCTCTCTGTTTAAAGATCCGGGAAAATATTGTGGGGGGGAAACAGATTATGGGCCTGCAGAGGCACACCCCCCCGTGACCTTTAATTCACCCCCAAGGGGAGGGGGAAGGCTCCTTTAACCCCAGTCAAAGGAACTTCTTCCAAGACCATCCATGTACTTTGCAGCCCCTCACGAACTGCCGGCTATTAAAACCAGAATGGCCACTAGCCAGTAGCTAACAACAGAAGGGATCCCACAAGCCCCCTCCCTTTGGATTTATGATGAACGCATTGAAAAGCAGTTTAAAAGAGAGAAGAAGAAACCTCCCGGAGTTGCACCGCCTAACAAGGAGGAATGCAAAGACAGGCACACACGGGCTGCTGCGCAGGGAGAGACAAATCACTGGACGGAGGCCAAGCAGGTCTTGGGCGCGGTCTGGGGAGAAGTTTGGGGAAAGAAGGTGGACTTGGGGGAGGGGGCTCCCTTTTCTGGGGCGTCAGACGCGACCGAGGTCCTCGATGTGTGCGGAAGGTCAGCGAGGAGAGACGTCACCCTGTAGCGGGAGGCGATGGGTCAGCGATGCGGGAACGTGATGGTTTGGACGGGGGTAACTGGGATGGGTTGAGTCATGTGAAACCAGCAGGGCGTGTGGTTCTGTCCCAGCAAGACTCGGGGCCAGTGTGGCTGGATTGGCCATTAAGGTGCATGGAACCAGTGCTAGTAAAATGATCTCGATCTACGGGGCTGTTGGGACATACCGGAGGGGGGAGGTGGGGGCTATAGACTGAGGCAGCCCGGGGGAATGAACAAATCTAGCCCCGGCTTTACAGAGCTGCGAGAAATCAAGTATCCTTAAACCAACCAGGCTGGACTACCAGGGGTGGTGCCGGGCTCCCATGAAGCTTGGACGAAGAGGTCGTGTTTGTCACCTTGATAAACTCAAGCTCCCTGGATAATCAGGCTAATTTGGAGAGCTCTCCTGTTGTTCGCACCCCGTAATTGACGGGAGTGCTGGACCCTGGGCGCTGTATTCTCTGCCTGGCGCCCTAATGAAGTTAGGGAGTCCTCCTGTTACCGGCTGTATAATCTTATCCACTATCCCGACAAGAAACGTGCTGAGATCTTGGCGTCCCGTTCCTACCCCCTTGTCCTGAATGCACAGACTTTACTTAAAGTACCCTGAGAGCGAACAGCACGAACACTGGTTGTAAGTTGCTAGGTCCTTGCCAAGACAGGTAGATTTGTTTCATGCTACTCTTCTCTGTCTGCCAGGGTGAATTAATTACCAAGTCTTCCAATTAGGGCCGATTTAATGGACCAAGGATGTATCCCATAAAGAACAATTCATCAAGGAAACCAAAATAACTGACTGCCCCCTTCCTTGCTTTGCTGCTCCAGACACATTTTAGTTGCATAAGATACCAACGTTTTAAAACTTTTCATGAAATCTGAATTACTTTAAAGGGTGTAATTGTCTTGGGCTAAGTCCGTCTGCAGATTCTGGAGTTTTAATAACTTTCCCACATGCGCGGAGGCTCTTCTGTCGTAGAAAAGGGGCAGGAGCCGTCCGACACAAGGCGGCCAAAAAAAAAATTGCCCTCCCCCCCAAAAAAAAATTCAGAACGCTTGTGAGAAACTTTCTACCAAGTTTGCAAAAGGAGCTTCCCCTTTAAATACAATCGCTTGGAAGAGAAAGTTGCGATCTGCGCTTCACCATTGTAGCTACACAACCTGAAGTGATGTTTGTGTGTGTGTGGGGGGGGGGGTGTTTATTTTTAAACAAAAGCGCGGTTGTGAATTTTCGATGTTTCAGGTGACCCTGTTTCTTGATCTGCGTAAATATAATTAAAGTGCTTTTTGTGGCATTAATAAAGAGTTATTTGTAATACATTTCCACTGCAACACAAAGGCTGCCTTTATGTGGCAGGAGTTTCGAGCCGAGTCCAATTTATACAACATTTTGTATTTTTAGCCCTGGACTCTGTTTGGATGGAGCCTGTGGAAAGGGAGAACCCTTTTCTGGTCCCCCTGTAAAAATCTGATAAATTTCTTTAAAAAATAAAGCACCATTGAGAGCGTGCGGTTAACTCTTTAGCGGCTGCCAGAAGGCTGGAGCTCTCCTCTTTTACAAGGCTGGGGTGGAAAGAGAGGGTCTCTGGCTGGGTGCTGCCGGAGTGTGTTATGGCTAGAAGTGGTGGGGTCCGAGGGGGAGGGAAAGGTGCGACCGGCATGCACACGCGCCCGCCCGGTGCATTGGATGTGTTGCGAGCACCGAATTGTGCGAGGGGAGGAATCCGCTCAGAAACCAAGAACGTGTAAACCGGTGTAGCCGCCTCTTCCCCAACCAACCAATGAAATCTGCCCTCTGCTCGTTAGAGCATCCTTGAAATAATACATTTGCTAATTCCAGGCGGGTTCCCTCCTAAGCCAGTCGAAATCTATTTAAGCGGAGGAGTGAATGAAAGCGACAGATTTGTGCCTCGACCGGCCTGGATATTGAATTTAGAGGGTCTGTACGCTTCAAAGCGCTCGTTATTGACAACAGATTGTAGTGTGTTTTCACGGGGTATTGGGGATTGTTCCTTAATAACCAGCTACACTTCACCAGTGCTGCTAAAAGTTAGTTCTTGGACCAGCACACACGTCACCCGGGGGTGACTTTATCCCAGGTCTTTCGGTCTAGGGGTGGTCACATTCCACAAAACGCTGTTCAGCGTTTAACAAGGCTAATCCCGGGTTAATCTAACGATTACCTGCAAAGGCCTCCCACTTCAGTGGGTCCCAGTGCTACTGTTTATACAGCTAATCTATGGCAACAACTGCAAACACGGGTACAGACGAAAGCATCCGATGAAGGGAGCTGTAGGTCACGAAAGCTTGTGCTCAAATAAATGTGTGAGGCTCTCAGGTGCCACAAGTCCTCCTGTTCTTTTTGCGGATACAGACTAACCCGGCTGCTCCTCTGAAACCTGCAAACCAGAATCACTTCCCTTCTATGGCTCCTGAATCGACAGTCTTTCCAACAAGCCGCCCCGCTGCCCGTGGGTGCCACAAGTACTCCTTTTCCTCTTTCAGAAATTAGCTGGTTTTACCTGGCGGACTAATGTAAAGCTGTCCTAGCCTTAAAGGGGCTATGCACCCACTTGGCTCATTTTCACTCCCAGGCTGGTTTGCAAGGGCATTCTAAGAGGTACCCATCGGGGCAGAACCGTGCCTACATGGTGACCCCTGCCCCTGCCGATGATGGGACCCGCAACATTACAGCAGTGAAAACAGCATCGTCCTGAAGTCTTAAAAGTTCACAGTTCACCTCGCCATCTGCTTGGGCGGAGGGGATCATTTGTGAAGGAGACACCTTTTTTTTTTTTTTAGTGGCCAATAAAACACCGTTTCAACGGTCCAGATTGTTTGCCTCCTCCAGCAGCAAATGGTCCCGATTCTTAAATGCACGATTCTATTTAAACGAATGCAATTCCTGTATGAGACCTGCCTCAAACCGACCTGAGATTTGAGGAGGAAAGCCTAGAAAACACTCAGCAGCTCAACGCAATCCGCTTGCCATGGACATAAAATGTTGCAAATCGATAGGCTTCCATCTCTGCTTTGAAAACGGACCCCCCCCCCCGCCCCGTCACAGAATAAAAATGCCTCTGAAATCTGCCCCCTGCTCCTGCGAGAACGCATGATGCAATCCCACCGGTGCAAACCAACTGTCCCAGACCACCTTAAATGAAGGAAGGGGAATCCTTACCTGTAGCAGCCAGTGGAACGTTTCTCCGATTAAGGGGAATCCCATAGACCCTTTAGGGATCGGTAACTTGCAGCTTTTGTCCCGAGTGGCTGCCCAGCGCAGCTGCCACAGCTGTTGGGACACTGCCAAGAGCAGAGTCAATGATACCAGGCATGCAGCAAGGGTAGCCAGCGCAGAAACCAGATCAAAACTTTCGAAAAGCATATTTGGAAGGAGGAGGAGGAGGAGGGAGGGGGGGAAAAACAACCCAAACCCTCTGAAATGCACCGCACACAGGCACCAAAAAAAGGCAAATAAAAAGTCACCCACTGTAGCGCTTCATAGAAGGTGAGCTCAGAGCAGGGAAGGGGGAGGAGATCAGAATTTGGGGGGTGGGGTAGGGAGGTGTCTGGTTCTCTTCCCCCCACCACCAGCAGCAAAATAAGATTCCCCTCTCTGAAAACTTTTAAAGTCAACTTTTACAGAGCATACAGCCAAAAAGAAAAAAACAACCCACAAACTCTGAGTGTGCAATCAAATTAAAAAGAAAGAAGAAGAAAGAAGAAGAAAAAACCCTATGCAAATGCTATAGGTCTCTTTGCTGCCAGTGCAAGCCAGAAAAATATAGCATCTATCTAGATCGTGAAATAATTCAGCAAAGATCTGGAGAGATGGAGCAGGAATTAAATATATATATATATATATATATATATATATAAATATATATAAATATATATATATATAAATAAATAGAGAGAGCGAGTTATATAGCTATATATAGGCTGGTTATTGTAAGCCCTAGACTTTTCTCCACTGGATTGCTGTAAAGAGGGAGGTTTGGTTGTTAAAGCCTCTCTCAATGTGAGTTTGAGTAAAAAAGAAAGTCAATGTGTGTGTTTATATAGAGGCAGGGAGGCTGAGTAATGGGCAAGCAGCCAGCTGCTGGCTGCTCCCCCCCTTCACTTCAGAGGACTTTTTGGAGGCGGGGTGAACGTCTAGGCAGACCGGGCGCTGGAGCGTGCGAGGTTTGGCTTCAGTCCCAGAAAGGAGACAGCCAGGGAGAGTTGTAGAAGGATCAAACTGAGTTTTTCATTTTCCTGTCTGCTGGAATCCACACCTACAACAAGGAGAGAAACAAACAATCGCTCAGCCATGTGGGGGCATCTTTCCCAGCCCTGGGCTTTTGCCGCAGCTTTCACCTGGACAGGGGCGAGGGGGGTGACTGGGACATCATTGTGTTTATTGCTTCACTGTTGTTGGTTTTTGTTGGGTTGTTGTTTTTTTTTGAATGAGATTTTCTTTCCATAGTGTCTCCTTGACACACACCCTGCAGCAGCAAGAGGCGATCCTAGGAGGAGCTGTACAACTGATTTACACCAGTGTCTCTGGAGATCAACCAGCTCCCCCCCCCCCCCAAAAAAAGACTTTAAAATTACTAGACAAAATAACCTCAGGGTCCGATCCGACTTTCTTGTTCTGCATTAGCAGCCTGTGCACGTTCTTGGAGGCAAAGGGCGGAAAGAAAGGTGTGTTTGAAAAGAGAGCACAACATTTCAGATAGCCCTGAAGTTTTGCCAGCCCAGTTCGAGGGAGGCTGTTAAACTTCCTTGCTCGCCTTTGATTCCTCCTGAGTAGAATAGCGATTGTCCTCCAGATTCTCTGCCTCCCCCCCACACACAAAATTTACCACCCACACACACCAGGGAAAGGTATTCTCCAAGTGTCAGGGCTTGGTAGTTAAAGGCAGATTTGCAAAGAATTTGCTTCAGATTACAGGGAAAACCAAAGTTCATTGACCCTTCCCCCCCGGTTTGAGTCTGGTGGATAAGTGCAGAGCACAGATGTCTGTAGCTGCCTCTCCCCCTTTCACGGTCTCAGATTCATAGAGTATCAGGATTGGAAGGGACCTGGAGGTCATCTAGTCCAACCCCCTGCTCAAAGCTGGACCAATCCCCAATTTTTGCCCCAGATCCCTAAATGGCCCCCTCAAGGATTGAGCTCACAACCCTGGGATTTAGCAGGCCAATGCTCAAACCACTGAGCGATCCCTCCCTGCAAAACCATCAGCTTGTCCTGAAGGTTTGGTCTTCTCTGAGTCAATGGCAGCGGTGTGCGTGTGTCAGAGCGCCTCAGGACTGGGCCTCACTTTCTGCCCTGAATGCACGTCTGGCTCGGAGCACGGCATGAGACAGGAGCTCAGCCCGGCCACCCTCGCCCTCTCTCTGCACGCTCCGGAGTGGAAGCGCCGGGCTCGGCTCCCGTCGCGCGGAGCAGCAGCGCGCTTCACTCTTTGCCCTGTAACCCCACCTGGTGGACACTTCGGATACTACATTGCTTTGAATGGCAGGTGAATGCAGGAAAGAAAAGCGCATCTTTCCCTTCTGCATTCAAAATGGGTTTCGTCTGAATGCTAAAGGACATAGGAAACCAGGCGATCTCCTTTCCCCCTCTCTCCCTCCTGTCCACTTTTCCTTTCCGCCTGTTCCTTGTGCCCACGCAGCCACTGCTGAAGTATCTCTCGTTTAAAAAACCATCATAATCTGTGCAAACAGCTGGGGAATTTTAGTCTTGGGTTCTAAGGGATACCGATACAGTAGGTTGTTGGAGGTAACATTAGACTGTCCCCCGGCATCCCTGACCTATCAGTGCTTTGCAGGACCTACTATCCAAATTTAGGGGGCAGAACTAGAAACAGAGCCCGGTCTCCTAGCTAGGTATTCGTCTCCCTCACTGGACACTGTAGGACAGAGGCTGCATGTTCAACAAACTACCCTCTCGGAAGCTCGTTGGGCCAGGAGGTGTCTTTACTGCCCTCCCAAAAGAGGAAGGAGTTGGCGCTTGCAGAAGTGAGACAGAGGCGGCCCCTGATTGAATTTCCTGCTAAATAATTCTCTCTGCCGGCTGCTGGGGAGCCTTTCTGCAGTCAAAGGGGTGCTGGGAACTGCTAAACTGCAAGGCAGGTTCCCGGAGCAACAGCAGACCATGCCCTCATGGAGGGCTGCTTCCCATGAAGATGGGAGTGGGTTCCCAGGCCTCTTTGCCTTCAGCAGGAAACGATGCTAGAAAGGCTGCCGTAAGGAGCAGCCCTGTGTTGGGCGGAGGTGGGAGGGACTGGATGTCCTGGTGGTGGTTGAGCTGCCTCTCATGTCCATCTGCCTTTCTGTGCAAGTTTCTTGGTCAAACACTTGCTCGGCAGGGAGTGGGGTGATCTCCAGGGTCTGTGACTAGGGCCAATGGGGACCTGGTGCCCCCTTTTTCACACAGGCACCCACGTCTCCCCTACATTCCCTCCCCTTCAGAGAAGAACATGGAGAAACGGGTGGGCGCACCGGGCATCCCCTGAACTCAGCCTCGTGCTGCGGTTCAGCTTCTCTGGGCCCAGCCTTTCCCTACCTTCCTTCCTGTGCTGTTGATGCAGAAGCATCTTCCAGCTAAGCCAGCTAGTGCATCCCCCAACATGTGGAGTGATCCATTCCCCCCACAGACCTTTACTACACATGGCTACTGGGGGCCAGGGGGTCTAGCAGTTAAAGCAGAGAACCGGTGACTTCGTTCTAGTCTTGATTCCATCATTCAGCTGCTTTGAGTGACCCTGGGCAAGTAATGCAAATGCCGTGCCTCAGTTTCCCCAACCATGGCAATAATACCACCTGCCTTTCAGAGGTGCCTTGTGTTCCTCCTGCTTTCCAAGCAAAAGCAAGAGGGGCAGGGAGGGTGGAAAGGTGGGAGCAGCTGCTTCCTGGCTTCCTTGTGAACAGAATGCTGGGCATCATGAAGAAAGGGATAGATAATAAGATAGAAAATATCATATTGCCTCTATATAAATCCATGGTATGCCCACATCTTGAATACTGCATGCAGATATGGTCGCCCCATCTCAAAAAAGATCTATTGGACTTGGAAAAGATTCAGAAAAGGGCAACAAAAATTATTAGGGGTATGGAACGGCTGCCATATGAGGAGAGATTAATAAGACTGGGACTTTTCAGCTTGGAAAAGAGACAACTAAGGGGGGATAAACTAGAGGTCTATAAAATCATGACTGGTGTAGAGAAAGTAAATAAGGAAGTGTTATTTACTCCTTCTCATAACACAAGAACTAGGGGCCACCAAATGAAATTAATAGGCAGCGGGTTTAAAACAAACAAAAAGAAGTATTTTTTCCACACAGCTCACAGTCAACCTGTGGAACTCCTTCCCAGAGGATGCTGTGAAGGCCAAGACTATAACAGGGTTAAAAAAAGAACTAGATAAATTCGTGGAGGACAGGTCCATCAATGGCTATTAGCCAGGCTGGGGAGGGATGGTGTCCCCAGCCTCTGTTTGCCAGAAGCTGGGAATGGGCAACAGGGGATGGATCACTTGATGATTCCCTGTTCTGTTCATTCCCTCTGGGGCACCTGGCACTGGCCACTGTTGGAAGACAGGAGATTGGGCTGGATGGACCTTTGGTCTGACCCAGTAGGGCCATTCTTATGTTCTTGGTGCCTGGTTGAAATCCCTCCCTCCAGCACAGTGGGCTGAGCTGCCTCCCTCCATGATGTGCTCTCCTCAGGCCGTGATGAATTTCCAGTAGGAAATCGTTGTGCAAGTCAACGTGTCTGCCAAGCAGCTTTCATTCTCCCTTCACATGTTCAATGCCCTCTGGGGAGGGAGGGTTGGTAGAGGCTGTCAGAGGCAGGGCCACCGGGAGCAAAGGGGAGACCCTGGAGCATCCACCTCACCACGCAGCTGCCCCCGGGATCTGTGGGGTGAAGGGAATGATGTCTGGTAGTCAGAGCTCAGGACTAGGAGTCACAACTCCTGGGTTCTATTGTCCAACAGTCCTGCCCTTGGCTTGCTGTGTAACCTTGACCACTCTCTGTGACTCAGTTTCCCTGCCCCCAAGCTGGCCGCCTGCTCAGGGGAGAATTTTACCCATAGTGACCTGAGTTATCTAGGGTACATACAAACACCTCAAACTCCACAGGCTTGACACTCCCTTTTCCCACAGGTTTGAGGTTACTGAAGGTGTTTTTCTACCATACATAACTTGAAGCAATGCACGCAGTAAGACTGTAGCTCTCTGGGGCCGGGACTGGCTTTTTGTTCTGCATTTGCAGAAGTCTACTGAGGCCTTTGCCCGTGACTACAGCTAGGAGGCACTACTGCGATGGCCATCATGTGCCAGCAATGCCCCTCTGCCATGTACATTGGTCAAACTGGACAGTCTCTACGTAAAAGAATAAATGGACACAAATCAGATGTCAAGAATTATAACATTCATAAACCAGTCAGAGAACACTTCAATCTCTCTGCTCACTCGATTACAGACCTAAAGGTCGCAATATTACAACAAAAAGACTTCAAAAACAGACTCCAACTAGAGACTGCTGAATTGGAATTAATTTGCAAACTGGATACAATTAACTTAGGCTTGCATAGAGACTGGGAGTCGATGGGTCATTACACAAAGTAAAACTATTTCCCCATGTTTATCCCCCCCCCATTCCCCACTGTTCCTCAGATGTTCCTGTTAACTGCTGGAAATGGCCCACCTTGATTATCACTACAAAAGGTTTTCTTCCCACCCAGCTCTCCTGCTGGTAATAGCTCATCTTAAGTGACCACTCTCCTTACAGTGTGTATGATAACACCCATTTTTTCATGTTGTGTGTGTATATAAATCTCCTCACTGTATTTTCCACTGAATGCATCCGATGAAGTGAGCTGTAGCTCACGAAAGCTTATGTTCAAATAAATTGGTGAGTCTCTAAGGTGCCCTAGTACTCCTTTTTGCAAATACAGACTAACACGGCTGCTACTCTGAAACAATAAAATAACAGTAGGAAGAAAGGCCAGTAGCAGCCAACTCTCTGGCCCAGGGGATGGCTTCTCTATTCTAAGCCTCAGGTTTGCAAGTCCTAAACACCTTGACTTCAAATCCTCATGGGGAAGGTCTCTGCTCTACATCATTCAGAAGGTCAGACTAGATGATCACAGTGGTCCCTTTCATAGATTTCAACCTTTGAAAGGGTCAAGTTAGTCCATCACCCCTTCCTATATACATCACTAGAATACTTTGCAATTTACTGTGTTTGGGTCTTTGGGATGAAGCCTGAGGTTGTCTCTACTTAGGGTGAGGCATTAAGGATCCCATAGGAGCTTGCCTCAGTGTCTTTTGCCAGTTCCCCCGCCCCCCCACCCCCCCACCTCCTGCTTTGGTGGAACAGGCTGGCAAGTGGCCACCCTTTGCCCCAGAGTGAAGCACTTTGGGATCCTTCAGGATGGGAAGGAAGTATGACTGCAGATAATTATAAAATATTGGGGGGGAGGGTACATCTGGTGGTAAATTAGCATAAAATAGCTTTGCCATTCATTTGTCTGATCACAATAGCCTAAATGCCTGGTGGAAAAGATCTTGTTACATCCCCCGTTTTCCACCCTGTACAAAGTGCCTCAATACTGAATCTCAACCAGTTCATAATTCATGTCCCCACCCTCCTTTCCATTGCCCATGGGCCTGACCACATCTCCCCACCCATTCCCCCACCACCTGGTCCTGTTCCCTTTCTCCCTTCGTATTCCCCATTGTGGGCACCCTGCCTCCCATCCCATCTCATGATCACATAGGCACCGACAGCACGTGTTTCCCTGGCAAAGCAACACTAGGAAAGTATTTAATGTCAATGTAATTGGCTTTTAATGCAATTTAGCAGCTGGGAGCAGGGGGAATCCAGGTGACCAGCCGGCTTTCCTGAGCCCCTGGCAAATGCTCCACTGAGCACAGCGTTAGAACTGCTGGAGTACTACTTAAAGTTTCAATTCACCGGCCTCGGGCAGTTAGCAAGTAAGGGGAAGTGAGGCATGCCCAGATCAGCTGAGATGGCTATTTTAATTACAGCTGATCGACATAAAAATACTCTGAACTGGGAAGTTTCTTTGTCCTGGCTCAGACTGCAGGGAAACGGGACCAGACCTTGACACAGACTCCACCCCCCACCAAAAAAAAAATTAAACTCCTTTAGCACCTGATTGTTAATATTTCTAAGTCTTCTGGAACAGCCATGTCAATTTCATATGTGTTGTGTTCAGAGTACTCACATGCAGCCGTATTTGCAGCGCACCTGTCATCATTCATGAACTCGGGCGCAATGCCTCATCGACATTACAGACTTCCTATCAGATGATGGGCCTTTCCCTCAAACCCAGGGAAAATATACAGGCAAGGCAGGCTAGCCACCCCCGGTAGTGTCTTGTAATTAGAGCTTGGGGATTTTCCACCCTGCAAAAAATTTCAAGTGTTAATATTTCCCCCCCCCCCCCATTCTGAATTGGGACAAAAAACATTTTTTTTCAAAAATTTTCTTTATTATAATTCACAAATTTTTCCAACAAATTTTGCTTGGGATAACTAGCAATATTTTGTTATTATTAGTTCAAAACATTTTGTTTCCATTTCATGTAAAAATAAAATACATTACATTAATTAAACACAAAATAAAACAAAGTTAATTCAAAGCAGAAAAATGAAACTTTCCAGTCCCCGAATGTGGAAAGCCAATGTTTCAACATTTTTTATATTTTCCCATTTATTTGAAACAAAATTTTGATGAAATCTAAGTGATTTCAATAAAAAAAATTGCCAGTTTAGTTGAAATGGCATTTTCCAATGCAAAACTGTTTCAACGGAAATTTGTTAACACGCTCTACTTGTAATGCCAGGCTCCATTGATCAGGCAGATTTCAAGCAAAGATCTAAAAGTGCTTTACAAGCTTTCCTTAAATAAGCCTTTCAAACCCACTGGGTGGTAAATCAATATTTACCCCATCATCCCCATTAAAACAGGCCAAACAGAATGTAACTTTCATGAAAATTTGCTCTTTTTTGTCAAAATTTTGGTGAAAAAAATTAGTCAAAATGTCCCAATTTGGAATTTTTTGGTCAGAGCTAGAGCCGGTCAAACAACAGATGAACGTTTCTGTCAAAAATCTTAACCTGTTTTTTTTTTCCACTGACATTGCAAATTTCAGGCATTTTTGACCAGCTCTAATCCCCTCTTTATGGAGGCGGAACTGACCACAGGAAAGGCAAGTGACCTACTTCAGGTCATGCAGCAAGTCACTGAAAGAGCCAGGAACAGAACCCAAGAGTACTGGCTCTTAGGGGCCCTGCTCTAACCAGTAGACCCCGCTCTCTGCCACTTCTTGGGAATTCTTTTTGTGTTTGTGCAAAACCAAAACACCTTTCCTAAGATGACACAGGTGCACAGAAACAGGGTGTTCGGGTGAAATAGCCGACCAGTAACAGCTCTGCATGTCGGTTTGGCAGTAACAGTGCATGCGTCTAACTCCCAGTGCGATTGTACATTGGTGGCTCTAATGGACACTGACTGTGAATTATTAATATTTGCATTACAGCAGCACCTAATCCATTTGAGACCAGGGCTCTACTGGGCTGGGTACTGTATGGACAGTCCTTACAGCTTGCACTCTAAATAGACTGAAGAGGCAAAGGCAGACAAGGGAAACTGAGGCACAAGGAGGGGGAGGCAACTTGCCCACGGTCACCCGGCAGATCAGTGTCAGAGCCAGGAATAGATCCCAGGTCTCCTGAGTGCAAGTCCAGTGCACTACTCCTGCTGCCTTTCACCTGGTCCCTATTTTTGCCTCTTCAAATGCTGGCCTTGATGTGGAAAGTAATGGCCCGTACAGGCCGTGCAGCAGGGAATGGCTCCCCATGGGGGCAGGCAACTGGGCTCTGCCTGGGAACGGAGAAAGCCCGTGCTGAAATATAAATGATGTCTCTTAAGCCCCACGGACAGGAAGGAAAACCACAGGGGCACGGCTGGAGCTGTTTGTCATACTTCATTCTCCGCACGGATGTGCCGTAACCCCACCACAACTGTGCTGCATCTCGCCCCCCTGCGGCCCAGTGACCATGCGAAGGGCTGGATTGTGCTTTTGACTTTCATGGCTGTGCATAGGGGGGTAAGGGGACGCGCCCGCAGGGCTCACTTAAAGGCAGGGCATGATTACAGCCCTGCATTCTTCCCAACAGCACACACACACACCAGGGGAGAGCTATGGAGCTCTCCGTGTGTCAGACGTCTGCCCCTAAATAATCCCTCTCCAGAGGGACTGTGACTTTAAAAAAGCAATTCCCTCTGCCTGACAATTAGAGCATCCCTGCATTTCCTTCCCTCGCCCAGAGGGGCAGGCCTGTCCCCTGCTGGTATTACCCTGACAACTGTTCCTCCTTCTGGGGCCACCTGGTTATTAGCAAAGGAGTACTTGTGGCACCTTAGAGACTACGGCTGTTACTCTGAAAACTGGTTATTAGAATCTCTCAAGCAGAAGCACTTTCCCCGTTGCCCATGCATCATTCCCCCTCCTCTCCCCCCCCCCCACAAACCCCCTTTGTATCAGTCTGCGCACAGCCCATCCCAATCTGCAGCCCCTGAAGCAACCCCCCGCAGCGGTGACCTGGCTGCTGAGTTAATCTTTCCCAGGCTCTGTTCCCTCCAGCCAGAGAGTTTGGGGTTAACGCAGAGGACCACACCATGCCTTTCCCCCCCACCCCTCCCACCCCCGCCCATTTGAAAATCCCTCAGGAGGGGAGGTGGCTCTGATGTTCCCCTAAGGGAATCCCCATCTGATCGTTCCACCAGAAAAGGGGGGGGGGAGGGGCACTCCCTGAGAAGGGGATTTGGACCCCAGCACCTGTAGACCTCAGGGATATATTGGAAGCCAGGCCCCACTGCTTCCCCACCAGTCTGCCCCACTGCCCTGACAGCACAGCTCCATTGCTGTTAGCATGGCTGTGCTGAACTCTATTGTCCAGCCATATTCACTGGTGCCTGGATTAAGGGCAAAGTGTGTGCAACCCCAGCTTGCTTCTTTCACCTTGCCCTACATATGGAGACTCAACCCCACAAAAAATCTGGGAATGGGGGTGGGAAGGAGCTGTGGTGGGGAAAGGGTGCTCCTTCTACACAGACAGAGTGAGAAGCCCTCCCAGATCCATGGGGGATGATGTTATCCCGTGTAACATAACCTATCACCTAGCTTGCTTTTGCACTAACCTTAAGGATTGTAGGAAATGCCGGGGCAGCTCGGACAAGGGGTCCATCTAGCCGAGTATCCTGTCTCTGACAACCACCAGTGTCAGATGCTTCAGAGGAAGATGCAAACCGCCCCCCCCCCCCAAAAAAAACCAACAAAACCAAAAAACACAACCCTCATGTATTGAGCAACTGTGGAATAATCTGCCCACAGAAAGAGTTTCTTCCTGACCCGTCAGTTAGTGATTGCCCTGAAGCATGGGAGTTTATATCCCTTTCCAAGCTTTTTATTTAAAACAATTCTGTTAAATGTAACTGGATGGTCTCATTGTATCCACACAAATGTCCAGTCCTTTTTATAATCCTGTTAAGCTCTCAGTTTGGAGAGAATGGCAGAGTCCCACAGGTTAATTATGCATTATGTAAAAACCAATCTATACATATTTCTTAATTTTAAATTTGCTGCAGCCTTTCATTTTCATTGCGTGCCGCCTCGTTCCTGTATTATGTGAGGGTAAACAGGAGCACGAGATTTACCTTTCTCAACACATCACTCCCCCATATACATTTTGCGTTCCCTCTTTTCACTACACAAACTCTCCTGCCGTACTTTTACATGCCTGGCTATGAATATTATGCAGGAAAAACTGAATCCACTCCATGCTAGCAGATATATTTTTTATCACCTGCCATGAAATAGACATTTCTAGGTCCTGTTTCCTTCTGAAATGTAGCATTTGCTTATGAAATTATTTTGTATTTTGTCAAGCATTTGTTGCCTTTTGGCAACGGACATCTTTTTAACATACTGATCTGTTTCGACTCATATTTTAGCCACCAAAGTAAAAAAAAAAACCCCAAAACAATAAATAAAGACTGCTATGGATTGGAAATGCACCACTGCTATTTTTGATTCTGTTCTGACCATTACAGAAGCCATCTTCTTATACTTCATACCTAACTACACACAAAAGCATAATGTTTGTATTTGATTTAAAGTCAGTTTTCATCAAAAATCTGAAACCTTTGGACATATATTCCCCTCTGCTCTACTTTGTTCAAAATGGATTTCATTCTGCTTCTCTTTTTTATTTAGATTATTTGTTTTATATGATCTAGGCTTTAGTTTTCTCCCCTTTAACAATAAGGGGTTTATATTTTTATCGCATATTTCACATGGGTGGATCTCAAAGCACTTTACACACTTAACTGTCTGTGTAAAATTACAACAAATAAATGTGGATACATTAATGTAAACCCCACATCCAGCTCAGCCAGACAAACAGAATCTATTAAAGATCTGATTTAATTTAAATAAAATCTCCAATTTCTCTGTAATTTAAGCATCATCCTTGCTGAGTTATTAATTGAAAAAACATGACCCTGCAATTTAATTTCCAGCTGGCTTTCTGGTCACCATTTTTTTTAAAACAAAATAATTCTAAAGTTTATGGGCTAGATTCTCAGCTAGCATACATTGCTGTAACTCCACTGACTTCAATGAAGTTACTTCAGCTGGAGATGTTCCTTATTGACTTCAATGGAGCTAGATCCATTTTCGCCAGCTGGGGATCTGGCCCTGAGTTATTGACCATCGGACAACTTACACCCTGCATTGAAATTTACAAGTTGCTGGGTAGCTCACCCCTAAGATGAAAAACTTTGACTGAAGCAATTCAGAAAAAGAGATGGATAAGAAGGTTTAGAGAGCAACTGGATCAAATTCCCCAGATCTGGAAGCATCAGTCATCTGATGCCAGCCCCAGTTAGCACTATTTTCTACATTCTGCAGGCTGGGATCTCAAATAGGTAAAACATTTCAAAGTTCAAACAAACAAAAACTTGTAACTTACCAAATACTTAGAGTCCAACTTGACTTGAACAATTTACTGCTCCCCCACCCCCCCACCCCCAAATCTGTACCTCCTACAGATTGTTCCCCCCATGAAAGAAGCCAAGAGCATTTTATAGAATAAAAGCTGGTGTGGTATCCGCCCACAGCATGATGTCTGAAAATGAGTATTCATAAGCATTTAAGAGCTGTGGCAAGGTAGGGCCCACCCCCCACACACACACCCTGCCGCCCCTCACATGAGCGTGCACATTTCAGATCGCAGATTAAACTTTTTTTTTTTTGCTTGTTGTTCTTTTTCTCTCCCCCCGCAACCTCCCCATGAAAACATGTTTTTAAATGTTCAATTAAGATTCTCAAATATCTTCTCCCCCGCCACATCCCTTCTCCCTGCAGTAACAGTTTTTGAAAAGACTCAGAAACCAGTATGTTTCTGCAAAGAGTTTATCAAATTACATTTGGTGACAAAGAGCTAAAGTGCATTTTCTTGAAGGCTTGACAATTGGGGATCCATCAAGGAAATGAAAAGAATGACAGAAAACCAAGGGCTTTTGTCAAATGTAGAAACAGCCGCGTGAAAGGCAAGGATTTGGGGCCCTTTGGGTGGGTTTGCTTGATTTTCGTTTTGGTGGCATTTGGTTTTATTTCATTTTAATGTCTCTCCTGCATGTTAAAGTTCTAACCACAGGGAGGAAGGCAAATTTGGGGAGCTTAAAATTCATGAGCTCTTCTCGTTTTTAACAAGATGTCGGTGTTCAAAAGGCGGCGGGGGGGGGGGGGGGGAAGAGCCCTTTAGAAATGTGAAGCTTCAGAGATAATGACTGATCGCTTTAAGATTGCATGGGAACAGGTGATATTTTTCCCCTCCTTTCCTTCGTTCCTTTTCTCCCCATCTGTCTTTTGTTTAATATGATACTAACAAGAGAAAGGAGCCAGATCATTTTGATATTCTTCTTTTTGCGTGTGTGTTCTCTTGAGAAGAATGCAGCGTGGTAGAATTCCAAACTTTGTTAGGGACAGGGGCTAAAGAGCTACAAACACAACCCCAGAAAAGGGGCAAGGGTGTCGCTTCTTTTCTTACTACGGCGGAACCTGCCCCGAGTGACCAGCTACAATTGGTGGCTTTGCAGAATTAGGCTTTAAACTGAGCTTCAAGAAAATTGTATTGGGGGCCTTGTATTGGGAACGGGGTGACTGCTGGAGATTTAGCTGATTGATTCTCATTTACACTAAGGCCCCTTTACATAAATGTGTAAGACATGTTATAATATTTACATTCACTTTAAGGCCTCTTTTCACTGCCAAAGAGGTGTAAAGGGGCCTTAGTTTAAATGGGAATCAGACCCTCAGATCCTGCTCCCTTTACAGACTTCTCCAAAGCAGGATCCAGTCACTTAGTACAGATTTCATCGATAGTTCCCTGTTGCAAATAGAGCATAAGGCTAGAGGGCTAGGGGCGCTGGAGAGAGATATTCAGTGAGTCCTCACACTAATGATCTATGTATTTGCTCCCATTGCTGATCCTAGCACCAGAGAAGGATTCCCCTCAGAGGCACAGAGGGAAGCAGCCTATTACGTACACTTTCCATCCACAGATCTACTTGCTAACGTTCCTCGCTTGAATGACATTTATCCTCTACTGCTTCCTTATAGAAACATCCTACGTAAGGAAGAGATCAGCTTGGGACCTGCTCCCTATGCAGGACGACTTCCGAGTCAAGACACTTGTGCGCTGCTTTTCCTTTCTTGGTTAGTTAGGAACAGTTTGTACGTCTCGTTTCTGGGCGGGAGATGCTGAACACACAAATAGCTCAAGCTTCTTGCTGCTGATGATGAATAGGGAAAGAATAGTCTCTTGAAGTCTTTAACTGAAAGACCGGACATAACTACAAATTCTTAATAATCTCAGGCTTTAAATAAAGTTTCCTGGCTTTGAGATTCTGATTGGGGAATTTCCCCCCTTCCCCCCCAGATTTTGATTCTTTTTGTTCATTTTTCAGAGTTTTCTGACTTTCTTTTCCATTTTTTAATTTTTCCCTTTTGTTTCTCTCTTTTAAAATGTCCCTCTGGAAATTGTCCGGATGCTTGTAAGCCTCCCCCGTTTAAAAAAAAAAAAAAAAAGTATGAATTCTTCCTCTCCTGACACCCTTCACTTTTATTCCACTGCCACAGAAATCTTTCTCCCAAATATCAGTCTTCTTTGCAAACCATCTGGCTTTTCTGCTGCCTAGATCTTCTGCACACAGCAGATAATTACTCGAAAGACGGGGCTGCCTTAGAATTTGTGCATCAGTGCAAGAATGCAACCCCTGTTATTCTGCATGCTATGTGGCCCTTTGTAAAATTAAAAAGGCATAATGAGAAATATCTTATTCTGCTCTGGAGGGGAAATAAATGAGACTGAATTCCCCCATTCATCTCAAATGAAAATGCTAACATAATCCAAGACAAGAATTGCAAGGTAAGGCAAGTAGGCGTACATATATTTTAAAGGGATCATGGCTTGAAGATGTTGCTGCAGTAATTTAAATGTTATATTATATACACACACACCCCAGATCCCTTGATAAAAAGCATTGCTGATGGGACAGCTTCAAGGAAATGCAGTTGCGAGGGAATCTGAAGAATTTAAACTTTGCTCGGAAAGTCCTTTTTAAAACCCAAGTTTGCCTGGGTGCAAATGCTGAGTGCATTGGGCTGTTAGTTCATTTGTAGCTGGGATGTGCTATCCATCCCGGTGTTACCTTGCATAGTTTTCCTGGTTTTCACCACTTTGCCCAGCTCTTTCCTACTCCCCTCCCCTCCCCTCATTACAAGCCTGGAAGGAAGGCTAAAAGCATGAATAGAGAGAGAGCGTTGAAGAGCGCTGGCTTTTACATTTCAGCTGAAGGGACAGCACGTGATTTTATATTAGCGACAGACAAAGGGCTGCAGACGCCCTGCTTTTTAACCCACCAAAAGGGGGACCGGGTTGCTTTTTCCTCTGCCCTAAATCATGCCTTGTTTACTTATTAAATTCTCGTCACAAACCAAGGGAAGCTAGATGTGGAATTCATTGTCTCCTTCAATGCTGAAATGAGGCGCTCAAGATGCGTTGGATTCCTCGTGAGCTCCAGGATTGGAATGGGGTCGTTTGCAGAGGTGGGGGGGACGGCGTGGGCAGGAAACCCTGGTAGGTCTCTTCCGGAGAAGCCACAACCGGGCAGCTCAGGTGGCTACGTTCCAAAAGGCCCCCAACGAAATTTGCTCTTCATTAGTGTTTTTTATGAGCTGGGGATGAGAATCAGCTCCAGTCCAGCTTGGATAGTTCAGTAAGAACCAAAGAGAGCGAGAAGGGGGGGAGAGACGACTTCACTATAGGCAGGGGACTTGCCTTCCTCAATCCCACTTCATCTTCATCCCTGCTCCAAATGGGAAGGGAGCCAACCACCTTAGGCTGGGATCCTGCAGCGGGCAGACCCCTGCTTCCTGCACGGTGCTGCACTGAGTTAACGAAGCGTCGTTACCGGATCGGGTCCTTGCAGACCCTGCTTTCTCCGGCATCCAAGCCCGATGCTGCTAGAACGTCACTTCAGCGCACTGAGCTCACCGCTGCAAGCGGTCCCCACCCCATCGACTTCAGCAAGGCCAACGCACCAGAGTGAGCCCTGCATTCACTGATCAGCCTTTCACCCCCAGCCCGAATTCCGCACCTGCGTACCTTTAAGCACGTGAGTAGTCCTGTGAGACTTAAGCAAGGGTCTGAAGTGAAGCATGTGCTTAAGTGCTTTTCTGAGTACGGCTGTGGACCAGGAATCAAAGGCCTATGTGACGGCAGGGTCGGGCCCCAAATCAGGAACCTTTGGACTGAAGCCTATGGGGCGAGCAGGGTAAGTGGAGCAGAATCAGTCCCCAGGAGAGGTTAGCCCCTCGCGAATGGCTTGTTTTACACAATGACCTTGTCGCACGATTAATACCGCTTCTGCGTTCCACACAGAGCACCAGATCCGGGGTTAGTGTCTAACCTGTGTAACGTACCCGCCACCCATAGCAGTGAAAGACACCGATGAGTCAGAAGGGGGAACGAGGCACAGTGTGCCAACCCATAAAGGCAAACCAGCAGACAAACACACACCATTTATCTCAGTCACCTACGGAAAACAAGATCCTGATGGCCTCCAGGCTGGGCTCTGTTGGACAAAGCTGAGAAAGGCAAAGACGTAGCACAGCCCCGTCACCAAACCTGCCCTGCTGTGCTAACCTGGGGGGATGAGAACAGGAGCGTCACAGTTGATTGCAGAGTCAGAGTAAGGGAGAGAGCAGGAGGTGGCTTGGTCCAGAGACACGTCGAGCAGCTTCACCTCCCTTTGACCGCAGCACCTCCCAAAATCCAGCCCGTCAGTGGAAGAACTGGTTGAAATTCTTTGAAGGAAATAAACAATTATTGGAAAAATAAACAGGCTTTAATCAAAAATGAATCTTTTTGTGAGTAATCTGTGGGGTTTTAAAAAACTTTTTCCATTTTTTCGACAAAACCAGAAAATGATTTTTTTTAAATTTTCTTTTCCCCATCTTCAATGCCAAAATAGAAAAGTGGGGTGTGTGTGTGTGAGAGTGAGAGAGAGACAGAAAACATTTAAAAAAACAATATTGTTGTTAAAAAACAACTGAATAAACTCAAAATTGTTCCTGTTCAGGGCTGGTGGAATGAAAATTATTTCAGATTTTTTGGATATATTTTTGGGGCAATTCTTCACCATGTTTCAGCCGGAGCTAATCCTTAGTCTCACACAACCTGGATTTCTCTAATAAGTGTTTATGTTTTAGTGGGTAAAAAAAGAGATGGAACAACCCCATCTAACCCTGCAGCAGAAACTCATGTGTCACTCACCTACAAGATAGTTTAACAGACACTAATTATTTCTTCATTTTACCTATGTCTGTGTTTCTGTCCCACATCCTCATTGTTAGTGAGTTATGGAAGGCCATTCCAACCCCCCTTCCAAAAATAAAACTAGGAAAGCATCCTTAAAAAAAAGTGTGATTAGCAGGTGGGAGGTTGAGGGGGGAAGGAAGGTGTTAGATTTAAAACAAGAAACTTTATCCACCTTTCCAGTTAGAACTCAGAGAGAGAAAACCATGTCTAGCATCCTTGACAATCAAATTTTTACAGCAGCCAGAACTGCTTCTGCTGCATAAAGGTAGCTCATATATCTCAAACAAATGCTTATTTTTTGACAGGTAAAAAGAGCTGCAGAGATCCGAGCTAATCCTGCAGTATTAGCCCAAGTGTCGCTCATTGTGCTAACTGACACGCTAACTTGTGTGCTGAGCTCACCAGTTATCTCTTCCCTTCATTTCAGGGTATCCTTCCTCCCTTTATAAGTCCTGGTGTAGCCTCTCCCACTGTTTAGAGATCAGAAAGCAGTTCCAGTGCAAAGATGGTATCCCTGTGGCACCTAAGAGAAAGGAGAACAGGTGTTGAAACAGATCATGCAATGGGGATTAGCAGTTTAGCTTGTTGTTCTGAAAATCATTCAGAGCAGATACCATTTGCCAGTGACAGCTTTTCTGTATCACCTACTGATTCCTGAGACCCCACAGAGACTAATTTTCACTGGGTCGATTCTCATTTTTCCAAACTGATGGCTCTTTTTAAAACTACTCTTCAAACATGACTACTAACCCCTTGCTTTTCTGTAGCTTTTTGCATCTGAGGATCTCAGAGCACTTTGCAAACATTAATTCATTCAGGCCTCACAACCTACCCGGTGGGAGACAGGGAAGTTAACAAATAGCAGGACAATTATCAATCAAACACGCCCATCTGTGTGAGAGAGAAAAAAGTACTGAATGTGGAACTGTATTTGGCTAATGTTTGTAAAGTGCTTTTAGATCCTCGGGTGAAATTTTACTGAATATAATAATCTGGGCATGCAGCATGGATAGGGCGTTGCCAGAATTTTGGTGTGAAAATGTATCCATTTATCCTTTCAGTCTATGCGGTGCCCTTATCCCTTAGACTCAGACATGGGAACAATTATATTTAAGAACACAAGACACCCACATAAAATACCACAGCCTCCAAAATCCATTTACGTTCATTAAGACGGAAACCATATTCATCTCTCTTACCCTAGAATCTGCTTTCCCTCCTCCCAACCCCATCCTCATTCAACTTACCTGCCTGTTTGAAAGGTGGCTCTTCCCAGCTGATGCTCAAAGGATTGTGCTTGGCCCACCTAGCTATCAAATGACGGACAAATTAATTAGCTCTGAAAGAGGATGTGTCCCAAAGGCCGTCCACAGACACCTCAGAAGAGACAGCTTTGCTCCAAACAACTCCGCAGTTCTGGCTTCTTTGCTCCTTAGGCTGACACTTCAGCCAGACTTTTAGTTTTTGATTGACTGTAAATTGGCCAGACGTGGCCATGTCAGAATACAGGTAGGGATGCAGCTAATGAACTGGCTCCCTTCGGTTTTGGGGGGTTCTTTAATCTCCTTCGAATACATTCTCCCACACTCACTTTATCCCCTTTTTCTGGGGAATGGGTATTGAAACCTAAGAGACCTGGTAACCAAGGTAATTGTCTGATGAGGCAGGAGTGTATTTTAGGGAGGGCAGGAGACTTTCCCCTTTTCCTCACTGACTGTGAAAAATCCATTTGAATTGAGCAGGATTTGAAGAGGGATTGGCCGTTCACATGGAGAACAAGAATATCTAGAGTGATAACAGTTAATGCTGACAACGAGCCTGTTGGCAGGGAGATAAAATGGTAGGTTTCAGGGAGTAAGCTGAGAGATCGGTTTAAGACCTAATGTGGGGGCCATTTATTCCACACCCACCCACTGCAGGGTTCTGACATGTTCCTTGGGCATCTGGCACTGGCCCCTGCCGGAGACACAATCAGTCACGGAGCTCAGGTCCGATCCAGACTGGCAGTTCCCATGTTTCCAATTTCAAACACTTTCTCTCTTCCACCGTCAGGCGGCAAAACACAGCGCGGGCCCTGCCTTCTCCACAGGAAAGTGCCTGGGAAAGAGAGTATTTAGCTGGAATAAAATATCACTTGCCACAGGGGCAGCTAGCTCTTCCCCTTGGCAGATCGAGGGCACCCACGCTCAGGCTCTTGTTGATGGCAATTCCTCATTGCCAGCAAAGGTTATATTTCTTGCCCACGCTGCTGCCCAAGACCCTGCCTGAATCTAGGGCCTGATCCTGCTAACGCCCACTCTTGGGCCCAGCACTTACACCAGCGAATGCTCCCACTGGCTTCAATGGGATTTTTAGTAAGAGCCATGGCTGGTGGCGGTTGCAGCATCATGCACGTCCGCCTGGTGCATGCTGGGATGTCAGGGCAGCCACCCGGGGTGCAAACGCCTGGAATGGACATGATTTACACTGGGGCA
Organism: Caretta caretta; assembly: GCF_965140235.1. Taxonomy (NCBI): domain Eukaryota; kingdom Metazoa; phylum Chordata; order Testudines; family Cheloniidae; genus Caretta; species Caretta caretta. The sequence continues at coordinate 149,955,184 of NC_134209.1, read as the reverse complement.
GTGTGATTTACACAAGGGTTTGCACCAGCGCAGCTGTGCTGATGGCTAAGACCCCAACCCAGCTGACTTAAACGGCCAGGTAAGCGGCACGGGGTGAAAAGACGTCACAGTGAATAGGAAGGAGAGGGCTTAATGACCAAAGCGTTGGATCCACCCAGTAGCAATTCCTTGCTCCCCACTTCAAGAGCCGCAAGACCGGGGAGAGAAGAATGTTGCAGCCCGGAGCTGCTGCGTGGAGCCAAGAGGAGATTTTTGGCTCTGCGAGAGGAAATCTTCAGCAGCGTTATTTCTATTGAGGTGCTGCCCAAGGACCCGACAGGGCCCCAGTGTGCTCAGTGCTGCATAAACAAGTACCCTAAATGGGCGGAGTCTCAGGGAGAGATGGCTACATCTGCCCACGGCAGAGGGATATGAGAGGAAGGGTGGTCCAGGGGTCAGGACTCTTGGCCGGGACTTGGGAAATGGGGGTTCCTGGCTGTGTGCCCTTGGGTGCATCTCAGTTCCTCCTCTGTAACACGGGATAATAGCCCTGCCTTACTCGACAGCACTGGTCAAGACTGTGAGGTGCTCTGATGTTATGGTAAGAGGGGGCCAAGATATATCATGTGTGAGAGCATCACTCGGAGGTGGAGTTAAACTCCCAGTTTCCTAGAGGAGTTTATTTCGGGTCTCATTCCCCCCTGTTGTGGCTGGGAGGTTCTTGCTAAGTGTTGCCATTGGTCTCCCGTCTTTAAAGAAAATGAGAAAATAAAGACAACTGTCCCCCTTCGCCCACCCGAGGGAGCAGAGCTGGATTTAATTTCTTTTCCTTTTGTCGTTCGAGTTCAAAATTTCACTTCAATGGCTCTGCCTCCCCCATCCTGTCCTCTGCTTTTCTAGAACAGAAAAATTCCCTCTGTGCTTTTTATTTTTCCCTCCTTTGTTCTCCCATCATCCCATTTACGTGATTTATTGAATTATTTTTCTCCTTGTTCCTTTGGGGTTTTTTTGTTTGGGTTTTTTTTTTTTTTTGGCTTGTCCCCACTCCATTGTGTTTTTGGTTTGTTTTTTTGTTTGGTCATTAACAACGTCCCATCTTTGCGTGGGAGGTGTTTCAAGAACATTTCTTTTTGTTCCTTTTTGTTTTGAGCACCAGGCTGAGTCAGACAGATCCTGCTCAGATTAAAATCCACTCCTGTGCTCGGTATTAAGCACAATCCCACATGGTGCATGGGGTCCAGGGAACCGGCCAGATTAGAAGTAAATGGGGCGCACTCCCGGTTGGTGTAAATCTGTAGAGCATGATTGAAGTCAGCTGGTGTAAATTGGCATGGTTCCAATGCAGCCAACTAGCTGGAAATCTGTCCCATATTCTCTTACCATCCTGGACTGCTTTACAACAGGGTTCTGTGCAGGCCAGTGGATCTGCCTCCATGCAGCCTGGAACGGGTCGAATTTTTTCAAAGGAAAAGGGTTGGGTAAAAAAAAAAAAAGCCCCTTTTCTGAAAATTAAAAAAAAAGGTTGATTTTTTTCAAAAATTTTCCTGACTTTTTGGTCCACCCCATTCGTGAAACGGTCGTGGAAATGTCTCAGGTATCAAAATTCAGTAATGGTTTTAATTTCAGTTAAAAAAACAAAACAAAACAAAAAATAAAAAACGGATTCGTTTCCAAGCCAGAGAAACGACGTCAAACATTTCCAAAACCTGGTAAGCGCATCTTGGGCCCAGAGCTCTAGTGGATCCGACTGCATGAATCGCAGCTCCACTGGCTGGGAGCAGGAGATGCAGTGTGAAAGTGTCCCTCGGAGAGAGGGGAGAAAATGGTGTTTGTAGAGTACCTGGCATGACGGGGCCTAGTCTGTGCCTTGGGCTCCTATCATTGTTGTAACGCAAAACAATGTGGGGCCTGCACTTTCAGCTGGCTCTTATGCCGTTCAGGGATGGGGCTAGCAGGGCAAGAAATGGCCCCAGGTACACCAGAAAGATAAGCTCCCCCTCTCCCTAAACTCAAGGTTCCCCCATAAATTTTCTAGGCCCTGAATGGGAGTGAGTAGCTGAATCCTGCTGAGTAGCAGCAGCCTGATGGAAGCCTCGCTGGGTATTTGTGCCTGGTGCTGCTGGTGAGAGCCCTGCTATAAGAAGCAGGTAAGAGGGGCCGCCGACCAAGCTCTCATTCATATGGTAAAACACTCAGGCTGCCCTGTTGAAGCCAGACCCCAGCTGAAAAGTAGAGAGTGGGAGGGGACAAGAGTGTGTTTTCAGATTGGTTTTTGATACACAGCCTAGAATAAGGCACAGAGGAGCTTCTTTTAAGAGTGATGGCACTAAAATAGCCCTCTCCATTACACAGACACTAATAGAGGCTCAGTGCATTATTCCTATCAAAGTGCAATTTGCATTTACAAAGGACTCCTGGGAAATGATGGATGGGGAAGGAATGGAGAAAGCCTTGTAAAACTGAGCGCACTCGCCTGAGAGTAAATTTCAAGTACAAGGCGTTTTTTCTTACACCTTCCCCTCGGCAGAAACTCGTGACGTCTGCTTAAATGAACATTCAGCTTCTAGCCTTTCACCCCACAGCCCATCAATAAAAGACAGACGATCCAAGGAGAAGGATCCTCATTTATCTTCATTAGAACTCTGGCCAGCTCCTCTGATCACAACGTCAAAGTAGCCCAGGGATAGAACTGCTACTGTTCAGCTGGCTGGCTTTCATACCCACACATATACACAACTGTATTTGCAAATATTTACGGGTGGAGAACCTGCTTTTCACATCACAACCACCTGTCCTGGACAGAGGGAGAAAGATAAATTCATCAGCCAAGGATTCTGCTTGTACTACAGTCTCCAGGAATTAAAAGAGAAAGAAAGAAAGAAAGAAAGAAAGAAAGAAAGAAAGAAAGAAAGAAAGAAAGAAAGAAAGAAAGAAAGAGCAAACAAAGGTTTATGAGTATGAAAGCTCCATCAATCATATCTGCTTGATCTAAAGCCAGATTGCGAGGCGAGGCACCTTATTAATAACACCCATGTGAGGGAACATAAAATCTGCACATGGGCAAGGCAGTAAATTGCATATACAGCAGTTGGGGTGTGGGGAGTTGGGATGTTTTATTGCAGTAGGCTCTTTCCAGACGACTGTACCCCCTTCAGGAGTCCAATTTGTCTTGCGTACCCCAAGTTTCACCTCACTTAAAAACGACCTGCTTACAAAATCAGACCTAAAAATACAAAAGTGCCCCAGCACACTAGTACTGCCGACTTCCTCATTTTTACCATCTAATTCTTAAATAAATCAATTGCAATATAAATACTGCACTTACGTTTCAGTGTATCGTAATACAGAGCAGTATAAACAAGTCATTGTCTGTCTGAAATTTTAGTTTGTACTGACTTCACTAGTGCTTTTTCTGTAGCCTGTTGTAAAACTAGGCAAGTATCTAGATGAGCTGATGTACCCCCTGGAAGAGCTCTGTGCACCCCTAGGGATACGCGTACCCCTGGTTGAGAACCACTGTTTTATTGGACCTCTCTCTGTGCCTAACTCACAGGATTAAGGGATTAGCCACAGGCTGAAGGAAAGATTTGGCAACACTTTATTTGCCATCCTTACCCCTTTCATTAATCATTATATCTCATCAATAACTGATGCTCTCTAGTTCCAACAAGAATTATTTCCGGAACGTTCTCTGGCCTATGCTATGCAGGAGGTCAGACTGGATGATCGCAGTGGTCCCTTCTGGGCTTGGAAGCTCTGAACATAGAACTTGCTAGAATGAAGTAGGCCCATGATCCACCTAGGCTAGAATCCTGTCTCCCATAGCTGTAGAGGGAGCTACAAGAAACGCCACATGCAGGAAGCAGCTGTGGGATAATCTGCGTCCTCCTAACCACCAATAGTTTAAGTCTGATTTAAACCCTGAAGCATAAGGTTTAATATCTCTTCCAAAATGTGTCAGCATTCACTAAAACCACTCTGGACATTCTAGATATCCATATAAATATTCAATCCCTCTTTGAATCTTTTGGAACTCTGAAAAGTCTTTTGAATGTTTTTCACCTCAATGACATCCTGTGGCAGTGAGTTCCACAGTCTAACGGGTCCCCATGTGACCATGGATTTCCTTGAATGGGTAGTGAATTTTGCCACCTTTCAATTTCACCGACTGTCCCCTCGTTTTTATATGCAGTGTTGTTGTAACTGGGTTGGTCCCAGGATATTAGAGATACAAGGTGGGTGAGGTAATCTCTTTTTATGGACCAACTTCTGCTGGTAAAAGCTTGCTCTCTTTCACTTACAGAAGTTGGTCCAATAAAAGATATTACCTCACCCACTTTGTCTCCCTTGTTCTTATGCTATGAGACAGGGACCCTAGTGGTTTCTGATCTACCTTCTCTAGACCATTCATCATTTTATTTACTTCTATCAGGTCTCCTTTTATTCATCTCCGTTCCAAGGTAACACTCCCACTCTTTCCAATCTCTTTCCTATCAGAGTTTTTCCAGGCCCCTGATCATTCTCGTCACCCTTCTCTGAACCTACTCTGCAATATATTTTCTAGGATGGGGTGACCAATTCTGCACACTGTATCAAGACAATGCCACACCATTCATTTATATAATAACATTCCAGTATTCTCCATCCCATTTGCACAGCCACTACCAGAAGGTGGAACTTTTGTGCAGGGGCAAATTTAACAGATCAGCATTACAGCAATTAAGTCATAGGGACAGATCCTGAACTGGTATAAATGAACATCACTCCATTGACTTCAATAAAGCAATGCTGGTTTACAACACACTGAGAATCTAGCCCATATCAGATATGAGAAATTGAGGTTCACCGCCTTACCTGTGCTGGGCTAATGAAAGATCAGTCCTAAAATATATTCCTCAGGGCTCTGTCCTCAGAGATTAGGTTCCCATGACATCCCTGGGAGAGGAGCATTCTGCAGCAAAGCTCACCCTGGGGAAAAATCTTCCATCATGTATTTCCCTTGTAATACCATCCCGTTGTCTCAAGCATCATATCCTGGGCACCTAAAAGACACAACCCTAAACCAGTGGTTTGCAAACTTTTTGGGTGGAGCCCCTCCCACCTTTGAGTTACAATTTTTGGTTGTGCCCCCTTCAGCCCAGACAAAAACAGACACTTGCAAAAGTAAGCCTGATAGCCGACTCATAAACCTAACAGAGACCTAACACAACTTTATTTAAAATTAGTTACACATCTAAGTTTCAAACACACAGATACTTACCCAGGGCACCGGCAAAGCTTCCTCAGCAACGGGCTGCTTCTACCTTGCAGTCAAGCTGCACTCGCTAGGGCAGGGCCAATACCTGCCCCTCTTCCCTCGGGTTTTCAGGGTGGAGGAAGACATATGCGAGGGTCTCTGGGGGCGGGGCCAGTATTGGGTGCAGAGGCCACGGCGGATTCAGCACTGACCCACAGGCTGGGTGGCTTATTGCGGTGAGTCAGGGGGTGGAAGAGATGCTCCCTCTCTGTCTCCCCCCTCCCATGTGAACTGGCCCAGGCTGCCTGGCATTGCTGCTCTCCCCTCCCCCGAATGTTCCTCCATGCCCGCCTGGGGAGGGGGGGCGCCCCACAGTTTAAAAACCTCTGCCCTAAACTGGAGGGAGCTCATTCAAACGAGGCGCCAATGAAAAAGTCAGATCTGAACTCCTCATCGCTCGCCCATAGCAAATGAAACGGATGATAAAGAGGGAGGGGGCCTAGCAGAGACAGATGTTCCTGTGGCTAAGATGCAGGCGCCACCTAGGACTCAGGAACTCCACGTTTAAGTCCCAGTTTTACCACTTACTTTCTGTGCGAGAGTCTCTTTGCACCCCGTGTGTAAAATGGGCAGAATAATCCTTCCGGTCTCCCACCCGTTGTCTAGTTGATTCATACTATAAACTCTTCTTCAGGGGAGGGGCAGTCTCTCACCCCGCATACGTATGGAGCCTAGCAACCTGAGGCCTAAATCTCCTGGCATGGTTGTCACACAAATGAGAACTACCTGGCTGTGCGCACCCTGAGGAGGGACCAGGCTTATTTCAGAAGGTCTGAGGAGGGAGAATTATTTCCACTCACGCCCATACCCAGGCTTGGGCATGAGGCTCTGAATCAACTCCCCCACCCCCTCTCTCAGGCTTAGCCCGGAGCTGCATGAGGTAAAAGGTGTTTTCCATCCCTGACATCTAGGAGGCCATACTTTGTCACATCTTTCCTGGCTACTGATTAGATGTATGTTTGAACAAGGGTTTTCTTTGCAGACAGCACATAAAACATTGCTCCAGCCTGTCTGACTGAAGGTGACCTTTAGGACTGACTTGCTGGACATGACTGTGAATCCAAGAATTTCAGGCTAATAGACCTATCTGCACACAATGTACAACCTCACCATTCTTTCCTGTAGCCACTGGGTAACACTTTCTCCTGTTGCTTTTACTAAATACAACTGGGGTCATCTAGTTCTGTATCCCAGCTGTGGTGTTAACTAGAATCTGAATGCTTCAAGAGTGGGAGGTGAAGGGGGAAAGTCCATAATGCATCTGGCAAGTCATGCAATGTTGTACATCGGGGGACATTCCTTTCTGACATGATCAGTTTATGCTCTGAAGCAGGAGATTAGCAAATGCTTTACCCTGCTTTTAGTGTACGATCACCCAGCCTTTTAAAAATCCAACAATACACAAGTCTCTGACTTCCTGGGTCAGTGTAAATTCCACAGGCCCACGACATGCTGGATGAAGTAGTATCTATATAGTTTATTGCAGAGAAAGTTGAGAGGCCTCGATCTTACACAGGGTGAAGGTATCAGATGCTAAAAGGCTCTTGAGTCTAATGTAAGACCCTATGGCTGGAAGTGGAAGCTGGACAAATTCAAAGGGTAAATCAATCAAATTTTCCAGAGGAAGGGTAATTAACCATTGGAACTAACATACCAGGGAAGATGGTAGTTTCTCCCTCAGTTGGAGTCTAAGTCAAGACTGGTTTCAGAGGAACAGCCGTGTTAGTCTGTATTCGCAAAAAGAAAAGGAGTACTTGTGGCACCTTAGAGACTAACCAATTTATTTGAGCATGAGCTTTCGTGAGCTACAGCTCACTTCATCAGATGTTTACCGTGGAAACTGCAGCAGTCTGCTGCAGTTTCCACGGTAAACATCTGATGAAGTGAGCTGTAGCTCACGAAAGCTCATGCTCAAATAAATTGGTTAGTCTCTAAGGTGCCACAAGTACTCCTTTTCTTTAAGTCAAGACTGTGTGTTTTTCTAAAATATACACTTTAGCTCAAGCCAAAGCGATGGGCTCGATGAAGGAAGTGTTGAGTGAATTGTATGGCCTGTGTTATGCAGGTCAAACTAGGTCATCAGAGGTGCCAAGGCCAGAAGGAACTAGTCTGACTCGCTGAATAACACAGGCCATAGAGCTTCCCCAAAATAATTCCTAGAGTGGAGCTTTGAGCATCTCATCATGGTCCCGTCTGGCTTTCAGATCCGTGGACTTCCTTGTATTGGTTCTAAATTTGCCTGGTGTTAAAAGGACATTGTACAGTTACAAAATCATGGGTCAGAGTCAGTGTATGCCAAAGTGGAGTCTGTTCCACTCACTGCCGCGGGGTGTTGACTCTGTGCGCCAGGACTCAATTCTGGTTTGTATGTTTAGGGGTTTTTTTTTGTTGTTTTTTTTTTTTTTAAGTCCTTATCCGTGTTTTAGTAATGATGCCATAAATGATTTAAACTGAAAGAATTATGAAAATCCTTCAGGAGATGGAGTGGCGCGGAAGGAGGGGTGGCAGATGGGGAGTGGGAGAGGGCAAGGCTGAAGGGTAAGGGATCAGGGGTACAAAAGCAGGCACCAGAATGAGATCAGGAGAGCAGGATTCAGTCTGAACCGCACAGAGGAGATCAGGCGCCAGAGCTAAATCAAACCATGGAGCCAGCTGATCAAAGAGTAGTGATGATTTAAAGCAGGTGTCACGCTGTCTGGAGTGGCTCATGACTGTGAGCACCTACCTCAGGGCAGACTGTCAGCAAACAGGGCAGACACCCCAGACTGCTGGTATGTTCTATAATAGATTTCACCAAGCCAGTGACAAGTGCGAATTCCTGGATCACTGTACCAGTCTTACCATGGAGTCACAGACAGTCCCTTTGGCCTCTCCAGTCTATCTTGCCACCCAGACAAACTGCACTCAGTGATAAAATGGTCACTTTACCCCAAAAATCACATCACATTTAGGCTGCTTCCAGTCCCAAGAGCCCAGTCACTTACCCCTGATCAATTAACTGGTACTCCAGAACTAACATCAAAGACCACGCTGGCAGCCAATTCTGAGGTAAACAGACTAAAGTTTTATTGGCTAAGAAAAGGAAATGAGGGTTATTGAAAGGTTAAAGCAGGTAAATAATATATGCACAGGTGAGTCACAGTTTGTAATTCCAAATGGTGGCAGTGATGTAATAAACTGCCAGTTTCCCAAAAGTCTTTTCAGAGTACCCGGATTGTCTCTGTGGATCTCTGCTTTGCACCTGATACACTTCCCTGTCAGAGTCCAAACTGTCCAGAGACCAGGATCTTCCCTTGAATCCATACTGACAGCTTCTTCTCACAGAAAACTACTGGAGGAAGCAACCAGGGGCCATTCTCCTCTTGACGGGCTGCTTACAAACAGGGAAGACTTAGTCAGGGAAGTAGAAGTGGGGGCAACCTGGGCAGCAGTGACCATGAGATGATTGAGTTCAGGATCCTCACAAAAGGAAGAAAGGAAAGTAGCAAAATATAGACCCTGGACTTCAGAAAAGCAGACTTTGATTCCCTGAGGGATCTGATGGTCAGGATCCCCTGGGAGGCTAATATGAGGGGGGGAAAGAGTCCAGGAAAGCTGGCTGTATTTTAAAGAAGCCTTATTGAGGGCACAGGAACAAACCATCCCGATGTGCAGAAAGAATAGCAAATATGGCAGGCAACCAGCTTGGCTCAACAGTGAAATCTTCAGTGAGCTTAAACACAAAAAGGAAGCTTACCGGAAGTGGAAACTTGGACAGATGACTTGAGAGGAGTATAAAAATATTGCTTGAGCATGCAGGGCGTAATCAGGAAGGCCAAAACATAACTGGAGTTGCAGCTAGCAAGGGATGTGAAGGGTAACAAAAAGGGTTTCTACAGATAGTTAGCAACAAGAAAAAGGTCAGGGAAAGTGTGGAACCCTTAATGAATAGGGGAGGCAACCTAGTGACAGATGATGTGGAAAAAGCTGAAGTACTCGATGCTTTTTTTTGCCTCGGTCTTCACAGATACGGTCAGCTCCTGCACTGCTGTTCTGGGCAGCACAGCATGGGGAGGAGGTGACCAGCCCTCTGTGAAGGAAGAAGTGGTTCGGGACTATTTAGAAAAGCTGGACGAGCACAAGTCCATGGGGCCGGATACGCTGCATCTGAGGGTGCTAAAGGAGTTCGCAGATGTGATTGCAGAGCCATGGCTATTATCTTTGAAAACTCATGGCAACCAGGGGAGGTCCCGGATGAATGGAAAAAGGCAAATATAGTGCCCATCTTTAAAAAAGGGAAGACCAACAACCCAGGGAACCACAGACCAGTCAGCCTCACCTCAGTCCCTGGAAAATTCATGGAGCAGGTCCTCAGGGAATCCATTTTGAAGCACTTGAAAGAGAGGAAGGTGATCAGGAACAGTCAACATGGATTCACCAAGGGCAAGTCATGCCTGATCAACCTGATTGCCTTCTATGAGGAGATAACTGGCTCTGTGGATATGGGGAAAGCGGTGGACATAATATATCTTGACTTTAGCAAAGCTTTTGACACAGTCTCCCACAGTATTCTTGCCAGCAAGTTAAAGAAATATGGGCTGGATGAATGGACTATAAGGTGGATAGAAAGCTGGCTAGATTGTCGGGCTCAACGGGCAGTGATCAATGGCTCCATGTCTAGTTGTTAGCCGGTATCAAGCAGAGTGCCCCAGAGGTCGGTCCTGCGGCTGGTTTTGTTCAACATCTTTGTTAATGAATTGGATGATGGGATGGATTGCACCCTCAGAAAGTTTGCAGATGACACTAAGCTGGGAGGAAAGGTAGATACACTGGAGGGTGGGGACAGGGTACAGAGGGACCTAAACAAATTGGACAATTAGGCCAAAAAAATCTGATGAGGTTCAATAAGGATAAGTGCAGGGTCCTGCACTTAGAACGGAAGAACCCAATGCACCGCTACAGACTAGGGACCGAATGGCTAGGCAGCAGTTCTGCAGAAAAGGACCTAGGAGTTACAGTGGACGAGAAGCTGGATATGAGTCAACAGTGTGCCCTTGTTGCCAAGAAGGCCAATGGCATTTTGGGCTGTATAAGTAGGGGCATTGCCAGCAGATCAAGGGACGTGATCATTCTCCTCTATTCAACATTGGTGAGGCCTCATCTGGAGTACTGTGTCCAGTTTTGGGCCCCGCACTACAAGGAGGATGTGGAAAAATTGGAAAGTATCCAGCAAAGGGCAACAAAAATGATTAGGAGGCTGGAGCACATGACTTATGAGGAGAGGGAACTGGGATTGTTTAGTCTGCGGAAGAGAAGAATGAGGGGGGATTTGATAGCTGCTTTCAACTACCTGAAAGGAGGTTCCAAAGAGGATGGATCTAGACTGTTCTCAGAGGTATTAGATGACAGAACGAGGAGTAACGGTCTCAAGTTTCAGTGGGGGAGTTTTAGGTTGGATATTAGGAAAAACTTTTTCACTAGGAGGGTGGTGAAACACTGGAATGCGTTACCTAGGGAGATGGTGGAATCTTCTTCCTTTGAAGTTTTTAAGGTCAGGCTTGACAAAGCCCTGGCTGGGATGATTTATTTGAGGATTGATTCTGCTTTGAGCAGGGGATTGGACTAGATGACCTCCTGAGGTCTCTTCCAACCCTGATATTCTATGATTCTAAGGCTATAAGACAGTTTCTATTTTAAACTTGATTTTTACATCTCCTCCTCACCCAGCTTTCCTTGAAACAACCCTCCACCCAACACTTCCCACTAGATCCAGTCAAAAACATGGAGGGATTGGGAGCGGAACATAGATATCAAGAACATTTCTGCAAAATTTCTCCTCCCCTCCCCCATTGAAATTTCAAATATTAACAGATTTGCTCATGGAAATTTCAAAATATGAAGAATTTCAACCAACTCTACTTTCCACATAAGGCAGGTGGAAGGGGAGAGGGACTCCCAAGATGAGGAGGATTGTATGTAATGGGGAGGCCTCGCAGATGGGGGATCAGTCATAGGGTTACGTACGATGGGTTTTTTCCTCTTGTCCTATCACATGAGTGCACCATGAGTGTCCAATTTAAGAGGGGGAAGTGACTTTCCCAAGGCTACAAAGCAGGTCAGGGAGGAAGAGATGCTACTGTGTATATCTATCCATGCATTATAAAGGGATTGCTACCTGCCAACAGGCTGGAACGGACTGCTTCTGTCAGGAATGATTATTTCCCAGTTGCAGTGCCAGCTATTAGAACTATGGCCGTAGGCAGTGGAAATAAGTTACAATGCAGAAGTCAATCATATCTCCCAGTGGAGTTCATTGTTATGTACCCGGTAACTGCGTGCTTTGATCATCAAGTCAGAGAGACTTGAGAGGTAGGTACATAAACTATGAGCCTTGTTGACTGTCTGCACTGCAGGAGCCTTCATGTCGTCCTCACTAAAGCTGTGGTTCAAAAAAGCATCCTTCATGCAGAAAAGCACTTAAGGCTCCTAAATCAGGACCCATTGGCCTGCTCCAAAGCCAGCAGAAGTCAATGGAAGGGCTCCCATTGACTTCAGTGGGCTTTGGACAAGCCCCCAATAACCTCAAAGTCCTATCAGAGTATTTACTGGTCTCAATGTTAAAAACTGTTATGGACTTTCTAAAAACCAGTGACCTCTTCGGCTGTTCCACAGTCTTAGTCAGGAACCTGAAAGAGATGTCCCCAAAGATATTATATCTCTCCTTGTACTTGGATAGACCAGCAAAGTCATAGCTTTGCCTGCCAGCTATGAAAATCATTATTACTCATGACATCCGGGTAATCTTAGGTCGAACACAAGATGTTATTTCAAAATTCCCTTTGCAATGCCACACATACCTAGACTATTGGAGTCAAAAGGTAAGTGACATCCAACAGTTGATTCAGAATAATCAGTTACAGACATGAGAGTGGCAAGAGATTGTTTTATTAGGTTTCCTTTGAATTGTAATTGCTATAATGAGAATGAGAATTAGCAGGGTGTGTGTTATTGTGAATGATGGGAGGGGATAGCACACCTTGCCATTTGATGGCCCTGAGCCAAGCAGACCTACCCACATCACCATGGAACTCCTTTCTTGGGAACTCTTGCTCAAGTGGATTTCTACCCTAATTAAAAAGGTCACCTGTAATAACATTGTTTCCTGCTCTATCGTAGGTCCTTAACATAGTGGGGCAGGCACACTTCTGTAATTAGCATGCTTGTCTCCAGGGTCTACTGTACCAATGGAAAAACAACAAGGAGTCCTTGTGGCACCTTAGAGACTCACAAATTTATTTGGGCATAAGCTTTCATGGGCTAGAACCCACTTCATCAGATGCATGGAGGGAAAATACAGGAGCAGGTATAAATACATGAAAGGATGGGGGTTGCCTTATCGAGTGTGAGGTCAGTCTAACAAGATGAATCAATTAACAACAGGATACCACGGGAGGAAAAATAACTTTTGAAGTGGTAATGAGAGTGGCCCATTACAGACAGTTGACAAGAAGGAAGAAATTAGTATTGGGGAAATTAAGTTTATGTTTTGTAATGACCCAACCACTCCCAGTCTTTATTCAGGCCTAATCTGACAGCGTCCAGTTTGCAAATTAATTCCAGTTCTGCAGCTTCACGCTGGAGTCTGTTTCTGAAGTTTTTTTGTTGAAGAATTGCCACTTTTAGGTCTGTTATTGAGTGACCAGTGAGACTGAAGTGTTCTCCTACTAGTTTTTGAATGTTATGACTCCTGATGTCAGATTTGTGTCCATTTACTCTTTTGGGTAGAGACTGTCCAGTTTGGCGAACGTATACAGCAGAGGGGCATTGCTAGCACATGATGGCATTGGTAGGTGTGCTCCTGTATTTTCCACTCCATGCATCTGATGAAGTGGGTTCTAGCTCACGAAAGCTTATGCCCAAATTTGTTTACAAGGCTCTACAAGGACTCCTCGTTGTTTTTGCCGATACAGACTAACACGGCTACCCCTCTGAAACCTGTAGCAATGGAGGATGCTGAAACTATTGTGACAAAGCTCTGTCCTTGCCTCCGTGGGTCCCACGTTTCCTGGTGGATTTCGCTAGCCTCAGATGTTCACTGTGACCCTCCACGTAACCCTTCTCTCTCTAGAGACAAGGGTCACAGTCTACTGAGCCATTTTCATCATAAGCCAGCGAGGGAGGTGAGGAGAAGTTATCCTTCCTTGCACAGTCTCTGTTGTCTCCCAGTCTCAGTGATTAATCAGGGGGCAAAAGGGGGGGAGAGGGCCCGGACCCACCCTCTACTCTGGGCTCCAGCCCAGGGACCCTAATAGTATCAGCTATGGCAGCTGACCTTTTAAAAACATGACACGTACAATTCCCTGGGCTACTTTCCCCACAGCAGCCCTCACTTCCCCCTTACTTCAGGGTCTCCTTCCTTGTGCCTGATATGGTGTGTACTACTCAGCCTCTCCAACAGCGCAGCTTCCTTCCACAGCTCCTGACGTGCACCCCCACCTGACTGACTGGGAGGCTTTTAACTAGTTTCAGCCAGTCCCTGATTGGCTTCAGGTGTCCCAATCAACCTAGCCTTCTCCCTGCCTTCTGGAAAGTTCTTAATTGGCCCCAGGTGTCTTAATTGACCTGGAGCAGCTGCCATTTCACTTATTCTGGTACCAGGGATTTGTTTAGCCTGGAGCTAATATATCTATCTCCCACTACTTTTCTATAGCCATCTGGCCTTGCCCCGTCACACTATGCTTGTCCATGCATGGAAAAATTATTATGAAGAAAACAAAGCCAAACATTCTTCTATAGGACAACTGAAAGGAAAGTTGGCTTTATGGTTAAAGGCACTAGGCAAAAGTTCAGGAGACCAGACTCCATACGTGACCTCAGGCAAATTATACAATTTCTTTGTGCCTCAGGCCACCAGCAGTAAAATGGGGATAGCATGGGGTGTCGTGAGGACTCCTCCGCCTGTAAATGTGTAAAGCACTTTGAGATAAATGAAATGGACTCAGTGTAACTGCTCTTTACCTGGAAAGGAAGACAGACAATAAAATATCCTAACTGGGGGCAAACTCCCAGGGGAATTACACAGCAGGGTCCTCTCAGGTTCTATAACCGTTCACTCTAGGGTCCAGTATAGGTCTGTTTCCTTACATTTCTAGGGTTTTGTCCAGGCTCCTACCATTCAGTCAATGGGATGTCCACAACTTCCCTTGAGAAACTATTGCTCAGTCAACTGGATCTCGTCATCATCTCCAGAGACCCCACATTCTCCCTTCATTAGTGAGGGACTGGGGGGTGTAATAAAGTAATGAGATGAAAGGAAAGGTTGAACTAAATATAGGAACACAGGAATTATCGGATTAGACCTGCAGTCCATCTAACCCAACTGCTTCAGAGGAAGGTGCAAGATATTCTGCAGCTCTGGGTAATTATTGGCCCCCCAGGGAAAGTTTCTTTCTGACCCAAATAGTTAAAAGTTGCCTTATGCCCTGAAGCAGGCCCTAACCATGACACCTACTGAGCTGTGGAAAAATCTCCCAAGGGAAGTGGGACACTGAAAGCTGGAATGACTAACGCATTCATAAATATTATATCCTGTTGGAGCAAAGGGCCCAGACTCCAGAGAAAATAATTAAAAAATAATGACAACAATGATAATAATAAGTAAACACACAGATTTCGGGGGGTCTGTTCAAAAGCCTCTGGCAGTCTGGATTTAGCCCGCGGTCTGCCTATTGACTGTCCGTGGCTTAGATAAATCTGTAGGGGTTTTCCTATCCTGAATGGTCATGATTTGTCCAAACACAAAACACAGGTCCCTGCCAGGAGCTGTTTCAGGCAGTCACATGGCCCCTAACATATTCTTCTGCCTTCTCATGAGTTTAACGAGAGGTGACTAAAGAATCCAGGCTAGAGCAGTTAGACTAGATCCCGCCCCTACGGCGCTTTCACCAGCCAGTCGGAACCTTCCTTTTACAACCTATTTGCAGGCAGTTGGTTTTTAAACCGGTGATGTGGTGATCCAGGGAACGAAGGTGCCAACCCAAAGCAATAAGCAGTTTCCCACCGATAGCCTTATGACCCTAAGTCCCTCCACAACAATGATCTAAACTTTGCTACTGGCTGCAGGGTTCTGGCGCAGTTCTGTAGAGTACACTACCTTAAGGGTAGTAAGTGCAAAGAGTCAATATACTTCTTCATCTGCTGTTTTGATCAGAGCCATTTACTCGCATTCCCTGGAAGGCCTGGCTGCTGCATGCTTCTTTCTACTCAGCCTGTGGCTACATATAAAGCCCAGGGTATTTAATTTAAAGTCAAAAGGCCAGGAAGAGTTTGACGGGAAACTCTCTCCCCTCAGCAGGATTCATAGAGTTTAAGGCCAGAAGGGACCAGCAAATCATCTAGCCTGACCTCCTGTCTATCACAGGTCACCAGCACCACCCTCACATTAAACCCAACAACCAAAACGAGACCTAAGTATTACAGCCCCTGGAGATGAGGCTGTTATGTGTCACGGACAGAGAATAGGAGGCACCAAGGGGCACCAAAGCCCGAGGCCCCCCACAATAGTGGGGAAATGATTGTTCTTCTCTGATGAAGTGTTCAGAGATGGGAGCAGTGTAAGTCAGATGGATGGAGAGATTAGACAGATGAGTCCTCACCCCATCCAAACTAGGTAGCTAAGTGGTTCAGTGTGTTTCCCATCCGGCCTCTGACCAGCCAACACTGATGTTTGTCCTGTATTATCTGTATTCCTCGAGTGCCTAGAAGCCCCAATCACGGACCAGGGCTCTATTGTGCTGGGTGCTGCACAAACAGAAGAAAGAGATAGTCCCTGCCCCAAAGACTTTACAATCTATGTATCAGACAAGAGACAACAGATGGAGACAGAGAGGCAGATGGGGGGATACAAGCAAACAATGGGACAATACTGAGCAGCATGATGGGCAGTGGTCTTTGCACGCCAGAAGCTGAACCAAGGCTTTGGCAGGCTTCCTGGCAAAGGAGAGCTTTGAGGAGGAATTGGAAGGATAATGAGTTGGCTCTGTGAACATTTACAGAGACTTCACCCCACATGCGAGGGGTGGCGGAGGAGAAAGGTGAAGGTGTTGGCTTGAAAATGTAACGAGTGGGAGACGGAGGTTGGCAGCCTAGGCCGACGGGAGGTGGGAGCTGACAGCTTGATAGCAAATGAGGGTTGACAGCTGGGTGGGGATAAGCCAAGAAGGTCCTTGAACGTGAAGACAAGCAGCTTGTGTTTGATTGGATAGAGAAGTGGGAGCCAGTGGATGGAAGCAAACAGAGGGGTGAGCTGGTCAAAGCAACAGGCTAGCGGAATGACCTTTGCAGCAGCCTTCCAAATGGATCTGAGTGGGGCAAGAGTTCATTTGCCAAGGCCCAAGAGAAGGATGTTGCCGTGATGGAGATGCAAGCTGATGAGAGCCTGGGTGAGAGTTTTAGCTGCGTGGACGGCTAGGAAAGGCTGGGTCTAAGAAACATCATGCAGAAAGAACTGGAAAGATGCTCCAAAGACACCCTGGGCTTGGTTAGTCAAGGGGGTTGTGGAGCACGGTGAATGTGCATTGGCAAAGCTGCATGTGGGGCCACCGAACAGGAAAGAGGGGGCTCCTTGGGAGAGCTGAATGTGATCCTTTCACTGCACTATGGTCCATTCAAAGCACCACTGAAGTGCTTTGCCAGAGCTGCAGGTAGTAGCAGCAGGAAGAGATTGCATCACATCTGCTGCACTATACCTGGCCCAAGCCAGCATTAATAGGCTGAGCTCAGGACAGGGACCATAGTGACATAGAAGGGAAGCCCTTCTACCATCTTCACGCTGCTCCTTTCTTGGAGACACTGGCTGCATCAACTTAGTGGGGTGGTTCATTAACCGCTTTGTCCAGAGAAAAAAGGAAACACCTTCACCCATCACCACAATGCAGCCACCTCTGGAGCGGATTGTGGCAGCTGTTTAACAGCAGCACTGCACAACAGGTATAGGAGGGGCTGGGGAGTGAGATCAAGCAGCCCACAATGCTCCATCCAGGATCATAAACAGTGGGCGGCAAAGGGAGGGTGCATGCATGTTCTATGTGCAAACCATCCAAGGGCAGGAGAACCACTCCAGCGGGAGGGAAAACAAATACAAACGAGCACTCCGTGCCCCGCAGCAGGGGACATTAACACTTTGCATGTCTCGGCGGACGTTGAGCGATCGTTTCCTGCGGCGCCACATACATGGGATTTAATAACCCTGCCCCAGCGGCCCCCCCCATCCCAGTCTGACCAGCGTGGAGATGAATGGGCACCAAGATGACACAGTCCCATGACAATTTTTCATCCAGCGCGTTGCTTAACCTTCCGTGAGCAAATGAGATTTCCCCAGTGCTGGGCCCCACCGTACCTGGAGTAGATGCAACTGAGTCAGGGAGGGACATCAGTGATTGATGTCGCCTCCTGGCTAATCAGATTCTCAGCAAGGCAGATATTGATGGACCCTCGCAATTGATGAACGGCTCTCATGAGCCTTCATTCAATTACTCCCCCACTTAAGGCAACGAGCAGGGCCGCTAAAGCACGTGTGTTGCATTTCCTAAAAGTCACTGCACCTCGCGAAGAGGGAGGGGATGTGGCCAAGGGGAAGGTGCCAGACCGGCCCTGCCTGGGGAGGGGAACATGCATCTAGGGTGGCATGTTCTAGCAAGCTGATGGGAAAGTGACCAGGGGAAAGAGAGGAGGAGGAAACAGGCAACTCTGCAGAACAGAAGCTGGCATGAGCGCTTCTCCCTCTCTTTAGAAGCTAATAGGCCAAACACACACAAAGTGTATTTACATTCGGAGGCCTGTTCTCCATCTAAAAGAGATCGACCAAGCTACATCGCTCAGGGCTGTGGAAATTTTGCACCCTGAGCACCGTAGGTAGGTGGACCTACCCCTCAGTGTAGACACGGCTAGGTCCATGGAAGGTTTCTTCTGTCAACCTAGCTACTGCCACTCAGAGGTGAGGTATCTACAATGATGGAAAACTCCCTCATCGTCGTTGGAAGCGTCTACACTACGGCGCCGAAGCTGTGCTGCGGTAGGAGCGGTCGTGTAGACATGGCCTTGCTCGGCGAATCCTTGGGGAACACGGTCTTGGGCTCTCGCCTCGCTCTGCTTAGGGCCTGCCTCCTAGAGGGAGTCCCACCGGTGCAGTGCTAGGTAGCACAAACCCCACATGTAGACGCACCGCGCTAGAGCAAGGCAGGCCTCGTACCTGTAAGATGATGCCCCAGGTGCGTCGTCAGCTCTGGGGATCGAGATGGGGATCCCTAGGTCTAGGCGCATTAACCCTTTAGAGCCTAGCTCAAAGGCCCAGCTTTGTTCTCTCAAAGGCTGTGGAGACTCATAAACTTCTATGTCAGGGGTGAGGAACCTACAGCCCATGGGCCGGATCCGGTCCCTCGCTTAATTTCATCTGGGCCACGGGGCCGGAGCCGCGAGTGCTGGCTCACTCTGCTGTGGGGGGGACTGCACAGGTGCGGGAATTAGGGGTGCAGGGGGTGCTGCAGCACCTCCACATTTTACACGGGGTCCCGACTGCCAGCCCCGTGCCCGCCCCCAGCTGTGGCCCCAGCCTTGGCCCCCTGACCACTGTCCAGGTCCCCCCCTCCCAGAGATACGGCCCTGCTCCCGGCCCCAGCTCTGGGGGGGTGGGGATGTGGACAGAGGTAAGGGGGATGGCTTTCAGCATCCCCACTATTAAAAATGTTCCAGCACCACGGGGGGAGGGGGAGGGGGAGAGTCCTGAGCCTCCACACCCTTCCCCTTCCCCACCCCCGGGCAGGGTGAGTGGCCTGTGATTGATTTTTTTTCTGTGGGTCAATGGCCCCCGACAGAAAAAGGGTTCCCCATCCCTGCTTTATGTGGTCCAGCCACTACAGAGAGCGAGACATCCTGTGAAGTGAAGGTTATACGCCTGTGCTGCTTACCAGAGGAAATCTCCCTGGTACAACATTTGTATTGGTGCAAATTTCCCTAGTGTAGACATGCCTTTAACGCTGGATCCCCCTGGATAGCCAATCAGAGATGGGCGGCGAGGAACCCATAATGCAATGTCTCATTCAAAACACTGCACGCCCCAGCAGGGTAGCACAAATAGCCAAACTCCTTTCCCAGCCAGCAGGAAGCGACAGCTTTCCCAGTTGGTTCACACCAAAATCAATCAAACAGATTTGTAGGAGAAAACAAAGGGTGATTTTTGAGACCACGGGGACCTTTTACCTTCTTCCAAGTGAAGCATTTTTTTCCTTAGGCCTTGGCTAGAAATAGACCTTGAGGCGGATAATGTGAACAAGGGGTCTGGTTCATCACCGCGGCCTGTGCAGCCGCTTACAGCAGTGCAAAGTATCAGAGCAGCAGTGTTTCTGCACTCACTTTGCACTGGGACAGATGACGACACAGGGCAAGGCCAATGATTAATTAGGCCCGTGGGGCTTTTCAGATCACCTTTCTTTTCTGTCCTTGTTTGGATTCCGTCGGCATTTTGCCTATGAAAATGCTCCAGCAGCTCCAAGCCAAGCCAGTTCCCAGCTTAGGGGAAGGGGGCTCTAACTAAAAAAAAGGGGGAAGTTACTCACCTTGCAGTAACTGAGGTTCTTCGAGATGTGTGTCCCTGTGGGTGCTCCGCTCTAGGTGTCGATGCGTCCCGGCACCGTTGATTGGAGATCTTCGGTAGCAGGACGCACACGCTCAGTTGGTATCTCCCGTCTTGTTGGAATCTTCCTGAGTGCATGCGTCCCGCACCCTCCTCAGTTCCTTCTCTACCGTGGAGAAATCATACTAGTACTCCAAAGTAGAGGGGAGGAGGGCGGGGACTGGAGCACCCACAGGGACACACATCTCGAAGAACTTTAGCTACTGCAAGGTGAGTAACTTCCCCTTCTTCTACGAGTGCTGTCCCTGTGGGTGCTCCACTCTAGGTGAATGTGCAGCAGTTCCCACTATGGTCGGTGCGACTTTGGAGATGCGGCAGTGAGTACCGTAGAGAGTACTGTATGGCCTACTAGGGTGTCTGCCATGGTATCTTGTGTGATAGCATAGTGCTTGGCAAACGTGTGCTCAGATGACGATGTAGCCACTTTACAGACGTCAGAAATGGGTATGTTATGTAGGGAGGCAACGGATGTAGACATAGCTTGAGTGGAATGAGTTCTAAGGCCTTCGGGCGGTTGAATATTTTGAATACGGTAAGAGGATCTGATGCAGTCAGAGATCCATTTGGACAGACGTTGCTTAGAGATAGCCGTATCTTTCAATCTTTCAGTAATGGAGACAAAGAGTCATGGGGACTTATGGAATGGCTTAGTCCTGTCTAAATAAAAGGCAATTGCTCGCCTGAAGTCGAGAGTATGCAGGGTTGCCTCTTGCGGAGTCTCGTGAGGTGTAGGATAGAAAGTAGGTGAGTATATTGGTTGGTTAAGGTGGAAGGTGGATACCACCTTAGGGAGAAATTTAGGATGTGGTCTCAGAGTGACTTTGTCTTTGGAGAAGGTTATGTAGGGAGGATAGGCCATCAGGGTGCTTATTTCACCTACTCTCCTTGCTGATGTTATTGCAACTAAGAAAGCTACCTTCATGGATATATGAAGAAGAGACGAGGTAGCCAAGGGCTCGAATGGAGGTTTCATGAGACCATGAAGAATGAGGTTAAGATTCCATGTAGCTGCCGTTGGGGTAGAGATTTTGTAGGTCCATGAGAAATCGTTTTATGGTGGGAGAGTCCATGGATGACGGGAGGACATGCAGAGTAGGTAAGGATACCATGACTGTCTGGGCCAAGCCGGGGCAATAAGTATGACCCACGCATTATCGTCTGTGATCTTCTGAAGAACCCTGTGTAGCAGAGGGATTGGGGGGCAGGCGTACAGGAGAGAGTTGTTCCATGGGATGAGGAACATATCTCCTAGGGATGCAGTCCCGAGTCCCACTCTGGCAAAGAGGTCTATTGATGGGGTGCCCCAGAGGGAGAAGAGCTGTTGAAGTATTGCGGGGTGCAGTTCCCATTCGTGTTCTGTCGAAAAGTGCCTGCTGAGTACGTCGGCAGCAGTATTGTGGCAGTCGGGTAGGTAGGAAGCAATGATTTGTATTTGATGTTGTATGCACCAATGCCATGGTCAGATGGCTTCCATGTATAGGGAATGTGATCGGGCTCCCCCATGTCTGTTGATGTAAAACATACATGCTGTGTTGTCTGTTAAGACCCGAATAGATTTGTTCTTTATGTGGAGAAGAAAGTAAAGGCATGCTCGTTGCACTGCTCTGAGCTCTAAGAGATTTATGTGTCGGCACGTCTCTGATGCAGACCAGCAGCCTTGTGCCCTGTGTCCCCCTAGAAGAGCTCCCCATCCGATTAGGAAAGTGTCCATGGTGAGCATGAGCGTTGGGGTTCGTTGCTGGAAGGGAACACGCATTCAGAGGTTTTCGGGTCTTGTCCACCAATGTAGGGAAGCTACAACATTGGGAGGAGAAGTTAACACCATCCCTAAGGTGTGTCTGTTGGGTTTGAAGTTGGAGTTGAGCCAGCCCTGAAGACATCTCATGCGTAGCCTGGCGTTCTGGACCATGAAGGTGGTGGCTGCCACGTGACCAAGGAGCTGTAGGCAGATTCTTCCCTGTGTCCTGGGACGAATAGAGAGCGTGCATATCAGTTGTGTGATAGCAAGGAGTCTGTAATTTGGGAGTGAGGCTCTGCTTCGGATTGAGTCCAGATGAGCTCCAATGAACTCGATCTGTTGTGTAGATGGTCAGGGTGGATTTCTGGATGTTTATTTCAAGGCCTAGGCTGTGAAAGAGGGAGATGGCAAAATGGGTAGCTTGAAGTGTCTCGCCATAGGAGTTGCCCTTGATGAGGCAATCATCCAGATAGGGGGAAAAGCGTGATTCCATGTCTATGGAGGTGAACCATGACCACGGTTAGAGTCTTGGAAAAGACTCTCGGCACTGTGGAGAGTCCGAAAGGAAGAACTCTGTATTGAAAATGGTCATGACCGATTGTGAATCGTAGGAAGCGTCTGTGAGCTGGATGAATTGGTATATGAAAATAAGCGTCCCTTAGGTCAAGGGCTGTGAACCAGTCCCCTTGATCCAGTGCAGGAATTATTGTGCCCAGTGTGACCATCTTGAATTTTTGTATCCTCACAAATTTGTTCAGTCGGCATAGGTCCAGCATAGGCCTCCATCCCCAGGTCTTTTTCTGGGTCAGAAAGTAATGGGAGTAGAACCCTTTCCCTCCATGTTGTGTTGGCACAGTTTCCATTGCACCTAGTTGTAGAAGGTGAGCCATTTCTACGCAAAGTAAGTGCTTGTGAGAGGGGTCCCTGAAGAGGGACGGGGAAGGGTGAAGGGTAGGAAGGTAGGATATAAATGGGATAGAGCAACCAGACTGAACTATTTTGAGGACCCAGCGGTCCTGTGTAATCCGCTGCCGGGCATGCTGGAAACTCTGGAGGCGGTGGCCAAACGGGCAAGTAGGCGGTGGATTCAAGGGGAGGTCCTGCAGACCCTCTACCAACATTTCAAAATTGTTGCTTATTCCCCGGTGGGTGGGAGGTGGTTGCTTGAGCTTGATTTTGTCTGTGCTTAGGGCGTCTAGCGCGACTCCTAGTTATGATTTGGGTCGAGGCCAATAATACTGTTGTGCGTGGGGTCTTTGGTAGGGTTGGTATTATCTCCTGCGAAAGGACGGGTGAATGCCCAGGGCGTGCAGTGTCGCTCTAGAAACTTCATGGTGTGGAGGAGTTCAGCGGGGGTTTTTTGTTTGTTTGGGGGATTTTGGGAGAAAAGTTTAACCTTATCAGAAGGGAGGTCCTCCACTTTGGTCTGCAGATCTTTAGGGATGCCAGATGCAGAGAGCCATGAAGATTTGTGCGTAACCACAGCAGTTGCAGTAGTAGGGCTGCTGTGTCTGCCATGTCTAGAGCTGCTTGTAGGGCCGTTCTGGAAATTAATTGACCCTCAACCATGATTGAGTTGAAGTCTATTCTCCTATCCTCTGGAATGTAGGATGCAAATTCGAAAAGTTTATTGTAATTATCAAAGTCGTAGCTGGTGAGGAGGGCAGAATAATTCGCAATTCTGAATTGTAGAGTGGAGGATGTGTAAACCTTGCGACTGAAGACGTCAAGACGTTTAAGGTCCTTGTCTTGAGGGGTGAGCCGACATTGCGGCTGTTTTGTCCGTTGTACAACTGCATCCATGACAAGAGAGTTTGGTTGTGGATGAGAAAATAGGAAGTCAGCGTCCTTAGTGGGAACATAGTATTTATGTTCAGCCTTTTGCAAGTTGGTAATAAAGAAGCTGGAGTTTGCCAGAGAGTGTCAGCTGGCTCCAAGAGTGCCTCGTTTATGGGGAGCGTGATCTTTGAGGGCGCAGAGGGTTGAAGGATTCTGAGGAGCCCGTGTTGTGGTTCCTGAACCTCTTCTAAGTGGATGTCTTGACTAAGTGCCACCCTCTTGAAAAGTTCTTGAAATTGTTTACAGTCGTCCATGCTCTGTGGAGGTGGAGGGAAGAGGGCTCCGTCTGGAGCTGATGGAGAGTCAGGGACCAGTGAGTCAGGATATGGTCTGTAGCTCATGTTCTCAGGAGGGGGTTCAGGTACTCTAGACGTGGATGGAGCTGGAGATCGAGGCACAGAAGGAGGTAGTGGTTCGGGAGAAGAGGTCTGAAGGTGAGTGGCAGGAGGATGTGGCCAAGGGTACCACTGAGGCCAAGGCATAGGGTAGGAGAACCCAGGTGCCGTCCACAGAGGGCTGCAGTAGGGAAACTGAGGCTGGTGGTTGCGAGCCATGACCTGAGGCGGAAAAGGTTCCGGTGGAGGAGGAGAGGCGGGTGGGGAGAACTCCACCTGCTGCTGTACATCAGGTCTGCTGTCAGTGAAGGTAGCCAGCTCAGGTAGGGAGACCGGCTGTTCAAAAAACGAGCCCTATGTGTCCAGGAGCGGGGAGTTAGGCTCAGGTGGCACCGAGAGGTCACCCTGAGTGAGGAACCGTTGCTCCTGCTCCCTGTGCTCTTAGCGCATTGCCAACTGAAAGCCTCACTGGGGCCCCAGGGTACGTGGAGGAGCCCTGCAGGGGGTCAGCTGCTGGTGCCGGGGCAGGCTCGGTGCCCACGTTCTTCCCAGCACTGGAGCAGAGTGCGCAGTCCGCACCGCGGCTGTTTTTAGCGCTGAAGGCCTTGGTGCCGCGTAAGGCTTCCCAGCACGGGAGGTCAGGTTCCTGCCTCTGCGGGAGCCGTGGCCGAGGCGTTGTGACAGCCTGAGGTGCCTGCCTTCTGCGCTGTCATTACAGAGGGTAAGGATCTCGCGGGAGACCCTTTACCCTTGTTAAAGTCTCTCCTCTGAGACTGTTGGGCTTCTTGCCTCTGCTACAGAGAGGGTGAAGCCATGCTCCCAACTGGCTCTGATCTGGCCGGGGAGCGTGAGGGAGAGGGTTTAACTTTCCCCATCTCCGAAGGTGGCTGCAGAGATGTTTCCATTAGTAACATTTTAAGCCCCAGATCCCTGTTGTGACGAGCCCTGGTCTTGAGACTTGCACAGTGAAGGCATTTTGCAGGGATGTGTGTTTCGCCAAGGCACTTCACACATCGTGAGTGCCCATCAGACCCTGGCATGGAGTCCCAACAGGAAACACACTTCTTGAGTCCTGAAGCCCCTGGCATGTTGAATTAGAAATGGCAGGGGAAAGTGTCTCAGAAGGAGACAAGCCTGAGGCGAAAAGTTTTTTTTTTGTTTTCGTTTTTTAAACTAAGTAACTAAACTATGTAACTATTCTAAAGGAAGGGAAACAACTGGGATGCAACTAATAACTATTTCTATGTTCTTTGCTACTGTTTCCTACAGAGACCAGGGAAGAGAAGCAGCACTGCTCCGAGTCCCGTCTTCAGCCGAGGATGGTAGAGAAGGGACTGAGGAGGGTGCGGGACGCACGCACTGAGAAAGATTCCAACGGGACGGGAGATACCGAATGAGTGCGTGCATCCCGACCAGGCACTGCTACCGAAGATCTCCAATCAACGGCGCCGGGATGCACCGTCACCTAGAGGAGCACCCACAGGGACAGCACTCGAAGAAGAAGCAAAGATCTTGGACCACAGGCAATTAGGACAATTCCTCCAACAAGCAAAGAGATAGCAGAGGCATCGTTATGTCACGGTCTAGTCAAATGAAAGGTGGGCTGCAGCCATTTCATCCCATTACCCGGAGAAACCCTGCCAAGTTCAGAATTACCACCACCACCGCAAGGCTTGAACCCCAAGGGGAGAGGGTGCCGTAGGCCGAACAAAGACCAACATGGATCACAAGTGACCAGAAATGAAGAGACCCACCACCCCTCTGAGGTAGGTAAATATGACCTTCTTTTCGCTGATGGGGAGATGGAGGCAGAGAGAGATAAATGGAGCTGCCCGTGGTCACACAGCACGTCCATGGCTGAACTAGAAAGAGAGCCCAGGAACTGTAGCGTTTTACGTTGGAACCCTGAAACATGTCTGTGTATTTGCATGGCACTTTTCACCATGGTTTCTGAGCACCTCAGTCACTGATGGATTTAATCCTCAGACATGCCTGTGAGGGAGGGGCAGGGCTGTCGTCCTTCTGTTACAGCTGGGGGAACAAAGGAACAGGGCCGATCAACTGTCTTGCCTCAAGATCGGGCAGGGAACCTGCGCTGAGCTGGGAACTGAACCAGGTCTCAAGTCCCAGGGCATCCTTCCTCCTTGAGATAATGTCCACCCACAGATGGGGAGGTTAGTCCTCCGGTATGTACATGCTACTACAGCGCCACTTGACAGCAGCCCAGCAGCCTGCTAAAAACAGTCTGGAAGGAACTTGGACACTGCAGTAAATTCAGGATCTGCTGCAGGCTAGCAGCTCTGGAGGGGTTGTGAAGGTGCGTGTTGCATGCCAGCCAGAAAGGAGCCCGCACGGTGGGTGCCGAAGAAGGAGAAGGCGCAGCCCCTCTCTGGCTGCCTTCTTTCCCTTGCAACAAAAGAGACTGTTCCAGATATAGAAAGAGAGCAACCCGCTGGGAAGGAGCCAGGGGAGATTACGAGGCAGACTGCACTATCCGGAGCAGACGGTGCATCTGGAGAGACATGGCCTACAGGCAAGTTTGGACCCACTGCAAGGCAGTGGGAAGACTTAGCAGCAAAACAACACAGGATTGAGTTTTGGCACCTGCTCAAATAAAGGCTGGGACTGGCTCCTCGACCACAGACTTCTCTGACGTGAGAGCTAGGCCACCAGCCTGGGTGAGGCCCCTCTCAGAGGCTCCTGGGGGGCCAGCTGGACAGAGTCTCCAAAAGGAATTCCTCTCAGCAGGGACAGCAACCCACCCCCCATATATAAATTGTGCGTGAGTGGGTGCATAGACCCCCCTCCCCCTCATATCCTTATGTAAGTAGCATGGATTATATAGCTATAAACTTAACGCATCTGGGCCTTTTCAACCTTGACCTCTGCGCCTGTAAAGTAGCACTGGGCCACATAACCAGCTTCCGGGGCAATGGGATAGGATGGGGCAGTCGTGGGAGTTAATCCATTAACTTGCTTTGAGATCCTCCACACGTTCCCCAGTTCCACTCTGAACGCCACGCCGATTCAGTCTGGGATGCCAGCCCTATGTCTGGCAGCCCATGGGGCAGTGTGGTGTCCGGCTGGCACAGTGACTGGCTGTGAAATGTGGCTGACCCTGGCAGGGGACCAGCTGTTGCTGTAGCGTGAAGAAGAACTGAGCGTTTGGGTCTGAAAATCCAACAGGCCAGAGCATCAAACTAGTGGGAGCATCTGCAAACCCCACTAAAGCCAATGGGGGCCGTTCTCAGAACCGGGTCCCTTCTTCTGTGACTTTGGGGACAAACTGGGTGGGCAGGGAGTTGATTCTCCCCAACCAAGTTACACACCGTCCTGAACCAGGACCTTGGAGCGTGAGCTCTTCGAGCCAGGGAACGCCATTCCCACGTGCATGTATCACAACCGGCCCGATGGGGCTCCAACTTGATTGAAGCCCCGTAGTGTTATTGATAATAAACAATATGATGGCCCATAGCACAGATGCTACACAAGCCTTCCCCTTGCTGTTCTCATGCAGGTCTCATTAGGGAAGTTAAAGCATTTCCTCCCAGCCAGTCCTTTTAAACCTCAGGAATACACACGCAGGCACGAGTCGCTCCCCATTAGCTCACTGGGCTTGGGAGTCTGTCTGCTTCATAACAGACCATGCAGCCACTCTAACCCATCCCCACCGCCTTAGGTCATGCAAACCCTTTCAGCCCCCAGAGCCGAAAGTGACAAGAACGATAAATCCAAGCCAGCTGTCAGGCGTCAGCGCCCTGCTTGCTGTCGCCAGCAAAAGGCCACGGAGACATGCAGTAGCTGTTCTCCCATTTCCATGGGAAAAGCGGACAAGCAGCTCTTCCGTTTGCTTTGAGTGTGCATGTGTCAGGCCAGAAAGTGTCAGTCCACTGCAGGCACCATTCTGAGAGCTGATGGCCGGGAAAAATTAGTCTCAGAACATGCTTGTAAGTCCCTAGGTTGTAATTTAAGGGATATTTAGTTGCTTAAAGAAACACGAGGCAGATTATTTCCTATTGGGTGAAAGGAAGCTTCATTAGGGAAGTTTAGCAGAGTGAATGGGCATTTTATCCTACTAGATATGAATACGATGACCTTATATTACTTATTCAGTGCCATGGATGTGCCTGGTGATTTGTGGACAAATAAAATGGACAGGTCTACAGATTTCTTTCGGCCCCTCCCATTCAAGGATCTCAAAGCAGTTTATCAGCGTATTGTGTAGTAAGCCATGCAACGCTTGTGGTGAAGGAGGAAAGACTTCTAATGGGGGGTGTGAACTGAAGGTTAAAGAACACGTCCAGCATGGGCACACAGTAAGTGATTAGATTTTTTTTTTTTTTTTTTTTACCAAAACTAAAATTTTCCGCTCACATTTTTTTGTTTTGGTTGAAACACCAAACACGGTTTGATCAGAATTCAAACTGCTCTTGAAAAAATGGAGAATTGGGCTGAGATTCAGTGGAAACAAGTACATGGTCCTACACTAGGAAAGAAATAAATCCAACAGGCAACCACAAAATGAGGAGTAAGTAGCTTGGCGGAAGGACCAACTAGCTTGCTGAAAAGGAGCTGGGGGTTATAGAGGATGACAAACTGAATATGAGCCCACAACGTGATGCAGTCATGAAAAAGGACATAATTCTGGGGTGCATTAAGTAGACGTGTCCTATGTAAGACACGGGAGGTAATTGTCCCACTCTACTCGGCACTGGTGAGGCCTCAGCTGGAGTTTCTGGGTGCCACACATTAGGAAAGTTGTGGACAAATTGGAGCGAGTCCAGAGAAGAGCAACAAAAATGAGAAAACTTTAGAAAACCTGACTTAGGAGGAAAGGTAGAAAATGGGACATGGTTAGTCTTGCTGTGGGGTGGGGTGGTGGGGGGGAACGGACCTGTCTTCCCCCAGCTGTCTTCAAATATGTTACGGGCTTCTTATCTAGAGGATGGGGATCAGCTGTTCTCCATGTCCACTGAAGGTCAAGAAGCAATGGGCTTAATCTGCAGCAAAGGAGATTCAGGTTGCATGTTAGGAAAAACTTTATAACTCTCAGGGGAGTTAAGCTCTGGAACAGGCTTCCATGGGAGGTCGTGAGATGCCCATCACTGGAGGTTTTTAAGAACAGGTTGAACAAACACCAGTCAGGGATGGTCTAGATTTACTTGTCCTGCCTCAGTGCAGGGGGCGGGACAAGGTGATCTCTCAAGGTCCCTTCCAGCCTGGCATTTCTATGATTCTAATGGAAATGTAACCCATGCTGGCAGCATGGCACTTTGTTCCCCTCTAGTGACTGAATCATGTTGAAGAGCCATTATAGTTCTCCTACTGCATCCAGACTAAAGGCACCTGGTCCTTAAACTCAAGCAGTCTGAATGTGCCATGTTTGTCTTTCTTCCACAGGACAGAAGCAACTTTGTCTGTACAAAGTGCAAGCTGGTCTCCATATTGGAAGAGAAGATTGAAGGTCTGGAGCAACAGATAACGACCCTGCGTTGCATACAAGAATCTGAGGATTTTCTGGACAAAAGTCAGGATATGCTTCTACGGGCACAAAGTTCTAAAGATTTAGAGCAGGTTGCACAGCGGAGCCAAGAGGCCAGTGAAGAAGCTTGGCAACATGTGACCTCCAGAAGAAGAAGGGGGAATGTCCGGGTTCCAGCAACGCAGACACAGGTAACTAACCGCTTTCATGTTCTCTCCACAGGTACCATGCGGAGAGTGGACTAGATGATACATCTGAGGGAAGGGAACAGAAGGAGACTCCACCGATTGGAAGGCATGAGATGCACTGTCCTGAGGTTGGGGGTTCCACGACCACCACTCCCAAGAGAAGGAGGCGGGTGGTGGTGGTCGGGGACTCTCTCCTCCGGGGGACTGATTCATCTATCTGCCGCCCTGACCGGGAAAACAGAGAAGTCTACTGCTTGCCAGGGGCTAAGATTCGCGATGTGACAGAGAGACTGCTGAGACTCATCAAGCCCTCGGATCGCTACCCCTTCCTGCTTCTCCACGTGGGCACCAACGATACTGCCAAGAATGACCTTGACTACGTGGCTCTGGGAAGAAGGATAAAGGAGTTTGAGGCACAAGTGGTGTTCTCGTCCATCCTCCCTGTGGAAGGAAAAGGCTGGGGTAGGGACCGTCGAATCGTGGAAGTCAACGAATGGCTACGCAGGTGGTGTCGGAGAAAAGGCTTTGGATTCTTTGACCATGGGATGGTCTTCCATGAAGGAGGAGTGCTGGGCAGAGACGGGCTCCACCTTACGAAGAGAGGGAAGAGCATCTTTGCGAGCAGGCTGGCTAACCTAGTGAGGAGGGCTTTAAACTAGGTTCACCGGGTGAAGGAGACCAAAGCCCTGAGGTAAGTGGGAAAGCGGGATACCGGGAGGAAGCACAGGCAGGAATGTCTGTGAGGGGAGGGCTCCTACCTCATACTGAGAATGAGGGGCGATCAGCAGGTTATCTCGCTTATATACGAATGCACAAAGCCTTGGAAACAAGCAGGGAGAACTGGAGGTCCTGGTGATGTCAAGGAATTATGACGTGATTGGAATAACAGAGACTTGGTGGGATAACTCACATGACTGGAGTACTGTCATGGATGGATATAAACTGTTCAGGAAGGACAGGCAGGGCAGGAAAGGCGGGGGAGTAGCACTGTATGTAAGGGAGCAGTATGACTGCTCAGAGCTCCGGTATGAAACTGCAGAAAAACCTGAGTGTCTCTGGATTAAGTTTAGAAGTGTGAGCAACAAGGGTGATGTCGTGGTGGGAGTCTGCTATAGACCACCGGACCAGGGGGATGAGGTGGATGAGGCTTTCTTCTGGCAACTCGCGGAAGCTACTACATTGCAGGCCCTGGTTCTCATGGGAGACTTCAATCACCCTGATATCTGCTGGGAGAGCAATACAGCGGTGCACAGACAATTGAGGAAGTTTTTGGAAAGCGTAGGGGACAATTTCCTGGTGCAAGTGCTAGAGGAGGCAACTAGGAGGAGAGCTTTTCTTGACCTGCTGCTCACAAACCGGGAAGAATTAGTAGGGGAAGCAAAAGTGGATGGGAATCTGGGAGGCAGTGACCATGAGTTGATTGAGTTCAGGATCCTGACACAGGGAAGAAAGGTAAGCAGCAGGATACGGACCCTGGACTTCAGGAAAGCAGACTTTGACTCCCTCAGGGAACGGATGGGTAGGATCCCCTGGGGGACTAACATGAAGGGAAAGGAGTCCAGGAGAGCTGGCTGTATTTCAAGGAATCCCTGTTGAGGTTACAGGGACAAACCATCCCGATGTGTCGAAAGAATAGTAAATATGGCAGTTGGAAGTTATGGTTGTTGGAAGTTGAAGGTTGGACATATGACCAGGGAAGAGTATAAAAATATTGCTCGGGCATGTAGGAATGAAATCAGGAGGGCCAAATCGCACCTGGAGCTGCAGCTAGCAAGAGATGTCAAGAGTAACAAGAAGGGTTTCTTCAGGTATGTTGGCAACAAGAAGAAAGCCAAGGAAAGTGTGGGCCCCTTACTGAATGAGGGAGGCAACCTAGTGACAGAGGATGTGGAAAAAGCTAATGTACTCAATGCTTTTTTTGCCTCTGTCTTCACGAACAAGGTCAGCTCCCAGACTGCTGCGCTGGGCATCACAGCATGGGGAGTAGATGGCCAGCCCTCTGTGGAGAAAGAGGTGGTTAGGGACTATTTAGAAAAGCTGGACGTGCACAAGTCCATGGGGCCGGACGAGTTGCATCCGAGAGTGCTAAAGGAATTGGTGGCTGTGATTGCAGAGCCATTGGCCATTATTTTTGAAAACTCGTGGCGAACGGGGGAAGTCCCAGATGACTGGAAAAAGGCTAATGTAGTGCCAATCTTTAAAAAAGGGAAGGAGGAGGATCCTGGGAACTACAGTCCAGTCAGTCTCACCTCAGTCCCCGGAAAAATCATGGAGCAGGTCCTCAAAGAATCAATCCTGAAGCACTTACATGAGAGGAAAGTGATCAGGAACAGTCAGCATGGATTCACCAAGGGAAGGTCATGCCTGACTAATCTAATCGCCTTCTATGATGAGATTACTGGTTCTGTGGATGAAGGGAAAGCAGTGGATGTATTGTTTCTTGACATTAGCAAAGCTTTTGACACGGTCTCCCACAGTATTCTTGTCAGCAAGTTAAAGAAGTATGGGCTGGATGAATGCACTATAAGGTGGGTAGAAAGTTGGCTAGATTGTCGGGCTCAACAGGTAGTTATCAATGGCTCCATGTCTAGTTGGCAGCCGGTGTCAAGTGGAGTGCCCCAGGGGTCGGTCCTGGGGCCGGTTTTATTCATTATCTTCATAAATGATCTGGAGGATGGTGTGGATTGCACTCTCAGCAAATTTGCGGATGATACTAAACTAGGAGGCGTGGTAGATATGCTGGAGGGCAGGGATAGGATACAGAGGGACCTAGACAAATTGGAGGATTGGGCCAAAAGAAATCTGATGAGGTTCAACAAGGATAAGTGCAGGGTCCTGCACTTAGGACGGAAGAACCCAATGCACCGCTACAGACTAGGGACCGAATGGCTAGGCAGCAGTTCTGCGGAAAAGGACGTAGGGGTGACAGTGGACGAGAAGCTGGATATGAGTCAGCAGTGTGCCCTTGCTGCCAAGAAGGCCAATGGCATTTTGGGATGTATAAGTAGGGGCATAGCGAGCAGACCGAGGGACGTGATCGTTCCCCTCTATTCGACATTGGTGAGGCCTCATCTGGAGTACTGTGTCCAGTTTTGGGTCCCACACTACAAGAAGGATGTGGATAAATTGGAGAGAGTCCAGCGAAGGGCAACAAAAATGATTAGGGGTCTGGAACACATGACTTATGAGGAGAGGCTGAGGGAACTGGGATTGTTTAGTCTGCAGAAGAGAAGAATGAGGGGGGATTTGATAGCTGCTTTCAACTACCTGAGAGGTGGTTCCAGAGAGGATGGTTCTAGACTATTCTCAGTGGTAGAAGAGGACAGGACAAGGAGTAATGGTCTCAAGTTGCAGTGGGGGAGGTTTAGGTTGGATATTAGGAAAAACTTTTTCACTAGGAGGGTGGTGAAACACTGGAATACGTTACCTAGGGAGGTGGTAGAATCTCCTTCCTTAGAAGTTTTTAAGGTCAGGCTTGACAAAGCCCTGGCTGGGATGATTTAATTGGGGATTGGTCCTGCTTTGAGCAGGGGATTGGACTAGATGACCTCCTGAGAATCATAGAATCATAGAATATAAGGGTTGGAAGGGACCCCAGAAGGTCATCTAGTCCAACCCCCTGCTCGAAGCAGGACCAATTCCCAGTTAAATCATCCCAGCCAGGGCTTTGTCAAGCCTGACCTTAAAAACCTCTAAGGAAGGAGATTCTACCACCTCCCTAGGTAACGTATTCCAGTGTTTCAGTGAGGTCCCTTCCAACCCTGATATTCTATATTCTATGATTCTATGATTCAGTCAAGAGGCTCATGTTTTGCAGAGCACAGAGTCCATTCCTCTGAGGCTGCGAGCACATGGCACCGTCAGGAACAGACCCATCACACCGAGGGGGCTGCCAATAAGTAGGCTGGTTTCCTTGGCTTTGACTTTTCCCTGGAAGTGGTGAATCTCCAACCAATGAGGTATCATAAGCAAATGCAACAGCCACCTTCTTGGCTGATGCAGGGATAGAACCAGGTACCTTCAGAGCTAAAAGCACCTTAGCTGGGGCCGTAACAACTCATATCCCCTGTGGATTGTGCAACACACACTCACCAGGAGCTTCGACAAATGCAGCGTTCCGACTGTAAACCCAGCTGATGCTCACCTGGCCGTGCAGACCCTGGACTTTAAGTTGATACTCCATCTAGGTTGAAAATCAGTCTCTCACATCGGGTTTACGCCTCTGACCCCAGCGCACCCTTGCTGCAGAGTTAAAGTTTGACACCATGACCAACAATTCATGTAACTGACAAAACTGGGCCAATTTTTCACCGTATTTGGATGTTCTAGCTCCATTCTCCCACCCTTCATTGACTTGTGTCTTTTAGACTGTAAGCCTTCCCGGGCAGCAGGCAGCTCTGTGCTTGTACCGAGCCCCGCACAATGGGGTCTTGATGCCACCACAATACAAATATTAACAATGAGCTGCACTTTCTTTTCTTACTGGTACCAAGTGGGTGGAGGGGGATGAAAGGTGGAGACACGCATTTTACCGTTTTTGAGTTCCTTCAAGTTCATTTCAGATGGTGGCTTTGTGAGTCCGTTAAACTTGCTTAATTTAATCAAGTGATTAAAGGTCAGACGCTCTGCTGCGAGAACCTGATTTTGAGCCCTCATTGACACTTATCTTTGTGATCTCCGGAACAGACCCATTTTTGGAGTTGACTGATACTTCCGACCCTAAGTAAGTGGATCAGTTTTTTCTTTTCCAGTAAGATAGAGTTCTTTACATCCAGGCAGGAGGGGGATGCTTATGAAGCAGCAAAGGGTAGGTCAGAAGAAACTTCCCAACTGTAGAAGCTTCATCAGTTGGGTCACACAGAATGGACTGGACAAAGCCCTGGAGAATAGATGATGGGATGGATGGTTGGAGGGATTTTCATGAACAGTCAGCATTGGCCTAACATTGCTCCCATTGAAATGAGTAGTAAAACGCTCACCGACTTCAGTGTCTTTTAGGAACCTGTGTGTGCATAGCCCTTGTCTTTCTATCCACCTATGCAAGGGACTGAGGCATCCTCTTAGCTTCCCACAGACCACTCATAGATCATAGAATCGTAGGCCTGGAAGGGACCTCAAAAAGTCATTTAGTCCAGTCCCCTGCACTCATGGCAGGACTAAGTACTATCCATTACTCAGAGACCTTCCCTTTTGTAGATACCATCGGGCAGTTTGTTTATATTGTTTCACTCTACCTCCTTTACGTGCCAGAGCAGGCACAGTATTTACAACTTATCCAGCTTTACTAACCCCTGTCTCCTAAAGGGAGGAGGAAGGGAGGTGTCTCCACCCAGGGAATTCCCTTTGATCAGGCCCTACTAGTCTCTGTCTCCTGCTTCTCCTCCCCTGCACGTCCTTCCTGTGCTCTTTTATCCACCCTCCTTCTTAATGGGCTAATTATCTACCCAGCCCCAGTCTGATCTGGTAATCAGGAACTCCTCTCCTTAACCATTCTATTCCCCAGGGCCCTCGCTGGTTAAACAGTGACCCCAGGGCTGGGCCAGCTGCTGAGTCCCAGCTCGCTGTCACAGGCCCCCCGACCACAGGATCTGAGCTCCTCCTAGTCTTTAGCGTAGTTACACTTATCACCCCCCCCCCGTGAGGCAGGCAGGACCATGACCCCCATGTACAGAGGCAGAAACTGAGGCTCAGGGAGACTAAGTGACTTCCCCAAGGTCACAACAGGGAGTCTGGGGTGGAGCAGGGAATTGAACCTGGGGCCTCCCAAGTGCCAAGAGACTCCCACCCTAACCACTGAACCATCCTGCCTTTCGAGGGAAGCAGAGCTAGGCCAGTGTCGGGCACTTGGGAAAATTCCACCCTGGGCCACCTGATCTTTCCAAATCCAGGCGGTTCGCCCTGTTCTAGGAAGCTAGTGCGGCTCTAGCATTCAAGGGGCATTGCAGAGACAGGGCACTTCTCAGTAGCAGGGGCAAGCACCAGGGAAGCTGCTAGACATGTATAAATGTATGTGTTGGGGTGGGGGTAACCCAGAGCTTAAAACAAACTCTCCAGAGAGTTTTCCTGGTTCTTATAGCACCGGAAGGGGTTTGTGCAGGACCAGTTTACAGGAGGAGCCAGAAGGATTTGGGATAAGGCTGGGTGCAGAGCGATGCCCAGATGACGTGGCCAGCAGTTCAGAGTTTAATGCTAGCCTCAGCGAAGGAACCCAGCACTGACTCCACATGGCCATCCTCCATTACCAAGTCTGTCTCAACCAGACAAGCATGCAGGTCATTCTGGGCATCATACATCAAGGGTCTATACCCACCCCTGCCACAAAGGGCGGAAATCTTTCCCCCAGGCTGGTCTCTGCTCAGTGCCCAGCTTGGAATCACAGGGTTTAAGGGACCGCAAGGCTTAGTTTAGGCTCTGTTCAACTGCCTTGCTACCGTGCCGCCATCTACAGGAGTTCCACACCCAGACCAAGTCTCCTGGGCCTGAACCCTCCACCTAGCTGTTGTTAATGTCAAAGTTCAAGGTGGGTGTAAACCCACCCCTCCTTCAATGCTTTATGCACTCAAGGGGCTAAATCCAGGCTTGCTGTATGAAAAGATGGTTTAATGGCAGACCACTAAAATGCTTGGAATCAGGGTCCCACTCTTGACTCTCCCACAGACCCTGTTAGAGATCTCTGTGCCTCTCCTCCCCATCTGAACATGGGGTAATAATCCTTACTTTTGTCCACCCAGCCTGTGTCAAGCCTTGACTACTTAATTTAAGGTCTTCAGGGCAGGGACCATTTTACTGTGGTATTTTACAATGGCATTTTGGGCTGTATAAGTAGGGGCATTGCCAGCAGATCGAGGGACATGATCATCCCCCTCTATTCGGTATTGGTGAGGCCTCCTCTGGAGCACTGTGTCCAGTTTTGGGCCCCACACTACAAGGATGTGAAAAAATTGGAAAGCGTCCAGCGGAGGGCAACAAAAATGATTAGGGGGCTGGAACACATGACTTATGAGGAGAGGCTGAGGGAGCTGGGATTGTTTGTCTGCAGAAGAGAAGAATGAGGGGGGATTTTATAGCTGCTTTCAACTACCTGAAAGGGGGTTCCAAAGAGGATGGATCTAGACTGTTCTCAGTGGTAGCAGATGACAGAACGAGGAGTAATGGTCTCAAGTTTCAGTGGGGGAGGTTTAGGTTGGATATTAGGAAAAACTATTTCACTAGAAGGGTGGTGAAGCACTGGAATGGGTTACCTAGGGAGGTAGTGGAATCTCCTTCCTTTGAAGTTTTTAAGGTCAGGCTTGACAAAGCCCTGGCTGGGATGATTTAGTTGGGGATTGGTCCTGCTTTGAGTAGCGGGTTGGACTAGATGACCCCCTGAGGTCCCTTCCAACCATGATATTCAATGATTCATGGTACTGTAGGTCTGTACAGCTCCTGGCACAACGGGACCCTGATCTCAGTTGGGGGCCTCTATATTATAAAGAATAATTGCAGTCAATCACCACCAGCATCCCACCCAACCGTACTTTGCCCCTGTGAAACTCCTTTCACAGGAGGGCCCTCAAAGTGCTTCACAGATATAAATCAGTCAGTCCTCACACTACTCCCCACATTACAGAAAGGTAAACTGAGGAAGAGAGAGATGAAGTGACTTGCCCAACATCACAGAGCAGTGGCAGGCCAGTTTAGAGATTCTAAGGCCAGACAGGACCACTGTGTACCCTGTAGAACACAGGCCAGAGAACTTCCCCACAATAATTCCTGGTTGAATTATAGCATAGATTTTAGAAAGACATCCTATCTTGATTTAAAAATTTTCAGTGATGGAGAATCCACCATAATCCTTGGCAAATTGTTCTGAGGGTTAATAGGCCTGTTAAAACGTGCACCTTATTTCTAGTCTGAATTTGCCTAGCTTCCACTTCCAGCCACTGGACTCCGTAATACCTTTGCTAGAATGAAGAGCCCCTCTATTGTCAAATTTCTGGTCACCATGTAGGTACGTATAGACTAAGATCAAGTGGCACCGTAATCTTCTCTTTGTTAAACTACACAGACTGAGCTCCTGGAGCCTCTCCTGGTAATGCTTGTTTCCCAATCCTTTAACCATTCTCATGGCTCTTCTCTGCTCTCTTCCCAATTTATCAACATCCTTCTTGAAGTGTGGACACCAGAACTGGACACAGTGTTCCAGCCATGCTCACACCAGTGATGAATACAGAGGTAATATAACCTCTCTACTCCTACTTGAGATTCCCTTGCTTATACATGCGAGGATCACATTAGCCCATTTGGCCACAGCATCTCACTGGGAGCTCACATTCAGCTCTTACCCATCATGATCCACCAGTTTTTTTCAGAGACACCGCTTCCCAGGATAGCGTCCCCCATCCTGTAAGTATGGCCTACGTTCTTTGTTTCTAGATGGTTTATATTCGGCCATATTGAAACACATATTGTTTGCCTCCACCAAGCCTACTCTGTATTAGTGACCCATCCTCTTAATTGTTTACCACCTCCCCAATCTTTGTATCATCTGCAAACTTTATCAGTGATGATTTTATATTTTCTACCAGGTCATTAATAAAAACGTTAAATAGCGTAGGGCCAAGAATCAATACTTGCAGCACCCCCTCTGGAAACACCTGTTTGATGATTCCCCATTTTCATTCTGAGACTTATCAGTTAGCCAGATTTTAATCTACGTAATGTGTGCCAGGTGGATTTTGTACTGTTTAGTTTCTTAATCAAAACGTTGCGTGGTACCAGGTCAAATGCCTTACAGAAACTGAGTATATTACACATACAGTGACAGAACTGGAATACATTTGTGGAATCTTATCTCTTGCTGCAATAAGGCCAAAGATGCTAGTAGAATCATCACATTGAAAGGCTGATAATACAATGAAGCAAACGGTGCAGCCCTAAATAGCAGCACGGCTCTAACACGAGGGTAAAACCTCCCATAGGAGGTTAATGCAATTCCTTTTCCCTTGATGAACTGGTGCCCATTATGTCAGCTCTGGCTTCAAAACCTTATTTCAGATTCGATATTGTTTTTCCCATCTGCGAGCACAGATTCAATCATGGAAGAGCAGGGTTCAGAACGCAGATTCCTTGAAGGCAGCCACTTCAACTGAAGAGTTGGATCCAATCATCCTTGTTTAAGGCAGAAAGATAATTAAAGCAACCACTGAACTACTGGTGAATCAAAACTTGGCTTCAACTCTCAGCACACGAGGGAGATGGGGGTGGGGTAAAGGATCAAGTTAAAGGGCCATTGCCCCTCGGGACCTGCATTGTGAAACAGTCCATGAAACAATAGGAAGAGTTTCTATTATCATCTAAGCAGTGGAGTGGTTGTTAGATAAAAACGTCCCATGAAGTTTTCAAGGCAGGATTTGCTAATCACCTCCAGTTTAGCAAGAATGTGGCTGGGTGACCAAAAGCAACTCCTGTCCCATACCCATGCTTGCTGCTCTCTCATCTTATGTTTCGAAGAGATGCACATCTGAAATGAGCTGGCCATACAGGATAACTGGGCTTGGTCTGAAATGCGCACTCCAAAGGGGACTGTGCTAATGGGGAGGTTGGGAGGAGAAGTAAAAAACCATTAGGATACAAATGTGATCAGGTTAGAACCCAGGAGCTGATTTTACATGCAGAGCAGCACCCCAGCCAGGAGAGCGAGTCACCAAGTGTAGCTCTCACCCCAAAATAGAAACCTAGGAACTGAACCAGAGCAGGGCCCATCTAATCCTATACCCTGCCTCTGACAGTGGTCACTACCAGCTGCTCTGGAGGAAAAACCCTTGCAATGGACAATTTTGGGATAAGCTGTCTGCAGGGAAAGCTTCCTTCCAAACCCCAATAGAGATTCTGTCCAGAGGCAGGACGGTTTATATCCCTTCCAAAGCTCTTGATTGTTTTTGAAGCATTACTATAACACCTCTGAATAGCCTTGCTATCCACAGAAATGTCTAATCCCTCGTATGAATCCTGACGGGGGCTTTTGGGTGAGTTTGGGGGAAGGAGGGGTCGGGTTTGGTGGGATAGGCCAAAGCCAGGGAGCCTGGACTTAGATCTGAACATCTGCCAAGCACCGTAGGGTTCAGGCCGAGCGCTTCAGCGTTCTCCCTGAGCTAGATCAGGAAAAACAGCCTTGAGGTTAAAGGTACTTGCAAAGTATTTTTGAATGATCAAGTCTGGACCATTTGTGCTTCTTTATGACAGATAAAGACAACTGGAAAGGGGATTCCACCCCCCAACCCCCTTCAAAAAAAAGTTCTTCTCTCCTGCTGGCTTTTTAACCATAAGAAATATCAGGTCTGGTCTTCTCTGGAATTTCTGATAGTCCCTGGAGAGAGATCCATTATGGGCTCCCACACCTTAAAAGAAGGGGTGAAGGTGTCAAATTTTTGACAGACACCCCCCACTCTCTCAGATGTTAATTAGGTATTGAGATAAATAAATGTCTGACCAAATCCTTCCCCTCAAGTGCTCAGCTTTCAGCCTCTTGGGATGTCGTAATCTCACCAGTTCTTCAGTCTCCATAGAGTCTTCCAGGGTAGGCAAAACCTGAATGTCTAAATAAGTAGTTTTTTTCACACACACACACACACACACACAAAACCCTTTTATTAGGGCATCTTTATCTACCAGAAGCACCAAACGGAAGGGCACGAGCCCCTTTCTCCCCCTTTGCAGGTCTCCTTTAAATCCCAGTACGGGAGTCAGGAGACCGTGGTTTTATTCCTGGCTTTGTCACAGATTCCCTGTGTGACCTTGGGCCAGTTAGTTAGTTTCTCTGTGCTTCAGTTCCCCTTCTGCACAAGGGGGATAACAGCACCTGCCTTGATCGCAGCGGGGCTGGGAAGCCAAATCCATTCATACTCGTGAACTGCTTTAAGAACCTGGGCTGGAAGGCACCAGAGAAAAGTCAAACTTCATGTTAAAATCCCACTCATTAGGCAAAAAGAAAGATCTCAGGGAGGGAGGAGAAGCTCTAAGTGGGGATAGTATTAGAATAAAGAAAGGTGCAGTGCTAGGTTCAGAAGAGACTATACACTAAAGTGCTTTTGCAGCTGGTACCTGGCCCGCATAACGTCTCATTGGAAGCCCTGTGATGAGAATCCAAGGAAGAGGTCAGAAATCCTAGACAGGGGCTGAGATCCCTTTTTCCGTCTCAGCAGAGGAGAGTTCTGGTCTCATATCGGATGGCCCCGAATTACCATCATAACAGCTGCACATCAGATGACAACATCATGGACTCAGAGCAGAGGTTTTTAGCCAGCCGGGCACAAAGAGAAGGGTAACCCGAACCCAGCAGCTAAAGCAAGAGAGAAAAGGGCAGATAGGGGAGGCACAATGCACACAAGCTCCTTGATTCTCTGCTTTCCTCCTCCTCATTAGGCCTCAGGGTCTTTGTTCCACCTGTGAGATTCTCTCCAGTGAATAAAATAAATGGATTATAATGGGATGAGGTGGGGAATAATGCCAGGACTGCTCGAGGAAATCAAACAAAAGCCAGAGATTTTAAAGGATCTCCAATTCTGGAACTCATCCCCCTCCCCCGATCCCATTAGTCTATTAGACGCCAACCCAGCAAGGCGCTTAAATGTAAACGTGCTGAAGTCCCATTGATTTGAAAGGGACTTCTGCACGTTTAAAGATAAACACATACTTCAATAATCTGCTGAATAGCATAGGTGCTGGAACTAGGGGTTCGGGGGGTGCTGAAGCACCCCCTGACTTTAAGTGGTTTCCATTATGCACAGGGTTTACAGTTCAGTTCAATGGCTCTCAGCACCCCCACAATACACATTGTTCCAGCACCTCTGCTGAATACTGGTGGTTTATGGACTCTCAGGACATGGAGCAAGGCTGCTATGTCTATCAGGCCCTGGAGAGGAATTTAGGCTGGCCAGCTGATGGAGGTTATTTGTTGGGCAGCTCGTATATTTCATCAGTCCAGGGGCAGGTCAGTGCATTCCAAAACATTCACCCGTGGTTTGTACATTGCAGGGGGTTTTAAGAGTCCTAGAGCTGCTGGGGCGGGGTCACACAAAACTAAATCTTCTGCTGTGAAGAGTGACTGCATGAAAACAACTGGCCACTTCCTCCTCCTCGGATCTTTGGCATGTGTCTGCAGTCCCACCTGCTAACTGCAGGGATAAAGAAAGGTTTGGGCTACCTCTGTTGACCTTGCAAAGCCCAAAGGACGGCGCTGAGGCTAAGAACTGAGCAAGATTCAAAGAGCGATTGGACATTTATATGGCTAACAAGCATATCCGGAGTTATAATAGTGAATCCTG
This sequence comes from Caretta caretta, assembly GCF_965140235.1. NCBI lineage: Eukaryota > Metazoa > Chordata > Testudines > Cheloniidae > Caretta > Caretta caretta. The sequence continues at coordinate 149,913,354 of NC_134209.1, read as the reverse complement.
ACAAGAAGAGTATGGAAGGGAGACAAAACCTTGAAAATCAGGGCTTAAACCAATCTCTCACTATCAGAGCCCAGGATGAGACCTTCTTTGGTGTAGATTTCCCCACAACAGCTACTGCAGGGTTCTTATGCCTTCCCCTGAAGCAGCTGGTCACTGTCAGAGGTGGGATACTGGGCTAGGTGGACCTTGGGTTTAATGCAGTCTGGCAATTCCTATGTTCTTAGGTAACGGAGACTGAACTGGATTCTATTCTGCCTCATGCAAACCACTGCCAATCATCCATACATTCGGCCAGCCCATTTAAAACAACGTGTTAAATGTCGGGGGTCTGTAAAGTCTGTAGAAGGTGGGCTAGACATCCACTGATGACAAAAGTTATTTTCTTCAAAGGGGAAGGGCAAAATGTATGGCAGCCCACAGGGGACAGAGCAATATGTGGATTGCTGGGTAGGCTCCAGCCAGTGGCACTGAGCTGAGAGGAGAATGATCGTGTAAGTGCGGGTTCCCCTGGGCCAGGCTATGCCAACGAAGAGACAGTGCAGGCTCTGGTAATGAGGATAAGCCCGTGAATGCTGCCAAAGGAAGGCTGGCCCAGTGATTAGGACGCTAACCCGGGACTTGGAAGACCCAGGTGAATATACATACCTAACCCCTTGCCAGCAAGCTCCTCCAAACACGTCCCCCTGGCCTCAACTCAGTCTGGTCTAGGGGGAGTCTGAACTCAGAACTTTGTCTTCTGAACAGCAGCCGTAGCTAGTTATTTGGACAGCCAGGAAACAGAGCATAATGAGCAGACCTGGAATTGCATTTCACCAACATACAGGTGATACTGCAAGTCTGATCTCCTTACTGTCTCTCCCAGCAGCCTCCATACACAGTGAAGAGGAGAGAGAGAACGGAAGCCATCCCGTAGGTCAAAGTGAGCAATTACCCATCATCCTGCTCCCAGTCCACCGGTTTTGGCCCCCTCCGTGAAGCACTCTGTATGAAATTCACTCACAATTCATGCAGTCAATTGCCTTGTGATCAAAGTTAACAAACACACAGAATTCCAGCACACGTTTAACCAGATTTATATGATGTATTATTTAATAGAAGTTACAATAGGATAAATGTACAGTTGAAATCAACATGCTAATTTCTAATGCATTTTAATCTGTAAACCATGCAGTCCATTTTTAATCAGTAGCTCCGCTAGTGAGTTTTTAGGAAAAAAAATGTTCCCTTTAAAGTTAAACCTAATTTACTAAATATTCCCCTTATTGTGCAACGACTTGTGCAAAAAAAGCGGTTTTCACCACATTAGGTTATAAAATAAACCTCCCCTCCCATCCCCTGCCCATAAAGGCAATACAAGCAGCCAGTGGACACTGAGGGGTGCATGGCGGGGACGGGACAGGGAGGTAAAATCAGAGGGTCAAACGTAGTTAGAAAGCAATTCAGTGCAGATGTAAATCCCGATTAAGTAGAAGCACGACCTCACTGAGCACAGAATGGTTGAGATAGAAAGGTCTGCAGGGCTGTCCCTCTAAATTCAGAGCAGTTGGAGGGCAGGCTCAGGGTCACATTGGTCTGAACCTCAGTTATGCCAAGGCCCCTTTACACCACTCTGGCAGCTTAAAGGAGCCTCATTGTAAATGAGAATCAGGCCCATGTGTCTAACAAGGGCAAAGGCAGGATCAAGTGGACATGTGGAACAGATGCATCGTTTCAGCTCCTTGTGATTAAACCCAGCTGGAACCAGGGTTTAAACCATGACTAGCTAACAGCATGCTGACCACAACCTCTCCCAACCGCAGTCACAATCAGCATTGTGTCAGCTAACTCGACTCTTCACAACCATGTTATAACCCAACATTTGGGCGTTAAGACCAGGCCTTGTTTGGGAGGGATCAGGTGAAAAAAAACAAACCAAGCAGCAACAGCAAGTGTCTTCTGCCATTTACACCCCTATGCCACAGGTGTGGGGCAAACTCTGTGTGATCCCTTAGTCTAGGGTTCGTTGTGTGAGCACTTCACCCCCTATATACACAAATGCAGACATCCACAGAATCATCCCACTTAAAAAACAAAACCCATGAAAACGGCTCAGAGTTTGCAACATGGAGAGTCTTTCCCACCTTGAATTCATTAATTAGATGGTTCCCTTTGCCTCCCAAGATTTGGGATAAAACGCAATTTACACCCCATCGCTGGAGGGGGAGGGGGGAGCCAAGGCATTTTGGTATCCCAAGGGCATGTAGAAACTGGTTCTGAAAGTGAGGGGGGAGTAAACTAAGCCTTGGAACATGTTCTTCTTTGATTAGGTGTATGTCTAATTGAACTGGCCCAGCCCATGGGTGGGACAAATGGAAAATGGTTGTTCTCCATTGCATAGTCTCCTTGCAAGTTCTAAAACTGGAACCAACTAGAAAAAGCCAGGCAGTGACTTAAGAGGAATTCCGAAGCTAGGAAAGAAACGATCTAGAGATACAGTAATGGCAAAGTGAAGATAAATGTGGCAGAATTGGTCGCTGCTTCAGAAAAAGAGTTGCCCCCAACCCCCTTTAATCAGCAGAGTTTTGGGAGGTGAAAGTAACTCCCATTGCCAATTCACCATTGCTTGCCCATTTTCCCTGCATTTAAGTCTGGTGCAGAGATAAATTATATTACACTCAGAATGGCTTTGCCTTGGGACTGGAAATCAAACTCTGATTTGTTGTTGACAACTCATTCCAACTGAACCATAAGAAAGGGAACAGAGAAGTCTTTGAAGGCCAAGGTTATTGATCCATGCTAGCAGATTTTGGATGGGGTACCAGGCCCTCCCACCCACACATCCATCCATACATGGAGTCTTTGGCAGTACTTGTAATGCCTCCATCTAAGAATCAGTTTTGAATGCAACTCAGTGTCCCACAAACAGTTTTAGAACTGGACAAAAAATGTCAAATCTAGCAGATCTGACATTTGTTAACGCAGTCATTTTCGTATCTGCACGGACAGCCTAGCTTTTAACAAATACAGAACAATGCAATGGACAGCTTTCCCACCAGAGAATAGAACTGTGGTCAGATTCAAAACAAAGTGCAAAACTGCTAAGAGCTTTTATGACTTGAACTCCAGCACTAGAGAATGAACACACACACACACACACAACATACACCCCTCTCTACGCACTGGTACAATGTGTCTGTAAGTTAGTGCATTAAAGAAAATACAAAACCTATTCCCAACGCATAGGCTGTCAGAAGTGTGTCACCTAAGTTTACAAAGAAGATACCTGGGTACTTCTCAGGGAGCGGAACTGTCTTCAACTGGTACTTAGACATCTTTGCAGGGGGAAAAATAACCCCGTCTTCTGTAGCATGACTTAAAAAACCTAAGGGATGTTCATATATGTACGTGGGTACATTAATAGCAGCATTGTTTGATTTGGGGGGCACAGGTCTATCATTAGAGTGGTGGGTTCTGCTCCTGCCCCCGTCTTGTACATTTATAATAATCTTTCCTTCATAAGCACTACCATTCATATCAGAGGATACAAATAATTAGTAAGAGAGTTAGAGGGGACTTTAAACGTCTTCCAAAGCTTTTTAAGCAATCTGTTTAAAAGATTAATTTTATTTTGAAGGGACGAACTGCATCTCTTGGAACAAAAAGTTAATTAGGAACAGAGCACCAAAATTCAATTTTTCATCCCCGTTAAGCGACTTGTGGTTAGGAGTTTGACCTCCTGAAATCAGAGACTCTCTGAATCTCCAACTTGGCGGGGGCTGCTTTCCCAGCAGAAAATCCTCAACGCCAGAGCCAGTTCCCATGATCCTGGTCCAGGCGTTTTCCATGGCCTCTCCAAGTAGCATTCATTTCCTAGCTTTTTCAACTCTGTACAGGCCATTGTACTCCTCTTTAAATCGAGTTTGGTGGAGACAGGACAGAGAGCCCAGCTTCAGGTCACGGAAGGTTTGGTGCTGGCTGGGGTCACAGCTGAAAGGTTTGGCTCAGGGATTCTGTTTACCTTGTTTTTTATATTAATTAGGCACCAAGTGGAACCTCTCACGGTTGAAAATGGAGCCTACACCTTGGAATAACTCTGAATTTTAAAGCATGAAGCATGAATCTAACAGCTGGCGGCTTTTCTCTGCTAACACCTACTTCAGCAAAACCCCTCCCCTAGTTATCAGCCTGAGCTACACATTCAGGGGCGCGTTTCCCACTCCCCCCACCCCATCATTCAACAAGGAGTGGAGAAAAAATCACCACCACCAGCAAAACCTACACCCGGCCCAGCAGCAAAGTCAGTGGCTGACAAATGCGATTAAAAATTGTGTTTGACAGTCTCTCCTCCTCCTAATAAGAAACTGGAAATGCCAGAGCGCCTTATTTGTCATGCCTGCTGATGCTCATTTATACTGTTGCCAGCAGCTGCAGCAGTACGATTCCAAAAGATTTTAAAGTGCTCGTTACTATTTATGGCCCTTAAGTGCCTTGTGGACTCCAATCTCTCCTATTTTTTTCAGCACGGGGCTGCCATGGGTTTTTGATGTTAAAAAAAACCCTCTATATTTATTTTAATGCAGGAAGTTTCTCTTGCATCGGATGCATGTTTGATGCTCAGTATGTCGCGACCTGTCCCTGCCTCCTGCATCCGAGAAGTATCCCTCTTCATGGCCCTGCAGAATGTGACAGCACAGTAGAAGGGAAAAACCTGCCTTTTCCATTTGTGGGAGGAGTAAATCACATCTTTGTCCCTTTGTGTTTGATTCTGATGGGACAGAGCTTTGCAAGAGTACTGGGAACTGTGACTGGTGATGCGTCTGGTGACACTTCCTGTGTTTGCTAAGAAACCAGGCCTTCTGGCCCTTACACTAGATTTTCAGAGCAGCTCTGCTGTTTCCCTTTTTCAGTTGCTAAGACTAGTTTTCACTGCAGATCGTTTTGTCCCAGAAGCTTCTGAATTCTCCCCTTGCACTGAGCAGCACCCTGGAACCAGAGATGCTGCAGATTCTCCCCTGGAGACAGCACTGTCTATCTAGCTGCTGCAACCAGTGACTCACAAGACTTTGCAGGTGGGGTGGGTTCAGGGCAGTCAGACTCCCAGCTGTTTTCATCAAGTCAGGTGAACCCAGGAGCTTGCCACCGCAGAGGAGTCTGCATGCAACACGGGAGAAGCTGGGTTTGCCGGCACCACCTTTACAATCTCGTTGGGCACAGTACAAGTTTCTACGTCGAAATGTAAAGGAACGGGGCAGAACACGGAACTCCTTGCTGGCAGTTTGGAGCATGGCCAGATGTAGCATTTTAGAGCTAGTGTAGGGTCTGAACGGGGAACCAGTCCAGTTCACATCTGTGCCCCCCATGCTGAGGAAAACGTTTGCTTGCAGAGCAGTTCTTTGGCTTGCAGATCCCTCCAGCTAGCTGCTGCAGGTCCCTTTCCACCCATGCCAATTTCCAACTCACCCACGTCGCTTTCACCATTCTTCAGAACCTGTGCTTTGGAAGCGTTTTTAAGCTATATTCAAAAAGGAAATACAAGGGAAATGCCAATATACAGCCCTCCCAAGTATAAAAAAGTCCCCGCATACTTATCCCATCACTTGGATGTAGCCAGTAGTAGAAGTTCGCTGCTTACAAACGTGGCTATTGACATTCAGGTGTAAGTAACACGTACCCTTATAAAAAACGCATTGCTGAGGAACACTGGAAAAAATCGTCATTAGGAAAGACAAATACAAAATAACCTCCTTGTCCACCCTGTGCTTAAATACGTGTTGGACAGCGGCACCAGCACTGCAGCCAGGGAACGCAGAGTCAACACGCCTGGTCGAAAGGAAGAGGGACTGAACGCGGCCCGGAGAGCCAGCCATCACCTTGCATATTACAGACAATTTGCATTGTGCAGCGTATTTAAACAACTTCCGTCACCTGCATGATACGAAGCCTTGAGGGAGAAAGGGGTAAAAACGAAATCTCTCCCCGAAGGTTAGAAAAGGTGCATTGGCTTCTTCAAAAAATAACTGCGGTGTGAATAAAAACAACCCAACTCATTTAAACCGATGTAAAAAAAACCCCTGTACTTATGTGGTTATGTATACATTAAAGATCTTAATGGCTCCCCGTAATGCTATTACAGTTTTAGGCAAATATGGAGCTTGGCATGCCTGCTCCTACAGAAAAAGGACTCTCTAACACTCGAATATTTTTGTATCTGGATTTGGTATTAAAGACGGACCCGCTAGATGTCTCCCCCACCCCCCCCGAGTAGTTACAGTCTAGTAGCTAAATACAAGGTAAGGGCAAAAGTCTCCTCTATCAGGCAGAGTGAATTTCCCTGCCAGCATACATTCTGTACTTAAGCACTCCAGTTGGCTTCAATGGGAGCCTTATGCAGAGGAGGAGGGAGGAATATGGAACAGATACTTGCTACAGACAAGAGAGGAGAATTTTGCCCTTAGGCACTTTTTACCAAGTGGATATTTGGGCTAGAATACTCAGTGGAGTGCTCTTAGAGTCCCATGCGACTCGGGAGTGCCCAGGAGTCTGTTCAGAGTTATGCTAGTAACAGCAGGGCCCTGCGCACTGCAAAACTCAGGTTGTGGGGAGCACTGAGCAAACAAAGTGGAGTCACTGGGATGTCCCTCCAAACATTCAGGAAGGGGGAAGACAGGGGACAGCATCCAACGGAGTTGCAGAGAAAGGCAAAATTGTGGCATGATGTCCTCACGTTGTTTGCAGAGCGCTGATTTTCTTCCCTGCAACGTTAGCATCGCAGGACTACGCTGAATCACAACAAAGCAACATCCCACGGTAAACTTGGCACCACAAGGTCAGGACGGTGGAGCAGAATTATTTTGTGGCTCTCTCCAACCCCATTTGATGACAATGTAGCTCTCAAGCTCTTCCAGGTAGTGTCTTTGCAAAAGGCAACAGCAGCTCCTAACGAGTTATTCCAGATTACAGTGTCCAGCCCTGCTCAGCAGGTCCAATTACAGACCTGATGGATCTGTTTAGTGTACTTCTCCTGCCAGGAGTCTGCAAACTACAGATGAAGTTAGCATGCACATCAACAAAGCAAAGTGAATGGTTTTGCATTTGTTTGCCCTCCCTTCCTAAATACACTCATCTGCAGTAGGAGCTCTCAAGCAGCTCTCTCTCCATTTGCAAAGGTGCAGCTGAGCTACGGGCCTGGAAGAAAAGCATTGGAGCCACAATGCTCCCTACACTTTTTTTCTGCACTTGAATAACTTAAGAAAAGAAAAGTCAAATGGATTCTCTGAATTTGGTTACGAAAATTATCTGGGCATGAACTTTTATCTCAAGTTTCAGCCTTTACGGTCAAGTTATAAACCCCTGAAAATAGGAGTTTATAGTGGGAACCCACAACCCCACCCTTCGCTGCAGCAGTGCACACCATGCTGCGATACCATCCTTTGATTATTCACCTAGCAACACTTTTTTGTAAGGGTTGGTTCCATGAATACTATACACGTGAATAAAAAAATACACATATTCTCTTTAAACAGGAATCCCAAATTCAGGTGCAGGGAGGCTGCAGTGCAGAGATTAGCACTGCCCTGAAATCCCAATATCCCATCCCAAACAGCTGACTACCCTCACAAATGGTGGCTGTTGATCAGACTTCGGAGCTGTTTAGCCACAGTGTCTATCAGCTTCTGCTTGTCCCTCTCATTCTTCCGGAACTGCGCAAAGACGTTGTTCTTACGGCTGGTATCTTTCATCCTGTGCAGAGTGGAAACAACCAGTCAGGTTACTTCATCTCCTACATCACTGCTAGGTACCCTATTTAAGAAAAACTCCTACAGAACAGCAAGCCTGCCTTTCCCTTGGCTTTCAAGGACAGTTCTGTTCATACAGTAGTTTAATATCTGACACATCCACGGTAAGGTGACATTTTTGCACTGCCAGAGGGATAGTAGATGCTCTAGAAGGTCTTTCCAATCTCTCGCTTCTACGATCTGGGTGCAAACAAGGACGTACAAAGCCAGCGCCGAATATCATGCTCAGGCATTCCATTGTACAAAAACATCTACAGATTTGTTCTTGAAACTGTGCAGTCACAAAAAAGGGCCAGTCTCATGGCAGAATGTTTATTTATGTGGTACCTTAATGCCAAAGCACCGTGTAGGTTCATGCTCATCTAGTTCCCTTTCCCTTGCTTAGATCTATTTTGCTGTGTCCATGTAAACTCTTATTAAGTGATAAATGACAATATTGCAATGCTACGGTTCAGGTTTCAACTGCGCAAGAGTCAGGAAATTCAGAAATCTGGAATTATGCATAAGGCGTTAACTTTTACAACTTAAAATATACATCACACGTGGCTGAGTTTCACAGCTTCTGTGAGGCCCCCCAAGTTCCTGACTCATGAATTTAAAAGATTATGCAATTTTACATAGACGTTGAGTTTCTGCATTGGTTTCCCTGATCTAGGAATATGTTCTTGATGCCTGCATTTTTATTAAAAGTCTAAATATGAAAATAAATCACTTTTATTTGTCTCAGCATCTTCCCTGAGATGCTGGGATCTCCAACTACGCCAAAGACAGGAGGAGATGATAATTGTGGGTCAGAAAGTGAAACAGATGCAGCTACATTTCTTCCAACATGCGGAGGTCCAGATTCATGCATGCTTGTATATGCACACGTAGGGGGCACTGTGCCTGGCTACATAGTTAAAGCGCTAGCTATGCATGGTCTCTATGCACATGGGCAGAGCGTATAACATTGGAGGCCAGTGACAGCTAGAGTAGGCATGTAAGGTTGACAAAAAGTGGCACTCCAAGCCCATTTACAAAGCAGCTGGAGATAGCAATGTTCTGGATTCAAAGCAGATAAGGGTACTCTGTATGTCAAGCTGGAGGTGTAATTTCCAGCATGAGAAGACATACTTGTGCTAGTTCAGACTGAGTTACTATGCTAAAAATAGAAGTGTAACTGCTCCGCGTACAATCCCATCCAAGGCTCTAGGTACATATGCAGGGGACTAGACATCCTAACGAACATCCAGCCTGGCGGCCTCAAAAAGCCACCACTGTTTTATACCACCATTAAAAAAAATTTTTTTTTGCAATCAGGCATGTCAGAGGTAATTGTCCTTGGGCAAGGCACACCCATTTTCAGACTTGGATACCTAAAATTAGGCAAAAAAGCAATCTGATTTTCAGAGGTGCTAAACTCCTATTTAGCTGTCTAAATATGGATTGAGGTGTCTAGCTTTGAGCACTCAAATGGGGAAACAGTGATATTAGTCCCTGGAAAATTTGCAATTATCCAAATTAGAGGCTTTTGAGTCATCCAATCAAGAAACAACAGAAACCCCTCTTGAAACACCTCTGACAGATAAAAAATCCACTATGTTTTCATGTTCCAATCTCAGGAAAAAAGTGGAATCTGAAACATTCAAAAACCACAAACCTTGGAACTATTAACAAGGACAACAATAACCTTTCTCCCAAGGGATAATCATTTGTTAATGTTATAAATGCCTGAAGACAGGAACTTACAGTGGTAGTGCTTTTTAAACTACTGTATATAGCTTGTGACGATTTTACTCAGCAAAACAAATGCTTTAGTGCACATCTTAAACGAAAGAGTGTGATTGCCGGAAGCACCATGACATTAATCAGGGAGTGTGTACATGATGGGAGATGTTAGTGTTGCTAACTGCTACAGGACACAATATTTTTAATGCTACAGATTTCATGTTTCATGCTTTGAAGTGTTATTTAAAATAATAATTAGCACTTATATTAGCACCATGCATCTTCAAAGTGTCCTAGGGGGCTCTGAGTGATTGCAAACAGACAGCTTGCATGGCTCCAATTGCTGGATCAGGCCCACAATGAGTAAAATCGATAAAACTATTGTGTCCACTGACATTGTCAACATGCTGATTATTGTGACAAAGACAGATAAACTTGAGCTCTTACATTTGGGGCTGGATCCAAAGTTCTTGAAAAGCTGGATGTTAACAGATGGAATTATTTCCCCAAAGATTTAAGTAAACTACGGAAACTGAAGGTGTGTGAAAGCCTTGTATAGTCCATGACTGGGACTGCATAGAATAACGACAATGCATTGTTCTAAACTATGGCAGAATGCAGCCTCTGGAAGAATATTACTTGAGTTTACTAGCTGACACGGAGTATAAAGAGGTATGCCATAGAAAGAAAACATGCACTTTTTGGAGATGGCTGAGTTTTTATATTTGATTACTGTTTGATATGATAACACAGGTTTTAATCCTGCCATCGGTACTGGGCCGACAGACTCTTGAGCCTGTGCAGATTCCGACTGATGTCAACTGTAGGATTGGAGTCTTAGATGTCTGGTGTATAATGTAATTAACTCCGATTCCAGCAGCTGTGTAATAGTATACTGGGACCTTTGGATGACGCGCATCTATTGCTGATGCAATACGATGCTATTTTGCTTTGCCATGGCAATCGTTACCTAGAAAAGTGACAAAGCAGCATTGTAATGATTTTTTTTAAAAACATCTGTGCATTCCTTTGGCAGTTTTATCTGTATTCAAAACATTGTGGGCAGCAAAGCTTATTTAAACTGGGAGCCTGTACTACCACTTGTATGTGGCTGGATTTCTTTCCTCTGGACATAGATTTGAATCCATAAACTGAAGCACATGGGCTTGTGTAAACTACGTGATTCATATTAACCCATGCATACAAAGTAATTTCACCTCTATCTGGCTAGAGGAATCTAATGACCCTCTTTTTTTAAAACCCTTTCCACACATTCCTAAGGGCCAAATTTTGTATTTAAAATGTGCATTCTAGAGTCCCAATCATGTCTGAGGGTCCACACCAGCACTGAGGGCAAAGTTTGATCATAACTATGTGTTTTCACTCAGTCCCATGTGGTTAGCCATCAGTGTTCTGGTGAAATTGCTGAATTCATGAGTCAAGTCCATTTCAACTTCAGGCTGTGGAAAATTCCTGATTCTGTAGTAGATGGAAAGCAAAAGCACGCATAGAGAATTTTGGTTGAGGGTTGTACTCTATCATTCCAAAAAAGCAATCTTTTTTTTTGAGTGACCAAACAGTGCTTCTGGAATCGTAAGCTCTTTGGAGTAAGGACTGTCCCTTTTATGATGTGTCTGCACAGCACTGAGCACAATGGGGCCTCTAGGCACGACCACAAGAGAGTTAACAACAAAAATAAAGGAAAGTTAAACTTTGTCCCCATCCCAGCCAACACCACCTCAGATTGAGTCAACTTTTGTTGAAATTAATCCATAAAAAAGCGACACAGTAAAAGCTTCTCTTTTAGTTGTTATTTAGTGCATTTGAGACGATAGTGTTACCGGGGGGAACGGTTTCAAATAGAGCTTGCATTTAGATCGTTTAGTGCTCCACTTAAATCAAACAATAAAGGATTCATTGCAAGGTGAACGTAAAAGCCCAAACGAGCAGCATACTTACACTCGCGATATCCTACGAAAGAGGTGAGATTAGGAAAAGAGATAATCATGAAAATAAGTTAAAAAATTAACCACCAGATCAGACTGTCCTGTTGGCAAAGCTAGGTCCGTACAGGTATGGCTGGAATTCTGGTCTCGATGTCTGGGGGAGGAGAGGAAATGTACACGCGTAAAGTCAATGACTGGAGTTCAGTGTGGAACTCCTCACGAGTCATTGAGACAGCATACGCTTTAGAAGCCAATGGGACTGGTGATGCGAGATGGAGTCAGCGCTACGTTATACACAAGGGGCCTAGAGTCTGACGGGGGGTGTAAATGAGGCTGTGGAACCAAGCATGTGAATGTCAGCATGAACCTTACAATCACTTAGCTGAGGTATGTGCCAAGCTGTTTGATGCACAGGGGTGTGGTCTGGCAAATCAACTGGACATGTGAAACTCACTTTGACTCGATCAAAATGAGGAAAGTCTCGTGACGCTGGCAGGTGGAATTATTTGTTGTGGCTTTTTGAAAGAAATACTCGTTACACAGGACTGATGTTCATGGGTGATATGGAGACATGGGTGAAGTGTGTTGTAAGTGCCAAGCGTAAGGAGATCTCCTCCCTCCCCTCCCAAGGGTTTCCAGCTAAGCAGACTAATTCCTGACTGACCAGGGAGTGGATTCCTCACTTTCCATCGATTTCAGTCACTTAATTTATGTGCACCTTGCAGCTCCCACTTGCCTAGCACTTTGCCTGGGGTGAGCTGCATCCCGCTAAAGCACAGCTGTTGCCAGAGTGTGAACCAAGCCTTTTATGCAGATGGTTATTACCATGCCCTGAATAACACTCAGCACCTATGTACAGTGCTGTACACTTGACAAGTTTCAATTAACCCCCGTTCTACAGATACACGGCCACATTACAATTCTGTGCGGAATTCGCTACTCCCACCCATATGATGTCAGGGTACATATTTTTTGAGGATTGCTGGTAAGCAGTTGAAGGGCCGCGCGAAGCAAGATGCAAAAAGAATACAGCCTTCAAATACGTTGGGGGTATTACAAAAATAACACAGGCATCTAAGGTGGAGGTGAACCCTAACATTGGTAACCAGCAATTTTCAACACTTAGACTGGGATTTTCAAAGGTGCCTAAGGGAGGTAGGGGTGGCTAGCATTACTGGCCCTAGCCACCTGGAGCTGCCTACAGCTGAGGAACGAGGGAAGCAAAGGGTGCTCTCTCTCCAGGCTGCCCCAGATCTTCAGAAGGATCATGTCTTTTAAAGACTAACCTCAAGGCACAGCCACTTGGGAGCTCTTAGCATCCCTAGTGTGAAACTGTCTAGTCTTCCCTACAGGGTAGTTGCAGCCCATTAACAACACATCATTGCATGCAAAGCTGTGAAAACCTAAAAGGTATCAATTTATAAGACTCCTTTTGGTGGCCACATCACACACACACATATACAGGGGAAGCTACGTATACTATGAGGAAACTGCTCAAAGTAAAGCAGAATGTGTGTCCCAATTTAAAAATATATCGGTATAAAACCTATATAGAATAGAAATTGCTTGAAGGCATGGTGATACGTAGAATGCAGCTCCAGTTAGTGTGAAATAGAGGGACTAGCTGCCAGAGGGACTCTTCCACTGCACACACCAGGGTGCAAGATTGACCCTTTGAACGTAGGCATATCTGCTAGCAAGCAATTTTCCGCTTACCTGAGATCAGCAGAGAGTAGTCAGTGTGAATAATGAAATGCATTGCTAAAGCAAGTACAACAGTTGAAACCATCAAAAGAATGTCTTGAGCCATACTCACTTTTCCAACAGGATAAGGGCTGTCGTTGGGTTCACACGAAGATATCTGCATGTGGGTTGCCCATAGTCAGCCAAATACGTCGACCAGTCCCACTGGATGAACAGATCTAGAAGCTGCAACAAACAAACAAACCCATCATGTGATGAATACATTTTTTTTAAAAGATCAGAGGCTCCAACTAAAAGCTACCAAGGGATCAGGCTAGCAGGATCTCTTGGAGAAGAATTTTAAAAATGCTTTACAAACCTGAGTTAATTTAGTTTCACAGCACCCCTAGCAAGCTTGGTAAACACTACCTCCATTTTACAGAGGGGAAACTGAGGCACGCAGCGGTTACCTGACTTGCTCAGATTCACAAAGCAAGTCAGTGCCAGAGCCAGGAATAGAAACCCGGTGTCCTGTTACCATAATCACAAGACCATCTATATACAGATGTTAAAGTCATATTAAGTTCCTCCCTTCTTCAACTACATTACCTGATACTTCATTTGAACTGTGCCAAGGAAGATATTTCCAGTCACACACATTACAGAGGAGACCTAGGTGAATAACTGGTTTTTCAGTTCATCCAGGAAACCGAAAAAAATCAGGGAAAATATTTGGTTCTGAAAATGTTTGGAATTTGTCTGCAAATTGGTAGGCCCAGCAAACCACTCTGTGTGTGTCCGTCCGTCATAACCTTTAGCTCAGTGATTAGGGCATTCACCTGCAATGAGAGTCTCAGGTTTGAATCCTCACTCTGGATCAGGCACCAGAACTCAGCTCTCCCAGTTCCCAGGTGAGTGCTCCAACCTGCAGATTATTCTGCGGTGCACTGTTCTCTCTCTCTCTCTCAGTGGGTCAGAGAAAGAGATAGAATGGCTCTATAGCCTAAGAACATAAGACCAGCCATACTGGGTCAGACCAAAGGTCCATCCAGCCCAGTGGGCTATTAAAGCCCTCATCTGCAAGGTAGAAGATGATATGGGTTCAAATCTTCGCTCCCGGATCCAGAGGAGGAATTAGAATCCACCTCTCCTAGTGCCCAGCTGAGTGCCTTAATCACCAGGCTGTAGAGAGACAAGGTGGAAGAAGTAGTATTTTTTTACTGGACCAACTTCTGTTGGAGAAAGAGACGGCTCTCAAGCTCACACAGAGCTGCTCTTCAGGCTAGAGAGGCATTTTCACTCTCCTCTCTCTTTGGCCCAGTGAACATTTAAGTATTTATACAAAGTGGAACAGCGTCAATAGGAAAACTGAATCCCCTGGGTTTCCCACATCCCAGGCAAGTGCCCCAATCAGTGGACTGAAAGTTATCAAGGGGACATATAGGCATGCACACACCCAGTTTGCTAACTCTCAAAAAAACCACCTCACCCCAGCCGAAACCACTGGGTCAAGTTTGCGAATAGTTTCAGTTCCACCAAAACTGCATTTTTCAGTGAATACACGATTTGTCCAAAAAAATGTCGCCCAGAGTGCTGGAAGTGTTCCAAGAGCTTTACAAAGGTCTCCACTACTGTGGAGTGGAGGGGAGGTAGGTGCCCAAAAGTTCAGACATTATCAAAGCATAATGTGTCTACAAAACTGGACTGGTTTGCGCAGGTGCTTTCCAGCCGTTCCGTTTCTGGGTGGAATGTCCTGGCAGTTCCAACTGGAGGCCGGAAGGGAAGACAGATGGTTTCACAGATGTCTGAGAATCTTGGTTCTGAAGCACTGGACAAAGGTGTAGAGTAGTACATTCTTATCTGAACCATTTCACAAAGTCATAAAATCAACACATGCATGTGCCATGCACACACTTGCACTGTGCCGGGTGTTCCCCCTAAACCCTGATGGCTGCCCACTGTCAACAAAGACCCTGCTAACCTTGATCCTGGGTGAGGAAATAATCATGCTAATAGAATAGTTTTCTCAAGAGCCTCTTTCAAACCTGGGATTCAAAGGAACACGTTCAAACTCTCCTCCCTGAACTCCAAAGATCAGTGACTAATCAAAGACATCTGGGATCTTTCACCCTCCCACCTCGCAGACGTATGCTGCATTGTTTAAATATTTGACATTCAAGTTCACCTACTTGACATTCAGTTCCACATCTTTCGTGGACATAATTTGATTGTCTTTTGCAGTCATACTTGACAACACTGTTTATCCTCTATGAATGTCAAGGCTTCTGGATGGCGTCTGGCTCCCGCCTCAGACACAAAGATGCTTAAGCTTCTCTTCCCCATGCTGCACTTTTAAACTTTGAGATATTGGCTGCAGTGAGGGTGTTAATTAAGCAGAACTATGATCAGACGTGCCTTTTACACCCTAACTTCAATCAAAATGACAATCAGAATGACAGTGCATCCAACAATATGCTTAATGCACATTCTGCATCAGAAGGCCACATAAGACAAGCCGGCTGGAGAAACAGAAAAAAAAGTGCTTTTTTCAAATGAATTTGGTATAATGAATTTAAAATATAGAATAAAAATTCATTTTGGATAAAGTAGCTGCATTTCAGCGATCCTTCATGACTGACATTTCATGCCACACTTTGGGATCCTGAGAGACAAAAACATTTGTGCTGTATATGTGTAAAGGATTTTATTAAATTAACTGCTCTGATGAATGGAACTGTATATCGGGGGAAACCATGTTCCAGCAGTGGAAATTTACTCAAGATTTCTAAGACCAACCCCTACTTTCCCTTGCGCTGTCTTATTTCACAGGACACTGAATTATCCTACTGCAGTGATTCTCCAACTTTTTTCATATTAGGACCCTCTTTTCCATATGGGGAGCCTTCCTTTCATTTAGCTGAGACCCAGAAAGGACATTTCACCATATGGAAAGAGCAGGGTGCTCACGACCCCCAGGTTGAGAACCCTTCTCCTAGAGAAAGGCATTACCATTGTCCTACTCATATGAAAGTTAAGGTGCTGGTTAAACAGGAAAATTATGGATGCTTAATTTCTCGCCCCCCCCTTCTAGCTTTTATCCCGACTCTTTTTTTGGGGGGGTAGGAGGGTGGGAGGGAAGGAGAGATTGCAAACTTCCCCACTCGCTTCCCCTGGTCTCAACACCCCTATAGCCATGGCAGATCCCATGAGAAGAACAGCCCAGCTACTTTATCTAGCAGTTACCGTCATGAAGTAAATCAGGACCATAGAGAGCCCATTGTGCCTGCGTCTCCATGGTTTTCCTCCGGGCTCTAGTGCTGTTTAACAACACAGCCCACCACACAAAAAAGGGGATTTGGCTCCATGAGGACCTCAAGGTACAAAACAAAAATGTGCAACAAGATTCTTTTTGACTATGTAGGTCACAGCAAAGAAAACAGACTGTGGGGAACAATCCCGCGCTGGCGGGGGGAGGAATGGATTAGACGGGAGCTTATAGGTCTTTTCCATCTCTCAATTCTATGCGCCATTATACAGTAGGTCAGTGTTAACGGCAAACTGAAGTTCAACATCAACTGCAGGAGTTTTTTCCAAACAGAAATATTCAAAAGCCTTAAAGAGATAAATCCTTAAATATGATTTCATGTTCTCGTTTCACACACTTGCAGAATAATGGGGTCAGAACCTTCTCTTCAGATTCGTTAGTCTGCCAGGAAATCATATATATACTGGACCATAATATCTACTGACAGCTCAGGACGCAGCGACATAGGAGCGCACTAGATTGCCAGGGCGCACACAGACACAAAACAGCACAGCTTTGCTTCCATACAAATTGGTGTCTCCAGACCCTCCACCCAGCCAGGCAGTGACATGCATGGAGTTGAAATAAAATCCCAAAGCGGAGGGAGGGAAAAACAGAGAGGCACAGACGAGGCTTTCAAAGGAGATTTGAAGAAAGCTGGAGAGTGATGAGGCGGAAGGATACAGGGAGCTCTTCCAAATGACAAGTTCTGCAGTGCGACAGCGCTCAGGCAAGAGGGTGTGAATGGAAAGAGACCGACACACAGATCCCGACCTTGGTGACACTGATGTAAATCGAAAGTAACTCTGCTGAAGACACCAGAACAGAACAGTACCTGGCCCGAGGTGCGTATGGTACGCTACAGCAAGCGCATGGATAGGTGTTAAAATCAAGGAGGATAGTTTTCTTCTGGACACTGTAAAGCTGGGCAGACAGTGGAACTGTCTGAGGGTGGAGATGATACGAGTGTGAGCAGCAGTAGTATTCCGCACACACTGGACTTGGGAGAGCTTGCGCTTGGCTTGATGCTCAGAAAAGGGAGTTTCATCAGCACAGTGTGTTCTTTTAAACAGCACATTGGTTTGGAGACTCATTTTTAAATGTAGGGGAAGCAAGGAGGGGGAAAGGAGTTGAACAGAAGTTGAAAAGGCAGAGTTGGGCTTCCAAGTTGTGGCTGGTTGAAGCTGGAGCCTCCTGAAGGGAACACGTATTTAGTCTGCAAAGGAACATGTCTGGAACACATAGTTAGTCTTCATCTTTTTCCAAGATGAAGTGCAGTATCTGCTTTCCCAGTGTCTTCCCGTGCCTGGGACCTGGATGAGGGCTGGTTGGCAAAGACCCAACCCTGGCAAGACAGAGGTGATGATGGCTAGCTAGAGGAAACGTCCTGAGGAGACAGGCGTGATACCTGCCCCTTGCTTTTTATTAAGGTGTGTGTGGATGGGTGCCATCTCAGAGTGCCCCCTGGTGGCCTGGGATGGCCCTGCAGGTACTTCCTCAGTCCCCCCTTGCGTTCTTTGCAATAACTGACTCTAAGACCGGAATCCTTCTCATAAGATTTCGCCTTTTGGGATCTTATTCAGTCTGTTACTGACTACAGACCCGTTGGCCCCATAGTTCCAGCCCTTTGCCCCACTGGTTCAGGAGGCCAGCAGCCCTCCTTCTTGGGGGGTTTGTATGATAATCCAAGCAAAATCCCACTCCCTGCCACAAAGCTCCTTCCTGGGGCCTGGCAGCTTTCAGCCCTTCCCAGGTTCTGTTCAGTCTCTCCTCCCTGGGCTCCCCGGCACTACTCCCTGCTCTCCAGTGAGCAGCAATGCTCAGGGCTTGCTTCCTTCTCTGGCATCTTTCCTTTTCTCCCCAGCAACCCAGGCCTCTTCCTTATTTACCCGAGAGGCCTTACTGGGTCCCAGAGCGGGAGGCAGGCTAACCATGTCACAAGTGGGGCTCAGCCCATCTCCTCTTAAAGGGCCAGCCACTGGGTGACAGTGAACAAGCCAAGAGTGCTATTTTCACCTAAGCTTGGTGAAGAGTTTCCTTTTTGGGGGCTGGACCTTGCCTCATCCGTGGGCACTTCTGCAGTGCTCTCTGCATGGGGCTGCAAAAGCAAAGACTGTTCTCATCTTCAGTTGCTAGCTGCTTACTTAGTGGCATGTCTTGCAGGGCGTGTATGACATGGCGGGTAGTTTACACCAGCCACTACTTCAACTCAGAATGTAATTCAAGGTGCTGGTGTGGATTAGATCCTCCCATTTCAGTCCTGGATACTTTACACCGCCTGCCACTCTCCCCATGTTGAGATCATCCCAGCCACTCATGCTAACAGCTGCCAGATTCGAACAGTGAGCATTTTCAAGGGAAGGTACCTTCCTCCCACTGGGGTGAGAGGGTTTGAATTTGTTGACCTTCCAGACACTTTGCAAGGCCGATCTGCTTATGGCTTTTGCTGGAAGTTTTAGCAGAGTGAGTCTGGATGATATAGAAGGGAGAGCTGTTTGGTTTTTTTTAGTCCAATCTGGTGTGTAATTTAGATATCTCCAGTTCCATGCATCGCTTAGGGACTATGACCAGCGGATTTTAAAAAAATAAAATAAAATAAAAAAACATCCTATATGTATGCAAATGCCATTGCTAGGTCTGGGCCTTCCCTCAGTGATCGAGGCTGACAGGAGCCAAAATGCAACAGTGATGGATAGTCTGTGTATTTTACAGCACATCCATCTTGTGAGATCGGCAGGCCTGTGGGTACATGGGCTGGACAGACTTACACCTCTGCACTCTGGCTTCTTTATATGGCCCAGTTTGAAGGCATCTGCAGTGTCTGTACAATGGAACAGCTTTGCTGTAAAGTGGAGTGTTTTGTATTCCTTAGACGATGAGGGAGGGAGGCCCTGAAGTAGGAAGTCTTACTGCTATGGGCGAGCTGTCTTGAGACAATTTATCTGCCACATAAATGTAGTTTTATTGGTTTTACTGTTTAAACTTTTCACCTCTGCAGCTAAATCTGAAAGTTAAAGGGGCGGGGAAGAAAGGTTTGTGCACAGACATTCATGCAGCCCCACTGCTCGCAGAGTTCAGTATGTGCCTTCTGGGGGAAATTCCAAAATAAAATATGCAAATACCATTAATTCTTTAAACCAAAGAGTCTACTTTTCAAGTCCATAAATCAAACTCGACAGCGCACACACACTGGAAAAAAAAAAGGGGGGGGGGGAGAAAGGGGAGTATTTCCTATTATGCTACCAAACTGCACTAACTGCAGTCAGAGCAGAGCGTACGTCTCCCCGGCTACGTGCAGATGATCAGTGACTGCTCACCTGAGGCACATCAGCACTAGTGCACCATGGAGGTGAAGAAGTACACACACGCTCGCGCTCTCGCTCTCTCTCTGCAGAATTGCTATAGTTGGAAGGGGAGAGCAATTTCAATCCTTCTTGAAAGTTAGGGCCTGAAAAAGGATCAGGTTCTTTTTAAACCCACAGACAGCACAGCTGCAGCGGGAACTTGCTCATTCTGTCTCGCTAGTGACTCTGACCTGCATGGATTCCACCCAACTCATACCAGCCTCGGGGCACTGTCTAACCGCTACAATCACAGGCAAGAGGATGAAACTGGTTCTGATAGCCCAGACAGAAGTAGCCACTTTGGAAAGAAAAACGAAAAATGGACGAAAGGGGCTGGGAATTTGAGATGTGGTGGAAAACCATGAGGTCTAAGGTGAAAACTGATCTGCACAGGAAGGCCCTGCACCATCTACAGAGAGCCTCTATGGGATGTGCCCAGGGAGGGAGTTCCAGAGATGGGATCCCTGAACCACGAAGGCCCTTCCCCCACCCGATGAGGCTGAAGGTGTGAGATATACCTCACCTCTGGGTTTGCTGTATGGCAGAATGGGCAATGAAATATACATAAATAAATAGAAATCAGCCAGTGAATTTCAGCCACCCAAATCACACTCAGACTCCACTCTCAGATTCTGGTCTCCCTGGGACTTTTTGGAAATATATTTCTTGTCTGAACTGGCACCGTTTTGACAACAGCACCCAAAGACAATGCTACCTCGAATTCACAAGAAGGCTTTTGACTTTCCATAGCCTTCTGCCTATGAATCTTATAGTGCTCTGGGACCATGAGCAAACTCACACACAAGCCCACCCTGGGAGAGTAGGGACGTGCTCTTATTCCCATTTTACAGATGGGGAAACAAAGGGGGACACAAGTGAAAGTCCTGCTCCCATTGACTAGCAGGCAAATCTCCATTGATTTTAACCTGAGTAGGAGCAGGCTCTAAGTGAGATGCGTACGGTCACACAGGAAATGTGTGTCAGGGACAGATTTCTTGATTCCTGACCACCATTCCCCTTCTGAGGAGACAGTTATGTAGCAGGACTGTGCATTTGGGTTCTGTAAAACAAGACTACATGTAATTATCTCAGTACTTGCCCGTCGCCATAGCACAGTGGTGCCAAAACCTGGTGGCCGCCTCATGGATTTTCAATTACAGAATGGTAGAAAAAATACCCCTGAAGATGACATCTCACTTTCTTTCAGCTCCACAAGAGTCATCCTGAGCCTCTTAAAAGATTAAAAACAAACGTATAAAACTACAGATAAACTAATACTAGAAACCACTCACAGCCCCACTGTGCGGAGATTATTTCTTTTCGGATTAAGCAGCAAGACCAGTGAGAGGACTGGAAAAGAAGCTCCTTTGCCAACACAGATGCAAAGTTTAAATGTGTCAACTACTCATGGGGAGAGGAAATGGATAATAAAGCAGGAAATAAACTTCCCCTTCAATAAAGTCCAAATTAGGGAAAATTCTAGTTTCCACACTCCTACTGCCCTTCCAGTCATTGTACAGCAGGAGATACAGGCTTAATCTCTATTAGGAGTTTGTTGATTTTCCATGGTGCTTGGGAATCGTGTATCATAGTGAAGCCAGTCTGCGAGGCGTCCCCAGAAACATTATTCCTTGACAAGCCTCTCTCAGAGGCGCACTAACCACTATTCAAACAAACACACACACCATTAGCAAAAAATACGCTGAAAAGGTAAAGATGACTAAAGTCTGTTAACTGGCAAATCCTTTAACCCGTTTAAACAAATTTGAACAGTTATCCTGGATTTCTTTCATCAAGTTGAACTCGATTCATCTTCAAGCAAGAGACAGTCAGGTGCCTGGAAGAGTCAGACCTGGATCTAGGCGGTGCCAATAACAGGTCCCTGCAATCTTGCCTCAGAATAAATGGGGGTTTTTTGGGGGTGGAGGAGGGTAGGGAGTGGATTCAATGTGCGAATGGATAAGCAAAAAGGAACAGCTGTGCTAGAGGGGTATATTAGCCAAGGCTTTTCTGAATAGTATCAAGGTCTTCTACTTACCTGACATGCCAGGGCTCAGATCAGCCTAACACCCTCCCACTATCATCTGGTACACAAGTCTAACACTAATGCTTTGGCTCTTAAACCTAAAATAGGGTCATTTCCCCAGCCCTGCTCTTGGTCTTCAAGATAGAGGCTAGTAAACAACAGAAGTCGTCTCTATACACTAGGGATCTACATCTGCAGTTTGACATTGGACCCAGCTGTAAAAAGCTGCAGCATCTCTTCTTCCCCAACCCTCTCCATTCAGCTAACTCACACGTGCCTTTGGCCAGCATGGACTGGCAGGTGTCTCCACTTTATTCTGTCTGCTCCCATCAAGGAGGATGAGCAGTCTTTTGCTTGCTGCCTTTTACGTACCCAGTAGTTTTTTAGTCTTCATGCTGCCCAAAGACCTTCTTAAGTTAAGCTACTTAACACTAAGCTTTCCTTAAAAATTCCCACCCTTGCTGTCACCAATGGAGCTGCGCAATGGATAGCAACAGTGCGGGTTCTAGTATAAAGAAAGAACTTGCCTTCTTACCACCCTGTCATTGAACCCCGCCCAAAGCAAGGTCAGGACTTCTTCAAACGAACCCTTAGAACCACCGCATAAGGTCTTGTCTACACTAACAAGAATCATCCTGTTAGTGTAGACAAGACTTGGCAATAGATGATTGCAACAAATACAGCTGAATCAGTGCTGACGATGGTTTTTGTCCTTGTCTACGCTTGCAGCTAAACTACGCTCCGCATTGGTTCCAGCTCCGCCCGTTGTCAGCAATATAAAATTCTGTAACGTTGAAAAGCCCTAAGAGAGTCCAAGATCAGCAGGCACAGAGAAGCAAATTCAAATAATTGATTTTGGTGACATTTCAATTATTCCTACGGGGAAAATAATATTTAGAGATAAAGAAAAACTCCTTTTGATTGCAGAAGTAACTGAGAGTCTGGACGAAGTTAGCACTAAGAAGAAAAGGCACCAGGAATTTGGTGTGTGTTCATTTCCTTGTGAAAAAGAAAAGAGTGAAAGTCTGGTTTCACTGAAGGCATAGAGAGTTTTATCATTGACTTCAGTCCGGCCAGGATTCCAACCAAACTCTTTTATGAACCCTATTGCCACAATATCTGAGTGTCTCAAAATCTTCAGTGCATTTAACTTCACAACCCTCTGCGAGGTAAGGAAGTCCTATTATCCCCATTTTACAAATGGAAAATCCAGGCACAGAGCGAAAGTAAATTGTACGTATGCTAGAAAGTCAGGATGCTAATTTAATACTCTGAATTTTTCTGTCTTCTTTTAAGTTCTTTAAATGAAACAATTCTTGGAAGCAACAAGAGAAAAATCTGGAAGGGTTATGCGGAAGGGCCAGAATTTAATGGAGCAAAATTTGAGACTGACCACACCCTATTCTGTCCAGTCTGGATTATTTTTGGACCCATTATTGTCTGTTTATAAGATTCTGTATTTCTTAAATTGGGTTTCCAGTGGAAGCACTCCAGAAACATTTTCGTCTGCACATTGTATATAAAGGTTTTTTGTTTTTCCATCTGTAAATGTTCATAACTTATTGGGATGAATATCCCTGGATTTCCATTTACTTTGAAGCTATAGTGAAATTACAGTGTGAGATCTTCTGTTTTCTTCAGAGGTTTATTACAAGATTCCTGTTAAAATCTTAGACATGCTGCTATTTATATGGTTTATTGTGTGCTTTTGGTTGTAAATGATCTCTGTTTTTTTGAAAAAATAGCATTTTCTTTTGGTTAATAAGTATTGATTTATGGAGTCTTTAAAGCATGTTTGCAAAAAAGAAATGACGTTCCAGGAGCCTGTGTGACTAAACTGAAGAACTGGAGGTGAGCTATAACTCTGGTCAGAATTCAAAAAGTCTGATGGCAGATCAATATGAGATCATGGGCAGGAATTAATTTGTCAGATTCTGGTGATAATCTGGAAGATTTTTGGAAATTCTCTTAGGGATGGATCCTATGCCCCTTGAAGTCCATAGCAAAGCTCTCAGTGACTTTAATGGTGCAGGATCAAGGCCTCAGTCACTAAGTAACTGGACTGGTGCCTGCATGGAACGCTAAAGCAAATTCAAGGGAAATCTCAAGGTCCCAGAGCCATTATAAAGTGACATCTAGAGCTGGTTGAAAAGGGGTGAACATTTTTCATGAGAAACTTAATGAAAATTGGAATTTCAAAGTTAAAAAAATCCGAGTTAGCTCTAGTGACAACTGATTGGCTAGGGAATATTCTGAAAGGGCAATTAACAAGAGTTCACAGCGCTGGATTTATTAGCCAATTTGCACTCTGAGAAATGGTCACGCCCATCAAATTATTTATGCGGCACCGTCTTTCCAGGTAAAGAAGATGGCAAAGTTCCTGCCCTTAGGATTCTACAATCGAAATAAAACAAATAGACAATACGGGAGTGGACAACAGAAAAGGAGATAGGAAAGACTGCTCTTTGGGGAATGCTATTTAATAATATGATGCACTTCTACAGCACCTTCTATCCAAGAGACACTCTGTGCTTGGTAAATGTTAAATTTAGTTTCCAAACACCCCTGCAGAGTAGATAAATATTATCATCTCCATTTTACACATGAGAGAATTGAGTCATACTAGAGTTTAGTGGCAGAACTGGGAAGAGAATCCAGTGCTCTGACTCCCAGTGCTACTGTAATTCCAACAACCTCCCCCACTACCCCTGTTCAGATGTTGTACTGCGCTTCAAATTCCGCTTGCTTTTCTCTCCCAATACAATTACGGTGAGAGAGGAAGTGTGCTGTGCCACAATGCAGATTAGCAGTGAAAGTGCTCAAAGAAAGGAGTTTTAAGGCAGGATTTGCCAGGAAAGTGGAAGGGCGGGGGGGGGGGGGGGAGGGAGAGACACACCAAGGAAAACATCTTTAGGAGTTATTTTTCCTTCTCATTCTTTAAATTTTTTTCTTCAGACTTTAGGAGCCAAGGAGTTCTTAAAGTCTGTCACTGGCTTCTGCAGACTGGCACCTGCAGTTGTCAGCCAGCCCTGAACTCTGCAAGAGAGTTCTCCATCTCAGCTGCTGGCTGCCTTTCCAGACCAATTTCTATGGAAACAGAGTTCACATCAGGAAAAAAAAAAAAAAAAAAAGGTAAGGACTGGAAATACTGACAGCTCTTAAAACCAAAAACTCTCCTGTACCTTATTTGCATCACCCGATCCCCATTTTTACAACAACAGACCTAAGAAGGGCACCAGCAGCTGGCAAGAAGAGCGCTTACACTTGAATGTTTCAGCTGTTAACTAGAGCCCTTTAAATTTGGAAGAAGAAGACAAAAGTTTAAAATTCATTTTTTAAAGTAATTACAAAAAATATGCCCTTACACACTGAAAAGATTTTCAGAAGGGAAGTATAATGGTCAGAGGACAGGAAATGGGATCTGCCGTCTTGGACCTCTGGTGCACGTCAGTAGTGACCAAAATTTAACAAAACAGGTACTACTATTTAGCACTTATACATAGTGTCTCCATCTAAGCATCCCCCAGGTGGTTTACAAGCAACGAAAGCCCCACAACAAATCCTCTGAGGTAGGTTTTACTATTCCCGCAGTACAGATGGGGAAAACACAGAGGATACATGACTTGCCCATAGCCACACATCAAGTCATTGGCAGAGCTCAAAACCGAAGAACTGACTCCAGTTCCCATGCTCTCTCTATATCCATACAAACCGACTCTCTGGTCTTGTTTATTTATTTGTACTATTAGAAACTTGAAAATCGTCCTTTTTTGTAAAAAAAAAAAAAACCCAAAAAACAAAAAAAACCTTTTACAAATACAGGCAGAGATGACCTGTACCTGCTGATGGGAAGTGGGGGAGCAGAGTGAGGGCAGCAGCTTCAACAGATGTTACTGAACATGTGCAGTCAGTGTGAACATGCTCAGTACAAACCAAGCAGCAAATCTGGGTGGCACGTAACCCTGCATAGAATCATAGGGTTGGAAGGGACATCAGGAGGTCATCTAGTCCCACCCCCGGCTCAAAGCAGGACCAACCCCAACTAAATCATCCCAGCCAGGGCTTTGTCAAGCCGGACCCTTAAAAACCTCTAAGGATGGAGATTCCACCACCTCCCTAGGTAACCCATTGCAGTGCTTCACCACCCTCCTAGTGAAATAGTGTTTCCTGATATCCAACCTAGACCTCCCACACTGCAACCTGAGACCATTGCTCCTTGTTCTGTCATCTGCCACCACTGAGAACAGCCGAGCTCCATCCTCTTTGGGACCCCTTTGTCTTCAGGTAGTTGAAGGCTGCTATCAAATCCCCCCTCACTCTTCTCTTCTGCAGACTAAATAACCCCAGTTCCCTCAGCCTCTCCTCGTAAGTCATGTGCCCCAGCCCCCTAATCATTTTTGTTGCCCTCCGCTGGACTCTCTCTAATTTGTCCACATCCCTTCTGTAGTGGGGGGACCAAACTGGACACAATACCGCAGGTGCGGCCTCACCAGTGCTGAATAGAGGGGACTAATCACTTCCCTCCATCTGCTGGCCATGCTCCTACTAGCGCAGCCCGATATGCCGTTGGCCTTCTTGGCAACAAGGGCATGCTGCTGACTCATATCCAGCTTCTCGTCCACTATAACCCCCCTGCATGCCCCCTCCCACATGTTGCCGCGATATAGACAACTTTTCTGAGCAAAAATAGGCTCCTGATAACTAGAAACCACTTACTGCACAATGACTTACATGTACATTTATCTACACATTCACACAAACTTATTTACTAACAACATTTCAGATGACTCGAAATGCAGAAACTCTCTCTCCTTCATTCTACTAGTCAAGTTATGTTGCTCACAAAGCAGCAATCCTACAACAAGCTAATGTGTGTCACCCAGCCTTCACAGGTAACCCTAAAATAACAGAAAGGGAAAAATAGCTTTAAGTATCCAGTTTCTAGTGGAGGATATGCTGGATGAACCTATGGTGCCTGGATACTTGTAGCAAGGATGTTTTTGATTTAGAGGCTGATAAAAACGATTTTACCATGTTGTGACATTTCTGCAGTAAATCTAAGATATGGGACTATATAGCAGTTAAGTTTTGTATACACATTTTTGGAGATGGGCTGAGCTTCTTGGAAGACTTTAATGTCCCCCATCAAAATTTCAGCATCTACTGGACAAGTGCAGCCATGATGAAGTGCCTAGATACTTAGGCAAACGGGGCTCTGGAATGCCTAAGGGACAAATCCCAACACCCTTATTCACATGGCATAATATTGTACTCTGGTGAGTGGTCCCATTGGTTTCAAGGGGATTATTCAATGAGGAAGGTACTACTCAACGTAAGGGTGAGGTAATCTGGACCATCCAGGAGATATGATCCTCCTTTCTCATGCATGGGAAACTCATGACTTGATGCACATACTCGAATAAAACCCCAAAGATGCTGCTTATCTATTTTCTATCCAGGAGCACTCTAACTGGTGGGTGACAGCAACTGCAGGATACCAGATTCTGCTTTCAGTTAATCATGCAACAATTATTTTTCTTGATGTTAGAACTATGCCAAGTTCACTGCAAGTAGCATTTTTCTTTTGTTTACATATTAAAGAGAAGAAATAGGTAACCTCCCGCTAACCCCAGCCCGTCTGTGAGAAGCTGCTGCTGCCTTCACCTCTGAATGAACTTCCAGATTATTTTAGACAAGATTCACCTTGCATTGAACTTGTACACTGCTTTGAAGCACACAGTCACGTAGCACTGATTAAACATTACAGTGCAACGGGGCTATAAATTTAATGAGCATTTATCGGTGCATTTCTGTTTCATTCTTGGAGAGAGAGAAACCGACCAACATGAAGTGGTTTCACAAACGGGAAATTTGTGGAATCCCTCCTTTCGTGGTCATATGCTGTAGAATAAACCAGTACAGGTAAAAAGAAAAGGCACAGCACATGACAAAGCAAAGCAAACAGACTGAGGTGAAACCAAAGATTTCAGAGAAAATAAGGTGCAGGGCCAGGTGCTGGGCCACCTCCACCCCAGCAGGGAGTGTGTCATGGGTATGGCTGAAGGGCTGCCACCTCTTCTGCGGATAAACAGAGGACTTTGCCCTCAAGGGCCATCACGCCCGCCCATTTTGTCACCACTAAACTCACAGGAAGATCATATCCTATGTGAGTAGGAGAGACGTTCTAAGCTAACCACGCCAAGTAGAATCACCCAACAGCCCCCAATGAAGCTATGGAAACATTTTGATCGGAGCACTGCATTTTAACAAAAAGAAAAGGAGTACTTGTGGCACCTTGTGTATTTTAACAAATATCAGGCGAGGTGGCTTAGGGAAAAACAGCCAACTGGTGCCAAGCACACAACTGATGGCAAAGAAAAATGAAACAATTACATTATAAAAGCAGCTATGACCATTGAGAAATACATGACACAACATTTCTACTCCCTAGCTAGTGTTTAGCTTGTCCTCACTCACATACGCACCTAGCCCAGCCTTGGGCTTTCGCTGCATTCCTTACCTAAGCTCTGATCACCCCGATAAAACGACTGAATCTGAACAGGAGGCCTGTGTGGACAAGAGGGTTGCCGATTAAAGCAAGTCCTGTCTGGAAATAAAATTGCAGTGAAAGGAACAGAAATATCTTTTGTCCAAAGAGATTACTTTGACAAACAGATGAATAATGAAATGTACAAAAGCCAACACAAGGAGGATTTACGTGGTTTTACACTGTAAAGACTGGGGAGGGGAGACAGAAACAATGCCACAAAAAAAAGCCAGGCTTTGCAATAGCTATGGCAATTGGTATTGTAGCCAGGAAAATACTGTGAAAGGATGTGCATGATAATTGATAACCCAGAAGGAAGTCCTTTTCATACCATGTCCAGCTAAACTCTGGATGGCCTTCTATGTACAATGCTTCACTGTACACCAGTTTTTAGATCTATATTAGGATGGGGGGGGGAGGAGAGAGAGGGAGAGGCAGAGAGAGAGGCAGCTTCCTTTTATTCTTAGGACTGACACACAACTAAAAGACAGCAAAACACCGCAAGCCTAGCATGGATTCTACCAAAGGAGTCATTCAGCAAAGGTCATTTCGCAGTGAAACAGGATAGCATCTGGGCAGTGAAATCGATAGGTCTGGAATCTTTGTACAAGTTCAAGTGCCTAAAATACCTTATTATTTCTTAACATACACCCAGAGTTAAAGTATCTTCTGCCTTGTGGGGTAACTTCCTCTTTCTTGTGCTGTTAGTTTTTGTTGATTAAGAAGAATTCCATCTATTGTTCTCTAACTAGCCTTGCCTTGGGGTCCAGTTTGATTTCATTCTCATTTCTCCCTATGTAACTAATCTGATGCTTATTTCCTTTAGTTATATTTTTTAAACATTAAGTGTAGCATCCCTCGGTGGGTTGCTGGCAGCCAGGATCAAACCTGGGACCTCGAGATCTCTATTTCTGAGCTAAAAGACTCAGGTCTGTTAGCTCAAAAGCTGTAAGAGACTCATGAACCTCTCTGTGGGCCAGCCACAAGTGAGGGACAACGAGAGACACTGTATTCGCAAGGGTTAAAAATGTGATCTAGTGGTTAGAGAAGGAAAGTGAGAGGCAGAACTCCTGGGTTCTACCTCCTACTCTGCAGCTGATTTGCTGAGTGACCTTCAACAAGTGACCTTTCTGTGATAATTTCCTCATCTGTAAAACTGGGATGCGTCTACTGACAAAGAAGTGATTTGGGACCCTAAAAAGAACAGATGCTGTGTGCCTCACTAGGTTCACTTGACTGAAGTCTCCTGCGCCGCAGTGCATTATAAGGGAGAGTTAGTGGTGTGAACCTACCGCTCGTTGGAGGTGGAAGTATTTTGTTGGCGGGAGAGCTCTCTCCAGGTGCCTCCTTTCAACACCTGCCAACAAACAGAAGCTACCCTGCATGCCTTTTAGCAGCACGGCTGTATGGCACAGCTGTGTCGCTAATAGGTACGTAGTGTAGACATAGCCTAAAGTCAATATGACACAAAACTTTAGCAATACACAGGTTACAAGAGAAGTTAAATATCATGCTGAATAAGGGCCTAAAGACGTGTGTTATTTTAAGCACAGAAATGGGATCACTGATGTGCTTAAAGTTAAGCCTGTGCTTAAGTCCTTTGCTGAACTGGGGCCTTAAACATGAAGGAGCTACTTGTGCAATCTCTCCCTTCAGAGAGATAGGGACACAGCTCCTTAATGTTTATTAATGTCCTCCTTATCCGCAAGTACCTTAGATTTATTAATGGTCTGTTGAGGGAGCTGAGCAGTCAGATGGAAAGATTTGCAGATGACACAAAGAAACTTCAGAGAGACCTAAACAAGCTAGGTGGGGCAACACCATAGCAAATGAAGTTCAATGTTGATAATTGCAAAATCAGTGCACTGGGGGTGGGGGACAGGGAGAAGAGAAGAGAGAAGGGGCAGAACTTCAACTACTCATACACTGTACAGCAGGGGTTCTCAAACTGGGGGTCGCGAGGTTATTACATGGGGGGTCGTGAGCTGTCAGCCTCCACCCCAAACCCGCCTTTGCCTCCAGCATTTATAATAGAATTAAATATATTAAAAAGTGTTTTAAATTTATAAGGGGGGGGGTGTCACACTCAGAGGCTTGCTATGTGAAAGGGGTCACCAGTACAAAAGTTTGAGAACCACTGCTGTACAGGGTTCTAAATGAACCATACTAACTCAGAAAAGGGACCCGGGTGTCGCTGTAGACAGCTCAATGAAGACCTCTGCCCAATGGGCAGCTGCAGTCAAAAACGAAAACAAGATGTTATGATGAATGGGGTGGAGAACAACAAAGAATATCTCAATGCCATAGATCAATGGTGTAGTGTCATCTGGATACTGCGTACTGTACTGGTCACCATATCTCACAAGGATTTTGAAGATTTTGAGGATGTTCAGAGAAGTACAATGAGAATGATCAAGGGTCTGGAAAAACTCTCATAGGAAGAGAGATTTTAAAGATTGGGACTGTGGACCTATGAAAGGAGACATGATAACAGTATATAAAACAAAGTATGGTCTAAAGAAAGTAGACCAGGAATTTCTGTTCTCCCTGTCCCATAGTATAAGAACAAGGGGACATTCAATGAAATTAAGAAGTGGCAAATTCAAAACTGATACGAAAATACTTTTGCACGGAATTGCATAGGCTATGGAACTCACTGCCGGAGGATATCAGCAATGTCCAGAGTGGTTACAATTCATATGAAACATCATGATTCAGGGCTTAAAACAATCTTTAACTATTTGATACCAAGAGGAGAACTAACATAGTGAGCAGATTATCCCACATCTGCCTTCTGTGGGGTTCAGGCACTTTCCTCAGAAGCCTCTGGTGCTGGCCTTGGCTGGAGACAGAATACTGGACTAGGATGGACCACTGGTCTGGTCTGGAAATTTCTTGTCAAATCTCAGCATTGTTTATTAGACACGTAACCTTTAAACCCTTCTGAGTCACTCAAGGCCTGTGATGATTCCGAAATACTGGGTCACTGGGTTTGTAGGGGTTTTGTTTTTTAAAATCACCACTGCCCTTTGACTGCCTTCCAATTTGAAAGTGGTCGTATTAGTGTTTAAGGAGAATTTTGTCAGTTAACTGCTGTTCAAATCCCCAAAGAGAGAAACTCACTTCTGAACCCAGAGGAGGCTCATGTTTAAGATTAAATTAAGAGGTATGGGGTTATACTGGAGTGGAAGATGGGGGCTAGAGTGGATTTTTTTTTAACATAGCCCTCTTGAAGTCTTTTTTCCCCCCACTGCACATCTCCACTTGACATGAGGATAATAGGTTATCTAGGAACACCAAAAGATTACTTAGACTATAAACTCTGTGGGGCAGGGACCATCTTTTTGTTCTGTGTTTGTACAGTCCCTAGCACGATGGGATTCTGATCCCTGACTAGGGTTCCTAGGAGCTATGGTAATTCAAAAGAGAAATAATAAGCAGGCTTCCCTATAATTGATGGCATTCTTCATAGTGCAGTCTATTGCAACATTTTCAGAATGGCATTCTGAGGTTGTATACTATTTCAGTAGAGATTGCGTCTTTTGAATGTATTTGGATAACACCTAGCAAAGTGTGAGCCCTGGCCCTGACCAGGGCTATAGTAACATAATTATTATGTACTACCACTACACAATCAATGGTTTGTGTCAGATTCTGCTGGTGTAAATCAGGGTGCTGTGACAGGACTGGACAGGAAAGTGATGTGGGGCAATGCTGGCTGTGGGGGGAGAGGGGGAGTGCACTGAATGAGTGCATCCCTGCCCACAGCAGCCATAATTTGCAGGACATTTCAGAGGTGACTTTATCACTGTTTGTAAATACCTATGCGGGAGATGATTTCTAACAGCATTAAATTAGCAAAGACATAATAAAATCCAGTGGCTGGAAGTTGAAATTATACAAATTCAGACTAGAGATAAAAATGTAAAATTTTAACAGCAAGGGTAATTAACCATTGGAACAATTTATCTAGGAATGGGGTGGATTCTCTTTCAATGACAAGTCTTCACATGACAATTGGTTGTTTTTCTAAAAGATATGCTTTAGCTCAAACAGATGCTATGGACTTGATGCAGGAGTCACTTGGTGAACTTCTATGGACTGTTATGCAGGAGATCAGTCTAGATGGTCATAATGCCCCCTTCTGGCTTTAAAATGTATGACTCTACGGACCCTGGACTGGGAGCCCTGAAGGAAGGCAATGCAGGAAACAGTGCCTGCCTTCTCCTGGGGGTGAATTTTGCTGAGGTGCAGTGAGACTTGCTCATGCTGGGAGGTGAAATTTGAATACTAGCCTCAATCCTCATTTTTCTGCTTCCTTATAATTGTCTTCACGCCTTCTTCCTTGCTGTCCTTTACACACACGCCACCTTCCTTGACGTGACTGAGGAGACCATGAACCTAGGGTATGCCTCCGCCACAGTTGGTGGGGTAATTGCAGACATACCTTGGCTAGCTTTAAGCTAGCTAGTTCGGGTATCAATAGCAGTGAAGCTACATCATGGACCTCAGCGCAGTCTAGCCACTCAAGTAATTATTCAGGGCCGCAGGTGGCCTTGTCCAGCCCACATCGCCCCTCCGACTTCAGTATAGACATACCTTTGATTTCAAACTGCTCTCAAGACCCTCTTCTGCTGTGATGATGACAAGAAGTGAGTCAGCTCATATTTAGCAGGATGAGGGGCACCTGGGAAGTGTGGATGTCTATTTACAAAGATGTATACATTTTGATTGTTATGTTTTAACTCTCTTGTGAGCCATTGGTGTATTGCTTGCCTTAGATAGTGAGCTCTCTAGGGCATGGCCTGTGTCCTCAAGTGGGTGTGGACAGTGCCTTGCACACTGTAGGTGCTAGGGGAATACAAGTAACAACTGAACCTCCCTGTATCAGCAGCGGTGAATTTGGTGCACAGTTTCACTGCATCCCCGTTTATTATAACCAGAATGTGTTCTCCTGTATGAGGAGGATTTAGGTCCAGGCTATATCATCAATGACCCCCTTATGCATCCACTAATATTTACATGTACTAAGCTTGATGATCCTTAGAGGAGCCTGGATATTAAATGCCTGACATTTCTGGGCAGTGGCTTAGGACATCAAGTTAAAGCATGGATTTAAAAATATATTGAGTAAAGCAGCAAAAGGGTGGTGCTGTACTGTGCTGGAGTTTTATTTCTTCCATCATTTGCTTGTCATGCTGCCAGGACACACACTCAAGGTGCTGTCATCACCAGCAGTAAAATTTCCTCATCTTAATGTGCCAGGTGAAAGGGAAAATCCAAGGGCGTTCTCCCTCCGCATGACTGCTGACAGAGTCAACCAACTGTTCAGTGAAGAGGCAACAGTCATCAGCCACAGGGATTCTCATGTAGGAATCCCCCAGTCAAACACTTGTCAGTGCATGTCAAAGCAAGCAACAGAGGATGGTGAAAAAAGAAAGAACATGTAGCCAAGAAAAGACAGCAACAGGTCTTGACTGACACATGAATCCTCATAGTGAAAGGGGTGTGAATACCGGGAAGGGTAAGCAAAGGAGCTGCTCTTGTGATATGGTGTTAATAGCAAGTGACGTTTATCTATGCCTAATGCCAGGCATTATTGCTCTTTGTGAGTTACTGATTAAGAAGAAGGGAAGACTGGCCTGGTGGCCCATGCAGCAGCCCAAGAGTCAAGAGATCTGGATGCTCTTCCTGGCTCTGTTACTCACTCTCCGTGTGACTTTGGGTAAGCAACAACTAGAGCAGGTCCACGTTACAAAAAATTCAAAATAACTCCCCTCCCCCCCTACCAAAAATGTAATACATTTTTTGAAAGAAGTCACCATTTTCCAGCCAGCTAGAGTCACAACTTCTGTGCCTCAGTTTCCCCACCTGTAAAATGAGGATAATATTTATTACAGAGTGTTGGCTTCTACCAGCCTGACTGAGAATGCAGATGTCATTTGTCTACACATGAAAGTTAATCCAGAATAAGGTAGAGGAGTTTAAGTTAGATATAAGTTAAAGATGATTAACTATTCCTAATTAACTCCACCTGGGAATGCTCTTATTCTTGAACAGAGTGCTATCTAGAGGGTTAAATGATTCTGGAATAATTCTCCACATAGGCCAGCCCTTAGTTTTGCTGACTGACCCCATTCCAGGTTGAGTCTCTGAACTTCAACCCAGGAGTATAAATTGGTCTGAGGGTATCACAGATTATCAGGGTTGGAAGGGACCTCAGGAGGTCATCTAGTCCAACCCGCTGCTCAAAGCAGGACCGATCCCCGACTAAATCATCCCAGCCAGGGCTTTGTCAAGCCTGACCTTAAAAACTTCTAAGGAAGGAGATTCCACCACCTCCCTAGGTAACGCATTCCAGTGTTTCACCACCCTCCTAGTGAAAAAGTTTTTCCTAATATCCAACCTAAATCTCCCCCACTGCAACTTGAGACCATTTCTCCTTGTTCTGTCATCTGCTACCACTGAGAACAGTCTAGATCCATCCTCTTTGGAACCCCCTTTCAGGTAGTTGAAAGCAGCTATCAAATCCCCCCTCATTCTTCTCTTCTGAAGACTAAACATCCCCAGTTCCCTCAGCCTCTCCTCATAAGTCATGTGTTCCAGTCCCCTAATCATTTTTGTTGCCCACCGCTGGACTCTTTCCAATTTATCCACATCCTTCTTGTAGTGTGGGGCCCAAAACTGGACACAGTACTCCAGATGAGGCCTCACCAATGTCGAATAGAGGGGAACGATCACGTCCCTCGATCTGCTCGCTATGCCCCTACTTATACATCCCAAAATGCCATTGGCCTTCTTGGCAACAAGGGCACACTGTTGACTCATATCCAGCTTCTCATCCACTGTCACCCCTAGGTCCTTTTCTGCAGAACTGCTGCCGAGTCATTCGGTCCCTAGTCTGTAGCGGTGCATGGGATTCTTCCGTCCTAAGTGCAGGACTCTGCACTAGTCCTTGTTGAACCTCATCCGATTTCTTTTGGCCCAATCCTCCAATTTGTCTAGGTCCCTCTGTATCCTATCCCTACCCTCCAGCGTATCTACCTCTCCTCCCAGTTTAGTGTCATCTCAAACTTGCTGAGGGTGCAATCCACACCATCCTCCAGATCATTTATGAAGATATTGAACAAAACCGGCCCCAGGACCGATCCTTGGGGCACTCCACTTGATACCAGCTGCCAACTAGACATGGAGCCATTGATCACTAGCCGTTGAGCCCGACAATCTAGGCAGCTTTCTATCCACCTTATAGTCCATTCATCCAGCCCATACTTCTTTAACTTGCTGGCAAGAATACTGTGTAGGTCTACACTGCAAGTGGAAGCAAGCTAAAAATAGCAGTGTGGATGTTGTGGCACTGGCTTCAGCATGGGCTAGCCATCCAAGCTCAGATCCAGGAGATCAGGCAGGTTTGGACTCTGGAAACTGGCCCCAGCTGCCACCCATGCCTCATTGTTCACACCGCTATTTTTAGTGCGCTAGCTGGAGCTGACCTAGCGCAAGTCTGTCTCCGTGGGCTGGGAGCCATACTTCCAGCTGCAGTGTAGACACCCCTGAAGTGTGTCTATCTGAGGCAAAGACAGTGAAGGGGAGAGAGGTGTGTGATGGGATGAGAGATGGGTGAGGACTCTGCCTGTTCACACGTATCTATCTAAGAGTCCTTGTCAGGCCTAATTAATGCTTTGAAAACACTTTGAGTTCCATGGATGGAAGCTGCTAGCGAAAGGCAGAGTGGAATTCTTCTATTTAACAACGTTATCTGTAAAGCTCATTGGGTGTGTGAAATAACCTGAAGATTAGGGTAGTTTATTACCACTGTTTTTATAAGGCTGTGGGATACAAATTTCCAGAGCTAAAAATATCATTTGGAAAACAGCAAGAGCCATTTAGAACCATTCTAAAGACAAGTTCACAGGCAAAATGGATATTTAAAACAGCTGTGAAGAAAAGACTGCTAAGCAGCATTTGGCTAAAAGCAAACATGGAAATAAAATAACTTTGCAGAATAGGGAGACAAGGTTAAAAATCAGGGAATTTGGTAACGGGCCCTTTTTAAAGGAAAACGCTTTAGTTTTTAGGCTTTCCAGAGGCTAATACATTATTAAAAAAATGTAAACGCCTCTACCAGGTCCAGATTAACACCCATCACTTCAAATTTTACTTTCCATCCTACCGTAAAAGCTCTAGTGTATTTTTCACTTCATTTATGCAGTCTACTATTGGCCTCAATTTTTTTTGCCTTTATAAAACTACAGTATATCATGTTCATATGTAATGAATTCTGGGCAATTATTAAATGAAGAGGATCTCTATTTAAAAACCCTTGATGGAAGTAATTGTAAGAAATCAAGCAGTTGAATGGGTGTGGATGGATTTCCCCTTTGGAATCTGCATGGCAAATCAATGGAGAGCCACATGTGAGCAGGGTAATGCCACTATACATGGAAAGATGAGAGGATAAACATGAAGAATATCTTCGCTTCTTTCTAGCCCGGCTAGCAATAGCTGAGATTTGCATGGACATTATGCACAGAGAACTTACAAAGCCCCTATTTCACGCTATGTCTGTGGCAGGAGAAACGGCCATATATCATTATCTCCATTGCTTCAAGATACTGCCATTCACTCAGTTTAAATTTTTCTTATCCCTACCCAAACTTAGTTTGAATTTGATGCTGGATTAGCATCTTTGGAGGCTGGAATTCTCTAGTTATCCACAGAACAGGTATAGCATAAGTGACAGAAGGGCATTCTTCTTCCACAATGCCATGCCTCAACCCTGACCCTTGCAACCATCTCTAAGGGAGTTCAGTCCCCATGATCATTCAGTCCTTGGCCTCCCTGCTCAGACTGCCAGCAAGGGGCCAATTAGTGCTTATTGTGGTGGTTTTGTCATGTGGACACTGGTCCAATAGGATCTCAACAGAGGGACTATCAAATTATCGTGTCAATTATTGGAACAGCGATCAGCTGTGCACTGGGCTGGATTAAAACCATTCCCTGGTGAAAGGCGTTGTGTGTCCCACTACCCTTTCCCTGAGTGAATACGCTGTAACAAAAACATTTTTAAAGGCTATGTAATGTCAGTAAAATGAGAATTGTACCACACGCCTTCAAAATAATTTAAAAGCAACATTTCACCATACATTGAAACTTCACCACCACCAAAACAGTGGTGACAGCCTCTCTAATGGCTCAGTTACTGGCAGAGTAGTCGGGCGCCCTCTGGTCCTGGGGAACCTAGCAGCCCTGTGAGGGCTGAAGTCTCTGACATTCTTTGGCACTCTGTGCAACTGGCCACAAAGCATCACTGGGATGACTTTCAACCGTCCAAGCTGTAGCTTCAGTGCTTCGATGCAGTTGTTGCAGACTCCAGTGTGCGAGTGGGGGGAAGCTGATGGCATCAAATATGACAACTCTCAAACGAGTTAAACCCCACTCAGACCTTGAGATTTTCCTTTTATAGGAAGCTAAGAGATCCCTTTGCAAACAGCCTAGACGGAGATGTTGGGCAAGAAAGACACCGTTATTGAGAGGCATAGGCCCCTTTGCTGAAAATGGTTTTTAATAATAGTTGCTTATTTCAAAGATAGCCTAGCAACATAAGATTTTCTATGCCAGGCCATTCTATTTAGTTTGGTATCTTGCCCGCAGTGACTGACAATAAGTGATCTTCAGAAGCTTGTAAAGTCATGTGGTAGAGAATGGACAGGGAGATCGGAAAGTTGGGATTTTTAAAAAATCATTGGTAGTTTCACAAGCCAAGTTTATTTCTCAATCTTTTTTTAAAAAAAGATATTTCCAGGAAATATTGAGCTTATTTAAATTGCACCCCATTTCCAGCATGCACAAGCCCTTTATGGCAGGGTTAAATAAGCTGCCCTCTAATGCATGGAGGAAGGATAGCCTTCCCACATGGGAAGGCTATGGACCAGTGGTTCTCAAACTTTTGTACCCGTGACCCCTTTCACATAGCAAGCCTCTGAACGCGACCCCTTTTATAAATTAGAAACACTTTTTAATATATTTAACACCATTATAAATGCTGGAGGCAAAGCGGGGTTTGGGGTGGAGGCTGACAGTTCGCGACCCCCCATGTAATAACCTCGCAACCTCCTGAGGGGTCCCGACCCCCAGTTTGAGAACCCCTGCTGAAGACCATTTGTTTCTGGCATCCTGAAACCCAACTGAAAATACCCAAGGTAACTGCCGTGCAACTCAAAGTTAAGCAAGCCAAAAATCTCGCCGAACGTGCTTTATCATAGCTTAAAGCTTTAACTTCACTCCTGGGACCAGCATCAGAGTGCAGGGGATGCAGAGGGTGGATTACAGGTAAAGTAATGCAAGCTATGGTAAAGCATTTAATCCTGGCGTTGTATCTACTGAGATTGTTGCTGCAACAGGCAGCAGCGTATCACCCTTGGCACTGACAGAAATAACAGGATTTATGGCTATTTGTTGTAGATTAAAAAAAAATTACAGCAGGAATCTGAAAACAAAGCGAGAACCTTTTCCTTATGCCATGTCACACTAACCTCTGGATGGCCTCATATTTATTGTCGTATCCTTGGAAAGGCATAAAGTCAGATTTCAGATGGCAAGAACAGGATCAGGCTGGCCAAGGAGTGAGGAGGGGATACTACGTGCATACGGTCTTAACTCCTGAAGAAACCACCTTCTCCAATGACAGGTATTATATAAAACTTATCTCGATCTCAGTTTATAGTGTGCACACAAGGTTACCTACACAGTATAAAGCAATTTACAACGAGAGAAGTGACAAACAGGGGTGCCCATAAACTTTCATATCAGGAAGGAATTGTGACACCTGTCCAGTTTACCCTTTGAAACAAGCCTGGCTCAGAAGAGAGTGGATGCACACTGCAATGACAATGCAATGTGCTACTGTAAAATATACAGTGTAAATGGTTTTTAAATGACAAGCTCCTCAGATCACAAACCCGTGGCTATTCAAATTCAGAGGAAAAGACAAGACTGTGGAGTGGGAGGGGGCAAGGAGGATGTTGATAAATTGGAGATGGTTCAGAGAAGAGTCACAAGAAGGATCAAAGGATTAGAAAACCTGTTTTACAGAGACAGACTCAAGGAGCTCAACACATTTAGCTTAACAAAGAGAAGGTAAAGGGATGACTTGATCACAGTCTATAAGTACCTGGTACATGGGGAACAAATATTTCATAATGGGCTCTTCAGTCCAGCAGAGAAAAATACAGGAAGTCGAAGCTAGACAAATTCAGACTGGAGATAAGGTGTCAAGTTTTAACAGCAAGGGTGATTAATCATTGGGACAATTTACCATCGATTGTGGTGGATTCTCCATCACTGGCAATCTTTAAATCAAGATTGGATGTTGTTCTGAAAGTTAGGCTCTCAGAATTATTTTGGGGAAGTTCTCTGACCTGTGTGATACCGGAGGGCAAATTAGGTGAT
Organism: Caretta caretta; assembly: GCF_965140235.1. Lineage (NCBI taxonomy): Eukaryota > Metazoa > Chordata > Testudines > Cheloniidae > Caretta > Caretta caretta. The sequence goes on along the minus strand of NC_134209.1, from coordinate 149,873,571 downwards.
CACAATGGTCCCTTCTGGCCTTAGAATCGTAAATCTATGAAAGACTAAAACTTCTAATGATAGCTCTGTAGCCTAGGAGTAAGTGCTCTGCACTACCCTGTGGAAGACCCATGTTTGATTACTGGCAATGGTCTGAAAGTGGTAAGAGAAGTATTTTGTGTTGGTCATCAGCGATCACTCCAGGTAATTAAGGAGCACTACAAGGCACCATCCTCATTAAGGACTAGTGTCAGGCATGTTTAGAAAAGCTACCTCTCCACCCCAGATTTAGTTTTTGTAAAACTTAATAGTCTCAAACTATGAGAACTATTTCTTTTTAAAATGCTTTGGTAGTTCAATCACACAAAATGAAAGTTTTCAAAACCCGTTTGAGCTGAGTATAAGCAGGAGAAATTTTTGAGGAAGGATCATTTTGGAGAAGTTTCCAGGATACAGAAAAGGAGACATGGACTCCAACTGACCCTGAAATCTAAACCATTTTCTATTTATGGAAATGCTGTTCAGATTCAACCCCAGCATCTGAACCGACTCCCTATTTTTCTGGTTCTGATTCTAAACTGCCAGGGCCTCTTATCACGTTGTGATGCAGCTTAATATGAAGACAGTTTTCAGCTGATCCCTTGAGAATTCAGCCAGTGAACAAGACTGTGGTGCCATCGAACCTGAACTAAACTCAGTTCAGCTTCAAATTCCAAGAATAAACTTCAATCCTGATTTGAATCTGAGCATCAACTCCTGGGTCACCCTCTGCTAAAACAGATGCTTAGAATCAATGGGCCTCTTCAGCCATATGGTGCTACAGTTCAATAAGGCATTGCATAATTTCCTTCTATTCAGTGCATTTATTTTTCTCGAGGTTCCTTAGACGTCAGGCTTCGCACATAGGTACCTATACACATTTCCTCCAACTTTCTGCTGCCTCATTCACTTATTTCCGTAGTATTATCCTGCATGCGCACAGAGTTGCATCGGCACAGACAACAGCTGTTTGCTTTCTGCTTCCTACAGTTGAGTGGAAGCGTTTGGGGAAGAGTACAAACAAAACTATGTCTCTCTATTTACACCAAGTTGTTTACGTTCTTTTTTTATTGTTTGGTATGAACATAAAGCAGAACCCCAATTGATCAGGCAACGGATACTCTGGATCAGGGGATTTCTTGCAAATTTCCTTTTTTCGTTGTAGTTATAAACCTTTTTGGGGTTGTGAACTCTTTAAACAAAACAGCTGAGGTAATTGTTAGTAAAAAATGAGACAAACGTTACAGTCACAGTTGAAGCTGCATGGACTTTGGAGAGAGGGAAGCCAAGACGGTGCACAATGAAATCTCTTCTAAGAGCATGACTGTTGAAATATCTGATTAATCATAAGAATCAAGGCACTTGCAAGTGGGGAACAACTAACTACATGTATCCAGCTTGTGTCCATCAAACCCTTCTTTCCCACCTTCTTTTCAGGTTAATTGCATGGAAAATGTATTTTATCACTTGGAAAATGCTAATGTCTAATGACGATGCTGGTATTCTGCGCTTATACAATCAACAGATCTGAACTGGGACACCAGACCTCAGTGCTCTCAAACTGTGGGGAAGTTTGAATCCTGATGCAAACATTCATCTCTCATATGATAATGATGTCGACTCCCCCAGTGAGGCCAGCCTTCATCACCCACTTGTTACATTTTCAAAACACACACTTTTGTGCTTTCTCCCAAGCTGCACCTCATACGTAGGAGGTGTTACCCATAAACACAGAATCTTAGAGTTAGAAGGGACCACTAGCCATCTAGTCTAACCCCCTGCCAAGATGCAGGATTTGTTGTGTCTAACCCATCCAAGACAGAGGGCTATCCAGCCTCCTTTTGAAAACCTTCAGTGACGAAGCTTTCACAACCTCCAGAGGCAGTCAGTTCCCTTGTCCCATTGTTTCTCTGCAAGAAACTTGGCACCGGGGCACAGTGCTTCTAACTTTTGGTATACAAATCTGTAAATAATTTAAACTCAGTCTGTCTGAAGAACAGTCTTCTACAAACCTACTTCATTGTCCTCCTTCAAATCCTTCCTTTGCCATGATGCCTTCAAAAAACATAATAATATTTAGGCAAATGGTACCTATCATGCTGACCAATATTGTCTCGTCGTTTCCTTGTGCTCTCCATTCTGACTGGCTGTATTTACCTGTTGTCTCTTATCTTATATTTTGATTGTAAGCTCTTTGGAGCAGGGCAAGTCTTTTTGTTCTGTGTTTGTGCAGCACCTTGCACAATGGGGTCCTGGTCCATGACTGAGGCTCCGAGGCACTTCCTCAATACAAATAAATAAATACTACTAATAATCATCTCTCTTTGTGGCTCAAACACATCTCTATGAAAAGGACAATCAGGAACTGTCCTAGATCACACCTAGTCAATCAGGGCTGGTCTACACTAAAGCTGTAAGTTGACCTAAGTTACGCTACTTCAGTGATATAAATTACAATTACATAAATTATGAAACTGATGTCAATGTAACTTAGGTCGACTTACAGCAGTGTCTGCACCATGCTATGTTGACGGAAGGTGCTCTCCTGCGGACTTATCTTCCACCTCTTGGGGAGGTGGAGTACACGTCGAAGGGAGAGCGCTCTGCCATCGACTTAGCTTGTCTCCATCAGACCCACTAAATCGACACCACTGCATCGACTGCAGCAGTGCCAATATAGACAAGCCCTAAGAGAGCGAAGAATAGAAACTGGAATCCTGAAGTCCAGTTCCCCTGCTCAAATTGTAAGATTGCAGTTCTTATGGCCCAAAACCAAAAGCCGCTGATTGCCTAGCAAAGTAATTAAACTAAATACAGACTTTCTAACCTAGCAGCCCAAGCAATCAGAGAAACAGAAACCCAAAACAGACAACACATCTCCACAAACTGAAACAGATGAAGAGTTTTAACCTCATTCAGGAAGAGCCCACCAAGGTACAATATGGGAGAAGCACATTCTAACAATGCAGGAACTTTGGCAAAAACTGAGCTGCCCTTGCATTCTCTTGAGATTTTACTATGGGACCATCAGCAATTCCAACCCTGGCAGTCTCAGGGCAATGACAAGAGGCGGGACAGCAACCGGTTCTTCAGACAGGCAACGTTTAAATTATTTACAGATTTATATACCGAAAGTTAGACATTCAAGCACTTGTTGCAGAGAAACATATTGCCAACGTATAGATCAGTGTCTCCATTCTGGGTGAGAAGTTACAGGGATTCGAAAGAAATTCCTTAAAAAGTGACTGAGAAAATTCACCTCTGCTTCTAGCTAGATAGGAAGAACTGAACAACCCTAAGCTTGACCCATATTGTCCTAGTGATAAAAAGATAGAGTTGTAGCGAGCTGAACGACTTTACTGAGATTTGAAGCAGCAGCTCAAGCTGGGGTGTTGGATCTACCTATCTGTGTTGGGGTTCTGTCCTGCCACCGTTCACTGTAGTATCTGAGTACCTTCAACATGAAATAAATTAGCAGTGGTGAAGCTCCTAGTGGATTTCATGAAGTCTTTGGTTCTTCTCCAGGGGACAGAAAGCTCTGTTTGGGGCAGGGTTTGTTGTTTTGGGATGGGGGAAGTGAGAGAGAGGCAGCTGATGCTCTGCATATTGTTCTGGTTACAGTGGAAAAACCTAATGAAAGAGGAAGATTTTGCAGCATTTCCTAAAGCTGCTCAGATGATGTGGATATATTTCAGAGTAACAGCCGTGTTAGTCTGTATTCGCAAAAAGAAAAGGAGTACTTGTGGCACCTTAGAGACTAACCAATTTATTTGAGCATGAGCTTTCGTGAGCTACAGCTCACTTCATCGGATGCATACTGTGGAAACTGCAGCAGACTTTATATATACACAGAGAATATGAAACAATACCTCCTCCCACCCCACTGTCCTGCTCCCAAGAAAGATATCCAAATTAACCATCAAAATTCCAACTTTGGATGGAGATTTTAATAATTCCTATGACTTTCGCTTTGCTTCCCGATAGGAGGAAAACTCACAGTCACGGCAGTATAGCCTAATGCAATGGTTCTCAAACTTTAGTAACCCAAGGACCCCCATTTTGATTTAAAATTTTTCCGTGGACCCCCAACTCCCCTGCTTAGCCCCAGGCCCCGCCCCCTCTCCACCTCTTCCCTCAAGCCCCCAGCCCCACCCCACCTCTTCCTGCCTCTGCTCCACCACTGCCCCTCCTCTTTCCCGCCTCTTTCCACTTCCTCCCCTGAGCGCCTGCCCCCCTCTTTCCCCCGAGTACCTCTTCCATGCCTGTTCCCTGGCAGGTAGGAGGCGCTAGGAGGGATGGGGAGGTGTTGAGGGGGAGGAGTTGATCAGCAACCCCCCGGACCCGCTGGAGTACCTTCGCAGACCCCCAGGTGTCCGCCGACCCCAATTTGAGAAACGCTGGCTTAGTGGATTGACCACTGGACTGGGAGTCAGGAGACCTGGGTTCTATTGCTGGCTCTGCCACTGCCCTGCTGGGTGACCTTGGCCAAGTCACATCACCTCCCCATGCCTGTTTCCCCATCTGTAAAATGGATAAGGATATTAGCCTCCTTAGTAAAGGACTTTGAGATCTAAAGATGGTAAGTGCTAGGTATTAATATAGAGCAGAACTTTTTTACCCAACACTGAAATTGAGTCCACTATTTGGTGGAACTCTTAACCCTAGACATTAACAGTTGAGGTGAGAAAGAAAGTGAAGAATAGTTGCTGGGGGAATTTAGATACCATGACTATGGATAGACTGTAATTTCTCAATAAGTCATTCATACAGGGCACAGCTAAACCAAAGAAAAGGATGCCTAAGAGACACTAAAAGAAAATATTTGAAATCAACTAACCAACAAAAAAATGGAAAAACCAAAAGGACGTTGACAGATGACAACATGACGACAACTTCCACTCCAACCTGCTGCTACAGTTATAGACTCGGGTAGACAGATTTTCCTCTACCCATCCTACTATGTAATTTCTTGATCTATGCGGGATAGAATGACTCGCAAACCCCCAGAAGCAACTGTAAGCAAGATTTCATTTCAAATTGCGAGAGATACTACATTTCCCACTCAGTGGGACTGCTCTCACCCTTTCCTGAACGTGCTTAGTATTTTTGGAGACCCAGTCCAGAGCCTGCAGCCGCTTTGTTACCAGGCACCTTCCGTGCATCACATGTGAACAGCACGAACAAGCAATGGGATGACTGATCCCTACCTTAAACTAGTTCTAACAAAGTTTACCAGGAGCAACAGCTAAGATACAGCTGGGTGAGAGGGGTAAAACAAGCGACAGACAGAAATGCACAGAAATTTAACTTTCTTGTCTTTGCCTTCAAGACCCTACAAACTAGCTCCTGTCTGTCTTTCCATTCTCATCTGCTTTTGGTTCCACCCAGACTACATGGCTAACAGCCTTGCCAATGAGCTTCATCTTTCATTCTTGCCTCCATGATTTCTTCCATGTGGCATCCTTGCTCAGGGAATCACATCTCTGATCTGATCAGCTATGCCTCATCTCCTTTCCTCCTTGAAATGCACTTTTCATTTCATCCACCAACCTTCTATTTAGACTGTAAGCTCTGTAGAACAGGGAGCTTGCATGCTGCTGGTGCTAGTTGCATAACAATAACGATGACCTGGTTACCCTCTCTCATAACTAGGCTTGGAAGGATTGGATTTTTTCTGGTAAACGTTGGTAAACATTGATTTCACTGAGACTGCACAAAGCAATGAAAAAATATTTCCATCAGCAGTAACCAAAATGTACAAATTGGCAAAGTAAGAGAGATGCTGTTTGAGAACGGATTAGAGTTTGATTTAAGGATATTGACTTTGTATATTTTGACATGTGATGTTGACATTTGTGTTTTATAGTGGTTATAAAGCTCTAACTTTGAATCTCACCATCTACTGTGATTAAATAATTGTCTCACCCCTGCATAGGTTCCCGTAACTGTGAAAATTTAAATAGATAAAAATCTAAACAAATGCTTAAAAGCCATAGTTTTGCTCAATTGTAAGATTCAAATGGATACAAATAAAAAAAACCCACTAAAAATAACATTGCTATCATCTGTCAGAATTGTGTAAAAAATAAAAATTGAATTCTGCCAGGGCTACTCATAATACAAGAAAGAGCAAAACCTACATTAAAAAGGTCACACATCTTAAACGTGTAAGAAGAAAATGCTTTTTCATTCAGTCTCCAGTTAGCCTGTGGGATTACTGAATTTCGGAAGATTAACAAGGGACGAGGCATTTACAAGAAAAAGTAGCAGTATTTATAGAGATACAGTAGCTAAGACTGAAATCATACAGGTTATTAAATCTGTATGCATCAGGGCCTAATCTAATGCCTGAAAGAGAAGCTAAAAGAAGCCACAATGGGTATGTCTACACAGAAAGTTCATCACCCATGGCTGGCCTTTATCAGATGACTCAGTGTGGGGCTGGAGCTTCCCTTTCACAGGGGCTCAGACTCAAGCCTGAGCCCGAACATATACCCCATAATTTTATAGCCCCACAGCCCGAGTCAGCTGACACGCACCAGCCACAGGTGCTTTATTGCAGTGAGGCATGCCCTATGTGTTATAGGAAAAACAATGCTTTTAGTTGCCCTGGGAATTAAAGGCATTTGATATTCAATATGCATATTTCTATTTTTAAATGTCTCCCTATACATTCAGTTCATTCTGAAAGCCCTACTAGGAGTTGATCACCAGTTGGGATCAGGAAGAAACTTCAACTCAAGAGATGGAAAAGACCCATTAGATTATGCATCATCCTCTCAGTGCAGGATAGGTCCCTATTGTAAAATTACTAGTGTTCTCTCTAATACAGTTTTAAATGCCAAATGATGAGGCTTCCACCACTTCCCTATGGAGATAATTCCAAAGATGAGTGGATCCCATTGCTAGGTTTAGTACTGCACAGTTAGGTATGCTACAGGGGTTGTGCTCCTGCCCCTGAAGCATCTGGCATTGGCCACTGTCAGAGAAAGACTACCCAGCTGCATGGACCACTGGTTTCTGTCACTATGGCAATTCCTACTCTGTGTCAGAAGACAAATGGTGTAGCTCTAAATGATCTGATTCCTGATGCCGTATGTGTTAAAGATAAATTGCGAATTTTAATTAATTATGATAACAAGCTGCTACAACTGCCCCAACAGAGTGGAGACCTGGTGCTGTCTGCTCTCTAAATTATTCATTCTGCTTTAGTCACTGACGATCAATAAACTGCAGCTAAAAGTGACAGCTCTTAGTTCAACATATTTATCTGTCTGCAGTCTAGCTCTAGATTCTGAAGCAAGCTGTTCGGGCTGTCAACGCTGCACTTGGGAATGGAGAGCGCTGCGGGAAGAATCGAGGCAGAGATGCAAAAATTACAAATGAGCAATGAGAAAAGGAGGACTTGTGGCACCTTAGAGACTCACAAATTTATTTGATCATAAGCTTTCGTGAGCTACAGCTCACTTCATCGGATGCAATGGGTAGCTGTGATGTAGTGACAATAATAATACTTTGCACTTTGACTGGAGCTTTCATTTGAGGATCTCAAAGTGCTGCATAGTTAATTAAGCTTCAAAACACCCTGTGAGGTACAGATGGGGAAACTGAGGCACAGAGATTAACAGCCTGATTTTTCAGAGCCACTCGGCACCTGCAGCTCCTATTGAAATATCAGACCATCAATGACTTGCCCAAAGTCCTACATTGAACTGGTTGCACATAAAAAGGCCAATTTTATTCGATATAGGATCTTTCATGCAAACATATCAAAGAAGGCTTCACAGTACAATGTGAAACAAGTCATAGCAGAGGGTGAGAGAAATTAAGAGATGTAGACAAGAGAGATTTTCAGCTAAGACTTGAAAAGGCACAGAGAGGTGGAAATACAGAGGATGTTCCAGAAGATAGGAGCTGCAGAGGAGAAGACTCACATGATCAGAGTAAGGGATACCCAAAGTGTGAAGGGACTAGACAGGTGGAAATTAGAGAGAGGCAAATCCATGGAGGATTTTGAAATTTTTCCAAACTTATCACACACTGAGTGCTGAAACAGAAAGCACACTGATGAACTTGGAACTGCTGACAGAGCCCCAGTCATGAAACACATAGACTCTCAATAAGTTCAGTGGAGGTGAATTTACTGTAATAATTAACATTGATTAGAAGATTTTGGAGCAGAAAAGGGATTAATGCTCCCGGTCAATTTTTTGTAGCTGGAGAGGAATTAGATATTTGGAAAATGCAATGGAAAAAAAAGATCAAATCCCCCCATTCATTTTAAGCCTGTCTACTAAAATCATTTAACTCTGGGAAAGTGTGCAAACCCTGAGTTATGAGAATAATTTAAAAATGATAAAGATCTGACCCATCCTTTGTGGTTTATAGATTATGAAACAATCTAGTCTCCCCCGGCCTGCATTCCATGTGAATGTTCATTGCAGAGAGGGTAAAAGGAAGGGTTAGCGTCTCCGATTACTTCCCCCTCCCCCTTTCATTTCTTTTAGGCATCGGTGTATAGTTTACAATTTAATTTTCTGCCTTTGTAATCTGTAGCCCTTGTGTATAAAACGTCTAATGAAAAGGGCCTTTTTAAAATTAACATGGTATTTGGAAAAAAACATGTGGTTCTGTTTCATTATTGAGCTCCATTTATAAAAGAATAAACTGCTCAGACTCAGGGTGATCAGGTTCAGCCAGCAGGAAGCTGGAACGTTTGAAGAATACAGCTCCGTTAATGTCAACACCCACATGCTACCAAGCAGACTTGGGGTACACAAGTCTGTTCTTGCTGAAGTTAATGGTCAATCCTTTATTAGGCAGGGCTCAGTACAGGGAATTCTGGTGTGTGCATCAGACTCTGGCTTTCCCTCCTAAATGCCACAGGTAGAGGGACTTTCCCCTTCTCCTCCTGGCTCTCTGTGGTGTGATTCAATTGAAAGAGGACATTCTAAAATGCAGCCTCCTCCAGCAAGTGATGGAAAGGTCTCATGCTACACAAGGCCCAGCAGATAGAGTGGCCCTTGCCAGATTTCCCTCCCCAGAACTTTTTAAAGAGAGAAAAGTAACTAATGGTCTAATTCTGAAGGACACCCAGCACACACATTTCTCATGGACTTCAGGAGGAGTTCGGGGTTCTCAAAGCCTCTCAGAATTTGGCTGCTACATTTTTAATGTACAGTTATCAACCAACATGGCACAGGCAGGTCATCTGACTTATCTGCATTGCCCCAACTAGTCACTGGCTGACTACAGGAAAATGGAGCCCAGGATTCCTGGTTCTTCGTCCTATTCTCAAGCAACAAGCACACACGACAGCACTGTTGATAGCCCAGTAATACTTCCTCTGAGTGAATCTAAGCTCCTTCTTGCCAACCTCTCATACTGTGGCCTTTAGAAAAGCCACTACAGTAATGGAGGAAAGCAATTGTCCGATGGCAGCAACCCAGCGTAAATTCTTGTACAGCAAGACTCTTAGAAATAATGCATCCAAAAGAGGAAAGCCTTGGGAAATGAACACACGGCACCCATTGGTAGGATACAGAAAGCTAGTACAAGAAGCCCTTCCATTCTATGCTTCTTTTAAGTCTAGTGATGCAGTATGTAGAGTACGAAAGAACAAGCAACTTAAGTTACAGTTTCTCAGTGTCAAGAAAGATCAAGTAAAAGGCTGAAGTCTCTGCTACACGCAGGCCGAAGAGGTAAATGGTAAGGTGCTGCTGCACCAATCACCTGTTAATCAAACAGGAGATGATGAGGAGTACCACACATTTTAGCGTTGAGCCCCATTTTTCATTCTTTTCTGGTTCAGGCTGCTGACACTGACTCCTGCTAAAGGACATATATTAGGGAGATGGACACACACCATTATCTTTCTTTCAGCTGCTTTTCTTTCCAGTAATTAGAATCCATTTTCTGGTTTTTATGTTTCTTCTACTACAGTTTAGCTGTGGGACGCTGGAAAATGTGAAGCTGTACATTCAGTGACTGTATGGGAGGGATAGGAAGACAGTGGAAAGTCATGGGAACTCCATTTGTCAAGATATTATACTGAAAAAGTCACTTGGAAATTCATTGTACAGAAGGTTGCATTTGCAGACGGAGTGACTAGATGACTTGCCAGCTCCAGATTTTCACCGATGGCAACATTTTTAACAAAACCAGAATTCTGGTCAAAATTTGCCAGGACTCCACTTTCCCACAAGTCTGTCTTGACAGAAACTGTGCCCCAATCTGGAGAGGAAGGATGGTCTTCAGGTTAAAGCACTGGATTGGGGCTATCCAGGAGAACTAGGCTCTGTTACCGGCTTTAACTCAGACTCCCTAGGACCTTGAAAAAAATCATTTCATGTGCTCTGGTTCCCAATCTGGAAAATGGCAGCAACAACAGTTCCTCTTCCCCACCCGTTTGTCTGTCTGGTCCACTTAGACTGCAAACTCCTCGGGGCAGAGACGGTCTCTCTTGCTGTAGCATGGTGACGTAGCTTGGTGAGCGCTTGGTTTCAGATGGGACTTCTAAGCACTACTGTAATACAAATAAATTAATAACAACATTTGTGGTTGTAAGAGCTTCCTTTTTATATGGAGATGGCTCCACTCCAGTGTACACAGTTAAAAATCCAACACTCTGATTCTGCACTGAAATGTTCCGTTTCTCCCTCCTTTTCCCTCCCTCAACAACCAACATTGCAGTGCCATCATAGAATGGTCATAATGGATCAGATTACTGGTCCACTAAATCTATTGTCCTGACTGATAGCAGCTACGAACTCATGCTCCAAAGAAAAGAGAACACTCCCATTACGCATCTGGGATTCCGTTACATAACTTAGTTTCTTCTTTAGATGTTAAGCACTATCTACTAGGGATAAACATTTTTTATATCAGCAGCTCTATATCACTTGCACTCAGGAGTCCCAAATATGTTGGTTGAGGAGATCTCTGGCCCACTGATGTCAATTTTGAATAAATCTTGGCATACTGGAGAAATTCCAGAAGACTAGAAGTGCTAATTTTTACAGAGTCACAGGGTCTGGTCTATGCCCCAGCTTGTCACCTGTTTCCTGGGAGTAACCCTTTTAGTGTGCTGGGACCCAAGGACCCACACAGTTCCACAGAGGCAAGTCTGTGACCTCTGAGACTGGGCTTTCGGCACCAGTGTTCCTGGTCTCTTTCCATGACTCCTTGCAGCAAATCCAACCAAACCAAGCTCCTGCGGAAAGCATGTATTGTGCCCTCGCAGGGCCCAATGCTCTCAGTGAGTATTTACAGTGACCCAGACAGCCTTTTTCAAAAACAAGGTAACCATTTATTAGTCACCTGTCGACAGAATCTTAAAGAGTCCTTAGGTTGGCACAAAGAGACAGAAGTTAAGCCATAGTCTACCCTGGTCAAACCAGTGCCATGATGAGCTAGCCAAGCTGTGATGGACTCCAGCTCTGGCTCGCTCTCTCTGTTTCCCTCTTAGTTGTCCATGCTGCCAAGTCCCTTCAAAAAGCCCCCTTCTTCAAGTCACCTGGCACCTTGTTTTACAGCTCAGTTCCACCAGCTGGGATTTCCTGCTATTAAGTGTTGATTGCTCAGTGGTTGGTGCATCTCTTTGTCTTGCTAGACTCTCTGTGGATTTAAGCCAGTTTCAGCCAGTTCTTTAACGATCCTATCCATTCCCCCAAGAGAGCAAGGTGACCCATCCTCTCCTGGCTCCTGTGCTGTGCCAGGACCAGTGCTAACCCTTTTGCACCCACTGGTTAGCCATGCTAAATACATAGGGAAACTGAGCCATGCCTAGGAGTGAGACAAATAGTATAGAAAATTCCCACTTCATCACACTAATGACGTGCCCATATTGTTTTTTAAAAAGGGCAAGTGGAACAGCCTGACATCAACCCTAGGCAACATAATGGAAAAGCTGATACAGGATTCAACCGAGAAAGAATTAAAGGATAGGAAAAGAATTTATTCCAGACCACATGGTTTTGTGGGGAAAAAAAAAAAAAGCCTTGTCAAACAAAACAACCTGACTTCATTTTTTATTGAGATTACAAGTTTGGTGATGAAGATAATGGCATAAATGTCATATATTTAGACTTCTGTAAGGCATTTGACCTAGTACATTCTGATTGAAATTTAGCGCTATACTCTATCAATAGAGCACACATTCAATGGATTTAGAAGTGGCTGACAGACCTCAAAAAGCAGTTGTCGATGGGGAATCGCCATCAAATGGGAGAGGTGGGCTCTAAATGAGGTTCTCGTGTGGAACCATTCTAGGCCTGGAACTATTTAATATTTACACCAATGATCTGGAACTAATTATAAAATCATGGCTGATAAAATCTGCGTATGACACAAAGATTAGCAGAGTGGTAAATAATGAAGAGGACGGGACAAACAAAGAAAATGTGTCTTAACACAGCCAAATGCAAAGTTATACACCTAGGAGCAAGGAATGCAGGCCATACACAGAATGGGGGACTGTATAATGGAAAGCAGTGACTGAAAAGGTTTTAGGTCTCAAGCAAGTCAACATTGGCTCCCAGTGTGATACTGTGGGAAAAAGGACTAATGTGCATCTTGGCTATATAAACAGGGGATTAGTGAGAAGGAGCAGAACACTCTATCCACTTCAGTTGTCCACATTTTAAAAAGGATGTTGAGAAATTGGAGAGGGTGCAGGAAAAGAACAGCAAAAATTATCTGAGGAATAGAGAAACTGCCTTACAGTGACAGATTTAAGAAGCTCAGTCTGTTTAGTGTATCAAAATGAAGATTGAGAGGTGCCTTGATTACAATGCATCTTCAAGGGAAGAAAATAGCAAGGTACTAAAGGGCTCTAACCTAGCAGAACAAGAACCAACGGCTGGAAGCAAAAGTCAAATTCAAATGACAAATGAGGCACACATATTTAACAGTGAGTGTGATAAGCCATTGGAGCAGCCTACCAAGGGAAGTGGAGGATTCTCCATCTATTGATATCTTCAAATCAAGACCTGATGCCTTGCTGGAAAATATGCTTCAGTCAAACACGAGTTATTGGTCTCAATAATTGGGGTAACTCGGTTACATTTAAAGGCCTGTGGTATACAAGAGATCAGACTAGATGATCAAATGATTCCTTCAGGCCTTAAACTTTTTGAATTTATGTTGGAGTACAGGACGGATTGAGCAAAGCAAAATCTGTCTCCCTGCCCACCTACTAAGTCTTCCAGTTTTATATTCAGGAAGTTGTTACCCCATCTGCTGAAGTGGAAGTCTAATCTTAACAGCCACCTCTCACCACAGAAAGCTCTCAGATGCTCTGTGAATCCAACAACTCTCCTCTGCACTATTCTCTGAACAGCCATTACTTTAGATCCAGTATAGACTTCTCCTTTCTTCATTAGCACTTGCCACAGGAAGGACACTCGTGTTCATCTGCATTGACCCTTTTTGCAGATCCCACCTTGAGTTCTCTTCTCAGGTCCCTGAAGTTACCTTTGATTTTAGTTACTTGATGGGTGTCATTTGTTCCCACATGGATTTTAATTAGAGGGAATTCCCCAGAATTTAGGAATCCTTCACCTTTATTATTTCATTCTTTATCCTAACACCTGGGAGGGTGCAAATTATTCTGTTTTCCTTATCAATGTCGCAGGTCCATGGCATAACTGTAACACAGACGTCCAAGAACGCCACACTTGTTTGTTTAAAAATGGAACATATGTTTCAAAGCATTTCACCGTAATACAGCCACCAGTAAGCAAAGTCTTTTTAGCTTTGCAGACATTGTATGGATGCAAATGCTTTTTCCTGTCTGAGAATTGTTTTGATATGCTTAGTCACTGGTGACAGAAACAGTGAACAGTGTTATTCCACATGCAGAGTGGCTGGACCTTTTGTGACTGCTAAGTTCCTTGGAAGTATAAATCAGCTTTCTTGCCCCACTCCTGACCTGAGCAGTCTCTACAGAGTTCCAAGTGACAGAGTTCCAAGAGTCAACTGCAACAAAAATCTCTTCTATCTGAATTTTGATTTACCTGTTGTTAGAAACTGCTTTGGAGAATGAAGCTTAGGTTTAAGAATTCTCTGTTTTGTCAGATTGTTCACTTTGCGCATTTGACAGCGCTGGTATAGTTTCACCGTTTGCCCGGATGGGTCAGTTTGCTCTATTTGTGTGGATCTTTCACACAGCCCTGGGAGTGGGATGTGAAAAGAACATCTACACAAACAGAAAAGTGTGATGGTAAAACCACAAACGTTGGCAGTGGGCACCACCTGAAATTAATTTTAACTCATTTCTTAAGACTGTAGGCACACTGCCGATGACTGGAAAATACCCAACACAATGTTAATAACAACTATTTTTTCCTAATTGACTTTATTACAAGTCACTGGTGTCCCTTTAAGCAGCCAATTTCACTATTGAAACTCTACAATGCAATTATATCACATTTACTCCACAGATGAACAAGGAATCTTGTTATACCAAATAAATAATAACTATATTAAACAAATTATTTAATAGAATCTAGAGATGGAAAACTCCCCTTAGGTTTTCTCGTCCAATTTCTTTCGCCAATGCAGGATTTTTTACTATTGTGCATCTAGTGGTGTTTTGTCCAGCCTAGTTCTACATGTGTTAAGTGATGAAGCTCCCACTTTCCCTGTGAGATTACTCCAGCTGTTAATAAAATATCAGTCAGAAAACTCCAGTCTAAATTTCCCATGTCCTAATCTTATCCCATTGCTCTGAGTTACTCCCCCCAGCCCCTTTGATTATACTAAACAATTCCTTTTCCTTGGTGTATTTACTCCCTTCCAGTACCTCTGGTCAGGCTGTGGGGACAGCAGGCAGGTGCTGAAGAGCACTCAGGTTGGACAGATAAACCAGCTAGGGATGTCAGTGACATGAAAGGTAACAAAGGGTAGGGAAGAAACTACAGCTGACCTGGAGGAGGGACAGGTTGAGGCCACAAGTAATTTCTGAAAAGTAACAGGATGTTACATAGAAATGGACTCAGCTAAAAATAAAGACTATAAATATGTACAAGTATCAAAGTGAGAAATGTAAAGGGGAAAACCAGGTGAACAAGAATGTCTAGCAATGGTATAGGGACCCTGACCTAAGCAGCATAACTGGAGATATCACTTGGCTATCAACTGTACTGGTTAGGAGAAGGAGGTAAGGGAATTGCAGTATACTGGAAAGTAAAATGTAAGCTCTTTGGAGCAGGGACCACATCTATCCCTGTGTCTGTATGTATAATGCCTAATTCAATGGGACCTGCGGGTGCTATGGTTAGGCTTTTTGCTAAGGCAATATAAACAACAAATCAATAATGAAAAACAAAAAATCCACAAAGTAACAGAATTTCATTCCTTCATCCTAATGCCAGGAACAATGATTGTTTCATCATCATTATTTGCATCACGTTAGCACCTGGAGACGCCAATCAAGATCATGGTCCCATTGAGCTAGGTGTTGTACATGCACATAGCAAGAGGTTGTAAGCTCTACAGCGAAGGGACTATCTAAACACAGAAGGCAGACGAGAAGCGTGAGGAAGGATGGATTGTGTAGACGGGGCACTGAGAGGCAGAGAGATTAAGTGACTTGCCCAAGGTCACACAGAAAGCCTGGAAGAGTCAGTATCTAAACCTAGGCTTCCTAAGTATTCCAGTTTAGTGCTTTAACCCAAGGACCATCCTTCCTCTCCCATTAACTGTCTTGATCAATTGAATGAATTTTGCTTGAAAAATAAAACTTAAAAAAAAAGTTTCTAGGCTGGTATCTTAGGAGAGGATGATCACTGCAGAGCAAGTTTAAATACACTGCATTGTAAAGTTACAGGGCGAATAGAAGCCTTATTTCTGAAGTTCCTTGATTTTATCAGAGCCAGTCAGACTAACATTAGTTTGAGATTGTTCTTGGTGCCGAATACTATTTCTACACTGGCTCTGACCTTGTGATAGTGTGAACTGTAAATGGAGTGCTCCTCCGAGGTTATGGCCTTACGACAGACAGAGGAGGGCAATGTGGTTGAAGGAGATGGAAAGCTGTAAGGGAAGGAGGAATACATTTTTCTGTTACAGCACTCACGTAATTCTATTCAATGCAATTTATTCATTTCTCTCCAATGCAATTTATTCATTTCTCTCCAATGTCTTTAGAATATTGTGCAACATCTTAAATGGAAGTTACGTACAGGGCGCAAGGAACAGCATCCCAGTGGCCACACAACTTCATAGTATCCATATTGCTGCGGCACAAAGAACACACATGCAGGCTGCAGAGAATCCCAGAGGACTTTTAACCAGTAGGTAACACACCGACAGAAACAGATGCAGAGTTTAAGGCCAGAATGGACTACCAGATCATCTAGTCTGGCCTCCTGTATATCCCAGGTCACTGCCACCCCTCAACCACCCTCGCACATTACAGCCAACAACTGGGTTTAGGCCAAAGTATTACAGACCTCAGGAGACCACACTATTGTGTGCCACAGGCAGGGAACAACAACTTTGGGCCACAATTTTCAAAAATAGGAGCCTACAAGTTAGGGTTCTAAAGCCTGTATTTTCCAAAGTGCTGAAAACTAGGAGTCCCTATTATCTCAGGGGAAGCTACGCTGCACACCTCTGAATCCACAGAATCTCGGCAGTCCAGACCCCCAATTATATTGAAAAGCTCTTGTAACTTCTACAACCTTTAGACAACCCCACCCCGCCTCAAAAAAGGACACCCGACTTAAGAGTGGAGACCCACTTCTCATTATTTTCACCTTAGGTAGCTGTAGATGGTCATATTTTTTATGTTTTAAACCCAGCTACTTCAGTTTCTCTTGATGATCTCCTGTGGCAGTGAATTCCAGAGAGCGGTGTTTCCAACCTTTTTTCATCTGTAGATCCCTAACATTTTTGAATGCAGGTGCGGACCCCTTTGGAAGTCTGGGGGTCTGCAGATCACAGGTTGGAAACCACTGCCATAAAGTGACTATTTAATGTGGAAAGAGTATTTTGCTATATTTCAAATTCACAACCATTTACATTTTAGCTGGCATCCCCTGTTTTCGTACAACAGGACAGAGTAAAAAGCAAGGCCAAAATGGCTTTTTTTAAAAAAATGGTGTTTTTTGCCCTAATTCATCCTTTTGTAAATTACAAAAGTGGAAAAATCACCACCGTTTCCGTGCTTCACAAGTCCCCTGAAAGTTCAATCATCTCATGCTAACGCTCCCTCTGTTCGGCATTACTGCTTAAGCTAGCTCTCTGTATGAGCCACAAGTTACTTCACAGCAGGTACGACTGTCACACACGAAACAGATAGCATCACCTTGATCTGATATAGTTAAGTGCGTTTTCTGCTGTGCAAAACACAACTCACTGTGTAAAGAGTGGGTAGCAGAAGTCAGGAGTAAGTCAGTCAGTCAGAAGCCACATACAGAGATCTACAGCTGCCTTGGTGTTGTCCCTCATAATTTTAATGCATTCATATCCCCTAAGCACCCAACAATACCCTTACTTGTTACACAGATCAATAAAAACAAGTAAATAAAAGGCCACCCTTGATATTACTGTCACTGCTGCTTACAGGTAAGGAGCAGAAACCTGCCTACCAACAACCCAACTGCCCCCCCCCGCCACGATTTCCAGAAGAACATCAATGCAAAGCAATGCTTGTTGGTTAGAACCTCACAACACTTTCTTGTGACAACCGCCAAGTCAGTGATTCAGTCCTCATTTTTACAGGTGATTTAATATGAATTTCAACTTGTTCCAGGCTCAAGTACAGGGAGAGCACTGTGACATGTCCCAAGACACGTGGATGCAGCTTTATTTAATGATTCCCCTCATCATCTAAATGAATCTAAGAATTTTATTTATGTAGAGTCTAACAAAGCATTTAAAAACATTATGATGTATTTGTTTATAAAAACTAAGCTCATTTAATGGCCTTCCTCAAACAGATTTTCCCATGATTTCATACTTGATATTTTGGTCCTTATGCATCTTAGATTTTTCTTTTTTCACCTTTAGAGATAGAACATTTTAGAGATAACAACAAACCAGAGGAGTCAATGTAGAGATGAACACTGGATCAAAAAAAAAAAAAATCCCCATGCAACAGCAAATTTGATTGTATAAAAGATTTTTTTGCAATTGTTCACAATAACATTGCACTCTGGTGTTAATCAAGTTGACGGGAAAAGCCCTGGATTGCTCCTCAGCCGTTTGGATTTTCCAGTTTGATAATCTTCAGAGAGATTTATTTGTAGAAATTCCATAATATTATGTAATAAAAAAGATTTGAGGTTACATTACCTAGAACACTAGCAGTGTGCTCCAAAGCATGTGCTGAACTCAGGCCAGTTCCCTCACATAAAAGAGCACGACATATTCCCATGTGCTAAATGCCCAAAGTTCAATCAACATAGGGAGAATAAGCACACAAGAATACAAAGGGTAACCTTCCCCCAGAACCCACACTTGCTGAGGAACTCCATGATGTTAAGGAGACTGAGAAGCAATGCTTACAAGAAATGCAACCATGGAGCAAAGGATTCCCATCTAAATTATGAATGCAAACAGCGATAGTTACAAATGATGGTCTCTATAAACAAACATTTTTCTGGCTTTATTATTTTTCCTCCCCAAATGGCAAGTATTTGAAAGCTGCTCAGAGGTTCGGAAAGTAAGTTCTTCAGAGCAGGGATATTTCTTTTACTTCTCTGTAAAGTGCCACACATATTTCTGGCACTGTAGACATAAGCAGCCTCAGTTCAGGAAGGAGGGTCTTGTGGTTAAGACACAGGACTGGGACTCAAGCATTTAAAAAAACACAATCTGATTTAAAATCTCAATTTCTGCCCACCTCATGCCTTTATAATGAAGGACCCAGAGTGATCCAATAACCTGCAGGTCTTGAATTTTCTATGTGGCTGCCAGGTTTTGAATGGATGACCTGGTTTTCACTCACCATCCCTTCTTTTTCCTGAAAGGCTCAGTCATAAAACATACATTTGCAGAAGAAATGCAAGCTAGATCATTAAAATTAGATAACTCTGAATAAACTGCTGTTGAAACCCTACCTAGCCGAATGAAAACCTAAGATCAATTTTTAGTGGTGATAACGGTCATTTAAATCGATAACATGTGCAGACTATGATTCTGACGCTTTGACATAAGCTCTCAAGTGGTGTGTTAACAAGGCCTAACACGGGGACCTTACATTGCACAGGTTTGTCCGCTACTGGGAATACTTATAAGATACAATCTGTTAAGACTGTAAAGCTAGGATGACTTTTTTTTGAAGTGGGGAAGTGTTTCATTTAGAGCATTTTCTACTAACAGCAATAAGAAGATCTGATTGATAAATTACCCTGCACCTTCTTATTTCTGGGGATTGTTTTTGCCTTTGTTCTGTAATAGCACAACAGAGTCTTTAGGATGCTCTAAGCTATGCTATTTATTTAGTACATACTAAGACACCAGTAGAGACTATTCTGCCAGCGTAATGTCGCCAACTCACCTAAGAGGCAGTTCCCCTACCCCCCAGAAATATTCAAAGGAGCAGCAGCACTTAACTTAAACAAAAAGACAAACTAAATAGATAAAGAGATGAGAACGAGAGCTGCATTAATTCTATAAAGAGCAGTGTGCTTTCTAAAGGGAATTCATACAAGGAGAATTTGCTTATGCACATACAAGGAGAGCAACAGTTTACTTCTTTTCTGGGGGATTAGAAGTGCTGTGGCAGCTCAGAGGGGGTTGAGCAGAGAGCGTTATCACAGAGACGGATTGGGAAGATTAGAGCAACTGGGAGGGGATCAAGTAAACAGTAACAACACACAAAAAAACCCATGCCTACTGATGGCAACAAACTGCCTTGTGCATAATTTTTAAAAATTGGCATCGCTTTTTTCTATATGATTATTTGAATGAAGGGAAGTTTGCAGCAGATCTGTGGAGTAGAGGCAGCCAAAAGGGATTTTTAAAACATTGTCATTAATTCTTTTAATAGTGCCCCAATGCCTTGTCTACAGTAAAGGACATGCTCAGAACCATTTTAACCTCCTAGCACATTTTCATTGCATTTTGAGTCCACACACAAACATTTTCCAAATACTTTACCAGCTGTGCCATGCAGACTAGGATTTTTCATGGGCGTTAGTTCAGTTAGAACTATTTCAGGCTGACCATTTCAGCACCAGTGTGGATGAATGGCCACTAGTTGAAGTGGTTTGACCAGTCTCCGACTATTGTCCTGGTGGTTTTAGGAAATCCCCCAGAATGCACTCCTTCTGAGAGCTGAGCCAGGAACTGTGGGAAAGATACCCAGCCGGCATTGCAACTGACAATTTAAATCAGCACTAGTTAAACCACAGGGCAACCCTGCAATGGCCCTTAAACTGGTTCAGACAGGCAGGGGTGGACTCACGGAACCACTTGTGCTTCAACCACTTCAGTTACAATCAGATCAATTCTCTACTTTAGACAAGGCCAAAACACGATAGTTGCCTCACAATGCAAACAGAGGATAATCTGACCAATGAGTTCCTTGCATTATGCGATATCAAAAAGAGAAACAGAAGAGCAGGAAGGTGTTTGGGGAGGAAGGGCAGGGACTATGGCAAGAAGATTATGCAGTTACTCATCAAAGACTAGTGCACAGCCTGGTGGAACACACTTTTTTTAAAAAGCATAAACAAACGTAAATCAACATCTGGCTCTTTTTTTGCAGGTGTCCTGGTGGAAATGGGTATTTGTACCAGGAGGAGGAGGAGGAGATTGGTGGCTTTATGGGCCCGTCTTGCAGGGGTACTCCATGCATAGGGAGCAGCATGCAAGAAATCACAGAAACACTCGTGGCCAAAGGAGGCAGCATGGCTGCCATCACTGGCAATGTGTAGGGGCCATGTATGCGGGAAGAGAAACTAAAGAGGGACGGATTTATGCAGGGCCTTGAAGGCAAAGACACAAAGTTTAAATCTGATGTGGTGTAGAAGGTGGAAGCCAGTTGATGGATTCTTGAGAGTGGGATGGGATGACATGGTCCGATCGAAGAGACCAGTCAGATGGTCCTGGTGGCTAGATTGTGTGTGCATTACAGGGGGCTATTTGCATGTCATGGAGGCCAGAGAGGAGGTGAATCTTGTTTCCTCTGCACAGCCTTTCATCGATAAGCTGAAGAAAATAAAAATACAGGTACTATTATGAGATTGTACCTACAAACTGGGCGACCTGTGTCTCTGATCCCGAATCTGACTGATCTCCTTGACAGAAAGGATTGCATCTTCCTCTAGCCTGGGACAGCAACAAGCACACAGTAAGCACTCTATAAAAATATCTGTGTGTGTTTATTTGGATCTATTCCCAGAGGAAGCCTCTCCTATAGAAAATATTCATCATTACATTGTAACAATAACTGTATTTATTAGAGACCTATTCCAATCTTTGTGCATCAGAATTTGAAAAACATCATGTAATACAGTTTCATCCAAGGGTTTTAATGACAAACCACAAGAGCCAAACCTCAGTGGTTTATCATTAGACCCCTAAAATTAAATTTATAGGATTTGAATTACACCACTGAATGTTTCTTTACTTTTATAGAATTTTTCTAATATAAAAGTTATGCCATTTCAGTGTGAACCTTTTCTGAACATTCGATATTCCAAGTAAATGTTCCTATTCTGGAAAGCACTATGAGTGTACTGCTCACATTCACACTAAAGTAACACTAAGCACTCAATATTTTCTACATGCTGAGCAAACCACAGATGGGAGAGAGTTATTGTACGCTACATAGGAAAATGTTTTTTAGAAGGGTTATTAAATCTACCTGCTTCAGGGCATGAACCAACCTCTAAGAATAGGGGGTTAAATTCCATAACTGTGCACTATGGGGCTTCTTACACTTACTTTTAAAGCAGCTGGCTCTGATCAACGTCAGATATTGGACACTGGACTAGATGGACCACCAGTCCGTTCCAAGATGCCAATTCCTATCTGCCTCTGAGATGTAAAATTCAGATCCAAATTTCTAACTATTCCCTGCTCCCCTTAAACTCTCTTTCTCTCAGCACTTTGGTTTGGGGCCATATCCAGTACAAACATTAGTACCTTATTCTGGTTAATTTAATGTATCAGGTGCCCAACTTTACACACCCACAGCTTGATTTGCAGGAGGTACTGAGCACCTCATCTGCATGCTCATCTCCTGTGCAAATCAGGCCCTGCGTGCATAACATTGGGCACCCAAAAATGAGTGGCCACTTTTGAAAATTTGAGCCTACAAAACTTGCCCTAGGGTGATACCAAATCAACAGCAGAAGCTTGGCTTGAGGCAGAACAAATGACCCTGTTCTCTCCTGCTCTCTAGGAACTGTCAGTAGCACACACATGTGGCAAATACATTGGTATAAAGAAACTGAATTTTAAAACTACACCTGCAACACTCAGCACACAGTGACCTACATTTGGTCTCAACAGCCAAACTCAGTAGCAAGGCAAAGGGCGGGGGAGGAAGCTGAAAGTTACTGGCAGGTTTCCCTCCCGACTTGGTTTACTGCCAAGGTCATATAAGGGTCAGGCAGAGTTCTTGGTTTGGCCTTTTGTGTTTTCTTTTCTCCCTCCCTTATGTACATACTGATATGGTTTACAACCAAACCTCAACAGCGTTATCACATGGGGTTTTATCATCCTGGAGTTCAAGGAAAGCAGGAAAAGAGGTCAGGTGCAGGTCAGGGTGTGGTGTAGCCCCACTTGTGTTATCAGCAGCTGAAGAAAGTGAATCCACCTGGCTTGTTTCTGGCTGTTAAGTGCAGCAAGGTCAGCCAGCATGCGAGAGGGTCATTCAGAGTTCACTTTTATCTAGGCCCCAGTTATCTACAGGATTTAGTTCATCAACTTTTCCAACTTGCAAAGACCAATTTCCTGCTCCGGTTCTCCCTCCCTATAATCTAAATAGACAAGCCTAGAGTTCAGCCCCAGTTCCAACCTTTAGCTTTATTTACCCCGTTCCAATGGTCACTCCCCCTTCTGCCTTAAAATAGTAATTGTAACAGAGGGCCACTTAGAAAAGCTTCAATTAGTCCAATGAATGTCTTTAAAGTAATCTTTACTGTGTGAGGTATGCCTTGAAAGACAATATTATTACTCAAAATCACATAATATGGCACTATAAACTTGTGCTTTCCAAACTTTGGACAGTTCGAACAAATCCCAGTTGAGAAGTCATTTTACTGTATTATTGTTACAGCAGCGAAAGACCTGTTCGCATTGGCGTGTCTGGAATGCCAGAGTCTACAACAGGAGGAGAACCGGGTCCTAAACCGGGGAAGGTTAATCTATTTAGTGTCTGTCTTTTGTATATCTAACTCCTGTTGGTCAGTGGTGACAAGTCTCACAAAGAACAATGCCAGTGGGAATAATAGCCTGCTCGTCTCTCTGCTGAAGACTAAAAGTCTGTTGCTGTTGACAATCAGCCCTGCCTAAGCTAGATAAAGTACTGAACATGCTTTGGCATGAGCAACAGCAAAACTGCCCAAGAGGCCATCACACTATGGTGGGCTAAGAATGGTTGATTTGACCACATATATTAACACAAATAGAAGAAGTTGTACTGAAATAAATACTTCCCAATGGCCATAGCTCAGACCACATGGAATGAGCATGTTTCTATATATTGACATTGTGGAAGTTCAGGCCTGAGGTTTAGGGGTGCTGAACACATGCATTGGCTTTAACTGGAATTGTGTCAGTCCCTTAGTCAAACACTGGCTGACCAAATATGTGAAGATGCAGTAACGAAAGTAGAAGGTACAAAACAATTGACTTGGTGTGCCTATGAGACATCATACGCTATTTCTGCAAGGAACTGTTCTCTCATCTTCTTGAGGAAATAGTTAGTGAGACTTGTTGTCAAAGGGAGAGGAAGGTTAATAGACAGAACTGGGGTGAGTGAGGGACTTTTTTGTGGGTGGGACAGGAGAGAGTAGCGGGAAACTTCCCCAATCCCAGAAAGCTAAAGGCTGTTTCACAAAGTGATTGGCCATGAAATGTACCTTAAGCCTCTGGACTTAATAGAAAATATATTAATGAGATCACACTGATCCTACTAACTGGATAATTCCGGCCAGTTAACCCCATCAAAGGCAGTCACTTTATTTATTAATCCCCCAAAAGCAGAAGATTCAGCCAGCCTGTCAAAAGACCACAGTGAAAAGTCAGTTTGTTTAGTCTAATTATGAGTGGGCAAAGCTGAAACAGAAGAGGAACAAACCAGATCTTTGTGCTGCTTAATGTGCTGCTCCCAAAGACTCCACATAATACTGCATTTGGGAGTGGGGGACCATCTTAGTTAGTCAGTGGGGTCAGAAAGAGTACTTACAAATAGGTCATGCTAACTACAAGCTTCAAGCTATGATATTTAGGGAAGTGTAGCACATAGTCTTCCCCAAATGGTAGCCATTATTTAGTTTTGTCCAATCTGCAAGGTGAATGCTACGTCAAGTTCAAAACAACATTTCACATGTGTCAGCCAGTTAAAAGTTCCATGGCCAAACCCAATTATTCCACCACTTTGATGACCTTGCACATTCAGCTTTTTGCCATTAGAACACTAAGTTTCTCCTACTGGGATTTCACCTGCCTGGTTTTTTACCATTCAATAAAGTAAGTTCAACCAGTGTGTCAACAGGCCATGTGGAGTTCAGGCAACACCTTGCTGCCCTCAGCTAGTAATTACAACTTGTTCCAAAACACACAGATTAAATGCTATTTTCAGCTCTCAGCAACCTTACTAGGCCATGGTAACACATCTTACCTCCTCCCACTTCAACTTCAGGAATCAATTCACTTTAAATGCTCAAGTGGAGTAATGTTCTCTGCAGTTTTAACAAACTGTTATGCCTCATGCTGCAGCAGAGAGCAAAAACTCATCTGTATTTTCTGATTAACGCTGCTCAATTAATCCCATTCCCTAGCACCAAAATTAATCTGCTTTTAAAGAGCTGTAATCTTCTTTCTAAAAGTAAAATTGGTCCTGGATTTAACCATGATTTTCACCTGTTTGAGGTCTTGCAGTGTTCAATAAAGGCAAGTTCAGCCAGCGTACCAAGGGACCATGCAGAGGTCAGGCTAACACCTCAGCCATCAGCAGGTTAATTATAATTTCATTTTCAAACACACACACCCCCACACCATGCTTGTTTCAACTCTAAATGACCTCACCTGCTTAATTTTTTTTTTTTGTCTATGTGGAGTAAATTTCTGTCAACAAAGCTGTAAGGCCAAGTAGAGTTCATGGTAACAATTCACATTTTTTAACAGGTTTCCCCGAACTAAATCCTAACCTTAAACACCAAACATTCCTTAGAATATACAGTAGCATTAAGAGAAGCAACATATAAATCCATACCACCTTCCCCTAGCATTGAAAATAATAGTGCATCTGTACAATGCCTCCTGGGCTGATTTCTACAGGCTAGAGTTGTAAGTCAGTCAGCTCAGAGCACCTCATCTGTTGGATATTTATCTCTTGCTTAATTGCAAGAACAAAAACGACTTTCTACACCTCACGTATGCTGCTTTTTGAAATCATTATAATGGTGGTTCTTGGCATCATAAATTACACCTGTACTTTTTATAGGGCAAAGCAGTGTGTGAATCTTAAATTCATTCTGGCATTCTACTTTCATACGAATTTACTTCTGTTGTGGTGCTGAATGCTGCCAATATGATACAAGATGTCACCTTCCTTTGTTATTGTCCTTGGGAGTCTGCATTCAGCATCCAAGGTTCTGTATATAACGGTTTTGGAGGAAGGATGATAGAAATGAACATTCAAATACTACCTGGTTGGGTACTGACAAAGTATTTAACATCTATTGGCCATTTAATGGCTCATATGAAATGAGCTGACGTCTCAGGCCAGTTCCTCTCGGACAGGAATGCAGATCACAAAAACCTCCTGCATAATTTTCATCACGCTCAGAGTTTTAGAGCAAAGGGACCATGGAAACGGAACCACCTTCTCTCTCTGGAATTAATCCAAACCTCTAAAGTCAATGGCGAGGCTCCTGCTGACTGCAATGGAGTTTGGATCAGGCCCTTTTGAGGGGCTCCCTTCAGAGCAAGGTGGTGACTGTGTCTTGCATTGCATTGTCACAACTTGCATTGTCACTGCCCATGCTATACTTGTTCTTTATACAGAGGATTTTAGTCTCTAGGACTGTCAATAAAGATATGAAAATGACTTAAAAACACAATTTAAGCCAAAATATTGTCCTCTGCAAACAGAGATGCAGTCATGATCTTGCTATCTGTAAATTAAAGTGACTGAAACTTATTTATATAAGAAATTATTAATAGTTACACAAAGACTTGTATTAAAAATGTTGGTGCAAAGATCCTCTGGCAAACAGCAGTGAATGAACATGTGAAATATTCCTACTTCCTCATTCCCGAATAATGCCAACTTTGTTCCATTTCTGTCCAATCACCTTTGACAATTTGACATTTCAGATTCCACAGTATTTATTTACTTCCTCTTCAGAGAATTCTTCTGAGTGGAGATGGAGGATACTGCGGTGACCCTTTTAACTTTCAAACAGCAACCGCAGGATCATGCCTGTGGCTCATCAGTACACTGCCAAGTCACACAACCTTTTTGGGTTATGTAATACTATAAGGTGATTTCTTGCGATATTCTTCTAAATGGGAGAACTAACAGAAATGAAAAACGAATGTACAATTACTGTCTTGTATAAAGGAGCTTGATCCAATGATTAGAATAGGGGATTGGGAATCAGGCCTACTGGGTATCATTCTTGGCTCTGCCACCGATTCATTTTGAGATCTAGAGCAATTCACTTATATTCTCTGTGCATCAGCTTACTCCTCTGCAAAATGGGTATGATAATATAGTACTTATTTATCTGAAAAGAGTTTTGTGAGGCTTAATATTTGTACAGCATTACAGGAAGTACAAGGGATTATTACTATTGTAATCTATGGTGGTAAGCCAAACTTTTAAATAGGCTAAATAGCCGTTACACAACCGAGTTATAAATCTTCCAAAATGAATTCAAAATATTCAATATATAGCACTCTAAGCCAAAAAGCAAATTGCCTGTACTAAATTACACAGAATCAACTCCATCAAGGAATTCCAATGTCATCTCAAACCATGAGAACACCAGAATAACCCTACTGAATAATTTCCGTCCAAGTCAGGCAGGACATCCATTATTCCCTACATTATACATGTGCAGTGCCAGCATCACAATCTAACGATATGCAGGATTCGTTACTTTTTTGAATTATCAAGGCATTTTACAAATATATAGAATGTAATGTAATTGAAAATTGGTAAATAATGTACTTCTACAAAGCTCAAAAATAGTAGCCCATATCAGTAAATATACGGTCATCCACGGTAAGGTTAAACTGTATCCCAGTGTTTTCTGTGGGTTCTAGTGTAGAGTGGTAGGTGACAACTAGGGGTGTGCAATTGATGGATTTGTTTATTTTGTACTGAAGCAGATTCTCTTGGGATATCTGGATGGCCCACTCCATGATGCAATCTACTTCTCTGGTGGAGTGTCTTGTTTGGTGAAAGAGATTTTAAGTGTGTTAGGTATGTATCCCGGACTTTTTCCTCAGCGCATATTATGCAATATCTGAGTGCCTGGGCTGTAGATAACAGTTTTGTTGGTGTGTCTGAGATAGCTATTGGTGGGGTATCAAACAGTTATAACCCATACTTGATGGGGACCTGTAGCGGGGTGGTCACCCGCTCCTGGCCCAAAGGGGTTAAAAGCCAGCCCTTGGAGAGGGCCAGGGCTGGGAGCCTTAGGCTGGGCTGATCGGGAGGCAGCCTCAGCTGTGGCCACGCCCAAAACAGACTCAGCTGGCCCTATAAAGGGGCTGCTGGGCTGAAGCTCAGGAGACTCTCTCTAGCTTCTGAGAGGGAGGGACCTGGCTACAGGGACCTAAACAGAGTACCTAGATTGGAGCAGGGCTGGGGAAGGGCCTGAGGAGCTGGGGAGCTCCAGCCAGGAAAGCCCCAGGCTGCGGCCTAGTATTAGGCCCAACAGGTACCGAGGTTGCAGGGGACAGCCCAAGGTTAGACAGAGGCAGCAGGTCCAAACCCAACCTTGCCTGGGATGAGTGGCTCATACTGCAGTCTGCCGCAGGGCGCAGGGGCTAGCTGGTGACTGGCAGGAGCCTACAACTGAGGTGAGGGAGGGGTGGGGGCTGGGGGGTCCCCGGGGAGGGGAGACCCTGTAAGTGAGGGGTTACTGCCAGGGGGCAGCACCCCGGCGTACAAGGGGCACTGGGTCCAGGAGGGACACAGGATCCGGCGTAAGCAGGACACCTGCCTGCAGAGGGCGCTCCAAGGCTGGAAGTAGAGCTAATTCCCAGGACACCAGCAGGAGGCGCCACAGGGGTGAGTCCCGCACGCTTTCAAGTGATGGAGAATGTGGGCATAGGCGGTCCGCCCCCAATACAAGGGGAAGGGCAAGGATGGAGGGACTATTGCCCAGAGACGGTGGAGAGACAATCAGGGACGATGGATCCCAGGTACACGGGGGTCTTCTATGCAGAGGTCCCAGGTGCCATCCCTGGGTGGGGCCCTAAGGCTGCGCCCCGACGGAAGGGGGCTGAAGAGCTGCAGGGGTTCAGGGAGACGCAACAGGGATTGTCGGAGGCGCTATGGGCCCTCCAAGAGCAGGTCGCCAGCTGGTGGAGGACCAGCGGGCCCTGTGGAAACTCTTGGGGAGGGAGTTTGGAAGAAACTGCTGAGGGCCGGGGGAGAAGCCCAGCGCCGGGGCCAAGAGGCCTAGGGTGGTACAAAGGACTTGTTACTCCTGTGCCCAGCGTGGACACATAAGGCGGGACTGTCCCTACGGGGCTGGAGGCAGGGCGCCTCACCCCGAAAGGGGACCGCGGCAAATCCCTTAAGCAGTCTGCTGGGTGAGGGAACCCAGGCGGCTGCGGGCCTGTTGGGCCTGCGGGGGAAGGGGACACCTAAAGCAGGAGTGCCCCACCCCAAGGAACACGACCCAGGGCAGCCCAGGGAGGGTTGGCCCGACGAGGGACAAAAGGGAGAAGCCGAGGCCCAGTGCAGCAAAGGGGCGGCGGGGCTGCTTTAAATGCCGGGAACCGGGCCATATAAAGGAGGACTGCCCCCTTGTGGGAGGGGCCGTACTGGAGCCGGAGAAGGCGACGAAGGCCGCACCCGAGATGGCGGGGACCAGCAGGGAGGCGGGACCCAGACCATCGCAGAGCCAGTTGCCAATGGGGGAACCCAGACTGAGTGGGCCCAGCGAGAGGCTGGGGCCCAGGTGGGCCACGTCCAAGAGACCAAATGGACCCAGACCCTGAAGAAAGAGGGCCTGGGGGACCCTAACCTGCATGTGCGGCTGGAGGCTGTGGAGACGGCCCGCAAGAGGGCAGAAGCCCAGACCCGGGAGATGGCCCGAGCCTGGGAGGCGTCAGAGAAAAAGTGTGAGCGCCTGGAGGGCTGACCCTGGAGGGCTAATTTCGGGGAGCCCAGGCCAAGAGGCCCCTTTACCCCCAGGGGTGGGGATTTTGAGGGTGGGGGGGTATAGCGGGGTGCTCACCTGCTCCCGGCCCAAAGCGGTTAAAAGCCAGCCCTTGGAGAGGGCCGGGGCTGGGAGCCTTAGGCTGGGCTGATTGGGAGGCAGCCTCCGCTGTGGCCAAGCCCCAAACAGACTCGGCTGGCCCTATAAAGGGGCTGCTGGGCTGAAGCTCAGGAGACTCTCTCTAGCTTCTGAGAGGGAGAGACCTGGCTGCAGGGACCTAAGCAGGGTACGTAGATTGGAGCAGGGCTGGGGAAGGGCCTGAGGAGCTGGGGAGCTCCAGCCAGGAAAGCCCCAGGCTGTGGCCTAGTATTAGGCCCAACAGGTACCGGGGTTGCAGGGGACAGCCCAAGGTCAGACAGAGGCAGCAGGTCCAAACCCAACCTTGCCTGTGATGAGTGGCTTATACTGCAGTCTGCCCCAGGGCGCGGGGGCTACCTAGTAACTGGCAGTAGCCTACGACTGAGGCGAGGTAGGGATAGGGGGTGGGGGTTCCCCGGGGAGGGGAGACCCTGTAAATGAGGGGTTACTGCCAGGGGGAAGCACCCCAGCGTACAAGGGGCACCAGGTCCGGGAGGGACACGGGGCCCGGCATAAGCGGGACACCAGCCTGCAGAGGGAGCTCCAAGGCTGGAAGTAGAGCTAATTCCCAGGACACCAGCAGGAGGTGCCGCAGGGGTGAGTCCCACACGCTTACAGGACCACATCTGGAAAGAAATCTTTCCTGAACTCCCTCTTCTGGCCTTCAAACATCACTCCCATCCTCATCAGCAGGAGCAAGCTCTCCACAGACCTGGACCCACCAACTCAAAGTGGCACCAGACCCTGCCAGAACAGATGCAAAACCTGCAGACATATCTCCACCATTAGGATGATCAGTACCCCCCACAACACACCTTTCAAGATCCACAGATCCTACAAATGCCTATCACATGTGGTGTATCTCATCCAGTGCATCAAATGCCCCAACAAAAACTGTGTGGGTGAAACCGGACAATCACCAGGCTCTCAAATGAACTCACACAGAAAAAGGCCAAACACTTTGTTACCCCTGGGACAATACCCTTCACAAAAGCGAACACTCCCTATCTGACCTCTCAGTCCTCTTCCTTAGAGTACAACTGCACAACCCCTTCAAAAGACAAGCCTGAGAACTTAAATTCATAACTCTGCTAGACACTAAAAATCATGGACT
Organism: Caretta caretta; assembly: GCF_965140235.1. Classification (NCBI taxonomy): domain Eukaryota; kingdom Metazoa; phylum Chordata; order Testudines; family Cheloniidae; genus Caretta; species Caretta caretta. The sequence continues at coordinate 149,842,770 of NC_134209.1, read as the reverse complement.
TAACAGAGACACTGTTTTTTTTGGCTCACTATAACAATTTGTAACCTACTAACCATCCTTTGTCTTAGGACTGCAGAGGTGTCAATTGCAGTCATTTTCAAAGGTCTCCTGGAATGCTTCAACCCCTTATGCTTAACAACCTGTCCTACTGAGTAGCTGTGACACCCTGATTATCTTTTCCAGATCCGAAGAATACCTCTGTGAAGCTTGCAAGCTTATCTCTTTAACCAACAGAAGTTGGTCCAATAAAAGATATTACCTCACTCACTTTGTCTTGCCCATACATTGTTATTGGAACATCTCTATGCAAGGAATAAGTGCTGTTCCTGGATAAATTTTTGGTTTCTTTTTTAATTGTTGTAAATGTTGTAAAAAAAAAAATTTACAATATAGAGATTCTTTTTTCAAAAAATGATGCAGGCAAAAAAAATCCCATCTGTAAATGCTTCTCTCGCTCTTCCTCAAACACACACTTCAGTTCGTTACTCGCAAATGCAATTAAATACAGAGTGAAGCAAAAAAACAGACTTCTAAGGCCTGGAGCCATGGACCCCTTTCATCTGTTTTAACCTGAAATCTCTGCAATGCCTCAATTTAAAATTGATACTAGTTTTTGTGAGGCACTTTGAGAGATTGACAATAATTATGTATGATATGTATTTGTGAAGCACCAGTAAAATAGTACCATATGAGGCAAAAATACAGACAGTCTCTGCCCCAGTGTCTTTACAGTCTAGAAAACAACCATGGAAAGTGAAGACATCCTGGAAGGCCCAAGGGAAGACAGTAAATATGATAAATATATATGTATTCAGATAACTGAGAATGTATGGCATTGCTGAAAAGTTTAAATGGAAACAACAAGGAGTCCAGTGGCACCTTAAAGACTAACAGATTTATTTGAGCATAAGCTATCGTGGGTAAAAAAAACTCACTTCTTCAGATGCATTTAAATGGAAAGTTATTTAGTTAAGTACATATCTGACATTCATAGATTTTAATGTCAGAAGGATTATTAGATCATTTAATCTGACATCCTGTATAATACAGGCCATAAAATTCCATTCAGTTATTCCTGTACTGAGCCCACTAACTCATGTTTGACTAAAGCATATCCTCCAGAAACATGTCCAGTTTGGACTTGAAGACTTTAAGAAATGGAGTATCTACCAATACCAACAGCCACCATTATAAAAGTGTTTTTCATGTATAAATCTCAAAGGACTTTACATGTTATCCCCATTCTATACCTGGGGAAACTGAAGCAAATATATATGAACAATGTTAGACACATATGTATGTTTATTTGTATATACATTCTTAATTATTTTTAACACAATACTTTCTCAGTTCTGTTAACGTCACGAGGAACAACGAACACTGCTTCAAGACACAGAGGTAACTAAGGCTCCAGGTCTGCAATAGAGTCTGCCTGTTAAGCCAATTGGACTCCATGCAGGTGCAAGATCAGGGTCTCAGCTTTTACTATAACACCACTCTGCATGTTTACAGCACCTCTTGTCTAAGGCTCTCCAAACTCACCTATATAGAACCTCTTGCTTGTCAATCTGATTTTGGCTCCTAAATACCTATATCGCTTTTGAAAATGAGCCATAGGCTCCTAAATCAGTTATGAGTTGCAATTCTGAGCACAGCAATGCCTACATAACTTTAAAACCTGGGGCTAAGCCTTAAAACCGTTGTCATCGACAGCGGATGGATCACTTGATGATTGCCTGTTCTGTTCATTCCCTCTGAAGCACCTGGCATCGACCAATGTAGGAAGACAGGATACTGGGCTAGATGGACCATTGATCTGACCAGTATGGCCGTTCTTATGGCATGGCTAATTAAGTATTTTATTCATTTTACAGATGGGCAAATGGACAGAGATCTTGTCTACCACTCTTGCTAGCATCAGTAGAAACTGTTGTGTACGCTGGCTGCTGGTGTTAACATGAGTGGCTTGCCCGCCCCTAACTAAATCACTGACTGAGCTAATATGAAGTTATTTATTATTATTTTTATCCCTTTCAACACCTTTGCATTACCTTGAACTAGAAACAGATGATGTGATATGACTAGATTCTAAACCATTATTAGCTACCATTCTAAGCATGTCCTCAAAGAGTCAGGTCTCAAAATGCACTATATCATGCAAGTTTTACTAGTTCCTTTTCATATCCATCTTTCATGATCTTATTTTTTCACTGACAGACTCATGGTTTCCAAATCACACCTACAGACAAGTAAGATAATAGCTGCGTTATGTGCTATGTTCAGCGATGTCTTAGCTGACATCTTAAATCAATAAAGTAGCATTTATCAAAATTAGATGATTCATTGCAAAGTTCTTCAACTGAAGCTATCTAATGATGATACCTGGAATCCATGAAATACAGTTAAGGTTGTGGAAAGCCTTAATGAAATCTGCTGAGTAATACCTGTAGTTGAGCAATTCAAAATCTGAGCAAAAGGGTGTTGTGTTGGGTTTTTTTTTGTACTCGAAAATATAATTCATTCAGAGGTGTACCAGAACCCTACCAGAACCAAGCTTTCTAGTCAGTGTGAAAAACACTGGGTAACCACTCCAAAGCTAAACCCCGGCAATTTAAATTTACAAACCGCTCAATGCTGTTGATTGTATGTTTACCGTATTAATTATAACGTCAACAGACTTTCTGGTTAATACATTTTAGAAACATCACATACTATTTCTGCCATGCTGTGTTATCTCCTTCTTGGCTTCTCTCTGTTTTCTCTCTCATTTCTTTTGTCCCATAGATCATGGTTATCTTCTGTGCTGTTTTCAGTCTGTTCCCTCTTTTCCTACATTGTATGTTTTCTCTCTCTTCCCCTCTATTTTATGTCACTCTTTCATTCCCCCCACCCCCAAATTTGCCTCAATTCTTTAATGCTCGTTTTCTAATTTCAACCACTCCCTGTTTCTCCAGACTATTTGCCCCCATCAGCTCCCCTCACCACTCAGTCCTCCTCCACCCTGGCTGCTAGCGAAGAACAGCCTCTTTAGCTGCTCTGCTTACTGACTCCTAAGGAAAAAGTAGCTCTGTCTGGGTCACTGGGCTCCTAGGTCGCTCCTGTTTTTCATTGAAGGGGGCCAAAGGACACCCAGCCTGCTCTCCTGCTCCGCCTTTACACTTACCCTGCTACTAGATCGTCAGTATTATTTTCTCACCCATTCTTTATACATTCTAACTTTTTCTTTGCTTTCTGAGCATTCCTGCATAATGATCCGAGGGCTGTTTTGTCCTGTCAAAAATGGCGCTCAGATCTTTTTCCTGAGTTGTCATGACCACTATCACATCTCACAACATTTTACAGATAGGGAAACTGAGGCACAAGCAAGGGTGCCTGACTCTTCTTGGGCCACTCAGAATTTTCTCAGAATGTCAGTGGAACACCCTGGATTAGAACCCAGCAGGGTCAGCCACCCAATGCTGTGCTCAGACCACTACATCATATCCAGAATAGCACGTCATCTCCTTTTATCCCTGAACTCCATCTTGGTGAAGATTTTACTTCTGAATGCTGAAAACAATTTAACAATATTACCGGATAGTGGAAACCACGACTCAGAAACAATGGTAACAGGTGCTATGTGAAAACCAAAGACAGACAAACACACCGTTCAGTTTCATTTTATGTACTACTCTAAAGGGATCTCTAGCAAACTGCTTGTTGCGCAGGAATATGAAACTAAAAGCCAACCCTGTGTGTTCCTGGCAATGGGTTACTGTCCACAGGCAGTACTTAGGAGATATTCCTCTGCGTATGGTGCTTCTACTCTAACTTACTGTTGTTACCCACAAATTGCACCAAGCTCATTGAATTACAGGTGAGGCACAGCAATTCTGCTGTGAAGGTGGAGAATGCTTGACTATTTTTAGCAGAGTATTTATTTGGATTATTTCAGTGCCTGTTTTAAAGGCCTTGAAAATGCCAGAGTTTTCTATCACCTTCCCAGGCAGGTGTGCACCTAGCCTTCCCTTTAAGGCACTCTAACAGATTAGCACTGGGGATAACCTGTGGAATATTTGGTTTCCACTCACATCAGATAAGTAACTGAACGGGTCCTGTTCAGAGTTTTGGCATTGGGAGCTAAGATAACTGTACTTTGGCACCAATCTTAACAGTCGGAGACACCTTCAAGGCAGAATTTCTTGTTTTGAAATGGGGAATCTTTGGCCTTTTCCTTTCCTTTGTCTGAACGTGTCAGTTGGCAAGGCCATGGTTTTCTGATCATATTAGTCTTACTCCAAAATGACAACATGCTTCCGAGTATCGCCTTTGCTTTTACATCTTTACTAACCAATGACTGCGAATGACAATAAAACGCTTTGCCTTTACATTGCACAGGCCACCAGAGGATCTCTAAGAGCTTAAGTCAGTCCTGCCAAAGTCTACTTGGACACTTGTCTGGAGCACGTAATTCCTTTTATTAGGAGGGTAAAGCAGTGTTCATTATAGCACCCATGTGGCTATGGTAACGGTAGGCAAACAGTTTGTGTATGGCCTGGTAAATGTTTAGGACAGTTTTGCAAGGCTGGATTAATTAAGGCTCATGACCACCTTGCAAGATGGCTAACCAGCCAGAGAAAAGGTTAAACGACATTCCCAATGTAACACTGCCAGTCAGTGGTTAAGTCCAAACAGGCTATGCTATGAACACTACTCTGGAAATGGGAATGGGGGCTTGATATTCCTACTTGAAAAAGTTTAAAACCTCAGACCTGCTTTATATTATATGACAATTACTGCAGTCACAGCGACTGTCAATGAAGTGTTGGCACAGCCTCTCCATCCCAATAAACTGAGATGAGGGGAAAACTGTGCAATTTGACTCTTTCCCAGCCCACTCCTGCCGCAACACTGGGGTACAGAGATGCAGTGACAGAAGTAGTTATTAATATATATATTTTTAACAAAACTCTTGATTTCAAAGTGCTTTGAGTTCCTTGAATGAAAGGATTGCTAGAAGAGTATCTGTAAAACATTAAGACCATTTAGCTTTCCTTGCTTGGCTGCAGAACAGATGATGATATTTTTGTTATGCAGAATAACTCACATTCCTGGATGTTACATGGCGTGGTCTCTCTCTGTTCAAATGGCCAGTCATTTTGGAAAGTGTATTAGCAAGTCTACAACCCTTTATTCTAAGGAACTCATGCTACAGCAAACCAATCCATTGAAAGTGGGCTGAATGTTGAAATATCTGAAATGTTTGGTCTTTGGGTGAAGATGGCTACCATCTTGTCTTACAGAATTGTGATACTTTGTGGCTAGGGTGAATATTCCTCTGACTGGGAGAAGGATGATTAAGGTAATTTTTCTGATTGCCAGGAACAGCAAGTGTCTAATATCAGGAAACTAGGACTCAAAACAAAAATAACCAAGAATGACCTGCCCAGCAGGGAAATACCATGACATACTGACTGGAGAATTTTCTTCCTTCTCTTGGTACCCGCCCCAAAGATAACAATGGAATACAAAGTCTGTTGATGGCATGGAGAAGGAATGCACCTGAAACTCAATTGCTGTAATTGGTGCATTAGACATGCAGAGATAAAATGTGCTAAAAAGGAACATTTCACTGTCTTGCTCTAGGAAGCTGGTGCAGAACTTCTTGCTGTGAATTAGTCAGATGACTGTGACAGAATTCTGCTGATTTAACAGGCACTTGGAAAACTAAATTTCTGGGGAAGTTTCCATCCTATAAACACTGAGTTCCATCAAGAATTAGAATTCCTCTGCTTGCTGTTATAACTTATTTCTCATTTTCATGCCAATTTACATAACCAAGGAAGAGTGGTCCCGCAGTTGAAGCAGGGAGCAGAGAAGTCAGGATGCCTGGGTTCTGTTTCTAATTGAGTCACTGACTTGGTTGAGTGAGAAAATCACCACCTTTCTGTGCCTCAGTTTACCATCTGTACCACAGAGTCAGTGACGCGTACCTCTCAATGGGATAGAGGGTGCTGCAAGACTTAACTAATGAAAGTGTTTTGAAATCTTCTGATAAAGGTGCTAATAATGTTTGTTATTGTTTGAACACAAGTAAAATAGGGGTCACAAAGAAGTAGGAGAGAGACATTGTTGAAAATGAGCATTTAAACTTTTGACTCCTGAAATCCGGTTTGGTCACTCAGATGGATAAAAACTGTCTGTGTCTTGGAACCCAGAGACTGGAACTTGACAGCCACAGCACATGTGATGACTGGGGATCCAGAATGGCGCCAAGCAGAAGCTGTGAGAAAGCAGACCAGATGTCTGCTCTGACACTGTCACCCATCCAAGAGAGGCTCTGCTGAGTGGCGTGGAAGGCAGCCAGGTGAAGAAACAAAGGATGCCTGCTTGTTTTTTTTGTTATTTAATATGTGGGCTTAGCATTTGCCCTATATTTGTTCCTTTTCTCTTCACTGATAGCTACCTCATGTCCCTCCCATCTCCCTTCATAGGGACACACACTGTGCTCCACGATACACACAAGAGTTTGGGAAATTAAGTTTCTCAGCCATTAATGCAATGCACCATCATTGCATCAGTCTGGTACTGAATTCCTTCCGAGGACATCCTATTCCAAAATATAATAGCCTTTAAATTCGCCAGATGAGAGCATGTTAAGGGGTTGATCTTTTGAAACTCTCCTGTTCCCCTCATAATTTATTGATGAAAGGATTCCACACTGGTTAGGTAATATCCCTCCAGATGAAAGCCTGGCTAAGTTTCTCTTCTTTCTACCATCTTCAGTAACATACACCTCCTCTCTAATGGCCCCCTGATGAAAAATTCACTATTGCACAGGCTGCAATGCCAGTAATACTGCCAGGGGATTATATTACTTTTTACCCGTTCAGATTAATCAGGTTACAGCTCAAACCTACCGACAAAGCATGGCCTCACACCTCAACCCACTCTGAACATACAAGTTCTGCAAACGCTGCACAGTTATGGGGCTGCCTAGAACAAAGCCTGACCCACAGCCCCCTGGGATGAGTACAAGGCAAAGCTTCAGGTTAAAAGGACAGCTTTGTTTTCCTCGCATTGACACAATGCACAAATCATATTTGCACTTCGAAATTGAGCCCTTTTTTAACAAAACAGGATACAGTTGGCTACTGCTTGGAGCAGGGGAGTGGGAGTTAAGACTGTAGAGGTCTAGTACTTGCTCTGCCCTGAACAAGTCACAGCTGTCTAGTCGGTAAAATTGGAATATTACTTATCTCCTCACCAGCCAGGAGACGACGTTTATATTTGCATGTAGTATGAGAATCCTGCATGCAGAAGTGTTCTTAATTAGTTAGTACATTTAGTACCCCTCAGCCAGAGTTTATTGACCTCTGGGCGAAATTTGCCTTCTGCAGGGAGCCCCAGGCCTATGACACCACCTGAGTCCTAAAACCATGTCTGAAGTGGTGCACAGGACTTGTGCCATCCCTCTGCATGGGGGTAAATGTTAACCCTCTTTGAAAAAACTGCATTTGAGAGAGTACTTTTCAATAACAGTTAAAGAGAACATTCAGCATGCAGCTCGTTACCCAATTTCAGTTTTGACTAATTAGCGTGCCACAAACACGATACATTTTCTTTAAAAGTTTTTAAAAAGAGACAAACTACACATTGTCTATTAATATTAACGGAAGGAACCAGTGTAGCCACTCCACTTAAGAATGCAAGTAACATAGACTGGTGGTGCAGAATGTGTGCCACACACCCAATTATGCCATTTATCCTAAAAGCGTACCTTGAGGTTACAAAGTATGTTAATCCTGAACTTGGGAACCTAAGTTCCAGCTGATTATATGAGTTAAATGACCTGCATTAGTTTTCATATTTTGCTAGCTCTGTCAGCTGTTTTGTGTTCTTGTTGATGTTGTGATTGGTAGTCCCGATGCTTTGCTCTTGGCTTACCCTAACCAAGGGACCAATGCAGGTTAAATTTTATAAACCCTGATCTGTGGAAACACTGATAACTACTGGAACCAAATTTATCCCTGATGTGAGTCCACTGTAAAGCCCACTGTAAAGTCAGAAAGAATATTAACTATCAAAAGGAACCTTTGTGGATTGTATAATCAGCTAACTGGGAGAAGATCTGAAGGCAAAATTCCAAAGGCAGAGATCTTGACACCTCTTCAAATTGCCTTTGTTGTAAGGAAGGTGCTGAAATGCTCCATAATTCATACTCCAAACTGATCAAGGAAAAGATGGCAGACAAGAAAGACTTGCTGAATACACTGAAAATCCAAAGCTTGAAAATTTAGAAGCTTAATTAATTTCAGCAGGCGAATATGGCTTCAGGGAGTCTGAAACCATTATTAGTGAACCAATATTTCTCAACTTTTTCAGTTTGGTATCACCTTATTCAAAGTCCAAAATGTTCATGACCCTCTTACATTTACTGTAAGAGTAAAAAAATACATCGATCAAGGATAAGCCTATATAATTTGTGCATGTGTGAGAATACTTGACTTGATGGGTAAGAGTGTAACAGGGAGCAGGAGAGCGAGACAGTCTTCACTTTAGATTATAATAAAATATTTAATGACTGATGACTCCCTGACTGCCCTTCCATGACCACCTTGGGATTGTAACCTACCAGGTTAGAAACCCTGGAACAAACACCACATTTATTCCTATTATATTAGTATTAGCATTGCTTTACATTGCATAAAACTTTGCATTTCATCCAAGAACCACAAAGCACTTTCCAAATTTGAATTAAGTCTCACCCTCTTGTAAGGTAGGGTTAGCCCATTTTACAGCTGGGAAAAATAAGGAACAGGGAGGTTAAGTGAGTTGACCAAGGATATCATGATTCTGTGGCAGACCAGAACACTCCTGACTTGCAAAGCCTTCCTTGGTAATTGTGGAATTTTCTGTTCCCTAACATACATATCAGTGGCATGCTTCAAAACTAGGTTCAAGAAGTTCATCTTCCTCCTTAGTGTTTTACATTGTTCATATGTGCTTTATGGGTTTCGCTGCTGGAGGTCTTCAGGCTCTGTTTCTGCTGTCAGAGTTAATCAGGCATGTTGTCTACTTATTGTAAATCACATCTTTAGTTAATTTCTGTTAAAATGCCCAGAGGTGATTATTAATAAAGATCAGGATTCCCCGCAGAAGGCAACATTCTCAGAAAAATAAAGTGCTTCAGAAATGTGAGGAATGCTGCATATGGACCAAGTGGTGAAGAAGTAATGACTTAAATGAAGGAATCACATCTGGCTTAGTTTAGCCTAAAGCCATAACCAAACCACAGTCTCCTCAACAGAACTGGCACTGCTTTTGTGAAAAATCACACAATTATGAGACGACAGTTCAGAGTCCTGGCTGCAGGGAGTGAATATCACTTGATTAGGTGTCAAGCAAAACCTTCCTCACTGAAACAAATCTGATGATGATAACTCTGATCCCGGAGGAACATGGTCATATCATGTAACTGGATGGCTTAAGTAGGGACGCATGTATTTAATGTGCCCCTGGAGAAACAGGCTAAGATGCACTGGCAGAGCGCCACCGTGAATCTACAGCATGCTTACGGTCTGGTGATGGAAGAGATCATGCTCTGTACTCCACCGTTCTTAACAAGTATGGCAAAGTATTCTCATAGCCACTATCCCTTTAGAGTCAGCCGTAAGTAGGATGCGGAATCTGCAACTATTGGGCCTGATTCAGAAACGAGACGAGTGCCCACCACTCCCATCCGCTTCAGTTAATTCACTAACACATGGTTGAATCAGCGCTCGATTCTATGGCACCGAAGCCAATGGAAGCTACGGGTACCCAGGTCCATAATTGGAATAAGGATGATAAACACCATCCAATTTTTTTTAAAAGAACAAAAGCAGCGACTTGAAAGGTCAGACTGAGTCGGCGGAGGGATACACGTTAATAACGCTACTCAAGACACTTGGCAACAATGTCTTTTATGCTCTACTAACACCCCTTCCAAGAGAAACTGCTTCGTGTTACCACCAGCCTTGCTTTGTAGTGATGCTGTTCATCATTCCACGGGGGCAACACGCAAGAGAAAACAGTATTTAATCTGTTCTGGACAAACTTTATGACACTGAAAGAACTACAAAATAGACCAAATAGGGTATTTAAGGTTACCGACAATGTAAGTATGTTTTTTAAATGGGAGACAAATCTGTCTGACTGCTGGAATTATAAAATGGTGAAAAAGAAATAGGCGGGGTGGAAATTTAACTTCAAAATAATTGCACAAAACTTATTTTTCATTCATTTATGAACATACGAACGGCCAGACTGGGTCAAACCAATGGTCCATCTAAGCCAGTATCATTTCTCTGGCAATGGCCAGTACCAAAGCTTCAGGGGGAGCGTACATAACAGGGCAGTTTGTGTGATCTACCGCTGTCTTCCCTTCCAGTCTTCTGGCAGTCAGTGGTTTAGGGTCACTGCGAGCATGCGGTGGCGTTCCTGGCCATCTTGGCTAATAGCCATTGATGGACCTATCCGTGAACTTACCTAGTTCTTTTTTGAATGCTGTTCAAAAAGAAATTTCAAAGATTGTTCATTCCCCTGGAACAGAGCCCAGTTAAGTTACCTGTTACTTTTAACATAAAACACTAAAGTGAGGTTGCTTGTTTCATTTTAAAACCAGCATGTGAGGAAAACTCAACATTTACTTTATTTTTTAATACTAAATTCCACAAGGGAATTTTGAAGGCACTGAGCTCCCTCAACTCTTCATGAAGTCAAGTCCTTGTTAATAATTTCGTTTCATTCTCATGGGTGTTCAGCTCATCACCAGGTTGGACCATGAGCAGCATATACTGCCCCCTCCTTCCTAAACACAGGGTCTCTGCTTGGAGTGGAGCTGGGGTGGGGTCCTGCTGCAAAAGGATGGCAAGATTTGGAGACTCAACCAGGGCTCCCTGCACATTGGAACACATCCAACGGGTTACGGGTGTGCTAGACGCTGATCCAGTTCCCAGTGATGTGAATGAGAACCCTTCTATGGACCGCAGGTGAGCCTTGGGATCAGGCTGTAGACGAGAAGGGGCAGTAAATCTGCCACTACACAGATCCACTATCTTCCCCTCCCCACCAACCCTCTTTGTATAGGGGAGAGCAAGCAGTCCAGGGGGTATTCCAAGCCCAGGCATTAAGTAGTGGCAGCAGGGCAGCTCTCCAGTTCATGGCCTGTGCTTGGGGAAGGATTTAGGCTTCCGTGTTTGTGAAACGGGGTGCCAGATTAACAGCGCTTTTGTTTCTTCACAAAAAAATCTCAGAAGCCGCAGAAGCGGCCCAACCTCACCCTCACCGATGCAGAAACGTAGGGGAGGGGACTACCTGTAAAGGGTGCCTGGTCAGCTCACTCTATAGATCAGTTCAGCTGGCCGCCCTGCTGAGATTCTCAACAAGAGGGCCAAGTAGCAGCCATTGCAATGATGGCTTTTATGCAGGGCTTAATTTGTGCTGGGGCTGAGCCGGCACCTCTCGGCTTGGCAGTTCATAGCCCCAGCACTTCTGGGATTGCCTCATCAGTGCCTTTATGCGTGTAAGAGATTCAAACCACTCTCACATCACTCAGCAGCCAGAGGAATATCCCTGGAGTGCTGGGCTGCTGCTTGTGTGTGACGCTTGAGCCCCGCTGCCCCGGCATCTCTTGCTTGAGCCCCGGTACCCCTTTCATCACAAATTAGGCACTGCTTTTATGGTGAGGACCATGACCTCTAGGAACTAGGCTCTGACTACTAAGCAGGACACTGGACAAGCATCAGATGGTAATTCTCAATCTCTACTGACTGAAGCCAGATTTGGAACACACTGCTAGCGCTGGGTTGCCAGAGTTGGCGGACATGCCAAAGAGCTGAATGCAGCCTCATCCTTTGTAACATAATGTTCTTTTATTAAAAAATAATAATCTCACTTGTACAAAATAAATAGCCTATTACCCTTTGTAGTCTGCAACATTTGTACATGGAGCCTTTGTGGGTTTTGCAAATAGCGAGTGTCAGTTTTGTTCGGTGTTACGACAAGTTTATGTGCTGCTGTGTGCGGCTGACTCAGTTACAAAACTGGCCACAAATCTTTTCAGTAACTCCCACAAAGTAGTTTTCAAACATACGGTGGAAAACATACCAAAAAAATTCACATAAAAATGGTGGAATTAACAAGATCACTGCTGAATTTCAGTGCTCACACCCCACCCTGACGCATCATCCATACGTTTTCTGTTTAAACTGTAAACTCTCCAAGGCAGTGATCATGTATTTTTTAGCTCTGTGAAGCACCTAGCACACTTTTGGTGCTCATATAGTTGTTGACAGTATTTAACTACCACCAACAATTAATCACACCTTAATCAAACCAGGAAGGTAAGTCAGAAATAAAGTTTTAAAAGAGTCGATGGACATCCTGTTAGAGGTCACATTGAAGAGAATTTCCACACTTTTAATATAGGGAGGAAGGGTGTTCTTTTCATAAATACTTACCGCTTCTGTGACACTAATCAACCACAGAGTTCAAAGCTTTTTACCAAAGAGGGAGTGTATCATTATTCCCATTTTATAGATAGAGAAACAAAGGCGCAGAGAAATAAAGTAGCTTGCTCAAGATCATATGGCAAATGGTGGCTGAGCTAGGAACAGAATTCACTGTCTTCTGACTCTCTGTCCACTCCGTCAGTCCATGCTGACTGAAAAAGAACAAAGAACTGGGAAACCTGAATTCTATCCCCAGCCTTGTCAAAGATTCTGGGCCAACACTTTACTCAGGAGAATAATCCCAGTTACAGAAATCTTGGACTTTTCCCTCGCCACGATTCAGTCTCTGTATCTGTAAAATGGGAATACTGCTACTTATCTACCTCATAGGGCTGCTGGGAGGTTGCATTACTATTTGTAAAGCACTCAGAGGTCCTCAGATAGAAAAGATACAATATCAGTGGTCATGGTTTTAATAGGACAATTGTCAAAACACTGCTTTATGTAAAGACAATCCCATGCCCTGAGTGGCGTAGGGAGGTTCATACTGTAACAAGTCAATATTTCACCCAATAGATAAACTTGACTGTCACTGCTAGATTTGGTCAAATTTTTTGTCTAAACCTTTTTTTTTTTAAATCAAATAAACACTTTGATTAAACACATTTTCTTGTGAAAGCTTCTGTGTCTCTCTCTAAAAGGTTCATGGAAAGGAAAATACATTTGATGACCAACTCGACCCACTTCCTTTCAAATTAAAAGTTCAGTTTTGTAATCGCTAATATTGCTCATTTGGCACCTACATACTAAATGCTTTGTAAATTTGATTATACTTTCTAAATAATTAGTTATTTGAAAATCAGTTGATTTTCAGTGTCTTAGAACAACTCAACAGACAACTCAACATGAAATTTGTTCCCTTACTCTTATTAACTGTAATACAATAGTGCTTCGAGTCCCCCATCAGGGATCACAAATGGGGAACAGGGTGCGTGTGAAGCCCACACGGGGTGAGGCATTCAGAATTGCTGCAGGGAAGGAAACGCAGAACAAAGAACAGGGGAGTCACAAACCCAGGGACATGGGAGAGAGAAGGATGGGGAAAGAAGAGAAACAATGGGAGAAACACTGGTGGTCCTAAAAGGGAAGTAGATTTTCCCACCGAGTGAGGCTGAATACAGCCATAAGGTACCCAACCAAACAAATAATGATCATAACTGAAAGTTTAGTTTCTATATAAAGGCCAGATTCTGCCCATGACCTTTGTGTAAACCTCAAACTGACTTCTTCTGAATCACACCTAACTGGTCTATCTTTAAAGAAAGCAATCTAATAATAGAGGTCATAATGTCCACCACCACCACTCTCACTCCTGATTACTACCTATACAGATTTCCTTACAACACTGAAAGAAAACACAGTCGTACATTTATGCGCAGTTCTCAGACTATAGTTAGAATTGGAATGTGGCCCTCTCCACCCAAGGAGCTTGACATCCCTGTTGCAGGGTTTCTTGTGAGTGTTCCACTGCTGGAGGAGATTTTTGTTTTGATTAGATTAGGAGAACATTGAATTACTTATGGAAGAGAAAAAATACACCAAATTATGTAAACGCTGCAAAAAGATAAAGTGTAAAAAAAAAAAAAAAGGGCCTTCCAACCTTGGCCATGTGTCGACACATTCTTGGGAATGTAGATTTGGTTGGGTAAATACTTTGCATAAATCCCACAAAGTAACATTTATTGGGCCATCAGCAGCCCCAACAGCTTTAATTCAAAACTTGCATTTTTCATTAACTGAAACGTATGAGTTTTGAATCTGGAATCTGAGCTCTTCCGTCGGGATGCCAAGTTGGATGACCTGCTTTGAAGTTTAGTTCTTTAACAGAACTCCACGTTCTCTCTCTTTAAAAGTGGGCTGTGCGACTCACTGTTCCCACAGCACCTGCTGCTCATTGAAGAGCTGACCTGAATACTGGGTGCAAAGTGGAAGGAAGCAGAATTGCACATATAAAGGACTGAAAACAACCACCACCACCACCCAAACTCTCATGCTGACCAAGCCTGCAAGGTGCAGTAGATTATGGGCGAGGAGCAAATGTAATGAAATCTCAGGGAAGGAAAACATTATTTTAATCAAAATTATTCCCTTAAATTTTACAACTGCTGGGCTTGCTATCTGTATTCTTGCGGCACAGAAAAACGATTGAAAGATTTAGCTCTCAGGCTTAAGTGAACCTAATTCTGAACCAGTGATTATCCAGAACATGTAAAATGGGTCAGTAGGTACCAATGCACTGCATCTGTAAAATATGATGCTCTTTAATAACTATAACAAGTTACTGATTGACTTGCACTTTTATCAAGCATATCATGCAAGAATCTCTAAACATTTTACAAAGGAAGGTAAGTATCTTCCTTTTGCACCTGGTGAAAGGGAGGCACAGATTGGTTGCGTTTCTGATGCAGAATTGCTAAGTGACTAGTTGGCAACGCCTGCATTACTGAAATCCTGATCCTCAGGCTCCAGCTCTAACTGCTAAACCATGCTGCCTCTTTAAGAAACCACTCTCCCGTTTGTGAGCTGAGAGTTACCTGGGGGAGTAGCAAGCAAAACATGATAGGGCATCACAGGGAGAGCAACTTGAGAACTAGACTCCACTAGCTGATGAGAAGGAGCCATGTAAGGGACTCATTAAAAACGATTTATCTCTCTTCTTTATGTATTAACAAATGGGAACTGGGGAGAAGGGTGAGTTTCAGCTAAAATATAAAGAAGTAATATTTTGCATTTACCATATATGGCATTTTTTCACTCCAGAGAATCCCCAAGAGCTTTGCAAGCTCTGGTCATCCAGCACCAGAGAAATGCAGCCATCTCTGGGGTCGGGGGCAGAAGCCAGGAAGATGAAAGACTCAGGATGCTGCACATCAGTAGGGAGAGAAATTTTGAAAGAGGAAAGCAAGTCAAACCCTACTCTTCCATGAAGTGCTGTGGGCGGCTGATGCTTGGCTCTTATAAGCACTTTTCCTTTGAAGACCCATAAGATGCTTCACAAAGGAGGTAGAGTGCCATGTCCACACAGAACAGATGGGACCTGAATTATCAAGGTCTTTCCTGAAGGCCTCAGTGCAGTAAACTACACTGCATCATCATCATCAACCGCAGAAAAGTGAAGAGCTGCCAGGATCTGAGGCTGTGGCTCCAAGGAGACTGCTGATGCCAAACCTGATGTCTACTCCCTTAAACCAGCCCCTCCGGAACCGACTTTTAAACACAGACTTTTAAAAACTCAAACGAAGTAGTTTCTGAAAATAGCAGATTTCACTAGTCTGGGCTATTTTTTAATTCAACACATTGGAGCAGAATACCCCTCCTCCCCCTATCCGCCTGAGACCTATCATGCTCATCCGGGCCAGCATTCCACACAGTCTACGTCAGGAACTTGGTCTGGTGTACAAAGTGACGTGAATGTCTGACAGGCACAGGCAGTAAAGATCAGCCATACCAGTGGCATGGATACGGCCGTAATGTTTCTGGATCAATTAATCAAAAAGCAACAAAACAGTAAGTGTCCTCAGGAGCACCTGTAGTCACAGTCTATGCTACTGAGCTTGGACGACTTCATTCCAGTTCATTTTGCCTTCCCCGATGCAAGCTGCTTCAAGTACTTCAAATGTGGAGCTATCAGCCAAAATAAGTTTTTATTATTATTCTTACCTGATTTCTCCTTATCAAAGGAAAAACTTTCCTGTGAAACTTGTCACAAGGATTCAATAGAAACACCCAGAACCTGGTCACATGTCAAATATCTCATACATAGGACCCTTGGTTTTTTGTATTATCTGAACAATGGCATTTGTAGCAGCACTAAGGCCCCCTAAACATGGTCCTGAAGCAGTGCTTTAGCACTAACGCAGAGGGAGAAGAGTGCCAACTACTGAAAGACCAGTTCTGTGCATTTCAATCTTCTTTGGTAGTCTCCTATCCCCAAGACTGACCAGTAGCACTCAATTGCCCTGAAGAGGACACAGCAGATAGTGGCGTGACAGGAACAGCATTTTCCAATACAACAGTGCTGAAGCTCAGTTCCATAGAGCAATACAGTACATTGTAGTGTACCATACTCCTTCCAACACGTCCCATTCCCAGCCTGTAAAGTGATTTCTAAACTACTGCTCTTTTTTTTGGTCATGCCTAAGGAACTGCTGAATCTACTCGACACCCCGAAGCCATGACAGATGGCTCCACATGCTGCTGCTAATGTGCTGGAAACAGCCAAAGGATGCAGTTCTCTGCCTGGGCGTTGTGCATAAGCGATGTGAGAGCTTTAATGAAGTGGTTTACATTTCAATGGTTTTGTGCCTTTTTCTACTATTTATATCACAAGTGTGGTCAGATGAGTGAAGGAATAAAAAAAGGGAATGTTATTTCCACAGTGTACATCACCCTCTCCTCCTGGGGCAAATAAATAAATAAATAAAACAATCTTGATATTAAACTAAAACATTTCTGCCATAAATACCGAGGGCATAAGGAAAGTGAAACATACGCATCCCATGAGGTATACCGAAGTGCACATGACTAATTTCCCATCTCACAAACAGATATTAGGGGATTCTCTGCCCATTGGGTATGCAGACTATAGCTTGTGCCTTGATTCTGCTCTCCAGAGCTCCCTTTCTGGCTAGCAAGTATTAGCTTTTCAACATAAAATGTCATTAAATATCATATTGAAAGGGGCAGCAAATTTTTTCAGTATCTTCAAATTTAAACCTTACCATATACAAACGCATATGAGGAAAAGCACAACATTGTCAGAAACCAACCACTAGTGATATGTTCTTTAGGCATATTCTCATTCTTCAACCCAATAGATGAATGTTATGAGTGACTGAAAACAGAATAGGAATCATTATGTAATCTGCAGCTGTTGATGCTCCTGCTATAATTAGCATTTGTATAAAACTCAGCAATGCAAGTGTCCAAGGCAGTGAACGTGTCTCATTGTAAGGACCAAATACTGGTCCCATTACTAACACTGAAATCCACGGAACTTAAGTAAAGTGGGCAGAATTTTGCTAAAGGTTTGGAAATTACATGTAAATTTATTATGCTTCCCTGACTGCACTGCAAGTTTGGGGCCTAAGTCATTTTTAACTGAATTGAATTTTATTAATAATAATAATACCACCTATATCTAACACTGGAGAGAAGACAATCAAGCCAATTATGTGCTCCCAGTCTGACCTTAAAGAAATCCCCCATCCTAAAAATATAAAAAAAACTTTTTCCACAATATAAAACCACCCTCAATAAAAGTGCCGAACTTGTGTCAAACTAATCTCAAACAGCTATTTTCCTCTGACATCCCAGAATGTGACTCTCAAGGACAGAACTGGCTGTTCGATTAGCTCCTACTCCTGCAGAAGCAATTGTTTTCAAACAGTTTTGAAAAATAATTGGTCTGGGGTGTGTATTCCAGGAAGAAATGCCATTTACAAAAGGTCCTTTTTTCTCTCTCTCTCTGCGCCTCATATTTTAAACATTAAGAACAGAACAGGAACAGATTTCATACAGGTTTGTTCACAGTTACGGGATAAATATGTGTTTGTTTTTATGGTACATGGTAATCAAAACAACAGTGCCATACTACTTTTTCTGTTGGAACTTTCTGAGTCCATCAGCATGTTTAAATCCAAATAAGTCAATTCATCCACAATGGGAATCTGTTTTAATTAGCGGATCTTTACTCTGGGTATAAATTCTATTTCAGTTTACATGACACATGTAACTGGTCTATCTGTTCATGTTCTCTTAAACTTTAAACAAAGCAATCACATCTACTATAATTCTCATTCCTGATTACCACGTCATTTCTACATCAGGCATGGTATGTCAGCAACCAAATTAAGGTATTAAACTCCGGAACATTTAATCTGATTAGATTTAAGAAACGTTTACTCTTCCATTTGGACAGATGTGATTTCTGTGGACAGGAGATGGTAGTGTGCCAAATAATACTCAGCTTGATACACACCCATTGTTCTCTCTCTTACTGGCTGACTGACACCATATAATGGAAAAGCTGGAGTAGGTTTTGCTGGAAACCTTGGGGAATCTTCGGCTCCATCGAGTGTCCTAAATGAGCTAGAATAAAACTAAACTCAAACACATACTTTCACCCTAGAAACTGATTCTAAGAATTTCATTCACCCTATCATAGGAGTTGTCAGATTGGATCAGACCAGAGGTCCATCTAGTGCAATATCCTGTAACACCCCCCCCGCCCCAAGTATGGGATATTCTCCTCCTGTTCTCTAACAGAAGCCGGGGTAGGCCCTGAAGCATGAGGTTTCATATCCTTTCCAACTGTATATCATATAGCAGAAACCTTGTGACCTTTGTGTCCAATCAAAACCAGCTAACACAGCTCAAACATAGACTATGTAATTATCACAGCAGACTCCTCATAAACGTTAAGAAAAACCAAAGATTATTTGTTAAAAGCATTCAGCAAATGGTCAATTAATTCAAGAAAACCAAGGTCTGTCCACAGAAAACTAAATTAATTAAATTATTCATGACTAATTATTTGTTCAGTTGTATTGAGAACAGGGCTTCTACATGACACACATAATGTAACCATCTCTTTTCCAACAGATTCATTCATTACATGTCGGTCCAAAAACATCTGCCATGTCATCTGAGATCTAGTTTAGGTGAGAAGGCAAAAAGAAATTCTATATCAGAGTTCGTCTAAATTTCTTGAAATTTTCATGGAAATTTTTCACTGACGTTTCAAATTTTGGCAAAATCATGAATAAAACTTCTTGAAATTTGTTCAGAGTGGCTGTGTGTAACATGGATAAGTGCACCCTCACTACACTCCCCCCATGGCTCTTCCACGGGAGGGCCTCTGGAGTGTAAGCCCTGAAATCTACTGGGAGAGTGAAAACTTGTTCTTGTGGATCCCCTCCAAAATGCAGCATTTCAGGCATGCACCTAGCCCGAAGGCTGGATTTGGCGTCTCCAAAGCTATAGAATTAATAAAGCGTAACACAACCTGACTGCAAAACAAAACAAAGTTTAACAGTGCCTTCTACTGGATAGAATCAAAACTGCCAGTCAGAGAGAGAGCCCTATATTGCCAACAATATTTCTCTTTAGTTCATATGGTAGAGGGCTTGTAATTTTGGAACAGGAAGACTTAAGTTTTGTCCCCGCTGCCACCATGAAGTTCTTAATAGTCACAGTGTGCAACATCATGACAACCATGTTTTCCTACGTGGCCACAGCTGTGTTTCAATATTAAGCATAAAAAGGGGTCCAGTTTGTCACTTAATTCTGGTATTTGAGATCACGCAATGAACGGTGCAAGCATCTATGACCCAGAGTTAAAACCAATTCAGTTCTAGTTATTCTGGAGCAGGATTTTCCAATTAAGGGAAAGTTTATTTTTTCAGTGGTTTCTCTGTAATGATATAAAAGGATGATGCAGCTCCCTGAAGCAGTCTTTAATGGACCAATTCAAGCAACAGTCTCTCTCTGCAATTAACGTGCCTCTCCTCCGTCCAACTAATGTTTACACTATCTGGCAAACTGCAGATCAAGTGTCCATTTCATCACCAGGCTT
Source organism: Caretta caretta (assembly GCF_965140235.1). Taxonomy (NCBI): domain Eukaryota; kingdom Metazoa; phylum Chordata; order Testudines; family Cheloniidae; genus Caretta; species Caretta caretta. The sequence continues at coordinate 149,822,661 of NC_134209.1, read as the reverse complement.
CTTTTGCCTAAGCCAAGACTAACAGACCATGGTGGTAACTTAAACACTGAAAAGCATGCACAGTATCGATCTATGAGACTTGAAGACAGTTAACTGCTATACTAAAATATATCCTCGAGGGGATGTGCCTTCAGTGGGGACTGATAGAAGGAAAGAACTGAATGAATGGGAAGATCCCTAGAGAGATTAATATGTGCGAGCACATGACTTGAATAAGGTTGCATTTTACTTGGTTTATTAGACGTAGTCATGAGTTAAATTTGTTAGAAAGGGCAGAAGGGATTACGTGGGAGAAGAATGGGAAACATACACCACAAGATGATTGTGGTTCTCTAAAGCAAATACTTATCTGGTATATCAGGACTGCTTCCAAATGATGCAGATGTGGTGCCTAGAAATGCTTAATAGCATTGAGTAATAACATGCACTAAATGAACAGATTACAATTAGAGAAAACAAACCCTGTATGAAGCTATTTACCTAATTTTCCTGAGATTTACCTGTCCAAAAGAGGAAAGGGTATGGGACATTGTGTAAATTGTAAACTAGCTCACCATTGCCCCTGAAGGAGGCATCTAATTCACTTCATTTTCAGTGCTGCAGAACTGAGTCAGAGTGTGGTGTAAAAGTGGTGGCACCTCTGCCCCCCTGTGGTTTCTCTGACAGCACCCCTGCAAGTATCAGACCTCTTGCTCTTACCTGTCTTGGGGCGGAACTGGGGACGCTTCCACTCTCAAGACTTGAACCTCGGTACATTACCCCTTGAATACCAACTGCTTAATGCCATGCAGGCCCATCTCAGTCTGGGCATGTGCTCGATCCTCCTTCTGGGAACCTGTGACTGGGGATACTACCAGCCTTCTTCAAACAAAGTGTTTTTCTTCAGCAATTGGAACAAAGTATCAGAGCAAAAAGGATTTTAAAACAGCACACCGTTACACGCATAGTTAGTCTTCTCTAACCTAACAGTTCACTACAAGCTTAGTTGTGCAAGCTAGCCTCTTCAGACCCAGAGCAGAATCAACTCACATTCTCTTAAAAAGCAAAAGGTCTCCTGTGACCCACCCTGGTCACAACAGATAGCATCTCCTGCTGCTCTCGCTCACCTCCCTTGTTTGTGAGAATCTGTCTTAAGTAGAAGAGAGGCCCTCCAAGTCCAGAAGAAATCTATTACCGTACTGCTCACTTTTTTTTTTTCTTTTCTTTTGTTGGTTAGAGCGCCCAGGGGTGAAGTTTCCTAGTAACTCAGACTAGATTTACCAGGTCAGCCAGAGCATCCAATGGGGCCTATAAAAGATTCTTAGGCCACAAAGCCACTGTGATAAGCTAGCCTGGCCTCCTGTATAATACAGGCCAGAGACCTTCCCCAAAATAATTCCTACAGTAAAAAATTTTAGAGAAACACCAGATCTTGGCTGAAAAATTGTCATTGATGGAGAATCCACCACGACCCTTGGTAAATTGTTCCAATGGTTAATTACTCTCATCATTAAAAATTTATGCCTTCTTTTTAGTCTGAATTTGCCTAGCTTCAACTTCTAGCCATTGGAATACTTCTCGAAGGGCAACAAAAATGATTAGGGGTCTGGAACATATGAGTTATGAGGAGAGGCTGAGGGAGCTGGGATTGTTTAGCCTGCAGAAGAGAAGAATGAGGGGGGATTTGATAGCTGTTTTCAACTACCTGAAAGGGGGTTCCAAAGAGGATGGCTCTAGACTGTTCTCAATGGTATCAGATGACAGAACGAGGAGTAATGGTCTCAAGCTGCAGTGGGGGAGGTTTAGATTGGATATTAGGAAAAACTTTTTCACTATGAGGGTGGTGAAACACTGGAATGCGTTACCTAGGGAGGTGGTAGAATCTCCTTCCTTAGAGGTTTTTAAGGTCAGGCTTGACAAAGCCCTGGCTGGGATGATTTAACTGGGAATTGGTCCTGCTTTGAGCAGGGGGTTGGACTAGATGACCTTCTGGGGTCCCTTCCAACCCTTATATTCTATGATTCTATGATTCTGTGCCAGACTGGAGACCCATTATCAAATATATGTTCCCTATGCTGGTACTTGTAGATGGTGATCAAGTCACTCCCTTCACCTTCTCTTTGTTAAGCTAAATAAATTGAGCTTCTTAAGTCTATCATCATAAGGCATATTATTTTATGATCCTTTCATCATTCTCGTCGCTCTTCTCTGAATTCTTCTTCCTCTCCAATTTATCCACATCCTTCCTGAAGTGTGGGCACCAGAACTGCACACAATATTCCAGTAAAATAACCTCTCCACTCCTAACCAAGATCCCCTTATGTATGCGTCCCAGGATTGCATTAGCTCTTTTGGCCACAGAATCACACTGGAGCTCATGTTCAGCTGATTATTCCCCATGATCCCCAAATCTTTTTAACAGTCACCAAACCCAGGAGATTGTCCCCCATCCTGTAAGTATGGCCTACATTCTTTGCTCCTAGATGTATTTACACTTAGCCGTATTAACACACACATTGTTTGCTTGTGCCCAGTTTACCAAGTGATCTAAATCACTCTGTATCAGTGACCTATGCTCTTCATTATTTACCACTGCCCCAATTTTTGTGTCATCTGCAAACTTTATTAGTCATGAGTCTACAAGTACCTATATAGGGAACATATATTTGATAATGGTATTCTTCCAGGTCATTGATTAAAAACGTTAAATATCATAGGGCCAAGAACTGACCCCTAATAAAACCCAAACCCAAATCCAAAACAAAACAAAAAAACAACCAAGTTAGTTTGACAGGATCTATTTTCCACCAACCCATGTTGATGTGCATTACCCTTGTTTTGTTCTGTGCAATTACACTACCCTTGTTTAGTTCTTTGTTAACTGTATCATCCACTCATCATCTTGCCCAGGATTGATGTCAGCCATTAGGCAAGTACATTGCAACCAAGAGTTTAAAAGAGCTGTCTGAGGAGCCTGATAGACTGTTAATGTTGATTTTCAGTAAGTCTTGGAGCACTGGGAAAGTTCCAGAAGTCTAGAAGAAAGCTAATGTTGGCTGATCTGCTGTTTTCATGGTTAGACCAACTTGGTCGCAATGTACTGTAATCACTGGCCTAATGGCTATCTCCATTGGCTGCAGGTAGGGGTACTAAAAACTCTGAATATATGGGGATCTCTCATCCCCCTTTGTTAGCCTAACATACTATCTTAGAAGTCAAGCACGTAAATTACATTTTGGATACTTATCAAAATATGCAATTAATGCAGAAACACATGCTACTATTTTGTCCAAAATGGCATCATAATTAGGTTTCCAACATTTACTGTGTCTTAATGACTTCTGGATCAAATTTGCTATGTTTCCAAGTGGTGGTAGGGAGTGAGGAGGGGGAATAAAAAAGCAAGCAAGCTGGAATCTGAAAGTCAATCTGGGATATTTCTGATGTGTCACCAGTTTGTGTCCCATAACCCACATATGGAGGTTATGCTCTGCCCTCAATTACTCTCTCTTCATAGTGGGTGCATAGGTGTAGCTGAGGATTTGGAACTGAGTTAACAGCTGGTACCTGCAACTAGAAATTCAGTAATTCTGTTAATATATGAGCTAGAATAGAATCCACCTCACTTTCCCATTATTCCTGTTGGCCCCCCAGAGCCATCACCTCAAAAACTTACTGTCACTAAAGCAAGCAGATACGGCTCTGAAAAAAGAAAAGGAGTACTTGTGGCACCTTAGAGACTAACCAATTTATTTGAGCATAAGCTTTCGTGAGCTACAGCTCACTTCATCGGATGCATACTGTGGAAAGTGTAGAAGATCTTTTTATACACACAAAGCATGAAAAAATACCTCCCCCCATCCCACTCTCCTGCTGGTAATAGCTTATCTAAAGTGATCACTCTCCTTACAATGTGAATGATAATCAAGTTGGGCCATTTCCAGCACAAACCCAGGTTTTCTCCCCCTTCCCCCCCCCCCCCCACACAAACCCACTTTCCTGTTGGTAATAAAGAGAGTGATCATTTTAGATAACCTATTACCAGCAGGAGAGTGGGGTGGGGGGGAGGTATTTTTTCATGCTTTGTGTGTATAAAAAAATCTTCTACACTTTCCACAGTATGCATCCGATGAAGTGAGCTGTAGCTCACGAAAGCTTATGCTCAAATAAATTGGTTAGTCTCTAAGGTGCCACAAGTCCTCCTTTTCTTTTTGCGAATACAGACTAACACGGCTGTTACTCTGAAACCTGGCTCTGAAAAAGAATCTACCATTTTACACGTATTATTTTAGAGCAGAATCACACTTTTCATGGCTAAACAACTGATGTTGAGTAAAAGCATGAATTTCCCAGCTATAATGAAATCAACTTCTAAACAAAATAATACCAATGATGAGAGAATTGCTTATCTGACCTATTAAATAACTAACTCATCCATATTTCTAATAGCTACATCTATTCCTTTATTGGTTAAAAAACTATAATTAACTAACATTTTGAGAGATGCAAACCAGATCTATCAAAATGCAAATTATTACAAAGAATGTATACTATTATTGAATGGGAGGTGGGGGAAAAGGGAACCATAGGGTTGGACAACGTTACAGAAATTAAAATACATTTCACTGCAAAGTTTGCTGTTGTATAGTGCCACCTTGCTGTCAATTCGTCAATACAGGGCTGACATCAATGAAGTGGAATGGCTGTCTTTCTAAAAAGGTATGCTATAACACAACCACAAGTTATTGGGTTTGATGCAGGAATCACTGGGGGAAATTATATGGCCTGTGTCGCCCATTAGTTGTCAGACTAGAAGATCACAAAGGTACCTGCTTTTCTTAAAATCTGAGAGCACTTTAGTTAGGATGAGAAGACATCTACTGCAGATCTGATTTTTAATGCTTCATAACCTTCACCTGCATAACTTTGTATTGCATGCTTCCTGGCAATGGAATATTACATTACCTTAAACACAACCCTGAAATCTCAGTCCTGGATTTGTTTGGCAAATACACCCTGTCTTTCCTTTGGCATCCTCTCGTGCCACTCCAACCTTGTCATCATTTCCCCAAAATCTTTCACTGGCTTTCTGTCTCAAACACATCAAATTTAAGCTCCGCCTCCTCACCTTTGCCCCTATTTCACATAGCCCCTCCATTTCAAACAGTCTGTCATTTCTTGTCCACCAAGCACACACACTCCCTAAATCTCATCTCTTCCATAAATTAATTTTCCACTTGTCTCCTCACCAACAGTCTCTCCACACTTTGTCCTGAACAGGCACCCTGCATTTTGTCTTGTCCATGTTAGACTGTAAGCACTGTAGGGCAGGAACCACATCTTATTCTATGACTTGTAAAGTGCCATTCACCATTATGACACTATCTAAATGGTTAATAATAAGGATACCCTTCAGATCAAGTGCAATAAAGTGAAGAGTCAGGAAAACTGAAGTGTTTTTCCTGAAAATTTTTCTTCAAAATTCTTAAGAGACAATGATAGTTCCATGGCTGGGACAAATGTCCCATGGTTAAGTCAGTAGCTTTCATGGAAGAACTGGAAAAGGACTGCAGAGATCATGTATATCTGGAGCACACACTCATCACACGATCCTTAATACTGTTCGATTTTGTTCCATCATTTTGCGTATTTGAGCTTTTTACCTATTCATAACATAACTAAAATGAGAAATGATCTGAGAAACTGTCGATTGCTTGCCTGGCAGAACACTGATAGCCCTTGCCCAACAACTAGCAGAATGACAACAGATCAAACCATTTTCACTCTGAAAAGGAGAAAGTTCTTTGGAAAAAAAAATTGGGGGTAGAATCACCATACTGCCTCGTTGGGGATAAAGGATTGTGCTACAGAACTGACTTAATTACCCAGTGGGCCCCGAATGATCGAAGCTAAAACATTCCTAAAATACACTACAGCTGAATTTTCACTTTCGCAAGCAGCAAAATGGGCGTGTTTTTTTTTTTAATCTACAGGATGAAGTGAAGCTATCGAGCAAGGCAGCTCAATGAAGGTTCCTTTATGGATGGCAATTCCATTCAGCCTGCATAGCTTTCCTAGCCAGCTCAAGAGTGACAGCTTCCAAGCATGCAGAGATCATTGGAGTGTATTCAGTTTCACAGGCAGGGATCTTGAGGTTAAGGGCATCCACCTCTGGCCCTCTTCATCCCCCATCAATCCTGCCTCAATCAACAGGTTAAAGGTGAAAGTGGGCCTTATCACTCAACTGGTGTCCATTTCCCTGATCAAATGACTGCCTCACAATCTCCTGCAATTAGAGGGCATCTGCCATCAGGGTGGGGAGGAGAGGTTTGTTGCTACCAAGAAGCTGGCTAACACCATCTAGCTATGACTGTTTATAATCACTCTTCATTACATGGCAAATATTTCAAAGTGACAATTGTCTGATCTAAGGTGTAGGGAACTGATGACACATCCAAAGGGGTTTATTATCCCTCAGGGGGACAATGAGAGTTGAGTGAGCTCAGCAAAGAGCAGGATCAGACCCCAAATTTTAACAACTAAAACGTGCTCCCAGTCTAGATGCAACTTTTCCTATTCACGGAGGTTCTGGGTAGAAATCAAGTTTCATCTGATTGAATATACTGTTTGTTCCACCGCTGAAGGAAAAACAGACTAGCAAAGACATCCATATAAAATGAGTGCTCATACAACATTTCCTTGCACAGCTGTCATGATTCAACCTCTCACAGCTTTGTGGGAGAAATTACATGATTCTCACAAAAAGCTTCCAGTCTACTCCTCACTTAGATAGAACCATAAAGTTACTTCATAGATGACGACTGATTCTCTGACCCTGGAGAGTTTACAACGGAAGGGTACAATCTTTCTGACAATTAATACTGAACCCCCTGCAACGTTTACTCCTACCGGCAACCTCATAAAGCTCAGTTAGTTTTCCACTGATGCTCAGTAAATGTTTGCAGGGTCAGACACTAAGTTAAGATGAAAACTACACAGGGAAGAGCAAGAGCTCAGGCTTGGGGAAGTTAATACACCTATCTAGAAGGTTGCAAAGTTCATTGCTTTAATTTTTAATTTAAACTGTTTATGTTTTTTGTCTAATGACAAACTCCTGAATTAGACAGCTGGGCTTCTTTATGTTGAATGGTTTACGTCCCTGTCTGCACTGTATTGACTGACCCAACAATATCCACAGGAGTACACCGCAATGAAAAAAACCCAGGCAGAATGTTTCTAGACTAACTGAAGCACTAACTGGATATGTTTGCACTCCTGATTTTTTGTTTGAAGGCTCTGGGGAGTATCTAGGCTCGTTAAATCCCCAGCATGCCAATACATCCTTTCTGGATCAAGGCTGATGGGTTTTGATGGAATCTGAGCAGCTGAATGAAGTAGGGGTTTGTGTGATCTTAATATAATTGAACTGCAAAAAGCCATGTTTAAAGTACCATTAAGACTAGCTTAAACCCACCAAAGCAAGGAAATTCAGAGTTAAGGCTCTAAATCCGCTCTGAACTCATGCCTTCATGCCTTTTATTTTATTTTTTTAACTTCTTGCAGAGCAGTGTTAGCTGAAGACCATGTCAGCCTGGATTTCAACACAAACTCTGATTCATCTTTCCTTTGTGAGTCAGACATTTAGCATTAGGTAATTTATTTATTTTGAAGAAAGACGCCTTTTTCAAAATACTTTTATTTTTTAGTGCCCAAAAAACACATTCTGAGCCTAACAAGCAAGCTAAACGTTAGCCTGGATTCTGGAATCTGCTGCTAGCTCTTTTAGGATGGCTTAGTTGCTCCACAGAGAATTCTTCCATCATGTTTTCAGGAGGTGCAGGGTTGAGGGAGTCATCCTATGTGACACCCATACAGCCTACGGATAGGTCCAAGAGTGGGAAGGAGCATATTCAGGATCAAAAGGAGTGTATGTAGTTGGAGTGCTCTGCTCTGGACAAATGGAGTAACCCATCAGGGGGCCATTCAAAGCCACTGGCAATTTGGTCAGTCCTTGACAGTCCAAACCCAGATTCAGGAGGAAAAAGGTGACTTAAAGCCACCTTGCCTCTTCCTATACCCATCAAAACGATATCTTTTGAGAAGTGCAGTTCATATTCAGGGTCATAGTTTCTTCCAAGAAGAGTGGACTGTCTTGATTTGACATGGCACTACCATAAGGAGTCAGAAAGATAAGAAGGGGATGGCGGCAGGAGGACTAGGTAACAATAAAAAGATTTTGATGGCATGACGACCTGCCCATCATGAGGATTTGTGGGGTTTTTTCATTATTTGTTGTCACTTTTCTGCTCCTTCACTTCCCCCAGACTTATTGGTGGAAATGAGTTTTTAGGTACACTTCAGTGTCATAGCCAACAGATCTGAAGAGGGCATTCTAAGTGCAACAAATGGCATAGAACTTAGGCCTAGAACCCCCCTGTGACTGTGTCAGGCAGAGCATCCCAGTGGTTAGAGCACAGGGGCTTGCCATTAGAGTTCCACTCCTGCCTTCCCACTGATCTGTTGCATCTTCTCTGACATTCAGCTCTTGGTAATTCAGTTTGCTCACAGATGAAATGTGTTATCTTTACTTGCCTGTCTCAGAGGGGTATTGAGAGGCTTAACCTAATGTTCCTAAAGCACTCGGAAATCCTCACGTGGAGGGCATTATCAAAACCCAAGGTATAACTAGTCAAATATCCCACAGGACTAGCTTATTAATGCAGGGGTCATAAATTAAATAATTGTTTAAATGGGGCATAAGGAACCCATGACTTTTGCATAAGTTGTATTGTTTTCCAACAAGGCATTATGGTAAATATTTTCAAAGACAGGCAACTAAATTTAAATATGGATTTAGAAGGCTAACTTTAGGCACCAGTTTTTGAAGATATTGATCTATAAAAGTTAATTTTGTGCCCTTCTAGGCTGAGCTAAAAGACCCAGCTCTGATAGCTCAAGGAGTGGTCCAGCGAGTCACATTGTATTAGCGTGGGTTGCACAAGTAATGACCAAACCCTATGAAATGAGAGGACTGAGTGGGGATACAATGCAGAGGGAGAATTAGGAGTACTGTAATGGGATGAAATTAAGGAAAGGAAAATTTACACTGAATATCAGGAAAGACAGCTGGCCGGTACAAAGCTATAGCACATTCACCTCCCAGGGGAGAGGTGAAAGCCCCATTGCTTGGGGGCATTAAACACTAAATAGGAAAGAAAACACATCTAGGCATATGGCAGTAGGGCAATGCTTCACAAGCTGTAGCTCACTAACATCAACAATCCAGGAAGCCATCTCCTGCTGCATCAGCAGACTGGAACTTTTAGGGTACTTCTACACTGCGGCTGAGAGTGCACTTCCCAGAGTGGGTAGACAGACAGGCGCTAGCTCTGCTCCAGCTAACACACTAAAATTAGCAGGTGGCTTGGGAGGCGACTAGGCTAGTCACTTGTGTAAATACCCTGGAGGTGGGGTGGACTTGTAGTCGGGAGGGTAGGCTGAGCCGGGACCTGTGTCACTGCAGCCATGTTGCTCGCGCTAGCTCAATCAGATCTAGCACTTGACTGTCTACCCTTACTGGGAAGCATGCTCCCAGCTGCTGCAGACAAACCCACAGAGCACCAGGCTGTGAAAGACTGGGGGTATTGCATGAAGAGCTGGTCTCTCCCTGACAAAGTGGTCTATAGAAGGATTTAGTTGGAGAACTACTGCAAGAAGGAATACTCCTGCACTGGCTGGGAGGTGAACTGGATGGAATCTAATGGGACATTTTGTTGTGTCTAACTTCTAGGATTCTGTGATTAACGCCATGATTAGCCACGTTTTGCAAGGTCTTCTCTTTCAACCAAAAAATGTGCTTCAAATATGCAATTTGGACCAAAGACATGTCAGAGGGTTTGCCAAAAGCAAAACCATTATCTTAGCTGCAGGGAAATACCCAGTTTAACCGACTTAATCTCTCTCTCGTGGTTTGCACATTGCAGTATGTATTTCATCAAAGGACAAAACAAGCTGTTTCTGACATTTTTTTAACAAGTATTTAAAAGCACGCTCAGTGGGATGGGCAGTCCCCGTCCAGGTGTGGCCCAGGACTAAATCTAAGCACTTGGTGTAAAGCTCATGCAATTGCCTGTTTTCAATCTGCCTCTTGTTTATGCAACTAGCCCTACACAGAGAATAGAAACAAATTTTCTTGGAAAAAAATGGGAGAATATATGCTCACTGTCAAGCTGTCATGGCCCGTTCTGGGGCCATGCTTTCATGCTGCCGGCTGGAGAGAGTAGCCTTGAATGCAATTACTTCCTAGCATGAAACTGACAAGAGCGACACAAAGCAGACAGCAAGGACGCTGCAGACAGCATTGCAGTACGAAAGGTGTCCGTTGGCAGGAGGCTAAACACAAAAATCTTTCATTTCTTCCAACTTTTACCACCAAGTTTCTGATTAAAACATGAACTGGAAATCCACATTAAAGAAATAAATGTATCTCACCAAATAACCTTCCAATTAACTTTGCCATGTCTATGAATGACCAATTAATTATTTTTTAAAAAATCCAGCTTTTCACTTTTTATTTCATGCTACTCATAAAATAAGAAAGGCTACCTATGATTATACAGGTAATGTGGGAAGTTAGGGAATATGGCGGGGGAGGGGGAGGAAAGTGTATATTTGAGGGAAACATCCTTTGTCATTCAACATAAACCCATGACTGCAACTGGCTTCGGGACACAGTAAGAGACGCATATAAAATGTTTGTTGTTTGACAAGTGGTAAGCAAAACAGCTGTTGTAAACTCAAAGACAGCGGTTGTCTAAGTCTTACCCCACTGAAGTGGTTTGAAGAGGTGACTTTCAAATTTAGCTCTGTTAAGTTCCCAGTGTTTCACATGATATAACTATGACAGAGCAAAAGTATCCGTGGAACACCCCAAACACACAGTTATAGAAAGACCAGGGTTCGGGTTTTTTAAAATTGCCTGTGTTGAGAAAGTCAGCAGGGCTCCATGTACGTGCAGGGGCTGCACAAAATTCCTTGCAGGACCAGGGTTTCACACAGTGAAAATCTGTGCAGACAGGGAACTTATATTTATGTAAAATGTCATGCACTGCCCTGTATGAACAAATGATATCTGTATTTCCCAGAGGTTTCAGAATGACACAGAATGGTCAAATACCATGTGCTACCCGACCAATACCCTACTTGTATCAAGACAGCATCACTCCAACACTCAAAGATATCATGGCATTGCCTGTCCTGAACTGCTGATTCCACTAGGCAGCCTAGGTGGGTCAGGTCTTTACTTTAACCCAGCACAGATTACATCTTTGGCAAGTTATCAAAAATGCTGAAGACCAGTTAGTGGAAGAGAAAGAACAGAATACACTTAGTAGCAGGAACTCGCAAACAAATATAATTAGAGAAAACTTGGGTAGAGGAGAGTATTTGACAGAGAAGCAGAAACACCAGAGAGGAAGCAACAGACAGACCACCGTCTAGCTGCATCCTGGCTCATGTTGCATTCACTTGGGTGCATACTGCCCTTATAAACCATATTAACATTACACATACACCGGCCTACCAGTTATTACACTGCTTCATAGAAGTTAAACGCCTGAGAAGCATTTTTAGGGCATTTAATTCTTTAGAAAAAACCCTAAGCTTTTCTCTTCAAAATCCCTCCATTCATCTCTGCATCTTTGGAGAAGAACCAGCCCCCCTATATTACCTAAAACACAAGGTCATGTGTGCTTTGCTGGCAACTCCGCATGTGGTGTTGAAACCCTTATGTATGCAGAAGCATGAGATTTGGGAATGACAACTCATTTCTTTCCTGCGAGGCGTTTAAGACCATATAGCAAATGGACCTTACATTTAACCGAATGGAAAAGTTTGATGTAGAAACAAACCACGCAGAATTGAATTCCCAAATGTAAGTGTGTGGAGACTCATTATTATCATCATCAAACTTTAATGTAGCTTTGCACAAGTGTCATTGGATGACAGATTACAATGCACATCAATTGGATTCGGAGAGAGTTCGCAATCCATTATGGGTTAAAAGCTGTTCCGGCATGAATCAGAGTCACAGTGGTGAGGAGATCATCGATACAAGGGATTATGCAGATTAAAGAAATACCCTGTGCATCTGAAAGTTTTCAGAATGCAAACTATGTCAACCCTGAAAACAAGAGGCACTGCATCATTATGGCAGGAGAGACAAAGCGGGGGGAGGGGGTTAACAGACAAAAAAAGATTGTTTTAATAGGAGAGAAACATCAGTCATCGAGTCTTACTTCATTCAGACTTTCTATCCAACCCCATCCATCTTCAGTGCCAAGAGATGACAGGGCCCTGCTCCCTTTTTTCCCCCCGCCTGGTATATTAATAATGCCCATTTCTACCATAACAAATGACTCGCTCGAATGGCCCTTTTCCCTGAATTGCCCTGCCAAGCTCCAGGGATACCTTAGTACCTGTTACGGTCAACATGGCTATAATGGGATCCCTTGTGAGATAGGCATCAATGGGCGGAGCCTTTTGTACCCATCTTCATAAACAGCCACTTTGTCATTCATGGCTAGGGAACGTTTGCAAAAGGGGGAGCGGGGGGAAAAAACACACACACATACACCCTACACAACCCAGAATGCAAATTCCTTCGCCCTCCTGAAATGCTTCTCCGGGCATTATCTGCGAACAAAAGTGCTCCATGCAGGCGGTCTCTGCATCACTGCTCTCTCTGTTAACAACACCTGCTTAGTGTCAGTGCAGAGAGTTTCAGAGTTATCTTTTTGCCATGTCTGCAGAAGCCAACCAGAGCACAATGGGCCCATTGCTTGGGGTCACTAATGTCTTTCTCCCTTTCCCCTAACCACCGACTCGTTCACCTCGGCCACTCCTAGGACCCTGGATAGCTAAATAAGTTGGCGGTCTTGAGTACGGGAGAGGAAGGGGGAGAATATAGGTCTCTGGCCTGAATCCCCAATGCCGCTTCCCCTCCCCTCCCTTTTCCTTAAGACCTGATGGTCTTCAGTCACACATCTTAAAAGAAAAACAAAAAACAAAAACACAAAGACTTACTTGTCTCAAGTCGATGAAGGCCAACTGCAGTGTGTCCCCTTGGAACCCAGGCACTGGCCCGGATCTGGCAAACTCTGTGGGAAAGAAAAGAGGATAAAAAGCGCCTTTAACTAACCATGGACAGGGAGATTGGCAGACGGATGACAGGGAAGACAAGAGAGACTGGGGGAGAGGAGGACTGCACTTCTAAGGAGTCATGTCTCCCTCCCTTCAGCTTCTTTGTTTGCCCTTCAAAATTTGTGTCATCAAAACACCATTAATTCCACCGTCCTGACAGCAAGGAAACTGTACTAATTCGACCTGAAATTTATTCCCATGAGCCGCACTGGGCTTCAGAGTATTTGTTTTGTGAATGGACAAACAACTTGCAAAGAAGAAAGGGGAGGTGGGGGTGGAAAAGTTTTTCCTCTCAACACAATAAAATCTTCAGCTGTGAAACTCTTTTCAGTTCCGAAAGCTATTTATATTTTAGGGCACTGAAGGTATTTTCTAATTTCATGCCTGTCACAGGGTTCCATAAGCATTCATCAAAAAAAAAAAAAAATATGCCCAGCAGCACCATTAATTATTCTGCAGCAGATTATCTGCATTATCTGGTATAAAACATTATTGCCCGTATACAAGCACCCAAAATGGGAAGAACTGCCCCTACTGTGTGGCTTATTTATTTATTGTGGAAGTGGACTTTTGACATCTGAATAACGTTGGTTTATAAAGCAAACAACACTTCCAAAGCCACGTTTGCCTCTTTCTGGCCCAATTCTACACTCAGGTGGTTTATTTTTCTTTTAATTTATTGGTTAAACTTAGTCTAAAACTAATACGGGGGACCATACATTATGATTTCAGTTTAGAGGATCTTGGTGGCACATTCATTTCACAGATCTTGGTTGATAATTGTCATAAAAAGGCTGACAACCGCATCTCTCCTTGCTGAGCACTTGTGTTGAAGGCCTGTTTCACGCCATCTGATCTCGCCCAAGTCTACTAAAGCAACCGTTTGAATGACTCTTCATACAAAACCAGGACCTCACTAAGGCCAGGTCTACACTGGGCAGGTGGGGGGGTGGGGTGGGGGAATCGACCTAAGATATGCCACTTCAGCTACGAGAATAGCGTAGCTGAAGTCGACATATCTTAGGTCGACTTACCTCGCGTCCTCACGATGCAGGGTCGACTGCCGCTGCTCCCCCATCGACTCCGCTTCCGCCTCTCACTGCGGTGAAGTGCAGGAGTCGGTGGCAGAGCGAGCTAGATGCGATAAATCGATCCCTGATAGATTGATCACTACCCACCGATCCGGCAGGTAGTGTAGATCTACCCTAAGATACAAGGATCATGGCTGAATCTCCAACTTCACTACTCCCTCATGTCTAAGTGTATGTGGTTTGTGAAGTCACCTAGGAATATGATATACCAACTGTATGTCCTGTGTTTTCACTTGGCTGAATTGTGTTGCTTTTGTGGAATTACAGTATATCAAACTGGGACAGTTTGCAGGAGACATCATTTACTTTGTTCCATGGCTGTACAGAAGAAGAAAAAATACTCCAAGCTACAGCTTTTAAATAAAATGATCCCAACGCCCATGATTTAGCAGCTACTTCAGCACAGTTATTCATCATGTCAGGACTTTTTAGGGTAGGAGAACAGCCCCCAGCCTAGCATGAAAACTCCACAGCCCCCGTGCCCCTGATGAAAGCAAGAAGGGTGTAAAGGAAGATAAAAGCAAGGTTTTACTTTTCATCTTCATGCCCAAACTAAGGTACTGAGGGATAATATATGGTGACCCACAAAGCCCTAAATGATGTCACCTCACTTCATACATTCCCTTCACTGGAAGCCTGCTTGCATTAGTTCTCTCACTTTGAAGTAATACCAAGAAATAAAAATACAGTAATGAGCCACATTTTTAAGGCCCTGATTCTGCAGTCCCGTCACTTGAGCAGTCCCCCTGGCTTTAATGAGACACACAGAATTTGCCCTATTTCCAAATTCTCATGCAATTAAGATAATTTGTCCTCCCTCCAACGCAACCTTTTCATTCAAATGTCGGAGGAGGCACATCCTGCAATTTGGAGATTGGCACTTTACGGTCAAGGACATGGCAGCCAACTTTCAAATGTCAATAGTTTTAGTTTTACTTTTTCATATATTTTAAAATATCAAAATAGTCTAAACGGCATTATGACTAACCTCTCGATAAAGCATTTCTAAAGTGACTCTCACTGTAGTACAATAAAGGAATGGAATATTTGGAAAATTGCAGCGAGTTACTTTTTGTTATAGAACTCAGATAGGCAGTCAGATTAATAAACAGGTTTTCAAAACCAAAATTCCATACCCGTGCTACTAACAGAAACTTAATTTAACAAAGAATGAAAAAAAAATAAATCTAATTTAAATTTCACCATTCAAGATGTTTGGCAAAGGTAGGTCCATCTTTGATGGTCCCTAAATATGGGCATGAGGCTTAAATTTAAGCATGTATGTTTGATAAGTTTGGTTTTGATTTATATTTGCACATCATGGAGATTGTACAGTTAAACTAAACTGCTCAGTATCTAGTCGATTTCATTTTCAGAGTCTCCAGCTATAGCCACTGTGCTGCAAGGTCTGGGCTGCAAACAGTCCAGGGAAAAGCTGAAATTTAGAGTGACAAGCTATTTTCGTTTAATTAGTTTTAAATGTCATTAAACCATTTACATTAATTTTACTGAGCATTTTGTATAAAACTTATTTAACAGACTGAATTTCACCCATGTGCTCAGGAGACAGTCCAGACCCTAAGGGTATGTCTACAGTACCCGCCGGATCGGCGGGCAGCGATCAATGCAGCGGGGATCTGTTTATTGCATCTAGTCTAGACGCGATAAATCGACCCCTGAGCACTCTCCCGTCGACTCCTGTACTCCAGCTCCGTGAGAGGCGCAGACGGAGTCGACAGGGGAGCGGCAGCAGTCGACTCACCACAGTGAAGACACCATGGTAAGGCGATCTAAGTACATCGACTTCAGCCACGTTATTCACGTAGCTGAAGTTGCGTAACTTAGATTGATCCCCCTCCCCGGTATAGACCAGGGCTAAGAGGGACTTAAGCAATGCAGAGGTCTTATGCTGGTGCTCTGCAAGAGGTGATTTTCTGTTACATGCCCGTTCCTACAGCATCTGGGCACATTCACATAACACAAAACCCCTGTATTAAACCTTTAACTTTGAGCATATACTGTCTGAACACCACACACGTTTTAAATACAGGAAAAAGTCTTCTGGCTTCCCATGCATCCATAAAAAATATTATCACTGAGATGGAGTATTTAAGCGGCCTGTCTACAGGTTTACTGCATTGGGCACTGTGTTGTAACAAAGGAGTGTTTTAAGAGGGGCAGGGGTGTATTTTTGCTTCTATGGATGCAAAGTCCATATAAATCCTATTATATCTACAGCTGAGTGAACATTGGGAGAAATATCTGAAATTATTATTATTTTTTTTTAAAACGCCAGTTTGTAAATTCAAGTGTCTAACCGTTGCTCGAAACTAATTTAGAATTCTAAACTCAACTGTAAAATTCCCAACTTGTGCAGAGACATGACTTTCAATATTCATGACAATCTGCTTGCAAAAGATCTGAGGTTGATATTCTTGAATGTTTCCAGATAAGCAATACATTCCCAAATCTTGTGATCTGTTTAGAGACAATTCAAGGTAAAATCCATCTCATTCATTACATGTGTCTAATTATTAGCTCTGCTCTAGTTATGTTGAGGAACCATGTTACAACCCTGTCTGTAGTGGGGTGTAACAAACTTTAATAAACAGCTGTAATAAAGTATGGTCCATCCTGAAGAGTAAACCATGTTATAGCACCGCTGTATTAAACATACATTGCCTCAGTAAATTCTGTAGTGCAGACTGGCTCAAACGGTAACTCATCAGAAAAAGTGGTGGAGGCACGCATTGCACGAATAATACATCCGAGGAGCGAAACAGCCTATGAGATCATTATTATATTACTTGTATTACAGTACAAAGGGGATCACATATATTGCTTATTCAATGTATTGTGTACATTGACTTCAAGGGATTGGAACAGGAATGAATGGGGTGTTTCACCACATTATTATTACAAAGTACTTCAGCACCCTCTGTACTCATAGGTCACATTTTACATACCAATGCCACAAACTTATCTGGGGCAAGGAAATGTACAAAGTCCTTTTAAAAAGGAACAGAGTTTTAAAGGAAAGACACAGCCAGTTCTTGGTTTTAATCTCCTCAATCAGGTTTCAGTACAGTTTTCTCAGAACGACCCAGCACAGAGGTGGCCTCGGCACTGTCAGATTTGTTTATTGTATTTTCTCCACTACCAAGGCAAGTGGCGAGATAGAGCAAGCCACCTACCATATGGCCCCTTGAGCAGAAAATCACAAGAGAATAGAGCAGATCTGTATGCGGCTGTTTGTACAAAGCATTTAGCCAAGCTAAAGGTTTGAGAGGCTTGTGTTCAGGCCAAAGAAGTAATGTCTTTGCAAGGCCTACAGCTAGGGCCACCCAGGGCAGGTTACAGTGGGACTCTAGCCTCTTTTCCAAAAGGCTTCTCCAAAGAAAGAATCAAGGAACTGTTAAGCAATGAACAAAGAATAAAGAGTTCAAACACACAAGGCAAAAAGGCACCCATTGTAAATTAATGATACAGAATTTGGTAATCTCCTTTCATATAGTGTACACAGCTATACATGCAAGTATATAAGTACATAGAGATTCTAATACATTTTGCATAGTTAGGAGTAAACACAGTTGGCTTCTTTATTCCCAAATTCACTAATTTAGGGACAAGAACATACAGAATGATGGTGTGGATGGGTGGTACAAAGATTTTATTAGCACTCATTTAATGTAACCTGCATAATTGGCACATGGTTTCACTACTTGTGAAAAATGCAGTTATCCCAAACTCGTGCCAATTAAACCTTTATGCCAAACCATCAAGTTCTCTTTTTTTTTTTTTTTAATACACACACACTCACTCACTCTCCCTCTCTGAAGGCCCCTTTTGTCACTGTAGTAGCTGAATTTTATATACACACTATTTATATATATACACACACACTTTTTTTGATATTATATCCCTTGTATTATGTATTTTACACTTACGCACACACACTCTTGCAAAATCCTACCTTCCCACTTGCCAAGGCTGTGCAATATTTTTGCCCCATGTCAAGACGATAATTATAAAAGCACATTTTCTGTATGGTCTCGTAAATGCTCAGAAGAGTTTTACAAAACTGACACATACACTTTATACACAGACATTGTTCGCAGGACTAGTGGAGGAGGTGGGTTTGCAGCAGACCTTTGGAGACAGAGACGGCGGCTTGGAGTATAACAGCTGAGAGGCTGTTGCAGGCAAAAGGGGTGATATCAAGGTAGGGTTTGAACTATGGCAACCCTATAGAGTATCTAACGAGGGCTCCAGACCTCATAGTGCTCCAGAGCTGGGGTGTATAACAGTGATTGAGTCTGAGAGTTGTAACAGTGATGGTTCACAGCTGAACAGCATACAGGGTGGAACTTGAGATGTAGGAAAGAGAACATGGGAGCGAAGGGCAAACCGAGAGAACAAAGATGCAGCTGTGCTCAAACTTATGTATGCAGAGGTGGGTGACAGTGAGATTTTGAACAGAATTGGGAAGAGTAGTTGAGTGAAGAGAGCAAATACACAGCCATAAGATCCATCAAGGGAAACACCAGACTGAGGAAGAAGACTAAAGGACGTGGGGATGGATAGGAATTTGAAGGACAGGTGGCAACAGGGCTCATCTGCATACAGAATGAAGACCCCAGGGAGGATAGGAAAAGGAGATCAAGATGTATGAAGGAACAGTTTCCACCAGCAAGAAAGTTGCCTGCTATGGAGTTATTCTCAGCTTCCACAGTGCTGAAAAGGTCTATGGCTTTGTCTACGAGATTCTGGGCAAGGAATGATTTCCACTGGTGAGCAGTGTCAAGTATAGTATCTACACGTGTATTATACCTATTTATGTACAAAGGGCTAATTCAGCAGATGCATATTGCAGATGGCTCAACAGTAATAAGAATCAGATTGGGATACTTCCAGAAGGGGGTGGGGGCAAAAATGAGCACAGAAAAAATGAAAACATGCATAATCTATACATATTTTGGACACCTAAATATACGGTATGCCTTAGTGTGTACCACACATTTACGCACATTCATCAAAAAAATCAAGATGTGTATGTAACCTAAAATAATCATGTGCACTAACTTTCCCCTCTCTCTAATCCCAGCGCATTGTTACTAGCACTCGCCCTCTCATCTGTGTGTGACATACATCTCACATTTTGGGTGCAGCATAATAAATGTATTTGTGATGATGATTATTAGGGTTAGGGTGGAAAGAACCCTTAGGGCGTCAAGTTAAGGTGAATGAGTTTGGAGGAGAAAAGTTCACTGGAGAGGAGGATGAGGAGCACTGTAGTTAGTGTGGCAGACTGCAATGCTTTTAGAGAGAATAAATTACAAATCAAGCAAAGCTTAATATCCACTGGTTGCCTGAGATTGTGCAGGAAGGTGCTGGGATAGGAGGATGTATGCACAAAGAAAAAGAACAGAGATTAAATATGTGGCCTAAATACAGTGGATTAGAACATGAGAAGGCACAGTTTAGCCGCTAGAAGCTAAAAGCAGGAATCAGCTAGCGATAATGCCACACACAGCCAAATTGGTTGACAGAGCATCCTCCGTAGAATCCAGCGTTACCATCATTTTGTCCACCAGTTCGGCCTAATTTCAGTTAATTGATTTTTAGTCCCACGTTTCTCTTATTTATCCTAACACAGTCCTTGAGTTATATCAGGAGGCCATTTTATTCAGACTAATTCAGTCTGTCTCCTTTTTACACCTTTTTCCATCAACATTTATATGTGATTGGAAGATTTATCCACTTGCCCACAGTTGAGATCACAATTAGGGCAAACCTGTAGGCAGAGCTATAACACGACCACCTCCTTTCTCATTTCCCTCCTTCACCACCACCAACACGTTTGAGCATCCAATGAGAAGTTAAAATTATATGGCGCACTTGTAAATCCTCAAAGGATGTCTGACTATTAATGAGTGTTGTCTGTTTGCATGTGCAGGAATTACAGGCAGCTTTAGTTCATGGCAGAATCCTCTCAATTGCTCTAAGTGGCACTGAAATCATTCACATCCCTTATTTTGGTGCATCTGTTGGTGTTAACACAAACACTGGTCTCTCATTCTTCTCCAGAAGGCTATGAAATTTGCCCCAAGGATAAAGATTAAAAGATGGATGTAGTGACAAATGGAGCCCTGAGCATAGTTTTTGTGCTTCTGAATTTAGGGTTGGACTGTGGCGTAAAAGATCTGGCTGGTGAGAAAGAAATACAGGAAGGCACATTGATAGGGCTAGGGCTCCTAACACCAAGGATTACTCAGCCAAAAGGGAACTCTAATTATGGACACGTCTCTTTCCTTCTTGATATTTTAGAGCAGTCGTTCTCAACCTTTCCAGACTACTGTACCCCTTTTAGGAGTCTGATTTGTCTTCTGTATCCCAACTTTCACCTCATTTAAAAACTACTCGCTTACAAAATCTGACATAAAAATACAAAAGTATCACAGCACACTATTACTGAAAAATTGCTGACCTTCTCATTTTGTCTGTATGAAATTTTAGTTTGTACTGACTTCGCTAGTGCTTTTTATGTAGCCTGTTGTAAAAGTAGGCAAATATCGAGATGAGTTGATGTACCCCCCTGAGAAGACCTCTGTGTACCCCCAGGGGCACGTGTACCTGTATAACACAGGCCACAGAACTTTCCCCCGGCAACATTCCTAGAATATATCTTGTAGAAAAACAGCCAATCTCGATTTAAAAAATCATCAATGATGCGCCACCACAACCCTTTGTAAATTGTTACAATGGTTAATTACCCTCACTGTTAAAAAAATATCCCTTATTTCCAGTCTCAATTTGTCTAGCTTCAACTTCCAGACATTGGAGTGTGTTATATTTTTCTCTGCTAGACTGAAGAGCTCATTATTCAATATTTTCCCCCATATAGATACTTTTAGACTGTAAACAAGTCACCCTTTAACCTCTTTGTAAAACTAAATAGATGGAGCTCTGGGACTATCACTATAAGACAAGTTTTCTCATCCTTTAATTATTCCCATGGGTCTTCTCTGAACCCTCTCCAACTTATCAACCTCTTTCTTGAATTGTGGGCACCAGAACTGGACACAGGATTCCAGAAGTGGTTACATATGTGAAGTGGGCATGGTTTTGGGGAAAATATGATACCTAGCTGCAATTCTCAGGAAACTGAATGGTGTGTTCCACATCCTTTAATGCTTTCTTCTTCGAATGAGCTATGATCAGGATATTGTTTAAGATGTGTAAAGATCATCTGTAGGGACATTAATACTTTGTAAAATACCTTGAGTACTATGTCAGACCAAAATGCAAAGCCTTATACTGGAGTTCCTTACAAGAAGAGAAAGGTAAGAAATTATGATGGGAAGGCCAAACAGCGGCATAGCAAGTAGGCCGCTGGAACTTTGGCCAAAGTTTCAATAACCCGTTTCACAATTTCCATATTGAACTTGAATTTCCTCAGTGACTTTCAAACCCAACACTGCTTTGTTGAATTTCCCCTTTAACAGCCAAATTATCAAGGTAGTGAGAATTTCAGAGAATGACCCCCAAGTTATCAAATTGATCCAAACTGGATCAAATTCAATAAAAACGTCCATTCCTCTAATGCCCTGGGACAAAGAAGAGCCCGGAATCCAGTTTACTTCTTCAAGAGGCAGAACAAATTTGACAGATGTTTCAAGGGGGTGTGCCTGAGCCTTCAGACGCTGGCAGGTCTGAGCTGCCTCCACAACAACACAGAACAACTCTCTGCTGGGTTGCCAGACATTTTAAAGTACAAGAAAGTAGAAGTTTTCAGATGAAATTGGAAGTCTTTTGACAGGAAGGCTGGTATCTGTCAATAAGTAATAGATAATGTTGGGCATATGTATAGAAAGAACTGAGTTATGGATGTCTAAAGGTTACTTTTCCAAACCCAAAGACATAGAATAGAAAGAGCAGACGATAAGCTCTCTGCTGAATTAAGATGCTTAATATTTGGAAGAGGTGAATTATCTACTCGAATGACCATTTTTTCCCCTGAAGGGGAGGTTGAAAAGGTTTACAAACGCCAATTGTGTGGTTCTGTATTTCACAGGACTATTTGGGGAAAAACTGGGACACAGAGATGGAGGACTGCCTGGAAAGATACTGAATTCTGGAAGCCCTTTAATATCAAAGGATTTGACATAGGCTTAGGAGCTTTAAAAGGCAGGAACCAGGAAAGATCTTTGGGACACAAAAGGGAAAGGTGGTGTCAGGAGTGGTCAGAGGTGAATGATTGATAGAGATGTAAGATTTTCTTTTCATTTTACTGTTTAACTTATGAGAAGTTCACACGTAGGGACGTTATGCAGATTGTTTCTCTTTGTTTTTCTATCATGTTCTTGCTGTTTTTAAGAAGTCTTTTTAAGAAAACTACTTTTGTACGGGTAATTTCACGCAGACAACCCATAACCACTCAACCATTCAAGGTCTCAGTAAAAGGCACGTGAGAACTGATATCCTCTCCTAGTGTGTTGCACAGGGTCATGAGCAGATAAACCAAAGGAAAGCCTAGTAACCAAGGAGAAGATGCAAGTACAGAGAGGTACATGTGACACATTGAGAAGAAGTCAATGAGGTGTAAGCTATAGAGGGAGGCTGTGACAGATGGCAGGAGTGGTAGAGAAAATAAGAAGAGATGAAGGGATGGATGAGGATTTGAACAGAGGTGAAATCAAGGAAGTGGTACATACGTGCAACATTGCCCAAGTAGATTTACAAATGTAGGAGATGGAAGGGGAGGAGAAGATACAGAAGGACCTAGACAAATTGGAGGATTGGGCCAAAAGAAATCTGATGAGGTTCAATAAGGATAAGTGCAGGGTCCTGCACTTAGGACGGAAGAACCCAATGCACAGCTACAGACTAGGGACCGAATGTCTAGGCAGCAGTTCTGCGGAAAAGGACCTAGGGGTGACAGTGGACGAGAAGCTGGATATGAGTCAGCAGTGTGCCCTTGTTGCCAAGAAGGCCAATGGCATTTTGGGATGTATAAGTAGGGGCATAGCGAGCAGATCGAGGGACGTGATCGTTCCCCTCTATTCGACATTGGTGAGGCCTCATCTGGAGTACTGTGTCCAGTTTTGGGCCCCACACTTCAAGAAGGATGTGGATAAA
Organism: Caretta caretta; assembly: GCF_965140235.1. Classification (NCBI taxonomy): domain Eukaryota; kingdom Metazoa; phylum Chordata; order Testudines; family Cheloniidae; genus Caretta; species Caretta caretta. The sequence goes on along the minus strand of NC_134209.1, from coordinate 149,799,253 downwards.
TTGGAGAGAGTCCAGCGAAGGGCAACAAAAATGATTAGGGGTCTGGAACATATGAGTTATGAGGAGAGGCTGAGGGAGCTGGGATTGTTTAGCCTGCAGAAGAGAAGAATGAGGGGGGATTTGATAGCTGCTTTCAACTACCTGAAAGGGGGTTCCAAAGAGGATGGCTCTAGACTGTTCTCAATGGTATCAGATGACAGAACGAGGAGTAATGGTCTCAAGTTACAGTGGGGGAGGTTTAGATTGGATATTAGGAAAAACTTTTTCACTATGAGGGTGGTGAAACACTGGAATGCGTTACCTAGGGAGGTGGTAGAATCTCCTTCCTTAGAGGTTTTTAAGGTCAGGCTTGACAAAGCCCTGGCTGGGATGATTTAACTGGGAATTGGTCCTGCTTTGAGCAGGGGGTTGGACTAGATGACCTTCTGAGGTCCCTTCCAACCCTTATATTCTATGATTCTAAGAGCTCATACGAGTAAATAGAAAGGCTAAATCAGTGAAGGAGATAGAAAATGGTTCCAGCACAGATGGAATGAGGAGGGTACAAGGTCAAGACTCAAATGAGGGTTGCACGCAGTGGAGACAAGAGGTCTTGGGTGAGGAAGGAAATTTAACTGCTAAAGAGAAGCCCATATATCTTTAACAGTCTGCAAGGCTTCCAAGATTTGCTTGAGCAAGGTCTGAAAGGGTTCGTATTTTGACTTGCAATATTTACATATACTAATACACCACTGAACCATTTTATTATCGCTGTAGCATTTTTTATCCTTTAAGAAAAGTCACACGAGGAAAATGCAAATGGAAGAAGGTGGCATTGCCTCTAATGACCAGGGATTCTATTTGTGTTCCCTTTGTGACTCCACACACACCAATAATTTCATACTAGTGCTGAAGAAAGCAAAATTATTTCAGTGACATGTGAAGCCAAAGGTATGGTTCCTGAATAGTTGAGGTTGGGAGGGAAGGAACTTGCTCCTGTTTTGTCTTCCTAGCATAACATTCTCTTACTGAGAGCAATTAATACTCCTTCTAAGATTTTATGCTGGAAAAACAAGCATTTTTTGTCAATTTTGCTTTGTTTTCCTTTGCTGTTTAGCTCTGTTCCAGCTAGGAACGTTCCAGTACATGGTACTGATGTATATCATCTCAATCTGACCAGTGGAGCTGAACTACCTGGTAGAAGGGCTGCATTTAGACAAACTTTTCCCATGAAAAAAGCCATGATGCCTATAGAACTTACCCAGTTCTCAACCCATTTATACTTTGGACCTATCACACTATCCCATGGCAATGAGTTCCACAGGTTAGCTGTGTGAAAAAGTACTTTCCTCTTGTTTGTATTAAGCCTGCTGCCTATTAATTTCATCAGATGACCCCTGGTTTTGTATTGTGTGAAAGGGTAAATAACACCTCCCTATTCACTTTTTCCACGCCATCCATGATTTTATCATAACCTCCCCTTAGTCATCTCTTTTCTAAGCAGAACAGCCCTAATCTTTTCAGTCTCTCCTCAGACGGAAGATGTTTCAAACCCTTGACTATCTTTATTGGCCTTCTCTGAACCTTTTCCAGTTCCACTGAATCCTTTTTGAGCTGGGGAGACAAGAACTGGACACAGTATTCAACGCATGGGAGAACCATGGATTTATATAGAAAAATACCATAATTCCACTGTTTTATTTTCTATCACTTTCCTAACAGTTCCTAACATACTGTTAACCTTTTTGACTGCTGCTGTGAATTGAGCAGATGGTGACTATTGATGGTGACTCCATCAGAGAACTATTGATGGTGACTCCAAGATCTCTTTCTTGTATGCAACAACTAATTTAGAACCCATCATTGTATACATATAGTTGGGGTTATTTTTCCAGTGTGAATTACTTGGCGCTTATAAACACAGAAGTTCATCTGCCATTTTGTTACACAGTCATCCAGTTTTATGAGACCCCGCTGCAACTCCTCACAGTCTCCTCTGAACTTAACGATCTTGAACAATTTTGTATCATCTGCAAACTTTGCCACTTCACTGTTCATCCCCTTTTCCAGATCATTAATGCACATCACCTATAACTTAATAGTAATGAGATACATTGAAGATTAAGAAAACATCAGGAAACTGTGAGCTTTGCATGTTACAAACATGAGTGAGGGGAGGGGGGCACACAATATTTTGGGCGAAGGCTGTAGTGCTAAATGAATAACAAAATTTCCACGTGAGAAAAGCTATGGAGCCAGCGAATATAGCGAAGAATGAGGTGATAAACAGTTACACTGAGGTCAGAACAGGCGCATTGTGGCATGTTTACTTACTGGGTTGCAGTGCTCCTCAAACTGGTTGATACAGCTGTGTTTCTTACTGACTATACCCAGGAGTGGTTTAAATGAAAAATTGGAGTTTAATGAAATTTTAAATATAATTTTACTGCCCTTTTAATTTCTCATAAATCATCAGTTAAAGAACTTTAGAGATTATGGAATTGCTTATTTTATGATCTAAGTATTGTAAAAAACAATCTGGGATTGTAAAAAACAATTGTAAAAAACAAGCACTGGGATATGTTGCGCTGGTGAAAACCACTTTTGTAAGAAAAACCAACAGCGTTCTTTTCTCTTTTTGTCGCAATGTCCAAATTTGGGTCATCTGTAGTTCCAGCTACCTCTGAGATATGCATGGTTTGGAAAAATATCAGAAAGCAGGGGGTCCCAAAACATAAGAAAAGAACAGTGTGCATAGAAGTAGGTTAAAAGCCACATATCAAACTCATTGTAAAATTGCACATAAAGCCCTTTGGAAAAAAACAAACAAACAAAAAGACTTTTCTAAAGCATGGGCATTGCCTCTTCTATTTGTGGGTCCACAGCTTTTTTTGGGGGGGGGTGGCGGGGGGGTGTTCTTTGGTTAAAAAAAAGGGGGAGGAAGCATCTCTATCGGTTAGAACAGACTGGAACCGGACCCCTGGGTTTAGTTCGGACTATTACTGCACTTGTTTCTGTCCTTGGGCAACTTGCTTAACTTCTCTGTGGCTCAGTTTACAATATGTACATAAGAATGTCCAGACTGGGTCAGACCAAGGGTCCATCTAGCCCAGTCTCCCGTCTTCAGACAGTGGCCAATGCCAGGTGCCCCAGGGGGAATGAACAGAACAGGGAATCATCAAGTGATCCATCCCCTGTTGCTCATTCCCAGCTTCTGGCAAACAAAGGCTAGGGACACCATTCCTGCCCATCCTGGCTAATAGCCATTGATGGACCTATCCTCCATGAATTTATCTCGTTCTTTTTTGAACCCTGTTATGATCTTGGCCTTTGCAACATCCTCTGGCAAGGAGTTCCACAAGTTGACTGTGCATTGTGTGAAGAAATACTTCCTTTTGTTTGTTTTAAATCTGCTGCCTATTAACTTCACTTGGTGACCCCTAGTTCTTGTGTTCTGAGAAGGAGCAAATAACACTTCCTCGTACCATTTATAAAAGTCTTTTATATCTTCATATAGAAGGTGCTATAAATGCCACGTAGTAGTAGTATCATTACTAGTAAAAATAGGAAAACATTTCCAAGTGACTGGTGACCTCCTGCAAACTGCAGACATGGCACTGGTAAAGCTGAACAAAACTTCAAACTCTTCAGCAATTAATACATCTTGGGAAACAGCTTTGCAACTGGAAAAAAAAAAATCAATGTACCTTTATGGGTAGGTCTGGTTCCTTATAACATTTTCTTCAGTGCTTTGTCCAACCTAATTTTAGATGTCTGAAGCAATGTGGTTTCCATCACTTCCTTTGAGGGACAATTCACAGGATGACAGATCTCATGATTCACAGGTTTCTCTCCAATCACTAGCCTAACATGTTCGTTAGAACCTTGCGGCTCAATGCCTGCTTACCTTGCTCACACGAGAAATCCTGCTGATATATATGGGACTACTCATATGAAAAGGTGGCAGGATTTGGCCTTTTATGTTTACTTAAATTTATTTAAAGCCCTCAGAATGCTTTCTCTGCCAAGGTTTTTAAATAAATAAAACGTATATTCAGTGCTTTGAACACTCAAAGCACTATCCAAAAATGCTAAGTACATTGCTTCTCAGGAAGAATTAGTAGTACAGACTGGGAATTCCACGATGACCATGTCTGGGTTTGGTGGTGCAGTGCTTGGCCCTAGACATCTGACTGATTATTGGTTCAGGGTAGGTGAGGTGATATCTTTTACTGGACTAACTTCTGTTGGAGGAAGGGTCCAGTTTTTGAACTGCACATAGCTCTTCTCCAGGTCCTTCTCTTCTTCTTCCTTCTCCAGACCCGAAGGTATTTTTCAGTCTAGTACCTAATCATTATGCAAAGACACACACACTAGGCATTTTAAAAAAAACATGATCATGGACAAAAACTCGAACGGCTCAAGATCCCATACCACTGAAGCCAAAGGGAGCGATGCGTGCTTTGCATATCTGTAAAAACAGCCTTTAATTAAATACCGAGGGTAATTAAAACATCAGGTGTAGAGGGCAGGAACAAGGCAAACTGCATCACTATTCGCAAAAAGAAAAGGAGTACTTGTGGCACCTTAGAGACTAACAAATTTGGCTGCTCCTCTGAAACCTGCATCACTACCGGAGACGATAAAACTGAGCTTTGCTCCTAACCTGACAAGTAGACAGAATTCTCACAAACAAATTTATTTTCTTAGTACATTGGCTATCCAGTGATTGATTTTTGTTTGTTTTTTAGCGTTGCATTAAAATCATGACAAGCTGCTCCTCAGAAGAGGATTCAAATTATTCACGCTGTCAGCAAAAGCACCAGACAAACAAATAGGAGCGAGGGCTTTCGGTCTTCGAAAAGGAAGAATGACCTACGTCTGCGTTTACCATTCTCAGTGGCAAACAGCAGGGTTGACAGTGATGAATAGGAAGGTCAGGGAAACAGCATCTGTCTCAATTTTCCTGACTGAGATGGCATCTCAGGCCTTGGTTGGGCGGAGCAGGTCGCCTGCCCCTGCTGCTCAGGTTGGCGGCACCTGCTATGGAATGTCTGAGTGCTCCTGATTTTGTCTCGCAGAACAATTGCCTCCAAATCTCATGGAATTTAAGGAATCGTGCTTTTAAAACCTATATTAAATGTCATCCATTTCCCTGAGTGTTTGGGGGTTTTAAGAGGGGGAAAAAGCTGCCGCTTAGTGACCCATGTTAACAAATGGGAAGAAAATTCGACAGGGTTACGAAGTCCATTTTCAGCCAAGCAAAAGAAAGCGAAACTATTATTAATGATGAACGCTTCCCATTATTTTCAGCAGTGCAGACTGGCCCTCCATGAACCCAGATGTTGACAATTCGGGATTGAAAACAACTTTTTCAGGGCCATAACTGTTACTAGACTTCTACACGTGGAACTGTGGCAAAATTCAGATACCGTTCACACTGCTTGGGGCCAGATCCTTCCTCAAGGAGGATTCAAATAAGAATGTCGAGAATTAGGAAAAGGTTAAGGATCAGGCCCTCAGACAGAAGAAACTTAACTGGGTAACCTGCCAGGGAACCTATTTAATCTTGATAGTGAATGTCAATGGTTGCTGATAAATTGAAACAGTCTTAGCAGCATTTGTGTTTAACGGGGACATTTGGACAGTATCAAATAGTACTCACCTGGTCTTAAAGAGAAGTGACATTTCAAGTTCTGATTTCTTTATATGAAGGTGTTACCAAATAAAGATTACAATAAACCAGCATGAAATGCGATCAGTATTTTCTCAGGGCCCAGTACTGCTCGCACTGAAGTCAATGGCAGTTTTGCCACTGAGTTTAATGGGAGCAACATTGGACTGACAGAATGTCTCAATTCAGAGGGCTCTGCTGTAATGAGATTGTGCCACAGACCTTTGCCAAGACATGTTCCCAATCCGAACATCAACCTTCAGGGTCCCAGGAGAGCCACAGGGGTGGGTATTTTGAAAATGCCACAAGTGAAAATTCTAACCCAAGTTGTGCTTTTTGTTTCTGAATTTAAAAAAAACAAACAAACCAAACTTTATCAGCCTATGCAGAGGAAATTTGCATCAAGCAGTGTATCTACTGCAGAAGTGGATCATTTGATATTTTCACAAAAGCCCAGGGATGTAACGACAGACATTACATGGTATGGAGCTGAAAGCTAGCATATAAACGGTGAACTCTGAGGCAGTAATTTTCTCCTAAAAACCATAGTGGCTTTGTTAAAACATCTTTCCACTGCAGTTGCAGAAGATTTGGGATGAGGTTTCTGGTCTTGCGTTTGGATACTCTGATGGAACAATTGCTTGATTTGAGAATACGAAATGTCACAGAAAAATTAGTCCGTACTGTGGAATGGTGACTTTTTGTATATTCGCAAATGATTTGAAAATATCCTTATCTTTTAACTTGGAAAAAAATGTCTACTGAGCATGTGCACAGTATTTTACCTCTGCTATGATGGAAACAAAACGGTTCTATGGGTTCTGCACTGCACTACATTTTACTAACCCCTGCGTATCACAGAATCATACGTACACCAAAATAATGAGTTACTTGGGTAAGGGTTTGGGCCTAATGCAAGGTTTACCCAGTTTTTAGCCAGGCAAACTAAAATGGTCTTTACAGGAAGCTTTCCTGAGTAAGAGTTCAGTAAGGACATCAGGATTCCATCTATGGTATGTATAGATTCACACACATTCACGTGACACCTGGACATTCACATTGTGCCTGTTTCACTGACACGGCACTGCATCCCAAGAAACCTTAAGCTTGATATAGGGGCAAATTCTACTCTCAGTGTAAATCCTTAACCTTAACTTAATCTGCACAGGTGTCACTGAAGTCAATGGGGTTGCACCGGGCATAATCTGGTCTGGAAAAAGTCCATTACTGTAGGTATGAATCATGAGAAGGAAAGAACAGAGATGGAGCATCACAGCCCACGTTGAATTTGGGGGGGGGCTGGCAGAGAAACCTTAACTTGCTAACTGAATAAACTATACATTGAAATCAGTGGGATACAGTGATTAATTAACCCTGCAATGTCATTTTCACAGTCACTTTTTTAGGGTAGAAGTGCATTTTAAGCAAAAGATCTAAGGCTTTTTACAGGATGTGTGCATAATTATGCTGTACACCATCAATATTGCCTAGGTCTAATCCTACCTATTATCCTCACTGCAAAGTCAAATCATTGCAGAGAATAATCAGGCAAAGCATCATAATCGCTTAATGAGGAGAATGATTAAACTAATATCCACGCCTGCAAATCCTTGCTGTGTGCTTTATATCACCTACTGCTATATCTCCCAGTACATTTTCTTAAATGTACACAACTTATTCTGAATGCAAATGTCATGGATTTAAACAGGCTAGAAATAAGAAAGACCTATCAGATGGCTAGTCCATCTCCATGCCAGTGCAGGACAAGTCCCTACAGCATATATTCTTCTGTTTTGCCTAGTCTTGTTTTAAATACTCCAAGCAATTGGGCTTCCACAGCTTGTCCTTTAGAGAATTTTTTTACCCTGCCAGGTGGATGCCATTGAACATCAGTGAGATACTGTTATTCAAAGGACAGAATAGGAAAGTAAATGCAAATTGTTAGCCAAATGTATACATATTAGGCAAAGCACACACCACATTATTATTGTAGTATACACAGCACGCGGGCAGTTATATTCACAAATTATATTATGCCTTTCCCACAATGTTGTTCACTTCCATTTATGCGAAAAGCAATACCCATAACCCTTTGCACAGCTGAAGTCAGCAGTGGCACAGGCAGATACAAAACCCTGTGAAAGGCAAGATGCCTGAATGGATGTACCTCTATGACCTAACTGGTAGTTGGAATGCAGTATTTCAAACAGAGATAAGGAAGAAACTGGCTGGTGGTTTCAGTCTTGGGTGACGTGCAGAGTGCTATCTAAACTTGCAAACAACCCTACTATAGATATAGCAAGTTTAAAGGCATATTGTTTGAAGCACACTTTCTGTTTCAGGCGAACTGAACACAGAGGTTTCAGAGTAGCAGCCGCGTTAGTCTGTATTCGCAAAAAGAACAGGAGTACTTGTGGCACCTTAGAGACTAAAAAATTTATTTGAGCATAAGCTTTCGTGAGCTACAGCTCATTTCATTGGATACATTCGATGAAGTAAGCTGTAGCTCACGAAAGCTTATGCTCAGATAAATTTATTAGTCTCTAAGGTGCCACAAGTACTCCTGTTCTTTTTGTGAACACAGAGTGAGACTCACTTCCCAGAAGGAACGATAAAGTATGAACTCTCTCCGTTCTGTACTGTACTGCTTTGTCTTTGATAATAACATTTGGCATTTTAGTTATTTGTTCTTACACATTCTTAACAACAAACCACAAGTGTAGTCAAACAACTGGATATACTTTAGACAATAAAATAGAAAGGGATGCTGCGGAAAATGAAGACTGTAAAGGTCAGGCCAAGAAGCGTGTTTGTAATGTGGGGAACCCCAGTACGGAAGTTGCCTCAGTAATATATTTTCAATATATCATCACCCTGATCACATGTTACATCCACTCTCCTCTCCATTTGCTCATCTTTTTTAAATATATGCTCCTAAGAGGTAGGGACTGTGTCTTCCTCTGGGGCTGGAAAGTGCTACCGCAAAACAAACAAACAGAATAAAACTCTGAGCTAGAATTAGCTTTGCTTCCTTTCAGTAGATCTTCAAGTTGAACCCAAGAACCACCACTGTCCTAGCAGAAAGACCCAGTGCACAATGGCTAAACAAGGTACAACAGGATAAATGGAAGGATTTTGTGCCTTACGTTCACACTCCTCTACATCCAGGTTGAACTGCTGTAAGGCCCCCAATGTAAGCTGCCTCACTTCAGCTTCTAGCAGCAGCTGCATCAGTGAAGTGGATAAGTGTTTGCATGCAGACATACATGCAGTCTGAGCCACCTTACCCTGGAAAATAAAAGGGAAATCATTAAGGAAATGATGCATAGGATCCAAATGGGACCAACCCGTCCACTTGTTAAAACAAAAAGTACTGTACATTCCACCCTCCTTAAAGAGTCTCCTCTGGCACTAGGCATTTGTATGGTTCCCAGACATATGAAACCTTATTGTAATGATCCTCATTAAAAGGATTCTTTTTTAATAACTTTAAAGAAGCTACAGCAGGGCTAGATCCTGCATGATAGAAAAGGCCGTCTAAGTGCAGCTCAGAGCCCTCAATGCTGAAGACCATTATGGTTATTGCATTCAGCGCCTCTCTGTATCAGTCATGGATCAGCACTCACATCGCACTCCCCATCTGTACCCAGCCCGGGCCCAGGCAGCTAATAATCCAACCAGTGGACCAAATTCGATGATGAATCCTAGTCACGTGTCATCTAAGGCACATTGCGCATCCGCTAAGAAGAATGCTAATGGGTACAAGTTACAGCATAAGCTTATTTTGCACATCATCTTTCATGAAAACTGCACGCTTTAGAGAATTTACTTAGTTCCTAGACCAAAAACAATAGCATTAATTGTATTCATAAGTCCTGCAAACTCAAATCAACAAATGAACCAGTATCTGAAGATATGCAGAGTGGGATTTTCAAAACTGTTTAGTAATGGCCTAACTCCGTTTGTATTAAAATCAATGGGCGTTTTACCATTGACTTCAGTGGGAGCGGAGCTAGGCCTAGTGCTGAATTTCTCCCCAGATAACACATGGAATCTATATTATGGTGTGGTTGTAGCACTGTTCTCAGGCACTGGTTTGGATGAGAAGCAGAGTGGAGGTAAGCCCATGGCCCACTGCAGGGCGCACACTGGCCTCCTGCATATAGCTGTAAATGTAAAGTCCATTATAAAGACTGGCTCTAGCAAGCTTAGTGCTCTTCAACCTTCTTCTGATGCTATCTAGGCTCCTTGCAGACACAAGCAAGGAGCGAGCTGAAAGAAATGTCATCGAAGGAACAAGGTAATTGAAATAGCTGTGGTTATCCTGATAGAATCACTCCCCGGGGGGAATCCGAGGCAGTTGGCTGCACCTCCTGTCTTGTCCCACCCTAGGGAATGTGATTATCAACATTCTGCTCTCCTTAAACCATACCTAATTCACCAGTGATTAATTAACTGGTGGTGCCTACAGGCAGGAAAAGTCAGCCATTATTACGTGAGGGCAGCAGTGACTGCTGCTGTGCACTAAAGCAAAGCCAAGTGCTCTGTGAAGACATTTTAAAACCTGTGCGGATAGTAACTTCTTTAGCTCCAGCATGAGAAACATAAATGACAGCAAGTACAAGTGGCCATGACCGCTCCGATAAAGGTGATATCCTGTCTATACTTATAGGCATCAGGATTTTCTCACAGTACTTAGGAATTATTCCTCTTGTACATATACACAATTTAAACTCAAAAACATAAAACGTGACCCATTTCCTGGGTTTTCAGTTTAGCCACAGCCACAAACGCTGCCTGCCCCCGCCCCCCCCAGTTTCAGGGCTATCTGCATGGGGAAATTTACTGGTATAATTATACCAGCAGAGCTGGGCCAGCGTAAGTCCCCACGAGGATGCTCTCTTTCGGGATTCAGGATGCCTTTTTTGGTTCCACTTAAACAATTTCCAGAGACACAAACTAAACTGAAAAGTATCAGAGTAGCAGCCGTGTTAGTCTGTATTCGCAAAAGAAAAGGAGGACTTGTGGCACCTTAGAGACTAAAATTTATTTGAGCATAAGCTTTCGTGAGCTACAGCTCACTTCATCGGATGCATTCAGTGAGTGATCACTCTCGTTACAGTGTGTATGTTAACACCCATTGTTTCATGTTCTCTATGTATATAAATCTCCCCACTGTATTTTCCACTGAATGCATCCGATGAAGTGAGCTGTAGCTCACAAAAGCTTATGCTCAAATAAATTTGTTAGTCTCTAAGGTGCCACAAGTCCTCCTTTTCTTTAAACTGAAAAGGGAACTCTAGATCCCGAAAAAGAGATGTCCACATGGGGAGATATACGGCCACAGCTAGCTTTACTGGTATCATTGCTTAAAGCACAGTATAATTATATTTCAGGGTAACAGCCGTGTTAGTCTGTATTCGCAAAAAGAAAAGGAGGACTTGTGGCACCTTAGAGACTAACCAATTTATTTGAGCACGAGCTTTCGTGAGCGTGAGCTGTAGCTCACAAAAGCTTATGCTCAAATAAATTGGTTAGTCTCTAAGGTGCCACAAGTCCTCCTTTTCTTATTATAGTTATATTGGTATAGCTATACCAGTAAACTTGCGTAGAAAAGCCCTAAATCTCTAGTCCTGTTTCTTGGTGGAATGCAGGAGGATTCAATAAGAAACAGGATCAGAGTTTTAGGGCTTTTATACACATGGAAATTTACCAGTAAAATGGCTTATAGCATAGTATAAATATACTGGTACCGTGACATATATAAACTTCCTCACGTAGAAAAGCCCAAAAACTCTGATCTGGTTTCTTATTGAATCCTCTTTCACGCCACTAGCTACACCACATATACTGTCCCCCACATAACCTTCAGTTCCCGTGCCTGTTCCAACATTTGTAAAATAGGAATGACGCTTATCTTTTGTAGTAAGGCAATCTGAAAATTATGGATGAAAAGCCCCATATAAAAGCTAAGTACAATTATTTGTGCAACAGGATTTAGGGACAATCATACTGAGTGTTTCGTTGCACTTCTTTTTACCACCAGTTTAATAGTTTGTGAAAGTTGTAAGGTAATTTTTTTTACCAACTACTTAAACCTCTTGAGATTTGTTAGCATATTGTTAAAAACTTAAATTGCTATTAGCTTCAGCTGCTACAGGAACTAAAGAGAAAATTCTTATTAAATCTTTAAGTATTATTTCTAACACGCACTTTCTTTCGGCCTTGCCAATTAAATTTCATGTTTGAAGAACAGCTGAGATCTCAACACAGGGAAGATCGTGCCAGGTACAACTGCCCGGAAAGGTCAGACAGGCGATACTGGCAGTAAAAGGACTGGAGTTAATCATATACAGTGGTGGGGTAGCAGTGCTGCTCCCAGGATTTGAGAGAGACCAGGTAGGTGAGGGAATATCTTTTATTGGACCAACTGCTGCTGGTGAGAGATATAAGCTTTCAACCTCTTCTTCAGGTCTGCAAAATGTACTCAGAGGGTCACAGCTAAATACAAGCTGGAACAGATTGCTTAGCATAAGTGAGCTGTAGCTCACGAAAGCTTATGCTCAAATAAATTGTTTGTCTCTAAGGTGCCACAAGTCCTCCTTTTCTTAGCATAAGTAGTTAGCACCTATTTTAAGGGACCATTCAAGGTGAAGGGGCCGGTTAACACCCCCCTGCGGTGCGAAATATGGGCAAAGCCAAGCACGAACAATTAAGGATGTAAGGAGCCAGGGATACAAAAGGGAGGAATCAGAACGACTGGTGGTGCAGGAAGTAAACCAGATATTATGGGGATAAGAAAAACATGGTGGGATAGTCGTCATGACTAGAATACAGGCACTGAAGGATGTGTGTTCAGGAAAGATAGAAATAAACAAAAAGAAAAGGAGTACTTGTGGCACCTTAGAGACTAACCAATTTATTTGAGCATGAGCTTTCGTGAGCTACAGCTCACTTCATCGGATGCATACCGTGGAAACTGCAGCAGACTTTATATACACACAGAGAATATGAAACAATACCTCCTCCCACCCCACTGTCCTGCTGGTAATAGCTTATCTAAAGTGGTCATCAAGTTGGGCCATTTCCAGCACAAATCCAGGTTTTCTCACCCTCCACCCCCCCACACAAATTCACTCTCCTGCTGGTGATAGCTCATCCAAAGTGACAACTCTCTACACAATGTGTATGATAATCAAGTTGGGCCATTTCCTGCACAAATCCAGGTTCTCTCACCCCCTCACCCCCCTCCAAAAACCACACACACAAACTCAAGAGACTTACTCTGAAACTTGTCAATAGAAATAAACGTAAACGTCGTGGAGCAGCACTATATATTAATGACGAGGTAGACTGTAAAGAAATTCAGAGTAGCAACCGTGTTAGTCTGTATTCGCAAAAAGAAAAGGAGGACTTGTGGCACCTTAGAGACTAACCAATTTATTTGAGCATAAGCTTTCGTGAGCTACAGCTCACTTCATCGGATGCATAAAGAAATCTGTTGGCATAAAGTGGAAAATGCAGTGAGGAGAGAGGTGTGGGGGGAGAGAAAACCTTTTGAAGTGATAAACACCCATTTTTTTCATGGTCTGTGTGTATAAAACATCCTCACTGCATTTTCCACTTTATGCACCCGATGAAGTGAGCTGTAGCTCATGAAAGCTTATGCTCAAATGAATTGGTTAGTCTCTAAGGTGCCACAAGTCCTCCTTTTCTTTTTGTAAAGAAATTAGAAGTGATGAAGTGGATCAAATGGAATCTGTGGTCAAAATCACTGAGGAAAAAAAGGTAACAGAGGCTGCACTGAGATAGTGCTTGGGGTGTCCTACAGACCCCCAAGATTCAATTTCAATATGGACAGAGAAACCTCTTAAATATTTTTTAATGAAATAAATGCTACTGGGAATTGTGTGATTATGGGAGACTTTAATTTCATAGAATCATAGAATATCAGGGTTGGAAGGGACCCCAGAAGGTCATCTAGTCCAACCCCCTGCTCGAAGCAGGACCAATTCCCAGTTAAATCATCCCAGCCAGAGCTTTGTCAAGCCTGACCTTAAAAACCTCTAAGGAAGGAGATTCTACCACCTCCCTAGGTAACGCATTCCAGTGTTTCACCACCCTCTTAGTGAAAAAGTTTTTCCTAATATCCAATCTAAACCTTCCCCACTGCAACTTGAGACCATTACTCCTCGTTCTGTCATCTGCTACCATTGAGAACAGTCTAGAGCCATCCTCTTTGGAACCCCCTTTCAGGTAGTTGAAAGCAGCTATCAAATCCCCCCTCATTCTTCTCTTCTGCAGGCTAAACAATCCCAGCTCCCTCAGCCTCTCCTCATAAGTCATGTGTTCTAGACCCCTAATCATTTTTGTTGCCCTTCGCTGGACTCTCTCCAATTTATCCACATCCTTCTTGTAGTGTGGGGCCCAAAACTGGACACAGTACTCCAGATGAGGCCTCACCAATGTCGAATAGAGGGGAATGATCACGTCCCTCCATCTGCTCGCTATGCCCCTACTTATACATCCCAAAATGCCATTGGCCTTCTTGGCAACAAGGGCACACTGCTGACTCATATCCAGCTTCTCGTCCACTGTCACCCCTAGGTCCTTTTCCGCAGAACTGCTGCCTAGCCATTCGGTCCCTAGTCTGTAGCGGTGCATTGGGTTCTTCCGTCCTAAGTGCAGGACCCTGCACTTATCCTTGTTGAACCTCATCAGATTTCTTTTGGCCCAATCCTCCAATTTGTCTAGGTCCTTCTGTATCCTATCCCTCCCCTCCAGCGTATCTACCACTCCTCCCAGTTTAGTATCATCCGCAAATTTCCTAGATTTCCTAATTTCCTAGATATAGATTGGAGGACAAGTCCTACTAATAATAGTAGGGCCCAGATATTCCCGGATGTGAGAGCCAACAGATTTCTTCACTAAATAGCCACCAGATCAATGGCAGGATTTTTAATGAATCTATAAACTCAGGGGTTGTACCCTGTGACTGGAGAATTGAAAATATAGTACCTATATTTAAGAAAAAAAGTGATCCAGGAAACTAAAGGACTGTAAATTTTACCTCAATTGTATGCAAAGTCTGAGAACAAGTTTTGAAATGGAGCGTAATTAAAGGCATAGAGGTATCTAATATGGTGTTACAAAAGGTAGATCATGCCAGACCAACCTGATTTCTTACTTTGAAAAGATATCTAATTTTCTAGACAAAGGAAATGCAGTAGATCTAATCTACCTGGATTTCAGTAAAGCATCTGATATAGTTCCACATGGGAAATGAGTTAAATTGGAGAAGATGGGATCGATATGAGAACTGAAAAGGGGAAAAGGAACTGCGTAAAGCAGGGACTACAATGGGTCATGCTGAAAGGTGAACTGTCAGACTGGAGGGAGGTGGACCAGAAGAACAGCCACACTAGGTCAAGACCCATGGTCCATCTAACCCAGTATCTGGTTTTCAGGCAGTGGCCAATGCCAGGTGCTTCAGAGGAAATGAACAAAACAGGGAAATATTGAGTGACCCATCCCCGGCTGTCCACTCCTAGCTGTTGATAGTTAGAGGATAGGGACACCAAGCACATGAGGTTGTATCCCTGACCATCTTGCATTGATGGGCCTACTCTCCATGAAAGTTCCTCAAAGGTCAGTCTTGGGACCAATCTTATTTAACATTTTCATTAAATGACTGTGGCACAAAAAATGGGAATGTGCTAATAAAATCTGACGACACAAAGTTGGGGGTATTTCCAATAGAGAGGAGGACTGGAATATACAATACCTGGATGACCATGAAAACTGGAGAAATAGAAATGGGATTAAATTTAATAGTGCAAAGGAGAAGGTCATGGCACTTAGGGGCTACCAACAAGAATTTTTGCTCTAAGCTGGAGACTCATCAAGTGGAAGTGACAGATGAGGAGAAAGACCTGGGGTGTACTGGTTAATCACAGGATGACTATGAGCCATCAATGTGACGCAGCCACAAAAAAGGCCAATGCAATCCTAGTGAGCATCAAGCGAGAGATTACCAGGAGAGATTGGGAAGTATTAGTGCCATCATACAAGGCACCGGTGAGACCTCATCTGGAATACTGTGTGCAATTCTGGTCTCCCAGAAAGATGAATCCAAACTGGAACAGGTGCAGAGAAGGGCTAGTAGGATGATCAGGAACGGAGAACCTACCTCATGAAAGGAGACTTAGGAGCTCAGCTTATTTAGCCTAACAAAACAAAGTCTGAGGGGAGATACGACTGCCCTCTACAAATACGTAAGAGGGATAAACACCAGGAAGAGGAAGTAGTTATTTAAGTTACCGGCCAATGCTGACACTAGAACAAATGGACTTAAACTGTCAATAAGTTTAGGCTTGAAATTAGATGAAGGTTTCTAAACGTCAGAGGCGTTCCAGAATAGCCTTCCAAGGGGATGAGTAGGGGGCAAAACACCTAACTCGTTTCATGACTGAGTGATACATTTATGGAGGGGATGGTACGAGGAGGTTGCCTGCAATGGCATATGCCCCATCCACAACTGCTATTAGCAAATATCTCCAACGGTCTGAGATGGGATGCTGGAGGCAGAGAATTATTTCCCAGGTGTCTGGCTGGTGGGTCTCATCCACACATTCAGGATCTAACTAATTGCTATATTTGGGGTTGGAAGTAATTTTCTCCTAGGTCAGACAGGCAGAGGCCCTGGGGTTTTTTCATCTTTCTCTGCAGGGCAGAACATGTGTCACTTGCTGGTTTGAACTAGAGTAAATAGAGGATTCTCTGTAACTTGAAGTCTTTAAATCAAGATTTGAGGACTTCAGTAACTCAGAGCTATAAGTCTGGTTTTCTAAACCTTTTATCATTTTTGTTGCTCTCCTCTGAACTCTCCAATTTGTCCACAACTTTCTTGACGTGTGGCACTCAGAACTGGACACAGTACTCCAATTGAAGTCTCACCAGTGCTGAGCAGAGCAGGACAATTACCTCCCATGTTACTATACCCTAAATATTAGCCTTTTTTGTAACTGTATCACATTGTTGATTCATTAAATTTGCAACCCCTCCCAGCTTTGTGGTGTCCACAAATGTTATTTGCATACACTCCACTCCTTTATCGAAGTCATCAGTGAAAATATCAAATAGTTCTGGAGCAGGACAGACCCGCAGAACCCCACTAGATATATCCCCCCCTCTGCAGGTTTGACAGCAAAGCACTGATAACTACTCTTTGAATATGGTCTTTCAATCAGTTTTGCACCTATTTGATAGTATTTTCATCTAGACTACCATTTCCTAGTTTGCTTATGAGAATGTCATGTGGGACTGTATCAAAAACCTTACTAAAATCAAGACATATCACAACTATCCAACTACAGCTTTCCCTCTTATCCATCAGGCCAGTAACACTGTCAAAGAAGGAAACTAGAATGGTTTAGCAAGAAATGTCCTTGACAAATCCATGTTGGTTGTTACTTATCACTCATCTTATAGGTGCTTACAAACTGATGGTTTAATAATTTGTTCAACTAATTGTTTAATAATTTGACAAGATGTGAATAAGCCATCTTGTTCAGAGTGGCAGGCACTATTTTCAACTTTTTTTCAATATAATCAGAGCTAAAACATTAAAATATTGAACACTATAATTTACAATGCTGTTCTCCTTTTGAAAAGTGGCTATCGTGTATGTAAAACTGGCAACTTCTTCAATCAACAGATATGTTCTTCATGGGCATTTTCATGCATAGCTGCTTACATTTTCCTTAACAAAAAAACCTAAACACAAAATTCTTCTAGTCAACACGGCTATGAGAGCGAGCTTGACTCTTCTCTGTCAAATGCATTAGCCAAATCATGACTGGGGCACACCTCTACAACCCCTGATGTCAATGGAGCTGCAATGATGTAACTGACAATATAATTTAGCTTGCAGAATCCCAAAAGATGAAAACAGCCATGATGTGGGAGCAAGATAGAATCACAGAATCATAGAACCATAGGGTTAAAAGGGACCACAAGGGGTCATCTAGTCTAACCCCCTGCCAGGATACAGGATTTGTTGTGTCTAAAGACACAACAAGACAGATGGCTATCCAGCCTCCTTTTGAAAACCTCCAATGAAGGAGCTTCCACAATCCTCCATGGCAGTCTGTTCCATTCTCCTACTGTTCTTACAGTTAAGGAAGTTTTTCCTGAGATTTAATCTAAATGTGGTATGCTGTAGTTTGAACCCATTGCCTTGTCTTACCCTCTGTGGCAAGAGATAACAATTTTTCTCCATCTTTTTTATGGCAGCCTTTCAAGTATTTGAGGACCGTTATCACGTCCCCCACCTTAATCTCCTCTTTCCCAAACTAAACAAACCCAGGTCCTTCAGCCTTTGTTCTCAGCTACTCTTCAACTCCCATGATATGAAAGGGGTTTGTTCTTTCAATAAGAAAACCAGGGATCTGTTTTTCAGAGTTTGAATTCCGGATGCTTCTGAAGAATTATGATGGAAATTATGAAGGAAAATAATGGTAAGGAAATGGACTGATAGAGGCTGAAGAAAAAGTAAACTTTAACAGAAATTTAAGGAGGGGTTGAAAAACCAAGCTTTCCCTATAGAATATGGTCAAGGACAGGCAGGCCATTGGGACCTGGATCCCATTCATCTGGCTGAAATACCAGCTAACAGGAAAGCTATCACCAGAATAGAGAAAAATACTATAAGCAATCCACCTGAGCCTTTTAAAAAAGGGAGCACTGAGAGACATCCTTGAGGCTTGACTAAGATCCTATGGCTGAGAAGGACATTGCACCAGAAGATAGATGTGGATATGGTGTTTTAATGGGCAAACAGATTCCCCCACCCACTAAAGGGGAATGCTAACTGCTAAGCAGACTTCCAAAGATGCCACCTTCTACAGACCAAAGCAACAAGGTGGGGCAAGTAAGTTTCCTTTCCCTGCACATTTATCATACCCCATAGTCTCAATCTAATGCATTTTTTTTAGGTGCTTTCTTTCATAATCTTAAACCAGTTTTGCTTGCCTGGTTTCTTCTCAGGTTTTCCAGCTACTTTTCAACTCCCAGTGGCAAAACTTCCACTAATTCTAATGGGAGCTGGATTGTTTTTTAGTGTTTTTTGTATCAATTGAAGATCCACTGCCACTCTACATTTCAAACCTTCTCTGGCTAAGAAAAGCTAGACGAAGCTCTCTCTTTACAGCCTGTCAAGTCACTCCTTTGGTCACAGGAGTCCTAGAGAAGTGATATGCGGTGACCTCAGTCCCATTGCTACCCCACAGTATTCTGTTCAGATTCTTTTACAGCCTTTATCACCACAGTAGTTGAGTGCCTGCCAGAAATGTCATATACAACTTGACTAATATCTGTTATATGGCTTGTTTCTTCTCCCTTCCACTCTCTATGAGGAAACTGTGTGGATATTTAAAAAAAAAAACTATATTATATATACCCTGTGCTATCAACAAAAGGCAGACCAAAGAAGTGCACATCTTGCACTTGGACTGGACAGTAGTGAGATTTGTGGTGGTTCTAGATCCTGTGGTCCTTCATTCCAGAGAGTTGGACCAACACCTAAGAAAGCTGTCCTTGCACAGACAAGTTTTACCTTTGTGGTAGTCAGTTCCACTGAGCTTGAGGAGTAGAGCTGTCTATTCTCCTCATCCTGGAGCTTCAGGTGACTTTTTAAGATGTCCTTGGGCCAGAGCATGCCTGAAGATAAGACCTAATGCCTTCAGTTTGGCACTGTATCTCTGAGAAGCTAGCATAGAGTGGAATATAGCTCTAATACACTTGCACAGGCCTGTGTTGCTGAGGAACTATGCTGCCATGTTCTGCAGTAGCTAGAATTCCTCAAAGGCTGATGGTTTCATGCCCAGGGAGACAACATTGCTGTCGTACAGCTGAGAAGTGACAAAGGCATGTATTACTGTGTATGATGGAGTATTTCAGTGAATCTCAGTATGATCGAGAATAAGCCAAAGAAACAAAATCTGACCTTGTGAGGTCAATGTGCAGACCTAATTAATTTTTTAAATAGTGTTATCTATGTATACGAACTATTTTACAACTATGATGTTTCTGTTAATCCATACAAACTAATATTTTGCTCTCACACTAGCTTGTGGTTAAATTGCAGAACTCACAAATTAAGCAGGTTCAGGATGCTAAAGGAAATGGTATCAACAATTCAATAGGTAGCACTCTACCTTGTGATTCAGAATTGAACCAATGCCCCAGCACAATAATGAGTTCTGTGCTGCTGGAGGAGCACATTTCAAATAAGATAAAATGGATGTCGTGACAACTTATAGTCATTAAAGACCTTGTGACACTTTTTCTCCTACCTGGATACCTCCATCCTTTTCAGTTGTATGCAATATTTTGCTTCATTTCCTGCCCAAAACTAGTTTGTAATATTGCTATATAGTGTTCAAAAGCTGCTTTGCTTGACTCCACAGACCTCTGAAGTCCTTCTATATAAAAGTTCTCCACATTTGTGGGTGTAATTTTTAGGTACAATTTTAGATGACTGGACAATGAAATAATCTAAGCATTATCATCATCAATCAACGTTTAACAACTGCAGGAGCAAGAACATTAAATATATACTTGTATGTTTTAATAAAAACCGGGACATACTTACAGAACAGCTAGTTTTTATGGCAGCTTTCCAAAATTCTACTCATCTTCCCAAATGGGGAGAGAACTTGGTTTTTTTGGATGGTTGAGCAAAATAGCATGAGTTATTTTCATCACTGTAGTAAGGACAGGCAAGTAGATTTTAATGCCTATGCTAGTAAGTTTTCCTGACAGTTTTAGAAGAATCTGTTTTTAAAATTAATCAATATAATCTTAATATATCTTGCAAGCGACAACCATTGTTGGGTTTCATTCATTTTCTGCAGTGGGGATATTCCTTCTGGTAAGATGCTGGTCTATCCATTATAGAGAAAATACACTATGTGTCTCCTATTGTTTATTGCGGTTCCCAGTGTCCATGAGTATTCATTACTCACCTCAAAACAAACAACTTTATTAAAATTAACATGAAACATGGGAACTTATGTCAGGTAGAGCCAAAGGCTTTTACATTTTATCATGTATTTGTACCATTTTGACACATTCAGTGATTTAAAGATCACTTGTGCCAATTTCTCATTTCCAAACATAGTGGTAATCACAAAACTATTTCATTGCTATTTTTCTTCATTATTGAGAACAGTCACTTGGGTTTTATTGTGCCCTGGCAACTCAGGTATATTTGTTCACAATTTCATTCTAGCTTTAAATGACAGATATAAACAAAGCTGTTAGAAAGGACAGACAGCGGTAAGTTGTGCGTTGGGGCCAACATTTTGAAACATGAGATCATTTAAAAAATGTAATGTGCTCTCTTCTTCTGTTTTACAAAGAAATCGGGTGTTAAGAGCATTATTCTTTAATGGGAAATACAAATAATAATTTGTACCTGTCAGGCCAGATCCAACTGCCATTGAAGTCAGTGGGGCAAGACTGAGCCCTTACAGAACTTTCCACCTGTAATTCTCAAAGTTCTTTACAGAGGAGAGGAAGAGCGGTCATCTACATTTTACATATGGTGTAACTGACGCACACAGAAGTTGAAAGACTTGCCCAAAGCTACATAGTGAGAGTCGCAGGCAGAGCTGGGAACAGAACCTAGGTGTCGTGAATCCCAGAACCATTTTAAGTCCATTAGATGACAAGTGCTCTTCTGTTCTGGATGCAATGAAAGATAACATTCTAACGTTTGAAAGACAGTTTTGAAGTTTTCTTTCTCTATGTAGACTGAAGGTGGTGATGTGAACTGCCCTGGGACATTCATCAAGTATTTTGCCATGAAGCTCATCTTGTCAGCTATACCATAGCCATACCACCGTCTACTGTTATCCTATCACCTATGGTTCTTTCGGAAGCACGTTGGTGGCCGTTCAGTATGTGGTGCTCTTCTTTGGGAGTAGGCATTGAATCTACTCTCTAAGTGTTGCAAGAGGCCTGGAACCGAAATGACTTGCAGCCATCTTCTGTATGGACTTAGCATAACCCACAGCCATTTTGTATATTCAGCCACCATACATTGGAAATAAAAACTACAGCCGGGAAAATTCGGTCTTGGCTTAGGTAGATAGACAATACCAGTTGCAGCATTACTAAGAGGGATAGATACAGTAAAGTCACAGATTCATGAAAATGGAAGGGAGCACTGGAATGGGTTACCTAGGGAGGTGATGGAATCTCCTTCCTTAGAAGTTTTTAAGGTCAGGCTTGACAAAGCCCTGGTTGGGATGATTTAGTTGGGGATTGATCCTGCTTTGAGCAGGGGGTTGGACTAGAAGATGACCTCCTGAGGTCCCTTCCAACCCTGATATTCTATGATTCTAAGGGAGTATGGACAAGCTAACCTTGAGTTTCTGCAAGTTTCTTACTGAATGTCTGAGTTTCTTGTTAAAAGTTACCTTTGCTGATAAGTAGAAAATATGAAGTTTTGCTATTGGTAGAGAAATTGTTTTATCCCATTAGGGGTTATGATTGGCTAGATTTATTGGCTAGATTTAAGTATAGGGGTTCTCACAACAAATTTTTTGGTGGCCTTAGACTGTGGCCGCTAACTCTTGCTGGTGGACACTGACAATTTTTTCTAAAATACTTAATTAACTTTAGGAAAAACAAATAAATATGCACATATCCATGTCCAAATCACTGTAATTGATTTCTGTAGGTTTTTTTTTTTGCGACCTCAGTAATAAAAATAATGGACAGTTGTCTCTATTCTTTACTGGACCGAAACAGAACAGAAACACAAAGAAGGTGCTTTGGATGTTCTGCTTTTTTGGCTGATTTTTTTGTAAAGACTTGCTAGCTAGTAAGTCTGCTGCTGTGAAAAGTGAGATTTGTTAATATCATTTTTCACAGCTGACTTACTCAGCCCCAGCAAGCTGGGCAACAAATTAAGCCCTGGATGGGGGGGGGTGGATAGGGAGGCGGAGGGACCTGGGGCGATGGGGGGGCTGGAGGCAGCAGCGGGGCTTGGGGTGATGGGGGGCGGGGGTGAGCCCAGAGCTGGAGCCTGGGGTCCCGCTGCACGAAGGAGGCAGCAGGGGCCAGGGATGATGTGCAGGGAGTGAGTCCAGGATTGGATCACTGGGCCAGAGCCCAAAGCCCTGTGGCTGGGGGAGTGAAGGGGGGGAGGCGGAGACCGCTACCGCCCAGCCAGAGCCTGCCACCTGCTATGCCAGGGCTGAAGCCCGAGCAGCACAATCCCTGGGAAGGTGGGGAACTCACTCTGGTCACCTGCTTCTACAGTGTTTGTGGCTCCAGGAAGGGGCATGCACCAGCGCATGCCGGACGCCCTGGGGGGGAGGGGCCACTGCTTTGCCCCTCCCCCCCACCACCCAGGAGGCTGTGGCCACAGGAAAAGCCCCTGGTGGCTGCATTTGAGAAACACTGGAAGAAGGACTCTCATTTTAACTATAATAATGAGGGTCAGAAGAGAAGCTTGTTGGAACCTAACTCCAGGACACAGCTCATGATCAAAGCTGCCAGAACGCTTATACCCTGCACAACCATACCCCCATCGGGAGATGGCCATCGGCTTTATTGGGAGTGGTGAGCGTTAGATGCTTGGAGTGTGTATTCTGTTGATTAATTGATAATAAATTTACATTAAGGATATTTACTGTGTAAAGGCTTTTCCACTGGGAAAAGGTCCCATTAACCTGTCGAGGGTCACTGCACCCAGATGGGGGAGGAAAGGACTCTAAACTTGTGTGGATAACACAAGCTGGCACTAACGGACACTTGTGGTGCTGATATCTTTCACTTAAGATGTAAAAATAAAAAATCTTTGCCACTCCTGGACGAAGATCCTACCACACTTTTCACAAGAGGACTGTCCTGATATTAAAACTTAGTAACCTAAGTTCCAATTCCAGCAACTGGACACACTACGGGCAAAATCAAGGGAATAAAACTAGCAAATACTATGAAAGTGTGAGGAAACCGAGAAATCCCCTTTAGAGAATTCTTGGCTGTCTTTTGAATAGTATTGGCTAGGAATACCCACCCATATGTGTCTAAAAATCATACAAGCAAACTGAATTGGGAAGGAGCATGAATGGCTTATAGGTATTTATGACAATTGCTGTCAACATGCCTACCATGTTGTACATGTTCTTTTGGCCAGCAGGGCTTACATAATGAAGAGTGCGTAACATGATATTCCTCTGAGGCAAAAGAGCAAAATCTTGTGCTCAGGTATCTAGTCAATAAGCAGAGTGGAAGGAATTAAGGAGGGAAAGGTAATTTTTATTACTACGGCTTGATAGCACAACAGCTTCTTTACTGAACCTTCAAACAAAGATTTTTTGCTGCCCCAAGAGATTTCCTAGCACCATTTCATTTCACAGACACTAACTGGAATCTGAAGAAGAAATAAATACAATAGGGACTTCCAGAAAATTCTCCCTGGCCGCTCAGTTTTCATGCAGGGGATGCTTGGGGTCAAACACACTCCTGGTGTCAGTGGGCACAACCCCACTGAACTCAGTGGGACTACCTCCCTAGCCGAGAATAAGGCCTTTGGTTTCCACAACCCTGACATCTAAAGATGTTTAATCATTTAAACAAGACTAAATTCCCCATGTAAGAGAGAGCTCAGAGTCTTAATAGGATTTTAAAACACACACAAAGTCAGGTAATTCAGATCCAACATTTTTTGGCTTTGTAAAAATGTAACTATAGATGTTTTCTAAATAAAAAATACCAATTAGCCCAGTTATAAACAACCTCAGCTTTAGCTGCTTTTGGACCAAAGATTCCATCTCTCCTCCTCTTCCTCCTCCCTTTCACCTTGGGTAGGAGGCAACTATTGAGCTTTAGGGATGTAGGAATCACCACACTGGATCAGAGCAGTGCCCAGTTTTCTCCAGTATCCTGTCTCTGACAGTGGCCAGTATCAGCATCAGAGGAAGGTACAAGAAAACCTTGCAGCTACGGGATAACCTGAGCACAATGAACATTTTTTTCCTCACCCCAAATTAATTGGACACTGATTAATTAGGCCCTGAAGTATATAGGTTAATATCCCTTCCAAACTTCTTGGGTTTCTTAAAATCTTATTATAAATCTAAAAATTCCTCTTAGCCACATATAAGCCCAAAGTAAATGATACAGGATGTTCATGTTTGTGTTTGGAATGCATTCAGTTTAATGTTGTTGGGCATTAACGGGCTCAACGGATAGTGATCAATGGCTCCATGTCTAGTTGGCAGCCGGTGTCAAGTGGAGTGCCCCAAGGGTCAGTCCTCGGGCCGGTTTTGTTCAATATCTTCATTAATGATCTGGAGGATGGTGTGGATTGCACCCTCAGCAAGTTTGCAGATGACACTAAACTTGGAAGAGAAGTAGATACGCTGGAGGGTAGGGATAGGATACAGAGGGACCTAGACAAATTAGAGGATTGGGCCAAAAGAAATCTGATGAGGTTCAACAAGGACAAGTGCAGAGTCCTGCACTTAGGACGCAAGAATCCCATGCACCGCTACAGACTAGGGACCGAATGGCTAGGCAGCAGTTCTGCAGAAAAGGACCTGGGGTTACAGTGGAGGAGAAGCTGGATATGAGTCAACAGTGTGCCATTGTTGCCAAGAAGGCCAATGGCATTTTGGGATGTATAATTAGGGGCATTGCCAGCAGATTGAGGGACGTGATCGTTCCCCTCTATTTGACATTGGTGAAGCCTCATCTGGAGTTCTGTGAGCAGTTTTGGGCCCCACACTACAAGAAAGATGTGGAAAAATTGGAGAGAGTCCAGCGGAGGGCAACAAAAATGATTAGGGGACTGGAACACATGACTTATGAGAGGCTGAGGGAACTGGGATTGTTTAGTCTGCGGAAGAGAAGAATGAGGGGGGATTTGATAGCAGCTTTCAACTACTTGAAAGGGGGTTCCAAAGAGGATGGATCTAGACTGTTCTCAGTGGTGGCAGATGACAAAACAAGGAGTAGTGGTCTCAAGTTGCAGTGGGGGAGGTTTGGGCTGGATATTAGGAAACACTTTTTCACTAGGAGGCTGGTGAAACACTGGAATGTGTTACCTAGGGAGGTGGTGGAATCCCCTTCCTCAGAAGTTTTTAAGGTCAGGCTTGACAAAGCCCTGGCTGGGATGATTTAGTTGGGGACTGGTCCTGCTTTGAGCATGGGGTTGGATTAGATGACTTCCTGAGGTCCCTTCCAACTCTGATATTCTATGATTCGCTGCACTAAATGTGTCTTTACCCTAGAAACTTCTGATGCTGTTTTTCTGTATCTATTACACCATTTAACACAGGTAGTTCATTTCACAGCATTTCTAGGGGCTCAGAGTGATGCACAATTAGTATATTTAGCCTGGGGGGAGCAAAGACTCCCTTCTTCCTCTCTATGGGCTCCCAGCCAGGCACAGGATCAGCAGGCATATGCCATATACTCGACAGCGTGTTTCAATTTCTAGAGGGGAAACCTGTTACGCTGACTGCCATGTTCTTCACCAGTCCTCCGATGAGCACTCTGTTAGCCTTCAGTAACTGCACATGCTGCATTAACGATGACAATATCTGTGCAATGGTGTAAGTGCTTTGGAAGAGTATAGTACACTTCAAATGGGATACCTCTGGTCAGGCAGAATAGGTAAAAACTAATCCCTTCTCTAGCTAACTCACCAATGGTTCTGCCAGATTTCAGAGGAAGCCACAATATGCCTCCATATCCAGAAGGACAGGGCAGACCAAAGTTTAATTTTTGCATGTAGGCATCCCAGTAGGTGATCTCACATGCAACTTCCCCGCGGTTGCATGGGTTTAAACAATGGCAGTCTCTGATCCCCATTATCCTCTCCGGGGCAGCTGTCCAATCAGCCTCAATGTTGGCATACACGCATTTCATAGGAAATGCTTTCACACTGGAGCCCTTCCAAACTTGCCAACACTTCAAGGCCAAGAACAATCTTTTTTTAAGTGATGAGGGGGGCATGCAGGGGGAGGGGAAGATTAAGTATAACCAAGGACATGAGCTCTTTGAATAAAGGATACAGAAAAAATTTGTCAAAGTTACCAATAAGTTATTCAATGATTTGACAAAGCTGAGGGGACTATTATATTAATAAAGTCTTCCAGGAAAACCTCTGTTGTATCAATTGTTTATTCAAACCTTTACAAACTTCATAAAAAATTAACTGGATTTGGGGCAGGGAACCGGAGCCATAGGCGAAAGTTTACAAAATACAATCCTTGAGACGCCTGAATGTCTGCCGGTTTGCCCCTTTTGATTTCATTGCTAGGCATTACTCAGTTACTAAGTGGTTAGTACTCTAAATAAAGCGCTGGTCCTTCCTCCCAAATACATCATTGGAGCGGGGTTCATGGGTTTGGATTTTAAACTCCTGTAATTCTTGAGTTTACCCTTATTTTACAACGAATCACTCAGTTCATGTTCTTCAGTACAATCTATTTTAATGCATGTTTCATAACCATTGTTTCACCTCTGTGGTCTAGATCTACGTGACACCATCTCAAGGGGAAACTCCTCCCCTTCACAGATCTCCCTCCTGTCTGTGGATGTCACACCCACTATGGCCAACTGAAAGTCTGCCTGTGGATCAGGTGCAAGTACAGAACTCCAGCAGTTGCGTACCACAGAGTCTTCCAATGATTCTGGGGTTAACATGAGACCAGGCAAACCTTCAAGAGTGCAATTCACAGGCTACCTCCTATGTAGCCTGCAAATCCCTGCTGAGTCCATCATGTTTCAGGAAATCAGGCATGAAATCATCTAATTTCATTTGTATTTCATCCTTGGGCGGTAGATTAAACCCTTCAGAACCCAAGGGGCAGAATAGCCACCATGGGGAAGGTCAGCACGGTAACTGCAGAACATTGGTATTATTCACGGTAGCATATTTGTTTGAAAATAGCAAATATGTTAACAATTAGAGAAGGGGAAAGCTGAAAGGCTGCCTTGTTAATTAAGGAACTTGCTATCAAAGGACTCATTAAAAGCTACTGAAACTGAATGGCTGTTCAAATAAATACCCATTAATCTTAACATGCAATCAAGGAGCATGCTGCCACTACCTACATCACTGTAGGGGAAGGGAAGGGGTTCCTCAGATGCACACCTAACCCTGTTAACAAGCATAAAAACCTCTGTGTAAATCATGTAACCTAAAGGCAACATGCCATGGATTTGAAATGCGAAGGAAGAGAGTTCCATACGTTGTGTTAAGACTTCTACAATCACGGCAGTTCAAAACTAAGCGTTCCTGACTGGCTAGTAATTTAGCCAAGAAAAGGGCTTGTATAAAACGCCTGTTTATTTTCAGAGTAAAGACTTGGAAGATTTCTCATAACTGAAAGGCAGCCCAGTAAACAATGTGCAACAATGAAGACGGAGACAAGGACTTGAAGTGACCTCAGACTTGCCAATTTGGTCACTGCCCAACACCTGAATTTAATTAATTTGTAACATAATGTTAGACGTGGGACACACTTAACCTGGGGTTTGGTTCTATATGTCTATACATTACAGTGCCCGTACTTCCTTAAAGGGGCAAGGGAGTGTTTGTTATACCAGACAGCAGAAGGAGGGTGGATGCCAGAATAAGTGGCCTGAATTTGCCAACAGGTGAGTGCTGCATGACTGCACCTGGGACACAGCTGAGAGTCCATAGCGGGCTGGCTGCAGGGCAGCAATGCAACACCGAGTCTTGTCTGTCTAGTATAACAGAGTCTACCACAGAACTAGTCCCTACCTGCCAGAGAGCAGCACTGCCTATAGTAAGTGTTCAAAACCCATGGGATTTGTTTTCAATCTGAAATGCACACAAAACTCTTTCCCAATGTACACATCACTGTGCCCCCATGCAGGCACAAGCAACATTGTGTTCTGAGCAGCGCAGGACACTCACCGGGAACCATCCTGAGCTGTTAATGGTTGATGCTTCCTGTTTGCTAGAGTCTTACCTGATTCTGCTATCTGCCTCTTCCCCTGCCACAACAATCACTTTTATTATTTATGATTTATATGAACCTAGGACCGAGTATATTGAGACCATTCCTGACAGGGGTTTGTCTAACATGTTCTTAGAAACCTCTAATGACAGGAATTCCCCAACCTCCCTAGGTAACCTGTTCCAGTGCTTAGTTATCCTTATAGTTAGAAAGTTTTTCATAATATTGATCGACATCTTCCTTGCTGCCGATTAAGCCCATTGCATCTCATCCTACCTTTGGTGGACATGGAGAACAACTGATCGGCAACCTTTTTATGACAGGTTTCAGAGTAGCAGCCGTGTTAGTCTGTATTCGCAATAAGAAAAGGAGGACTTGTGGCACCTTAGAGACTAACAAATTTATTTGAGCATAAGCTTTCGTGAGCTACAGCTCACTTCATCAGATGCATTCAGTGGAAAATACAGTGGGGAGATTTATATACACAGAGAACGTGAAACAATGGGTGTTACCATACACACTGTAAGGAGAGTGATCACTTAAGATGAGCTAATACCAGCAGGAGAGCGGTGGGCAGGGAGTGAGGAAGGGAAACTTTTGTAGTGATAATCAAGGTGGGCCATTTCCAGCAGTTGACAAGAACGTCTGAGGAACAGTGGGGGGTGGGGGTACACCTTTTACATATTTGAAGATTTAAGTCCCCCCTCTGCCTTTTCTCCTCTAGACTAAACATGCCCTGTTCTTTCAACCTTTCCTCTTAGGTTACCTTTTCCCAACCTCTGACCAATTTTGTTGCTCTCCTCTATACTCTCTCCAAGTTGTCCACTTCTTTCTTAAAGTGTGGTGCCCAGAACACAATACAGTACTCCAGCTGAGACCTCAGCAGTGCTGAGTAGTGCGGGACAATTATTTCCCACGTCTTACATACGACACTCCTGTCATTCTGGGATGTATTAACATTCGCCGCTTTCTGCAACAGCATCAGACTGCTAACTCATATTCATTTTGTGATTCACTATAACTCTCAGATCCTCTTTGGCACCGCTGCTGCCTAGCCAGTTATTGCCCATGTAGTGTGTGTGTGTATTTGTATAAAGTGCTCTGGGAATTTTAATGATGAATTTCCTGATTTTTGCACAGCTGAGTTCTAGATCTTAACACAGACATACACAGACGGTGGCTCTTTAGTAGGTCTCCTGTGTCTCTCTGCAGCACATAATAGTAACACACTGTATGATTTAATTATTAACCAGTCTAAGTTATTAATCAATCAGGATGCTTTAACTATGTTATTAACCAATTCAGTTATCAGCTTGCACTAAGTTATTAACTCATTTGCTGGGAGAATAATAAAAACCACTGAATATTTTCCCTGTCATTCACACGACGGTGGCTCTTCTGGGTAATGCTGATCGCTACCTTGGCTCCGGAACCACTGAGGTCTGAGTGTCACTGTCCTAACAGAACGTTGACAGAATATTTTGTGTTAAATTTCCATTTTTTGCTTTAAGAGTGAGTGATCACATGGTGAAATAAAAGGCAGTTAAAAAAAAAAAAGGACCAAAAGAAAGAGAGGCTGGTGCATTTATGTCCCTGGGCTAGACAGTCAGATACAGATTTGAAAGTTTCAGAGGGGTAGCCGTGTTAGTCTGTATCAGCAAAAAGAACGAGGAGTACTTGAGGCACCTTAGAGACTAACAAATTTATTTGAGCATAAGCTTTCGTGGGCTAGAACCCACTTCATCAGATGCATGCAGTGGAAAATACAGTAGGAAGATGTGTATATATATACACACACAGAGAACATGAAAAAATGGGTGTTGCCATACACACTATAATGACAGTGATCAATTAAGGTGAGCTATTATCAGCAGGAGAAAAAAACCTTTTGTAGTGATGATCAGGATGGCTCACTTCCAACAGCTGACAAGCATATGTGAGTAACAGTGGGGGGAGGCGGGAAATAAGCAAGGGGAAATAGCTTTACATGGTGTAATGACCCATCCACTCCCCATCTTTATTCAAGCCTAATTTAATGTTGTCCAGTTTGCAATTTTGAAAGTGCAAGCCACTGACTGCAAAGTCAAATCAAACTGTGCAAATGCTGGGGCTCCAAGAATCAGAGTGAAATGCACCTTAACGTTGTAAGTAATGTGTAAATATTGACAACACTGAAAAGGGCTTTCTGGACAATTAGCAACTGCTACGGTAAGGCAGGAGTGCTGAATCTCTGCTCTCTTTGTGCCACTGGAGGCAGGGAACCTGGTGCAAGCCCCAAAGGGGAGTGGTCAAGCCCGAGTCCAGGGGACAAGTCTGAGCTCCGTTTGGTATTTGCAGGAAGAGAGGTGCAGCCCAAAAGGCTCGGATTAGGGGAACAGGTTAGGACCAAGAAAAGTGGTTACAATCTTCAAATCAGTCTTCTCTGAACAAGAGCTTCCTGCCTCTCTCTGCTCCATCCAAATACTCCTCTACATTTCCGATAGCAGCTTGAAATTTTTTTTTTTTTAAAAAATCACTCAATTATTCTTGAATCACTGAAGATTGCAAGAACAGTGCAGGCACAAAGATCAAGATACCGCCTTCAAGTTGCCTCTGCCTCCGATACCCAGAGTTAGGCTCCAAGAACCCACCTCTCACGGTATGGAAGACAGATCTGTGACTGACTTTACTCATCTCGGTGCTGAATGAACTGGTCAGACCATGGCACAGCAGAGTGATGCATTGGTTAGGGAGCTTAGCAGTAGACAACTATTAAAACTAAACATATCTAAACCTGTAGGACCAGATAACTTGCACCCAAGAATATTAAGAGAATTGGATAAGGAGCTTCCTGAACCATTAATGCAAATTTTAAACAAATCTTGGAAAACTAGGGAAGTTTTAGAGGAAAGGCAAAAAGCTAATATTGTGCCAATATTTAAAAAGGCTAAAAGGGATGACCTGGACAGGGAACCTGATGCTGACCCCAGGCAAAATCATGGATAGGTCAACATGGGAAGCGACCAGTAAAGAATTAATTGGCATAATTAATGCCAATCAATGTGATTTTGCGAAGATGAGTTCATGAAGCTGATATTTTTAGTGAGATTTAAATTTTGTTACTAAAAGGTAACTGTGATGTAATATCTTTTGACTTCTATAAGGCATGTGTGTCTTAATATTGCAGGATATTCTGACAAAAAAAAATTAGCACTACATAAAATCAGTGTAGACCATATTACATATATTTAAAACTGGCTAACCATTAGATCTTAATAAGGAATTGTAAATATGGCATCGTTAGCCAGTGAGGATGTTTCCAGAGAAATATTAGAGTGATCAGTTCTTTGCCCAATGCTATTCAATACCTTTATCAATTATTTGGAAAAAAACTGAAATCATCACTAGTACAATTTACATGACACAAAGATTAGTGAGTCGGTTGTACAGACTGATCTGGATCACTTGGAAAGATGGGCTCATGTGAGCCACATGTGTGTTAATAGAGTGAAATGCAAGATCATACATCTAGGAACAGAGAACACGTCACACGTGCAAGATGGGAGACATGAAAAGGACTTAGCTGACAAATTGGAAATGGTAGAGAAAAGAGCTACAAGAATGATATGAGGACTGAAAAAAAAGACCCTATAGTGCATTTTTCCTCTTAGCAAATACTGATTTCCTCACCCCTCTATGCACTCCCTCCTCCGGTGCTTTTGTCTACTACTGTACACAGATTCATAGATGCTAAGGTCAGAAGGGACCATTGTAAGGATGAACCAATGCCTAAGGGTTAGAGCACAAGGCTTGGAGCTCTTGGTTCTATTCTAGGTTTTGCTACACATAATAGGTAAGCTCCTTAGGCTGTTTGCTTCACTTTTGCCATCTGTGAATTGAAGAGTATCACAGATATTAAGAGCCTAATGTATCAAAACTTAGGACTCATTCTTTGAAATGCATTTTTTCTTCACAGACTATCCCAAACAGACAGAAGTGGAGAATTAAGTTTTCTATTTATCTATCAATCAATTTCACTGCAAGCTTCCTCCCACTAACCAAGCAATAAATCTCAGGTCTGAAAAGATACCTCCAAACATATGAAATTTCCCGCCCTTCCGCCCCCCCCCCCCCAGTTAGAAGTGGGGGCAACCTATCTGGAGACCTACCCCCTATGATGTGGGCTTAAACTAAAAAGTTTCTTCAGCAGAAAATAACTTTCAATCATTATCAATGTGGGCTCAATAAAAACCAGTGACCTACAGGCAAACAAACACCTGTAAAAGTAAACTACGGTACTATTAGAGGGATGATTTTTTTTTAAAAAACAAACGTCAGGCATGTAAATTGTGCACCTAGTGTGCATAATTACTACAACTACAAGTGCAAATCAAGCAATTGCATGAACAAGTGTCCAGTACTGAATTGTACAAGCAATCACTCATCTACACATAATACAATCACATACACAAATTAGGTGCACAACTGCACATTTTAAAAATTAGGCCTTGTAATTATTGATCTCAGGGTTTTGTTTTGTTTTTAGTATCTGAACTTGAAAGTCACCTTGCTTATATAAAAGACCCAGTGCTTGCTGTGAATGGCAGAATCTTGAAATCTGCAAGCCTCCATAAATCCTCCTACGCAACCACGTCAATTACGTCACACCATTCACCAGCATATTTACAACTATAAAGTTACTTGTAGACACCTCTGCATTTTTCCTGCTTTAGAACATTAATTCCATTTACAGGGCTGAAGGTTTGTTTTGTGGTATTTTTATTAAAAAGGGAAAATGTTTTTTCCCCAAAATTGTTTACCGTGTGAAAAAAATGTCCAGAGGGTTAGTTGGTTTTAAGAGGGAAATGTGCTCTAGGTTGAGACGTGTGTCTGCATTAGACATGACCAATCTGCAGTTTCAAAGGAATAGGTGACTGGTGTGTGACTTCATCAGATGGAAAGATTAATGGCCACTTTCTGATTGCAGACTGTGTCAAGCTCTGTATTTGAACTGGATCCATGTGGAACGATCCCACGAGCCTGAACACTGAGGCCAGTGTGTTGTGTACAGACTTGGAAGAAGAGTGGGACTGGCACAAAGCTATAAATGACACGGTTGAAGTTTGTGTGGCTTTGAAATTTGCCAAGGATAAGAGGAAGAAATTTTCTAACCATTAAATTAAAGCTAGTGATGAACAGTATTTACATATCATGAGGGTTCTGAACACAGAGCAACTCCTGTTGGATTAATAGCTGCCACTTAATCTGGACACCTTGTCAGTTTCATCACATTATACGGTCATTGTAAGGTTATAGGTATTCTGGTGCCCAAATTTACGGAAGTCCAGGAGAAGTGGTGACTACATAAACAAACAGTTACCTTTAAACAACATGAAATAGATTTAGGGATCTGGGCACAACTGGAATCTCCAAACTGGCTGACAGTGATATCATCCTGGAGTCCATAATCCCGCTTCTAAAGCGGTGAAATCCCTGGAGCCAATCACAACGCAGGATTCACTAACATCTGTAAGACCCTGCTTACTCCTAACAAGCTATTACTTTGTGCTATAGAATCCTCACCTTCAAAGATTGGTTTGGGTCCTGAGAGACCTCCTTTCTCCCTATGACAGGCCATGGCAGACTTGATCAGAGACAAAAGAGTGCTGGTTCAAAAGAGATGGGGATGCTACTACCAACCATCAGTCTTGGGTGCATTTGTGGGGGAATTCATCCCTTGTAGCTCCTCAACTTCTCTGCATAATGCCCCCTGTGCCGAACTCAGGTACTTGGGCTTGGAGTGGGGGAGGAGGATTTAGCTCTATAATGGAAAGCATGCTACCAGAAGAAAATCATCATGTTTAAACAAAGTTGGGACCTGCATTCTACTACAGCAACATTCTACGATAGGTTTGTCTGACTAATATGGCCAGGTATTTTCCCCCCCTACAGCTGCTAGTCAGACTTCACTATATAGTCT
This sequence comes from Caretta caretta, assembly GCF_965140235.1. Classification (NCBI taxonomy): domain Eukaryota; kingdom Metazoa; phylum Chordata; order Testudines; family Cheloniidae; genus Caretta; species Caretta caretta. The sequence goes on along the minus strand of NC_134209.1, from coordinate 149,764,629 downwards.
ATAGCAGGGATTCCCAAACCGTGATCCATATATTACTGGTGGTACATGAGCTTGAAGTTCCATTATTTCACTTGACAATGATTTTTTTTATTTTTTTTTTTAAAGAAGGTGGTTTGTGAACCAACAAAGTTTGGAAGCCACTGGTCTATTGTATGGTTTTATAAACACAGTTCTGAGAAATTGCCATGTCTTCTCCATACCTGTCTAAGTAAAAATACTAGTAACCACAAAGTCCCTGAAACACAGCGATGGCTAACGTGATTTAAAAATGTAGTCGTTAGTGCAATTCAAAGATCTTCTCATCTGGAGTCTGGATGGCATCTCAAGCCACAACCAGCAGTCTGCGATAATATATGGAACAACGCTGCCCTTGGATTGTGTAATTGCGTTCATCAAGGTTGTGCTAAAGTCCAGCAAAAGCAAGAAAATTCACAGGGTGTCATGACATCTTTAACTAGCTGACCTCCACGGATATTTATAAGACGGAGGGTATGCCATTAAGAAGTCAATAGTTGCCAACTTACTATTCTTATTTTCTATTCCTACTTTAAAGGGAAATTGTGCTCTCTCTGTCATTGCCACACCATGTCATCTGACAGATACTGAGTTTTCAGTCAACTGCCACTTTTCAACAACCAACCCATATCACAAAATAGCAAAGACAGCAGCTTATCCTCACCACACAGCAAAATAAACCAGACAACCAGAAGAGCTCAAGAAAATAGACTAGCTTTGCAGAATGTGTCACGGGCCAACAATCTGAGGCTATTTCAGACCAACCTGGGGAGAGAATGAGTTTCCAGAGTCAAGGTTCCATCACAGAGGATACTGTTTCAGGAGTTAAATTGCTGAGCACAGGCAACTACCACTGAAGTCAACGGTTGCACACTCTCGGGGTCTATCAGGATTTGACCCATAGATTTGAGCAAAAAAGAGATCAGAAGGAAATACCTGATTTCTAATTTAGAGATGCCATGACTGTTCCACAATGTCAGCTGCTTTCCCATAAGCCTTTTTTCATATAGGCATAAAGCAGGGGTTCTCTAACTGGAGGCCGGGACCCCCCAGAGGGTGGCGAGGTTATTACATGTGGGGGTCAGGAACTGTCAGCCTCCACCCCAGCCCCGCTTTGCCTCCAGCATTTATAATGGTGTTAAATATATAAAAAAGTGTTTTTAATTTATAAGGGGGGGGAAGGTGTCACACTCAGAGGCTTGCTATGTGAAAGGGGTCACCAGTACTAAAGTTTGAGAACCACTGGCATAAAGGGATCCAAATCCATTATGAATTGCAGATACTCATCAATGAGAGACAGCGAGAGTTTGCCCCTGTGAAAAGTGAACTCAGGACTCGGCACTCGTGAGGCCTCAGCTGGAGTTCTGTGTCCAATTCTGGGAACCACACTTTAGGAAAGATGTGGATAAACTAGAGACAGTCCAGACGAAAGCGACCAAAATAAGAGCTTTAGAAAACTGGACCTATGAGGAAAGGTTAAAAAAAGCTAGGGGCACGTTTAGTCTGAGGAAAGATGACTGAGCCGCGATCTGATAGTCTTCAAATGTTACGGGCTGTTATAGAGGGGATGGTGATCAATTATTCTTCATGTCCACTGAAGGTAGGACAAGTCGTCATGGGCTTAATCTACCACAAGGTTCGATTTAGGTTAGCTATTAGGAAAAGCTTTCTCACTCTAAGGATAGTTAAGCTCTGGAACAGGCTTCAAAGGAGGTTTGTGGAACCCCCATTACTGGCAGTTTTTAAGAACAGGTTGGACAAACACCTGTCAAGGATGGTCTACTTTGTCCTCCCACAGCACAAGGGGCTGGACTAGATGATGTCTTGAGGTCCTTCCAGCCCTACATTTCTGTGATTCTATGACTTTGGATCCATGCATACGCAGATGGAGTGGTAGTTAATGTTTCAAAAGTTCCACACCCCCCGCATCAGGTAATCGAACCCCGGTCTCCCATGTTACAGGCGGAGATACTTACCACTACGCTAATGAGGTGTTACACATGCAGGATCTAGCAAAAAGACGTGCAGTCAAAATCCAAGGCTTTTCCCTTGCGTTTGTTGTGTTGTCTTAAAATCAATGTGTGGCTTTTATTTTTTGAAGGGAAAATAAACAAAAGGAAGGGCAGGAGAGGAGGGAAGTGTCTTGGAATATAGCTGACAAGACTGACCAAAGAACAGTTTCTTCAAAGCATTATGTATTAGTATGTGAGTACGTGCTTAGGCACAGATATTTCTCTGCAAAGCCAGGTCAGTATTTTGATACTAAGTTAGAGTCTGGAAACCATTAAGGCTACCCCTATGCAAATACACAGAGCAACTGCTTAATTCCAAAGAAGCTGTGTCATTGAACATACCATAGGGTCTAGCACACAAATCCACAGTAAACGTCACAGTGGATAATTCTGGAATAACCGGTTTCTTCCTAATTTGTGTCACTTAGCGATTGTCTTATTGCCTTGAAACACCAGGGATTGTATGCCTTATACTTTTTATCCTACCTAATGTCATTGTGGATGTTCTCATTCATGTAAATGTCTAACCATTTTTTGAACCCTGCTAAACTCTTGGCTTCAGTGATACCTAGTGGCTGAAATTTCCACAGATTATTAATACAATCTGTAAGAAAAATTATTTCCTCTAGCAGTTTTGAATTTTCTACCTTTCATTTTCAATTGTGTTCCTTTGTTCTTGGATTGGGAAAATGGTAAAAGGAAGCTCCCAAACTGTCTTCTCTAGATCATTAATTATTTGGTACACCTCCATCATCTCTCCTCTTAATTACCTACTCTCTAAACAGAGGATGCTGTTCTGACCTATAATGCACATGTACATGCTAAGACTCTTGATTTTTTTTCAAAACAAAGAGGGTGTAGAGATTACTGTGGAATTAGCTTTCTTAGTCCTGATGACAGGAGTGTAACCCATCTGACAGCCAAGAGTAACACACATGGATCCAGAAGGGTGGTCTATCCAAATCCTTCCTGGATGGATGATGGAGACAACAGGAGAACCACAAGGTCTGAGGTAAGAAGGAAAAGCAGAGGGAAATAAAAAGGATTTCCCCCTGAAATTTGTAGTACTCTAGGTGCAAAACTGTAACCTATTTCACAAAGAAGTGAAGAGAATACAAAGATCTCCTCTTCATCTTTGATTGTTTTTAAAGGGTTCATAGAGATGATACTGTCTGAAGTTCAAAATGAGGGTGGGAACCTCTGACTATATCTTGGGAGCTATAAAACTAGGGACTTGAGTTTATTGTTTCAGTAGATGAGGATGGATTTAAAATTTCAGATACAGAGCCCATTTTCTCAGGTAAGTGGTGTTCTCCTGACTATAAGACATGGGACCTGGAAGCGTTCACATCACAACTGGTGCTGACTGACACTCTTGATGCAAGTCTCAGCTGAGAAGCTAAGGACTCAGTGAGCCATGGCAATGGAACTCCCTTCTCACCTTCTCAAGTGGTGCCTCTGGAATAGGGGTGAGACACGCTGCCATGGCAGCATGAAGGAAACTCGCATTGCCTATTCTCCATGCTGTAAACTGGACTGTGGAGAAATAAGGGATTTCTATCTCTTGAGCTGTCAATAGGACACTTTTCCACAGCACTACATTCTTACACAAACAAAACTTAAGGAAGGAAGGTATTGTGGATAAGGCTTCTGTCTCAGACTCAGGAGACAGAAATTCTATTCCTGGCTCCACCACAGACTCACTACGCGCATCATCTTGCTCACTCATACTAGAGAGAGGACTCTTACCCTGCCCCACAAAGGAGCTAAGAGACTAAATTCATCATGTCTGTCAAGTGCTCTGAGATTTTTGGATGAAGGTGCCAGGGAATTATTGGAGAAACATGAAGGTTCAACAGTTGGGGTCTCCAGTCACCTATGACTGAAAAGCATTTCAAATAAAAAAAGATTTCATTTCATGAGTCTGTTTACATGTGGAAAGTCTGAGGCCATATACAGTTCTTCTCAATCCCATTTACACTACGGAAAATATTTAGGAGAGTTAAGTCTTTCACTGTTCAACTAGACTCCCTCTTGTTCTCTAAGTGAGTGAGACTTTCTGAATGGGTCTAATTTGTTTCAAACCATTCATCCATTCCATGGCCAGAAGGGACCATTGTGGATCTAGTCCAACCCTGTATAACACAGGCCAGAGACCTGTCCTGAAATAATTCCTAGAGCAGAGCTTTTAGAAAAATATCCAGTCTTGATTTAAAAATGGTCAGTGATGGAGAATCTACCATGATCCGTGGCAAGTTGTTCCAATGGTTAATTACTCTCACTGTGAAAAATATACACCTTATTTCTAGACTGAATTTGTTTTGCTCTATCTTCCAACCATTAGATCATGTTAGACCTCTCTCAACCAGATTCCATTATCAATTTTTTGTTCCCCATGTAGGTACTTATGAACTCTAATAAAATCTTCCCTTAATCTTCTCTTCGTTAAGCTAAATAGATTGAGCTCCTGAGTTTACCACTATAAGGCATGTGTTCTAATCCTTTAATCATTCTCATGGTTCTTCTCTGAACCTTCTCCAATTTATCCACATCCTTCTTGAATTGTGGACACCAGAACTGGACACAGGATTCCAGCAGTGGTCACACCAGTGCCGAATACAGAGGTAAAAGAATCTCTCCACTCCTGCTCAAGATTTCCGTTTATGCATTCAAGGACTGCATTCGCCCTTCCAGCCACAGCGTCGCACTGGGAGCTCATGTTCAGCTGATTATCCAGCACGGCCCCCAAATCTTTTTCAGAGTCACTGCTTCCCAGGAGAGAGTCCCGCATCCTGTAAGCATGACCTAAATTTTTTGTTCCTAGATGTTGACATTTGCATTTAGATAGAAACATCCCCAGTGCCCAACCATTATCAGTGACCACCATTCCAAAACTGAAACCAGAAAACTATATGACATTTTCATGCTGCTCTTGTGTGACTTTTATTTTGTCCCATATTTGCTTTGGGAGTAGTATTCTTTCCATTGGAAAAAGGCAGATTTTCCATTAAATACGAAGCAGCTGCCATATTGGAAACAAAATTGATTAAGCGGATTTTTTTCCCCTAATGTATACTCAGAGAGCTCAAACCGTGTTTTTTTTTTAAAAAGTAATCTTTATTACCTTAACTGGCAGACATTTTGCCCTGACAAACCAGCAGGAATATATTATAAAAAAAACTGCAACAACTTTAGGAAACGATCTTAAAGTATTATGTGAAAGGTGAAATACTGACAGCACTTGATAATGATGTTCTGCATCCACCCACACAGCAGATACTTTACATGAAGTGGCACAAGGTTCCCCATACGTAACCCCTGTTGATGTGACTAGTTCAGTCTCCTTGTGTATTTAGACTTCTGACTATTTGCTGAGATTGTCAGAAAGTGGGCAACATGGTCTTGTGATGAGCACGAGTCTATTAGGACTGGGACCGAGACCTGACTTACGTCACTGATGGAGGCCAGACTCAAACTAGTAACTTAGAAGCAAAAAAGCACAGTATCCCATTTCCAATCCCATGTGCCATCAACTCCCTCTTGACAGAATTTCCTTTCTGAGCAGGGTTTGGAGAACTGGCTATAAAGGACCAGTGAACAATATGACGGGCACATAACATTTAGACTCATGTTACATTTTTATAAGAAACAAGTATATAAATTCAAACACAGTTTAAAACATGTAGAAGTTACACTGGTAAGTGCGGTAGCGAAGGTATTTGGCTCGGATTTTAGCTTGGTTCACTCCACTTATTACCACTCACAAAATACGATGAAAAAGGTCCTTCTAAGTTTGAGAATCGAGCTAAAACCATTTAAGCACCTTGCTTGCCCTCTATTATGTCTAATCTGGACTGTAAGGTCTCTTAAAAATAGACTTTTAAAGATGCTATGCACACTTACAGTGCTCCATAAATAATGATTAATCACAGTCATTTCTATAGTGCTATTATAGTATTTGATCACTCCAATTGTTGTTGAAAAGAACAACAACTCTTAGTGCATTTTCTGCGACAATATTGTGAAAAGGGATTCCAGAAACACCAAAGAGAAATCTTTTACATTTGAAGATCTTGCTCCTTCCTCTAAGGCAGATTGGGCTGCTCCTGTGGCTACATGTAGCTAGATAGCGAGGGCTTTTGAAGCAGATGTGGTGTTAATCAGCATTCCTTTTCACATACACAAGGGCAGTCTTATGAGATTTAATGTGACCAGTGCATGAAATAAGAGAAAAGCGTATAATTGCAAAGTCTATTGTTTCACTTAAATTTGAGCCTAAAGGGAAAACACTTCAACTCCCATTAAGGCTTTTGGAAGCTGTGCACTGGAATTCTGGTGCAGGAAACAACAAGCATGTTTGAATCCCTTACCTCTGAAGACGGGTTTTCTATTGCTAATTTCAAAGTTTCATATGCCTGGTTTTTCTATTGCAAAACTTTAAGTATATCATGTTTTTTTTAAAAACTACTCAGTCTGTGAAGTGAACCCAAAGCCAAACATGGCCAATGTAACTAAACAAGTCACATCTAGGTGAATATGAACATGCTGGTTTAAAGGATTTTATGGCACAGGGCATTTTGGCTTCAATTACTTTTCAAAGTACTGAGAGCATACAAGAAACCATGTAATTATAAGATAACTTTTTACCCAGCCTCTAGTTAACCAGCCCTCCCCAGGTTAACCAAAAGTCAGTCTTGTCCCTGGATAATTCTTCTTCTAAAAACCCTTTATAAGGACAGGACAGTAACACATGGACATCAAACCAAAACAGGTGAGGCAGCCCAGCAGTGCACAACCAGGTAGGTGACCCTGTTCCAGTTCACAATCTCCATCTCTTGCTCCCAGGCCCAGCTGGGTTTCAGGGGCAGTATGCCCAAACTCACGGGAGGTTTGGTCCTGCACCCATTCAACCCAATGACAGTTTTCGCACTGACTGGAACAGGAGAAGAATCAAGCCGGGGAGGCAGGGGGGAGACATATGGAAAAGAGTACACTGACGACTGCATGGATGGTATTTCAGAAACTTTGCATTGTCTCATCTTCACTAAAATGTAGCCATGTTTGCCTTTGTGTCCCAGACAAGTTACATATAACGTCTAATCTTCATCTTTTTTTCTGTCCACACCAACATGCTATAGCCATGCTATGGCATAAACCTAGCTGGTTCCTAGGTTAAAACAGGATTTCTTTCTGTCTATCCAGACAGGCAAGAGGAAACCGTGTTATTTGGGATGACTATTGTCCACAGCCACCTTTAAACCCGGTTTCAGGATCTTTGAAATGCTGTAACTTTGCGCTATCAGGTTTTATTTTAAAAATTATTTTTTAAAATGCACACTGCAATTAGTGATCTGCTCAATCAATTAGTTCAAACTACCTACAGAACAAAAAATTAGAGAGTTACAGGAAAAAAATCTGTGGCAGTTAAAAACAAATCAACTAAAACCAGTTTAGTACAGCCCCACCATATGAAGGCATTCCTTCACTCCTCACACTTTGCAGGGGACTTACAAAGATTATTATTCACCGATTTAGCTTAATGACACTAATGCACCCCCCTCCACAGGAAGCTGACTCCATAGCGGTCTAAGCACTGGATTACATTTAAAGAAGAAATATATTATCTGGCTTCTGAATAGTAGAAGTCCTAAAAAGCCAGAAGCTGGACTTCTTGTCCCTTAAAGTGCACTGAGGATAACCCCAGGCTGGATCAAAAACAAGACAATAACCAGCACTGCTTCTTTAAATCTCATAGGAGGGGAGAGGGTGCTGTCATCAGAGAGGCACCCCTCTCCTGCAGAGGCAGAGTATGCAGTGGCCACAGCACTCAGAGTCCCTGCTGATGCAAAGGATGAGCGACTGGGATCAGGAATTGAGCCATCGCTTTGATGGAATCTAGCCTCAAATTGCTTTAACAAACCAATTTCTTTTCAGAAGCTGGCCTTGATTTGAGACCTACATGTTGACTTAGGAACCCCAAGGTGTCCGAAGGCTGAGGCACTCAAGACATAGCTATGCTCAGTTTCCAGGAAAGGGGGTATGTGCATCCAACTGCATCATGAACTGTCACTACTAGTGTCACAGCCAACAGGCAGCTTTAATAAAGAGCATGGGTTAAATGCAGAAGCTTACAGTTGGGGTAAATACTACAGCTTAATGTGTACTATCTTACACCAGAGAACTGAGTAGAGCAGAATTGTGTCTACAATAATGAGGTGCACTTGTTAACACGTGCCATGGCTTGCAAAAATTGGAACAGAAGGTAACTAGAATGTAGTTTGTTTGTGATCTATCCATGAAAATGTCTTAGTTTTTCTACTGAACATGAAAACAAGCATAAATGACAACAATTAGAGGCATTCATTGAACCAGAATGCAGGTCCTGGAGGTCAGCTTTGCTTTCTTTGCGCTAATCCAAATAGCGTGATAGTAACATCAAGAAGAGCCTGCACTACTCGTTGAGAAAATATTCCAGCGTTATAACCAGAGGGGAAGGTTCAGTGGTCTAAAGCATCAGGCTGGGAATATCTAGACTCTGTGGAACCACAGGTTCAAAACCCAGCAGGGTCAGCTGTACGAGGAAGACACATACTGGGAAACATGTAGATTACAGCGTACGTGGGAGAGGGTTTTTCAAATAAGATATTAAAAACAAAGGCCAAGACTGCTAAGTGGAGATTAAAGACCCCCATGGTACTTTTCTTCATAGGAATTTGCCTCAGTTTATTTGGCTAAATGACCCCTCTCCCCATTACAGAGAAGGGCGTAGCAGGCAAGAAGCATACCCCAGAGGTGAGTGCATTTCAATAGCACTATATACATAATATCTATATTATTTATGATGTACTGGAATAAAAGGCACCATTTAAATGGAGATCTTCATCATTAGTTCAACAATTTGGGAAGCGTTCATCTTTCGTAAGGTTGCTGCAACCCTGCCACTTGGTGCCAGTATACTCACTGCCTCTGCCTGTCGTACTGCGGATATCAGCTCAGGACAAAGCTTGGTCCTTGGTCTCTGAGCAGTGCTAATGGGTTTGGGAGGAAGTACTAGCCAGTCCACCGTGGCTAGAAGGGCTGCTGCAGCCTTTGAAGCAGGTAAGGGATCCTGGCAGACTAGGTTTATGGGCGACAGCTCACTCTCATAGTAAAAAGATGCTATGTCAGTGCTCCACGTATTGAACCGAGAGCGCCTTGTAGGTCAGGAAACCTGCTTCTTCACTGTGCTCCGACACACTCTATTTATTCACTTTCTGATAATAAATGGAGGGAAAATCGTACATTCTGGCAGCAGCGAAAGGGTTAAACGTCTACTCTGAAACATTAAGCTTTTGGCTGCTTTTCTATTTATCTTCATCCCTCCCAGAATACAGACCTTTTCTGGTTCAAATAACCCTCTAATATTTGAACTGCGAGCAGAACATACTGAATGCATACAACACACAGTCATACTCACCGACATTGTAGAATGGACATCTACATCCCCCTACAGAGGACAACACAGGGAATTTAAATCAAATGCATCAGAGAGCAAAGGAACAGTGTGAAATGTAGTGAGGTGGGAGCAGTTCAGGAGTACCGTGATCATCTCCTACAACAAAGCTTACTCTTTAAACGAGACTCTCACTAAAGCTGTCACTTCAAAAACTTGACAGCATATTAAAGAACTGCACACACATTTAAATTGACACCCTTATCTCAGTACCTCACTATTATCTCAGTATTAAGCTACAATATAATGAAGTTTTTAGGGCTCATATTCTGTTTTCATGCCAGATATTTTCCACCAGGACACTGTAAGATGAGCATCTTGACCAAAACAGTCAAGGCTATGCCTACAATAAACCTCAGATTTGTCCTGAATTTACTTCCATGCACTGTTTTCCTTCTTTCAATATGTTATGGAGGCAATGTTTCATCTACTAAAGCAACATAGGAAACCATTTTCTTTATAAGAAAAATCTACCTCTCTTTTAAAGTTCTCTCTACAAAACATGTGAACTGCCAGAATCACTGCGTTTATTTGCAACTGCAAAGAGATGTCGATACAGCTAATGGGGCACTGGACAAAGCATCCCAAGCAAAGAATCCATACAGTTTACACAGTTACAGCTGAAATCTGTGTTCACCATCTGGCAAAAATAAACACACAGGAAAAGACTCCCTGTGCAAAGAGTTCATGCTGAATTGCTTGAGACTGGAGAGGTTACAGTTGTAGGATTGCTGAAAGATTACTTCCCTTTCCCAGGTCACTGTCACCTCTTGGCCTCAGCCGATTACCTTCCAAAGGAGGTTATCAAGATACAAGACTAACAGAGGATTAAAGGAAACTTAAAATAAAAACAAAACACACCCCTTTCCCCAACTCCCGTCCCCGCCCCCAGCAAAAAAACATCCTTGCTTTGTTAACCTGACAGCTCATTGTAGGTGTTGACACAACCCTCCATCTTTGAAAGGCTTAAAGTCAACAAATCAGTGTGTTTGGAGTAGCCTTGTCAATGCGATTTACATTAGCTTGTCTAACAAGAAATAAAAACAACAATCAGCCATCGTGGACAAAAGGCTTTTTCATTCATTCTCTTGAAAGCGTTTTGCACAAAATATTAATCTGTTTAAACTGTGGTCCTTTGCTCCCTAAAGAGCGGGGAAGCCACCTTTTTTTTTTTTTTTTTTAGCAAAGCATTTTATTAAAACTTTTACAGAAGGAGAGTGCGCTACCTTACCAACAGTGAGGCAGGCAGCATATCGTAACTAACTCGCACTTGCTAATTCAGAAAGGAAAGAGCCTCAGGGCCAAATGTTAGCTGTGCTTTTATTCCCAATACCATATTATTTGTTTTGAGACGTTTAGTGCACTTAGCAGACCATTTTTAAATTGTGGCTATAAACCACCATGGAAGTTCTGTGCTGTGGTGTTATGTGCCAGAGTCTGGATGGCTTAACCACGAACTCTTCACCCTGCAACATGTGCTAAAGACATGCTGCTGGGTCCTGGCTCCAATTTGCAGTGCTGCATTTGCCATCTTCCCAAACTAGCAGAAAGTTAGGAAGGAATGCAAATATGTCCTTCCCTAAGCAGCCCTGTCCATCCTAGCCATCAATACACTAATCTGTGCTCTAAAAATCCATATCTAAAGCCAAACTGCTGTCAAAGGATGAGAGCAAAAAAACTAACAGAATCCAGGGAATTCAGCATTTAAGGAAATTGCCATTTTCCTTAGAAATACCTGCTACTGTTTCGCTCTCTCCCAATCATGATAGATGACTCAGTAGAAACTACAATAGACACTTCCCTCCCATTATCCCCGACGAAGTCCAAGCTGACACCGTGGAGTTGAAACTGGAAAATACAACTTGAATGTATGAGAACAAAGGAGACATTTAAAGTTCTTTTTAAGTTCTACTAATTTGTAATACTTTGGGTCAATATTAAAATTTTACCTTACAGCTATCGTGAAAGTTTAGGGTCTCTTGTGGATTCAAATCAGAATTACATGACCAAAGCCCAGCTCTCAGACCAAGATTTACCCTGCGTACTGTTCAGAGTTACCACTTTAATTTTTTCAGCAGAAATGTTGACTTGAGGCACTTGGGTTCTGCAAGTAGATCTGATCTGCTGGATGCTTAGAGCCCTGACTCTGCAGAGACTTCGATACACAGGAACAGTCCCATTTAAGACAATGGAACTACTCACATGCATAAAGTTAAGCAAGTGAATAGGTCTTTGCAGGACCAGGGCTTCGTCTCAGGGTTATACTTCAGGTCTGGTCCTTTTTGTGTAACTTTTGTGTAGCCTTGGGAAAATTCTGCATGCCATGGTGAGTTTCTTTGATCAGCAAGCAAAACATTACAAACTTTTATTAGGATCATCATGATGAAAGGCAGGCAAGTTGCTTTTGAGTGTGGGCTGGTAAATTTTCATGAACATTTTCAAGGGTTACTTTAATGCTTACCATTCAACCTGTCTCTTGCTATTAGTCATTTCCAGAGACTAATGTTGACTTTTATTCTGGTGAATTTGAAAAGTTAAAAAAATTAGTGGAGAATATTTGTGATGTTTTTAATTGTGTGAATTCAAGAACTGTGAAAGGTGCCTGATCAACAACCCTGGGAAACAAAGTAACCGCAGAACAGGAGCAAGATGGCCAGGGAAAAGGGGCTCTTAACTCAGCATGTCTCAACCCTGTTTTGCAGGGCCATTTCTATCAGTGAGAGGAAAGTTCACTCTCCATGGACCACTCAATATTTTACTTCTCTTATTAAGCAGCTAATAGTGTGCAACCATGATGGTAATTTTGGGGGGGAAATTGAGACTGCAAACTCTCTTCACACAATGCACCAACACTCATCCCATGGTAGTAATATTCTGTCAATAATGACTTGGGCTGGATTCAAACCAGCAAGCTAGAGGTGAAAGGCTCTATTATTCCTTAGCAATACTCCCACATATACCTATAATTCATCTTTTTTGTTTAGTTGTTTTCTCTTTCATCCATATTCTTCTACAAAGTACATACCGCTTTTGTATTGCTTCTACATACTGCTTTTATACAGGTAGACTTGGGATTTCTTTTGTGCATAATGGTTGATGTTTTATTTGAAAACAATAAAACAACCCACTTAGGGCATGGCTACACTGGCAGATGTAGAGCGCTTTGAGTTAAACCAGCCTTCGTACAGCGCAGTAGGGAAAGCGCTGCAGTCTGTCCACACGGACAGCTGCAAGCACACTGGCGTGGCCACATTCGCAGCTCTTGCAACAGCCACAGAGAGCAGTGCATTGTGGTAGCTATCCCAGCATTCAAGTGGCTGCAACGTGCTTTTCAAATGGAGGGTGGGTGGGGCGGGGCATGACAGGAAGTGTGTTGTGTGTATGTGGGGGGAGAGAGAGTGGGTTTTTGGGGGGCTGAGAGCATGTTGGCATTCTGTCTTGTAAGTTCAGACTGCAGCAGACCCCCCGTCTCCCTCTCCCACACAGCATTCCACAGTAATGGTTGCTTTGTCTCGGAGCAGATAAGCAGCCGGATGTCAGAAACGGAGCTTTCAAAGGGCATATCCGCATTCCTACAGCGAGTTCAAAACAATGAGAAGCCACTTGACTTAAGGGGATTATGGAACGTTTCCGGAGGCTGATCAGAGCGCAGTAATGCAACACCTCATTCACACTGAGGCCCGGGCATTTCAACCAAGGCACACCAAGCGTTAATCTTCTCGCCAAGATGAAGTACCAGGAGCGCTCTAGCCGTGGAGTCAGAGCGCTCTACGTGCCTTTGCCAATGTGGACGGGTAGTGAGCTAGGGCGTCCGGGGCTGCTTTAATGCCCTCTAACTCACAAGTGTAGCCAAGCCCTTAGAAACAAAGCAAAATTATGGGATCAATCAGGAAAACCCATCAAGAATGGGAGAGAAAAGAGACCAAGGCTAACAATGAAGTCAATATACTTTAAGTAAAGGATTTTAAAAAAACAAAACCAGGATATATACAATGTCACAATTCTCCCTGTCTTTAACATTGGCTACAAGTTACAGAGGAACCCTTGAGCAACTTAGAATGAAGGCACAGTCACACGGTTCTTGTAAAGAACATAGCTTTGAAATATCAAAAATTCCACACCCACCTCCCCGTACAAACTAATTAAGCCAGATCTGCAGCATTACAGATCACACTTTTAGATCTGATTAACTATCTCCCACACCTCCACAGGGCAGTTGTGAGGATTCGGTTTTGTATGATGCTTTGAGGATAAGGTGCTATATACGTGCTGGCTCAATGTTGTTAACTTGTTACCTGGCATCCTCACTGTTAGGAAAAGCAGAGTGACTTTTTGAGCAGCTGGGTAGTTTTACATATATTAGATTGATAGAGAGGTTGCTTCTGCCCGCCTCAATCTTTTTTTTGGAGTAAGCAGATGCCTTCCCTATTCCCAAAACAATTTTGATTAATTTGAAAAGGAAACGTTAAAGTTTTAAGGAAGATAAATCACTCCAGATCCATCTCATAAATCACTGCGGGCATGTCTTTCCTTCTTTGCAGCCCCACGTTAGCCATGCTTAATGCTCCAGTGAAAAGACACCCTGTCAGTCAGGTCTACAGCAAAACACCACAGAAGCTGAGGATGAACAAAGAGGGAGTTTCTCTCCTTACTGACAGTTGTGTGTGTGTGAAAGGGTTGAAGGAGAAGGGGTATGTTGCAATGATTTTGTGGACACTTATTTATTTTCCCAAATAAATATTCATTTGGATTCCTACAAAAACATGCCTCTCCTATCACCCCAGGTGCTCAGGCATTAAAAACACCAATAAAGCATCCAGACTAAACTGAGAAAGTATGAATTCTTCTTACTTTTTACTGTACCATCTCTACCTAGCAAAACCTTACTTTTGCTACCAGCTAACTGAATTACTCCGCTAGTTCAAGCAGTAGAGGTATGTGCTATGGGGCTGAAGGTCCAGATACAAAACCTGATGACAACCCATGATAGAGGTCATTGTACTTATATCTAGATCCCTAGTAAGAAGACATCTAGTAGTTAAAGAATCCAAATGGGAGCCAGCAATCCCCAAATTCTAAGTCTGGTTCTGATACGAGTCCCTGTCTGGCAACTGACATGTCACTTCTCTATCTACGCTGCAATATGGGATGGAGTCATTTTGAAAACATAGGTGACCCAAAAGGAAGAGATGGGTGAAAACTCTCCAATCTCTCTCCACCACAGCCCAATCTCTCCCCCAAAAGTTAGTTGCGATGCTTATCATTCCCCCTTCTCACCTCATTCACAGTGGTGTCTTCAAATCTGATTAACTGGAACAAATCCTTCTCACCATGCCTCTGGCTGTTTCTCCTTCCCTAGGAATCAGAACTAATTCCCTTCCAGCTGTCAAATCTTCTAGACACCACAACAAGGACCCTTATGGGATCCAAGATGCCAAAGGCGTGGGATTTCAAAAAGGTACCACTAAGGGTTTGGCTTTCATATTGGCTAAATGACACTGACGAGTGGTCTAAAACCTTTGTAGTAGTTCAGTCAGAGAGATGAACAAACAGGATGAAGCTAAGACAGAGAGAACTACAAATGCTTAAGGGTCAGCCTTTTAGTCTATATAACGGTTGATGAGATTTAACAAACTACGTGCCCAGATGCCACTGAGTTGGGCAGCTACCAGAGTGAATGATAAGTAGTAAAATGAAAGCGTGAAAAGATGTAACCACATGTAATAGAAATACATTTTTCAATTATTTTGACATTTCAAAGTTCTACTGATGGAAATTATTACCAGGGAGAAATCCAAAGGACCCAAAATAAATTTTAACCAAAAAGGAGCTCTTTGTGGATAAGTGAAAATGCCTGATTATTAAGTTTACTTTACTAAATAGGATATTATACTCTTCCAGGTCAACAACACAATTCAATGGATAATGGGATGATTTTTCTAGAAATAAGAAAATGCAGGTGTATTGTAAACAGAGAAAAAGCTACTCTCTGCTATATGATGCAGAGCTCTATTTTGAACTGGTGACATTATGAGCACATGGTTACAAAATTTGCAAATGAAAAACTCAAAGGCAAAATATATTCTCAAACGTGGTACCTTTTCTAAAGTAGTCACTTAACATTGATTAAAATAAAACTATACCTCAGTTGTTTAAAATCAAATTTAAACCAAGTACCTCGTTAATTATATCCCTTACCGTATTTTTTATTAAATCAACAGCTCTATACTTTTCTCTCAGACTTTAAGGAGCGGTTTTGAGGGAGCCCCCCGAGGGAGCCTGCCTTCCGATAGCTCTTGAAATGCCTTATTTGAAAAATCAGTTCTGTTCATGACAACAGCACAACATTATCATGTACACTAAACTTCGAACAGCCCAAAAGTTCTACAGTGGCATTAGAACCCCCATGCACTCCCAGTTTTCAAAGAAAGAGACCACTGTCACTTACAGGTAGGTGTGTGAACACAGAAAAGGTGCTGCGCAGGAAAGCAATGAGATCTACCAGGTAATCGCTGGCTTTGCTGCCCGGTTCAGCAGCCATCCAGTCATAATCTGCCAGCTGCAAAAACTGGTCTATCTTCTGGTTCAGATTAGTGTAAATCTCTTCCTCTGCAGCATGGCGGGCATCCTGGGAAACAAGAGAAGACTCCTTAAAATGGGACGGGAATGAAATCAGCCAACTTAGTGTACAGAGCATGCAGTACTGTGCACCGGTTCAACACACTCCACATTAGTAAGGTAACACAAGATGTGGTGTCACAATCATAGTTTCAGAGTAGCAGCCGTGTTGGTCTGTATCCGCAAAAAGAAAAGGACGACTTGGGGCACCTTGGAGACTAACCAATTTATCTGAGCATAAGATTTCGTGAGCTACAGCTCACTTCATCAGATGCATTCAGTGGAAAATACAGTGGGGAGATTTATACACACAGAGAACATGAAACAATGGGTGTTACCATATACACTGTAACGAGAGTGATCAGGTAAGGTGAGCTATTACCAGCAGGAGGGGGGGGGGGACCTTTTGTAGTGATAATCAAGGTGGGCCATTTCCAGCAGTTGACAAGAAAGTCTGAGGAACAGGGGTGTGGGGGGGTGCGAAGGGGGAATCAACAAAGGGAAATAGTTTTACTTTCCGTAATGACCCATCCACTCCCAGTCTTTATTCAAGCCTAAGTTAATTGTATCTAGTTTGCAAATTAATTCCAATTCAGCAGTCTCTCATTGGAGTCTATTTTTGAAGTTTTTTTTGTTGAAGAATTGCCACTTTTAGGTCAGTAATCGAGTGACCAAAGAGATTGAAGTGTTCTCCAACTGGTTTTTGGATGTTATAATTCTTGAAGTCTGATTTGTGTCCATTTATTCTTTTACGTAGAGACTGTCCAGTTTGACCAATGTACATGGCAGAAGGGCATTGCTGGCACATGATGGTATATATCATATTGGCAGATGTGCAGGTGAACGAGCTTCTGATAGTGTGGCTGATGTGATTAGGCCCTATGATGGTGTCACCTGAATAGATATGTGGACACAGTTGGCAACGGGCTTTGTTGCAAGGATAGGTTCCTGGGTTGTGGTTCTGTTGTGTGGTGTGTGGTTGCTGGTGAGCATTTGCTTCAGGTTGGGGGGCTGTCTGTAAGCAAGGACTGGCCTGTCTCCCAAGATCTGTGAGAGTGATGGCTCATCCTTCAGGATAGGCTGTAGATCCTTGATGATGCGTTGGAGAGGTTTTAGTTGGGGGCTGAAGGTGATGGCTAGTAGCGTTCTGTTATTTTCTTTTTTGGGCCTGTCCTGCAGTAGGTAACTTCTGGGTACTCTTCTGGCTCTGTCAATCTGTTTCTTCACTTCAGCAGGTGGGTATTGTAGTTGTAAGAACTGCTGGAAATGACCCACCTTGATTATGACTACAAAAGGTCCCCCTCCCCCCAGCTCTGCTGCTGGTAATAGCTCACCTTACCTGATCACTCTCGTTACAGTGTGTATAGTAACACCCATTGTTTCATGTTCTCTGTGTATATAAATCTGCCCACTGTATTTTCCACTGAATGCATCCAATGAAGTGAGCTGTAGCTCACGAAATCTTATGCTCAAATAAATTTGTTAGTCTCTGAGGTGCCACAAGTGCTTTTCTTTTTGTAGTCATGGTTTGTGCTTCATTAGCTTCCCTTTTTTGTCCTACATGCTGTGTAGGAAATCTTCCTTTTTTCTACCAGTCTAACTGATAATACTTTTGCATTCTCCCATTAGCAGCTCCGTTCCCTTTTCTAACGAGGTAACAATGTTATTTACTTGCAAGTCAAAGCAGGATTGTGGGCTTGATTTTGGCCTCTTAAAGTCACAGAAAAATAGTAATTTCTGAATACACCACATAGTCCTTCCAGTTATTACCTGCACCTAGCAAGAGGTTTCCATCCACAAGGAAATATTATTCTGGGACAGCCATGCAGAGAAATGCATTAGCAGAATCTATGGTATTTATATTGAGCATTGGTCTGGATGAGAACTGGTTAAAAGATTTTGTACAGTCTAAAATTTTAAACATTTTCAACACACATTCTCATGGTGGCCAGACCCTCCCACCCTTACTAAATATTTAAGTGCTCACTCATGCCCTGTGATTATCTGTTTACACAATTCCATTCCACTGGAGTTTTGGGTTCAGATTTTCAAGGGCAAATACATGATTTAGCCACACAACTCCCATTAAAAAGAACCGGAGTCGCGTGGCTAAATCCCTGCAGTGGACTCTTCTGCCTAAAATGGAACCAGTGTTGAGATACCATGCTGGCACGGTAGGCATTATGTCATTATGCTGGTTCAGGGGAAGCGGATGGAGCTGTGCTGAAGGGCAAGGCCAGGAGGGGGCGAGACAGACAGGGACTCTGCCAGACACCACTGAGACAAACAGAAGGATAAGAACAAATAAGTTTCAGGACATGCTACCTGTCTCTGGATCATGGAAAAGAAGAAACCTCATTTTTGTTAGATCATTCATATTGATGTATATAGTTCTGTAAACATCTCAGATACCACCAAGATAGGTATGCACGCTAGTTAATCCATCTAGAGGACTGTGATCAATTGTTCTCCATGTCCACTGAAGGTAGGACAAGAAGTCATGGGCTTAAACTGAAGCAGGAGAGATTTAGGTAAAATATTGGGAAAAATTTTCTAACTACTCTAAGGATAGTTAAGAGGTTGTGGAATCCCCATCGCTGGAGGTTTTTAAGAACAGGTTGGACAAACACCTGTCAGGGATGGTCGAGGTTTATTTGGTTCTATCTCAGTGGAGGCGGCTGGACTCGATGACTTCCCAGGGTCCCTTTCAGCCTGACATTTCTATGATTTCTATTATGGTTACAGTCTTCTTATAGCCTAAAATTTACAACTATGTAAACTTATGGCAAGAGAGCCATCAAGCAAACAACTGCTCTCAAGAACAAATGCAGGAAGCTGGTATCTAAGAGAATGGCTTGAAATTCGGTGGATGGTTGCGTCCATGGCTGATGTACTGTAGGAGAGCCAAACCCAGCAGCGTCCTCCAGACTGCTGCTGCTTTACTGTATAAATGAAAAAAACGGCAATGATGTTTTTCCAGCATCATGCATGTTGGGTCTTCCCTGTACTACAACCCTATCGATATTAGTTCACCATTTCACAGAGAAAGCCCAGGCCTGGGCAGCTTTGCTGTTTGGGAAAAATTCACTTACCTGTCTATTGTGTTCTCGAAAGCTTACCCATCCATGTATTTTTGGTGAAGTAGTATACTTCCTACCATTTGCTTGTATGAGGGACTGTGTGCTAGGGGCACTAGGGGATGATAAAATGCCTTAGTGGTGGCAGACACTTATTGATGATTTAGTTTTGCGGCTTTAGAATGCTACAGCAAAAAGGAATTTGCGTAGGTCACATGCACTGGGAGCACAAACAGAGAGAAACTCTACCCTATCTTTTGGAACAATATATATGTGACTAATCTGGTAGTGACTCATTTGTTATTGTTTTCCTTGCTGCTTTGTTACTGTAGGGTTGAAGATAAACACTAAATTGCTGACAATGGGTTTTTTTTTTTGTTGTTTTTAAAGAAAGCAGTATTAAAATAATTTGAAAAACAACACATATTGAAAGGATTGCACAGACTTTATAAAATGTGCAAAAAGATTACTGTGGAAGTTTCCACACACATTTCGCAGCACAAATTTATTTGTGGACCATGCACAACTCACACATGGTGTATCTACAGTCAGACACAATCCACAGAACACCCCTAGGTTACCATGGTTTTCTCACCTTGAAGGTGGTAGTTCCATAGAGCTTGGTAGTATGGACAGTCTCCGGGAGTACGCTGGTGATATTGGTTATGAATTCTTCTAGGAACTTGCAGGATTTCTCCAAGTGAGTCGTATTTATGATAATCTGCACAAGCTGTGAAGGCAAGGAGATGTGTCAGGTGCGGCTTGTGTTTTTAAAGTAAGGTGTATGTCGGACTAATGGATGCCAAACCAGGGCGATCTGTCATCATGCTGGACACTGCACAAACGTGCTGTACACTGCTAAAGGCTAAAAAAAGATTGTCCTGTTTTAACATATGAAATTTAAATAAAAGCTCACACTTGAGAAAGTAATTTCCCATGACTTTTGCTAATACCACAAAAGACTATAATGAATTTTATAAACTCATTGTTCATTTTACTACAGTTCAAATACCATTAAAATATAAAGGGTTACAGAAGATAACATATTTCTGGTCTAACATGGTATCTGTTAATAAACCCTAAATACCCTGTATTCTTGAGCAACAGCTCACAAAAAAACACACAATGGCATTTAGAAATGAAGCCACAGATGGTTCGATGATTAACTATCAACTGATAAAATGCCTTAGCAAAAGATCCCCTGAAGTTGATACAGCTCAAGCATTGCAAGTTTAGGGCAAACTGATCTTGCTTTTGCCTCTGATTCATTCACAGATAATTATTTAACTTTGCAAATAACTTATTTAGTTCCTTATTCACATTCATTTCTCAGACAGGAACGCTGTCTTCTTGCAAATTGCCTCGTATTTCAGATGCGATATAAGCAATAATGGAAAGGGTCTAAGAACTTCCCATTTATCCCCGATGCCATGCTAAAATATCTTCTGGGATATTTGTGCCATTTTGCTGGAATATTAGAATTCAAAAGTGACATATTAGAGAGAAAAGGAATTGGACTTAGGACACCAGGAGAATGTGTGTTCGCTGTAGAATTTTAGAACATTGGTCTATAAGTATTCAAGACCATTTGCTTTCAAGCACCAATGATTCGGAAATAGGCAAAGTCATATTTGACAGGGTGCTACTCCCTCTCTCCCTTTGCCCATAATTAGGTTATAATAATTGATTTTTACAATTCAAATCACACAAACCTTCACACCAAGTTTCAGTAATACCAACTAGGCTGAATAGACGTGCATAAATGAGCAATTCCATTTCCTCTTGTTTATTACCCAGGCTTCTAGCATTGGTGTATAGGCAAGTAAATAACTTGATCATGTCCCTTGATGACTTAACTAATTTTAGAGTGGTAGCCGTGTTAGTCTGTATCAGCAAAAAGAAGGAGTACTTGTGGCACCTTAGAGACTAACAAATTTATTTGGGCATTAGCTTTCGTGGGGTAAAACCCACTTCATCGGATGCACATGCATAATAAATTTAGTCTCATCAACTTCATTTTATTCTAAGTGATTTGTTCTCCCTTTTGATCTTCCCATTTTGTTGTTACTTTAACACCCTCTTGATTAGTCTAGCCAGCCTGCTCCCTAGAAGATTGGTTGTCCTTTTACAGAGATGGAAGAGGTCATCCAAACTGTATAACTCATTCTCCCCACAGAAAATGGACATATGTTCCACAAAATCAGACCCTCTAATTTTACACCACTTACCTAGCCAGCAGTTCACATCCAGAATCTTCTGCCTTGTGTCCTCCTTTGTTCATGGGACAGGACGGATCTCAGAGAAGAGCTCTTGGACAGTCTTCTCCTTCAGCATCCTTCTGTCTGAGCTCTTGGAAGTCAGCTACTATCTGTGAGGTATCCTGCCACGTAGTGTCATTATTCACCATCGCCAGGGGGTCCTTGCCCATTGTCTTTAAAAGCTTACCCAATTTTAGTCACATCTCATATGTTGGCTCCTGGAAGACAGCACACCATTCCATTGTCCATCTGGGTCTTGCAGAAAACATTCTTTTCATTCTTAGTACAGAATCCCAAACAACGATTGTCTGTCTTCATTGGACAGTTGGAGATCTCTTTCTGGGCACGTCTGACTGTCCAGTGGGTTGGGCTGAGCAGCCATCCCCAGGTACATTCCATCTACTTTCCTTTCCATTCAGCCAGCTGGATCTTCAGAGATATTTTCTGCAGATTCCACACTGAGGACCTGCTAAGGATTGGATTCTTCTAGCTATGCAGAATTCCTCCTGGTCCTCTTCCCTCTGGTAACACAATCTGCCCATCCTCATCTGCTTCCAGACATGGAGAATGCTCCCTGTGTGTCTTCCCTCGAGTGCTTATGAAGTGGCAAGCTTACTCTCTGGTTTCCACACACACTGGTTCCTTATAGTCAACTCCTTTCTTCCTTGAATCTGTAGTGGTGAGGCTTTTCAAATCTGGTTGTCCAAATTAAACAAATGATAGCTCTTTTCTCTGTAGTTCTGTAATCCCTTGTGTCCCTGTTATGCATTTGCTTAATCCCCCTCTTTACTGCTAATGGCTGCCCCATGGTCCTTTGTCTCTTGGTGGGAGATCAAAGCACACATGCTTTTAATCAGTGCTGCGTAAATCAACAAGAAGGGCGGGTTCATTGTCTCCAGTGCAGTCCGCTTAGTATTTATATGGTATATCAAAGTGAGAAGACATTTCAATTTACCAGGCTCAGTCCCACAGGCCTCCACCACGTTCCTACAAAAAACATTTCTACAACCTGACCTGGTACTTACCTTACATTAACTGTGATTCTTTGAGATATTTTGTTGGTGTGGATCCTTCTTATGGTGCACATGCACTTCATGCATGCAAGATCGGAATCTTTTGACCAACACTATCCACTGGGGCTGTGATTGTGTCCTGCATGTCCTCGTGCCCCCTCACCCAAGAGCCTCTAAGAAGAGTGGCCCTGACCATCTCTTTGATTCATTGCTAATTCAAAATCCCAGAGAGCTGGATAATGAAGCTGATGGGATGGAGAGCAGCTGTGAAGTTCACATGCGTTAAACACCTTGGAGATCGACAGTTACCATTATGTAAATGACCTTTCTTTTTTGAGTCTTTGTCCATGTTGATCCTACTTATGACAACTAGTTAGCTGTTCCTAGATTAACTGGACACAGGTCTGAGGAGTCCTACTACAGCTAACTAAATAAGTATTGCAGAACGGCTCTCCTGAATTTGGCATCTGGCCTAGTTGCTAAATCCAGGGCATAATGCTTGGTAAAGGCATGAACTAAATTGTATGTGAGCCCTGCAGAACTCTGATATAGGAACATTTATTAGGCATGTAGAAGAAATTGTATGGTCTCTAGTTGAGTGGGCCCTGATGCCGCCTGAGGAGAGGGGCATATCTGTTAGTTGGTAACAAATGGTGATCCACTTGGATAATATCCGGAAGAGATGGCCTGACCTTTCACAGCCTTCTCCAATGCCACAAAAAAATGGCATAATTTCCTGAATGGCTTGGTCCTGTCTAACTGATAAAGAAGGGCTCTGGAAACATCTGAAGTATGGAACTTGATTTTTCGCAGGTCTGAATGTGGTTTGGGAAAAGAGAACAGCGAAGCTGCTGGTTTGCTTTAAATGAAAATCAGACACCACTTTGGTAAGAAAGTTCTGATGAGGTCTCCGCACACCTTATCTTATGGAAAAGAGCGGAAGGGGTATCTGCTACTGATGCTTTCTCTGCAGGACGGGGCACCATTCACTTGAAGGTTTAAACTAGTGTAAATGGTGAATTCTCTGTAAATTGAAGTCTTTAAACCATGATCTGAGGACTTCAGTAACTTAGCCAGAGGTTATGGGACTATTACAGGAGTGGGTGGGTGGGGTTCTGTGAGCTGCAATGTGCAGGAGGTCAGACTAGATGATCATGATGGTTTCTTCTGGCCTGAAAGTCTATAAGATGTTTAAATTTTATAGAGGGGACAGCCATCACAAAAGTGGTTTTGAGAATTAAATGGTGTAGAGAGTACTTGGATAAGAGTTCACTGGGGAGTTCCATGAGGCCCATAAGAACTACATTAAAGTCCCAGGCAGAAGTGGACTCTCAAACCAGTGGAATTGTACCTAAGTGGACCCTGACAGAATTAATGGTGAGGCCTGATAGCTTAAGAAGATGTAGTCCAAAATCCTGGGACTAGGGTTTAAAGGGATGAGACCATGTGATGAAGCCCAGATGGGAAAACCTTTCCACTTTGAACTGTAGACTGATCTTGTCTCAAGAGGGCTTCCTGCTCTACATTAGAATTTTCTTGGACCTGTGCAGAGCAATCCCGGTCTGTAGTGCTCAGACACTAAACTTCCAACCTATCAGATGTAAAGATGTTGGGTTTGGATGGATAATTTGTCCTTGATTCTGAGAGCGTATATCTAGCAGATCGATGAGAGCTCTCACTAGCTATGTGGACAGATGCAATAGGTCTGTGAACCAATACTATCTGGACCAATAAGGGGCTTTGAGTACTACTGTGGCCACATCCTACATTTTCCTTATGACCCTGGGTGTTAAGGGAATGGGAGCAAAGGCACAGAGATGGTTGAGACAAAGGGGTTCGGAAGGCATCCTGGAAGAAGCCTGCGCTGAAACAGAATGATGGACATTTGCTCCTGGTGGTGGTGAACAGATAAATTATGGGGGAGCCCCATCTGTGGAATACAGGTTTGAGCATGGAGTCTTTCGGTGACTGAGTCCTCATGAATGGTTGAGATGAATGGCTGAGTACTGCCTGCTGTGGTAATACACCAAATTGTTGTTTGCTCCCAGTAGGTAAAGAGCCTTGTAAGTTTTCCCATGAAGATGGCTTGATTGGTTCTTGACAGAGGGAACTGAAAGGGCACCCACTTGCCGGTTAATATAAAACACTGTAGAGGTGTTGTCTGTCAGGATCTGCACCACTATGGTTCCTTTCAGAAGCAGTAGAAACATTCCACAGGCTAGTTCAAATCACCCAGAATTTCAACACATGGATATGCGGGGGAGGGACTCTTTCCAGAACCATATGCTTTGAATCTAGGTGTTTTAGCTGGGCCCCCCAATCCGCTATGGAGACATCTGTAATCAGGGTCACTGCGGAAGGAGGAGTGCAGAATATTTCTTTGCAGACAATCTTGGGGCGTCGTCCAACAGTCCAGAAAAGCTAGTAGAGTAGTCCGTACCACGAGATAAGTGTGCTTATGATGTCTGGTTGATTGGAAAACAGACCTCAGGCAGCTCCTGAGAAGGCAGAGGCAAAGTCTGGCAAAAGAGCAGGATGCCACATGACCAAATAGTTTAATGTTTGCAGTGTAGGTCTCTGTGTAAGCTCAAAAGCTTGTCTCCTTCACCAACACAAGTTGGCCCAATGAAAGATACCTCATTCACCTTGTCTCTCAGAGATTCTTGCTGCTGTTGTAGAGTTTCCCCTGAGGTTGGACATTAGGGATGTGATGATCTCAAAACCTGTAGCGATGGAGATATGCCTCCAGCTTGGAATCAAGAAGAGCCCCTATACATTCTATGGACAGAAATGAGGGATGACCCAAATAGCCTGAGATAACCTGCTTTAATATGGAAATATAACCCCTTCTGACTGCACACCCCTAGTTGTCACCTACCACCCCACACTGGAACCCATATGGGGTATCATTAAACAATTTCAACCCACTCTCGATAGGGACCACATCCTGAAAGAAATCCCTCCTGGATCTCCTCTTCCAGCCTTCAAACAACCCCCCAACTTTTTCAAGTTCACAATCAGAAGCAGGCTCCACACAGACCAGGACACACCAACTCAAAGTAGAACCACACCCTGCCAGAACAACAAATGCAAAACCTGCAGACATATCACCACTGCTTCAATGATCAACACCCCCCACAACTCACCTTTCAAGATACATGCATTCTACACATTCCCATCACAACACCTGGTGTACCTCAATCAGTGCACAAAATGCCCTGTCACCTGTGGGTGAACACTTTTCACAAAGCAAACACTCTATATCTGACCTATCCGTCCTCATCCTCAAAGGAAACCTGCACAACACCTTCAAAAGACGAGGCTGGGAGTTTAAATTTATAACTTTGCTAGACACTAAATATCAGGGCCTGAACAGAGACACTGGATTTATGGCTTATTATAACAATCTATAACCCACTAAATTCCCCACAAGCTGCCTTTTTCCCCTCTTTCCTTCCTTTCCCAACTATGACTGGAGGGATGTTAACGGGCCACTTCACCTTGAATGGCCCCTAGAAATGTTAACTACCTATGCTAAATAATCTGTTCCACCTTATATTTAGCTGTGATACTCTGAGTAGGTTTCCCAGATCTGAAGAAGAGCTCTGTGTAAGCTCGAAAGCTTGTCTCTCTCACAAACAGAAGTTGGTCCAATAAAAGATATGACCTAACCCACCTTATCTTTGTAATACACACTCAGTCCTAAAAATGGAATATGCTGAGGAGTGTGGACAGGGCACTGGATACACCCTAGGGGGATTTGTCTCTCAGAAGCCAGTTGTCCTAGAATGGGTACATGGTTATACCTTGCTGTCTCACACGGACTTCCACTACTGCCACCAAACTTTTTGTGAACTCTCTTGGGACTGCAGACAGGCTGAAAGGTATCAGTGGCGGTTGTGTCCCACTGTAAACTGGAGATATTTTCTATGGACTGGATGAATTGCTATATGAAAATAAGCATCCTGAAGGTCAAGAGACACAAACCAATGCTGAGCTCCCAGAGAGGGGAGGATGGAAGCTAGCTAGTATCACTATTCTGACACAGTCTGTGCATGAATTTGCTCAGTTGCCTTAGGTCCGGGACATGATGCATCCCTGCTTTTATTGGGGGAATATGAAAGTAGAAAGAACAAAAACCCTCCCCTCTGAGCTCCTGAGGTACTACTTCTATGACTCCTATTTCAAAAAGCAAAAGGGAATGGGGATGGGTGAGGGGACAAGAACAGGAAGCAATGGTCTCAAGTTGTAGTGAGGGAGGTCTAGGTTGAATATTAGGAAACACTATTTCACTAGGAGGGTGGTGAAGCACTGGAATGGGTTACGTAGGGAGGTGGTGGAATCTGCTTCCTTAGAGGTTTTTAAGGCCTGGCTTGACAAAGCCCTGGCTGGGATGGTTTAGTTAGTGCTGGTCCTGCTTTGAGCAGGGGGTTGGACTAGATGACCTCCTGAGGTCCCTTCCAACCCTGATCTTCTATGATTCTAGGGGCAAGGGCTGGAATTATATGGAGTAGACTTTGGTAACAAACGCTAATATCCACTGGTCTGAAGTAATTCAAGCCCACCCTGAGAAAAACGGTAAAGGCAGCAATGAAAAGCAGGATAAGGAAGGTCCTCAGGTGGCACTGGTACATGGCTCTCTACATGAATGTCAAACATGCTGTCTGGAAGATGATGCAGGGGTGGGGATTAATAGAAGAGGAGGGGGCTGACTTGTGGAAGGAACTAGAGATTTACTCTTAGAAGCTGCACTTCAGCTAAGTGCCTAAGTCACTTTTGAAAATGGCACTTGACTCCTAAGTGACCTGGGAGCTTTTGGAAATTTTACTCAATCTGTGTGACCCTCAGACACATTCTGAGAAACAGCGTAAAGGCTCTGAGATCCCCAGATGCAAAATGCAATGCACTATCATTTTATAAACACCGGCCAATATTTGTCCTACATAAGAATGAGCATCGGAGTGAAGAACAGAGAAATAGTTTCGAGACAGTGCCAATGTCTTTTCCTACTTTATCCTGACTAAAATGGGGCGGCAAGAGTTACCCATTTAGACCAGAATGGAAAAAAGGGGAAACTGGCTACTCAAACTGTATGTTGCTAAGTGGTATAGAGCAGGAGGGTGACGCCAGCCTTAAGATGAAAAGAGTGCCAAAGCAAAACACTGTAGGCAGGCAGCTCCTGCCAAATTAGACCTTTATTTTAAATTGGAGTCATTAAGTCTGAACTGTCGTGACCTGTAGGCATTTCCTGTGGAATCCCACTTCAGCTTCCAGAGACGCAGTGCCAAGGCAGCTGAACAAACCCTCCACCACAGCACTCTCTCAACCACATTATTTTCTTCTCCTGGCATCACCTTTCCTACGCCTCAGAGTGGAACACACACCACATGTCAAGCTCTTCTCTAAGCGGGGGGGAAGCAGTCTGAAGGGACTCCTGTGGTAAGTTAACCAGTCAGCTATTAAGCACTGTTCACAAAGTCACACGAATCAAATTGCTATGGTTTAAAAATACACTCACAACAGAGGATGTTTTTTTTCCAATGCATAGGGCAGGGCATAGCTCTACATTCCTTACTCCCAAGGACACCCTGGGGGGTAGGAGAGGAGGAATATGCCCCCAAGGATCAGAGACACTCCCCTGTGCCAGAGGGCAGCAGGGCAAGGGTGAATCCCAGTTGCAAAATTGAAAGCACATACAGGGATAAACCAGTTCTGATGTGATGAAATTCCCCCAGATGCATCCACACCTTGGATGTATAATTGTTCCCAAAACACAAGAAAGGTTTTCACAGCAAAGTCAGCCACAGATTTCTTAGAGTAAATAAGCATTAGTCAGGTCTCATGTCACAATTCACATGCAATTACATCAATTAAATACAGACATATTTTATTTAATATTCCTAGGATAGCAGAACCTGGAGGGCTCACTAGGATTCATTAGCCTAGGCACAGTACAAAGACTTGTACATGTCTCAGTTAGTTTATCATCTACTCACATTAAATGGATTTAAAATTTTAGTTGACACACATTTATAGAAATGTCAGACACTAATCCCGTGTACACGAGCATAAAATCGCTGGCTCACAAACATTTTGTAACTGCCATAAACCTCATCTTTCCTAAAGTTTGGGAAGTTATTTCTAAATATCTGGAAAGAAATGCGCTCTGGGAGCAGAGACCACCTTTTATACTCCATGTTTGTCTGGCTTTTAGCATAATGCTGCCAAATTCACTCACTGGAGTTCTGACTTGTGGCTGTAATACAAACGATAGCCATTTGTTTTACCTTATTTAAATTTTTCATTCCTATAACAAGGAATATAATAGCCAGCATACAAATGTGTTCTAGAATTATAAACATTCAAGGAATACTGGCCATCAAACGATAGACAATGACAACTGAGAAAGCAGCAGAGAAATTCCTCTCTGAGCATAAAGTGCTTACTAATTATTACAGCAATAAGCAGCAGCTCCCCATTGTTCTCAAAGAACCTAAGGCTACGATAATGGTCCCATTGCTATATTTTAAAGACGTGTCCTAGAAAGCTGAAATGGAACTACAAACATTAGATTATGGGACACATTCTCCCTCCATGACTAGATTTGCTCTGGGAACTGAGCTCTTTACCTCTGTCAGCCCTGTGTTTCTTCTCTTAATAACATTCTGCAGACAGTTACTCAGCATTCGAGTCAGCAGCAAGTTGGTTGATTTTCGAATCATGTCGTCAACCTCTGTGGAGCTGAAAAACAGAGTTCAAAAAGTAATTGCGCAATTCTTTGAAGCAGGTGAAAAATCCAAGGCCCCCAGCGCCACAGCATCTGAGCACCTCACAATCTTTACCCACACAACACTCCCTGTGAGGTAGAGAAGTGCTATCACCATTGTCCAGGAGAGAGAGATACAGATTAAGAGACTTGTCCAGTGTCACATCGGGAGTCTGTGGAAGAGCAGGGAATTTAACTCAAGTCTCCTGAATCGCAGGCTAACACCCTCTTGCCTCGACCGACCATCCTCTCACTTCAGCACCTGATTGGCAAGGGTGCTGATTACCCCCAGCTCCCATTTCAAATGGGAACTGTGGGTAGTTAGCACTGCTTGGTACCCATGTTCACCCCTACAATAGTGCCATGTGTGTCTATATTTATTTATTTTTAAACTATAGGTATTACGTTTTGTGAAGCTTCTTAATATCTGGATAAATATTAATATAAATAAAAACAGATTTTTCCCCAATGCTTTCTACTATGCTTGTTTTTCGTGCAATTCATGTCATACAAGTGACAACATGCCAGCACAGTGCATTTCCACAGATGATTAGGAGAATGTCCCTAGAACTGGTTCTTCTCCTATTGGGGTCAATGCTTCCTTCCCACACCCAAGTAAAGCAGGGTAGAGTAAACCTACTGAGAAAGCTGCAGGCAGAAGGGAGACCGTGGCTAAGCAGAAATGCTTCCCCCTGCCCAAGGCTGCGATCTGAGGAGAAGCTGTGGAGAGCTAACATTGCTGTAGGCAATATCAACTCTCCTCTGTGTACTCTGCAGAGCCTGGAAGCATAGCAGGTGACAGCAATTGACAGAACAGCCGTTGATCATGCCATGGTGAGAAACGGAGGAGTCCAGGACTGTGGGGGGCTAGAGTCCCTCTACCCAGCTGCCCACCCTCAACAGAGCTGGTTGCTCAGATCCCCAACAATCCCCATCCTCCACTGTCTTCTTGAGCCCTGTCAGTTCCATAGACAGGGGGGCAGTCAGGGAACATGTCCTGACTCCATTGCTCCAACAGAGCTGCAGAAACCTTTCCATTTCTTTAACCCTCTCATTAGAGGGACATCCAGCCTCCATACTGCAGCAGCCCTTTCAATTGCAGCGCATACAGTTCTCCATTATTCCCAATATCAGTATTTTACCTAAACTTGCACCAAAGCGATTGATGCTAGGTCTGTGTTGGGCAGAAGTACATTTGTTTCTAAAATGACGGACTTTGTAATGGGCCAAGAAACAGAGCGACAGGGCTCGACTTTCAAAGCTGGCCATGTACAAACCCCACACACAGAGTTGGGTGTGCCTAAACTTACATGTACTAATATCTGATATGCTTGTGCAAGTCAGGTCTTTTCACAAACGCAGATCTGATCTGCAAGCATACCAGGGTATATATGTAACTCACTGGCAAAGTGTGCGGTGCACCCAACCGCAGTGGCTGGCCCACTAGAAGAGAACAGCCTGTTACTGCTAACTGGCTGTTCTCTATCCTTTTAGTTCAAGTGATAGAGGTCTTCGGTGCTGAAGGTCCCCTTTTCAAACCTTTCTGATTATCGATGATGGGATTGGGGGCGTCATTATACACACAAAATGCTTACTTTGAAAAATCTGACCCATATATTTTTGCTGAACCAGACCCACTTATAAATTAATACAACTCCATTATAACACATAACATTGATAAAGTCCATTCACTTTAATGGTGTCCGTATGCTTTGGGCTTTATTTTTAAGTGGGTGTTTTCAATATACCAGAGGGATATGAAGGCTATTAAAGAATATCCCCACTTTGCAGGTCACTTTAACTGCTGCTGGGAAGCTCCCCTCCCAAGAAGTCCTGTTCTCCCTCCCCCCACACTCCAGTTAGGTGTAATCTTTTCTTTTTGAAGTAGGTTTTGGAAAGTGACTGAAATGTTGGCTCCTTTGATCTATCATCGGCATCACATTAGGCCTGCAACAACATGGCCTTTATCTCCGAGAGCAGGATGACAGGCGGCTGCTGGTGAAGAAAATCTCAAACTGGAAGGTTCAGAAACATTAATAACTTTAGGGCTCCTGGTAAATCAACCCTGTGACCTTTGGCTCCTTACCCTATTTTACCTGACAAATGGAGAGATTACAGAGCAGAAAATGACATGGTAAACAAAAGAAAGCCTTCAAGTTATCTCCGTCCACTTGTGTGCTAGGTAGCCTTGCTCTGTACTCTGCTATCGAGCATGTCAGCTCACTGAAGCCTGTGCTGGCAGTAGAAGCTGATGGGCCCAGCAGGCCTCCTCTCATCCCAGAACTCCCAATCCAAATGATGTAATTTTTGGGCACAGCTGCTCTTATTTCAGTGAGATAAAGGAGACTCTGTTCTTATTTATCTTCCCCAAGAAGGAAAGAAAGCTAGCATAAGTATCTTTGCTCACAAAAGCCACTCTCCAATACCTCTACCCACCAACACACTGCTTTGTCATTGCAGGCTGACCACCTCTGCACCGGTAACCATTTTATCTCTTCTGGTTAATGCCAATCAGGATCTGCTCTTTTGGGCACTGATCCTGCCAGGTGCTGAGCACCTTTATCTGCTACTGACTTCTACGGGAGCACTGAACAGTCAGTGTACCTTACAGGAATTGACTCTTGATGACAGTTGCTAAGTTCCATTTTAAACTAAACACTACTAGCTGAAGCCTCAACGTGTGTCCCTGTCTGGCACACTTGCTCTGATTCTTCAACTCCTTCTAGTTTTATTTGATTTTTATTATGTTGTACTTTGGGTTTGTTAGAGACGGGACAGAACCAAAACCCTAGGGACATTTGGATCCGGACACCAACTTCTTGTTTCAGGTCCATCTCTATCTCTGGTTCTTTGTAGTGTGCTTGGATCCTCTGTCACAGATGTACATTTTATTTATAAAGTGTTCCCCATCTCCTCCCATCCAAAGCTACTTGTGGTCCTGTACACCACACAATATAAAGATTAAATATAACTATCATAATATGAGCCACCCCAGGGAAAATTCACAAATGGTAAAAGCATAGGGGTTAAATAAAGCCACTACATTACACAATACAAAGTTAACTGTTGGTACAGAGGATCACCAGCTTTCTTTATCATGATGTCCCATGTTAATAAGAACATAAGAATGGCCATACTGGGTCAGATCAAAGGTCCATCTAGCCCAGTATCCTGTCTTCCGACAGTGGCCAATGCCAGATGCTCCAGAGGGAATGACCAGAACAGGTAATCATCAAGTGATCCATTCCCTGTCATCCTTTCCCAGCTTCTGGCAAACAGAGTCTAGGGACACCATCCCTGCCCATCCTGTTACCAAAGAATCATAGAATATCAGGGGTGGAAGGGCCCTCAGGAGGTCATCTAGTCCAACCCCCTGCTCAAAGCAGGACCAATCCCCAATTTTTGCCCCAAATCCCTAAATGGCCCCCTCAAGGATTGAACTCACAACCCTGGGTTTAGCAGGCCAATGCTCAAACCACCAAGCTATCCCTCCCCCTAAAACTTTCCTGGCAGCGGTGGGATGCACAGCTGGTCTTCAGTGTCAGAGCAGACCAGAGGGGACACTATGCATGGAGAAGGGCTTGCAGAGATTGCGGGGAGAGAGGTGAAAAACCACATTCAGAAGGGTTGAAAAACTGGTCAACAATCTACATAAGTCTGCAGCAATGTTTTGACCATAAGCCCTTTGTCCCTCTGGTGAATTACACAAAGTAATCATGAAATCTGCCTCTTAGTTTTTAGGTTTTGTAGGTGTGACAGGCTCTTTACACACTGATAAGAGAAAAAAGAACGAGAAGTACTTGTGGCACCTTAGAGACTAAAATTTATTTGGGCATAAGCTTTCGTGGGCTAAAATCCACTTCATCAGATGCATGCAGTGGAAAATACAGTAGATAGATAGAGAGAGAGACACACACAGAGAACATGAAAAAATGGGGGTTGCCATACCAACTCTAACGACACTAATCAATTAAGGTGGGCTATTATCAGCAGGAGAAAAAAACTTTTGTAGTGATAATCAGGATGGCCCATTTCAAACACTTGACAAGAAGGTGAGAGTAACAGTAGGAGAAAATTTAGCATGGAGAAATAGTTTTTAGTTTGTGTAATGACTCATCCACTCCCAGTCTTTATTCAAGCCTAATTTAATGGTGTCCAGTTTGCAAATTAATTCCAGTTCTGCAGTAGAGAGTACAGCATATAGCTTGAAGGGCTGAGGGTGACACAAAAACCATCTCATTTCGATTGCTAAAATTAGGCAGCTTCTTGTTGGTTCCAGCATTAATTTCTCATATTTTTTAATCACTGAATGCAAGTTGAGGGTAGTGGTGGGTGGCAAGCTGGTAGAAATGAGATTTTAGAGAGGGCTTCTTGCCCGTGAGCTCCCATTAGAGTCACCTGGCTGAATCCCTGCAAACAAGGGGCCATGTTACGACTAGACATGAGCTGCTCAACTTTCATGCAAGCAGGAAAGCGAACTTCCCACACCTCTGTTCTTGTTGTTTTGCACAGCAGATGTCTTCTGGAAACCTGCATGGAGGCCATTCTGTAGGCTTGTGATTAGTGGAAACTGTATTGATATGAGAATATTTTGCCAGAGTAAATACTGTAACGAATTTGGATGACAGGGTCGGTTTTCTGTTTACTTTGAACACAACCTGTTTTGCTGTTTTAGGAGTTCTAGCTAGAGAAGGTGAGGATGGGGAAAAGCGCTTTTTAAAATTAATTACACCCACTTTTATTATTTAAACAACTTAGCCAACATGTAAGTTGTGCACTATATGAAAGTTCATCATTTAGTTAAAATATGGCCCTGTCATCAGGATTTAGGGGTCCAGCAATTTGGGCATCATCTCTACGCATATATGTCCCAAAAGGATTTCGATAAATTGGAGAAGATTCAGAGAAAAGGAATGAGAATGATTAAAGGATTCGATAACACACCTTATAGTGATAAGCTAAACAGATTGATATCCTTAAGGGTATGTCTACACTACGGAATAAGGTCGAATTTATAGAAGTCGGTTTTTTAGAAATCGGTTTTATAAATTCGAGTGTGTGTGTCCCCACAGAAAATGCTCTAAGTGCATTAAGTGCATTAACTCGGCGGAGCGCTTCCACAGTACCGAGGCAAGCGTCGACTTCCGGAGCGTTGCACTGTGGGTAGCTATCCCACAGTTCCCGCAGTCTCCGCTGCCCATTGGAATTCTGGGTTGAGATCCCAATGCCTGATGGGGCTAAAACATTGTCGCGGGTGGTTCTGGGTACATATCGTCAGCCTCCCGTTCCCTCCCTCCCCCCGTGAAAGCAAGGGCAGACAATCATTTCGCGCCTTTTTTCCTGAGTTACCTGTGCAGACGCCATACCACAGCAAGCATGGAGCCCGCTCAGGTAACCGTCACCCTATGTCTCCTGGGTGCTGGCAGACGCGGTACGGCTTTGCTGCACAGTAGCAGTAACCCCTTGCCTTCTGGCAGCAGACGGTGCAATACGACTGGTAGTCGTCCTCATCGTGTCCGAGGTGCTCCTGGCCGCGTCGGCTGGGAGCGCCTGGGCAGACATGGGCGCAGGGACTACATTTGGAGTGACTTGACCAGGTCATTCTCTTTAGTCCTGCAGTCAGTCCTATTGAACCGTCTTATGGTGAGCAGGCAGGCGATACGGACTGCTAGCAGTCGTACTGTACCATCTTCTGCCAGGCAGGCAAGAGATGAGGATTGCTAGCAGTCGTATTGCACCATCTTCTGCCAGGCAGGCAAGAGATGGGGATGGCTAGCAGGCGTACTGTACCATCTTCTGCCGAGCAGCCATGAGATGTGGATGGCATGCAGTCCTTCTGCACCGTCTGCTGCCAGCCAAAGATGTAAAAGATAGATGGAGTGGGTCAAAACAAGAAATAGACCAGATTTGTTTTGTACTCATTTGCCTCCTCCCCTGTCTAGGGGACTCATTCCTCTAGGTCACACTGCAGTCACTCACAGAGAAGGTGCAGCGAGGTAAATCTAGCCATGTATCAATCAGAGGCCAGGCTAACCTCCTTGTTCCAATAACAACGATAACTTAGGTGCACCATTTCTTATTGGAACCCTCCGTGCAGTCCTGCCTGAAATACTCCTTGATGTACAGGCACCCCCTTTGTTGATTTTAGCTCCCTGAAGCCAACCCTGTAAGCCGTGTCGTCAGTCGCCCCTCCCTCCGTCAGAGCAACGGCAGACAATCGTTCCGCGCCTTTTTTCTGTGCGGACGCCATACCACGGCAAGCATGGAGCCCGCTCAGCTCACTTTGGCAATTAGGAGCACATTAACCACCACACGCATTATCCAGCAGTATATGCAGCACCAGAACATGGCAACGCGATACCGGGCGAGGAGGCGACGTCAGCGCGGTCCCGTGAGTGATCAGGACATGGACACAGATTTCTCTGAAAGCATGGGCCCTGACAATGCATGCATCATGGTGCTAATGGGGCAGGTTCATGCTGTGGAACGCCGATTCTGGGCTCGGGAAACAAGCACAGACTGGTGGGACCGCATAGTGTTGCAGGTCTGGGACGATTCCCAGTGGCTACGAAACTTTCGCATGCGTAAGGGCACTTTCATGGAACTTTGTGACTTGCTTTCCCCTGTCCTGAAGCGCATGAATACCAAGATGAGAGCAGCCCTCACAGTTGAGAAGCGAGTGGCGATAGCCCTGTGGAAGCTTGCAACGCCAGACAGCTACCGGTCAGTTGGGAATCAATTTGGAGTGGGCAAATCTACTGTGGGGGCTGCTGTGATGCAAGTAGCCCACGCAATCAAAGATCTGCTGATATCAAGGGTAGTGACCCTGGGAAATGTGCAGGTCATAGTGGATGGCTTTGCTGCAATGGGATTCCCTAACTGTGGTGGGGCTATAGATGGAACCCATATCCCTATCTTGGCACCGGAGCACCAAGCCGCCGAGTACATAAACCGCAAGGGGTACTTTTCGATAGTGCTGCAAGCTCTGGTGGATCACAAGGGACGTTTCACCAACATCAACGTGGGATGGCCGGGAAAGGTGCATGATGCTCGCATCTTCAGGAACTCTGGTCTGTTTCAAAAGCTGCAGGAAGGGACTTTATTCCCAGACCAGAAAATAACTGTTGGGGATGTTGAAATGCCTATATGTATCCTTGGGGACCCAGCCTACCCCTTAATGCCATGGCTCATGAAGCCGTACACAGGCAGCCTGGACAGTGGTCAGGAGCTGTTCAACTACAGGCTGAGCAAGTGCAGAATGGTGGTAGAATGTGCATTTGGACGTTTAAAGGCGCGCTGGCGCAGTTTATTGACTCGCTTAGACCTCAGCGAAACCAATATTCCCACTGTTATTACTGCTTGCTGTGTGCTCCACAATATCTGTGAGAGTAAGGGGGAGACGTTTATGGCGGGGTGGGAGGTTGAGGCAAATCGCCTGGCTGCTGGTTACGCGCAGCCAGACACCAGGGCGGTTAGAAGAGCACAGGAGGGCGCGGTACGCATCAGAGAAGCTTTGAAAAACAGTTTCATGACTGGCCAGGCTACAGTGTGAAAGTTCTGTTTGTTTCTCCTTGATGAACCCCCCCCGCCCCTTGGTTCACTCTACTTCCCTGTAAGCTAACCACCCTCCCCTCCTCCCTTTAATCATTGCTTGCAGAGCCAATAAAGTCATTGCTGCTTCACAGTCATGCATTCGTTATTCATTCATCACACAAATAGGGGGATGACTACCAAGGTATCCCAGGAGGGGTGGTGGAGGAGGGAAGGAAAATGCCACACAGCACTTTAAGCACAGCACTTTAAAAGTTTACAACTTTAAAATTTATTGAATGACAGCCTTCTTTTTTTTGGGCAATCCTCTGTGGGGGAATGGCTGGTTGGCCGGAGGCCTCCCCACCGTGTTCTTGGGCGTCTGGGTGTGGAGGCTATGGAACTTGGGGAGGAGGGCGGTTGGTTACAGAGGGGCTGCAGTGGCAGTCTGTGCTCCAGCTGCCTTTGCTGCAGCTCAACCATACACTGGAGCATACTGGTTTGGTCCTGCAGCAGCCTCAGCATTGAATCCTGCCTCCTCTCATCACGCTGCCGCCACATTTGAGCTTCAGCCCTGTCTTCAGCCCGCCACTTACTCTCTTCAGCCCGCCACTTACTCTCTTCAGCCCTCCACCTCTCCTCCCGGTCATTTTGTGCTTTCCTGCACTCTGACATTATTTGCCTCCACGCATTCGTCTGTGCTCTGTCAGTGTGGGAGGACAGCATGAGCTCGGAGAACATTTCATCGCGAGTGCGTTTTTTTTTCTTTCTAAGCTTCACTAGCCTCTGGGAAGGAGAAGATCCTGTGATCATTGAAACACATGCAGCTGGTGGAGAAAAAAAAAGGGACAGCGGTATTTAAAAAGACACATTTTATAAAACAGTGGCTACACTCTTTCAGGGTAAACCTTGAAAGTTAACATTACATACATAGCACATGTGCTTTCGTTACAAGGTCGCATTTTGCCTCCTCCCACCGCGTGAACGGATTTTGGTTGAATGCCAGCAAACATACACTGCAATGCTTTGTTCTACAGTGATTCCCCAGTACGTGTTGCTGGCCTGGAGTGGTAAAGTGTCCTACCATGAAGGACGAAATAAGGCTGCCCTCCCCAGAAACCTTTTGCAAAGGCAGAACCGCAAATGCCAGGGCAAAGTAATCCTTTCACATGCTTGCTTTTAAACCATGTATAGCATTTTAAAAGGTACACTCACCAGAGGTCCCTTCTCCGCCTGCTGAGTCCAGGAGGCAGCCTTGGGTGGGTTCGGGGGGTACTGGCTCCAGGTCTAGGGTGAGAAACAGTTCCTGGCTGTCGGGAAAACCGGTTTCTCCGCTTGCTTGCTGTGAGCTATCTACAACCTCCTCATCATCATCTTCTTCGTCCCCAAAACCTACTTCTGTATTGCCTCCATCTCCATTGAAGGAGTCAAACAACACGGCTGGGGTAGTGGTGGCTGAACCCCCTAAAATGGCATGCAGCTCATCATAGAAGCGGCATGTTTGGGGCTCTGACCCAGAGCGGCCGTTCGCCTCTCTGGTTTTCTGGTAGGCTTGCCTCAGCTCCTTCAGTTTCACGCGGCACTGCTTCGGGTCCCTGTTATGGCCTCTGTCCTTCATGCCCTGGGAGATTTTCAGAAAGGTTTTGGCATTTCGAAAACTGGAACGGAGTTCTGATAGCACGGATTCCTCTCCCCAAACAGCGATCAGATCCCGTACCTCCCGTTCAGTCCATGCTGGAGCTCTTTTGCGATTCTGGGACTCCATCATGGTCACCTCTGCTGATGAGCTCTGCATGGTCACCTGCAGCTTGCCACGCTGGCCAAACAGGAAATGAGATTCAAAAGTTCGCGGTTCTTTTCCTGTCTACCTGGCCAGTGCATCTGAGTTGAGAGCGCTGTCCAGAGCGGTCAGAATGGAGCACTCTGGGATAGCTCCCGGAGGCCAATACCATCGAATTGTGTCCACAGTACCCCAAATTCGAGCCGGCAACGTCGATTTAAGCGCTAATCCACTTGTCAGGGGTGGAGTAAGGAAATCGATTTTAAGAGCCCTTTAAGTCGAAATAAAGGGCTTCATTGTGTGGACGGGTGCAGGTTTAAATCGATTTAACGCTGCTAAATTCGATCTAAAGTCCTAGTGTAGACCAGGGCTATGTGTAACAAAGAGAAGGTTAAGGGGCAACCTGACCATAGTCTGTAAGTACCTACACGGGGAACTAATATTTGATAATGGCCTTTTCAATCTAACAAAGGTTTAACAAGATCCAGTGGTTGTAAGTTGAAGCTAGACAAATGGAGACTGGAAATAAGGCACAGTTTTTTAACAGTGAAGATAATTAATCAATGGAACAATTTACCAAGGGTCATGGCGCATTTTCCAACACTGGCAATTTTTAAATCAAGACTGGATGGTTTTTATAAAAATATGCTCTGTTCAAAAAATATTTTGGGGAAGTTCTCTGGCCTGTTGTTATGCAGGAGGTCAGACTAGACAATCACAATGGTCCCTCCTGGCCTTGGGATCGTTGAAACTATGATCCTAGCAGCACATTCACAATGCTTTGGCAAGGATGATACTTTCTGCAAGAGGGTCATTACACCACTTTCCTCGAGCTAGCTGGAATATGACAAAATGCTTTGAAAATGGATGGTTTAGTATCATCACTAAATTCACCCTTAAAGCCAGCAATGCCATTTCAACATAAGCCTTTAGTACATAAACAACTAATTCTTAATACCAATGCTTAGCACTTACACAGTGCTTTACATCTTCAAAGCATTTCAAAACTAACCGTTCTTTCTTTTTCAGTCCCCTAATATTATGCTGTCTGGCTCCAGTTCCTCCTTTGATGCATGAATTCATCAATTTGTGACACAAATAAGGTAAGTGATGGGTTGTTAGTATGGAATATGGTACAATTTCGAAATTCTAACTGTCATTTAGATAGTTGGCAACATTGCCTGTTCGAATACTTCAGTTTTAGTTATATTTTGGTTAAGGTTGCTGGAAGACCTTTGGGTTTTGAGCCCCACAGAAATAAGAGTCTATTATTAGTAATAACACTTAAAATATTCCACATGCTATACAAGATCCATTTACATGACTCCCTTGTGGGTAGACTCTAAATTCAAGTAGGGTTTCTATTCTATTCAGGTTCTTACACTGCACCGACCACAGTGGCATCTCAAAGTGGCTCAGTTGCAGAA
Organism: Caretta caretta; assembly: GCF_965140235.1. Classification (NCBI taxonomy): domain Eukaryota; kingdom Metazoa; phylum Chordata; order Testudines; family Cheloniidae; genus Caretta; species Caretta caretta. The sequence goes on along the minus strand of NC_134209.1, from coordinate 149,724,641 downwards.
TGGCATCTGGAGGCATCACACACACCCCGTTAATTTTTAGGGTGGGTAAGTGCTAAGTGACCCTGGCTAATAGGGACATTCAGCATATTTTCCTTTTAGTTCTGAGCGATTACAGTGCTGGTAACCTTGGAGGCCTCTGTTTATTCCCAGAGCGGGTAAATCCAGGCACAGGCAGTAAGCAGAAAGGCGGCAGTACAGGATTTTCCATACCAGCCCACCAATAGGATTCCCTCCTGACCAGCCATGCCCAGCCCTACTTATCTAGGAATGAGACAATTGTGCGAGTCACCTGGAATACAAAATTTGCTCTGTTTTTCTTTATAGCTAAACTCCTCAGGGGAAGGCCTCTGTATTTGTAATATTTATATATTTGTGGGTTTTTTTTTTTAAAGTTTGGTCTCAGTTGAGTTCCAGCTACAGAACATCTGAGGCTTTTATATTAGTGCCCAGCATGGTAGTATTTGCTCTTTTTCTCCCTTTTCCGACAGTGCGATGTGTTCACGTATTAAAAGTGTACTTGGAAACAGACTTATAGACCGAAATAATACGGACTCCTCGGCTAGATGCAATGGTATGGGGGGAGGAATAGCTCAGTGGTTTGAGCACTGGCCTGCTAAACCCAGGGTTGTGAGTTCAATCCTTGAGGGGGCCATTTAGGGATTTGGGGCAAAAATTGGGGATTGGCCCTGCTTTGAGCAGGGGGTTGGACTAGATGACCTCCTGAGGGCCTTTCCAGCCCTGATATTCTATGATTCTATGAAAATGGATTATTTCTTGTATTGTTCTCCATATTGGTCAGATCTTACAAGCACTTAAGCACATGAGTAACATTGATTTCAGTGGGGCTATATCTGTGAGTAAAGTTACCCTGCTGCTTAAGAACGGGATTTTCAAAAGAGACTAGGGGCTTGTTGTCACTACCGTACTAAATTGGTACCGTTGATGCAGTAGTGATGATTTAGCACGTCTGGTGAAGACGCATTAAATCGAGGGGAGAGCGTTCTCCTGTTGATGTAATTATTCCACCGCAATGAGAGGCGGAAGCTATGTCAGCAGGAGAGTGTCTCCTGCTGCCATAGCACAGTGTAGATGCCAATTTAAGTCGATGTAAATTATATCACTCAGGGAGGTGGGTTTTTCACACCTGAGTGACATAACTTACATCGACTTAGGCGGCAGTGTAGACAAGCACTGCATGATTGAGAAGCTCAAGCCCCATAACATCAATGTGATTTGTGCTCCTAAGCCACTTGGGCACTTTAAAAATTGCCCCCTACATGTCTGCAGAGATTGGGCCCTATGTTTGTAAAATCAAAGTCCTGTTAGATAACAGGTTGACACATTTAAAGGTTTCCACCTGTCTGAAAAATTATATTGGTTCCAAAAACAAGGAATATCTTTAAAATGGGAAATTCCAATAGAAATGGTGACATCTTTTAAACCAGTGGAAATTTTTTAAGACAACTTATACTGGCATTAGAAAAGGTTCAGAAAAGGGCAACTAAAATGATTAGGGGTTTGGAACGGGTCCCATATGAAGAGAGATTAAAGAGACTAGGACTTTTCAGCTTGGAAAAGAGGAGACTAAGGGGGGATATGATAGAGATATAAAATCATGAGTGGTGTGGAGAAAGTGAATAAAGAAAAGTTATTTACTTGTTCCCATAATATAAGAACTAGGGGCCACCCAATGAAATTAATGGGCAGCAGGTTTAAAACAAATAAAAGGAAGCTCTTCTTCACACAGCAAACAGTCAACCTGTGGAACTCCTTGCCTGAGGAGGTTGTGAAGGCTAGGACTATAACAGGGTTTAAAAGAGAACTGGATATATTCATGGAGGCGAAGTCCATTAATGGCTACTCGCCAGGATGGGTAAGGAATGGTGTCCCTAGCCTCTGTTTGTCAGAGGGTGGAGATCACTTGATCATTACCTGTTAGGTTCACTCCCTCTGGGGCACTTGGCATTGGCCACTGTTGGCAGACAGGACACTGGGCTGGATGGACCTTTGGTCTGACTCAGTCTGGCCGTTCTTATGTTCTTAACTTACTAGAGAAGAATCTCTAAAATATGCCTCAGATTCATCCCAATGAAGAAATATTTTAAAACAAAGTTTTAAATTGAAATAATAAAGCAAAACAAAAAATGTGCACACCCACAAAAGCGGTTGAAAATAAGACAGGTCTTTAAATATTTTAAACATCTTTCATAATCACCTCATTATAAAGGAGAATATTTCTGTCCAACAAATACAAGGAGCTGGTTTAGAATAATAATTAAAAATATATGACTCATGTTTTCTGCCGCAGGGTTTATTCTTCAGGAAAAGACTGCTGAGTACTTAAGAGAACTGTCTATGTTAATGATAGGTGATGTCCCATATCCCATAACAGTAGCCATGACCTTCATGCCTGCTGTGATTGACAGCCTGACCCCAATCACTCCAGGGTGCAAGGTAAATGACAACCGAGGAAGAAAGAGAAAGAAAGAAAACTTGCTGCTGGCTTTGCAGCCAAAACTTCCTAATAAAAACTCATTCAAACTGTCAGAGTGAAATGAAGAAAGTGTCAACAGGGGTTTTCAGAGAAATATTCAGTATGTTTGGATGGAAAAAACACAACAGCTCCACTCTTTTCCCCTTGCCCAAACGCACCCTGCACAAAAAAGGATGAAAACTCCGAAGTTGAAAGGAATTTTAATAACTTGTCCATGGGGAGCCCCTGAGGTAGTACCCAGGAGAACACTTTCTTCCATTCTCTGACAAACCTAATCATCTCGGTAATGGTTAAGAGCACAAAGCACTTAGCTTCACTCCTCCAAGGAAGCACCACTGGAAGAGTTAAATGAATCCGATAGCTCTGTGAAACAGGACAATTTTACAAAAAGAGCAGAGGGCAAGCTAGCTTCAGAAGCCTAAATATTTAATGGCAACCTGTGGGGCCCACCAATAAGATCATCCTGCCATGAGATGATTAAACTCTGGGACTGACCATCAGAAGGCAGCCACTGGATCTTAGCTTCCATAACAGGACACAGAGAGAATGGTGATTTCTCCAGGAACTGAAGTCCAGACCAAAAAAGACAGCTATTCCATCCCTACAGAGCATTCTACAGACTCTGGAAAAGCTTAGCCTGCAGGCATCCCCAATAGCACTGTTGTAAAAAGATTAGCCCACTGGTGTGATATCCATACTCCAGCAGTACTTGAAGCTGCAAAGATCAGAAACATCCACATACTGTACAGCACCTAGCTACCTGTGTACTGTACACAGGCATTAGGGAAGAAGGAACCCTTTCTAGCCCTTCCCGTGAGAATTCACCATTTATTTATGCACCTTCTGCAAGTTAAATATATTACTGTGCGTAAGCATGGCCCAACTTATAATTACTAGGTTGTATAATTGTTCTCCAGGCTTCCACAGACACAAAAACACTTGTGTAAATAGCATCAAGGCACCTGGGCAGGGAGGAAGGATAGTAAACAAAGAAATTTTGTAGGATATTTAAAAAAATAGATTCAAATTTCATTTGTTTATTTATAAAATCCCATGGAAAAAAACGGAGACACAACCTGTTTGGAAGAAGTCGAGTCTTCCAAAACCACAGAGCTCAAGGAAAACACATTCTGACAGCAACTGAGTATTCAGCTTAGAGTGCATGTGATCCAGTAGTTAGCTCAGAGAACTATTGGGTGGAGTTTTATTCCTGACTCTGGAACTGTAACATTTTGTGACCCTGGGCATGTTTCTTGATCACTCTGGTCTTAGTTTAGAATTGGCATAACTACTACTAACCTTCCTCACTGGGGTGCTGGGAGGCTTGAACGGGAAACTTCTCCTATTTGACCCTTTTTTTTTTCCCCATTCACTGGGACACTTTCTGCAAACCTAGACTCTTGGGTATAGCTCCTCCCTCCAGAAGGTGGAGAATTTTGAATCTTTTTGGTGATGTCAGACCCTATGTATACGGTGCTTGTTGGTTCACCAAAGCCAGGTGAAACTCTGAAAGTTCTTCTCTAGGATGGTTTCATGTAATTCATATGAGTTTACTCAAGTTACCAGCTAGAGAAGTTTCTCTGTTAGCTCACATGATAGAGGCCCAAGCTTTTAGCTTTGGAGTCCTGTACTCAGTCTCCATGATGGCTGTCTATATAAGTACTGCCCTAGTTGAACAGGTTGAGTAGCTAGATCCCTGGACGGTGATACCTGATGTTTCCGAGATATGCTTTAGAGCAGACTCTCTTTGCTGAGTGGATCTGTTAGCAAGTACCTTTTCCAAACTGGAAAGGGGAGGGGAGGAGAGCCTGCTGGATGTACAACTTAATTAACGGAAGAGGAACGGGTGAGCATGGACATGCACTGGTATATGCTGCCCTAGGTGACGCTGATGGGCAGGAAAGGGGGTGGAGGACTTGCTGCTATTCTCTCATTGTGTACATGTGCTACTGGACCAAGATAGTGACACATACTTCTGGTTTTGATAGCACAGAGCTTGTCATTATAAGCTTCTTTGGAGAGCATGGAGGGTGAGTGGTGGAAACAAAAAAACGGGAAACGAGTCAGAGGAGGAAGCTAGCTGGTCAACTCCGTAGGTATGGGAGGGTGTCCCCTGGAGGAGAGTAAGCAAGAGGCTTGGGAAGGCAGAGTTTTCAGGAGGTAGGCCCTTGTGTTGTGACATGACCTTGGGTCCAAGAGGGGCCCAAGAACACTGGGTGGACCCAGCGGGGTGGTGCCTAGCTTATCCTTGAGTTCCTGAAGTAGGGGAAGAGACCTGTTGGAGGCCACATACTGCCTACACTTCCTACCATTGGAGTTATCTCGGAAGGAGGATCCCTTAACAGTTAGCGCTTAACAACAGCTGTTCCAGAACCTTCTCTGGAGGCGCTCCAGGGAGCCCTATGTGAGATTGCCATGCTATGCCCATACTATGAAGTCCCACCAGCCTTTGCTCTGGTGGGCAAAAGACCATCATTACCTTTGTCAGGGATGGCTGGGCTCAGCTGTGCTGTATGAAGAACTCAGAGGAATCACAGAGGGAACAGACCCGTGTCCTCTGATTTTTTTATGCAGCTGGCAAGATACTGCGCTCTCCACCAGCTGGAAACAAGAGCTGGCAAGCCCCTTATATGAATGGGATATCACTCCACTAAAAAGGAGTGTACCATCTCTGTCCTCTGGCAAGAAGGGACTACCCCCAAATATTAGTACTGCCATGGAGGATTAAGGAGAAAATGAATGTTTATGAAGTGTTTTGACATCCTGCAGTGAAAGGAGCTATATAAATTGCAAAGTTATCATATTTACATGAACAATCATCAGTATTGCATACTGTACCTCAGATGAAGATCTTCTGAGAACTTTAGACAGGCATAGATGAATTCTTTAATCTGATTGTAAACTTTAGGCACAAACTCAGAAAAGGGGAACTTCTTTGGAAATGGTTGCTGTAAAATACAGAAAAGAATTAAAATAAGGACAACAGCAGAAATTTAACAGGGAAAAGCACCACTCCCAGCAAAATCTAGAGTAGCTGCTTTCCAGCTCCATGCTTTCAAATCAATTCTAATATTCAGCCAGGTTATGCAATGAAACAACAAGCCAGCATTTATTGTGTGTTATACAACTGTTTCAGCCAAGTGAAGGACCAGATAATCACTCACAAATAGCATTGTTTTGGGCCTGGAGAGAAAACTGCAGCTAGAAGGAAATAGTCAGAGGAACACCTCACTCATACCCATTACCAGCTCCCTTATTCATAAAAAGAAAATACTGGAATACTCCTCAGTGTTGATTTACCACCATGCACGGCACAAGACATTTTGTTCTCTGTCACCTCTTACTGTTTCTGCCTCAGGCAGGCACTGGCTTACAACATCAATAGCAGGGAGGAAGCAGAGGTCATGTCCTTCAAATCAGACTCTTACTAGCTTGGCTTCAGCCATAGCCTAGACAGGGCCCAAGGGTCCAGAGCACAATGGTGAAGAAACTGGATGCCAAACAGATGGGGAATGGGAAGGGGGGAATTAATGCCCAAACACCTAACTTGGATTGAACTCCTTCCCCCCGCAACCCCAGTTTGTAATTACACTCACCAGGCCGGGAGCATACATTTGCCAGAGGCTGAGCGCAAGCCAAGCATGGTTTAAAGAGACACTGTGACACTGTTCAGGTCAAGTCTGGCCCTACTTTTAGAGTTTTGTGAAGACCAAGCTTTTATAAAACTGAAGGTATCGTTATATTTTAAAATTCTGAAGAAATTAAAATAAACCAAGTCAACAGAAACGCTTCCATAAAATCAAAATGAAATTCCGATGGAAACAAACTTTTAAAAAACAAACATTCCCACGCATTGCAAGCATTGCAGAACTGTTAGCTAGCACAATGATCCAAAAGAGAAATTGACTAGACACTGACAAGTCTGCTCTCTTCGCCTAAGCCCGGAACACGTAAACCATGAAAAATACAAGTGATTTTTTAAAAATTATTTCCATTTTAATAATCTTTGGTGTTGTTAGTAACTAGTTTCTTAAGGGTATCCCAACAGGGTCCCCTTTTAGAGGCTTCCTTACCTTTTCCAGCTCTGGATCCTGGAATGGAAACTGTCCTATTATCTTCTTATAAAGTTCTTCATTAGCTACGGGTATAGGACTGTAATTATCAGAATCAAGTATATTTCTGTAAAATATAAGAGAACAGTTACAGTAACTCTCCTTGCACAGAGAAATAATGTTACTACCAGGAGCACACCTGTCCAGAAACCGAGCGTAAGAGCCAATATCAAGGATCCCTGGCATTCACAAAGGTCTAGCATAATGAGTTATAGCAGTACAGAGCATTTCCAGGTGAGAAATAGGTGACAGACCAGGCTTGTGGCTCTTTAACCTAAAATGGCTAGGAGTGCTACTCTTACCCAGGTGTTGCCTCTAACCCCAATCCTTTCCATAAACAAAGACCTCTGATCCGAATTAGTAGTGCTTTCAGTCTGAGCTAACTGACTCATCTGGGGTTTTCACTTGGGTTAGTAACCTGCCCACTTTACAGTGAAGACGCAGTCTAAATCACTTGAGCGCTGATGAACCTCCAACACCTTTCTACAATTCCCCCCATGAGCCCAGAAGGGCAGATACCTTTTCCCAGGATTCACTGACAAAAAAGCTACAGAGCAGCTCAGCTCATTGCAGCACAAAGAACCATAGGATGTGTCTCCAGAAGCCCTGACATCACAGAGGTGAGTGCAGCCCTAGTGAAGACACAGCCGCTCGGGTCTGGCTTTGAAGTGTGGCTGATTCACACCCAGGTTAGACTATCCCAGTGCTCAGGCCTGAGTGCCAATCACCCAAGTTAACTCTGCAATGAAGACATACCGTGTATTTTAGGTGGTCAAAGAAGTAGCATAAGTGAATGTATCACATGGATATCACTCGTGATGAGCGCTCTGAGACTGATGAGTCATTTGAGATAATTATCTGCAAGGCCTAAGACCCAACCAAACCACAAGCAAAGGTCTAACCAGGTGACCACCACGCAGGTATATAGGCTCCTAATGAAAGCAGTCACTCCAGTCCGCTCCATGTCGCTACTTTGTTGGTAGTTCTGACAGACTGCTCCCTGCCAACCTGTTCCTGCCCGTTTCAACCTGTGCCTATCTCCACTCCTGCTCCAGCCTTCATCTATTCCTGATCAAGCCATGGCAGGTCTCCCAGGTGTGCTGACCTTTTGAGCAGACTGCTCCCTCATCGAGTGACCAAAATGGAAACCCCTTGCAGTTGGTCCGCAACCTTCAGGGTCAACTTGCCCAACTGCAACAGGAAAACAATTCCCTCTGCTCCCAAATCCCAGCAGATCCAGTACTGCCGGCAACAGTCCCTCTGGGACATGGCCCAAAGGTTCCACTGCCAGAAAGATTTGATCACAGATGCCAGAAATTCTGTGCTGTTATTAACCAAAGCTGCTTTTTGTACTGGATGCATTCTGCAATATATCCTGATGACCAGACCAAGATGGGACTTCTCAGTTTATTGATCAGTGAAGCCCTAGAATGGGCCTCGCCACTTCTGGAACAGGCAAGCCTGATCCTTACTAATTTCAATGAATTAATCTCATACCATTTTGGTCCCATTTGATGATCCGAATAGCACTCGTATTGCTGAAGCTGCCTTGCAGTTTCTCAAACAAGGCCATTGGCCTGTCCCGCCACATGCCGTCTCCTTTCAGTGTCTGGTTGCTGGTACATCAAGGAATGAGGCAGGCCAGATCTACCATTTCTGCCAGGGTCTGAATGATGATGTAGAAGATGAACTGGTCTAGGTCAAACCCCCACTATTCTGAACTCGTATTAAATTTTGCATTGGATCAAGAGTCATTTCAGTGACTCCACGAAAAGATGGCATGCCTGCAACCTCAGCAAAGCCCTGCTCCATTATGGCCATCCGCATGAACTGCTCCAAAGCCAGAGCCTGTGCAGACTGATGCAACAAGGCGGCACTACATGGGTGAAACAGTCTTTGCCTATACTGGATGGATAAAGCTCCTTTGCCACTGAGTGCCCCAGTAAACCCAGGCCTTTGGCAAATCTGGGAAATGACCAAATCCAGCCCCACTAGAGGGGTCACAGCTTTACGCAACCATGGAATCGAGTGTTCCGCACAAGCCCTCTCTTCTGCCATCATGTATCTTGGCAGCCGCAAACTGCCACTTTCCACATCTGCAGGTCTTGCTCCGTCTCTGCATCCTGACTACACCTGAGGTGAGCTGCACCCAGCTCGTGATACTGAATTCCAGGGCTTCTAGTAATTTTATGGATGCAGGGTTGGCCAGTGTGGAAGAATCCCAATGTAGCAGTATCACCTCAGACCGAGTGGAGTCAACTGATGGCAGCATGCTGTTCTCAGGTCCAGTCACAAATCAAACCGCATTCCTCCAGCTCAAAATCCAAGACCATATGGAAATTCTGCAGTTCAATTTCAATTCCATCGTGCTCTGCATTCCCTGGCTCTCAGTGCACGATCCAAACATATCTTGCAAGACACAATAGATATGATTCAAGTCAAGCTACTGAGGACCCTTGCTAGAACGTGCATCTATGTAGCGTGAATTCGCATATAATGCGGTCGCAGCCGTGGATCCCAAATGTAATTACTTTAATTGCAATTCCTTTTGACGAGGTCCCCGCTATAACGCAGTACTGCGCATGGATCCCAAATCCTGCGTTCTAGCGAGGGTCCAGTGCACTGCCGGCAACTGTGCCTAGCCACGTCGCGTGCCCAGAAAACAAAAAGGGACATGGAAAAGGCCATGGCCTTCTGTGTTCAACAGATTCAAGGAAGCAACAGTTCACTAATGCTTGCAAAACACCACAATTTTATTGACGTATTTGACCAAAGAAATGCTGACATCTTACCCTGCATAGACTCTGTGACCTAGCCGGTGTCAGAATTCCATTTGGATGGATTTTACCCTTAATGGAACCAGAACTCAGGGTCTTAGGAGAATACCTGGATGAGAATCTAGCAAAAAATTTCATTTGTCCTTCCATGCCTCCTGCTGGAGCCTCTGTTTTGTTCATTTAAAAACAAGGACAGCTCCTTGCGTCTTTGTGTAGGCTACCTGTACTGAACAGAATCACTATCAAGAACAAAAGAAAAGGAGGACTTGTGGCACCTTAGAGACTAACAAATTTATTTGAGCATAAGCTTTTGTGAGCTATAGCTCACTTCATTAGTCTCTAAGTTGCCACAAGTACTCCTTTTCTTTTGTGAATACAGACGAACACGGCTGCTACTCTGAAACCTATCAAGAACAAGTAACCCTTGCCTTTGTTGGAAAGGGTAGATTCTGTTGAGGTATTTATCAAGCTCGACTTAGTGCCACTTGCAATCTAGTCCACCTACGGGAGGGCAACAAATGGAAAATTGCATTTCACACCTTATGGTCATTTTGAGTACCTAGTTTTGCCTTTCGATCTCTCCAATGCCCCAGCCATGTTCCAGCACTTTGTCAATGACATTTTTAGAAGTGTTGTAAGACCAATTTGTCAGAAAAACCAGGCCCGCCACGATCATCATATCCTTCTGGTACTCACGCACCTCTGAGCAAACAGCCTGTAAGGGTTTCAGAGTAACAGCCATGTTAGTCTGTATTCGCAAAAAGAAAAGGAGTACTTGTGGCACCTTAGAGACTAACCAATTTATTTAGAACTGAGTTTGACCACTGTTCTGTTGACTTCTTAGGCTACATACCATTTTCCCTGACAGAACAGGTATGGATCCTCAAAGACTGTCCAGTTGTGACGAAGTGGGAATTTTCTGTAATATTTTTATGAATGCCGTGTATTCCTCAGTTTCCCCTATATGCTACATTGTTTCCCAGTGGGTGGGCAAGGACTGTTTGCTCCTAAGAGCCATAGGTATGAATGTTGTCTAGCTATCTGTGCCTTAGTCCCTGTATGAATGGAGCATCTGAGAAAACAATGGCAGATCCAATCACTAGGACATTGACACCTGCAGGGATATTGATTTCCCCCACTCTCCTCAGGGAAGCTGAGCATAATTCCCCAGCTAGAGAACAAAGGACTGGGAAGGTGTAAGCAGGGGAATAAGAGCTGGCTGCTGGAAGGAGTTGGGGCTCTCACCTGGGAACTGACCAAGACGGTCAGACAGAGACGCACACAGCTTGAACACTACAGCTTGGCTGGGTTCAGGGCTAACCAGAATAGCCTTTGCTTTGACCTTCATTTCTCTGTGCTGACCTCAGGACTTCCCATGCTGTGTTTCAGTTGACTAATAAACCCTCCTGCATTGACAAAGCTGTTTGAGTGTCACTGCAAATCCTTGCTGGGGTGCATTAACCCCTGAAGAGTGTATGAGTCTCTACCAGGACTCTTTCTCAGCTGGACTCACTGAACAGAGCTCACGGTGTGAAGCAGGAATGCTGAAGGCTTAGAGGTCCAGCCTACAGAGGCCGTGAAGCAGCGTGGCTTACCATGGAGGAGGAGTGAGACCTCAAGGGGGTCTGGAACACTGAAGGGATTCTTCCTAGAGACTGTTCCAAAGCTGAGGGCATAGCACTGATTCTGTGGATCCATGACACCATGATCATGGATTGAGCAGCCCCAAGAAATGTCCATGACATCTCGTGTTTCCCACGGTTTGCCAACTTCTACCGGAGATTCATCAAGGGGTTTTCGAAGGTGGTGATCCCAATTGCTCCGGAAAAATACTATATTTGCTTGGACAGTGGAAGCCCAGTCTGCCTTTGATCAATTAAAGGGAGAGTGTACATCAGCACGCATTTTTCTACAACCAAACCTGGCAAAACCCTCTAATGTCAAAGTAGATGCTTCCAATTATGCAATCAGGGTAGTTTTGTCACAGCGGCATGGGCCCCAGGGTGTGCTTCTTCCTTGTTTGTTTTATTCCCAAAAATTAATGCCCATGGATCAAAACTATGAGATCAGTGACAAAGAACAGCTGACTTTTGAAGAATGGCACCATCATCTGGAGGACGCATGTTTCCCAGTCCAGGTATGTATGATCACAAGAATCTAGAATTCCTGTGAACTTTGGAAGCTCTCAATCAACACCAGATCCACTGGTTCCCCACCTCTCTTTTTTCCTGGTTCAACTTCACTTTGACCTATCATCTGGGTGCCAGGAATGATAAACCCAATGCATGGTTTCATATGAGGCAGTACTGGGACAAAGGAGTTGGGGCTCTAGAACCTGCCACTATCTTGAAACCCTGCCATTTTGCCAATGTAGTAATGACAACAGCTTGCGGTCTTTCGTGAAGTCCCTTTTATCCCTCCAATCCATTTGCGGCAGAACTTATGTTGACTGATTCAGGCCTAGCTCCTGACTCTAAATGCTCAGTCAACAATGGGATCCTCTTGTACAAAGACTAGATGTATATCCCTGAAGATCAACCATGCCTAGCAATACTCTGGCTATGTCAGGATTCACCCCAATTGGCCACTTCAGTCACTGGAAAATAATGAGGCTGGTGTCTTGACATTTCTGTGGCCAAAACTGCATTTGTTCATCGAGCCCTACATCATCAACTCCTGTGACGTGTGTGCTAGAACAAAGGCTCCCTGGGGCAAACCCCTGGGTGTGCTAATTGCCCTGCCAACTCCATCTCAACCCTGGTCTTCCATATCCAAGGATTTTATCACTGATCTTCCCAATTCCCAGGGCCACGTGACTGTGTTGGTCATTGTTGACCTGCTTATAAAAAGTCACCTTTTGTGCCAGGCCTTCAAATTCTCACTGTAGAGGTAACACCGCAACGGTTTTACAACCATACCTTGAAACTCCACGGCCTACCATCTAACTTTACATCTGATCAAAGACTGCTGTTCATTTCACATTTCTGGTGAGAGTTGTTTGAGCTCCTGCATGTGGATCTGCATGTCTCCTTGGCTTATCACCCCCAGACCAATGGAATGAGTGAACCAAATTCTTGAACAATACCACCATTGCTTTATCGGTTACCACCAGGATGACTGGGTTTTGCTTCTTCCTTTTGCTGAATTCATGTACAACAACTCTGACCACAGATCAACCCACCAGAGTCATTTTTACACCAACTATGGTTTCTACCAACAATTTTATCCATCCATGCCCCACAGCCTCCAACCTAGCTGAACACCTGCACTGTATCCAAGAGGAGTTGAAAGCCCATCTAGAATCAGCCAAAAAGGATTACGAACACTACACTGACCTCTGTAGGCAGGCAATCCCTTAGTCACAGTTGGGGATGAAGTATGGCTCTCCACACAGCACTTTGGTTCTAGCCAAACTTCACGAAAAGTGGATTACTGATACCTTGGCCAACTGTGGGTCATCCAGCAGATTAAACCTGTAGCCTTTGAAGTCCAATTGCCCAAAAGGATGAAAATACGACTGGTATTCCACATCTCCTGGCTGAAAAAGCATATTGACTACACCTTTCCTGGATGAATTCAATTGCCCCTCCATCCAATGTAGTCCAGGGACATGAGGAGTAACTGGTAAAGATCTTGGACTCCTAAGTTCATCGAGGGGATCTCACTTACCTTGTTGATTGGGAGAGTTATGGTCCAGCTGATTGCTCCTGGGAGCTGGCCAACAATATATATGCATCTGCCTTACTTCGAGAAGTCCCTCAGTCACACCCCAAAAAACCAGGTCTGAGGATGCCAGGTAGGCGTCTTTTTTAGGGGTTGGGAGGGAGGGAGGAAGGTACTGTGATGAATGTTCTGAGCCTGATGAGTCATCTCCGAGCCTGATGAGTCACTTGAGAAAATTACCTGCGAGGCCTAAGGGCCCAGTCGATCCACAAGCAAAAATCTGACCAGGTGACCCCAAGGCAGGTATATAGGCTCTAAATGAAAGCAGCCACTCCAGTTTCCTCAACATCACTACCTTGTTGGGAATGTTCCCTGCTAGTTGGTAGTTCTGACAGACTGCTCCTGCTCCAGCCTGTACCATGCCCCAGCCCCAGTCTCAGCCTGTGCCCTGCTCCAAACCCTCCTCTAGCCAAGGTTGGTTGCCCAGCTTTGTTTGCAGCTATGTTGGTATTTCCTCTCCCTTTCCCAAGGTGGATAGGCTGCACCAAGTTATAGCAAGTTTAACATAAGCCAAATTTTAGACATAAGCATGCTGTTAGTGTCCCTTTAAATAAAAAAAAAACAAAACATTTTAGCCTGTATATAAAATATCTCTCCAAGTAAAGTCTTACCACCATGTATAAAAGGTTTCTTACCTGAAAACTCCTGACCATTTCTTTAGCAGAGTCTCACTATATTGGTCTCTGATTTCCAGTAGCATGTCAAACAGCTGGTTTACAGGGAAGCCATACCCCTGCATTGAGAAACGCAAGCACCTACATTCAGCAAGAAATGCTAACACTGGGATTTCCTCCCCGCAGCCCCCCCCCCCCAAAAAAAGGGGAGTAAATTCTACACTTCCATGACACTCATCAAATTTAATCTGAAGTGAGGACTGCATGGCTCAGGGATTTAGTACCTGTGTACTAAACTCCAGACAGCCAGTTCAAATCCAGACTAGATCAGTAACGATTGTATGTTCTTCTCTTTTTCACAGGTCTGGCTCCTAAGGGACAGGTGTGGACATCAGAAAAAGCCCTGTCACATTCAACACACTCGTAGGCAGTCTCAGCAGAAAGGCCAAGGGCCTACTTTGAACCGTAGAGGTGGCCTCTTTGGGTCCAGGTGGACCAATCACGTGGGTAAGGCAGAGTGGGCCACTGCCCACAGATTAACTGCCCTGTGCAAACAGAGTGTCAAGCTCCAGGGCTATCAGTCTGGCACCTAAATTCACACACCACTAGATAAAGAAACAGAAGTGACATGGTGAAGCAGTGCCCATCAGCCAGTTTAAATGGCTGACATCTTTCACGAGCACTACAGATGTTTAACGAGATGTACATTAGTGTCTGACAGTCACATACCTGGAGTGTATCTGCAAACAGAACTATGAGGTTCTTCAAGTCTAATACCAGATTTGGGTCAGAACAGTAAGACTAAAAAAAGGGGGGGGGAAATTGAAAAAAAGTTTTAATTGCTACAAATAGAAAAAACATCTATACATACTCTTCTGTAATCCTTCATTTTGTGTAATAATATATAGACACTTGATTCAGCCTTTATTATTGGTAGGCTTTTAATAGCCTTTTATTATAGAGCGTGATCAGTCATATCATGATACACTGTCACAGAATACAGAAATACTGAAACATTATCCCATTCCAGAACATGGTGCAATCAAAAGCTCTACAAGACACACAAGGATTTCAGTTGCTGTGAAGATACCCCAGCAAGATGTCTATAAAAGTACCAAGAAGTTACTGTATTTATCAGGAGATTGAGAAGGGAAAAGGTGCAAAAGCACCTTTGACAGATCAAAGACACTGAGTGTTATCTATTGTTGAATAAAATTGTTAATTACATTGTGTCTAATGTTAACCAGGTCTTGTAAAACAGAAAATACCCCAAATTCTGTATATTAAGAAGATTTCATTTTTAACTAGAGGGTTCTGGCAACATGAGGAAAACACATTGCATGCCTAGGTGTCAGCAATATTAACGTTCATACCATGATATAAACAATTACTACAGCTCAAGACTCTAGTCAGAAAGATACACAAGCCTACTGGGAACAGCTGATCAAAATCACAAATTAGGTCATACATCCTCTTTGCACATAATCTTTATATTAGCAGACAACCCTACTAAAGAGAAATATGCAAAATTTCAAACAGACTCTTACCAAATATAAAATCAGTGATCCTAAACTGGAAAAAAGAAACTGAGAGATTTCAAGTCCATTGGAAACAAAGAGGAATGACTCTGTTAATCAATGTGACAGACAAAGAAACATTTCCCAATTCACTGCCCAAAAAACAAAGTAGGAAAGAAAGACAGTTCCCTACTACTCTCAGAAATGATAAAAGGTGTCCCACTCAAAAGCAAAGAAGAAAATCCAAGCATAATCCTGGCCGAAAGGACAGAGATGTAACAGGCTCACTAATGCGACAGCCTCCCACCAAATCAGAGATGAATGATAATATAGGATGGACATGCTGGGTCGTTATGCTGTCACCAAAATAAGTGTTTGGTGCCAAGATAATTTGATGACGACTGTAATATAAATGCTGAATGACTATGTAAAACTGCATGATTGTTGTAAAAACTATTCCTATCAGACACTTCATATATTAAATTGGGCAACACTTGTCATGTTAGTAAAGTTATTGAAATTTAAAAAAATTGAAGTGTTTTAATTTGTTTTGCTCTCATGGTTTACACTGCGCCACCAGAAACCCCTGATTAAAAGAGTACAGCTTTATGATAGAAATGTTTGGGTCTATTTTTCTCTCTACATATCCCCTTCCTTATGGCACAAATGGAGTCAGCCAGCAAAGTGTATCTCCAGTCAACAGAGCTGCCACACTATGGAAAACCAGAGACACATGGGAAACATCTGCAGATGCTCAACTATTTGGGTATATCTGAACACCAGGTTTGTAGCATGGGTTCCCTTAACACGTTTATAACATGAATTAGTCCCATCTACATTGGCAAAACCAAACCACCATTTTGTAACATCGTTTGTGCTCACCTAAGTGGTGAAAATAATTTTTAAAAAATACTTTCAGTTTTACTCATCCAAGACATTGTAACATAGGGAAGAAAATCTACTTATTTGTCATTAAAATGTATGATATTTAACCCTATGGTGTGTCTTTCACTGGCATTTACTTCAATGGAATACCAAAATGTCCATGTTTCAGTTTAGAATACATTACTCCATACAAAACACATTACTCCAATGACAGAGAACAAGTAAACTCCCCCTACTGGTGCATTCCAAAAATGGTCGACCAAATAATGGAGAAATGGAAGCAAGAGCCAGTATTTACTATTTTCAGTCCCCCAAACAGAGGAGAGCGCAGTGCAGGATGATCTGGACTATCCAGAGCCATGAGAGCTGAATAAAGCCTTATCAGTATATAGGTATATAAGCAGTATATTTTTTTTTTAAAAAAGAACACAGGCAAGAAACACCAAAATAAAAATCTAACCCCTAAAGACTCAGATTGTTTACCTGTTGCTGCAAAGATAATGAATCTGTTGCTTTTACTTACTGAATGTGTTCTTAGCGCGGCAATAGTTTTTGACAGAGCCATTTCCCACAGTTCATCAATATAGGCTCTATTGACCAAGCCCTGGGTCGTATGTAAGATGTGATCTTCAACTACAAAAAAGCTAACAAAGGAGAAGGCACAGCTGTCAGACGGTAGAGTCCCTATGACATCAACATGGTTTTACAAACACATGCAACTGACACACGCAAAACTAGCAAAACTCTCATCCACCCCGCCCCCACAAGAAAAGCAATCTGCTGCCCAATTCTGTCTACATGCACAGAAATAAACACCAGGCGATAGACAGCTATAAAACCCCACTGACGTTTTGAAACTAAGCTTTAATTTGTTGCTAGCAGCAAGTAAACTGGTAAACATCAAATTTAAAGTATGTGTCAAGGAGACAGGTTTAAAATAATGTCACCAAAATCCAACACACCCCACAACACAGTTGGCAGAGGGCAAACACTTCCTATAATCTTTCCTACTGACAAACGGCTGCCTTGTGATCAGTTATGCTGCAGTGGAGGAAAGAGTCTTTGGGAAGATGCCCTGTTCCGCTTGAAAGGAAAGGGAAGGACAGCAGGATTATGGGAGTGGAGGGAACTAATCAGCAGCGACTTGCCTTCTTGCTCATTTTCCTGCATTTATAAACTCAATCCATGCATTTGTTTAGTCTCTGGCTTTCAAGTCTGTGCCAACTTCCCTGCCTCAGAAATGACAGGTTTTTTTTTTAAAGCAGTGCTAAATAAAGTAAACTGGGTATCAGCATATGGAATAAGAATCAGGTATTTCAGTACATGGGATATTTCCAATTGTAGGAATTTTTAATCACAGAAGCATAAGAGTTAGACCTAGAAGTGACCTGTTACATCACCCAGCCGTATCTCTTGGCCCATCTAGGACTGTGCTCTATAGCACATTTATTAAATGTCTTGTCCAGTCTGCTTTTAAAAGCTGAAAGCATGGAGGTCTCCACCCAGTCCCTTGAGAAGATAAGAGATCTCACATCGTCAGGAAGTTTTCCTGACTTTTAGCTTATGTTAGTTTTTCCTTCATTTTTTATTACCTCAGTGTTTCACCTCAAATATTTCTTCTTCTCTGGTGTTTATACTTTTCACATGTATGTAGACTTATGTTCCCCTTAGGCATTGCTTAGTCAATTTAGAATTTCATATTTTTTATAAGACAATTATTCTGGCTCCATGACAGAAGACAGGGGCATTGTTCCCAAGAAATGGATTCCCTAAACAAGTCACACAGAAGAGTCCATATATTTAAACCAGAAGCAAAGCTAGCATCTTCAGCTTTAACCTGTTCCAACTGCTCCAGGCACGCTGTCCATCAGCCGCTGATGTCAACAGGACTATTCATGTCCTTAAAATTAAGCATGTTTTAGTACTTTTTTTGACTGAGGCTAAAGTGCACAGCACCTTGCAGGATCGGACCCCAGATGGTCTAAACACATTGCATTATTCATGTTGCTACATTAATTAATATCTTCATTATAAATCCCTGTTTATCTGTTTATAACCACCATAAAGTATTGTTCATGGCTAAAATAAGGACAGTCTTACAACACTTTGAAATCCTAAAATGAAAGGAAATCTACAGATTCAAAGTATCTTTTTTTATTATTAATATGGAGGCATAACTCCTAGCCACATTACTATATCACTAGGTTTCCCCCCTAATTTGAATTATCCCTCTAGAGTGCAATCAATCCACTCCAATCTCTAGTTACCAAATATTTTTGCCAAATCAGAACAAGGAGTAATAAGTGACGCGCAAGCCATTAAAAAGCTCAAGACAGAAACCCTAGATTATATAAAAATATCTGCTCAGTGGAGGAAGCCCAATAAGGTATTACAAATCAGTGTCAGGATGCTATCAGTGTACATTTTACTAATGTTTGCTGCTCAGATGGATATAAATGCATGCTGTGATTTACATTCAACCCTGGTTGATTACATTTCTCCAGCGTATCCCATCTTTTCAGGGGCAGCAGCCTTATCTTCTCTTCACTCAAATTCGGGCCTTTTTTTGGAAGACTGTTGCTAGACTGTAGTTTGCAGCAGTAACTAACTCATTTTTTAAGCCACAGGAATAGAGGCTGAATGATCACACCAGCAAACATCCTTTCCTGAGCGAGGCAAGGAGTGGGATATCAAAGAACTATAATCAAGAGGATTACAACATCTGCATAATTCCATCAGATTGGCCTATTCATCTCATTATAGCAGCAAGTTGACATACACCGTGCACAAAACATGTTTACTCTCTTGAACTCACTGTGAAATTTGCAAGCAGTGCACAATAACTGTTCAGTCTTTAGAAAGCCTGCACTAGTGACACAGCACTGGTTTATGGGTGCAGTAAAATATGACTCTCCTCTTAAATGTTTAGGAAGCACAAACCACACTTTTCCTGTTTTGGCTCCTAAAAAGAATTGTCAGAAAGATCAACATTTCCTTTTTTTGTGTGTGCTATTCAATAACACAGCACACACATATTTCGAGAATGTGTATATAAAAAGAATACCTACCCTACAATTTGATTAAAATACTTCCTGTAGCCGTCTAAAGTTTCGTGCTGCAACAAAGAAAAGGGAACAAAGTTTAAAACGAAGAAGGGCAGTACAACTGGGAACAAGAGACCACACACATAGAACAATATGTGCAGAGATAATGTGCTGCTCCTTTATTAGGCAAAGTCTCTTTGATCACTAAAGCTATTAGACAGTCATACCATATTTGAGGGGGGCTGAAGCACCAGTCTAGCCTGTTTTCTTCTCTGTTTCCTGTAGTAGTTCTCAAAGGTTTCTCTGGCACCCTGAAAAACAGATCAAATGAAGTCAAGTTCCTGGCCTTAGAGTTAACCCCAATCACCTCCACATACAACTGCTGCTTTTACATGTTAAAAGTTGATTTACACCATTTTTTTCTGACATCAGTGTCAACATTCCTTTAAAAAGCTTGATCCAAATACCAATTTGTTCTGGATAGTTATACAGGTAACTATTTTGGCACAAGTATTTCTGAAGAAGCCTGCTATGTTCACAGACACACACTCTTCCAACACTACTGTGCAGCATTTCTGTGAGCATCCACGTCTGCATAGCACACTTACTGTACCACAGTGCAAACCACAGTTCTAGCAGATTTAGCACACGTCAAAAAAACCTAGGCATAGTGGAAAATGAAATCATTTCAAGAGAGAACAAGCAAACCTTTTGTGAGAAGGAACAAACAATGCTGGAAAAAGGTTACAGAAATTCCTTTAGACACTTACATGTCCCTTACCACCATTATAGTTGAGCACCCTCAGTAAAACCCAGACCTAAAAATCTAGGACTAGAGCTCTGGTCCTACAGTTCTATACAGACAGGCCTCTCCCACTGACACAAAGGAAGCTACCTCAGTTAAGCTACACATGGTGAGTGGTTTCCCCCTCACAAGGGAACTTGAGGAGTTTCTATTTTTTTATCATTTGGTGACTGCTTCATCTTGTCCACATCCAGGAGGGTGGCCATCCAGTCAGCACAAAAAAAAAAAAAAAAAACCTTCTGAGCATCCTCAGAATCCCCCTTATTAAGGCATCAAGACATCCAAATTCTGCCCAGGTTATGTGGCTACTGCAGCACCTTCTTGTTTTATCCCTTAGCATTCCTACCTTATTCTGTTACCATCCTTCCCTCCCCACCCTCTTACCTACTGACTGCTATACTTACCTACATGCCTCCAACCAGGACACACCACACGATCCATTGTCTACAGCCAAGCTTTAAGATACAACCGCATTTGCTCCAATCCCTCAGAGACAAACACGTATAAGATCTCTATCAAGCATTCTTAAAACTAAAATACTAAAATGCTGAAGTGAAAAAACAGACTGACAGAGCCAGAAGAGTACCCAGAAGTCACCTACTACAGGACAGGCCCAACAAAGAAAATAACAGAAAGCCACTAGCCATCACCTTCAGCCCCAACTAAAACCTCTCCAGCGCATCATCAAAGAGTTACAAACTATCCTGAAAAATGATCCCTCACTCTCACAGATCTTGGGAGACAGACCAGCCCTCGCTTACAGACAGCCCCCCAACCTGAAGCAAATACTCACCAGCAACCACACAACAAAAAACACTAATCCAGGAACCTATCCTTGCAACAAAGCCTGATGACAATTCTGTCCACATATTTATTCAAGTGACATCATCGTAAGACCTAATCACATTAGCCACACCATTAGGGGCTCATTCACCTGCACATCTACCAATGTGATATATTCCATCATGTGCCAGCAATGCCCCTCTGCCATGTACATTGGCCAAACCGGACAGTCTCTATGCAAAAGAATAAATGGACACAAATCTGACATCAGGAATCATAACATTCAAAAACCGGTAGGAGAACACTTCAACCTCTCCGGCCACCCAGTAAAATATTTAAGGGTGGCAATTTTGCAACAGAAAAGCTTCAAAAACAAACTCCAAGCAGAAACTGCTGAGCTTGAATTAATATGCAAACTAGATACCATTAACTTGGATTTGAATAGAGACTGGGAGTGGCTGGGTCATTACACATATTGAATCTATTTCCTTAAGTATCCTCACTCCTTCTTGTTAACTGTCTAAATGGGCCATCTTGATTATCACGACAAAAGTTTTTTTTTTCCTCCTACTGATAGCAGCTCATCTTAACTAATTAGTCTCTCACAGTTTGTATGGCATCTTCCAACTTATCTGTCTGTGTGTGTATACATATATATATGTTCCATTCTATGCATCCGATGAAGTGAGCTGTAGCCCACAAAAGCTTATGCTCTAATAAATGTGTTAGTTTCTAAGGTGCCACAAGTCCTCCTGTTCTTTTCACCCTCTTACTGTTTCACATCTGAAATTGGATTACAAAATCCTTAGGGCAGGGACAGCGTCTCTATTTGCACTTTAAAGACCAAACATTTTTTTCAAATACTGTACAAAACAAATAAGAACAACTCCTCCTAAGTATTTTTAGTCTGCTCCACGCACAACCAGAGACTTGGGTCTTTTTTGTTTAAATGGAGAAAGTGAATTAAAAAGCCAAACAATTGTTTCTATACTTCCCACACACAAACCTCCTCCCCATATTATTGTACAAACAGAGTTTGAGTTAACAGCCCCTTTATTAAAAGGTTCTCAGGAAATTTCTGCCGTTAATATTACCAGCAGTGCAGTCACACACGCTACCCTCCTTTGTGTGTAGATTATGGAGCTCCAGCAGGTTAGGTAAAATGTAGCCACGCTGATTTCATTGTGAGGCCCCTCCAGATATCGTCACCCATGTGCTCTGTGTACCTATATCAGAGGTGGGCAAACTATGGCCCGCGGGACCATCTTGTCCAGCCCTCGAGCTCCCAGCTGGGGAGTCTAGCCCCCGCCCCCCCCCCTGTTGTCCCCACTCCCCCGCAGCCTCTGCTCACTGCGCTGCCCGCGCTCTGGCCCACCGCTCCTGCTGGGCAGCGTCGTGGCGTAGCTGGCTCCGGTCGGGCAGCAGGGCTACGAGCTCCTGCCGCTCTGAGCGGCATGGTAAGAGGGCGGGGAGCAGGGGGGCTGGATAATGGGCAGAGGGTTCTGGGGGGTAGTCAGGGGACAGGGCACAGTTGGATGGGGCAGGGCCGTCAGGGGACAGGGGGGATTGAATAGGGGGTGGGATCCGGAGGGGGCAGTTGGGGTGGGGTTCCAGGAGGGGGCGGTCAGGAGACAAGGAGCGGGGGGGTTCGATGGGTTGGGGACTTGAGGGGGGCAGTCACGGGGCAGGAAGTGGGAGGGGATGGATAGGGGACGGGGGCCAGACTGTTTGGGGAGGCACAGCCTTCCCCACCCGGCCCTTCATACAGTTTCACAATCCCGATGTGGCCCTCAGGCCAAAAAGTTTGTCCACCCCTGACGTAGATCTTGGAACACAGGGTTTTCAGGTTTGTAACATTGGTTCTCTATTTGTTAGAACATATGCAATACCTTTGTCCTTAGTGAAGGTCAAAAGACAAACTAAGACTTGGTAGAAACTAACTCAGACCTGGCTTAAGCTAGGGCAAATCCCCTGAAGTCAATCAAGTTGTTCCACTTTGTACCAGGGCTGAAATTGGTTTTAAGTCAACAACAAGTTTGACATTTCAAAGAGAGGCATTTATGAGCCAGAAGCTGTTTAGGAATAGTCTTTCCCCATGTCCCATCCTCTCTGTCTTCTGACATTACTGCCATCTGTCCCCTCATGCTCTCCCTTCATTTTATCAGCTGGTGTGGGATAATAGGATTGCAAGTCAGGGATTCACAGACTTCAAAGCCAGAGGGCACCATTATCATCATCTAGTGTCTGACCTTTTGCATAATACAGGCCAGAGAATTTCACCAAGTGACTTCTGCCTGCATCTAGTTGACAGCTTCTTTTAGAACTTTTAGAGAGACACCCTTAACACTCAGCTCCTTCCTGCAACCACAGGTCTCAGACCTCCCCTTCCACCTCAACCTAGCTCCTCTGTGAGGATGGAAGCCATTTCTCTGCAGGTAGACTCCCCATTTGACGACTCCTGTTTGTTATGTCATCAGTGTTAGAAACATCAGCTTCATACTTGCAGGTGGAAAGAAACTAAGGCAGAGAAACTCCAAAACTCAATGTAAAATTGAGCGATTTTTTTTACAATAAGAAAAGGAGTACTTGTGGCACCTTAGAGACTAACCAGTGCCACAAGTACTCCTTTTCTTTTTGCGAATACAGACTAACACGGCTGTTACTCTGAAACCTTTTTTTACAATGGAATTTTCCTTTAGAAAGGTGCCATCTGGGGATTTAATAGGACTAGCCTCCTTCTTAGGAACTGCAAATGGTGCCCCTACCTAAAGCGCTAAAAATCTTCACACTTCTTAGCTCCCAGACTTGCACCATAAGCTCACGAAAGCTCATGCTCAAATAAATTGGTTAGTCTCTAAGGTGCCACAAGTACTCCTTTTCTTTTTGCAAAGACAGACTAACACGGCTGTTACTCTGAAACCTATCATAAACACACAGACATTTGTCAGGCTATTGTTGCTATCCATTTCCTCTGACCTCCTAGTGAGTGGGATGACAGTATTGAAACCAAGCTTCTTGTCCCAACTCCACCAATGATTTGCCCCGTCACTTTACGCATGTCATTTAACTTTTCTATGGCTCAATTTCTGCAATCTCTATTAGTGGCATAATGATGTTTAACTGCCTTACAATGGGTGTTTGTGATGTGAAAAAGTTTGAGGCCCGTGACAAGTACAAATTACGATATGCTAATTGTAGAATCTTTGAAACAATTTCTACACATCTCTGCATCTCCTCTATGCCATGCAGCAATCCGATGGCTATTATTCAAGCACTTTTTAAGACCAAACCTTGCAACTGTATCTTCATTATGGGCCAGAGTTAGATTCCTCTCCACAAATATGGTGAAAAGAAAAGGAGTACTTGTGGCACCTTAGAGACTAACCAATTTATTTGAGCATGAGCTTTCGTGAGCTACAGCTCACTTCATCGGATCCGATGAAGTGAGCTGTAGCTCACGAAAGCTCACGAAAGCTCACGAAAGCTCATGCTCAAATAAATTGGTTAGTCTCTAAGGTGCCACAAGTACTCCTTTTCTTTTTGCGAATACAGACTAACACGGCTGTTACTCTGAAACAAATATGGTGCTCGTCTTTAATTTTCTGTTGAATTTAGGGCTGCTGAAAGGTGCAAGACTCGTCCTTGAGACTGAAGCTCCCCACTAACCCACATGACAAGCGAAGCACGTGCAGTACTAAGGTTAACTCCTCCACACCACAGCCTCCAATGTGCCTTAGAGATGGTCTAACCCATTCATCCCTTGGCTACTTTGCTGACACTGCCAATATGGGTGTAAATTAATACCTGATGTAGTCGTGGCTTATACAATGAGGATTTCGTTGACTAGGAACTGGCTTAAAATGACCAATCCATTCCAACTGGCCAATTTAAATTTTAAAAAAAAGCTGTCATTACCAACATGGTCTGGATTTGAATTTAGGGACCAGAGTAGTGGTTAAAGGCTCTGTATCTCATTCCATTCCCTTCACTTTTATTCTTATACATTCCTTAGATCAGAAATGCAGAATCATGATCCTCAGGTTACAATGTTCATTAGGAAAAAATTTATTCCAGCTCATTTTAGGTTCTTTTGCTAACCTCTCAACAGTTGTATCATCCCATCTTACATCTCTGCCCCTGAATTGGCAAAATGGATGATACAGACTCAGCTACATGACCACATCCATCATCCTCAGATCACTGCAAGACAAAGGCCCCCTTCAGAAAGGTAATTGCCTATCTTGCTAAATGGTTAGGCAGGAACCTTTCCACAAACAACCAAAACAGGTTGTTGGCAAGAGAAAGTCTGTCTCTCTACTGACTACCTCAAAGGGTGAACCTACCAAACACACCTCTGACAGCATCATTCAGATTCTTGATTGAAACCACTCAGACTAACATGGGGCAGTCGCCTGTTAACATTGAATTCACAGAGCAAGCTCACATTATATTCTAGTTTTTCCTTCCCGAAAAACACTACTGAGAAAAGCAACCTCAACTGACTGGGTGAGTTCCAGCAGCGTACAGCACCCTCTGGGAAGTGCAAACAGATGAGGTTAGCTGCAATCTTCAATGCGGAAGGCAGTACACGGGATTCCTTCAGTCACTGAAACCAGCCACTGCGATAGCTTTATACAGAATCTTCTGAGAGTCAATTGGTGGTTAATTTCCAATTATTTCCTGTACACAGAGGTTGTCATCTCACCAAACAATGTAGGTGAGATTTTGAGGTGACCTCAAGGGCTTATTGGAGTCTTCAAACGCAAGTCACTAGGACCACAACAGCAATTTGAAACTGGTCAGACATTTTAAAGAGTAACTTAAAGAATAACTTAATCCACGATGAAGTTTCTGCTCGGAATAGCTCCCAACCAAGGCACACTTTTACTCATCCCTCAAGATGCACAGCTAAGAACTCTCCTTCCTTTCCATACATTCTAAGGGAAAAGATGAGGAAGAGTCCCAAATATTGCCCTTACCCTCTCCTACCATTCCCCCAGCCACCTGTTCAAGTGCACTCTTCCATCTTCCCAGCATCCCATACCCCTTTTTGCTCAAGTCACCTAGTGACTCCCACAATCTCTCTGCTAGCTCTGCCAAGGTCACACTCTCATTGTGCGTGCTCTGGGGCATTACCCTCCAAAAACACTACCTAGGCAACAGGGCTCTGTACAGAAGGTGCCTTTGGTGTTGAACCTCACTGCAGAAGAGCACTAAGGAAAGCCTACCTCACTCAAAAGCCGCCAGTGCAACCAAGCATCTGTCTTTCCCCAACCCAGTGTTTGGGAGCTAAATTGCCAGCTTTGTTTTCTGAAATATTTTCTATTTGTCTTTTTTAAATACTCTGCCCATCAGCAATTATTTTACACAATAAAATAAGGGGGGGGGGCGCGAGAGTTGTGTGTTGAAGATGAAATATTTGAGGCAGCTTTACAATGTTCCCTCCCTTTCTTTCCAACGTAAGCAGAGGCTAAGACTGACAAACGATTTCCCTTTGGAAATCACTCCAGAGACACAATGTGTGGAAGTGTTATTGCTTGACTTTAAAACCGAGTATTGAGACTTGTGGCTTTATCCATAAACAGGTCTCTTCATTTTTGAATGAAACCTCTCTATCCCGCGCAAACTGCCATACTTCGTATACTTCAGAAAGCAAATGCCTCCATATTTCAATATATCAAATGGCTTGAGTCCTAGATTTGAAGGGCTGGGGGGAGGGGGGGGAGAGACAACGTAATTGGAAGACAAATTTGAACAGAGATCCTAGAGATCAGAGATAGACAAGACATGCTGGTTCATCCCACTGATCTCACAGGCAATGCCATACTGTTCCCTGCAGAACCTTGTTCAGCCAACTTTTAAACATCCCAAGTAATGTGAACGAAGAAATTATTCCAAAGCATAAACCGAGCTCTCTCAGGAAGTCTTTCCTGATATTCCTGATGAGTCAGCAGCGTGCCCTTGTTGCCAAGAAGGCGAATGGCATATTGGGCTGCATGAGTAAGAGCACTGCCAGCAGATCGAGGGAAGTGATTATTCTCCTCTATTCGGCATTGATGAGGCCACATCTGGAGTACTGCATCCAGTTTTGGGCCCGCCACTACAGAAAAGATGTGGACAAATAGGAGAGAGTCCAGCGGAGGGCAACGAAAATTATTAGGGGGCTGGGGCACATGACTTATGAGGAGGGGCTGAGAGAACTGGGATTGTTTAGTCTGCAGAAGAGAAGAGTGAGGGGGGATTTGATAGCAGCCTTCAACTACCTGAAGGGGGGGTTCCAAAGAGGATGGAGCTCAGCTGTTCTCAGTGGTGGCAGACGACAGAACAAGGAATAATGGTCTCAAGTTGCAGTGGGGGAGGTTTAGGTTGGATATTAGGAAAAATTATTTCACTAGCAGGGTGGTGAAGCACTGGAATGGGTTACCTAGGGAGGTGGTGGAATCTCCATCCTTAGAGGTTTTTAAGGGCCACCTTGACAAAGCCCTGGCTGGGATGATTTAGTTGGGGTTGGTCCTGCTTTGAGCAGGTGGTTGGACTAGATGACCTCCTGAGGTCTCTTCCAACCCTAATATTCTATGATTCCACCAACATTTTCCCCCTTTCTTAATTTCATCCCATCCTCTTAATAATATTCCCCTGTACATCCCTAAACAGTTTCTCATTCCTTTTTTTGTTCTGCACTCCCCATATATTAGAAAGTGTGTTTTTCCTGGGTTGTTGCTTTGCTAAACTATACATATTTTCACTCTTGATCTATCCTCAGTGTAGTCAGCCCTCCAAAAGTTATATTTGTTTCTATTCTGTGAAAGCCCTCTAAGACATCAGAATTGTTCTGGTAATAAGGTGACCAGAAATGAATGCAATATTCCAGGTTTGTGTATTTTTAAATCTTTTATAAATGAGTCAATATGGAGGACAGAACTGCCATAGGCAACGAATAACCTATATTTTATATTGTTCCCTTATAATCACTACACAGTGTCATTACTAACGGTTACTTCTGTTCATGTCCCTATTTCTCTTTTTCTAAAATGCTATCATGTTAGTATCTAAAGGCTGTTCAACAACCAGATTGCACAAAAAGCCTATTAAAGCATCACTGACCAACTCATGTTGTCCTGCCGCCCTTCCTATCGCTTTACTACTCATCTGATCTTTTCTATAGATGGTCTCCGTGTCTTCTTGTCAGTCACAAATGTTCTCAGCTTCTTTCTAGTCATATCATCGATTACAAGGCCACAAGGGACCACTGTGATCATTTAGTCTGACCTGCTATATATCACAGGCCAGAAAACTTCCTCACAATAATCCCTAAAGCATATCCTTTAGAAAAACATTCCATCTTGATTTTAAAATTGCCAGCGATAGCAAATCCATCATAAACCTTGGTAAACTGTTCAACTGATTAATTACCTTCACATTTAAAAATTTACACACCTTATTTCCAGTTTGAATTCATCTAGCTTTAATTTCCAGCCATCGGATAATGTTGTACATTTCTCTGCTAGACTGAAGAGCCCATTAGCAAATATATGTTCTCCAAGTAGGTCCTTATAGACTGTAATCAAGTCAGCCCTTAATGTTCTCTTTGACTGAGTTTCTTGAGGCTATCATTTTAAGGCTTGTTTCTAATCCTTTAATCATTCTCTTGGCTCTTCTCTGAACCCTCTCCAATTTATCAACATCCTTCTTGAATTGTGGGCATCACAACTGGACATAGGATTTCAGCAGTGGTCATACCAATGCCAAATACAGAGGTAAAATAACCTCTCTACTCCTACTTGAGATTCCCCAGTTTGTGCATCCCAGGATCGCATTAGCCCTCTTGGCCACAGAGATGCACTGGGAGCTCATGTTCAGCTGATTATCCACTACGGCCCCCAAATCTTTTTCAGAGTTACGGTTTCCCAGGACAGAATCCCCCATCCTGTAAGTATGATCCACATTCTTTGTTCCTAGATATATACATTTACATTTCACTATATTAAAACACACACTGTTTGCTTGTGCCCAATTCAGATTGCTCTGTATCAGTGATCTGTCCTCTTCATTATTTATCCCTCCCGCAAATGTTCCTAAAAGCAGCTGTTTCACTTTGCATAAATTTAATACTCAATAACTAATACATTGGGCATATCTGCAAAATCTATTCATCTCCTTTTTTAAAAATAGAAAAAGACAAATATTAGTGGCCTAACAAAACAGAAGTCACACTGAAAATATCTTCACACTCTACACATCTTGAATCAACTAGCAGCTACAGGACAGAGAGTGAGGTTTCTAAGGTATGTTTCAGAGGATCTGCAACTCACTATGAAAACTTTCCTCCAAAGCAGACTATTGTCTGTGCAAATGGTTTTTTATATCTCAGTGCCTGTCTCTGGGGTAGACAGTCCCCAGAAAAGAGGGAAAAAACCACACATGCTTGCTCATTTATTTAGATTTATTTGATTGGAACAGATTTCTCTCCCTCCCTGCCCCCCACCATTCAAGCAGGCAGCCAAAGATTCAAAATTACAGTCACAAACTGCACATTTATTCTAATCACCGGTCCAGGAAAAGCCATCAATAACACCATATGTTTTATAAAATTACTGGGCAGAACTTTATTTTTCAGATTAGCTTTGGAGCATCCAGTTCACAAACTTGGCAATGAGCGCCAGATAATTAAACTTGTTGATGATCACCACATCAGCTGCCATAAGGGAAAATGAAATATAATCACATGAAGGCAGATGTAAGATTTAAGGAATCAAAAAAAGCTCTAGCTAAGGGGTAGCAGAGGTGAAAGTGCATCCAGTTATGAATTACATGAGGATAGTTACAGTAAGTTTCAGGTTTTTCTTTAATATACATTTTCATCTCATTTATTTTTCCTGCCATTTCAAATCATTAATGCACAGCTCCCTTATTTCTCAGAAGTTTCACAACTACATGCCTAGCAAAGGGTATTTTGGATCCAAAACATGCTGAACATGTCACTTCTCCCTAGGATAACAGAGGTTTAAGTGGTGTTAACCCTGAAACAGAAAACCGTCCCATGTACAGAATGTACTAATCATTGAAGAGCAGTAGGTCACTGTGTAAAACATGGTAGTGATAACACTTTGCCCGGATGCAGTGATTGTCAGCTGAGACACTCCAAGCATTTTACAAGTATTTTTTAATCCTCATATCACCTTTAACATCTGCAGAGACCAGCTAGGACTTCTGTGAGATCTCACGCAAAAGAGTCAAAGTAAATGGCACAGTTTGCTATTTATGCACCTCAGAAGGTGGGAGGGCTGGGTTAATCATGCTGGGATTTGAACCCAGAGTTACAGGGAGTCCAGGTATTTCAAACTAAAAGATTTAGCACAGCCTTCCTACCTACTATAGTCAATTAGTGTTTGATTCTGTACCTGCTCCCCAAGCACAACTGCTATAAACATTGGTAAGAATTGTATCTATGGAGTAGCAGCCGTGTTGGTCTGTATTCGCAAAAAGAAAAGGAGTACTAGTGGCACCTTAGAGACTAACCAATTTATTTGAGCATAAGCTTTCATGAGCTGAAGTGAGCTGTAGCTCACGAAAGCTTATGCTCAAATAAATTGGTTAGTCTCTAAGGTGCCACAAGTACTCCTTTTCTTTTTGTATCTATGGAGTGGCTACAAAATTAGTCCTCTAATGATCTGGAATCACCTAGGTTTCCAATCCAAAAGAAGCACCATTAATTTATAGCACTGGGAATCCTCTATCCACAGTTTATCTCATTCTAAATACCGCAGCTTTGGTTTAAAGTAAACAGGTTAACAATCAACTTGATCTTCCGCTCATCAGTGATGAGCCTGAGTTAGAGCATGCTCCCATCTGGATTTATGGATGTATTTAGTATTTGCTACTGTTTGGCCCAGGCTCTTCTTAAATTGACTTTTGGCATTCACTGGCTTTTTGATCCTTGCTAAGACTTTGCTCCATGGTGATTTTCAGTTCCACGCAGACTTTCCCCCTCCTTCATTTTCTCTGAGAGACTTACACAGCATCTCAACAAAAACAAAAGTGAGATCAGCTCCATCGTTACAAAACCCACTCTGAGCTTTACACAACTGTTCACAAAAGTAAGTAAATAAGAGGATTTTTGTACCTGCCTTCAAATTACCTGAAGTAACAGGTAGAAATTAACTGGGTGATCTGAAGTTGAGGGTCATTCTTGCAAACTCTCTGTGCACAAAATTAATACCAAAGACAACAGCAGTTCCACGAACAACAAACTTGCAGGATTGGGATCAAATGCCCCGATCATTTTTAGCCATTTACAATCCCAGAACACTCTTTGTGAGATGGTGATGCCATGGTCTTCGCCAAACTCCAGTGCTGGAGATTACACTCTGCCAGGCTAAACTCCTCCACCAGTTTTAACTAGATACAGTATACGCTTCCTTCTCTACCCCATCGAGTAGTGCTGCTGGGCTTTATTAACCATCACCTTGAACTGGCTGAAATGATACCCGTGGATAGTTTGGATCTTATTTTAATACATGTGTTTGAGTGCCAATGGTGCATTTAGCACCATATAAATATTTTAAACCCGGGAAATTGCAGACCAGTCTGCTTAACTTCAGTACCCGGAAAGACAATGGAGCAAATAACAATGGTGCAAATCAATTAGTGCAAACCAATGGTGCAAATCAACTACGGAAACACAACATAGATAGAGCTACTATAAGGTTGGTGTGTAACTGGTTGGAAAACCATTCCCAGAGAGCAGTTATCAGTGGTTCACAGTCAAGTTGGAAGGGCATATCAAGTGGGGTCCTGCAGGGACCAGTTCTGGGTCCAGTTCTGTTCAATATCTTCATCAATTATTTAGATAATAGCATAGAAAGTATATTTCTAAAATTTGCAGATGATACCAATCTGGGCGGGCTTGCAAAAGCTTTGGATGATAGAATTAAAATTCAAAAGGACGTGAAAAAACGGGAGAAATGGTCTGAAGTAAACGGGATTCAATTCAATAAGGACAAATGCAAAGTACTCCACTTAGGAAGCAACAATCCGTTGCACACATACAAAATGGGAAATGACTGCCTAGGAAGGAGTACTGTGGAAAGGGTTCTGGGGGTCATAGTGGATCACGAGCTAAATATGAGTCAACAGTGTAACACTGCTGCAAAATAAGCAAACATCATTCTGGGATGTATTAGCAGGAGTGTTGTAAGCAAAACACGAGAAGGAATTCTTCCATTCTACTCTGTGCTGATTAGGCCTCAACTGGAACAATATATCCAGTTCTGGGCACCACATTTCAGGAAAGATGTGAACAAACTGGAGAAAGTCCAGAGAAGAGCAACAAAAATGATTAAAGGTCTAGAAAGCATGACCTATGAGGGAAGATTGAAAAAACTTGGTTTGTTTCATCTGGAGAAGAGAACACGCAGAGGGGACATGATAACAGTTTTCAAATACGTAAGAGGTTGTTACAAGGAGGAGTGAGAAAAATTATTCTCTTTAACCTCTGAGGATAGGATAAGAAGCAATGGGCTTAAATTGCAGCAAGGGCAGTTTAGTCTGGACATTAGGAAAAACTTCCGAACTGTGAGGGTGGTTAAGCACTAGAATAAATTGCTTAGGGAGGTTGTGGAATCTCCATCATTGGGGATTTTTAAGAGCCGGTTAGACAAACACCTGTCAGGGATGGTCTACATAATATTTAGTCCCGCCTTGAATGCATGAGACTGGACTAGATGACCTCTCAAGGTCCCTTCCAGTCCTATGATTAACAGAGACACAGGGTCCAAGTCTGCTCTCACTCCTGTTTTACCCCACCATAATGTCATTGTCTTTAATGGAGTTACTCTGATTTTACATTGGTATAAGCAAAATCAGAACCAGAACCACAGTCCCTTCCCCAAAGGGCTGTAACAAACTACAGTAGATAACTAATAGCTCAGTCACAAGGAAAACCATTCAGGCATAATGCGCCTTGTCACAGTGCCAGTTTGAGTTAGTGCAGAAATTTTGGAATCTTGCAGATACCGTCCCCAAAAGACTTCGTAGAGCATGATGTGTTTTAAGGAAAGATTTGAAGGAAGTGATAGTCATTTGGCACGTAAGAAGAGGAAAACTGCTAGAAACATATGGGGAAGCATGACATAAATTGCATATATGAATGTAGGAGAAGTTGGTGAGGTGCTTGGAGACCCCTCAAGACGAGAATAAATCATTAGCGTTTCCATTCTCCCATCACACTCTTGTCCTGAGCCCTCCAGTCTAAAGAGAGCCAGTCTCCTCGGTCACACAGCTGACTCCCTTACTTGTAGTGTTTTGTGCAAGTCAGTTTGTTGAGGTTTTATTTAATTCCTCTCTTCTTTCTTTTAGAGGGTCCATAACTGTGCACTGGACACTGCACAGGTAAACATCCCCTCCTCCTTGTAGCGCCTTCTATAGATACTCAATATTTGTTCAATTATTTCCTCTTGTCCCCCACCAACTCAACGTCACACAAGCCAGACTAGATAGTATCCACTTTCAGACCCTAGCAACCCAGGCCAGACTCAAACAGATGACTTAGTGGGGAAGAATGCCACATCCAATTTCCAGTCCCCTGTATCAGTCACTTCCCACCCACTTCAGCTCCTTGACTTTATTTTATTTTTTTAACTAGTTTTAAGCAAGGTACAGATTGAAGTAAGTTCCCTGGAATCTGGCCTCTATGGTCAGAGGCAACATATGACAGTGCTAATCAGGTAGCTGCAGGTAACAGCGAAACGCACACAGCTTGTTGCTGCCAGTCAGCTGGAGATGGTCTGAGTTGATTGGTCTACCTCTCCTGGAAGGAAGATCAAGGACTTTGAAGAGAAGCTTCTTCCCATCCCTCTCCAGATGGGGCTGCAAAGCTCTGGTAGACCCGGAAAAGCTTTAATTCACCTCTGGTTTCAAGCATACACTTGTGCTGGTGGGGGAGGGGTGCACGTCTTAGACTGAATTTACAGCAGTTTTTCTACAAAGAGATGAAGATGCACAAGAAGTTTCTCTTGATGGAAGTCAGCCTAACAGCAACTAGTCACAGTAGGAAAGTGGATCTCCTTGGACCTGATGGTGGCTTCTCTCATATGGCTAACTATTGTATGACTCACCAGTTTTCTTACCTCAGTTGCTGATTTGCTTCCAACCGCTCTGAGGATAAAGCCAAGAATAGGTTAACTCGACAGGACAGTTTCTTTAAAAAAAAAGCTCCCCCCTTTGGGATGGTTTCACAGCAGCCACTCTCTAAAAGGGACCCGTGTTCCCTCCTCTCAGAAAATAGGGGCATTATCCCTTCTTATTGATGGGATGGCAGTGGAGCATTGTTCTCTCAGTTCAGTCTATAGGAAGGAATATCTATTTTCCATTTAGACGGGGTAAAGCCTTTAATTTCACCATCCTGGCTGCAGCTGGAGTTCCCTTTTAACTGCCTGGCCATGGGAGTGAAGACAGTTTTATACAGAGGAAAATGCTGAAAAGGCCACTTTAATATTCTTGCATGTGAAAAGGGGAGCGCTTTTCATAGTGCTCTGTAATGAGGGTCAGCGGGATATTACACTTCACCATATGGCTAATTTGCACAGCAGGTCAAATGCTCTATTTGCTTTTTAAAGACGGCCCTATAGATCAAGCGACACTAAAACAAAACCAAAGAAGCATGAGTAAAAGATGCCCCCTACTGTTCAAGTCTGGAAATTGCCAGGCAGCAGACAAAAAGGCCAATGCATGGCATTCCAGTCGCACAGACGAGTACTACTTCATCACATCTTTACCTTTTTAAAAGAGCAAAAAGTAGCAGTGTGGAAGAGCGTTAGCACGGAGTTTCAGCAAACCAGGCAGCAGGCAGAAAAGGAAAGCTGCTTTAGGGAATCCCAGTTGTATCAATATTTTAATATCCCCACACAGAAACACTTGCCAAACTCCACAGACTGCTCAAAACGAGCTTTCACTCCATTTGCTTGCAATATGAACCTGTGCTAACTGCTGTCACTGTTCCAAGCCGTTGACTAGCTGCCTGACCTTCTGACTAACGAGTGCTCTGTTTATTAGCGTGATGGCCCTTGTAACCTATGTTTGTCTTGGCACTTCCTCCTTGCCGTGTCCCAGGCCTGACCCAAAGAAGAACTTCCCCTGCAGGGGCCAGCAGCAGTCTGCAATACTAGGGGGAAAAAATCTGATCACTAAAGATTATGGAGCCATGGGGCCTGGACTTTTGAAGAGAGTAAACATTCTGATTAACAAGCCTGGCCTTTGTAATCGGTTTCCACCCCTCCCCTCCAGATCAGAGTGTTAATTTATTAAATATTTTAACAAAGAGTCTTTATTATTGGCCTCGGCGTGGCTGGCTCCTTTCATAGTATTATCACCTACATCTAATAAAGCTTTAATTAACTACTGCTTTTCATAACCTCTGACCTAGAATGATAAACAGTTGGGCCATAGTAGCAAAAGGGTAAATCCCAAAGGAGTTTGCATCCTGCTCACACTTAGCAACCCCCCAGTATAAAATGGATTTGCTTGAACAAAAATCTGTGCATCATTTGCATTGATACTTAATTTCTGTAAAGCACTTTTCATCTGCAACGTTATTCCTAAACATTAACTAATTTATCCTCACAACATCCTTTTTAGTAGATAAATATTTCCATTTTACATACAGGTAAACAAGACTGGATGTCTGGGCAAGAGACTTGCTGTAGCTCAGTGAGAGATCATGGGCTTGATGCAGGAATCGCTGGGTGAAATTCTGTAGCCTGTGTTGTGCAAGAGGTCAGATTAGATCACCCTGTTTTTTTCTGCCTTAAAATCTGCACCTCAGCTCACGGATTCATAGAACAGTTCCAATGACTTGTCCCAGCCCGCGTAGAGTCTGCATCAAACCTAGTATTAGAACTCAGAAGTCACTGGCTCCCCATCCTGCACTCAGATCAGTCGTAATTAAAATTAGTTGTTTCATGAAAAATCTCAGGTTTCAGAGTAGCAGCCGTGTTAGTCTGTATTCGCAAAAAGAACAGGAGGACTCGTGGCACCTTAGAGACTAACCAATTTATTTGAGCATGAGCTTCCGTGAGCTACAGCTCACTTCGTCGGATGCAGCTTTCTTGCCGCTTTATTCTTCTTTTTACAGGCACTAGCCCGGAAGATGAAGGAAAGCGGCAAGTTACAATAGGCAGAAAGACTGGGTTCCAATCCAACAACTCCACTTCCAGGGTTCTCAGAGGAGCTCATCTTCTGCAAATATTAAAAACACAGCCCAAGAGGGACCAAATTCTCCAGAGCTGAGGCAAGGTGCCACCATTCACAAACTGCTGGATGTCCAGGAACTGCACTAATTTGTTTAAAATAGGGCAAATAACCACCACACTAACAATGCCTGCACAACTAGAAATCCCAGCATGCGATATTTCATCTTGATAAAAGCATCCAGTCCACCATAGGATATACCTCCAGTATTTTCCCGTGAGTCAGGCACAAAAAATATGAAATTGGCTTAAAAATTATGAGATGGGGGGAACACCCACATTTGGGGGTCTTTTTATCTGCCTTCTGTTTTCTGAGTCTTTAGGGTGCACTGAAGTCACATTTTTAAGCTTTTCTCCACCAACATGAGGGCGAGAAAGTCACACTAAAAAAAAAGAAAAGAAAAGAAAGCTGAGATACTCATATAATCGCTTCTGTGGGAGCTGGGGCTTTAAGTAAAGCACAGAATGCTGCACGCCTCATGATAGTATCATGAGGAATACTGTGCCGATCTAACACCCTTGTTTACTCCCAGGACAGACTCCTTAAGCCCCTGCGTTTTGTATAGAGATGTTCGAATGGGGTAAATTCCAAACACGTTTTTCTCACCCTCCTCCTAAGGGATGCCTACACTGCAATCGGGGGGACTGCAGCTTGGACAGGCAGGCTCACACTCGGTGTAGCCTAAAAATAGCAGCGAAGATGCAGCAGTATTTGCATACGTGCCTGCCCAGCACCATGGGTACCTAACTCGCCTCGCTAGCCACTGCTGCTTCACAGCTATTCTTAGACATGCTCGCTCGATTCAAGTTAGTACTGCCGTGCCTACCCAAGCTGCGATCAGTAAGGACATACCTTCTGTAGTCAAGGTCTGAGAGGGTCTGTGTGAAATCCCCACACAATCTAAAACCACAGCCAGGGTCAAAAAAACAAGCTGCACTAAGAATCTAGCAAGAATCAGACTTTTAGGAAAACGGCATGCCTAACACATTTTGTCTGAAATTCTGCAAACACTAATCTATATTAACCCCCTTTGGAGCAGTTAAAGTACGAAAGGGAAATCTTGCGTTTCTGGAGAGTACATCCGCTGTTCACTTGTCCCTTTTCTCTATGAAGCTGTGGTCAGGCCATGTATCAGGTGTTTCAGTGTCTGTCTATCTTCTATCTATCTACGTTCTATCTTCTCTGTCAGTCTAGAATTCCCCATTTACACCTTTCAGGTTATGCTGAGCTGCTCCACTGTTATAATCACTCACCGGAGTATTTACTCAAACATAATCAGGGCATGTCTACACTTACCTGGATATCGGCACTGCTGCAAGTGTCGATCTAGCACTCTCCCATTGATCTGTGTACTTCACCTCCCTGAGAAGGGTAAGGGAAGTCAACAGGAGACACTGTCCTGTAGTCATAGTGCAGTGTAGCTACCGCGGTAAGTGGATCTAACTACGGTGACTTCAGTTACGTTATTCACGTAACTGAAGTTGCCTAAGTTAGACTGATTTACCGCGGTAGTGTAGACCAGCCCTCAGAGTGTATAATTCTCTCATTGAGTGTCCTTTGTACGTTTTCCAAATCCATTCAGCATCATATTTCTTGCTTTGGATAAACAGTTTTGGGTTCATGCCTTTCCAATAGCCATTACACGACGTTAGGAAGTTATTCTGAAGATACATCCAACACAATAGTTGTATCACAGCTTGCAATCACATCTCTACCTGTCAAGGGCCATCAGATCTTTGATCTAACCTTAGAAATATGCTAGCATGTTTATTTTCCTGCCTAGAGAAGTCAAGCTGAATATAGGAAAGGGCTCCTATTTTAATTCTCAATTTTTTCCTATACTACCTCAAATATGAATCAACAAATGAGAATGATCACACAGTCTTGCCAACTCTCACCATTTGATCATGGGTCTTGTGGTATTTGATGTTGTTCTGAAAGTCCCAGCCTTTGGAATCAAGAGACTGCATGAGAATCTAAGATTTCATTTTTTTAAAAAGCCTTTTCAGTTGCAGAGAAAAACTTTAAAAATGTGGAGTATATCTTGATGGCTCAGAAACCAGGAAATAAATAAAAATTCAACGTTTATTCTTTTTTAAGTTTCATGATTAGAGCCCTGCGTGTATCCACATCAGATCCTCAATCCACAGAAACAGTCCGCGGATGTGGGTACAGATATAGAGTCATAGATACTAAGGGCAGAAGGAACCATTATGATCATCTAGTCCAACCTCCTGCACAACGCAGGCCACAGAATCTCACCCACCCACTCCTGCGAAAAACCTCTCACCTATGTCTGAGCCACTGAAGTCCTCAAATCGTGGTTTAAAGACTTCAAGGAGCAGAGGATCCTCCAGCAAGTGACCCGTGCCCCATGCTACAGAAGAAGGCGAAAAACCTCCAGGGCCTCTTCCAGTCTGCCCTGGAGGAAAATTCCTTCCCAACCCCAAATATGGCGATCAGCTAAACCCTGAGTATATAAGCAAGATTCGCCAGCCAGATACCCAGGAAAGAATTCTCTGTAGTAACTCAGATCCCACCCCATCTAACATCCCATCACAGGCCATTAGGCCTATTTACCATGAAAATTTAAAGATCAATTAATTACCAAAATCATGTTATCCCATCATACCATCTGCTCCATAAACTTATAGAGTTTAATCTTAAAGCCAGACAGATCTTTTGCTCCCACTGCTTCCCTTGGAAGGCTATTCCAAAACTTCACTCGTCTGATGGTTAGAAACCTTCGCCTGATTTCAAGTCTAAACTTCCCAATGACCAATTTATATCCATTTGTTCTTGTGTCCACATTGGTACTGAGCTTAAATAATTCCTCTCCCTCTCCGGTATTTATTCCTCTGATATATTTATAGAGAGCAATCATATCTCCCCTCAACCTTCTTTTAGTTAGGCTGAGGGGAGATAGAAAGCGGATATCCACAGATTTGCAGGGATCTACTCATGGTTTCTTCAGGCCTTACTCCTGATTTCTGGTTGGCCATACTTATTATAACCAGCAATTTTCAGAATTTACAAAACAGCAGCCTCATCTCTGAAGCAGACTTGAAACACTTTACCTTGAATAGTTACTGGGTTTTGAAAATAATAAAGGTCTAGTTTCCTCACCATAGTTCCTCCCAAACACACATCAGCGTGAAAGGGCCTACGACACGGGTCAGCAACCTTCGGCACGCAGCCTATCAGGGTAATCCGCTGGTGGGCCACGGGACACTTTGTTTACGTTGACCGTCCGCAGGCACAGCCCCCGGCAGCTCCCAGTGGCCACAGTTCGCCGTTCCCGGACAACGGGAGCTGCTGGAAGCAGCACAAGCTTCCCAGAGCTCCCATTGGCCGGGAACAGTGAACTGCAGCCACTGGGAGCTGCGGGGGGCCATGCCTGCGGAAGGTCAACGTAAGCAAAAGGTCTCGCAGCCCATCAGCAGATTACCCTGATGGGCCACGTGTCGAAGGTTGCCGACCCCTGGCCTATGACCTTGCCCAGCAGTGAGAGGTAGTGCTGGCAAGCTGCTAGGAGAGAGACACTAAGTGCTGTGAGAACTGGGCTGAAGTGGTCCAAATTGTACAGGAGAGCAGCAGGGAGGACAGACAGTAAAGGCATCTAAATAAACTCCTAGTTTTAATTTCTAGGATCAACCAAAAACACCTAAGCACATTTATGGAATGACATCAGCAAATGGGACACTGGAGGTAAGAGAGCAGAATGAATTGAAAACTTTTATAAATCAAAAGTTGAGTAACAGTATTTATAGTTTGTAATATGGCTTTTAAAAATTCACCTCTGTAATCTGACTGACTGAACTGACTAATCTTTCTGTCTGCACTTGAGAGAATGGGCATGAAGCCATCAGCCCCTAGAAAACGCCAGTCAGTGGAGAACGCTGCAATATGTCTCCCCAGCAACACTGGCTACCTGTGCACATCAGACCTGTCCTCTGCTCTCTGCATTGGCTTCCCACAGAATATCAATTCAAGGTCAAGGTCTCAGACCTTATCTTCAAGGCCCTCTTTCTACTACAGGATAAAATCCATTTTTGCAGCAGACAGAGCTTTCTCAAGGACTGGTCTGAGACTATAAAACAAACGGTCAAGGGAACGAAAGGACCATCACAAACCACACCACCCTGCACTCCAAGTGCCAGGTGCACTCCTCCAACCAGCCTCTTCTAACACACACAACGTGTACATTTTAAAAACAAAACAAAACACTACTAAAACAAAACATACACAATTCTCTGCCTGGGGAAAGATAAGAGAGAACAAACAATAAATGATAGATGTCAATCACGTCTCTTACTGCACAATGGGAAGGTCCTCAGATATTACAGTGATAAGAGTGATAAAAGAATGTATCATAGAATACTGAATGGGCACAACTGGCCTCCTCAGGGAAAATTAGATCACTGCTTTCATCGAAGCACTTTATAAAGCAAAATTTACAAAGACTTCAGAGATGGGAGTAGTAAGTGATAATTCACCTTTACCTTTTACCGGCCATTTTACCTTTTCTTGGTCTTTGCACGGTTCAACCGCAGCTGTAATATTGTGACCTGTCGGATAAAAGATAGGATTCCCCACTTTGAATTCTACTTGGTTGTTCAGAATCTAGCTCCTTGGAAACTTGAAACCAATGGCTATTTTCTTAAGAGAAAGGGTGTTTGAGTCCATATGTTCAGGGCTTGGATGGTTAGAGGGTTGTGCTTTCTTTTTAAATAAGTAGAAGGAAAGCCCATGTAGCAGTCAACGCAGAGGACTAGGAGCCAAGAGATCTGGGTTCTCTTCCCAGCCCTGCCACTGACCTTGGGAAAGTTAACCTCTCTGTGTGTTTCAGTCCTGCCAGCTGCAAAATGTGGCTAGCACTGCTCACCTTGTACAGGTGCAGTGAGGTTTAATTAGCATCTGTAAACAGCTTTGACAGCCTCGGATGAAAGGTGCCAGAGGAGTTCAATGTAATACAGAAGAAAGGGCATTCTGAAGTACTTTTTGCACTTTATACTGAGCAACATAAAGATGTATGAATTTTATGTATGGACAAGCAAAAAAGACGGATGAAATCTTGGATCTGCCAACTCTGATGTCCTTTTAAATAAACTATTTGTGCTCAAGAGAATTTTAATCTTTATTTGCTATAATTAAAGATTGCGGAAATATCAATGCCTCCTGTGATGCTGTCAGATGCCACAAGCTACACAGAGGTAGCTGGGCAAGTACTTTGATGAAAGACCTCCAAGGAATGGTGCACAAAATGGTACTACCTTTTCAGCGAGAAACACTGAATTTTCCCCTTTAGTTCAGTTCTGGATAAACCTATTAGCAAGGCATTGGGAGCTGCTATCTTTTGGGTGCGACATAAAACCAAGGTCTTGAGCACTTCAGTAAATAGGGATTCCAAGGAATATTTTGGGTGTTAGCCCCTGTTTGCTAGCTAAATTCCAACTCAGATAAAATGCATTTTACCTAAAATCCCCTGTACTTTCAATTGGATTAGAGTCTTAACTTCTAGTCCTAAACTGTTGTGTACTGTCATGCCCCTTTAAACAGCTATTACATTACTCCCCAAAGGTGGATCTTAAGGTCAGAAGAGACTATTATCATCGAGTCTGACCTCAAGCATAATACAGGCAATAAAATTTCACCTTGCATACCACTGCTGCAAACAAAGTGGTACTTGTGTACAGTTTTATAGTGTTGTCGTAGCCGTGTCTGTCCCAGGATATTAAAGAGACAAGATGGGTGAGGTAATCTCGTATATTGGACCAACTTCTGTTGGTAAGAGAGACAAGCTTTCGAACTCACACAGAGCTCTTCTTCAGGTTTTATAAAAAGGTGTAAAGCACACTTGGATATTCAGGGTGAAATGGGCTCCTAGTATGATGCAGCCACAATTCTTCTTGAAGAATAATCTATATCTCAGACTATCACTCATATTTTAGTAGGTTTAAATGTTAACCTGAAATGTGTCTTCCTTCAAATTTAACAGTAGTTGATGAATTTGGTACTCCTTCAGTCATTCAGAGATGCCAGAGTTTATTCAGCTATGGTATGACAACCCCTAGCATATTAGATTTTCAGCTTCTCCAATCCAAATTTTGTCCACCTTACATCATGCTTGGTAAAGTGTGGGGGTTATGTTTACTCAAAATAGGTAAACTATAACAGAACGCAGATGATAATCTTCCCAATCGTGCAGCCCTTTTTAACACTTACAATTCACAAAGCTCCCATTGAGTTCCCTACGTACAAGTACTGCTGGATTAGACTTTCAAAATTAAATTTCTAGTATTTAAAAATAGTTTGCATATTTAAAATACATTTAATTTTCACACAGAATTAAATGATTTACAGGTTTTAAACATTTTTCTTTTGGGTTCTTCAAAATGTTCATTTCTATTTTTTTAAATAGCTAAAACAGGAAGAGCACAATATTTGGAACTGCTATGGCTGAAAAGTGATCTGGGGTTTTGATCTTACTGATCTTTAAAAAGTAAGCAATACACTAAATGTTTCCAAAATGACAGCTTTGGCTTTCATATTTCCTTGTAGTGGATGAAAAACAACATGTATTAAGATTCATTGGGAAGAGTAATATTTTTGACTGATGAATACATTTTTATCTCCAAGCAGCAGCAGGGAAACAAGCGTTGAAACACATGATCATGCGCAAGAAGAGAACCAGGGCACTGATAAGACATCAAACAAAAAAGCTTCTCAATTTTTAAAATTTTTATTTTGTTTTATGACAAAACAGTTTAAGAGCGTACTCTTATGGCTGGTAGGCCAAATCATGCATATTCTCCTACCCATCTGTTCTGAGGTCTGATCCATTCTTGTCCTGTGATCAAAGCCACGGATGGACACATGCAGGATGCAGTCTCTATCAATAATTTTTTAAAACCCATTTAAAATCAACATTTGATTATTTTAAAACATGCTTCTCCTAGAATTACCAAGATATGCACATGCCTAACTGGAGTGATCTGGTGCTGTAACTGGCCTTCCTCATCTGATTCGCCTTCCTAATACCAGTTACCCCATGAATTGCAACATATCCAAGTTAGGTTGTAAAGCTCTTTGTGGCAGGGATCATGTCTTGCCTTTATTTTTTTATTTTTTTTTTTAAATAAAGCATCCAGAACACTTTAGGGACCCACTGGGTAAAATACAGCCCTGCTTTCTAAGAGCTGGTGGAATTTTCTGGAAGGGGGACATTGATTTGGGGATAGAGAAAGGTATTTGAAAGGTGATTTTATGGCACATTTTGGACTAACTGGCCTAAACAGCACTAACAGTAACATTAAAAGCTAGTATACATGTCTACATTGCTTTTCATCCTCAAAAGCTTTATAAACACACTGAATATAAGCTATATGCAGAAATCACTTCAGTGCCTCTGTGAAAACTTGTGTGACTTTGAGAAATTCATTAGTCTCTCTGTGCCTCAGATCACCAAATCTGTAAAATGGAGATAATAGCACAACCCTACCTCACAGAGGTGTTGTGATGACAGAGACATTAAAAGACTGTGAGCTGCTCAGAGAGGCCATAAAAGTATCTAAGATCTATAAGGCAGAACATTCTGTTCTGTTGACAAGGCAAGGAAGACTTGTATGAAGGCGAAATATGATTAACCAAATCACTAATGGGCTAGAGCACTGTGTTAACATTAACAAAACAGGCAAATACATTTCTCTTGAAGATGTACATTAGGGCCACTCAGTAAATCCTGCATGGGAGAAAATGCCACTTCTAACAGATCTGACAGCACAAAGTGAGCACATGCCAAAGTGATATGCATATTCAAGTCCCTATACTTTAGCAGCGAAGGAGGAATCCAAATCTATTTTGCAGTGAACACTTCTGCTCGATATCCTATACAAGGAAGCTGATGTTTTAAGTTTTGACTGACGAGACCTTTACGTGGTGACATGCTGCAGGCTAAAAGAAAGAAGCCAATCTCAGACCAGAACTGTGTAACATTTTAAAGAAATTACTGCATGCTCAAACAATGGAATATTTGTCAAAGTACAACTTGATCACCAGAATTCATCTGTTTTTCATAACTACACTTGACCTAAACTACATTGACTGAACAAGGTAGCCTGTGTTTTTCAGTCTGGAAAATATGGCTTTTCAACTTTAAAAAAAAAAATTTAAAGACCACACTAAAGAAACACTAGTTACAAAATGACTGTGGCCCAGAAGACTGAAGTGCATTAGGATTTAGCCAAGGATGACGAAGAATGATTTTTCCTTGTTACAACAGCAAGCAGCTAGTAATCTTCAGGTCATATTTTTGGCAGTCTCCCCTTGTTTCAGCTACCCTCCACACTTAAGCCCAGGAATGTCTGCCTTACTTGTATGTTGGTTTCCATTCTTTCCTCTATTTCCAGTCTTCCTTTCCTTAGGTTACCCCAGCATCCTGAGGTCATGATGAATGGATACAATAGTGTGGTATTTATGGTTTCATACCGTGTTTTAAATTCTTCATTAAAACTTTAATAGTGAGCTGACATGAAAATCCTCCAGTTCTCAAGAGATTACCACTTTTCCCACCAGAAGAACCAAATGCAAAGACTTCATGCGAGGGAGAGGAACAATTATTTCTCAAGTATAAGCTGTGCACACTGGAAGGA
The DNA here is from genome assembly GCF_965140235.1 of Caretta caretta. Lineage (NCBI taxonomy): Eukaryota > Metazoa > Chordata > Testudines > Cheloniidae > Caretta > Caretta caretta. Next base: position 149,679,990 of record NC_134209.1, on the reverse strand, counting down.
GCTTGGTCTAGCCTACTTCAGGAAAAGTCCATTCCAAGAATTAGCAAAGGAGGATTTATTCATATGAGTAGTATATAGTTCCACTGATTTCAAAGAGAACACTCACTGAGTAAGGTAATAATCATGGTCAGAGTTGCAGAATCAGCCCCTAGGTACGATGAACAACAAAACTACAGGGCATAGTGGGGACAAGGAAACAGGAAGACCACAGAAAAGGACAAAGGGAGACAATGTTTTTAAGAGAGCATTAGCTGCAAAGAATTCAGGTAATTAATTTTGTTCCTGTTTTGCATTTTGCCTTTGTAATAACCACCTCTTGTCACAGAACTAGTAATCTCTGACAGACAAACTCTGCATTAGTTGCCTGGAAAAGGACAAAGGGAAATACGCTACTAAATGGGAGACCTTTGCACTAGAAAAAAAATGTTATGCCATTAAATTAAAGATGATTTTATTTTAAGGTTTCTTTAGTAAAGAAGAGGCTCCTCTTTCTATAAATTCAATTGCAGGCTCAGAAATTAGCAAAACCATCCATCGCACATATTGTCTTAGTTTCAAGTGAAAGAACATTTACTCATTTTTAAGACTGATATGTGACATTTTAAGCTTGGGAAATCGTTTGTTAAACTCGCACATTTGTTTTGCTCTCTTAACCAGGAGCTCCAGGGAAAAAGATCTTGGCCGCAAAAGTGAGAAGTTTATTTTATTTTAGCATGTGTACTGCAGACTATTGTCCTCTCTGCACAGAACAGAAGGCAGTTGTATAAACCCATTCAACAATGTGATCAAACCCCCACTGTTGGGATGAGAGGAGAGTTCAGTCTCTACGACACATTAAGTCCTTAGCCTCTCTGCTGAGACTGCCAACAAGTGGGGCTAGTTAGTTCCAGTTACTATGATGGCTCTTACATGCACAGGAGAGAGACAGACTCACCCCCTTCAGACTTTTGGCTAAGATCACATACAATATCAATGTAATATTGGATACCTCCTCTGTCAGGGGAAGGACTTGGTGATCTAGTAGCTGTTTTCCATCTCTAGACTTAACCACCAGATGGTTACTCCTTTCAGTCACTACCAAAATAGGCTGAATTCAGACAGGCAATCTAGACACTTCATAGCAAATTACTGACCAAAAATGGACCTGAAGTGCAGTAGTTCTCTGAAAGATGGCACCTCCTACACGACTAATCTCCTACTGCCCGGATTCACAGTCAGATCTGCTTCCTTTTCCAACTTAACGAAAAGTTTGATCTTTTTATAAACCCTGTTAACACCGCAGAACCAATATAGCTTATAGGGTGGAGTCCAACAGTTTAGGACTTGAGGTTGGATGGAGAGCGGCAGAAGCAAGGGGGAGGATTTATTAAAAACCATGCTGAGAGAAAGTTTAACAATGTTAACACACTACATTAAAAGACAAAGGGCTCTAAGAAATAAGTGAAACGAGAAAGTGCACTAAAAAGAACAAACATGAAAGGGTTAAAACCACCAGGATTCTTACACACACAAAGAAACATGGCATTCAACAGTGAGGGCTTATGTGCCTCCATCCACCTACTAGACAGGCGCATTTGTAGGTACCTCAGGACGCTGGTACCTCAGGATACCATCCCCCTTCTTTTGTGCCCCTCCCCCAAAAAACAACATGCAGATGGCAGTAATTATGGGTTTGCAGATGACAGTCAGGTGAGGAACTTACAATGACTAGGCAGAGGAATAGTTGGGGATAGGTATTACATATACACACATAAGGACCTCAGGTCACTTAGGTTGTATGATGGAGTCCTTGACTCTACCCTTTGTCTTTTTAGGCTGTAAGCTCTTTGGGAAAGGGACAGTGCTGCCCTGTTTGTATACCATCCCATTTTTCCATTCCACAGCATAAACAACTACGCACTACAGCAGGGGTGGCCAACCTGAGCCTGAGGAGCTGCCAGAATTTACCAAGGTACATTGCCAAAGAGCCACAGTAACAAGTCAGCAGCCCCCACATCAGCTCCCCCTCTCCCAGCGCGCCCGCCCACTGGCAGCCCCGCCAGTCAGTGCCTCCCCCTCCCTCCCGATCAGCTGTTTCGTGGCATGCAGGAGGCTCTGGGGGCGAGGGGGAGGAACGAGGGCACTGCAGGCTCCGAGGAGGGGGCGGGAAGGGGTAGAGTTGGGGCAGGGCCTGAGCAGTGAACCCCCTCCCCCCCCGCAAACTTGAAATTTGGCGCTTGTAGCTCCAGCCCTGGAGTCGGTGCCTAGACAAGGAGCCGCATGTTAACCTCTGAAGAGCTGCATGTGGCTCCGGAGCCCCAGGGTGGCCACCCCTGCACTACAGCATCATGTAAACTAGAGCAGTTTGGCAGGATTGCCTCGGGAAGCATGCTTAGGTGCCCTGTGCTTTCATAAACAAGAGAACTCACTAAGCACCCAAGATACAATTTTTTTCTTGTTATTCCCACGTTAAAACAAAGAGGTGGTAAAATAAAATGGTATTTGATTTTTTCAAGCAGCTGTTGTGCAAGATGCACAGCCCTTGGGCTACAAGACCTTTACGGTGATGCCCTCAGTCTACAATTTTCAGCATTACAGTCACCATCAGAAACATATATCCTTTGACTAAAATTTGCAGCTATTATTCAAAAGAACAGGTGCTACTTTTATACAGCATTACACACACAAACACACACACAGCTTTTCATCCTGAAGGAGCCCAAAGCCTTTAAACTATGTACTACAGGAACACTGAAATACAACCACTTCCGGGGTGAGAGGGCATTAGAAAAGCTGGATGCAGTAAATTATGCAACAAGATGATGCGGTTTAACAGCACAAGGCAAATCCCTAGTCTCATAACAATTTCTGTAGAATCCTAAGTGTCCATGTGTAGCACATAGGACCTCTGATTTTTTAAGATTTCACCCCACAGATCCACAAACAGTATGCCTCTTAGAACTCAAATTAACAACTTCAGAAGGCTAAAGCGACGAATCATTTGTGCCAGATTTTAAACCTGTGATTCCAGGGAGTCCAGGTTTTGCAAAACTGAGTCAGCCTCGAAGCTATATGCAATTTTATTATACATACTGCAAAATACATTACTGCACACATAGAGTGCTTATCAGATCAGATCTCAGAATCTTTGCTCTTGCCTCATGTCATCCATATAACATGACCTAAGTAGACCACCAGTTGCAGTTTGAAGAGGCACTGGTATTCAGAACATTACTCAATGTGTTTCTCTTATCTCTCCATCATTAAAACATCACCATCCCATCAGATAGCAAGCCGCTTTAGTACCACACTCTTGGAATGCAAGGGCATCATTTGTTCATTGTACATGCTGTGCCTTATTTCCACATTCTCCTGAACAAAGGCATGTGCCCCTGAAATAGCGGGTGTATGCGTCATAAGTCTGTCCTGTAAATTGCACACCCCTTCCTGAATAAGTATTTGTAAACAGACAGAGAATTAACTTTCAGCCAACTCAAGATCCTTCATAAAAAAGAGACTGTATTCAAAACAGGATGACAATCATTTCCCAACTAAGGTACACACAGGTACTTAAATTACATATGTAGCAGGGAAAGAGCAAAAACACAGCTATGCACCAAGCAATTCTATTCTATTCTATGTGATTCACAGAAACATGGTGGCTAATTATTTCACAGTCCTCTTTAGGAATGGGAGTTTCTGGTCAGCTTGAGTGTCAGAACTTGACAATTCTCAGGAGCTATGTCGGGAGAAAATATGTTGCTTTAGTAATGCAAATAGTTGGACCGTACGAGACAAACTCACATTCATAACTTTCTTTACAAGCAACATTTTAAAGGTTCACACTTTCCACTTACTCTATTGAATATAAACACTCTTAGGAACCAAGGGTACCAAACTTCTGGGTACTATAAAGTAACAAAATAAAAGGCGGATATCACATAGACACGATTGGTATCACTTGCTAAAAAGAAAAAAAAAGAGGAAATGAATTCAGTATGCAGAATGTCAGGCTAAGAGCATGGTCTGACAATCTAGTGGCAAGACCCTGCACTTCCATGAGACAATACAATCCAGGCACAACTCAGAGGCGTGGGGCACCATCAATGTAGGGGCAGTAGATCATATTCAGTCCCAGAAGGTAGTCTCCTACTGTTCAACTGCATCACCTACAGCTGTTTAAGGAGTGGTTTTGATCCAGCTGTGGAAAGAACAGCAGCTCCAAAGTAGAAATCTGAGGGTGGGAGGAGAGGTTTAAAATGGGAAGATCTGCTAGGCAGGCAGAGAGAACCTTTTCCCCTCCAGTTTAACCGAGTTTTGCCTAGGAAAACAAACTTAATGGAGGCTGACCTTGTTCTCACTCTAATCCAATACACTTTCAGAAAACTCTTTTCAGATCAGTGTTCCTCTTCACCACTGGCTCCATCACTGTGGTGTTCCTCCTGAGAGGTCACTGCACCTTGACACCACCACGGAAGATCTTCACCATAACGTCAGAGCGTTCTTCAAACTCAGAGTGTTTCTGTGACCCTCTCACAAACTCAGCAAGGTCAGTCTGGGTCAGTATTTGAGCAAAACAAGAAGTAGTGCTGGGGATACTGAAAACTCAATCCATTCCATGTTCTGGACCATTTAAAATGAATAATCTCTCATGACGAGCTGTTGTCTGAGTCCTGACCCCTTACCTTCCGCGGAGCAACTAAGACTGTTGGTTAACCCCTTATTTTAACCACTGGGATAACAACTGATGTGATTGAATCAAGAGAAAAAGCAAAGTTATGCTTTAAAGTTTAAATGTATCTGCAATTTGCTAGTCTACATATGCAGTGTAACAGACAGGTAAGGCTCACCGTGTTTTGTAAATAAATAAAAAATGGTGATCACTGTGAAAGGGACTTGAAGCCCTGGATTAATCATGCTTTGCAACCCCTACCTTCAGGTGACAAGGATCCTGCATTTGGGTTATAGTACGTTGCCACTATATTTAGGAGGAATTATATGTTTTTTCCCTAACATGGCTGTTTTCCAAACTGAGTACTTGGAGAGCCAACACTGTCTGTGATCATATCTAGCCAGCTTAGAACGAACACTGATTTCTCTGCTTCTTCTTTGATCGAAGTCAAGTTGTATCCCCATGGGTAGTAAGGTCACAAGGTTAAAAGAGCAATATGACAATTACAAAAAGTTAAATCTATGGCCACTACAGACAGACACACTAGCCAGGGTCCATTAGCACGTAGTACAGAGCAGTTATCTCAGGTCACTGACACCAGTTCACTCTAATGGCTTTTCCTGTGTCCTTATCAATCCAGTGCACAAAGTATCTCACCCTAGCCTTTCCCTATGATCTCAGTACCATGTTTACAGCTATCTAACTCCACCAGGCACCGGTGAGTCAGCCAACTCAGCAGACAGTGAGATACGCCAGAACAGAATGATGGGACAATCTGCAAAGCAACTGAGATGAACTAGGAGTTAGATATTTCTAGAAGGAAAAATTTCCACTAAACAAAAAAAAAAATCTCAAGAGAAAAGGTGAAACTTTTTAATAGCTTTACATTCCCAAGGACACAGTGGAAACAAACTTCACAGCCCTGATCTAGAAAATAAGAATTAACAGACCCTCCACATTGCAGTTCACATTTCAGTATCAGTGAATAAAATAAATATGTGTTTCAAAGAAGAAAGCATCTCTTTTAGTATGAAAAAGAAGTCTGCGAGCTACATTACTTGAACAGTAGTTTCAAGAATAAGAGTGATGATCAGCTCTTAAAAGAGAAACTACTCCAATCCCTATTACAAAAGCATGAGCAGATGAGATTTTTATCTATACTGTAGCACCTCTAACCTTGCAGAGTTGGGCAAGGAGCGAAAAGAAAAGTAACCGTCACAATCAATATTTCCAAGAGGCAGACAAAGCAACAACTGGCAGTCACCAGTGCAAATGAAATATTACAGCAGAAAGTCAGAAAGAAGAGGAACATGAATACAACAGAGAAGGGACTATTAGGAGGGAGGAAAAGTGCTAGGACAAATAAATAATGACATTTAAGTTATGATTCTGGAAAGAGACTCATATGGTCTCTCAAGAACTCCAGATTTAATCTGCTCATTGAACGTAAAAGGATGTTATTTCTAACCGCCAGTGCCAAAAATTCAGCCTGGAATCTGAAAGTCAAGCTGGGTTCCCTTGTGCCTCGTGAATCACTAACTGTATACATTCTGCAATCAACACTCGATTAACAATTCTGCGGACGCATGAGTCCAGCTCCCATTCCCAAAGCTGTGCTGGCTCTGAAGGACAAACTGAAATAGAGCAGTAAACACTTGCTGCAGTCACTGAAGTAAGCAAATGGCTGAATACTTCCAGAGAGAACACCTGCGTACGTGAGGAGTAGGAAAGGGCACATTGTACATAGTTTTGAGAGTTGAACCCCACTTTTAAGGGCAGGTCTACAATGGGAGAAGCCCTCTCGTCATCCTAGCGCTGTCTACACTGGGAGTTAGGTCAGCGTAACGGCGTCGCTCAGGGGTCTGGAGTTTTCACACCACTGAGCGACAATTATACCGATGTAAGTTTATAGTATAGACCTGGCCTAGGACAATAAAGTGACTGATGAAAGGGGATGAGATGAAAACAGGAGCAGAGCTGCATAAAACCTTAAAGCACTGTCTACTGTAGATTTTTTTTTTTTTAAATAACTCTGTAGGCCACTTGACCTTTACCCGAGGCTGATCCCACCGTAGGCAGGATCAAAGCATGGGGACTGCCCACACCAGTCTTTACACGTGTGTAAAGTATCTCGAGCTAACTGGCAATCAATTAACTTGAGTTAAAAAAAAAAAAAAAGAGGTCTAGAGAAGACAAAATGAACACTTGACAGGGTAGGTCTACACAGCCCTCAGACGTGAGCCTCCCAACTTGGGTCAACAGACTCGGCTTAGCAGGGCTTGCATTAATGCTCTAAAAACAGCTGTGTAGACAGCAGTGTGAAGCTGCAGCTCAGGTCGCAGAACAACTCCGAATCCCTGTCTACAAAGCTATTTTTAGAGCACTAGCGTGAGCCCTGCTCACTCACGTCTATTGACCCAGGCTGGGAGGCTCGCTTCTGCAGGCTCTGTAGACCTACCTAGAAAACAATATTCATGGCCTGAACTAGGAACTTTGTTCTCCCTTTAACATTTCTGTACACCACAGCCAAAAGGTGTTGAACTGCACCGACAGTAAGTATTCAGAAGTGTTTCAAATGATTTTAAAAAACCAAACCTTTTCCTTCCAGTCTCCTTTATCCAGAATCACAGTGTCACCTGCCAGTTCCAAGCAGATTCCTCGGCAACTGTAGCCCAAAACTGTACTGGATTTTGTTTTTGACTGTCTCACTGCTGCTACGTTCCAGGTTTGGGATAAGTTCCCCTCCCTACACCCTTCAGTTTACAGGACACACAACACAATAATCAATTTTCATTTTATATTATGTAAAGCAAAGCAATTCCATCTCTTGAGTTCGAAATCCAAGACTGCCAACAGCTATACAGATGCCACACGAGATAAACAAACCATCTAACCCAAACCCAATCTGTCCTACTTTACTTTGGATATTGATCAAACCATCTTTTCTATGAGTTACATTTGGGTGAGGGAAGACCTAGTATATAATAAATATCAATGGCAGATTCATTTCACCCAAATACTGTAGTTTCATCTCAGCTTTGTACAGGGATCCATTAACCAATTCTGCATACTGATCCATTACCTCTGAAAAGACCACTAACGTAATGAAGTTGTAGATTTATAGGCTAATTGTAAGTAAATGTCTTTAAATATATTGCTGCTAAACAGAAAGTGGATATATTCTGTTATTTGTGTGTATCCGACGGGGGGTTAACTTTGGTCGATTGGTTAGAATAGAGGAGAGGCAGGGTTTTGTTCTAGGCTCTCCCCCTGACTCCCTTAAGGGAGTCATTTGCTACTTATGGCAAATTGCTTAGCCTCACTGTGTCTCAGTGATGATGCATTTGCTCTCTCAACTCTCTAGTTCATTTTTTGCATGCAATTCCAGGATTTAAAATATTAATGTCTGTGGTATCCAGAGATCCCAAGCAGAATTAGGGCCCCATTATGCTAGGCACCGTACAAGCATATCAGAAGAACATATCTGTGTCCCTGTCCCAAACAAAGTACACTATAAGCCGTTAAAAGAGGAGAGGGGTACACCACATACACACAGTTTTTATGTGCATTTGTCATATTTTCTTTTGCTTGTATATATTTAAAGTGGCGTCTATCTCCATCTGGCCCCACAGCCATTATTAGTCAGCTGGTTTCTCAGAGTAAAGGATTGCTGACAAATAGTCCCATAAAGCATCCCTATCAGAGCCTGTCTCCCCTAGCTCTGTTACCAAGTCAAGGACCAATTCTCAATTAACCACAGCCTGACCCTTGTTCACTTTCTTTCCCTCTCCTCTGCCCTTCCTGCAAAAGTTCAGCGCTTCCTGGAAAAGTCTCACTGCCTGTTTGATATTGTACTTCGCTTTAGTTGCTGAAGGAAGGATTTACAGGTGCCTGGCCCCGTCTGCAAGACCATGACCGAAAGCTGACCTCATGTTACAATATGTGAACTCCTGCCCTGCTGATAAGGCTGGCAGATATGAGTAGGATTTTTCAAATAATCCTTTGGGAATTTATAAGCAGCACAGCCATAAAACCGAGGTGACTGGAAGGTCGATTTCACTAAAAATAATAAATATTGCAATGTTTATTCAAAGTAGGCCTTTGTAACTGCAGGCCAAGCACTTAGATAACACTATTGTAAATGACAAATATTAGGAGGTTTTGGTAACTATTATATTATGAGCCTTCCGTCTGACACTGATGTGGCCATTTCCCTTGGTACTTGTCCAATCTTTGATATTGTTCAACACTAGCTGGGCCTAGAAAACCAGTTCAGGATTCAACCACAGGTCAGGAAAAGGATAATTTTCCTTTATGGTTGCTTGCCTTACTTCCCTGCTCTTGCTTTACACACGTCTTCTTGACAATTCTGCCTTTTTCTTGCTTCTTCTAGGCCTTTTGGCTGAGATTCTGTATTGTAGGGGTTTGGTCTAGTGGGCTCATCAGAGGACTGGGGAGAAGAGCTCCTAAATTCTAATCCCAGCACTGTCGCCAACTCCTTCTGTGACCTCACTGCCTCAGGTTTTTCCGTCAAATGGGAATAACACCTACCTACCTCTTCCACAGGGATGTGGGGAGGGTTGATGTTTACAATGCATTTTGAAGATGGAAAATGCTATAATAGTGCTAAGTATTAATATTTGACACAGCAATTTTAGTATCTCAGAGCACTTTACAAACATTGAGTCCCACGCCTACGTGAGGCAGAAAGGAATAATAATTTAATCCTTCAGACATGTATCCATTGGGGGTCTATATTCTATCCCCAGAAGAGGGATGGACTTCATCTAACATGACTCTTCCCATCTCAAGTTACTTTTTGAGCACATCAAAGAGGCTCCAGGTGCACTCTCTCCCAGAGCATAGTGGCTGGCTAGTGGTTTACTTCCAGCTGCAGCCGAAAGCAATCAAACAGCGGCGTGGAGCGTTAGCCTGGAATCTGTTTATAGAAGTAGCATTTCTCTAGCATACAATAGGGGAATATACAGCCATGTTCTATATATGATAAAGGATGAACAGTAAAAGCACCATTACGTAAACCAGAATATAATGTCAATCTAGAAGATAAATATGCACTACAGACTGCAATACTCTGAACATACACTGATGCAAAAAACTAATGTCCTGTTTTCACCCTTTTCGTAATAGCATTATATACAGCCTTCTATTAAACAATGATATGCAAAGCTATGAGAACAGAGCCTCTGATTTTGCTTTAAATTAAATATACATATACACCTATGTACAACTGAAGTTTTTCCAAATCAAATGACACTTTGAAATGTACCAAGGGCTTCAGACAATGGTAAGCACACTCGCACACTCCCTGAAGCAGGCATCCAACATGTAGTATTTTGTCTTTGTCCAAGACAGAGTACACTCAAAATATAACACATTCTGGGTAGGTTAACTTTCTAATGCCAATGAAGTATCATGGCATTGTAGCCAAAGCTATATAATTACTAACAGATGAAGACAAAAAGGTTATATTTGCATTTTTATGATGATTTCTTTCCTTTAGCAAATTCATGTGTAGGTATTGCTGGGGGGGTGAGGGGGGGGCAGGACTGGCTTTAGATGTACCATAAAAGAAACAACTCTGTTAGGTCTGTCTCCACAGCTGCAAGGGAGGCAAAGCTGCTCGATTACATGCAGAAACCATGCACTCTTCTTATGTGCTGGCTTGACTTTAGAGGGTTCTCCTGTGGCCGAGAAAGCTGAAGACCTTTCTTCAGCAACTGTGGGTTACTGTCATTAAAGAACAGCTGCAGACGAATAGGTCTTTGGATTTCCAGTTTGAAAGGCTCAGATGAATTACTGCAGCAGTCTAAAAATTATGACACAAGGGAGTAATGGCTGAAGTGTCACCCACAAAGGTCATTTTCTCTGCTCATATTGAAGGGAGTAACTTTTTATCAATATACTGGAAGGCCTGGAAAACCAGATGTTGTCTAGCAACCTACCAAAACTAGAGGTGAATTTTATTGGATTTTAAGTGGACCCACCCTTCTAAAACAAAGCAAGTATTTAGAATTCTAGATCCATCATCTCAAATGTGGACAGAAAATTAACGGGCTCTAAAGTTGCTGATGATCTATCTATCTTGGGGCTTTATACTGCCAAACATCACCTCAGTGCCTTCCAAGTAAAGATGATCGCAAATTCCCTAGTGGACTTCACAAAGTCTCTGGTTCGTCTCCGTTTTCAAAATAAAAGCTCTTGGTTTTGTTGGCTGGTTGACTGATTTGTTTGTTAGTTACAAATTTTTATCTTTGTATTTTTTTTTTATTTTTTTTTGGAGGGAAATATTTGGGTAAGTAGGAGTGCCAATGTGGTAGGTAACATTTTTGCTATTGTGGGAAGGTTTCCACCATTGTGTGTAACTGATGATCAGGGTCACATGATTATTTTTCTCTAAATATACAACAGTGATCAAGAACTGACTAAAATGCAGCAGAAAATGGTCTTATCACTTACACAGCCATGTAAACATATCTTGATGTTTTTCAGGGCAGATAAAATGGCAAAAGTCCGACTTCTAGAAAGCTTGAGCCAAGACAGTAAAACTGTGGATTTAGTTACATACCATATGATTTTAAAGATTGGAAATTCTCCAGTCTTCAAAAGAAGGAAGGTGCAATAAACAACCACCACCACCTAAAACTGCTGTCTTTCTTGATTACTCAATACATTACTTTGCATTGATATAACAGTTATTTTGATTAAAGAAGAATTATTTTAGGGAAATATATTTAAGCTAGAAATTGTATTTGGCTCCTTATAAACCTCAAAGCTGTTGTGGCTGAAGAAAATGGTTTATATATCTTTGCAGTCTGCCAATATAAAATAGCTGTTTGGTTTTTACTCAAAGTCCTTCCTCTACTGTGGGCTCCCAATGTTGCCCTTGCTTCCCTTTGTCACATGCTGCTGAGATTCTAATTTTACTAGATACTGCATTTTCTCTCAAGGTGAACATAAGCAAACACTAATACTTGTTATGCAACAGGTTCTTTCCAAGACTGTCTACATAGATATAAGGAGCTGCACCTAATCTTGCCATTCAAAATCAGGGTAAACTTCCGTGCCATTTGTACAAACTGTACAGTGAAAACACCATCGTAGACCTACTTACCAGTACAGAATATATGTGCAAGCATCGGTACACGGGCGAGAAATCCACCAAATCCTGGGCACCAGGCACCTACAAAGACATGAAATGGAAAACAAGAGGATCAACATATAATCTACAAAGCAACTGGCTACAAATAAAGTACATAGTGTGTGGGAATATACAGACATACTATAGACTGCATGCTGAGGATTTCAGTTATAATGAATTTCAATAGCTAGTAAGTACTGTTCAGTGTTTGATTTTTAAAGCAGGAGCAAGCTGACCAAAGCAGCAAAATTCAACATATGTTGCACCCAGCACTCCGAGCATCAATCTCTCTAAAAAACACATACCGTCTTCATATCCTTTGTTAGTCATCTCAGCAGAGAGGCAAAAGATGTGACCAGCCATGGTTGCTAAATGAGCTGTTGGTCCTTGATAAGGGTTGAGGCATGTTGGCAGAAGCTGTCACTGACTTGATCTGTGCCGCACCTGGCCAGCAGGAAGGTACTTCTCCAGGACTGGCATCAACACTTAACTCACTTAAAGGACAGGTTGAGCCATTTTTTAAAAACTGCTTACTGAGCCTGCCGCAGGGCTGAGAAAGCACACACGGGAGAGGCAGAAAGTACGAGACCGTAGAAAACTGTGCATGAATGTGAGGTTCAGCATTCACAAGCTTCACCCTATGGATCTATTCAGGTCAGTCGTGTACAATCACAGGCAACGGGCAGTCGAGTGGGATTACCGATATCAATAGCTTGCTCCGATCTTTTAAAACAAAACCTAAATGTACACAGGAGCTAAGTAAACGTGTGCTCCTATCACTCTTACCCTCCAGCCCCATTATCTCCATTTCTTACCTCACTGTGTTATGTCTTAACTAGATTTCAAGTGTAGACTTAGGGCTTATTTACATTGCAGGGGTTACAGCAGCAGCTTCGTAGCTATGCCACCGTAACCCCAGTGTGTAGATGGGGGAGGTTTAGGTTGGATATTAGGAAAAACTTTTTCACTAGGAGGGTGGTGAAGCACTGGAATGGGTTACCTAGCGAGGTGGTGGAATCTCCTTCCTTAGAAGTTTTTAAGGTCAAGCTTGACAAAGCCCTGGCTGGGATGATTTAGTTGGGGATTGGCCCTGCTTTGAGCAGGGGGTTGGACTAGATAACCTCCTGAGGTCCCTTCCAACCCTGATATTCTATGATTCTATGCACACCACTGTGACAGAAGGGGCTGACCTATCACTGTAGTAACTCCACCTCCCGAAGCGACGGTAGCTAGGACAAAAGAAGCATTCTTCTGCTGGCCTAGCCACATCTCCACCAGGTGTTTAAGTCAGCACAGTGGTGGATTTTTCATACCCCAGTACTGTAGCTATGTTGACCAAAGTTTTAAGTGTAGACCAGGCTACAGAGCATAATCTCCTCAGGCAAGAACTTTCTCTTGCTATGTGTTTGTACAGTGCTCAGCACAATGGGGCTCCCGTAATAAATCTACAGTAGTAATGGGGGAAGGGGCCGGGGGGGACTTCACCTGTTCGCAACATATAACGACCAAATTAACCAATGATTTCCCATGAATTAGAATTTAACAACAAATAATTACTCTTCTTCGATTGTTAGCAGTCCTTGGAGCCATGGCTGGTGGTCCACAAATGAAATATTTTGCTAACGAAGAGGTGCAGGTTGGGGGAAGCAGAAGGGGAGTTGATTCACAAGAGGAGTTCTCTTACAAGAGCACCCCACAATTTTTTTAAAAAAAAATCTCTGTATTTCCTTAAAAATATTAAAGCCCAGACATACACAATATAATAGCTATTGCTCTAGAACAACTGCAGACCCCTGATCAAGACCTTATATTAAGATTTAAACTGTTTATCTAAAGCATTTTCAGACAATCATGCACAAATTCTATAGAATATTTGTTTTAAAAACCACACACATCCTTGTGGAGGTGTTCAAATCCTTTACCCTCTTGTGCAGGGTGTTAACCTGAGATTGACTTAATATGAGGAAAAGAACAGACTGTTCCCTCCACACAGCGCTCCAACTCTAAGGGTGAATGAAATAACCCACCCAGCCTTTTGAACTCTTTTCAGACTCAGTCCACTGTATGCTTTTGCACGTACAAAGTATTTGAAACAAACTACTGTGGCAAATTTAAACCACTGCCCAACAATCTGCATTGTTTTCTACTGCACTGGAACAATACATTTATTGCTCTCCTAGCAGTCGTTAGCTTCCCTGGGTAGTTTCTTGCGTAACTTTCACCGCCTCCTGTCACAAAAAGACGCTGGCCATTACAGTTTTGTACACAAACCCTACCGGAATTATGGTAGGTTGGCAAGAGACGCCCTAGAGACTGATGTCTGTACTACCTCATGTTGCTTACGAACTTGCCGCTCTGACAATACTTACTGCAATAGAAAAGCAAAGCTCAGTACATATAGTTTGTGATGGAATGCCACATACTGGCAGGAAAAGGAAATGAACAATCACTGAAAATCACCCCTGAATAGCTAGATGAAGAGTATTTTAGACACTGAAGTGAAGAACAATACCACAACCAACATATATCTGATTACGGTGTGGAATCTCTCTTTGTAGCACTCGTTTTACTCTCATAGATAAGCTTGTGTTTCTGAGGTTTGAGGAGCAGCAGAGATGTTTCTAAGCTTGCAGTGAAAGAAACCTAAAGCCCCCTTTTAATAAAAAGGCCACTACACTCTGCCATCAGCACCTCAGTCTCATCTCCTTTCTCCACTTTCATGAACAGCAAGTGCATCCCATCCTTAACCTGAAATTTTTCTTTCTTCAAACAGTGAAGCCCACAAACTCTAATTCTGGTCTTCAGCACATTTGCAGGATGGGAGGGGGAGGCAGAGCCGTCAGTCCCTGTAAGCAGCCCAAACCCTTCCGTCTGGGTTAACTTGGGTTACCTTCTATGACTCAGGATTCTAGCTGGCTTAACCTTTATAACAAATTCTTAGCTCTGAAACAGACATACATTGACTTAGGTGACAGCTAAGGAATGCTCTGCTTTTTTGTTTTGGCCCCAAGCTTGTCCAGAATTGGCTGTATCTATGGATATTGCTACTTGTATATAGAAAGTTTTCATGTAAGTATGGATACATTTTTCTGAACCTCAGTAATAAAAGAGCCACTGATCTTTCACTCTGGAGTTGATAGGAACTGCTTTTTGAGAACTTCCGATGGGGAGCCCATTACTTTGATTACTTTTTTTTATAACCTTCCATTCAGGCACTATATCTACAATACACCTCTTCAAAGTCCACATCCACTGAGGTTTAAATATCATTTACAATATTTAGCAAACTCATAGGCAGCCACCCTACATCTCTCTGCATACAGTGGATAGATTCTCTTGGCCCAGAATGAGTTCACTAGCCTTAAAGACGAAGCTCTGATTGCTAATAGAGGTACTCCGCTCCTTGCTTTGTACAGCTGCAACATGTATCACCTAATCCAGATGGATATTGATGGTTTGAGGCTTTTAACCCCATGTTGGGGGTAGTACACAATAATGCAGATTTACTACATCTTCTTGTGTGGTCTAGGTGTACTTCAGTTGCCCTATGAACACCTAGACCATGCCATAGTTTAACCTAGTAATAAGGGCTGGAGCTATTCTAAGCACCATCTTATCTGCATGAACAGCGCAATACTGGAGCTAACTGGAGAGTCCTTCAGACTCACATTCTACCAGCTGAGGTTATGCTGACAGCAAGACTCTCTGATTGACTGGAAGTAACGACAGGTTTCAGAGCAGCAGCCGTGTTAGTCTGGATTCGCAAAAAGAAAAGGAGGACTAGTGGCACCTTAGAGACTAACCCATTTATTTGAGCATGAGCTTTCTCAAATAAATGGGTTAGTCTCTAAGGTGCCACTAGTCCTCCTTTTCTTTTTGGAAGTAAAGAGATATCTCTCACAAAAGATTAGCATGGCTTTTGCATAATTATTGATGGAGACAAATTAAAAAAAAGAGTGGTGCGCTCTGGATCAGACACAGCTGATTGAGAAGTCTTCCAGGAGGAACTATTAATGTTCAGATGCAAGGATTTTTTTTTTCAGTCTGCCTGCTCCAAAAATGCTGACTAAAGCCAACACATTTATTTGGAGCATTGTATTTTTTATTCCCATAGCCAGGCATGCTGGGTACAAGCAGAATAATCCCTTGGGCCTACCAATGCAGCATTTGGATTCCTTCTTCTGGAAGTTCTCTGACACTAAGGTGACAGGCACCAGTACAAAATCTGAAGTTCAGGGTTTTTTGCCACCTTGTTATCATCCTTAGATCCAAAGTCATCCATGGGCAGATTTAAATGATCAGATTCTACGACTCTAGGATAAAGACTCCATTCTCCTTAGTCTAACCCACATCTGCTCAGCCAGTCTGCCCTGATATTGTGCTTCTCATTAGCATGCAGGGAGGAAACATACCAGATTTGTTTCTCTATTAAAGGATCTGGGATCTTATCCTTCCTCTCTTTTTGGCCACCAGATCCTTTGAATAGAGCCTCTGGGTCCTCTCCTTCCCAGGGAGGAGAGGACATGCCTTCAATGGAGAAAGCCAATTTACTATGCACCCTCTTGGAGAGGGTGTGTGAGGTCTTTGCTCTGTTTGAATATGGTCTGCACAGCTCTCTCTTATTTAACTGAAAAAAGGAGAATAAACACCAATCTACACTGGGACACATCTGATCACTGAAGGGAGGCTCTTGTGCACTAACTTCTCTCTCTGCCATTACTTAGCATTTTGCTGGGTGGGAGGTATGTGCTCTATTTGGACTGAACACCCCATGTGGGTGGGGAGTCAGAATGATCCGTGGGAGCAGAAAGGGCCCACTCAGAACAAGAAGGGTAAAGAATATCTAATCTAGCCCAGACTGAGTAATTCCCAGATGGTCTGAAGCACTACATTAGGAGTCAGCTACATGGGACGTTTCTGAGGAATAAATCGCCACCACAAAATGTCCTAGCCACCAGGCCTACTTGCAAGGGAAGGGTGATCCCCACTGAGGAAAGCCCCAGGGGAAACACTCCTGTTTAATTGTGAAGATAAATGGATGAATGGCTAGAGATGAGTCCTAGGGCCTCTCACTGTCCTTCTCCAGGCTGAATCAGTGTCTGCCGGCTTGGTCTCTTTCCAAAGAGTAGAGAGAAGTCCTGGACTGGCTTTTGTGCTGAACCAGGGCTGCTGCTGCAGAGGGTTTCAGTGGCCTTTAGTCTATCTGCCCTTACCCTACTGTTCCCTGCATGGGAAAGGGTTGTCTGACACTTCTCCTGGCTTCTTTGTCAGTGGTGCTCTGTTTTTCCCTGGGAAAGGTAAGCCTAAAACAGTCCCTCTGGGGAGAAAGTGATATGGTGCAGAAGATGCAGAGCTCCCCTATGCACTCCACAGGGTGGAGGAAGAAAAGTGCAAGAGGAGAAAATCTTCCTTTAAGACTATTTCCTTGGCTGCCTTGGTTCCTTCCTTTTAAAGAAGCAAGGTGGGGACAACACACCAGAGTGCATAACGAGATGGTGGCTTCATACAAAACAAGCCAACATTGTTTATTCACCCTTGGGGCTTTTAGCCCTAAAAACAGCCAATTAGTTTGACTTGAATTTGGAAAATCCAATCTCGAATCCTGGATACCCTAACCTTGGCAGCAGGTGGTCTGATTTCTGCCTACTTGTGAGTGTGGAGACAAGAAAAACTGAGGGGGCTCTTCAAGAGGAGAGGCTAGGGATGCTTTCAATGACTAACAAGTGTGACTGTCTCCAAAGCTGCAAGCAGGCTTAAGGCCTTACTGAAAAACGTTCTTAATATTTTACTCACATACAATTTCCTAGACATTTAATGGTTGCATTTCACTGTGCTCCCTTCCAGATGAAAACAGCGGTATTTGCACTAATAAACTATTGTTTCCTTTCCAAAGAGCTTTTTTTCTCCAAGTGGAAGAAATCCGATTAGGATAGTTAAAAACACTTCCTCTGCCTGCCCTGAGGAACTGCTCTCTCCAAAGAGTTAGTAAGGAAACAACAAACAGGAGCTGCATTTTATATTCATGCTTTATGATTCTAAGCAAACTGAATAAACTTTATTTCTTCACTTGCTTCTGACAAGGCACCTAGCCCCTGCCATTTTCATTAGCACTCCCTCTGGACACACTTCTGTTTCACTACTCATTTCATCACCAAGGACAGCAACTACTCATTTATGCTCTGAATCTTGTTTCTGCAAAGACATTAGTCCTGTTGCCAATTTAAACGAACTATCTTCCAAAAGGTATCATTAAACCAGGAACGAAAGCTTATTTACTAAGAATCTAGAAATGAAAGATCTCTTCAGTCATCCATCATTCAGTCAATGCAAAACTATTCCCTACTGTAAGTTTACTAGTGTTCTGCCAGCCTACCGTTTATTTTGCCAACAAATGGATCTGCCACCACTTCCTCTGAGAGACTATTCAACTGCATAATAAATGGAACTGTTGGGAAGTTTCTCCTAAGATCAGCCTAAATTTTCTTCTTCCTTAATTTCATCCCTGTCTACTGATATTATAATACTAGTTTTGCTTTCCTAAGTAATTCCTCTCCCTCCTTGATATTTACAACTTGCAGGTATTTGTAGCACTGTGGCACATTAGTCTCAAATTCTTCAGCAATACCAACCACTTTCTATAGGGCACCGGCGTCTTGTTCTGCAGCCAAGTGGACGTTCCACGGCAGCATGGAATGCAGACAACTATCCAAGAACATAAAGGTTGGGGGAAATCAAATATTATGAGTACATTTACAGGTTTGTATTTATTTCCTAAAAATATACCTTTCCTATTCATTCTCCTTATGTTTAACTTCTGTCCAATTTCTAATTTGCTGTAGGATCAAGTATTGGTGCAACATAAAAAAACCAGAGGGCCTTGCCACAGCTTTGAAGATCAGTGTATTACCCCATCTTCTCACTGCTATGAAGGGGCTGACGCTCTGTTCTCCTTCCTGGCTGCTGGCATGAAAGGATTGCAGCACAGTAGGTAGAAAAAGGGGCTGCCTGTAGATAGGATGCTTGCTTATATTTGCAAAGAAATGTGAGTAGGCCCAAAAAATTATTTCCTAAAAGCAAGCTTCAAATAGTCACGTGAGACCTCGTAAAACGTGAGTAAAGTGAAGTGAGACAATTTAAAAGCAAGCTGGAGATAAACAAACCCCAGGTCATGTTGTAAACATGTTTTGGTCCTATCTGGCTTATACAAGTGTGAGCTGAAGTGTTAATATTTTGGAAAATGCTATCTATATTGATAGTAATTGGTACTGCATTTACGCAGATACTAATTAAGATTATGTTTAATGTTAAACAGCCAATGAGAACGAAAATATTTAATTATGATAACAGAAATACAGATATGGTAAAAGGTGGATTCAATGTTAACTAATTAAGGGGCAATATTATAATTGATTATAAAAAGGATAGCAGGCTAATTTTAGATTAGGCATGCCCATCCACCATCAAGATCCCTTAGAGAAAGGATTATACCCATTCTCCTCATTTAGGGACTGATCACCCCTAAATGCATCATTTCATCTCAGAATATGAGTACCAGTGCAGTGTATGGTTAGTTTGTAATGCCTGTTTGCTTAACTACCTACTTTATAGTAAATAAAGTTTGCAATTTTATCACTTACTGGGTCATTCGCAGTCCTCCACTAAATAATCTGTAACCACTCTGAAGGCTCAAACCTTAACGAATTAAGTTTGCTTTTATTCCTTATTTTTAAAATTTCTAATTGGGAACACATAAATGTAAGGTTCCAAAGAGGGACAGGCTGGAGAAAGATGATCATGTGGAGAAGGCATCAAGTTGGGGAGAAGGCATCAAGTTGGTGAAAAGGAAGCACGGACTTAGGGGTGGGGAGGCAACAGCAGGAAGGGAGATTATGAATTCCAGGAGCAAGGGCCAGAAAGGTTGTATATGACACAATATATTTTATCTACTGGCAATAACGATTAAACTTCAATGGAGCTATGCCAGTAGAGAATTTGGCTCCTAATCGGTAGAAAAAAGAAGCAAGAGATTCCAAAACACTGAAAATTCTACTATGTGGCTCAAGTTTTTAATGAGACAGAATCTTTATAATCAAGTTATTTAAGCCTCTGAAGACAGAAAATGTGCTTTCATTGTCAGCCAATATATACATCAAAGCACAATTCCACAAAGGCCACAGTATCTGTTTAATGGACTTTTTTCCTTCTTTCAAATTTTAAATGGCTATGTAAGACATCAGACTATGATTCCTAATAAGTGAAGGACTGGAGGAACCATCCCTAGTACAGAAAAGGGTAGTTCACTCTGTTCTCATTTTAATTTTTGTCCTCTCCGCAGAGATTGCCAGTTGGGATGTCGTCCATAGTTCACTATGAACCATACTGAGAACCAACTACTCATTTCATATAGTCCACTAAACATCTTTCCATGATACGAACCAATGTAGGGCAAATATGAGCTGACAAACTGGGATGTGAAATGTCCCATTTACAATGCCCTGGGCCATCCAATCTCCTGGTTTTTATATTATATGGGTACCTCTTCATCATCATCCTCATCTTCAACATCCAGGATCCCCGAATCCTGTTCAGACATGGGGCTAGTGTTTTTCACCTCCAAATCTGAGCTTGCACAGACATCTTTCTTGTATTTCTTTCCACCACCTATCCTGGGATGCTGAGATACAATATTATCCAGGTTTCTTTGCTGCTGGGCCTAGAACAAAAGCAGATTTAAAAGTTATGATGACATTCAATGATTTATTAGTTTGGATGAAAAGATGTAATCGTTCAGAAAATGCTACAAATATGAGACAAAAAACAAAACAAAAACCCACACACACATGATGGAACTGAGAATTTATTTAACATATTTTCTAACCTAGATATTCCAAACACCAGAAGACTCATTTCAAAACCATTCAGGTGATTATGTATTAATGCAAACAATATCATGACCATTCACAAATCACAATTCCAAACCCATCATGCTGCCATATTGATCTATTTATAACACCAATGGAGAGATATTAGACCACAGGCCATGTGGTGACTGTCACAGGATAAATTAAAGGGCTGACTTAACTGTTGGATATGTTCCTCTATTCAACCCATGTGAACAGAAAGCCCTCCACATCTGGACCCCAGAGATTCCTGAAAGCATTTTTGTGGTACCCCAGGAGAATGTAATTGTGCTCTGTTAATTTACATGATCTGTAAAGGTACCCAACTGGAATTCTCTCAGTGAGATAATAACCAGGATTCAGTACTGGAATGGATGAACCAGTAGAGATCCCTTCACAGGAAAATTGCTATATGATTCTATGATCTTGATCTGTAGGAAGTGTTACAACCAAAGGTTTGTTTCTAGGGAAGGATGTTATGCAAAAAAAAGCACACATCTACTAACCTGAAACTGGGTGTGGATTTTCTTTTTATTAGTGAGCATAGTATCTGTGAGAGACAGGTAAATTGCTTAGCCCCAAATGCCAAAGTATGTTGTAAGAGGGCTTAAATTCAAAACTGGGATTATACATAGGTGTTACGCTGTCCTATACACAACTGCAAAGCCCCGTTTAATCTGCCACAAAAAAAATGCCTGCCCAGCAGTTGAAGAGCTGATGCTATAGATGTGGACTGATATCTTGCTACAAGTAGAACTATGTCAAGTATTGCCTAAACATGAAAACCCTGTTGGGATACACTGGATTCTCCAGAATGTCCTTCCCAAAAGAGTTTTTGTTTGGGGGTTTTTTTAAGTGTAGGTTTTCCCCCTTTCAAAAACAGATTCACCTCATACCTGCACTGACTCCCTGTGCCAGATTTAATTTCAACAGGCACCCATGTATTTAACTGCATCTCTGCACCAGTGAAAATCCCACTGGCCACACATCACGCATGGGCAGGATACACATAGAGCACTCTTATTTATTCTGAGTAACTCAATACACAAACTTTGGAGACAGAGGACTACAGAACCAAGGTTTCGGTTGTTAGCGAGAGCAAGAGTGATATGCACTCTACATTAATGCAAGACCCATTAGAAGGGAAAGGGGACATTTTGATTATATATGTTTCCGCAATGGGGGGAGAGAACAGAAGGTTTCCAAAATCCAAATCTGAAGGCATATGCTTTAATGAATGCATTTTGTAAAAGAGTGCATGGATGTAAACTTTCTCTTGCACGGTTTGCAACACCAGGCATTGCAGCTGTGTGATACTGTGAAAAACACGGAAGAGAACCGGATTAGAAACCAAAAGATTAATTTAATCTATTGCCACTGCCCAAACTGAAGGAAAAATCAGGCAAACAAACAAACTATATAAATAGTGAAAAGCAAATTACGGTGGTTAAAGATTTTGCTTTTAAACATCTAAGGTGTCAGTATAACAAGTAAGGAATGTATTTTTAAAGTATGATTTTTATTTTGACAGAGTCTCTAATGTCAGCTCCTTTTTAAAGCCTGGTTGTGCAGTAATTTGCAGCAGACAGAATACGGTTATTTTATCCATATTACAGAGATAAGGCTCTTTGAAGCCCATATATTCGCATGCTACATCACTTTATATTTGATGCACAAAATACCCCAAGATCTGCTTTACGTCACGAGACTAACATACTTTTATGATGTACATACATGTAAC
Organism: Caretta caretta; assembly: GCF_965140235.1. Classification (NCBI taxonomy): domain Eukaryota; kingdom Metazoa; phylum Chordata; order Testudines; family Cheloniidae; genus Caretta; species Caretta caretta. The sequence continues at coordinate 149,657,539 of NC_134209.1, read as the reverse complement.
ACAATCTACTCATTCTTAATAGATAAATGCAACTGTTCAAATCAAAGGATTTAAAAAAAAAAAAATCACAGTTGGCACTGGACGTCATTGCCTAAGAAAGTAGAACGATGGAGTTAAATGCTAAATGCCTGGGAGCTACTTATTGTACTGTGCAGTAGCACAATCTTGACCTCTAGTGGTTGGAAAGCAGCAGAAAAAAATAATTAGGTTAAGCTTCAATGAGAAGAGAAAATAATGATTGGGCTGAGATGAGCAACAAACAGCACAGAGAACATTCCAAAGAGACCTAAGAGTGAGGCTCAAGGAGAGATTTTAGCAAGACTGTCCCAGGCAAAAGTCTGTCCATTAACATTGCACAAGAGAAATCCTCCTGGTGATTGTCACACTTCAAACAGGATGAACAACTGGGAAACAGAGAGGCAAATTCTGCACAGAGTCTCTACTTTACTAGAAGCTCTACTCCATATAAACCTATTGCAACGTCATATACCAAGGATTAGGTATCAAAAAGGGGACTATGCTTTTGTTCTTTCCAACGTTCAATCCTGGACTTGTTTCTGCTTTCAGATACTCTGATTCAAGCCAAAGCAACTCATCTGAAGTGAATGAAGTCCTCAGACAGAGACAAACACCTACAAGATCTCTATCAAGCATTCTTACAACTATAATACCCATCTGCGGCAGTGAAGAAACAGATTGATAGAGCCAGAAGAGTTCCCAGAAGTCACCTACTACAGGACAGGCCTAACAAAGAAAATAACAGAACGCCACTAGCCGTCACCTTCAGCCCCCAACTGAAACCCCTCCAACGCATTATTAAGGATCTACAACCTATCCTGAAGGTTTCAGAGGAACAGCCGTGTTAGTCTGTATTCGCAAAAAGAAAAGGAGTACTTGTGGCACCTTAGAGACTAACCAATTTATTTGAGCATGAGCTTTTGTGAGCTACAGCTCACTTCATCAGTTGAAGTGAGCTGTAGCTCACGAAAGCTCATGCTCAAATAAATTGGTTAGTCTCTAAGGTGCCACAAGTACTCCTTTTCTTTTTGCTATCCTGAAGGATGACCCAACACTCTCACAAATCTTGGGAGACAGGCCAGTCCTTGCCTACAGACAGCCCCCCAACCTGAAGCAAATACTCACCAGCAACCACACACCACACAACAGAACCACTAACCCAGGAACCTATCCTTGCAACAAAGCCCGTTGCCAACTGTGCCCACATATCTATTCAGGGGACACCATCACAGGGCCTAATGACATCAGCCACACTATCAGAGGCTCGTTCACCTGCACATCCACCAATGTGATATATGCCATCATGTGCCAGCAATGCCCCTCTGCCATGTACACTGGTCAAACTGGACAGTCTCTACGTAAAAGAATAAATGGACACAAATCAGATGTCACGAATTATAACATTCATAAACCAGTCGGAGAACACTTCAATCTCTCTGGTCACGCGATTACAGACATGAAAGTTGCGATATTACAACAAAAAAAACTTCAAAACCAGACTCCAGCGAGAGACTGTTGAATTGGAATTCATTTGCAAATTGGATACAATTAACTTAGGCTTGAATAGAGACTGGGAGTGGCTAAGTCATTATGCAAGGTAACCTATTTCCCCTTGTTTTTTCCTCCTCCCCCCCCCCCCCCCCATGCTCTTGTTAAATCCTGGATTTGTGCTGGAAATGGCCCACCTTGATTATCATACACATTGTAAGGAGAGTGATCACTTTAGATAAGCTATTACCACCAGGAGAGTGGGGTGGGGGGAGAGAAAACCTTTTGTACTGGTAAACACCCATTTTTTCATGCTTTCTGTGTATAAAAAGATCTTCTATACTTTCCACAGTATGCATCCGATGAAGTGAGCTGTAGCTCACAAAAGCTTATGCTCAAATAAATTGGTTAGTCTCTAAGGTGCCACAAGTACTCCTTTTCTTTTTTTGAAGTGCTAAAGTGAACTGAATGTAAATGATACCAAATTGAAGCCTAAGGTTTCTATGAAAATCTCCCAGATTTATAGAATCATTTTCCCTCTTACCCTTTTTAAAAAGAGTATAAGCAAAATTTTCTCCTAATACAAAATTTCCCATGAAACGTTAGTCTTTAAAAGATCCTAAAATGAGCAGTTCAAAGAAAAATTGTATAGGAAATAAATTAGTGACATTGGTCAAGGGAGAGGGGAAAAAATAACTCAGTGGAGTGAGCATGCTGAAGGTAAATGAGTCTGCACTTCCATCCTCTAAGCTTTTTAGCATATTAAGCTGAAATACAGAATTAATAGCAAGAGAGGCCATATTACCCAAAATCTCTCCGAACAGAGATCAGGTGATACTCCCTCCCACCGTGCACCACTCGTAGGTGACTTCCTTTATTTGGACAGAGTGCAGGTAATTATGTTTGTTTCTGCTAATAAGTGCAAAAGTATATTTGTTAATTAGTGAACACTAGACAGGTCTGAACCAAAATCCTACAACCAAACAATGTCTCTCTAACAGGAGGGGCAAACCCCCCCAGACCTGATTATTCCCAAACCTGGAAGTTCTAAGCCGAGATTCAAACCCAAACTTTCCTGAAGTGCAGGTTGTTTGGATTCAGCCTACTAGAGAAAAAGGAATTTCAGCAATGAATTCAGATCCGAACCCAGCTCTGAAGTTCTTAATGTGGTTTTAGTCCAGGCCCATCTTTATTAAAAAGAATTTCTCCTTGTATTCTCTATTCTACCACTGCAGATCCACGAAAGGCAGTTAGAGAGATTCCCATAATGACTAAGAGCATCTCCTCATGTAAGAAGCAGCTGTATGCTTTTATGAATTACACACAAGTCTCCGATCATAAAAATAAAACGCTGTTCAGTGCTACATTTCCTAAAGGACTAACTCTTACTTCCTTCACTTACACCAAAAAACAAAAACCACCACATACATTACACCTAATGAAAGCAACACAGCCATAGCTGATCACTTTGAAGTACATTCCTGTACTGCTACAGTGCTCAGTCTTGCTAAAACACTGATCTGATGCTATGTTAGCTTGCATTTCAGCTATGTTAAAGACATTCTTACAGAAACGCGACAATGAAGTTGAGAATTAGTTCACAATGCTAAAAGAAACAGATTCTCTTAGATCTGTAATCTAGACGTTACACTCGAGCTCTATAAAGTACATGCCAGAAAAAAAAAAAAAAAAGATTTGCTTTGTGTGTCTGTGGGGTTTTTTTTTTAATCTTGGCAAGACACAAATTGTACTGAAGTGACCTGTAAGTGAGAAATATCAAATTTTCTGAAGACTTGGGTGAAGTCACCAAGGTTTCAGTTTCACCTTGCGTAAGAGAAAAGCAGGGAGAGGCCCAGAGGAAGCTGCTATGGAGAAGTGAGAGTTTAACTGCCAAGGAGCTCCATTGCTGCCTGCACCTTACACACACATGCACACGTGTGAACACACTGCCGTCCCAGGCTCTGGCTGGGAGAAAGCTGGACAGTATGTTTGACATTGCACATAAAGGAAGAAAAATGACCTGCATCAGAGGCACATTGGGATTTTAATGTTCTGTTTCACATAAAGGCATCTGTAGGGAGCCCAATGAAGAGGCACACGTTAGAAACCACATCAAAGCGTAAGCGACACTCCAGCAGGACCTCTGAAAATTGGCCTGGGGCCAAGGTGGGGGGCCCTCAAAAAAACCCTTTCCTTTTGGTGTGGTTTACATGAAAGCAAGTGCATTTTTCTATTATTCTGTAGAACTGCCTCTATTACACAGAACTATCCATCTCTGTACTCTCTGCTTAATGTGACAATAAAAAAGAGGGAGGTTAAGAAACAAATGTCTGTTCACAACGCACATTAAATTTAACAACCCACGTAGTTTAAATTCCCTTTAAGCACAGTCATTTTCATCTGCTCACAAGGCTAGTGCAGGGGCAGGCCAATTTCATTTGTGCATACCAACAGCTGCGCAACTGACCTGATCAGGCAAACTACAGCCCTTCTAAAAAGAGCACCTGTTGGGGGAGGTGGGAACTGGATGGCTCGGGTAATGGGATACAGAGCCTACCACCCCTAGGTAGCAGGATCAAAACCAAGTCACTGATGACCTAAATGTGTTAACCATCAGATGACTAGTCACTGCTCTATGGTCTGAAACAGGTTGGAGATTTCTGCTCAGTTCCACAGTTGGAAAGTGTCCAGCTAAACTAAAAAAAAACTCACACAACTGACACTAACAATCCTCCTCCTTGGTAGGTTGAGAGAGACCACAGATTGAAAAGACAAGGAAAATAAGCGATCTTCCCATTCTCAGTGCTTGTCCACACTGGGAAGCTATTGCGAAACAAGCTTGGGTGTGAATTTAAAGCACAAGAGCTATTCCTCATTAAATCCCAAGATGGGCACACTTATTCCGCACTGATTTCCTTTTCGCAGCTTGGCTTAAATCACTTCCAAAGTGGACAGCTATTCTGCAATTGCCATTCTTGGCTATTTCGCCATGTCCACAAACACTTACAGGTGACACCTCCCAGCCAGAATAGAGCAGCGTGGGGTAGTGCTAAATTCTCAGTGAAGGTGTAAAAGGAAAAGGATAGTTACCCCCCACACACACAAAGATCACCCTTAACTAACAGTTCATAAACAAGTCTTCAAGTTCTGGAGCCCAGCCTTGTACTTTTAGCTTCCAGATCAAACTCTCATGAAGAGTAAGATTTCAGGTAAGTGTAACTACCTGGGAGACTTACAACGAACCAATGGGTAGGGATATGCTATGTGTCAGGCCATGCATTCCTTTATTCATTGCCTGACAAGGCCCTAGCAATGTTTTCCTTTTCAAATAAATCAGCAACTTTAGGAACTAACAGTTTTAAACAGCAACACACCGATTTTTTTGTATTGGTTTGCCAGCGCTGAGGGCAAAGCATGTGTCATCTTCACTCCCATTGCTTCCACCCCTCAATGAAACTGACAATGTTTACTTTAAAATAAAGAATGTAATTAGCTCTTTCCTGATGAGATAGTAGATATGGCACAGCAAAGCACGATTTATTATTTAAACAGGGCTGAAGTATTGTTGTGGTTAGCTTCAGTGGTTTTGATTAGTTACTGAACATTTGCTGCTGTGATTGTTTTGTGGACCCCTCTGATGGACTGAGATGTAGAACTTTAAAGAATATCCCTAGGAATGGAATACATATTCCTTAAAACAATATTAAAAAAAGCAGACTAGCTACAGGGGAAGAAAAAAGAAAGTGAATAAAAAATGACAATGTGGCTGGCTCTCTGCCAAAGAACCATTTGAAAGTGATAAAATCACTCTCAGATCAGATCAAAGCATGTATTATTACTGCAAGGTGTAAACTCAACACATCAACACAGCTTCTGTTAAGTTTCAACTAAAATGCAATCACTTGTCAGGACGATAAGAGTTTTTGCCTATCTGCTTTCTCAGCACTAACTGGTTATCATAGAGTGCAATTTGTCCAAAGTAAATCTGACAAAATTCACCATCAGTGCAGGAAACGGGGCCCAAGAACGTGATTTTTACTTGATGTTTGGTCTTAAGAAGAATTTTGAAAACCCTAAATCACTGAAGAGTAAACACTCTCCAATACCTCAATGTTAACACCAAGGACAGATTCTCCTGCAAATTCCCACTCTCCTCTCCCCAGTAACGTGATCACCACACCCTCGCCCATCCCATTGCTGAAATCGAGATTGTGACGCTGATTCAATACAAGCAACTGCAAATACTGTACTCAGTATGGTATAATAAATGTGCACTGTTCATGTAGACTTTCCGGATCAAGCATAAAAAGAAAAGGAGGTCTTGTGGCACCTTAGAGACTAACAAATTTATTAGCGCATAAGCTTTTGTGAGCTGTAGTCTCTAAGGTGCCACAAGTACTCCTTTTCTTTTTACGGCTGCTACTCTGAAACCTGGATCAAGCATGGAACGGACAACCAGGAATCTTGAGTTCTTTTCTCAGCTCTGTTACTGACTTCGTTTGTACACCTGGGCAAGTTTTTTAACCTCCCTCTGCCTCATCTTACCCATGTATAAAATATAGTTACTACTACATATATCCTCATAGGGTGTTATAAGGATTAACTAGTTTAGGTTATTTCAGGGTTATGAACATTTAAAGCTCTTTATAATCACTGAATACTGCTCACCTGTTCTCTGGGACACCTACTATAAAACAGTACGTAGAGAGATTGATTCTAGTAAGACTCACTCAGATACTAGCTAAGGGGTCGGCAAACTTGCAGAAGTGGTGTTCTGAGTCTTCATTTATTCACTTTAATTTACGATTTCGCGTGCCAGTCATACATTTTAATGTTTTTAGAAGGTCTCTTCCTAGAAGTCTATAATATATAATTAAACTATTGTTGTACGTAAAGTAAATAAGTAAAAACATTTTTAAAATGTTTAAGAAGCTTCATTTAAAATGAAATTAAAATGCAGAGCCCCCTGGAGCGGTGGCCAGGACTCGGGCAGTGTGAGTGCCCCTGAAAATCAGCTCGCGTGCCGCCTTTGGGCTGTAGTCCACAGAGAACATATCCTATGCTAAAATGATAAACTAACTCTCAGCTAAGAGAAGCAGTCAAGTACTATAGGTAAATGTAGAAAGAAGCTTAAAGAAAAACAGGTTTTAAAAAATGAGTCCTTTTTCAAAGAAGCAATGGAGATTTATACCCACTGATGATCTGACCCCAAGAACGAGCCACCTGCATGTGTGTATCAGAAGTAACCAGGCTAATGTTATGTAATTGTGTTTATCATACATATGCAGAAGGAACAGAGGAGCAGAGAATTAGAATTAGTTTACTACATCAATGAGCAGACCCGAAACAGTCGTTGATGCAATGCTTTGTCAGGTTTCTCAGATGTACGATTTAACAGGAATAGAATTTGGTTGCTGGAGAAAAATATCCTGACAATGTCAATATTCAGATTTGATTTTTTTTTAATCCCAAAACGTCTCGTTGTTGCCTTATTACCCAAAGCAAAATAGTAGCGTGCTCAGTTAAATAACTGCTTATGAACATTAATCACCACTAACAATTTCGAAGTTCATAATCAAAGATGTTTCTGAGCATAAACAGCTGATGAAGTCTCCTGCTCCCTGCAGCACTGTTTACTCTGCAGTTGTTGTTAGTACTGTCTTTTCAGAGAACACAGAGCATGCAAAAATGCACAGTGTCTTTGCTGAGATTTAATTATGGCGCAAGGCGTATGTGAGAATACTTTTTTCCTCTATCTCAGTCCCAGTTAAATTCATCAGAAGGAGCAATACATAAAAATAATAAGAGCAACTAGATAATCTCAGCAAAAAAAATGGTAACCAGTTCAATGATTCCTTTCCCATCCAAAAATGGTTAACTTGTGCCAGAATAGGGGTATGGAACAGCTTCCGTATTAGGAAAGATTAATAAAACTGGGACATTTCAGCTTGGAAAAGAGACAACTAAAGGGGGATATGATAGAGGTCTATAAAATCAAGACTGGTGTGGAGAAAGTAAATAAGTGTTATTTACTCCTTCTCATGACAAGATCTAGGGGTCACCAAATGAAATTAAAAGGCAGCAGGTCTAAAACAAATAAAAGGAAGTACTTCTTCACACAATGCACAGTCAAACTGTGGAACTCTTTGCCAGAGGATGTAGTGAAGACCAAAACTATAACAAAGTTCAAAAAAGAACTAAATAAATTCATGGAGGATAGGTCCATCAATGGCTATTTGCCAGGATGGTTAGGGATGGTGTCCCTAGCCTCTGTTTGTCAGAAGCTGGTAATGGATGACAGGGGATGGATCACTTGATGATTACCTGTTCCGTTCATTCCCTCTGGGGCACCACGGTCGGAAGACAGGATACTGAGCTAAATGGACAATTGATCTGACCAATTATGGCCGTTCTTATGTAATAGACAGAGAAGCAAGGATGGGTTAAGCGCTTTCTTCTCCATAAGGGACTATCAATAGCCTTGTAAGTACTTCTGTGTTTAAATGTGCTCCTGATGGGACAAATGTAAAAGCCTTTTTATTAGAACCGTTAAAAAGAAAAGATCCACACAGGAGGTTTGTTTTCCAGAGATTGAGAGCAGTAGAGTAAAATCGCAATTAAAAGGCTGAAACTCTCTCTTTAAAAGACTACTGAGGAAACACACTGCCTCCTTTCTACAATCCTTAATTTAAGTCTTGCTGTGGTCTAAACACTCATATTACACGGTCACCACACCTAGACACTGAAACTTAGCAGCAGGCAGCCAAAGTATGACCAAAGCAATTTAGTTCTCCTAAGTTAGCATTAGAAGAGACTCCCAAGTCTCGGAGCAGTGCTTCTGAGACTGAAATCCTTAAACCTTAACATTCAGAGCCTTTAGGCAGTTCCACTGGAAGCGGTATGTGCCAGCCCACACTGGTAAGAATAACTCTTGCCTCAATCATCTTTCTTTAGGATTGTTAGCACAACTTACGGCTTTTCCATTAAAGTTACCACTATTAGGAAGTTTATGGCAATTTACAAAAAAAAAAAAAAAATTCCTTGCAACAGCCCTGTCAGAAGGTTGAAAGATGCTTCTTCAGGGCAGTGATTGCATCTTTGTATATGTTTGTAGGCTGCCTAGTACAATAGGCCTGCACAGGGCCTGCACAGGGCCTTTGGGCAGCACTGCATATGCTTTAAAAAAATACTACAGTACAAACTCAGAGTTATGAACTAACCAGTCAACCACACACTTCATTTGGAACCAGAAGAATGCAATCAGGCAGTAGCAGAGACCAAAAGAAGCAAATACAGTCCAGTATTGTGTTAAACGTAAACTACTAAAAAAATAAAAGAAAAGTTTAATAAAACGATTTGACAAGGTAAGGCAACTGTTTCTGTGCTTGTTTCATTTAGATTAAGATGGTTTAAAGCAGTGTTTTACTACTGCATAGTAAAGGTTCAAAGCTGTATTAAGTCAGTGTTCGGTTGTATACTTTGAAAGAACAACCATAACATTTTGTTCAGAGTTATGAACAACCTACTACTCCCAAGATGTTTTTAACTCTGCGTTTCTACTGTAAGCTATGTAGATGTCTCCTCTTGTAAATTGGGTGTATGAACGCACAGAGGTTGAGTGACTCACCCAAGGGCACAAAGCGAGTCTGTGACAAAGCCAGATTTAGAACTCAGCAGTTCCCAGGTCTTTGCCCTGTGGTTATTATGATAAACTACTCCAACCCTCAAAAAATGTTTTGCTATTCAGTTAAGTTTTGCTCATATCTTGGCCACTACTGTTTTTTTTTTTTTTAAAGCTGCCTTTTCTCAGATCTTCAAAGCTGCTATACTTCGAATGCCCTCTGTGTGCCTTGTCTAGGACTTCACAGATAAGTTTCCTTTCAAGATCCTGTTTTTGTTTCCATTTGTCAGTCTGGTTTTGTTCTTAAAAAAAAAAAGTCAGAGAAACCAGCTGAAGACAACATTTTGCATGCCTCTCTTGGACAGTCCTGATTATCTTAGAACCGAGAAAGATATGTCTGGATATCAGAACTATTCACGGATGATGCCTTGAGAAGTAAAGTCATGCACAAAATGCATGAGATATTGTCTGGCCTTTCCCCAAGGCAGTCTACAAGTCTGATAAGTGGGCATGTAAGTTCTGGGAGGCAGACGTCCTTCAGCATAGTTAAGCAAAAGTTCCCACAGAGTCTAGATTTTGTGTCAGAGATCATATGTGATGATCCGAGAACGGGTTCCATAGCTGGTCTTCAGCCACATCAAAGCAATCTACAAGCTACTGTGAAATTTAGCCAAAGGGATGGATGATGATCTCTTCCGGCCTCACATCATAAGAATTAAAAATGTTGCAGGATATATATTCACTAATGGCTCCTGGTACAACCTTGTTAATGTCTTTCCCTCACCTCTGCATTAGTGGTTCATCAGCTCCATGAATTGCCCAGCTGAGGCACTTTCCCAATGTCAAGCCCATTAACAGCTCCTAGTGCCCTAGGTGCACTGAATCATAGGACTGGAAGGGACCTTGAGAGAGCATCTAGTCCAGTCCCCTGGCAGGACTAAGTATTATCTAGATGATCCCCGACAGGTGTTTGTCTAACCTGCTCTTAAAAATCTCCAATGATGGAGATTCCACAACCTCCCTGGGCAATTTGTTCCAGTGCTTAACCACCCTTGCCACAATTTAAGCCCATTGCAACTTGCCCTAGCCTCAGGGGTTAAGGAGAATAATTTTTCTCCCTCCTCCTTGTAACAACCTTTTACAAGTACTTGAGAACAGGTTTCAGAGTAACAGCCGTGTTAGTCTGTATTCGCAAAAAGAAAAGGAGTACTTGTGGCACCTTAGAGACTAACCAGTTTATTTGAGCATGAGCTTTCGTGAGCTACAGCTCACTTCATCGGATGCATACCGTGGAAACTGCAGCAGACTTTATATACACACAGAGAATATGAAACAATACCTCCTCCCACCCCACTGTCCTGCTGGTAATAGCTTATCTAAAGTGATCATCAAGTTGGGCCATTTCCAGCACAAATCCAGGTTTTCTCACCCTCCACCCCCCCACACAAATTCACTCTCCTGCTGGTGATAGCCCATCCAAAGTGACAACTCTCTACACAATGTGCATGATAATCAAGTTGGGCCATTTCCTGCACAAATCCAGGTTCTCTCACCCCCTCACCTCCCTCTTTGTGCAGGAAATGGCCCAACTTGACTATCATGCACACTGTGAAGAGAGTTGTCACTTTGGATGGGCTATCACCAGCAGGAGAGTGAATTTGTGTGGGGGGGTGGAGGGTGAGAAAACCTGGATTTGTGCTGGAAATGGCCCAACTTGATGATCACTTTAGATAAGCTATTACCAGCAGGACAGTGGGGTGGGAGGAGGTATTGTTTCATATTCTCTGTGTGTATATAAAGTCTGCTGCAGTTTCCACGGTATGCATCCGATGAAGTGAGCTGTAGCTCACGAAAGCTCATGCTCAAATAAATTGGTTAGTCTCTAAGGTGCCACAAGTACTCCTTTTCTACTTGAGAACAGTTATGTCCTCTCTAAGTCTGCACCCCAGACTGTTTATGCATATTCTTTTGCTAATTGGACTCATTCTCAGTGCCTTTAGCCTCAAATCATACGATGTCAAATGCAAGCTTCAGCTGTGTGTCAATCCACTTCTTACTGTCTTCACATCAAAACTGGATGCCTTTCTGGAAGATAAGTTTCAGATTAGCAGCCGTGTTAGTCTGTATCCGTAAAAAGAAAAGGAGTACTTGTGGCACCCTAGAGACTAACAAATTTATTAAAGCATAAGCTTTCGTGAGCTACAAGGTAAGTGTTAGCCAAACAAGTTACTGGGGGCTCAGTAGAGGGGTAAGTAGGTGAAACAATGGCCTGTGTTATGCAGGAGGTCGTACTCAATTATCTAATAGTCCCTTCTGGCCTTCAACTCTATGAATCTACGAAAGAGGTTTATAACTCAGATTTTGTATTACGCCTATTTGAGGTAAAAAAAATATTGTATACAAAAGAGATGACAACCATGATAACAATAAACCTCACTTCTCTTTAGGCATGACAAACTTTTGGTAACAATAACTATTTTGTAATTAGTAAAGGAGGACTTGTGGCACCTTAGAGGCTAACAAATTTATTTGAGCATAAGCTTTCGTGAGCTACAGCTCACTTCATCGGATGCATTCTGTAATTGCTACAATAGCCATAAATTGGAAAAAATGAATTAAAAACACAGAGGAAGAAAAATAATATGAGGGAAATAAGGAGCATCTCCTTATCCAAGCAGGCTGACCACAAGGGATGTTTAGTGGCATATTATGTTTTTTCATTAAAAAATTCTCACGTAGAAGAAGCTGAGAGCATTTAACTTTTGTTTGGCTCATTTCTTTTCACTTAAAATCCACTAAGATTTCTAAATGAAAGTTAAAATATCTTGTTAGACACACCTATTTTCTAAGCAATCATTCTGAAAGTTTAAATAGTTGGGCTTTCTGAGAAGGAACACTGGGAGGAAAAATGGCAGAGCATTCATAATAAAAACTGCATTACCCTGCACAAACCCATGGTCTCTCCAAACTATCCAGTCAATTAGACTTTCAGAAAACAAAGAATGTATTTGTTCACTCAACATTCTGGACAACTGTCCGCCATATCAAAGGATGTTTCTAACAGAAACTTTTCCCCTAAATTTGTAATTGAGTATATCATTTGTACTTCAAATATTAAGGTTTTTTAAATTCTGCAACATTGTGAATACATGTGGATAACCCAAGACTTGAAATTAACTCAAATTGCCCTTGTAAATTCACTTCAAATTTATCATAATTTCTCCTCACCTAACTTTTAACACTTGTGGAAGAACTTAATTGGAGCTATTCACATTAAAAATACATGTACAGTTCACCCTCTATCCACAAGTTTCAATAATTCTCATTAAGAATTACAATGTAAATGCCAGTTATTTACTGAACATGCTCTGCCCTCTACAGGCCAATATGTAAACTATATAGAGAATTGTATTTTTTAATTATTTTGGCAAGGCCATAGGTGTGCATGGGTCTTCATAAGTACAAGACAACATGGTTCCAGTCCTGAAAAGTTAACACTTTAACCCTGAAGAGATTTTAAAAGGACTATTATATATCTGATTTATTTTCTTATCTCAATGAGAAGTTACTTTCCTTTTCAAGTCACAAACATTTCAATTAAAATATCAGAACTTGTACTATCTACAATGTGACTGAAACCTTCCACCAAAACCTTAACATGAAAAGTTTCTTCTCATCTGGGTTGAAAGCCTGGCTCCATTGAAGCCAGTGAGAATTTTGCCATTAATTTCAATGGAGCCGGGGTTTCACTCCTGATATTTAGTCTTGTGGAGCATTAAAATATGAGAGGAATATACAAAATATAAACCAGATCAGACCAGACCCTGGGCAGAATCCAATCTATTTTACAACTCTAAAGCATCAAGTTAAATCCCCCTCTAGTCCCACCTCAAATAATCCAGACTGTCATGAGAATAATACAATTACAAAGGCGGTATACACTGATAGAATTAAAAATACTGCGATCCTATCGGTTTGCTAAAAATGAGCAAGATCCTATCTCGTAAGTATTCTAGCCAATGATCTTGCCAATACCTCCATTTTTGCTAAAACAAGAAATCAGTCACAGCCTAAATACATGATGCTATGTTGGCCTTTTTTTAATTGTTTACTTCAAAAAAGTATTATATGCAGCCATTTCAATCCTTGGTATTACTTCTAACTCTTCTAAATTTAGGCATCTAAATAAAATAGCCTGATTTTCAAGTCTCCTGAGTACTTTCAGATCCCACATGACTTCCATGGCATTTGTGAGTGCTCTGCACTTTTGCAAGCTATGGGGCCTTAATAGGAATTAAGAAACGCCATTTTGGGGCACTGAAGCACAATGTGTTTTTGCCATTTTGGTTGTCTCAGTCAAACTCGGCTGTTTCCTGCCAGTGCTATTTAAAAGATAAAATAAGAACAATAAAACAGTTTGAACAAAGTATTATATGCATTTGTATTTCATAAAAACAGCTTAAAACTCATGAGAACATGACCATGCATAAAAGAAATAAATCTCTACAAATTAAACACATATTCCACTCACTAACTACAGATATTACCGTATCACTTACTGGGTTGTTTTTTTTTAATGTAGTTATTATTCATTGCCTGTACAAGACTAATGGTGAAGTAGGGTTTGGGTTAAGCTGTGACAGCCCAAGATTAAGCATTTATAACTTGGTATAGTCAGTCTTCATAGCAAAGAGCAGTACTAGCTTGGATATGTTGCACCCTCCCAGTTTGTGACCAATATGTACAATAAAGCCGTATCATTTTTGTAATGCCAATAGTGTGCTAGGTCCTTTATAGGTGAACACACACATTTTCAAACCTGCGTATCTAGCTATTTTCCTAACTAATCTTTAAGCATGTAAATAAAAGTAGTCTGGTTTTCAAATCTCCTGAGTACTGGGATGATTTAACCCTGGCTGGGATGATTTAACTGGGAATTGGTCCTGCTTCGAGCAGGGGGTTGGACTAGATGACCTTCTGGGGTCCCTTCCAACCCTTATATTCTATGATTCTATGATTCTATACTTTTAGCCTCCAAATGGCTTCAATGGTATTTGTGAGTGGCACCATGTTTTAAACACACAAAAGCAAGTACTTCTTCACACAACGTAGTCAGCCTGTGGAACTCATTGCCAGGTGATGTTGTGAAGGCCAAAAGTATAACCTGGTTCAAAAAAGAATTAGATAAATTCATGGAGGATTGGTCCATCAATGTCTACTAGCCAAAATGGTCAGGGACACAACTCCATACTCTGGGTTTCTCTAGCCTCTGACTGCCAGAAGCTGCATCACTTGAGAGTTGTCCTGCTCCGTTCATTCCCTCTGAAGCTCCTGACATTGGCCACTGTCAGAAGACAGGATACTGGGCTAGATGGACCATTGGTCTGACCCAGCATGGCCATTCTTATGTTGAGTGCTCAGCACTTTTGAAAGGCTATTTATATTAGGGATTAAGAAACGTCATTCTGGGGCACTGGTTTTGAAAATTTTGGCTGATATGTGTGCCCCAAAAAGGGTTCAAATCACTTCACTTTGGTTTTGACTGCATATCAATGGTTGATGTACTGCAGTAGCCTGACTGCAGACACTGTTTAACCATCTGAACCCACTGGAGACTGGTTTTCTGTCGAATTTCACTTGAATTCAATGACATCAACTTAAAGCATTTATAAATCAGCAATACAATCCCTTCATGGTAGAATATGGCACACAGGGCAGGAACTCAGCCTGGAAACATTTTTCAAAACTTACATTTCACAAGAAAAAAAAATCTGCATTTAAAAAGAATATATGAAAGAGGAATTCGTTTCAGTTGTGCTGTGGTTTTTTGTTTTGTTTTTCACATTTGTAAAGCTCAGACTATGGTTTAGATTTAAATAATTAAATTTAAACCCTAATTTGATCATCAAAACAGTATCATGTTTGGTGCTATTAAAGAAAATCTTCAGTGGACAATATATGAAATGAGAAAAGTAAATTTTGGGTTTTTTGCACCCCCTCCATGCACACTTCCAAGATTAACTCAAATGGCTCAGAATCTTACACTGCCCCCTCAGGATGCTGGAATCATTTGTATAGTGGGGGTGCTGAGAGCCATTCAACTAAACCATAAACCCTGTATATAATGGAAATCACTTCAAGCCAGGGGGTGCAGCCACACTCCCAGCACCTCTAGTTCCAGCACCTATGCAGGTTTTAATCTCCCAAACACTAAACACCTTCCTTCCTTAAAAGCCACATTCATGAAGTCTTCCACTATACTGATCCCTCAATGATCACTACACCATCTTGCATTGAACTGCTCATCTTGTGTATCGTACTTGCCTGAGATAGACAAAGTTCCTCAAGAAGACCCTATCTTTCAAAGTGTCCTTTACAAGTGGCAGACACCTCATGTGCTGTATAATCATGCTACAGTTAATAATACTTGGCATTTACATAGCACCTTTTACCCAAGGACCTCAAACTTATGCTGGTGAAAGAGACAAGCGTCCAAGCTATTCAGAGCTTGTCTCTCTCACCAACAGAAGTTGGTCCAATGAAAGAAATTCACCCACCTTGTCTCTATCATTTATTTTGGTCTTCTTGACTTTAACTTCCAAATCTATAGGATTAAATACAGATTAGCATTACTTAGTGGGATGCAAGGCCTTGTTACCTAGTGGTCAGCACAGGGACTGGAGTTTGGAAAATGAGGGGTCTATTTCCCACTCTATCATAGAATCATAGAATATCAGGGTTGGAAGGGACCTCAGGAGGTCATCTAGTCCAACCCCCTGCTCAAAGCAGGACCAATCCCCAATTAAATCATCCCAGCCAGGGCTTTGTCAAGCCTGACCTTAAAAACCTCTAAGGAAGGAGATTCTACCACCTCCCTAGGTAACACATTCCAGTGTTTCACCACCCTCCTAGTGAAAAAGTTTTTCCTAATATCCAACCTAAACCTCCCCCACTGCAACTTGAGACCATTACTCCCTATCCTGTCCTCCTCTACCACTGAGAATAGTCTAGAACCACCCTCTGTGGAACCACCTCTCAAGTAGTTGAAAGCAGCTATCAAATCCCCTCTCATTCTTCTCTTCTGCAGACTAAACCATCCCAGTTCCCTCAGCCTCTCCTCATAAGTCATGTGTTCCAGACCCCTAATCATTTTTGTTGCCCTTCGCTGGACTCTCTCCAATTTATCCACATCCTTCTTGTAGTGCGGGGCCCAAAACTGGACACAGTACTCCAGATGAGGCCTCACCAATGTTGAATAGAGGGGGACGATCACGTCCCTCGATCTGCTCGCTATGCCCCTACTTATACATCCCAAAATGCCATTGGCCTTCTTGGCAACAAGGGCACACTGCTGACTCATATCCAGCTTCTCGTCCACTGTCACCCCTAGGTCCTTTTCCGCAGAACTGCTGCCTAGCCATTCGGTCCCTAGTCTGTAGTAGTGCATTGGGTTCTTCCGTCCTAAGTGCAGGACCCTGCACTTATCCTTGTTGAACCTCATCAGATTTCTTTTGGCCCAATCCTCCAATTTGTCTAGGTCCCTCTGTATCCTATCCCTGCCCTCCAGCGTATCTACCACGCCTCCTAGTTTAGTATCATCCGCAAATTTGCTGAGAGTGCAATCCACACCATCCTCCAGATCATTTATGAAGATATTGAACAAAACCGGCCCCAGGACTGACCCTTGGGGCACTCCACTTGATACCGGCTGCCAACTAGACATGGAACCATTGATCACTACCCGTTGAGCCCGACAATCTAGCCAACTTTCTACCCACCTCATAGTGCATTCTTCCAGCCCATACTTCCTTAACTTGCTGACAAGAATACTGTGGGAGACCGTGTCAAAAGCTTTGCTAAAGTCAAGAAACAATACATCCACTGCTTTCCCGTCATCCACAGAACCAGTAATCTCATCATAGAAGGCGATTAGATTAGTCAGGCATGACCTTCCCTTGGTGAATCCATGCTCACTGTTCCTGATCACTTTCCTCTCATGTAAGTGCTTCAGGATTGATTCCTTGAGGACCTGCTCCATGATTTTTCCGGGGACTGAGGTGAGACTGACTGGCCTGTAGTTCCCAGGATCCTCCTTCTTCCCTTTTTTAAAGATTGGCACTACATTAGCCTTTTTCCAGTCGTCCCCCGTTCGCCATGAGTTTTCAAAGATAATGGCCAATGGCTCTGCAATCACAGCTGCCAATTCCTTTAGCACTCTCGGATGCAACGCGTCCGGCCCCATGGACTTGTGCACGTCCAGCTTTTCTAAATAGTCCCTAACTACCTATTTCTCCACAGAGGGCTGGCCACCTACTCCCCATGCTGTGATGCCCAGCGCAGCAGTCTGGGAGCTGACCTTGTTCGTGAAGACCGAGGCAAAAAAAGCATTGAGTACATTAGCTTTTTCCACATCCTCTGTCACTAGGTTGCCTCCCTCATTCAGTAAGGGGCCCACACTTTCCTTGGCTTTCTTCTTGTTGCCAACATACCTGAAGAAACCCTTCTTGTTACTCTTAACATCTCTTGCTAGCTGCAGCTCCACGTGTGATTTGGCCCTCCTGATTTCATTCCTACATGCCCGAGCAATATTTTTATACTCTTCCCTGGTCATTTGTCCAATCTTCCACTTCTTGTAAGCTTCTTTTTTATGTTTAAGATCCGCAAGGATTTCACCGCTAAGCCAAGCTGGTCGCCTGCCATATTTACTATTCTTTCGACACATCGGGATGGTTTGTCCCTGTAACCTCAATAGGAATTCCTTGAAATACAGCCAGCTCTCTTGGACTCCTTTCCCCTTCATGTTAGTCCCCCAGGGGATCCTACCCATCCGTTCCCTGAGGGAGTCAAAGTCTGCTTTCCTGAAGTCCAGGGTCCGTATCCTGCTGCTTACCTTTCTTCCCTGTGTCAGGATCCTGAACTCAACCAACTCATGGTCACTGCCTCCCAGATTCCCATCCACTTTTGCTTCCCCCACTAATTCTTAATTCTAATTCTATCACTGGCTCACTCTGACATCTTGGGCCAATCATTCAGCACCTTTGTGCTTTTGTCTTCATGGGTTAAATCCTGGCCCTACTGAAATCAATGGGAGTATTTCTTCAGCAGAAGAACTCTATATCGCTCAAAAGCGGGTCTCTCTCATCAACAGAAGTTGGTCCAAGAAAAGGTATTACCTCTCCTGCCATGTCTCTCTAATATTCTGGGACCAACCTGGCTACACCACCACTGTCGACAAAAAACAACAGCAGCTTTCACAGAAAATGCAACGAAAAAATTAGCATCTCCTTGGACTTCTCTACAGTAAAAATTTTATAACCCTTCTACATGTGGCACTCGGCTATAAAACACATTAGTGGGAATAATGCCCTTAACTACATTTCTTTGTATCTAGTAATGTTCCATGATTGGCAAAGATAGCCTGGTTCCTATTACTAACTTTTTTCCATTTCAAATTTACAAGCTAATTTTATGGAAACAGATAAAGGAACCTGCATATTATAGATGCAATAACAACAAAAGCATAACTCTAGAAGAACCGCAAGACAAACCTCTCACCCTCTTTCCTCCCCACCCCTTCCAATTTTAATTTATGTACTATAAAAACCAGTGCCTTTCAGCTGTGCTGTGGATCCTCCCTTAGTCCCCTCCAGTAGCTCCCCTTCTAGCAACTGGCACATGTGCAGCCCAGCTGTACCCATCTAACATGCAGGTGCTGGATTCCGTATCGCTGGATAGTATTTTGAATGGTAGTGGAGGAATTTACCCACAGTTCTTTCACAGGCAAGTCCACCACTGTTGATAAATTAAAAAACAAAAAAAAAAAGATTAAAAAAAAGGTAAGTCAAAGCATCAAAACGCAGTGTTAAAAGGGGAAGTCAGAGGGTCACATTTAGACGTGGTTTAAGCAGTTGCACCTGTAACTGGCATCAATGGCTTGTACCTCCTTTTCTGAAGGTGTGAATTTGGCCTAGAAAAAGCTTTAGTGATCTATTTTGTTATTGTATCAGAACAAGTTAAAGGTAAGGAGAAGTTTCCTGGGACAAAAACAGGAGAGGGGTGCTGAAAGGATAATATCATATCACCACAATCTTTTTGGAATGAGGAGAAAAATGAGTTCTTGCCAAACATCAACTCACCACCCATTATAAAGGGCTTTCCCAATACCTATGAACATTCTTTACATCAGTAAAAAAGGTAGATTGAGTTTGCCTAGTTAATCATGCTTTATTTCAGGATAGCACAGAAATCCCAAGTCCATCTATGTACTTCAGAGCACTCAGAAGTGGAACAGGTTCACCAACATTTTAAAACTGAATCCAATTTGGCTGTTACTTTACTGCTGAATTCTTTTGAACTCCATGAAGTTCCAGGAAAACATTCTTGTTCACAAAATTAATCTGGTCTGCACATGGGATCTGGATAAAATGAGGTGGTGGTAGAAGACAACAACAGGACCTTCAGCATGTTGTTTACAAGAACATCTTCAATGATGTAAATCTGCATGGGGGGGAAGTATGTTGTCAATTCTAACCTTGGGACATGAATCAAGACAACATGTCAGTACATTCGTTTTTCAAATGTTCCACTTACTCTGTAGTCTCAGGACCACTAAGTAACTATGTTTTAAGTGACTCCTGCACCAATTACTTTGCTTTTCACTTCATCTTGTTTTCCAGGGAGAGGCACAGACAGCATGCTGTAGGAACAGTTACGCCAGTTCATCTTTCTTATTAGCCCATTATCTTCCTTGAACGTCTATTTGTCTTACAAATACTTTTTCAAGAGTCATTCTCAGGCACCTAATCTCCTTCAATTCACACTTCTCTGGAAGCCTACACATGAGTTGTCATATTTCTTTGAACAGTAAAGAAATAAAAATACATATGACTTTAAAAAGTTGAGGGGGAGGGTTAAGTGTCGTTGGTCAGCCCAGGAGGAAGACATCCTCTGAATAGGTACACTATGAGCAGTGGTACTGCCTAAAGACTTGTGTGGAGGGACCACCAGTTTTCAGGGCCAGTCATTTGCTCTTTTATTTTCTGCTGAGACTGTCAGAAAAGGATGCTAATTAGTACCAATTCAACTTGTGAATTTTGTGATATGAATACCTAGGACCTAGACACCAATGGCTAGCTAAACAAAGTGACAATACATAAATTGTATGTAGCATCTTTCATACCAAAGATAGCCCAGAGCACTTTAGAATAGACTGCTACCGGGAATACAGTGATGCATACACGATCACAGCAACTAATACTAAGCAACATAGCACATGACTGAGATTGACCTTTTCTGGAGACTTTGAACTGTGTTAACTGATTTTGTGACTTGCAGGTTTATAAATATTCAGTGGGAGATTCTTCAATGGGGTAATTTCAGAATCAGGTTTCTAAATCACTACCAACTTTTTCTCTTCCAGCTAGCCTTGGTGACAGTGCATTCGTTACTAGTTCCCTTAGCTCCAGGGTGCCACTGGCTGAGTCTGTACAAATTGCAGAATCTTTTGTTGCTAGAAAACCCAGGAGTGAGTATCAAGTATTTACAGCCTTTATGCGTGCCACTTATTAGTCCATAAAATAAGGACTAAAGAAAAAATATCAGTCTTTTCCTATCATGGTGGTAGAAGATGAAGCTGCTTTGTGATGTTCAGTGAAATGATTTTTTCCTCAAGCTGGTAACTCACAACAGGTTGGGTCTCCAGATAGTGTACTTTAAATGGATGGTTTCAGAGTCGCAGCCGTGTTAGTCTGTATCCACAAAGAAGAAAAGGAGGACTTGTGGCACCTTAGAGACTAACAAATTTATTTGAGCATAAGCTTTCGTGAGCTACGAAGTGAGCTGTAGCTCACGGAAGCTTATGCTCAAATAAATTTGTTAGTCTTTAAGGTGCCACAAGTCCTCCTTTTCTTTTTAAATGGATGATGGCCCAATGACACTGAATATGCAACCCTCGACAATAGCAATAAACTGCTCTGTCAGTAAACCAACCAAAAACTCCAGAGCCTATTAGAATGGGACTCTCAAGAGAGAAGAGAAGAGGGATTGTTTTGTTAATAACTAGCCTTAAACTAAAAGTCAGTACCTGGGATCTTTCTTGTTCTGCCACGGAGCTCCTCTTGGACCTTGGGCAAACCCCAAACTATACCTTCCTTCATTTCTCCATTGGTAAAATGGAAAGTAATGAGACACATAATTCACTGATGTTCACAAAGTGCTATGAAATCCTCTGACGAAAGGCACTCGAGAAGTATTAAATATGATTTAATTTCAACACCTGGCAGGTCTTTGAGTTCCTGACATATCTGCTCACTATGTGTCTGAGTCACATCTTATGAAAAACAAGTTTCAGCTTTGGTATCATAAATAAAGTATCTCATTAATGTTAACTTGATGGGCTCTACATGGTTGTGGAAGAGCAGGCTGGATTGTAACTGATTCATGCATTGACAGCGTCCAACTGCAGAATCTGTATCACTGGTGACTGGCGGGATGGAGAAAGAGCGCAGCTTGAATTGCAGCTCCTAGGGTGAATTTACAGCCCTGACATTGGCACAAAGCATAGTCCGCTGAGCAAGTTTGCGGTACAAACCACTTGAAGTGCAAACTATGACAATCCTAGTCATTTTTCCCAGGATAGAAACACATTTCGAGGCTCTGTATTGACTCCGTAGAACTACTGCAACTAGTTATAAATGATTAAGTGAAACAATCACATTCCATCCAACACACAGAGTATACAGACAATTATTTCAATCACGGCTTTGCTAATTGCTGTTCTATTCAACCCAGACTCAACTTAGTGTGTGGCTAGTAAAATGTTGACTTGATCTTTTCCTTCTTCTGGTCTTATTTTTAAAACGTGCTACAAATACTAGCATCATGCTTGGGAAGTATGTCTAGAATCAATTGTAGGTGGGTGGTTTGTGTTTTGGGGGGCGGGTGGGTGGTTAGGTAAATAATTGGAACTTTTTGCCTGGGCAGATCTTCAGATGCAAAAGTTAATTAAGAAACAAACAAGCAAAAAATATAGCTTTCCAAGTTTACTTTGGTGGCCAAGCTGGCAATCTTGCTTTGCTCCCAGACTGTCAAGAGCTGGGAGCATTGCAAAGACAGCCCATTTTATCTTCTCAGGGAGAAATGACACCTAATGAGTCTTTGAAGGGAACCTTCAGAAGGCTATCAGTGCATCAAGCTCAACCTCTTAGAAGACACTTGTGCAGGGATAGGCTACTGAACTTGGAGCAGTCCTTAAGGCAAATTATGTATGAGAGGAAAAGGCCAAGGCCTGGCTACGTGTCAGAGACAGGTCAAAAATCCAGGTTCTCCATGACCACCCTGAGATACAAAAAATAGTTTCCACTTGTGTCTGTACTTTTCTCAGCCTCCCAGAGGAAAGGCGTCAACAAAGTTGTTATCCCAATGAACAGAGAACACAAATATTTCTAGTGTTAATGGATCTTTACTTACTGTAGAATAGAGGCACCGCAGGTGTAATAAATGAATATATTACGATGTTACCCACATTCTGATAAATACTTGTTGATTGAGTTGCCATTTCCTATCATATACTGGAACAGCAGAGCCAAACTGCCTAGATAAACCAACACAACATAATCCAAACACACTAGGACTATGTCTATACTACACATCAGTGTCAGCAACATAGAGGGTATGTGCAGCTATACACCACAGTGAAAAGCAAGCTGTGTCCACTGTGGTACGATCTACACATGTCAGTGAAAGGCTCCAGCATCTGGGGAAGGCTTCAGCAGCTCCCCCTTGCCAGAGCCTTTCCCCACTACCAGAGTCTTTCCCTGCAGCAGGGGAAGGATCCAGCAGCCAGGCGTCAGTGGGACATTACACTGCTAAAAACAGAAGTGTAGACGAGGAGTTATGGTTTGGTTAAGCATAGAGCTGAGTAGGGTATAGACTTCATGCAAGTTTTTACTAACCTAAGTCATGCCTCACCATCTACACTGCTATTTATACCTGTGCTGGAGGAGTGAGAGGGGGTGTGTGCAGTGTCCATACTCTCTTTGCCCCTGAAAGAAGCATTCAGTGATGACGCACCTTAGGACTGGGGCTTCTGTAAAGTCTGAGGCTTGAATAGCAGAAATGCAGGGCAAATTGCTTTCCTTTTCAGTCTGTTGAAGTGAAAATGTTTCAGGCTCCTTGACATCTTGCCCTGCAAATATACTGTTTATATGGGACCTCATCCAAAGAGATTGCAGTCTGTTGTTACAAGGTACATATGGGATCCAACAGCAGACCTCACTCAAGACAGTGAGCAAGCTGGGTCCACGAGACCAGAGATTTCCTGAGATTCACCAAAGAGTTTCTTCTCAGGCCAGGACAGGTGCCCTGGCTGAGCTCTCTTGTGGCCTTCCATCAACCCGCTGTAACAGACCCAAATTATGTGCTCTTAGGCTTGCTGGGTCTAGGTAGTCTAGGGCTGTCTCTGGGCCTCTAGGCATACTCTCAGGGTGCAGATCCTCTATCTAGAACCCTTTCCTAAAATATATGAGCCTAAATCCCACTGATTTAGATCAATGAGATTTAGACTTAAGTGTTTAAGTCCCTTTGGAAAATGAGACTTGGACTCCTAAATCAGTTAGGGATTGCAATGCTGAGCGCAGCAACACCTGAATACCTTTAAAAATCAGGACCTAAATCCACAAGAGAAAGGAATTGTCTGGTGGAAAGACAGGCTTAATACAGTACTGGAAGATGCAGATATCACTAATTCTACAGTGATAAGCATGGAATAAAAAGCCCAAATAGAACAGAGTAGATGAGAAAATCTTAAGATGCAGGAAAAACTAAATTGAGTAATAAGAATTTAAATATAACTTCATAATATCAACAAAAAGAAAAGGAGGACTAGTGGCACCTTAAAGACTAACCAATTTATTTGAGCATAAGCTTTCGTGAGCTACAGCTCACTTCATCGGATGCATCCAGATTCTTTTTGCGAATACAGACTAACACGGCTGCTACTCTGAAATAATATCAACACTTTTCCAACTGTATTAACTCGACGCTGGGAGTGAGAAAAAGCCATTTAGAGAGATACCCAAATAACTTCTTTTGGGTGGGAAAGATTTGGGGTTAGATCAGTTCCAGAAAGGAAAATCAGGTAATAAATTATCCATTCTATTTTCAACTTTAGCATTTCTTGACTCTGTGATTCTGTGTAGCTATAAAGCTTTTTTCGAAACAATTAGGGTGGCAACATTATGCACATTCAGAAATCTCTCATAGTAAACGTCAAAGTTATAGTCAGCAGTTGTGTAATATTGCTAAATACTGAAGATTTAAAAGATTTGTTATTTCAATCTCCTTAAAAGAAAAGCTTGTCAAAGGATCTTGCAACAGCAGGTGACGGTTTACTTGCTCTCTAATCTGTACTGTATTCCTCATTATGCTTAGTGGTCACAACCCATACCCTGATTTTCTGCTCCCCTAAACTCCATCCACAGTCTCATGTGTGAAGATTCGTGCCATGTGGTTGCTGAAACGTTTCTCTTAATGAGCCTCCTCTCTCCTCCTTGTCAGCTAAAGTTTAGCTGCCTTTTTCTTTTAGAAATTGTTTCTTCCTCGTGGCTACCTCCTAGAAATCCTCCAGACATGTCCTTTATTCCTTGGCAAAGGCAAGAGTCCATTCATTATAGCACATTTCGGTGATTTAAAGAGTTGTCGTAGGATGTCTTGGTTTAGACATTTAACATATTGAGGATAAGGAAGACTTTTCTCACGAGAAGTCCTGCTTACAGGCACTAACGTATTTTTTAAAGGGTGGGCAGGAGGTATTTGTGCTTGTTCTTTCCTGTCTGGCCTGCATTTTTGGCCTTCTGCAGTCTTCTCTCTCCTGTCAGAAAGGCACATTTTCTTCACAGTTTTAGGACATCCAACCACTCAAACTTCTCGCCAACCACTCAATCTTCTCATTTGGTTCAGCCCATAAGATACTGATGTGGAGAACTGGGAAACATTTTTATTATTTTTACAACTATTTTATGTCTCTAGTGCATCTGTGTGATATGACCCTGCCTAAATACATAGTTAGCTCAGAAGGGTTGCTAAAGATACTGGACAAGAAAGGGAAAACAATGACATAGGTAAGAAGCATCCCCTCAAACATAACAACCAGGTTTATAACCATGCTGAGGGACTTCTCAGCAACAGGGATGCTTCCAAGGCTGAGAATCTGAAGGTCAAAAGAGATAGGTCTGTTGAAGGATCTGCTCTACAGAAAGAGAGGGGGGAAGCGGTCAGCAGCTGCAGGCTGTCAGACACCAGGAGGCAGGGGTCTGTAATATGGTGCCCCGGAGGAAGGGAGGGGCAATAGGGCTAAGTCAGGCCTACCTCAGGGCTCCTGGGGAACGTCAAGCATTGGTATGACAATATGCATGTAGGACTCATTTTAAGTCTCCTTATGGCAAAATAAACCACACTTTGTTTTAAAGAAGCTGCTTCTGTGACACTGAATATTATTACCTTGCACAGGCCCCCGAAGGAAAACTCATTGGGCCTGCTAAGTAACAATTATCAATGAGAAGGACATAACACCTGGAGACACAGTCAGAATGGTTGGATTGCAGGATCCCACTCTGAAGAGAAGTGGGTGCCCAGGCCTGCCACTTGAAAGGCCTGCACTTGAGGGACTGGGAAAGGGTCTTAGAAGCCTAGCCAGAGACTACAACAACCAGGAGTCAGAAAAATTTCTTATTTACAATAATCCTACATTTGTTTCCCACAAAACAGGTAAGTTCAATTTTGTACCAAAGACAGTACAGAAATATATTCCCTTAAATACACCTCAGCTAAAAAAAAGCCTAAACGCTGTAATTCCCCTTTAGCCAATGGGACTTTGTGAACGGGGACTAAAAAGAAAACCATTGAAGTCTAGCTCTCAGCGGACTCTGAAGACCACTCAGAAATGTTTACACTTGCAACTGAGATACTGGTGCAAAATTCTCTGTAACGGCATACATGTATAGAGTATACATAATATATAAACAAATGCATAACATACGGCAGAGCTTTTGTGCAATCCTTCTGAATTGGGAAGTCAGTAACAATCAAAAACAGAAATTCCCATGATAAACCAAATGGCAGAAATGTTCAGACACCCCTGCAAAAATAATCTTGCACTAAGATATACAGTAGGTTTTAATTATATTGTAATAAAGAGCTAAATGCATTGTACATTTTTTTCTGATTTACTCTATCATTTCTTTTAATTATAAGCTAAGCTGTGTTTTAAAAATGCTTTTTTTTTAAACAATAAAAATAGAAACAGCACTGTGGCAAGCATTTGGAAAATTTTCGGAGTCAATTGTTTATTGGGACTATAGCTGATTTTAATGAAAAATATGGTTACAATTTGAAAAAAATAGTGCTTTTATGTTTTGCATAAGGAAAGTCCCTACAATGCAACCTCCAGGGCACTTTAAAAAAAAATTCTGAAATGGTCACAGGATTCTCTGGCCAAAGCCCTAATCGAAAAGCAAAAGATGTGGGTTGCAAACTATTCCAAGTATCCACAACAAGTGAAACTGGATGTAGAAAAATATGTTCTCAACATTTACTTCTGTTTATGATGAAAATGGAAACAGATGACCCATAACAACATATTGTGTGAACTGGTAATTAACCATTTACAGATGGAGCACAATTACCGATCATTTCCATTCGGCTCAAACAAAAGGTCAGCTAACGGGTAACCAAGTAAGCTCGTGCCAACAGGAGACCATCTATAATGTGCTACCACTTACCGGAGATGGTCTGCCTGCTCTGCTCAATACTGGTTTTAAAAAGGAGATAACCACCTGCTTTGAGAAAGCCTTTCATTCTGTCCAAGCATTGCGGGATGTAGTTCAGGTTTCAGGAAGAATACTCATGGTCAATACAGCCCCTTTAACAAGTACCAAAATTATCAAAGGAAAATTAAATCTGATTTGATTCCAAAGTCTATTGGCAGCACCTGGCACACTGTTGGCTGCTGAGGCTCCCCCAATGACTGAGGGAGGACCTATTTCTTCTGTATAATTCTCTTCCCCCTATATAATAGTTAAAAACTTTATACCCTTAGTCCCACCCCGACCCTTCACAAACTACTCCTGATGCTCTCTTCCTTGCAAGCTTTAACTGTCATGCTTGTTCAGTTTCACCTCCCCTTTTCCAGGAAAAAAATGTTTACCTTCATATCTCTCAGAAGTGTCTAATTAAGGCATATTGGCTGCTTCTTATTAATTGCATTGGTCTCTTTCCTAGAAATTGTGTTTTGCATCTTAATTATGGCCTTGCTTAGAATGTTCCAGCCTTCCCCCACTGTACCATGCTAACTAGATTTCCTAGGGTCCAATCATAAGAGATGCTGAGCACCATCAGGACACTTTTTTTGAACCTATTCCTTATATTGTGATTTTCCCCCTCTTTACTTATCCAGAAGATCAACATTGTGTACTCCTACTCCAATTGGAAATGTGTCAGAATCACCTGCATGAACAAAGGCATTTCTAAAGCCACAATGAAAACAGGGGGGTTGAATAGATGACCTCCTGAGGTCCATTCCAACCCTGATATTCTATGATCTTGCATTTGGATCTTTTAAAAAGTTAGCAGGTCCTAAATGAGGAGGAAGACCTAGGAAATTATGGGAGCTAGCTAAAGAAGTTACTTTACTATTGGTAATCATGCAGGCAAGGGTGATCCAGTGGATAGGTCTCCTAATTCATAGTCCAGCGTCCCATTTTCTAGTTTAAATTCTGCCACCAGTATAATGCATGACTTTAGACAAGTCACTTAAGCTCTCTACCTCATTCACCCACATCCCCAATTAAAAAAAAAAAAAGGGGGGGGGGAGAATAATGGTACAGACCCATCTTTGTAAAGTGCTTTGAGACAGGGTCAGTGAAGCATTCGTGGTAATTTTTCAAAAAATTGAATGACAATGACATAACTGTCCCCCCACCCCTCAATGCCCATCACTAAGTACAGTAATTTTGTCAATTGTCCGTCGCGCAACATGGTGGTGCCAACCCCTGCTTTGAGATCCATGAATGAGAAGTGCTGTATATGTGCTAAGATATTAATTGGGAGGATGCAGAGGACAGAAGAAAGCATTGCATCAGTTTTTACAAAGAAAGTGATCCTGGAAATTGCCACCCATTGTATGTAACTGCCAACCTTAGAAACAAAGGAACAAACAGTGACGGAGGAAAAGCTTTAACCACAGAAGATAAAAGGAATAGATGAGCAGCATAAGTTAGTAAAAGAGAAATCATATCGTACAAACTTGACATCTTCAGCAATCAGATGATGAAACCTGTGAAAGCAACGGTGGACGCAGTGGAGGAAAGAAACCAATGAAGCATTTGATAGAGTGCGTCAGAAAATCTTCCTCACCAAGTTCATTCAAACTGGCATGGATACAACTTTGACAGCCACCATCTTTGGGAGCACCAAGGAATGAACTGGGAATCTCCAAAGCTGAAAGTATGGGTCTCTACAGCTTGAACAAAACAGTCTGGCTTGCCAAGATGAATAGAGCCCTGCGCGGATACAAAATTTGCATCCGCATCCAATCCGCAACAATGTTCTGAGGATATAAAGTGGATATCTGCAGATTTCCAAGGCTCTAAAGATGAAAGTCATTAGAACTCTGAACCCTGTGAACCTCAGTAAGCATAATACACACTGACCAGTGGGTTACATAAGCACTATCATAGAATCATAGAAGATTAGGATTGGAAGAGACCTCAGGAGCTCATCTAGTCCAACCCCTTGCTCAAAGCAGGACCAACATCAACTAAATCATCCCAGCCAGGGCTTTGTCAAGCTGGGCCGTAAAAACCTCTGAGGATGGAGATTCCACCACCTCCCTAGGTAACCCATTCCAGTGCTTTACCACCCTCCTCGTGAAATTGTGTTCCCCAATATCCAAGCTAGACCTCCCCCACTGCAACTTGAGACCATTGTTCCTTGTTCTGTCATCTGCCACCACTGAGAACAGCCTAGCTCCATCCTCTTTGGAACCCCCCTTCAGGTAGTTGAAGGGTGCTATCAAACCCCCTCTTAGTTTAGTCTCTTCTGCAGACTAAACAAGCCCAGTTCCCTCAGCCTCTCCTCATAAGTCATGTGCCCCAGCTCCCTGATAATTTTTGTTGCCCTCCGCTGGACTCTCTCCAATTTGTCCACATCCCTACTGTAGTGGGGGGACCAAAACTGGAAGCAATACTCCAGATGTAGCCTCACCAGTGCTGAAAAGAGGGGAATAATCACTTCCCTCGATCTGCTGGCAATGCTCGTAATAATGCAGCCCAATCTGCCGTTAGCCTTCTTGGCAACAAGGGCACACTGCTGACTCATATCCAGCTTCTCGTCCACTGTAATCTCCAGGTTCTTTTCTGCAGAACTGCTGCTTAGCCAGTCGGTCCCCAGCCTGTAACAGTGCATGGAATTCTTCTGTCCTATGTGCAGGACTCTGCACTTGCCCTTATTGAACCTCATCAGATTTCTTTTGGCCCAATCCTCCAATTTGTCTAGATCACTCTGGACCCTATCCCTACCCTCCAGCTTATCTACCTCTCCCCCCAGCTTAGTGTCATCCGCGAACTTGCTGAGGGTGCAATCCATCCCATCGTCCAGACTATTAATAAAGATGTTGAACAAAACCGGCCCCAGGACCGACCCCTGAGGCACTGCGCTTAATACCAGCTGCCAACTAGACATTGAGCCGTTGATCGCTACCCGTTGAGCTGGAGACAACCTAGCCAGCTTTCTATCCACCTTATAGTCCATTCATCCAATCCATACTACTTTAA
Source organism: Caretta caretta (assembly GCF_965140235.1). NCBI lineage: Eukaryota > Metazoa > Chordata > Testudines > Cheloniidae > Caretta > Caretta caretta. The sequence goes on along the minus strand of NC_134209.1, from coordinate 149,627,584 downwards.
CTTGCTGGCAAGAATACTGTGGGAGGCCGTATCAAAAGCTTTGCTAAAGTCAAGATATATCACGTCCTCTGCTTTTCCCATATCCACAGAGCCAGTTATCTCATCATAGAAGGCAAACAGGTTGGTCAGGCATGACTTGCCCTTGGTGAATCCATGTTGACTATTCCTAATCACCTTCCTCTCCTCCAAGTGCTTCAAAATGGTTTCCTTGAGGACCTGCTCCACTATCATATGGATTGAAAATTGATTTAAGAGCTATAAACCAAGATTCATGATGAATTTGGGAGGTGTCTAGTAGGATTTGATAGAAATAAGCACAAGACTTGGTTTCATTTAGCCACTATATTAAATGGACGGTAAACTGGAAGGTGCTGCTAATAGCCATGAGGACACAAATACAAAAGTGATCTAGAGAACTTGAAACCTGAACAGAAACTAAAATCAGAATCAGCAAGGAAAAAATCTTCATATGTCTGTAACAATGAGAGAAAAACACATGGAAAAACATAGCATCCAAAAGAGACCACGGGATTACAATGGACCAGAAAGCAGGGTATCCGCCAGCAATTTAATATGGCAGCAAAGACAGCCAAAGTAATTTGGGACTCCTTACTCAGAAGAATCACATCATGGAGTAGGACACGGCAGTTCATTTCTACCTGGCACTGGCAAGATCTCAGTTTGGACACAATAAACCAGAAGGATGTTGACAAACTGAAAAGACATGAGAGGACAAAAATTAATTATGGGAGCTGGAGAGATCGGTTTGTGAGGGAAGGTTAGGAGAAGTTAAATGTATGTTCACCGGCTATGCAAGGAATAAGGAGATACAATAAATATCTGTCTACGAGAGTATGAAAGGTGTACGCAGTGAAAAGGAAGAGGGAAAAAAAAAGAAAAAGTTTACTGTGGCCCAAAGATAAAAAATTAGTTGTAACGTGTATGCAATAAATTACTGTATATATTTAACAAGGAAAAAAAAGATTAGGAAGTGCCACACACGTGCAATATGGGTTTAACATGTGAAACAGGGGCAAGTTAAAGTTGCAGTCAAACCCTTATTTTGAAATGTCTTGAATTTAACAACTTACTGCTAATTTTTGCACTCAATGTCTTTAGACAGCACCTGGGAACTAGAGTTATGTTTTGTTCCAAGGGAAAGGGAGAGATGCTGTTAGAGGTCTTTAGTAACACCTCCAAGTTACCTTTGTAATTGCAGGCTCCCAAATGCATTAACCTAGATGCTTAGATACCACAGTGGTGGGCACAGTACAAAAACCTGAACAGAAAATAATCTAACCCCCTCTAGGTAAACATAGAATCACAGAAATATAGGGTTGGAAGGGGACTTTGAGACATCATCTAATCCATCTCCCTGCACTGAGGCAGGACCAAATATACCTAGACCATCTCTGACAGGTCTTTGTCTAACCTGTTCTTAAAAACCTCCAGTGACGAGGATTCTACAACTTGCCTTGGAAGCCTGTTCCGGTACTTAACTACCCTCATAGTTAGAAAGTTTTTCCAAATATCTAACCTAAATCTCCCTTGCTGCAGATTAAGCCTATTAATTTATTTGTGTCCTAATTTCAGTGGATATGGAGAACAGCTGATCACTATACTCTGTCTAACAGCCCTTAACATATTTGACAACCAGCTCTCCGGTCCTCCTTCAGTCTTCTTTTTTCAAAACTAAACATGCCCCGTTTTTTTAACCTTTCCTCAGAGGTCAGGTTTTGTAAACTATTTATCATTTTTGTAGCTCTCCTCTGGACTCTCTCCAATTTGTCCATACCTTTCCTAACAAGTGTGGCACCCAAAACTGGACACGATACTCCAGCTGAGGCTTTACCACTGCCAAGATGGACAATTACCTCCCATATCTTACATAAGTTTATACATCCCAGAATGATATTAACCTTTTTTGCAACTGCATCACAATGCTGGCACATATGCAATTTGTGATTCACTGTAACCCCCAGATCCTTTACAGTACTACCACCTAGCCAGTTATTCCCCATTTTGTAGTTGTTCATTTGATTTTTCCTTCCGAAGTGAAGTACTCTGCACATATCTTCATTGAATTTCACCTTGTTGATTTCAGATCAATTCTCCAGTTTTTCAAGGTCGTTTTGAATTCTAATCCTGTTCTTTTCAATGTGCTTGTAACCCCTCCCAGCTTGGTGTCATCTGCCAATTGTACAAACATACTCCCCATTCCAGTATACAAATCATTAATGAAAATACTGAATGGGACTGGACCCAGAACAAACCCCCTGCAGGACGCCACTAGATACATCCTCTCAGGTTGACAGTGAACCATTGATAACTACTCAACCAGTTATGCAACCAACACACAGCCATTTCACCTAAACCACATTTCCCAAGTTTTATTATCAGAATGTCATGTGGGAATGTGTCAGAAGCCTTATGAAAATCCCCCTTGGCCAATAGGCCAGTAATCCTGTCAAAGAAGAAAATTAGGTTGGTTAGGCATGATTTGCTCTTGACAAGTCCATGCTGGCTCTTCCTTATAATCCTGTTATCCCTTACAAATCAATTGTTTAATAATTAGTTCCAGTATCTTTCCAGGTATTGAAGTTAGGCTGACTGGTCTATAATTCCCTCGGTCCTCTTTGTTCCTCTTTTTTTAAAGACAGATATTATGTTTGCCCTTCTCCAGTCCTCTGGGATCTCACCCATCCTTTAGTTCTCAAAGATAATTGCTAGCGGTTCCAAGATTGCTTCAATTAGTTCCTTAAGTACCCTAGAGTGAATTCTGTCAGGTCCTGCCCACTTGAATACATAATTTATTTAAATAGTCTTTAACTAATTCTTTCCCTATTCGAGCTTGTGATCCTTCTCCCTTATTGTTAATATTAATTGTGTTGAATCTCTGGTCACCATTAACCTTTATAATGAAAAAGAAGCAAAATAGGCATAAAAAACCTCAGCCTTCTTGATGTCATCTGCTGTTAGCTCTCCTTCCCAATTTAATAGTGGACTAACTTTCTTTCATCTTTCTCTTGCTCCTACTGTATTTATAGAACCTCTTCTTATTGCTTTTTACCTCCCTTGCTAAGTATAGCTCATTTTGTCCCTTAGCCTTTCGGATTTTGTCTCTACATGTTTGTGGTATTCTTTTGTACTCATCCTTAACAATTTGTCCATGTTTCCACTTTTTGATTTTCAGGTCATTAAAAAGCTCCTGATGGAACCATAATACATCAAAAAAATACAGAATTCTAACCTGCATGTACAAAAATTGCAAATATTAATGCTCCTAAGTTTAGAAATTTAACAGGACTCTTCAAACAACTTGCTTTTCTATCTTTAACAAAAATAACACTAGGTTTAGCTTCAGCTGTTTTTGAATTGAGTTACAATTTAAATTGAAGCCTGTATAGAAAGGGTTGGGGGGAGGCTGTCATGCTTATATAACTCAAAATAATTGAACTGATGTTGCTTGAACTTTCCAAACAAATTCACTTTTGGGATGAACACAAATGTAAGCCTAGAAGTATTTTGTTTGAGAAAGTAGTGAGAAGCAAAAATGCGGGGGGAGGAGGAAGGTCGGGAGTGTGGGACCAAAACCACATCTCATTCTTAACTATAATGTTTGCTACTGGGGAATAATGTAATAATACAACAATAAATATACGCCAAAGACAATCAAGAAAATACTTTCCAAGTAATCAAAACTCTGGTATGTTTGATTTTTCCCCCCCAAGGTCAGTCATCCTCAACTGAATCAGACTTTTGTTCATTTTCCCGTAACACAGCAAATTTAACTATCCAAGAATTTTCTAGTGTCATCAAAATCCATAAACACGTTTTATTCTGTCCAGAAGAACATTGAACTTGGCGGCATAGAAGTACCACAGCAGTGGCCCCAATTCAAGAAAAATCCTCTAAAAGAATCGAAATGTTTCCTAGGAATGAAATGAACTAGGTCTGGAAAATGTGTGTCTAATCTAAATACATATATTCTCTCTTGCTGTATAATATTAATAATACATATAAAATACATTTGGTCTTTGAATTACTTCATATTAACTAACCTTCACGTAATTCAGTGAAGGAGGCAAATTATCTGCATTTTACAGATAAACACACTGAGGCACAAAGAGACTCCATAACCTACCCAAGGCCACACAACGAGTCTGATCAGAGCCAGGATCACAACACTGGAATTTCTGGCTCCCAAGCGCTCTTCAGATTTCATGTTATTTTTTCTAACATTGACAGAACTTGGTTCTTACCACAAAATGAGGAAAACACCATGATTAATAGATTCATTGATAGGTTTTAAGGCCATAGAGTCACAGATTTCAAGGTCAGAAGGGACCACTGTGATCAATCTAGTCTGACCTCCTGCATTACACAGGCTTTAGAACTTCCATGAATTAATTAATTCCTGTTTGAACCCGAGCACATCCTCCATTATCAAATTTCTGTTCTCCAAATACATAGTTACACTGATCAAGTCACACAAACCTTTTCTTTGATAAGTTAAATAGATTGAGTTTCTTGAGTCCATCACTACAAGGCGTGTTCTCCAAACCTTGTATCATTCTTGTTCAAGATCAAAGTTTAAATTTTCCTATCTTTGTAGAGCAATTTCATTGGTCCAGCTAGAAACATGTGTTCAACCTCAGAGGGAGCCAAGATTTCTATATAAGAGAATGATGTTAAGGTGGTATTGTGCTGCTGAACTGCCTTTCAGATGAGAAACTAAGAGCTTAATGGACTGTGGTTACTGAATAGCTCATGATCACTTTCCATAAAGGTAGAAGGGGAGGGACAGGTGAACTCTGGTGTCTCTGTCAAATTACAATTTAGACAACAAAGCTCTGCTTTTCTCACAGCTGTGTAGTGGTTTGGGGTGTAGTAGTAGTCCTCTGAAAGTTAGGACAGCCACACTCCGAGTTTCTCTCTCTCACTGGTCCTCACTTTGCATCTAGCTCTCACTGTTGCTCCAAGTAGCTGCTAGTATGCAGAAATGTCCACTTCCCAGGACACTGCTTTGACTGGCAGACTAAATTAAGTAGAAGGCAGCTATGAGGGGAAATGCCTAGCCCCAGCATAGTAAGTCTGCTTTGACGGACCAGGTGGAGGAAACTTCTTAATGGTGGAAAGGCACTGCAACACTGCATTACAGAGTATGTAAGCTTGTGAAGGCATAAAAGACAGGCTACCCACCACAGCTACTGAAGTTCCCAGTCTCTGCAACCTTTCGTGCTACCAGTCTTTGACTTCAGCAGCTGAGAGAGTGAGATTGCCCCCCCCACCACCACCACCCCGTGCAACAATCTTCTCACTTAAAAAAACCTCATGCACAGGCATTCGTGCATCATTAACAAAGTCTCATGGCAACGGGGGCGTGGGGAAGTGACAGGTGTAAATGAACACTGCATCACAGTCACAAATCTGCATTAAAAGTGAGCTGGCACACTGGTTGCTCAGCTTTAAATTCTGGACAGCAAGAATGATCGGTAACACCCCTGCTGTCTGAAGAGCACTTTTTCAGAACAGCACTCTTTACTCTCGTAAGGGAAGGGGCTAGAAAAGATGCCCTAAACATTGCCTAACCAACTTTAATCTGGCCAGTTCACTGAGAGTGGTGGAACACCCACCCAGCGGTCATTCTATAAGTAAAATAAGAGTGGTCACTGTGGCAACATGGAACATACAGACCTTAATGGACAGAGGTAACACACCAAGACTTGAAAGACATATAGCATTAATTGCAAGGGAACTTGCTAGACACAGCATCCATATAGCTGCCCTCAGCAAAACCAGACTTGCAGACAAAGGCTCCGTAAAGGAACTAAGAGGTGACTATGCCTTCTTTTGGAAAGGGAAACCAGCAAAAGACGACAATTTATGGCACTGGTTTTGCCATTAAAAATAACGTTCTGAAATCATTGAAGACTTAACTGTGGGCAAAAATAAACGCCTAATGACTATGACTTCCCTTTGGAAATTCACATTTTGAAATGCTTATCCATGCTTATGCTCCAGCCATGAACAGCACAGAAAAAATAAAACAGTTCTATTCTGATTTGGATGACAATCAAATCTACATCCAGTAAAGAAAAACTCATACTTCTGGGGGAAACTATAATGCCAGAGCTGGAAAAGAGCATGGCTTGGAGTGGTGTAATAAACAACAATGGAGTCAGAAAAATGAACAACAACGGTCTGCTCCTACTCAGCAAGTGTGCTGAGTGTGAGTTCATTATTACCACCACAATCTTCAGGCAAGCCAACAAATATAAAACTTTGTGAATACCTTCAAGATCAAAGCACTGACACTTCATTGACTGCATCACTGTACATCAAAAGAGCCATCAGGGATATTAAGCTCACCAGAGCAAAGCAAAGAGCAAACTGTTGGACTGACCACAGGATGATCAAAACCATTTTCAATTAATGCTCTACCCTTTTGACAAAACAATGCTGAACAGATTGAATTGAAATTGAAAAAAAAAAACGCACTTGAGACATCCATCTCATCAAGAAAACCATAGAGGAAAAATCTGATAGCAGTAAATCACCACCCAATAACTCACTCAAAAAATGGAATAAATTCAAGTCAGGGAACTTTCAAGCCTCAAAAGAAACTCTGAGCAAGAAATCAAAGACAGCACCCGGACTGGTTTGATGAAAATGATGATGAAATCAAAAAGATCCTTGAGGAAAAGAATGATGTGCTTATGTCTTAGCAAAACAACAAAGAATCATCATAAAAGTAAGACAAATTCAGGTATCTGCAACCAAGGCTCAAAGATGGCTTCACGTTCTACAAAATAACTGAAAGGAAGGAAGCAGAAGAAAGGAAAGGAAGCAGAAGAAAAAGAAATAAAGCATTAAATCAATACTTAAAGTTGCCATTTATTGCCCATCAAAATCAGGACCAGCTCTACTAAAGAGTTTAGATGGATCTACCTTAATCAAGGACAACAGAGACCACTCTGAAAGATGGGTATAGCACTTTACTGAGCTTCTCAACCACCCTTCCTCAGTCAATCCACAGGTATCAGAGGAACTAACCCGGAAACCCATACATGAGTTGGGATTCCCTCCGAGACTCCTTCCATTTGGCTTCCACAAGTCAGACCTACAACATGAAGAAACCACTCAGTTGCCTACCACTGATGAAGTATAGAAAGTTATCAAAAAAATGAAGCCAGATAAATCACCAGGCAAAGACAGCATGAAATCTTTAAACTTGCAGATCCCCAAACTGAACTATCTATATAAATAAGAATATCTGAAATCCTGAGAAATTCTCTCTATTTCCCAAAGATACAATCCCAGTTACACTACACAAAAATAAAGGCAACAAATTTGAGTATGGAATCTCTCTGCTATTTCCATAGGTCATAAAATCCTCATTCTGAAACAGTATCAGAGAAGCTTCTACCAGAGACTAAAGGCGGAGTTAGCTCCAACCTGAGCTAACAATTTCCCTGTGAGAAATGCATTGAACTAAACATGAAACTGTGTGCTGTCTTCATTGATCTAAAAAAAATGTTTGACGCTGTGAGCAGAAATGGCCTCTGGAAAATCCTAGAAAAGTTTGGCTGCCCCAGCAAATTTGTTAACATCACTTGTCAATTCCATGAACACATGACTGGTCAAGTACTGTCAGAGCGTGGCCATTGGAAAGCATTCACCGTGTTTAATGGGGTGAAACAAGGCTGCATGTTGGCACCAGTCCTCCTCAGTCTCTCTTTCTCAGCTGTTCTGAATTATGCAACTGACAACCTTCCAAAGGGCATATACATTAGATACAGAACTGATGCAATCTCCAAAGACGTATTGCAAAGACAAGTCCTTGGGGAGCTCATATGTGAAGCCCTTTTTGCAGATGACTGTAGTCTACTTAGTCACAGTGAAAGTGACCTATAGCCTATCCTTGACAGGTTCTCAGAGGCAATTAAACACTTTGGACTTACCAACAGCCTGGAAAAAACTGAAGTCCTCTTTCAACCATCCCATCAACCACTAACTAAACATCACCATCAGTGGTACAAAACTAAAGAATATCAATCACTTTACATAACTAGGCAGTATAATCTCAACTGACAGATCCCTGGATCATAAAATATCAAACTGAATAGGAAAGGCAAGCCAGGCTTTTGGAAGACACAGGACACTAAATCAGCATACCACCAAAATGTCAACAAAACTGGTGATATACAATAGCAGTGACAAAATCCCTCTTATAAGGGTGCAAAACAGGGACAGTTTATCACAGACACATCAAGCAACTTGAAAAGTTCCACATGTGCTGTCTTGCTCTGTTCTGAAGATCTGCTGGCAAGACAAAGTCTCAAACATTAACATCATAGAACATCAGGGTTGGAAGGGACCTCAGGAGGTCATCTAGTCCAACCCCCTACTCAAAACAGGACCTATTCCCCAACTAAACATCAAGACAATGATCATCAAAGATCAGCTTAGATGAGCAAATCACACTGTCAGAATAGGTGATAAGAGACTCCCCAGAAAAGTCCTCTATAGTGAGTTGAAACTTGGAAAGCGCAGGAAGGGCGGTCAACATAAAAGACACCCGTAAGCAGAATCCCAACTCATGTGCCACAAATATTGATAACTTGGAAGACAAAGCCAAGAACAGACCTGAATGGAGAGCAACTATCAATAAAGGTTGTCAACACTTTGAGACAGAAACTGATCAAAAAAATGGCCAAGCGTTCGTGACCTTGTTCCTCATAGATCGGACTTCAGAGTCACAAGAGAACATGACATACCGTGATGTCATCGTCAGATAGGACAGAGACATGCAGTAGTCTACTTTAAAGCTGTAAAGAAGTGGCAGTGCTTTGAGAGGGAAAACTATATTTAAAAAAAAGACAAAATTAAGTGCAAGTCAAGTTTCCGGGAAGCATCCCAAGCGCAACCCTTGCCACAAGGAGTAATTAGGTCCATCTCTTTCTATGTGATTTGGGCAAAAAGTAAACACACTGATTTGGGACACCCCTAGGGCCATTGAAATAGAGTCCATGTCAATCATAGCTCTGAATTCATGGACCATTGAGGCACTATTTGTATTGGGCAGACTCTTTAGTTCAAAGGATCTAGGGTGGTATTTCGGGTTGTTTTTAAAGCATGTAAGCAGATCTGCAACAGTAGTCCACTGTAACCCTGTTGGCATGGCCACGTTATCAATTTATTCACAGCATTTTTTTCAGTGCTGATTGGGAAACTCAAAGAGCATGATCATAACAAAATTCAAGAGCAGAGCTGTCCAGAACTTACAACATTAAGCACTTTATCAACAGCTAGCTACAGGCCCAAATAGTACATGAAATTGGCATTAAAAAACTCTACGACTTGCAAGCACCTGCAATGTTTTCTTGCACCCTTATCTTCCTTGGTAGTGGAATAGAAATGGCTAGTCCCAGAGTACATAAACAGTAAACAAGAAGTTGATCAGCTGTGCTCTCACTCTGCATACTAAGTAGCCAAAGGATGCAGTTGAACATAGGGCCCAATCCATCTGCACCCTGTATTACAGCAGAATGAATTAATCTTATTCCACAGTTCTTTATTTATTAATGAGACAATATAAACTGCAACAATAGCTCACTTAACTAGAGGCAGGCAGCTTTAACTGAACAACCGCTGACTGTCATGTAGGAGATATTTGAAAAACTGGATTGTTGTTCAGGGAACAAGAATGAAGACATCATTCCAAACCTAAATCCAGTCAAAAGAGGAAACAAAGTATTTTTTTCATTATTCAGCCTCTGGAGAGGTTCCAGACAGATTTCAATCTACTCTGTCCACATTTCTACCTTCAATAACAGAAAAGCATAAGTTCAAAAAATGTGACCGCAACTACAGTAAATACAGAGTTTCAGTCATGATGCCTTTAAATGATTTTCAGTATGCAACATCCTCAAGCCCCAAGGTATACGTGTAGACAGAAGGAAAGGGGGAGCATGCATAAGTTGTATAAGCAATCAAACAGTTTTTATCTTCCCTGTAGCTTCTCTTCCAAATCCTCAAGAGAAATTTCATGCCCTCTCTGGCTACCCTTTGTAACATCTCGTATATAATTTTTTTCCAAAATCCCTAATATGCCCCAACAAAATGTTCCATGGGTCATGAATTACATCCATCTTCCTGCAATATCAAGATACAAAAATGTCAACACTAGGCTTAAAACAACTGGATTTTAGGATCATCTGTATGGTTTATTCATCCCATTCTGTTACAAAACACCACAGGATGACTTTCAGAGATCTACCTCCCTGAATGCAGTGACCTGACCTATGCTTCACAGTTGGTCAGCAATTCTGATAAACAATATTGGTTTCCAATTGGTTTTATTGTGATTTCCAACTGAAATATAATTTTCCATTCTTCAAAGAAACTAAATCTCCTTTGTGTTATGGCTATCCTTCAAGTTTTCACTAAATCCCGTTTCTACAGTAGCCCTTCTGTTACCACATCAGTCCTCCCGCTGTAGCAAAAAAATAATTTCCACTGCTATTTTTATCAAGCACTGGAAACAGAATAAAATGTCACTGTAAATAGAGAAACAGTATCTCTCTATTGGGGCCCCGTAGGGATTAGTTCTTGGCCCTATGCTATTTAACATTTTTATCAATGAGTTGGAAGAAAACAAAATCACCACTGAAAGTTTGCAGACAATGCAAAGATTGGGGAATAATAAATAATGAAAAGGACAGGTCATTGATACAGAGTCATCTGAATAGCTTGGTAAACTGGGCATAAGCAAACAATATGGTTTTTAATATGGCTAAATATAAATGTATGCATCTAGGAACAAAGAATGTAGGTCACACTTAGAGGATGGGTGACTCTATCCTTGGAAGCAGTGACTTTGAAAAAGATGAGGAGGTGATGGTGGATAATCAGCTGAACATGAGCTCCTAGATGAGATGCTGCAGCCACAGTCTTTGGATGCATAAACAGAGGAATCTCAGGTAGGAGTAGAGAAGTTATTTTACCTCTGTATTTGGCACTGGTGCAACTGCTGGAATACTGCCATCCAGTTCTTGTGTCCACATTGCAAAAAAAATATTGATAAATTGAAGAGGGTTCAGAGAAGAGCCACAAGAATGATTAAAGGATTAGAAAATATGCCTTGTGATAGATTCAAGGAGATCAATCTCTTCAGTTTAACAAAGAGAAGGTTAGTTGATTACAGACTATAAGTACCTGCATGAGAAATGAATATATGATAAGGGCTCTGCAATCTATAACACAATCCAACACTGGAAGTTGTAGCTAGAGAAAAATCAGACCAGAAATTGGATGTACAATTTCAATAATAAGGGTGATTAACCATTGGAACAATTTCCCAAAGTGTTTGGTAGAGTCTTTATCACTAGTAGCTTCTAAATCAAGATTCAATGTTCTTCTAAACATTCATCTCCAAAAATTATTTTGGGGAAATTCTCTGGCTTGTGTTAAATAGGAGGTCAGACTAGATCATCACAATGGTCCCTTAGAGCCTTCTAATCTATGAGTCTATACTACAAACTAAAATTGAAAATACATCTTTATCATAGAGGAAGGACAAAATGTTAGGTAACATACCAAAGGCTTAAATCAATCAGCCTTGCAAAAATGGTCATGAAAATGTACCAAACAAGGAAAAATCCCTCTATACTTCCCTATTCTACACATGATGATGAAAGAATGTATTTTCACTGGGTTTTCCTAAAAGAAAAGGTTTGCCCCAGCAGAGTGAACAAATAGAACACTGCAAGGCTGAATAAACAGCCTTCATATTTCACACCAGCATTTCTCAAATTACAGCTTGGGAAGTCCTTCCTTGCAGTCCACAAAACCATGATAACAGATACAGGAAATCATAGGGAAATAGAGGATTGGGTAAAGGCCCAACGGATTCTCTCTCTCTTCCAAAGAGATTGACAGAATGAAAACATTAAAAAACCAACAATAAAAAAAAACCGAGTTCTCACCCCTGCAATCACAGTAGAAAAAAAATCACATTTGAAGCACAATAACCCTGCCTTTTGACAACATCTAGCAGAATGAGGAACTAGGGCTGTCGATTAATCGCAGTTAACTCACACGATTAACTCAAAAATTAATCGCGATTTAAAACATTAATCGTGATTAACTACTGTTTTAATCACCCTGTTAAACAACAGAATGCCAATTTAAATGTATTAAATATTTTGGATGTTTTCCTACATTTTCATATATATTGTATTCTCTCTTCATTGAAATCAAAGTGTATATTATTTTTAAAATGATGAACAAAAGAAATAGTATTTTCCAATTCACTTCATACAAGTACTGTAGTACCTGCAATCTCTTTGTGGTGAAAGTGCAACTTACAAAAGTAGATTTTTTTTTGTTACATAACTGCACTCAAAAACAAAACAATGTAAAACTTCAGAGCCTACAAGTCCACTCAGTCCTACTTCTTGTTCAACCAATCGCTAAGACAAACAAGTCTGTTTACATTTACAGGAGATAATGCTGCCTTCTTCCTATTTACAATGTCACCAGAAAGTGAAAACAGGCATTTCCATGGCACTTTTGTAGCCAGCATTGCAAGGTATTTACATGCCAGATATGCTAAACATGTCTCTTCATACTTCGGCCACCATTACAGACGACATGCTTCCATACTGATGACACTCATTAAAAAAATAACGAATTAATTAAAATTGTGACTGAACTCCTTCGGGGAGAATTGTATGTCCCTGCTCTGTTTTTACATGCATTCTGCCATATATTTAATGTTATAGCCATCTCGGATGATGACCCAGCACATTGTTCATGTTACAAACACTTTCACTGCAGATTTGACAAAAGGCAAAGAAGGTACCAATGTGAGATTTCTAAAGATAGCTACAGCACTTGACCCAAGGTTTAAGAGTCTGAAGTGCCTTCCAAAATCTGAGAGGGACAAGGTGTGGAGTATGCTTTCAGAAGCCTTAGAAGAACAACACTCTGATGAGGGAACTACAGAACCTGAACCACCAAACAAAAAATTAAACCTTCCGCTGGCGGCATCTGATTCAGATAATGAAAATGAACATGTGTCAGACTACACTGCTTTGGATTGTTATCGAGCAGAACCCATCATCAACATTCAGCATCCGATGAAGTGAGCTGTAGCTCACGAAAGCTTATGCTCAAATAAATTGGTTAGTCTCTAAGGTGCCACAAGTACTCCTTGTGGATTGTTTAGCCTGCAGAAGAGAAGAATGAGGGGGGATTTGATAGCTGCTTTCAACTACCTGAAAGGGGGTTCCAAAGAGGATGGCTCTAGACTGTTCTCAATGGTAGCAGATGACAGAACGAGGAGTAATGGTCTCAAGTTGCAGTGGGGGAGGTTTAGATTGGATATTAGGAAAAACTTTTTCACTAAGAGGGTGGTGAAACACTGGAATGCGTTACCTAGGGAGGTGGTAGAATCTCCTTCCTTAGAGGTTTTTAAGGTCAGGCTTGACAAAGCCCTGGCTGGGATGATTTAACTGGGAATTGGTCCTGCTTCGAGCAGGGGGTTGGACTAGATGACCTTCTGGGGTCCCTTCCAACCCTGATATTCTATGATTCTATGTGTTCTAGACCCCTAATCATTTTTGTTGCCCTTCGCTGGACTCTCCAATTTATCCACATCCTTCTTGTAGTGTGGGGCCCAAAACTGGACACAGTACTCCAGATGAGGCCTCACCAATGTCGAATAGAGGGGAACGATCATGTCCCTCGATCTGCTCGCTATGCCCCTACTTATACATCCCAAAATGCCATTGGCCTACTTATGCCCCTACATATGAATCTTTAGCGCATTTGGCACATAAATATCTTGCGACACTGGCTACAACAGTGCCATGAGAACGCCTGTTCTCACTTTCAGGTGACATTGTGAACAAGAAGCGGGCAGCATTATCTCCTGCAAATGTAAACAAACTTGTTTTGTCTGAGCAATTGGCTGAACAAGAAGTATGACTGAGTGGACTTGCAAGCTCTAAAATTTTACATTGTTTTATTTTTGAATGCAGGTTTTTTTGGTATATAATTCTACATTTGTAAGTTCAACTTTCATGATAAAGAGATTGCATTACAGTATTTGTATTGGGTGAACTGAAAAATACTATTTCTTTTGGTTTTTACAGTGCAAATACTTGTAATAAAAAATAAATAAAAAGTGGGTACTCTACACTTTGTATTCTGTGTTGTAATTGAAATCTCTATATTTGAAAATGTAGAAAACATCCAAAAATATTTAAATAAATGGTATTCTATTATTGTTTAACAGTGCGATTAATCGCAATTTTTTAAATCGCTTAACAGCCCTATGAAAAACCTGTCGGTATTAGCGTAGCACAGTGAATAAATCATGCATCTTACTAGCTCAGAAGAACACAGATTGTCTGAAACAAATACAGCACCAGAAGCAACTCTGTAGCAGAAGGGAAATTTTATGGCTGGGATTTAGCAACTCACCTGCTCACTAAGTCACCAGAAATACATTACCTCAGTTTGCTTCTGGCTCCCCATTGAACAGAGAGCCCAGCTCACGCTGCCTTTCAAATTTCTGCATGGGATTGGCCCAAGCTACCCAAGAGGCCCCTCTCCTTCTTTGACAACTGTCAAGGTTCCTCCCCCACTCTGAACTCTAGGGTACAGATGTGGGGACCTGCATGAAAAACCTCCTAAGCGTATCTTTACCAGCTTAGGTCAAAACTTCCCCAAGGTACAAAATATTCCACCCGTTGTTCTTGGACTGGCCGCTACCACCACCAAACTAATACTGGTTACTGGGGAAGAGCTGTTTGGACGCGTCCTTCCCCCCAAAATACTTCCCAAAACCTTGCACCCCACTTCCTGGACAAGGTTTGGTAAAAAGCCTCACCAATTTGCCTAGGTGACTACAGACCCAGACCCTTGGATCTTAAGAACAATGAACAATCCTCCCAACACTTGCACCCCCCCCTTTCCTGGGAAATGTTGGATAAAAAGCCTCACCAATTTGCATAGGTGACCACAGACCCAAACCCTTGGATCTGAGAACAATGAAAAAGCATTCAGTTTCTTACAAGAAGACTTTTAATAAAAATAGAAGTAAATAGAAATGTAAAATCAGGATGGTAGATATCTTACAGGGTAATTAGATTCAAAAACATAGAGAACCCCTCTAGGCAAAACCTTAAGTTACAAAAAAGATACACAGAAAGAAATAGTTATTCTATTCAGCACAATTCTTTTCCCAGCCATTTAAAGAAATCATAATCTAACACATACCTAGCTAGATTACTTACTAAAAGTTCTAAGACTCCATTCCTGGTCTATCCCCGACAAAGACAGACTATAGACAGACACACAGACCCTTTGTTTCTCTCCCTCCTCCCAGCTTTTGAAAGCATCTTGTCTCCTCATTGGTCATTTTGGTCAGGTGCCAGCGAGGTTACCTTTAGCTTCTTAACCCTTTACAGGTGAGAGGAGCTTTCCCCTAGCCAGGAAGGATTTCAAAGGGGTTTACCCTTCCCTTTATATTTATGACAACAACTATTTCATGGTGCAGATTAGCTCCACTGCTAAAATGATGCTGCCAGCAAGACTTGTATCACAGGAGACAGACCCTTTCACAGACGCGAGACCAAAACTATGGAACTCAACACCAGACAAAATAAAAACCACCACCATTCAAAACCAAATGCAAACCCATCTCTTCAACTTAGCGTGTCTGTAATAACTCACTTAAACAGATGAGTATTCACTTTTTATATATAGGGGTTTTTTTTTTAAGTCTCAAAAATAGATTTAAGCTAGTTCCTGCCAGCAGAGGTGGAAGAGAGATTTCGATATATTTTTGTGCTTACTTCTCATGAAAGATACTCAGATACCACAGGGATGGGGGACCATACAGAAAACCTCTAGGTAAGACAGGGGGTATTTTCTGCCCTTATGTGCAAGGATTTGGAAGTTGATTTTAATGATGCATGATTGCAACCACAAATGAAGCCTGTTGCTTTGCAGATGTCAAGGAGATATACAGTTCATGTTAAAGTTTCACTTTCTTGTCAACCAATTAGCCAGTTTAATAATAATGGGGATCCTCCAGATGGTTTATTAAGATAACAGAATAGTCATCACAATCCCGTTTCGCCATAAATCTGAAATGCTACACACAACTTCAATAGTAGCTCTAAATGAAAAGGCATACAAGGAACTAACATACCGCCACAAAAAGCTGAACGAAGGGTATGTCTACACTACTACTGGGACAGCACTTGTTGCCATATCCGGGCTACCTCCCCAAAAACAGCAGTGTAGTTATGATGGCATTAGTGGCAGGACAGGCTAGCTGCCCAAGTGTGTACCTAGCCACACACCCATGTATAGCTGGGATTGTACTTGGAAGGCTAGCTTGTGTTGCCGCAGCCACACTGCTATTTTTAGCAAGCTACCTCAATCACAGCTAGCTCAGGTACGCCTACACAAGCTGCGATCATGCTACCCAACTGTTGAGTAGACAGACTCTCTGAATTCAGCAATACAAACTATATTTAGAGGGGCAACAACGATTTCTTGAGTACTATTCCTGCATCTGACACTGACTGATTACGTGGCCTTGGACTGTAAAATGCAGATAAAAACTTCCCTTCCTAGTATAACACAGGGATGTAGAGAAGGAACTAGGTTAATTCTTGCTCAGTGCTTTAAAGATGGAAAGTGCTGCATAAACAAGTACTATGACTATACCCTACTTAAAAGCAAAACAATTCCCCCCATCCCTCCACTTTCTGGGATGGGATGGTCCAAAGAAGTTTTTTATTCTTAATACCACTGTATATACAGGGAGATTTATATTAAACACCTAACTTATGGGAGGAATCCTTAGTCACTGACTGGCCCACAGGAAGGAAAGGCAAGGGAAGAGGTGGGCATTCAAATAGGTAAGTCCTCATAATAAAGTAATTTAACAATCACATGCAGAAAGTTTTGAGACACAGTGTGGGTATCGTGGACCATGAACAAAACAGGTGGTTCTAATCATTGCTCTCCTATCCTGAAGAGAGTAAAACCTACATTTTACATAAAAAGAACAGGTCATTAATAGATACACGATGGCCAAGGAGAGGAAGGACAGGAACAACAATACAGATCATGCAGTACCTCAATAAGGCACATATATATTAACAGTTCCACTATTTTATTTCGGCAAGATGACAAAAGGAAGTTTTTAGGAGGGATCTGAAGGAGCGAGAGAGAAGAATTGATATAAAGGTTTAGAGACGGTGTTCCATAAAGGAGGGACATCATCAAGGTTATTCAACGGAGTTAGTGTGGGGAGATGAAAGCCTGGTGAAGAGAAGAGCCTGGAGGAATTTGAAAGGACTGTGAGAGACCAACATGAATGTTCATAAACTGTATGGAGATGGTTAGATGGAAGATGCTGCAGATATACAAGGTATTTTACAACTTTCCTCTCTCACTGGGGTGTAGAAAAGAGATGTGTCTGGAAAGTGAAAAGTACTATAACAATGCTAAGTAATAAGAACAGGAGTACTTGTGGCACCTTAGAGACTAACAAATTTATTACAGCATAAGCTTTCGTGGGCTACAGCTCACTTCATCGGATGCATAGAATGGAACATATAGTAAGAAGATATATCATACAAAGAAAAGGAGTACTAGTGGCACCTCAGAGACTAGCCAATTTATTTGAACATAAGCTTTCGTGAGCTACAGCTCACTTCATCGGATGCATTCAGTGGAAAATACAGTGAGGAGATTTATATACACACACAACATGAAAAAATGGGTGTTATCATACACATTGTAAGGAGAGTGATCACTTAAGATGAGCTATTACCAACAGGAGAACGGGGGGGGGGGGCGGGAGGGGGACCTTTTGTAGTGATAATCAAAGTGGGCCATTTCCAGCAGTTAACAGGAACGTCCAAGGAGCAGTGGGGGTGGTGGGGGGAAATAAACATGGGGAAATAGTTTTACTTTGTGTGAATAGTTTTACTTAAATTCAGCAGTCTCTCGTTGGAGTCTGTTTTTGAAGTCTTTTTGTTCTAATATTGCGAATGTTTATGAATGTTATAATTCTTGACATCTGATTTGTGTCCATTTATTCTTTTACGTAGAGACTGTCCAGAATAAATGGACACAAATCAGATGTCAAGAATTATAACATTCATAAACCAGTCGGAGAACACTTCAATCTCTCTGCTCACTCGATTACAGACCTAAAGGTCGCAATATTAGAACAAAAAGACTTCAGAAACAGACTCCAACGAGAGACTGCTGAATTAGAATTAATTTGCAAACTGGATACAATTAACTTAGGCTTGAATAGAGCCTGGGAGTGGATGTGTCATTACACAAAGTAAAACTATTTCCCCATGTTTATTCCCCCCCCCCCCCCCGTTCCTCAGACGTTTTTGTTAACTCTTGTTAATTTAAATGCTTAAATAAATTGGTTAGTCTCTAAGGTGCCACAAGTACTCCTTTTCTTTTTGCGAATACAGACTAACAAGGCTGCTACTCTGAAATATATCATACAGAGAACATGAAAAGGTGGAGTAAGAGGCTAATTAAGATGAGCTATTATCAGCAGGAGAAAAAAACTTTTGTAGTGATAATCAAGATGGCCCATTTAGACAGTTGACAAGAAGGTGTGAGGATACTTAACATGGGGAAATAGATTCAATATGTGTAATGACCCAGCCTCTCCCAGTCTCTATTCAAACCCAAGTTAATGGTATCTAGCTTGCATATTAATTCAAGCTCAGCAGTTTCTCCTTGGAGTCTGTTTTTGAAGCTTTTCTGTTGCAAAACTGCCACCTTTGAATCTGTTACTGAGTGTCCAGAAGGGTTGAAGTGTTCTCCTACCGGTTTTTGAATGTTATGATTTCTGATGTCAGATTTGTGTCCATTTATTCTTTTGCGTAGAGACTGTCCGGCTTGGCCGATGTACATGGCAGAGGGGCATTGCTGGCACATGATGTCATATATCGCATTGGTAGATGTGCAGGTGAACGAACCCCTGATGGTGTGGGTAACGTGATTAGGTCCTATGATGGTGTCACCTAATCACACTGAAACCTCTGTGTGTGTGTGTGTGTGTGTGTGTGTGTGTGTGTGTGTGTGTGTGTGTGTGTGTGTGTGTGTATATATATATATATATATATATATATATATATATATATATATCTTCTTACTATATGATCCATTCTGTGCATCCAATGAAGTGGGCTATAGCCCACGAAAGCTTATGCTCAAATAAATACGTTAGTCTGTAAGGTGCCACAAGTACTCTTGTTCTTTTTGTGGATACAGACTAACCTGGCTGCTACTCTGAAACCAATGCTAAGTAACATTACTCCTTGGTTTAGTACTTTTAAATATATGTAATGCACTCCCGCTACAAAATATCCTGAACCATCCATCTTCTAGACAATGCTACATCAGTGACAGAGCACGTTGGATGTCTTACAAAGCACTAAGAGCTAGGTGTTATTAGCTATGCATAGCAATTTACTAGAACATCATAATTAGCACTCACATTGCTATTTCAGTTTTTCAAACACTTTACAAACATTCATTAATCCTCCCTATGAGCTAAGGATTGGACACAGTTTCAAGCTGGGGCAGCTGAGGCAGAGTGAAAAAAGTTTTGTGCAAGACCACAGAATAGTTTCCTGGTCTCTAGCGCCATTCCCCAGCCTCCAGGCTACACTGATGAACAGCAGCTTCAAATTACAGCCAAAAAATTAACTTTTGAGTCACAGTATTAGAGATTTACAAAGAGATCCATGCTCTATAGGGTAAGTCAGCCCTCTCCAAGAAGTTCTTCAATCTTTAAAATGGATCTGTTCTGTTAACATATCATCAGCTGTCTCAGAAGTCTGCTAAGCTTGGTTTGATTGTTGAAAACTTCTACGCTACGAACTGCAAGTTATTACATAATCAGGCAGGATCCTTTGATGTGGCATCAGCAAAGGGGGCCCCATCTAACGTGAAGAGCATTTAAAGCATTTTAAGTTTTCAGGGTCTTGAAATCAAATACAGAAAGAATTTGTGTTTTCAGTTTAGCCCGAACTCTCAGCAACTTGAGAAGACAATCCCCACATGGAGAGATGGGCAACTTTATATGCTTGGCAGCTGAAGAAAATGTGATCTGTAGAAACACTTATGTCTTTTATAAAGGTTCTGGGCAGTGAATGAATTTTCTTCTTTTTTTCTTTACTTCTGAACAAACATGTAAGCAGACAAACAAACTCACTATTCAAGACTAAAAAATTTATTGTGTTTCTCCTGTGCTTGCTGTTGCTTCCACTTATGCCTCAATTCCCTCCTTTTCTCTTTCCCTATGAAGCAAGGATCTTTTTGTAAATCTCTAATACTGTCCTAAAACATAAGGGGGTTTGGATCTAGAGGTTTATCTCTGGACAATTTTGCTACAGGGGAAGAGAGGAAAAGGATGAAAGTAACAAACTTTGCTCGTAATTAACAAACACTCAGTGCCGCTGTCCACGTTGAATATGTGAATGGATGTATATTCCAATTAACACACCTATATATTCGTAAAGACAAGTGAAAACTGCATATTTGATTTAAATATGGTTTTAAACAGAACAGGGATTGCATCTAGCAGAATGGAGTCCTAAGCCTTATAGGACAAAAAAACCCACAGCATTTTACATATATCAACAAATTAAACCTCACTATATGCCTGTGAAAAAGGTAAATATTAGCCCCCTTTTACAGGTGAGGAAATCGTGGCAAGGAGAGGGATTACATGACTTGCCAAAGCTACCCATTAAGTCCGCATTGGAGCTGGGACTACAAAGCACAAGCACTGGAATATACAGCTTTCCTTTCAAGTATAGGGTTAAACATTAGAGAGGAAACCTATTAGAGGTAATTTTATCCAAGCCCTTTTCCTTCCCTCAAAAGAAAGTCTCTAAAGGATTGCTCTGAACAGTATATTTTACAGTTGTGTAATTGAGTACCACAGTCCTATAAGGATAGTAGGTTACTTGTAAATTGCTACACAGGCTGAGATACAATACATCAGCTATGTTGATACAAAAAAAAGACCCTTTCGCTGCAAGGCTCATGTCACATCTGACACTGGCATGCAGGCAAACATAGTCTAGTTGACAGTGCACTGGATTAGAAGTCAGGAGACCTGGGTTCCAGTCCCGGCTCTGTTGGTAACTTGCGAGAGTTGGGGGAAGTCACTTCAACTGTCTGAGAATGTTACTTCTCTCCTAGTCTTTATCTTTCTATTTAGACTGTTAACAGTTTGGGGCAGGGACTGTCTTCTCAGCAGGTGTTTGTACATTACCTAGCACAGTGAGATTCTGATTGGGGTCTCTTGGCCCAGCTGTAACATAAATAAGCTATGATATTTGGGTGAACGCTACTCTACATATGCAGCATTGTGCCGAATGTGTCAATTACCACCACTAACTAAATTAATAAGCCACCATCCACAAAGTTAAAAAGAAGAACACTAAGGTTTGTGGAATCACGTTTATCAGCATTATGGGAGGACGTGCCTCTTTCGCTCATGTCCACCAGCAGAAAGTTAAATGGCTTTGCAATTCCATCAAATGGAGCAATCTACATGGCTTTAAAAAAGGAGCCCATAGCCATCAAACCAGCATACAGAAATACAACCACCCCAGTCGGACCTACAACTCTTCATCACGCCCTTCCCCAAAGATGTGCTCAGGTTTCGGCTTCAGGGCTGGTCCCAGATGATCTCCGGATAGAAGTCAGGGTTCCTAACTGTACCCACAGCCAGTAATCTGGTGACCAACCAACCAAACTGGTCAACATCAAGGCAGAGGGTTTTACAGTGTTATTGATCAACAGGCTAAGTGATATGCAAGGGTTTCATGAGAGAACCAGCCTGTGCACCTGGATGGGTCACAACCTCATGTCCTCAATCTTCCTGCCACGTCTTAGGTCCTTTTATTACTTCTCTGTCCACCTCAACCTTTATTCAGTTCTTGCTGTTACTGTATATGGCTTCTCATTCTCTCCCTCTCCATCGGAGGGACCCCAGGACTGAATCTGATCTCTGTCGGAGCCAGTATGTAGTTTCCCATAGTTTTCTGCCCCTAAT
Source organism: Caretta caretta (assembly GCF_965140235.1). Taxonomy (NCBI): domain Eukaryota; kingdom Metazoa; phylum Chordata; order Testudines; family Cheloniidae; genus Caretta; species Caretta caretta. The sequence goes on along the minus strand of NC_134209.1, from coordinate 149,605,443 downwards.
TTGGCCCTCCAATATGGATTTGCCTCACAAGCAGATTCTGCTTTCTTCTGTGACACTGCACACCTACATAGACACTTTTCATTACTACGTCCAAATAGATAGTCCCCTACCAAAAATCCATGTCCAAAGGAAGAAATAACATGAGTTGCCCCATCAGCATGCACACGCTGAGGAAGCTCAACGCTACTGGTGTTGAAAGGGGAAGGCTTCACTCATCTTTTGCAACTCGCTTATTATTTTTGCATTCTGGCAGCACAAAGGCCCAATTTACTAGCCCTAGCGATTGTAGGTACATGTGTAATGACTGCCAGTGTGGCACCTCATAAGTGGACACAAGCACCTAGGCTGACTCCCACTAAAGGGAACACAAAGACAGCACCCAGGTTGCCACTACAGTATGAGTTACCAGCACATGAGAGTCTGTATCAAGTTCTGCCAAAACCTCCGGCCCGGTTTAGCTTTGCAGCTGAGGCCAAGTAGAACCCCATACCACATGAATCTTTATTTACATCCTGGCATTTGGCAAAGGCCAAAATACTTCCTAGCAATTAAAACATCTCCTAGACATCCCTACAGGCCTAATTCCCAGCACATCGAAATCCAAATACCCAAATTGGAAAAAATAAAGAAAAAGAACTATACTGATTACCTTCCAGTTACCTCAAGAGTGGGAAAGTCAAGCCGTTCATAAACTGTGTTACCATCTGGCTACCACATAGTATCTGGGAAAATATTATTGTTCTAACTGAGTTTGATTTACTTGTCAAGTTAATTGTTTCAGTATTAATTAAATGTGCCTCTCTGCAGCTGCAGAGAAAGCTCACATGGATAATGTACCAATCACATAGTATACACCTCCCTTCAACCACCAGAACCAGGGTCACATTATCCCCTGGGTAGTTTAGAAATATTTAATTTTAACATTTAAAAAATTTGATACCTCTGCAGTACCCATTTACTCTAGGGTGAATTAGGCACAGGACACACATTCAAAATAAATACACGTTTCAAGAAGCATAAGCGTTTCCTTACTAAAAATTCAGTGCAAGAGTCGCTATTGCAGACCTGGTTCAGTTATATCCAAGTATAACATTAACGGACAACACCGCTTGGCACTCACAGTGCTTTTCATCTGTCGATCTCAAAGCACTTTACAAAGTCACTGCCTCCGGGGGAAATTTTCTTCCAGCACTGAGGAAAGCAGCATATTTCCCGAGGGGTACAGATTCCACACTCACTCAGTTATATAAAAAGAGAGGCAGACAGACAGACAGTCTAAAGCAATTCCTTCCTCTGGGTCTCCCAATATGTTCTGGTTTTGTCTTCCAGACATTTAAACTCTGTGGCACATTAAATAGCAACCAGAAGAAACCCATTGAGTTTTTCCTGAAATACTAACACACATACACACTAAAAATACTGAAGACACTCAAGAAAGCTACAAAAGATTTTATAAAATCAGACACGTGCTATGTGATTCACTTCGTAATTGGTTTATTTAACTAATTTACTAATTTAACTATTTATATAAAGTATTTTTCAATTCACCTCATACAAGCACTGTAGTGCAATCTCTTTGTGAAAATGCAATTTATAAATGTAGAATTTTGTTTTTTACATAACTGCACTCAAACAAAACAATGCAAAACTTTAGAGTCTGCAAGTCGAAGCATGAAGGGACATATGAATGTTTAGCATATCTGGCACGTAAACACCTTGCAATGCCGGCTGCAACAGTGCCATGGGAAGGCTTGTTCTCACTTTCAGGTGACATTGTAAACGAGAAGCAGGCAGCATTATCTCCTGCAAATGTAAACAAACTTGTTTGTCTGAGTGATTGGCTGAACAAGATGTAGGACTGAACGGACTTGTATGAGGTGAATTGAAAAATACTATTTCCTTTTTCTTTTTTACAGTGCAAATATTTATAAAAAATAAAATCAAATGAGCACTGTACACTATATTCTGTGTTGTAATTGAAATCAATATATTTGAAAATTTAGAAAAACATCCAAAAATATTTATAATAAATATTAAATTGGTGTGATTAAAACTGCAATTAATTATGACTTTTTAAAATCTAGTTAATTTTTTTTGCATTAATCACATGCATTAACTGCAATTAATTGACAGCCCTAATACATACACATATATGCATACAATAGTATGTGGACATATACTAATTTATTTGCTTTTTTCAAGCCCCTACCCTATTATGAAATGTCAACCAGCCAATCTGAATGTCCTTAGAACACACTATTCTGATGTTCAGGTCTTTTAAAAATTGACCAAATTCTAAGGTTTTTTTTTAACTTTACTTCCACAATTTTCTGTCGTTTTGATACAACAAACCAACAACCTCTTTCAGAAAAATAAATTTGGTGTAGAAGTTTAAATTCCTCAATTTTAAATACTAGAAATGATGGAACAAAATCAAGACTATGCTCCCTCAGCCACATTTCACCCTCTTCCTTTTGTTCTGTATTCAATTTATGACCACTGTATTTGGATTGGAATAACCTGTGTTACTAAGTAATGGAAAGAGTTCACAGCTCCTTGAAACTGCTTTTGATCTTTTCCTTGCCTGGTTCTACTTCTTTGTTGTTAATTATATCAAGCCAGTTTTCCACTGACACTACAGGCTAATTACATTACCATTTCAATACCTAAGTATCTCCAAAACCTGTAAGTTTACTGACTTTTCATAAAGTCCCATGCTATGTACATTTGTGCTGTGTTTTGATCAAAGTCATCCTCATGCTCAGAGCAAATTTCAACACTTATGGAAGTTGGACTCTCTTACCAAGCTCAAATCCTTGCCTTTCATCACTAACTGCTCCTTGGAATTTTTTGGGTTTGATCAGACGCTGCTCCTAAGTAAATCTGATGTTACAAAGCTAATTGAATGCCTGGGACAGACACTTATAATCATCACAAATGTGTTTTACTATGACATTGAAAATGTCTCAGTTGGAGATCAAACTCAGTGTTCTGTTCTACCACTCAGATAGAAAAGGAGTACTTGTGGCACCTGAGAGACTAACCAATTTATTTGAGCATGAGCTTTCGTGAGCTACAGCTCACTTCATCGGATGCATACCGTGGAAACTGTAGCAGACTTTATATACGCACAGAGAATATGAAACAATACCTCCTCCCACCCCACTGTCCTGCTGGTAATAGCTTATCTAAAGTGATCATCAGGTTGGGCCATATCCAGCACAAATCCAGGTTTTCTCACCCTCCACCCCCCCACACAAATTCACTCTCCTGCTGGTGATAGCCCATCCAAAGTGACAACTCTTTACACAATGTGCATGATAATCAAGGTGGGCCAATTCCTGCACAAATCCAGGTTCTCTCACACACACACCCACCCCCATACACACACAAACTCACTCTCCTGCTGGTAATAGCTCATCCAAACTGACCACTCTCCAAGTTTAAATCCAAGTTAAACCAGAACATCTGGGGGGGGGGGGGTAGGAAAAAACAAGGGGAAATAGGCTACCTTGCATAATAACTTAGCCACTCCCAGTCTCTATTTAAGCCTAAATTAATAGTATCCAATTTGCAAATGAATTCCAATTCAGCAGTTTCTCGCTGGAGTCTGGATTTGAAGTTTTTTTGTTTTAAGATAGCGACCTTCATGTTTGTGATTGCGTGACCAGAGAGATTGAAGTGTTCTCCGACTGGTTTATGAATGTTATAATTCTTGACATCTGATTTGTGTCCATTTATTCTTTTACGTAGAGACTGTCCAGTTTGACCAATGTACATGGCAGAGGGGCATTGCTGGCACATGATGGCATATATCACATTGGTGGATGTGCAGGTGAACGAGCCTCTGATAGTGTGGCTGATGTTATTAGGCCCTGTGATGGTGTCCCCTGAATAGATATGTGGGCACAGTTGGCAACGGGCTTCGTTGCAAGGATAAGTTCCTGGGTTAGTGGTTCTGTTGTGTGGTATGTGGTTGTTGGAGCAAATGCGGTTGTATCGCAGAGCTTGGCTGTAGACGATGGATCGTGTGGTGTGCTCAGGGTGAAAGCTGGAGGCATGCAGGTAGGAATAGCGGTCAGTAGGTTTCCGGAGCATTTGCTCCAACCCCTCAGACAGAGACAAACACCTACAAGATCTCTGTCAAGCTTTCTTACAACTACAATACCCACCTGCAGAAGTAAAGAAACAGATTGATAGAGCCAGAAGAGTTCCAAGAAGTTACCTACTACAGGACAGGCCTAACAAAGAAAATAACAGAACGCCACTAGCCGTCACCTTCAGCCCCCCAACTAAAACCCCTCTAACGCATTATTAAGGATCTACAACCTATCCTAAAGGATGACCCAACACTCTCACAAATCTTGGGAGACAGGCCAGTCCTTGCCTACAGACAGCCCCGCAACCTGAAGCAAATACTCACCAACAACCACATACCACACAACAGAACCACTAACCCAGGAACTTATCCTTGCAACAAAGCCCGTTGCCAATTGTGCCCACATATCTATTCAGGGGACACCATCACAGGGCCTAATAACATCAGCCACACTATCAGAGGCTCGTTCACCTGCACATCCACCAATGTGATATATGCCATCATGTGCCAGCAATGCCCCTCTGCCATGTACATTGGTCAAACTGGACAGTCTCTACGTAAAAGAATAAATGGACACAAATCAGATGTCAAGAATTATAACATTCATAAACCAGTCGGAGAACACTTCAATCTCTCTGGTCACGCAATCACAGACATGAAGGTCGCTATCTTAAAACAGGTTTCAGAGTAACAGCCGTGTTAGTCTGTATTCGCAAAAAGAAAAGGAGTACTTGTGGCACCTTAGAGACTAACCCATTTATTTGAGCATGAGCTTTCGTGAGCTACAGCTCACTTCATCCGATGTATATAAAGTCTGGTGTATATAAAGTCTGCTGCAGTTTCCACGGTATACATCTGATGAAGTGAGCTGTAGCTCACGAAAGCTCATGCTCAAATAAATTGGTTAGTCTCTAAGGTGCCACAAGTACTCCTTTTCTTTTTGCGAATACAGACTAACATGGCTGTTCCTCTGAAACCTGTCATTGTGTAAAGAGTTGTCACTTTGGATGGGCTATCACCAGCAGGAGAGTGAATTTGTGTGGGGGGGTGGAGCGTGAGAAAACCTGGATTTGTGCTGGAAATGGCCCAACCTGATGATCACTTTAGATAAGCTATTACCAGCAGGACAGTGGGGTGGGAGGAGGTATTGTTTCATATTCTCTGTGCATATATAAAGTCTGCTACAGTTTCCACGGTATGCATCCGATGAAGTGAGCTGTAGCTCACGAAAGCTCATGCTCAAATAAATTGGTTAGTCTCTAAGGTGCCACAAGTACTCCTTTTCTTTTTGCGAATACAGACTAACATGGCTGTTACTCTGAAACCACTCAAATAGACACATTCGATCTTGAAGAATCTAAAGAAGAAAATTTACTGCAATTTTTCAGATGTGTGAATTCTATTTTACTAATTAAAAACTTTTGACAGTGTTTGTATTTTACTTAGGAAGAATTATCTATTTTCATTACTTTAGTCCACTCTATTTTTTCTCTCGCCCCTTCTTTAAACTTCAGGCCTGCTGAGCTAGATAAATTCACACAATGAAATTCTGTAATCACTCAGCGGTAATCATGGATTTTCAGTATTGGTCAAAGGTTTCAAATTTACTATGATTAGCATAAGAAACAACCACCTAGTGAATTCAGCACTGTAAAGACTGAAAAATAAGATGAGCTAGCCAGACACTTTACCAGATGCCCTGCTCAACCTTCCAAAAATGTCTGAATTCTAACAAACTGGACCTGGTAGTTACTGGCAGCAGGGGAAGACCCTGACTCCTAAAGTTCCTTCCAGTTGAAACACCCTCTGCAATCAGGATACCTCAATATTTTTTCTTTAAATTACAGATTGTGTTAAATATATGTAGAGGAAAAAAAGCACACCAATTTACCCTACTGTAGAGCATGGGGAATTCCTCCGAATGAAACAAACACAGCTGCTACTCTGAAACACATCTTTGGATGTCAATTTCTAGCTCTGTTCTGGCTCATCCTTTGGTCTTCAGAGTGGGCTGGATCTCCAGCCCTCCTTATCTGAGGAAAGGACATTTTCAGGTAAGCACAGATACAATTTCCCTATTGATTGTGCTGCAGCCCACAGATCCATTATTTGAAAGTCAAGATATGATTCAGTGCAACACCCAGGCTTTAGGTTATGGTCCTCTGCCCGTTTCCATACAGAAAGATGTTGAGCTGTTTCTTAGCTTGTGTGTGGTATAGATGAAGCAGATGGAAATGGTCTTTTTGGTTCTAGGTTTAAGTCTCCAATGTTTACAGTAGCGGGCAATCTCTTTCATATCTGCCTTCGGGATTTCTTCTAGGTGACTGAAATCCCAATCCTGAACTGTCAGACAAATGTTATTTGCATCAATAAATGCTTGGCAGTGGTGTTGGGAAGGGAATTTGTGAATAGCTTAAGTGTTGCTGCTACAACTGAGCCCTTACGCTGGCCATTTTTTTAACCACCTTCAGAGGCTTTTTCGTTTGCCAAGTAAAACTTGGAAACTGAGGCCTCTCAGCAACAGCCCTACAACCATGACAACCCCACTCCAGTAGGACCAATTACAGTTTGTGTAGTAGGCCTGTACACCAGATTGTGTCATATGCAGCAGTAAGATGTAGGAATACTGGCATGTCTTCTGTGTGGCGTGGAAGTCACTCGATGCAGATGGTGAGTGCCCGCACTGATCATCGATATCGTGGTTTATTCTGAACCTTGCTTGATCTACACTCAGGACAGCATTGCCCGTGGAGGCAATTCTTTCAAGGTAAGCCTTTCAAGTAATTTGCAAAGAGATGGGGTGGTAACTTGTTGCAAGTCAGTGGTCCCTCTCAAGTTCTAGTAGGGCTATTACTTTTGGTCTGTGCAACAGCTTAGGTATTTTATTCTCCTAAATGACTCAAGATAGAAAGATGGCTAGCCACTGTCTGTTAGTTTTTTCCAGGTTCTTTAGGAATTTGGGGGAGCTGTTATCAAGCAAACAGGCTTTACCTGGGCACTAAGGCATAGAGAAGACTTCTACAAATAAATGGCACTGGCTAAAAGCTGGATGACCAATAGGTAAAATTTGGAAATTTATATAAAGATGGCCAGGTAGCCGCCTAGGAGATTCCCTACGAAGAGGACGACTTCTCTGCCCTGAGACTATCCATACTCCTAAAAACTGGATTTGATGCTTAGCAGAAGGAAGACTATTTCTTGAATGTACTTCAGAAATCAATGCTACGACAGCTGTAAGGATTACTTGTCAATTAAAAGTACAATACTGTGTCATCAGAGAAAGCGCCCATCCTCAAAACCTTGTCTAATTGGAGATAGTAGCCATCAGGAGGTCTCCTTTAATGCACAGGAAGTATAATGACTCCTGCAGGAGTTATATTGTGAGTTCAATCTGGGTAGTGCTGAAAGGAGTAGAAAACAATTTCCAGATGGTGCTCTCTGTCCTTGTGCGGCAGGAATAAGGGTTGCAGAGGTAAGGAAGCATTTAATGTTGGGATTGGTACAAAACTTCCTTTTCTTGAATGCAGAATCATAGAAATGTAGGGCTGGAAGGGAGCTCGGGAAGTTATCAGGTCCAGCCCAGTAGATTGTGGCAGGACCAAACTGATCACAAACTACAGAGACTTGACCTTTTCGCTTGGACACTATTATATACCCACGTTAAGGCCCTCCTGGAGGAACTCAGTTGTTTCACTTGTTTAACATGGTAGTTAAGACACACCAGCCAGGAGAATCAATTCTATTTTGTCAACTTCTATTTTAGGGTCCTTGAGACGATAATCACTTCATCCAAGTATCCGTTTTGAACCTGCCTGGCCCTGGATGTTTTTTTGCAATAACAGACCTCTTCTGTGAAACCGAAGCACCAGAAGGTCTGATGATAATCAGGCCTGAGAACCACAGCTGCTATCACCGGAAAGGTGTAACTAGTATAACTGCAGCTTTTCCCTTCCCGTCTTTTGTATGGGCCTGGGGAGCGGTGAAAAAGCTGAGAAGGCATACAGCATCAACACTGCCAAACTTCGAGAGAGGTCATTCACCCCCTCAAATCCAGGGTGGTGAGAAATGTGGAAGCCACAGGGCACTCTGATTCAGAGGTCAATGTCCAACCCACCACATTGATTTACGAGTGAGGATATTTCTGGATATTTCCACTCTGCTTAATCCAGCTTCTGCCATGTGAGCCATGGTGTTCATCTAACCCTTACTAGGCAGAACACAGAGATAGGAAACTTTGCTCTGCCCAATAGAGGCCGAGTTTCTCTGGAGTAGGGCCGATTGTCTTCTTTCTAGTTTGTTTATATTTATGAAAACCCCATCAACTTGCCACAACCAGAACAAGTTTTATCTATGGGAGGAACAGTGTACCAGGACTTCAGTGAATTGTGTTCCAGCCAGTGGATGTTGTGTTCTCTCTCTTTATGGTACCCATTCCCTGGATGGCACTGGAACCTGAATGAGACCCCTCCATTATCCAATCTGGCATTTGACAAAGATCTATCTGCCTGGTTCACTAATGGGTGGAACCCTTCAAATAATCTGATTTTCTGCATTCACGCTGCCAATGGAAGCAATAGGGTGAGATGCAGAGAGGAACAACAGGAATTATTGGATAGGTCTCACAGGAACTCTGGGTCATTATAGCTAATCTTGGCAGAATTTAATTTTTTTTTCCAACTTAAACAATTAATATCGATTTTTAACTATTTCAGTATGTAACTATTTATTTTTACAATTGCTGGAAATTAAGAGCAGGACAGGCTTGGGGTTTGGGCAGTGCTGACAGTGGGGCTGCAGAGAGTTCCCAGCACTGACAGCAGGGCTGACGAGATCTCCCTGTATGGTCAAGAACCCAAGACATCTAGGTGAAGGCATGGAGGAAGCTGCAGTCCTGACCCAGAAAAGCAGAGACCCCCCCAGCCAGGGCTGCAAGGAGGACGATGAGCGCCAGGCCACTGCTGAACAATTCCTGCCCGGGGGGTGGGGCCTAAACATCCCTGGCTGGTGAGTGAGCAGGGCCATGACAGTGGAGTTGCGGAGAGCTCCCTGCATGGCTGCAGGGTGGAGATACTGGATTCTTGTAGGCACAAGGTGCAGGGGCAGCTGTGGTCCAGGCAAGGCAGAGCAGAGACCCCCGCACCAGGATGGCAAGGAGAATGACAAGTCCCCAGTCACAGGGGCGGCCACTCCACAACTGAATGGCTCTACTGCCAGGCGGGAGTCATTCATCTGAGGGTGGCCCCTCCTGCTCAACACTGTCCTCTTCACAGCGCTGGCCTGGGGCTCTCTGCTCTGCCAGCCAGAACCATAGCCCTTCCCCTCACTTGCGCCTGCAGAAATTCACCATCCCCGGCCTCACGGCCATGCAGGGAGCCCTCTGCAGATCCCGTCACGGCCCCGCTCACTCACTCTGTTGGCAGCGGGCTCCCAATGCGGCCGCAGGACCAGAGACACCCAATCCCTGCAGGCTCCAGGTGCGGTGGGGGAAGCTGCACTCACAGTTACCTATGGATATTTTTTTCCATTGATTTCTGTGTGTCCGCTGAAACAGATGTTCTCTCCAAAATCTATTGATTTAAATCAAACCCTTCCCAAGCTTGATTATAGCGTGTCCGTGGATGAGATCAGCATTCTTGATAGGCTCCAACAAGCAGATTTTTGTTTCTGTGACATCACTTCTTTTCTTTTATAGCCATCTTTATCCTTTGTTAACAGTCTGCTGAGACAAGTCCCTGTAACCAAAGTATTCATCCTCAGCCCAGGCCTAAGACTGAACTTGCCTAGCACCATATGTCTGTCTGTCATGAATCCAAGATACTCCAGAAACTGGTTTAGCTTTCTCTCTGTACAAAGCACGGATCAGAAAAATTGTACAGAAAAAGAGATGAAAGTGAAAAAGAGACAAAAGTGCACTCAGAAACTCATTCATATAGGACCCAGTTCTGTTGGTTCCCAAATCCCTCAGGCTAGGAACAGGATCGGGAATAGGTTTTATCATTCCATTCTGAATGATAGATGGTTTCATTTATATCCTGGCAGGTCCGCAGATCATCTGAGAGTGGGAATGGGACAAAGCTCTTCCAGTGCTTCTTGCACAATTCCAGACAGGACCTCAACCGTGGACAATGTTCAGTAACCTCATTTTGACCAGAGCAGTTTGCCCCCAAACTGAAAAAGCCTTGCACCGACTGAGGGGGGGTCTAACTCCAGAAAGGGCTAATTGGGAGTCGCACAGATTGCTCTGAGGCAACAGAGGACAGCTATTGACCTCCCTTCAGCACTGTGCACTTGTTCTAGCTACTGCTTACAAAGTAGTCTTGTCTTCTGTTGAACCAAAGAGACTGCTTCAATTTGCCATGTGACCTACATTCCCTTCTCGTGCGTCTGGCAAGAGCCAGAATTGTAAATAGACTTTTCCGATTACTGTGAATTGCATCAGGTCTCTGTAAAGTTTCCCATTGTGTTACTAAACGGGGAAATCATTTGCCTGTGAGACTGATCTCACTATATACTGGTGAGAAACAGATTTGTATCGTTTCCAGGGAGAAACCCGTAGACCATGGGACCTTCAGGTTGAGATAGACCATGCTTGCAATACTGTCCACGCATGTTAGCCCTTATGCGAAAAGCAAGAAGAGGCCCCTGGGGTTTCAGATGAAACTTTTTTCCCCTGGGTTGGTCCGTTGCCGCCTGAAGTTTTCATGAACAAGGGAGGGAGATAAGGTGCTAAATGCCTGCTCGGCCGTCCACGAAGGCCTGTGAAGTGAAGAGGCCAGTCTTTCGGGTAACAATCCCTACCAGTTAGAAACACCATGTCCCTGGCCACCAGGGAAGATCGCCACATTAACCTTCAGTAGAGACACCAGGTTGAATTTAGATCAGTACACAGTTTGGACTGGCGAACGCTGAGGAACTTTCTGGCCTTACAAAACAGAAGCATGAAGGGCAAGAAAGCAGAAATGGTGGGCCGAGGAGCCCCTTCCTGTTTGCTTGTTCTTCTGCATTTGGGCTACTGACCCACTCATCACTCCATAACTAGCTGTTGTGGAGAGGAGGTGGAGGTTATGATGAAGCCTGCCAAGCTGCAGCAGAAGCTTGGGACAATAACCTGAACATTAGGGCATGGTGACCAGCAGCAGGCAGCGGGGAATGACATCTCAATACTTTCCCAATCTTTTTGGGGTGGACGGAAATCCCGTCTCTATTACATCTGTCCAGGGCCCATGAAGAGGGATATACAGCTATAGCTTCTCTAAGGAAACTGCAGACATCCTAAGCACCGTAGTCGGAACTCTGCCTGAAGCAGCCCATTCGCTGTTTTTGTTTGGGGGCGGGGGTTGCTTGTTTTTAATATTATGTATACGTTGACTCTCCAACTACACTTTGCACAGCTGCCTTTCCGCCCATAAGAAGAAAGAATTCCCTTTATTTGTGTGCACACACCCAGAGAAACTGGCACGTCTGTGGCCTGGTCTTTTCTTTACTGGTCTGCAATGCAGCACTCCATGAAGATGACCAGGGGAAACAGCAGTGACTTTATTGGTTTCCTCTTTGGGAGTTTGCCCCTATGATCCTGCTTCAGAGGGAGAGCAAAACTGGGTTCAGATATTGCTCCAAAAATATTTCAAGTGGCTAGCAATCTTCCCTGGCCTTAAAGAGACTCATCTTATTGTCTCCTCTTTCTCATGTGGGTCCCTTCTGGGTCTCAAGGAAGGGATTGGCCTGGGGTTCAAAGGACTTCCCAGAAACACTGCCCCACTCTCTTCTGGCTGGGGTGTACATGGGCCAGATGGATCTCTGTTTCCCTTGAAGTCCCCAGCCTGGCACATCAGTAGGGATTTCCCTGGGAGGCCTATTGTAGAGGTGGTAGCAGAGGAGGGAGCTGGACCATCAGACGGGAAGAGGAAGGAGGTAGCAGCAGCTGGGCGTTCCAGGCAGGAGTGGGGCACAATTTTCCACTGGGCGATCCTTCCTTCTGGAGTGGCTTCCCTCATAGTGATGGGTGAGGGCGAGCTGCTTGCTCCTCAAGCAATAGTTTTCAACATGGGATCCATGGACCCCTGGGGGTCCACAGACTATGTCTAAGCTGGGGTCCATGAAAGGCAGGCTCCCTGACTGTCCTGACTCCGGCACTGCTCCCAGAAGCGGACAGCATGTTCGGCCCCTAGGCAGAGGCAAAGTCAGGTGGCGCTGCATGGTGCCCGCAGCCACAGGTGCTGCCCCTGTAGCTCCCACTGACCACAGTTCCCAGCCAATGGGAGCTACGGAGCCTGCGCTGGGGGTGGGGTCAGCAGGCAGAGCTTCCCTGATTTCCCCTGCGCCTAGGGGCCAGACATGTCAGCCGCTTCCGGGGAGCTGCCCAGACCCAGGGCAGGCAGGGAGCCTGGCTTATCCCTGCTGCGCCACCAACCAGACTTTTAACAGCCCAGTCAGCAGTGCTGACCGGAGCCACCAGGGTCCCTTTTCGACCTCAGTAGAGGAAGGAGATCTGAAGGGACAATGTCCCCAGAAGGTAAACGCAGCCCTGAAATATGGGTGGGAACGAGATGGGCACATTACAGAGCCAAACTGTTCGAATTTTCAGTTTTGACTTTCCCTCAGAAAAGCTCAGCAGCAAGGAGTGCTGGGTGAGCTGCCCACAACTGGCAAAGCCGAAGAAATGGAGGGAACTTCCGGGGCCAGAGGATTCCCCTGCTGCCAATGACTAAAAGATCTAGTTTTGCCCCCAGGCTGCAGGCAGACTGAAGTGCCCATTCTAACAAACTTGGGGACCTTAGCATAATGAAAAACAGTTGATGCCATCAATTAACCATACCTCCCTCTCCAATTACCAAGGACTCCACCCATTCCCCTTCAGGCTTCTCCACAGTTCTACAGGGCTACTTCCCAATACACCTAATAAGAACCCCAAGGCTCTCAGCACTTCTCTGAAGTTCTGACAATACAGTTTTCATTCACAGATTGAATTAGAGCCTAAAAACTTTCAAATGCTATTATTGTGTAATACTTCAGAATGGCACAGAAGTTCAAACAAAATGAAAAACTAGGGAAAAAATACATCTCAAATACCTGGTAGAATATTCCTCTCTAACACTAAAAGCAGAGCAAGGAGTTGCATTCCCAGTAGTGTGTTAAATATCATAGAATATCAGGGTTGGAAATGACCTCAGGAGGTCATCTAGTCCAACCCCCTACTCAAAGCAGGACCAATCCCCAACTAAATCATCCCAGCCAGGGCTTTGTCAAGCCTGACCTTAAAAACTTCTAGGGAAGGAGATTCCACCACCTTCCTAGGTAACGCACTCCAGTGTTTCACCACCCTCCTAGTGAAAAAGTTTTTCCTAATATCCAATCTAAACCTCCCCCACTGCAACTTGAGACCATTACTCCTTGTTCTGTCATCTGCCACCATTGAGAACAGTCTAGAACCATCCTCTTTGGAACCCCCTTTCAGGTAGTTGAAAGCAGCTATCAAATCCCCCCTCATTCTTCTCTTCTGAAGACTAAACATCCCCAGTTCCCTCAGCCTCTCCTCATAAGTCATGTATTCCAGTCCCCTAATCATTTTTGTTGCCCTTCGCTGGACTCTTTCCAATTTTTCCATATCCTTCTTGTAGTGTGGGGCCCAAAACTGGACACAGTACTCCAGATGAGGCCTCACCAATGTCGAATAGAGGGGAACGATCACGTCCCTCCATCTGCTGGCAATGCCCCTACCTATACATCCCAAAATGCCATTGGCCTTCTTGGCAACAAGGGCACACTGTTGACTCATATCCAACTTCTCGTCCACTGTCACCCCTAGGTCCTTTTCTGCAGAACTGCTGCCGAGCCATTCGGCCCCTAGTCTGTAGCGGTGCAATGGATTCTTCCGTCCTAAGTGCAGGACTCTGTACTTGTCCTTATTGAACCTCATCAGATTTCTTTTGGCCCAATCCTCCAATTTGTCTAGGTCCCTCTGTATCCTATCCCTACCCTCCAGTGTATCTACCACTCCTCTATCACTAATATCCGTTTCCCAGAGGAAAACTGACCATGAATTTGGACTTGAGTAGTTAAGTAAAAGGGGGCAAATTATTTAATGCTTTGTTTTAAAATGTATTTGTAGTTGTGAGGGACCATTTAAAAATCATGCATTGTAAATAATACTAACCACACTCAGATTATTAAAACTGAGGATTTTAACAATCCAACTGACTTAGTAATATGTGTGGGCTCTTTGCATTTTTTTTTTAAACTTTAAAACATGAAAAACAACTAAGTCGATATTACTTATTTGTAGGACTTCCAGGTTCTCAAAGCTGCATGTTGGGGGGTTTATTTGTTGCAAACAATACAGTAACATGTTCTGTTTTTAAACAGTAATTTCCACCTTAATTTAAATAATTATGGAAACATTTCTGGTGGTTCTAATGTTTTAGAAAACATTGCTTTCTGAAAGAAAATCTAAACTCAGGGCCAAATCTGAACTGACTATTTTCCAACACTACACAACAGATTATAAGACCATGGACTCCAATTCAGCAAAGCACTTAAGAATGTGGTTAGCTTTAAGCACGTGCTTAAATTTTCATTAAAGTGAATGAGACGTAAGGACACATTTAAGTGCTTGCTAAATAGGGAGGTATTGCTGTAGCAGGACCTTGAACAGTTGTATTTCAGAATTTTACGTTCCCTTTTTAATAGTGACTTATTATGGTTTCTCTTCTAACTGAAAATGAAGAATGAATATGGATGCAATGGTATTTTTCTTGGTAACTGGCATGTTTTTCCAATTCTATGCATGTTATTGCACTCCATTTTACATATGAGCATTATTTATTCAGCTGAACTATTTCCAGTTTATCCTGTATGATTCAAACACTAATTTGATTTTTGGACAATGGTGACTCCTTTCAGAAATCAGTAGGGATTTATGTACAATACACCAGATATTTTTACTGTAGAAGTATGTTTTGTAAGCATTACATTGATCTCAGATTAAAAATCAAATTTGAATCTGTTTTTGTACCAGACCATCACCATCGTATCTGAGCCACTGCACACTGCAAGAGGTTTAGAAAAATAAAATCTTTATTAAAGCCTCTTAGGAACATTGAAAATAGAAACTTAAAAGGCACTGGGTCAAATCCTGACCTCAAAGCTGCAAGACCAGCCCTAATTAACTTCAATGGGAATTGTTCTGTGTGTGTATCTGAGTGCAGAATTTGGCTTAACAGCTGCAGGATATGAACCTAGTACAATCACTTGATGCTATTTAAGCCTATCAAAATGAAGGCAACATATTAAAAGTGTTTTCCAGTCTATAATATTTCTAAATCATCACAAGTTAAAAAGGGACACGGTGAACTTGAATTCTGGTCAATTTCTAAAAGAGCTGGTAAAAATGGTTTCACTTTCCTCTTGCTTTGCAAAAGACCTATGCAAACAGTGAAACCAACCGTACAAAAAATGGTTTTGAATGCACAAGATAAACACATTGAAGTAAAATAAATACATATTTTTCTCACACTAAGCTGGTTCCATTACAGTCGTCTTCGTGTTCTTTTGTTACAAAAGGATATAACATTTTCAGACTGGTTTATGTTTTTTAAAATTGACAGTGTCGCTTTAAGATTGCAAATATAAATGGTACAGTCTTCCACTGATACTTTGCATTTCTGTAGCATTCTCCAACTAAGGATATGTCTACACTGCAATAAAAAACCCAAGGCACCGAGTCTCAGAGCTTGTACACACGAGCACCTACCTCGGTATAAGTCGCTCAGAGGTGTGAAAAAGTCATCCAGCTGAGCGACGTAAGTTAAACCGACCTAAGCACCAGTGTGGACAGCACTATGTTGGCAGGAGACGCTCTCCTGTCAACATAGCTACCGCCGCTCGAGAAGGTAGAGAAATTATGCTGACGGGAGAGCGCTCTCCTGTCGGCATAGAGTGTCTGCAGCTATAGCGGTAAAGCTGCACCGTTGTATCAATTCTAGTGTAGACTAGCCTTTAGAGTCCAGGTCAACTGACTCTGGCTTGCAGGGCTCAGGCTGCAGGGCTAAAAATTTCAGTACAGACATTCAAGCTCAGGTTACAGCCCAAGCTTTAAGACCCGTCCCTCCCCATGATGGGTTTCAGAGCAAAGGTTCCAGCCCAAGCCCTAACGTCTATACTGCAATGTTTAGCCCCCACAGCTGACCCAGGCTAGCCACAGCCATGGTGCGGGTCTTTTACTGACACGTAGACAGACCCTCAGTGACAAAGTACTTGACAAATTAATTCTCAACACTTGGCACAGTAAGGAAGAATGGGGCAACCACGGTAAGGAAAATGGAAGTAATACACTCAGCATGTGGCAGAGATCAGAATAGAATAGACACAGAAATTCAGCACTGACCAGGCACTCGGGAAACATGGAGTCCAGACTCTGCACTGCCACTGACCTATGTAATCTTCGGCAAGTCACTTCCCCCTCCATGCCTCTCTTTCTCCTCCCATCCTTTCTTTGTCTTGTCTATGTAGATTGGTGCAAGCACATGGACGTATTTTGTGCCTAGAACTACGGGGCCTCCAATCTCAGTTGGAGCTTCCAGGTGCAATTGTCATAAAAATATTTGATAAAATCTCTTTCCCCTATCCCATGCTTTAATCTCAACATCACCCCTTTGTCTTATTAAATCAGCGGATATCTTTTCCTCTAAATTATATAACCCAGACTGAGTTCAACCTCCTTATCCCAATGTGGATGCATGATGGACTGACTAGCGGCAAGAGAAAATAATTCAATTAAGGTACAGACTGTACTCTGCAAAGAATAGATTAAATTCACAATCACCTGCATCAGAGGTCCCCAAAGCGTAGTCTTCAAACCACTGGTGGTCTGCAGAGAGCTGGCAAGACTCAGGACACCAGTTCTTCCCCATGTCCAGCTACTGCTGCATTAGCATTATGCAACAGCTGACACACTGAACCACTTTCCTAACATTTGCCACATAAGCAATTACTGTAGATGTCATGGGGGTGTTGCAGGATCCCAAAAGGGGCACTCATGATCCACATGATCACAAAGTGGAGGGCAGGAGTGCCATGAAACCACATCAGTATTAAAATGTGGTCCAAGCTATACAGGGCTTAGGAACCCCAGACCTAAATGCAGGAGCGCCCAGATTTTATTGGTTCATATACTACTGTCTTTAAAAAAAGGTTGTGAAGTGAACGGGTGGAACATCAACCTCACGGACCACTGTTTGGGACCCTTAAACTATAGCATTCTTTAATGTGTCTGAAGGCTTATATGCCTGCAGCAAGGAACACAAACTCAATAGCTTTTGCACAGCTGTGTCACTCTGCAGAGTACTCTTGAAAATAGCACTTCTGCAGAGAACTCCTTATACTCCCTAATGGTAAAACACATGCGTTTAAAGCAACTCCCGAGGCTAATTGGTTAATTATGCTCTTGGTTAGGATTAGCTAGGTTAACCAGCAGAAACCCGAAGGAAATTGTCCAGAATTACTTTTTTTGACCGGGGCGGGAAGGGGAGGAGAAGAGAGGGTTGAGTTGAGGAGACTTCTATCCTGCCATGTGGAGTCCAAGTCTGGTTTTACGCTGTTGGTTTTGGCTCTTCAAAAGGAAGGAAATTAAATGAACAAGTTCTTTTTTATCCTTTCTGAATACGAGAATGTTTAGATGCAAAGCAAGGGGAGCAGGGGTTGCCTTTTCTTTGACCACACAACTTTTTGTCAAAGCTCCTTTTAAATTCAGAAGTCCCTCAAACATAATCCCCTGCAGCTGTTATCACCCACACACCAGGTCTCCAATCAACATTCAAGCCACAAATTTCCCTCAGCAAGATTAGCGGGTCATAGGATATTACAGGTTAGCAACTAAGGAGAAGATAAGCTGTTCTTTTTGTAGTAGCCAGACAGCATCTGAAGCCCCAATCCTGCAAGCGGACCTGTAAAGGCAGCCCTCCTTTTACGGTGCTCTACCCCGGTGGATCAGTTTGCAGGATCTCAGTCCAAGTGTCCAGTCCCAAGTACTCCTGCACAATTTACAATGCCCTCTGGGGAGGGCATTATCAATTGAGTGCCAACAGCACACCCTGCTCCAAGGAGCTGACAGCTTACTTCAGACAAAAACCAGTTCAGTCTCCTACAGGTCTGCAGTAAGGATGTACAGGTATAAGAAGTAACAGTAGGGCTCATAAAGACTAATGGGGATCAAAGAAGGCAGAGGAGGATGGTGACACATAGAAAAATGTGAGATGTAATAGCTCACTCAGAGCCCTGGGTAAAGATTTAAGCTATTACAGATGGAGAAGAGCTCTTGGTAGTTTAACACAGAAGATATGGTAGCTTACTTCTCTTGGGGTGTCTTCCAGGAAAATAAAATGGAAGTGTAAATGTATTTGGATTATACACACACCCCTGTATGTACCCAAAAGATACACACACTATAGTTTCTGAGTAACAGCCGTGTTAGTCTGTATTCGCAAAAAGAAAAGGAGTACTTGTGGCACCTTAGAGACTAACCAATTTATTTGAGCATGAGCTTTCGTGAGCTACAGCTCAGTGAGCTGTAGCTCACGAAAGCTCATGCTCAAATAAATTGGTTAGTCTCTAAGGTGCCACAAGTACTCCTTTTCTTTTTGCACTATAGTTTGGCACCAGCTTCCTATCAATAAGATATATTCCTGTTCTCTTGTATTTTACACCATTTATTTATTTCTTCTTTCTTGCCTCACTTCCCCAATCTTTCCTTAACCTTCCCCTATCATTACACATATTGAATCTATTTCCTTACGTTAAGTATCCTCACACCTTCTTGTCCACTGTCTAAATGGGCCATCTTGATGATCACTACAAAAGTTTTTTTTTCTCCTGCTGATAATAGCTCATCTTAACTAATTAGCCTCTCACAGTTGGTATGGTAACTTCCAACTTTTATTTATATATCTGTATATATATACGCAGATATAGATATATATCTTACTATATGTTCCATTCTATGCATCCGATGAAGTGAGCTGTAGCTCACAAAAGCTTATGCTCAAATAAATTTGTGAATCTCTAAGGTGCCACAAGTCCTCCTGTTCTTTTTGCGGATACAGACTAACACGGCTGCTACTCTGAAACCTGTCTAAATATACACTCCCCTTGCTCCCCACTCTCCCCATGTTTCTCACTGGCAACTTATATTAGGAGAAACAGCGTTTAAAGGCCATACAGAAACAGGGAGAGGTTTAAAGATATGAAATAGAAATGCAGTGTGTTTATTAAAAACAGAAACAGACATTGACTCCTAAAAAAGAAAAGAATTTGGGACAATCAGGTTGTGCCCACTATGTAAGGGCAAAAGCTTATTACTGTTACCCTCATACTCCCTCCCCCATTGTTTGTTACTCACTTGTTGAGTCTTCTCAAACTAGATCAAAAACCCCTTGGTTGCATTTGTACAGCCTTCAGCATGAGGCGGCCCTGAACCTGAGCCTGTGGGTGCTACAGGACTCAGTATTTCCAAGATGCCCCTTTTTCATGTCAGCACCTACTTTCTTGGCCCCTGTAGCACAACCTACAACAATCCAGACTACACTTTCCCAAGCTCTTGAACAGGGGTGGCCAACCTGTGCCTGAGAAGGAGCCAGAATTTGCCAATCTACCTTGCCAAAGAGCCACAGTGATACGTCAGCAGCCCCCATCCGCTCCCCCGCCCTGCCCATCAGCGCTTCCCCTCCCTCCCTTTGCCTCACACAGCATGCAGGAGGCTCTGGGGGGTGAGGAGAAGAGCGAGGGCGCGGGAAGGGGCAGGGCCTTGGGGGAAGAGGGAAAGTGGGAGTGGCAGGGGTTGAACGGTGAGCACTGGAAAGTTGGCACCTGTAGCTCCAGCCCCGGAATCGGTGTCTATGCAAGGAGCCGCATATTAACCTCTGAAGAGCCGCAAGCCCCTCCGGAGCCAGAGGTGGGCCACCCCTGCTCTACAAATAGTTTCTGGTTCACAACCTGACAACACAGAACAACGTTACAGGCACAGCCATACAGCCCAGCTCACACATCACCCGACCAAACCAAGGGGGGGAGGCGGGGAAGAAAAGAAAAAAAGAGTACTCTTGTTTCATAAATACCAGGGAAGTCTCCTCAATCATTTCAGCTATTTTACCGCCAACCTCCATCTCAAATTTGGGACATTAATCGCTTTCCACGAAACAATGGTTTGTAGCATCCCAATTCTGCCCCCAATTAGAGAGTTAAAGCGAGCAGCATTCAAAGGCTAAAACTACTCAATATTTCTGCCGGCAGAGATTAGAAGCAGCATTTTCAGTAGCCACTGCTGTTGTGAGCAAATATAACTGTTCTAACATAAGCATTTCAAGAGATAAACTTGGAAATAAGTGGTGAAGCATATCAATAAAGATTGGCTCTCTTATTTCTCCCACAAAGGGTGGAGGAAGAGCAGGCTGTGAAACACAGAAATTAAAGAGCCCGATGAGTAGTAGAGATGACGAGATTAATAACAGGAATCAGTTGGAAAAGGCAGAAGTAAACTGGGGATACAGAGATAGGGCACCTCACTGTACATTAGATAAGTCAAAGGAGCTCCTCCTTACCCCCCTCAATACAAAAGCAAGGGATCTATTCAATAACACTGAAAGGCTTCAAATTTATAGCCGATGAAATATTTTTTAAACTAGGGTTGCCAGTTTTGGTTGGACGTATTTCTGGAGGTTTCATCACGAGATAATCTTTAATTAAAGATTAATCTGTAATTCCTGGAGACTCTAGGACAATCCTGGAGGGTTGGCAACTCTATTTTAAACACATCAAACGACAGAATCTGTACAACTTGTTACCGCTAAATATCATGGAGGCTAAGAACAAAAAAAGATCTGACATGTGCCTGGCTGACTATAACATCCAGTTACATTTCAGAGGATTTTAATAAAGTCTAAAGAATATAAACTTTCAAAACTTCTGGGTTTAAGCCAACCTCGGGGTGGTTAGTAAAATTATTCCATAATTGTCCATTATGGGGATTTCTGCACCTTCCTCTGAAGCATTTGGCATTGGCCACCATCTGAGTAACTACACTGGTATGATCTGCTACGGCAATTCCGACAAGCACCACAAACAATTTCCTTATTTTTCTTGGTTGATGGACAATTTTATGCTGTTACTTGAATAAAAGTTGTGCAGGTTTTCACCCTGACAAGCGATGGTTAAGATCCAGTTGTGACCAGAGAACGTGTCAAGGCACAGAAATACAGGCAAGAGAAAATATTTCTGAATTCAAAAAACACTCTTCGGTGAATAAAAATAAATCTGCACACAGCTCCTTAAAATCTTCTACGAAACCTTCACAACTCTCATTCCTCCAAGACTTAGAGAACTTTTTGACCTTTGTGTGCTGTTGCCTCTGTTTACCTTTCAGAGAGTTTCATAGTTTCCATATATTAATCTGGTACTAATGTGTTTGTAATTATGGATTCCAATACACAACTCTGTATGATATCACATTTTCTTTAAACGACAACAGTAAGCTCACGAAGCATTAACAAAACTATTATTCTTTAGCACTGGAAGGACTCCAAGACTCTGCTCAATTGGGTGGAAACTACTCAAGTCATTCTGTTTGTATGACCAATGGTTTAAGAGATTGTTCTCCCAAAAGAATCAGATTGATTCCTTCTGGAATATCTGAAAATAGCCTTGTAAACAAGTTCATTAAACTAAATCTTATAAGCAACAAATGAATTGTTGGCATCTGGCATTATTGCAGTCTTACAGAATTTATAACAAATCCAGGGCCACCTAGAACTCCACACTGACCACAATGCTGCTCACCATGCCTCAATTTCACATGGCAGCAGGGACAGAAATATGTTCTTTCTGCTCCAAAAGTATAAGCCTCGTACCACTTGAACGAGAGAAGAATCCCCATTAGCTACGAACGTTATAGGGACTCTTAGCACACTGTTGAGCAGTACTGACACTATCCAGTAGAGGGCACTGCCATGCACACAAAAACCAGTTTTCTACAGGTAGAATCTAAAGGTAGGTGGGGAGGGATAACTCAGTGGTTTGAGCATAGGCCTGCTAAACCCAGGGTTGAGAGTTCAATCCTTGACGGGCCCACTCAGGGATCTGGGGCAAAACTTGGGGATTGGTTCTGCTTTGAGCAGGGGGTTGGACTAGATGACCTCCTGAGGTCCCTTCCAACCCTAATATTCTATGATTCTAAACATGTTCAGTATCCTTTTTATATAGGATTTACCTGTTCACACATCTGTTTTATTAACAAATGCCAAAAAAGTTTAAACTACAATAAAATAATTCTAGAAAAGAGATATGAGACCTAAAGACCAACAATGGTATCACATGCAGGAGTTAAGCTAAATGGAACTGTTTGCTACTGAGGTTGTTTTTGGAGTCACTACTTCATTACTAATCAGCATTAAAATTCTGTCTCAGTTACTGAAATGCCACTCCACCGACATTAAATAATGTGGAATATAGATAGAAGCAGAGTAAGAAGTAGCAGGTTCAATTTCTGAATACGTATTGAATAATGAAATTTGTGGGAAGAGGGGGGAGAAATAGACAAAAATGGGTTTTCCAATCTCAGGTTCACACATCACACTCCACTGACTACACAAGAGTAATATCAAGGAAGGCCATGCTATCTAGCAGTTACAGCTGGCAGACCAGGTGCCAACTCATGCCAAGGCCTCTGGGCCTAAACTGAACACTGATCAATACATAGCTGGAAATCAGTCTGGCTCACCTGTGTGTTAGCATGGTTAAAACAGAAGTTAAGTTCATAAGAATGTGTTTCATGTTTAGACTTTATAAACTGCTCATAGATGCTGCATGTAATAATTTCACTTATAATATCTTTACTCCATCTTATATAAGTTATACTGAGTATTTGCATTGTAAACCTCTGTAATTGTGTAAGTCATCAAACAGGAAAGGAGCATTAATTAATGCAAAATGAAGGTGTTAGGTCCTGCTCACCAAGAAGGCCCAATGAAACCAAATGAGCCATTGTGAAACATTCATAGACTCATACAAGATTAGGGTTGGAAGAAACCTCAGGAGGTCATCTAATCCACCCCCCTGCTTAAAACAGGACCAACACCAACTAAATCATCCCAGCCAGGGCATTGTCAAGCTGGGCCTTAAAAACCTCTGAGGATGGAGATTCCACCACCTCCCTAGGTGACTCATTCCAGTGCTTCACCACCCTCCTCGTGAAATAGTTTTTCCTAATATCCAACGTAGATCTCCCCCACAGCAACTTCAGACCATTGCTCCTTGTTCTATCATCTGTCACCACTGAGAACAGCAGAGCTCCATCCTCTTTGGAACCCCCCTTCAGGTAGTTGAAGGCTGCTGTCAAATACCCCCTCACTCTTCTCTTCTGCAGACTAAACAAGCCCAGTTCCCTCAGCCTCTCCTCGCAAGTCATGTGCCCCAGCTCCCTAATCATTTTCGTTGCCCTCTGCTGAACTCTCTCCAATTTGTCCACATCTTTTCTGTAGTGGGGGGACCAAAACTGGATGCAGTACTCCAGGTGTGGCCTCACCAGTGCTGAAAAAAAGGGGAATAATCACTTCCCTCAATCTGTTGGCAATGCTCCTAATAATGCAGCCCAATTTGCCGTTAGCCTTCTTGGCAACAAGGGCACACTGTTGACTCATATCCAGCTTCTCGTCCACTGTAATCCCCAGGTTCTTTTCTACAGAACTGTTGCTTAGCCAGCCTGTAGCGGGGCATGGGATTCTTCCCTCCTAAGTGCAGGACTCTGCACTTGTCCTTGTTGAACCTCATCAGATTTCTTTTGGCCCAATCCTCCAATTTGTCTAGGTCACTCTGGCCCCTATCCCTACCCTCCAGCATATCAACCTCTCCCCCCATCTTAGTGTCATCTCCAAACTTGCTGAGGGTGCAATCCACCCAATCATCCAGATCGTTAATGAAGATGTTGAACAAAACCAGCCCCAGGACTGACCCCTGGGGCGCTGCACCACTGAGACACGCTCAGTCACAAATAAACAGGTTTCAGAGCCCACTCAGTCCATTCCATGGTGAGTTACTGGGAGGAAAGGGCATTCTGGCACCTCCAAGGTGGTTTGTCAAGATGCCACCTGTTACCCATCAACACTTATAGAAGCACTGTGGGCTCAACCTTCATTCCTTTGGGAATGCATCCCTTGGCGGGAAGGTGCTCCAAGAGGTGAACCCAAAATACATTAATGGTGCTAGTTTCAGGGAAGGGAGAACATTAGTCTTCTGAGCTATTTCTCTCTCCCTCCAGACTAAATTTTCACTACTGCTTGCTGTCAGAAATCTCTCTTGGGGAAAGTGGTCAGCAGTCAGAATGGAAAATTGGTTACCTGATTATTTCCTTTCAGACACTGACTTCCTTCCTAATCCATCCTGCCTGAGGAAGGTCTTCGGGTATCTTTTTGTACTGCATGCCTGTATGTAATACGGCTAAATAAGCCAGAAAAACATCTCAAAGCTGCAGATCAAGGCAAATTAGGTGTGTAAGACAATTAACTAATGACAATGCACACTTCAGAAAACAAAGGAGAGATGGAACAACTGCATTCTCTGGCTGGGAAGTGACTCAACTTTTAGTGCCAGGAAACATATTTGATGGGGATAAGCAGGAATGGAGGGGGTAACCACCCCATGGCAAACAGATCACTGCTGCTATCACCCAACCACCCCCTAAGGCCCATGCCAAGCCCTACCAGACAGACTTCAGTGTATTCCCTGCAGACCCTACACTTCCCGTCAGCACAGCAGCTTCAATGATTCTTCTGTTTATCCAGCTAGTTTGAGGTTCTTGCTCACTTCCCAATACCTTATCTGTGAGAAAGGGAGTGAGAGAAACCCATCCACAACTGCATTTTATTTGAGTCCCTCACAAGCCTCCATGAGGTTCTTTATCTTGTTATTCTAATGCAAACAGACTTCTGGGATTTTTTTTCACATCCAAAATTTCACCATTGCAGTAACCGCAATCCTGGCAGGCTCTCCCCAGCCTGGAAAGGGAACAAACTTTCAAATAATTTATAAATAACCATTTCAAGAACACAGCTTTTCTTCTTTCAGCCCACAAAAGGCAGAAATTTCGCTCGGAACCGCAAGCTGTCAGCTTCCCAGCAAACCCAAAATCCCACTTAACTCTCTATTGTAAACAGTGTAGTATTGAGCTACCACATCAATAAATAAAATTCTTGAAGGAATTATTTTTGTGTTTGATTCACATTTGTTCTGCATATGCCACTGAACCAAAGGTATTCGTAACATTCAACTCCTAAAAGCCTCAGCCTTTCCAAAGGACCACGCAAAGGGAGAAGAAATAGCCTTTCCCAATGCTGCCACTTTAGCTTGCTCCAAAAACGGACCAGCACGCAGTCAGAGATGAGGTTGATTTTACACCCTCCCTCTCTCCCTCCCTCCCTCCCCACACACACACACACACACACACACACACACGCTGGTTCAAGCTGGTTGAAACCTGTCTTTGGACTGAGATGTAGGGAATTCAAACGCTCAGTCAGACTCCACACCACCATAATGCACCCTGGGTGGGCACGATCATGTGATTATTCTTGATCCTCCGATCCAGAGGCCCTCGGTTTCAACTCTGGCATCACCACCACTTTACATATTTGCTTCCTGATATCTGGTGGTAAGTTTGCAGTTCTTGACCTTTTCAGAGAAAGGCAGAGGTTGCTCTTGGAAAGGAAAGCAACAAGAAAAAAAATGACTCATGAAGCTCTTATTGTCTAAAGGCCAAATGAACCATTTCTGGTAGTTGCTGACCATCACCCAGCATGTCTGAGTTGGGCTACTATATGCTATTGAACAGCTACCTAGTTTCTCTCTATTGCATTTCACCAATGAGTGAAGTGATTCCCGAGCAGCTCTTAAGGAGCTCTGCAAGCCTGAAGAATGTAAGGTGATAACAAAAGATATTATTGGGAGAGGGCTGTACTCTAGCTACTTGAGCAAAGACCTAGGAATCAAGAACTACTCAGGCAGCCTTTCTTCAAGGCACATTAAGACGGCTCTCTCTGCAGACTCAAGCAAATGGCTCCACACGAGGAAGGCGCTCTTCTGCAAGCTCAGACAAGTAGCACTACCCAAGTCATGCTGGGAACTCTCTCCCTGTTGCCATAAGGACTAAGCTGAACGTAAGTTTAGGTTCTGCAGAAACCGATGGAAGTGGTCCTGCTAATTACACACCAGGGAAAGTTTCTCAAGTACAACTGATGCCTGGACAAGTCATCCTCAGGAGAATTAACATTGGTTAAGTACTTTGAAATGAAAAATCCCCAAAGCAAAATGCTTAATATCAACCACCACTGTAAGCAGCTCAGAGTTCAGCAGCAGGAGAGAATTTAGGTTGACCATTTCAACTTTCCACAGTGGGCGTCTGTCTCACTGAAGTAATAAAGAATTCCTCAGGAAGATTTCGGAAACAGAAGGATTATTTAGCCACCCACACACTGACAAAATTAACCAGTCATGGAAATTCAAGATAATAAGTGCCATAATTTTGCCTTTAACTTCATGACATTTTTCTTTCAAAAGTGCATGTTTCTAATTTATTGAGAGAGAAATCTTTCATTAGTTTGTTTTTCCATGGGTCAGAACTCCCAAAAATATAAGAAATTAACACTCTAATCTAAACACTCCACTAGCGTCTGGTCACTGATCAGCCCTGTGCTTGTGTTCCTGGAACAGTTATACAGACACCAAAATTGGACTCTCCACACCATTTAGTAACCTCAAGCTGAAGTTTACAAAGACTCTTTTTACCATTGCAAGTATTTTATAAAATAATTCTATACATTTTTATAGCCTGCACAGAGCACATTGAGTCATTATTTAATATTAGGTGCTTCAAAGCAACCAATACCACTAAGCTCCAGTATTCAGTGCCCTAAACCAAAAACATCAAAGACTTTAGCACACAATGCCAGGATCTCAGTGAAGCATTGAAGGAGAGTGTGAAAAGCCACTGAATCATAATTATTAGGGCCAATTTCACAAAGCTGAAAATAATTATGAGCCAAATCAGATGAGAGGAAGAATTTAACCAGAAAAATGTGAATGATAATTGGAATCATTTAAGAGCACCCTACTAGGTGCCCAAAGAGACAAGCCCACAATCAAAGACGACAGCGGAACGGATTTTTAAAAAAAAAAAGGACCTGGTTTGGAGGAGAAACAAAGGCAGCTATAAAAATAATACATAACAAATGGAAGAAAGGGAAAGTTGATAGTAATTAATATAAATCAGAAGTTAGGAATTGCGGAAAATGGATCGGGGACACAAGGAGAAATCTATGTCCAGTAGAGTTAAGGACAATAAGAAGGAGTTTTTAAAAGTAGGAACAGAAAGAATCCTAACACAGGTATTAATCCATTACTAGATGGAAATGGTGGAATCATCAATAATAGTGCAGAAAAGGCAGAAGCGTTCAATAAAAATTTCTGTTCTGTTTTTGGGGAAGCAAATATAGTCTCATCATATAGTATTGATAACATTCTTCCCACTGCACTCTCATCCCTGGAGGATGTTAAACAAACTAATAAAGTTAGCTAGATCTGCTGATTTTAAAATGTCTAACTTGCTTCCAGGAGTTTTAAAAGAGCTGGCTGAAGAGCTTGACCATTAGTTTTGATTAAAAATGCAGAACAATATAAAATTAACATGGCATGCATTTACTTAATTGAAAACTGGCTAAATAAGTCTCAAAATGTAATTGTAAGCAGGGAATCATCAAGCGAGTGTGTTTCTAGAGGGGTCCCGGAGGGAATGGTTCTTGACCCTAAGCTATTTAACATTTTTATAAAATCCCTAGGAAAAAAACTACTATCACTGATAAAGTTTGCAGATGCCACGAAAATTGTGGGAGTGGTAAATAATGAAGAGGATGGGTCACTGACTCAGCAATGTAGATCGCTTGGTAAACTGGGTGCAAGCTAACAATATGCGTTTTAATTCTGCTAAATGTAAATGTACAATGCAGGAAACAAAGAATGTAGGTCATACTTACAGGATGGGGAACTTTGTCCTAGGAAGCAGTGAATCTGAAAAAGGCTTGGGGGTCATCTGAACATGAGCTCCCAATGTGATGTTATGACCAAAAATAGCTAATGAGATCTTGGGATGCATAAACAGGGGAAAATCAAGTAGAAATAGAGAGGTTAGTTTACCTCTGTATTTCACACTGGTGCAAATGCTGCTGGACTACAATGTCCGGTTCTGGTGCCCACAATTCAAGAAACATGTTGATAGATTGGAGAGGGTTCAGAGAAGAGCCATGAGAATGATTAAAGGATTAAAAAACCATGCCTTATGGTGATACGCTAAATTGTTAGACTCAAGGAGCTCAGTCTAAGAGGTTATGGGGTGACATTATTATAGTCTGAAAGTACCTACATGGGAAACAAATATTTAACAACAGGGTCTTCGATCTGACAGAAAGATATAACATGAGCCAACGGCCGGAAGATGAAACTGAACAAATTCAGACTGGAAATAAGATGTAAATTCTTAACAGTGAAATTAATTAACCATTGGGACAATTTATCAAGGTTCATGGTGGATTCTCCATCACTGACAATTTTTAAATCAAGATTGGATGTTTTGCTAAAAGAACTACTCTGGGAATTACTTTGGGGAAGTTCTCTGGCCTGTGTTATACAGGAGGTCAGAACAGATTAACACAGTGGTCTTTTCTAGCCTTGGAATCTATGAGTAACTTCACATGCAAAATACAATAACTGAATTTTCAGTTTTGCACTAACAATTAAGATCATCATGTTTCTCACTAGTTATATTTCAGGTTGACAAACCCAAAATTCTCATTTGTGTCTCTTCTACTTACAAGTCCACTTGAAACTTTCAGTTTGATCTTCACCTGGTGCAGAGGGCTCATGCAATGCCCAACAGACCACGTAAGCCAGCGGTCACGTTGTGATGGCGGAGCTCTGGAAAAAGTAGCTGAGCAGGATGAGGTTCATGTTCCATCTCCAAATGTTCTTGCAGAAGCAGGATGGGGTAGATCAGAATAAGGGCGAAAGGGTTTGTAACTACATGGATCCAATGGCCCAAAACCCCAGGCAGGAGACGCAGGGAACCAACAGTCACTATTCCGACCTATGATTTTCCATACACAAAGGTCAACCATGTCCTTGTGACCACGATGAGTTATTTTATGTTAAAAGGGGGGGGGGGGGGGAAAATAGGAAAGAACAGAATTAGAGCCTCAGTGAAAGTGCAAAGAATTGTGTTTGCATGCCCAGCAATCTCCTCTGAAGCAGTTGCCTCTGAAAATGAAATAACTGCTGTACAGAACAACCTGCACTGGCAGAGGCAAATGGATGTCAAAGACCTATTTCTGTTAATGAATGAGCCTCATATTGTATGGAAGTGAAACAATGATTAGGTGAACTTACTTCATGTAAGATGGTAAGGGCCTACCTGTATTGAATGGATCGTACGTTAGCTAGTAATATACAAGCTCATGTACAAGCAATAAATAAGCAATATAATTGTTGGTCTTATTTAATGTAGTCAATAAGAACTCCGAATAACCCTTTTGGGAAGGAGTGCAAACAAAGCCTTCACAGCTTCCTAAATATCCTGTTGTTCACTTTTTGGAATGTCCCTAAATGTCCCTGACTTGGGTATAGAACAAAGAAGAAGTTATTGTGGCCTACTAAAAACGATCAGGGTAAACAAGGGAAGTCCTTGTCAAATAATAAGATTAACAGCTTTGTTACTATTAATAAGATCAACATGTTATTTTATCTAGAGTGTAATGCAGAATTTAATACTTGGTCATAAATATTACTTATTATTACATAACAAATCAAGGGGGGTGTTAATAGAAGTAGGATGTCATCTTGGGTATAAGAGTGTACTGAGACTTAAATCTTTACCTTTGTTTGTATACAGCCTTTGTTTGTGTACACGCAGCCAATTCATTGCCCTGTTACACCCTAACGATCACTGGGGTGTGGTATTCTATACCTATACTGAAATAAATCTGTTCCTTAGATCTGAACAAGGAGTTAGCAGTAGTTTTTGTCTGCTACAGTAAGCAGTGGTTGTCTGCTTTGCAAGGTTCGTAAGGTAACCTGTGGTCCCGGTTGGTGACCCTGAAATGTCCTTACACATACCACCCCTGTACTGGGACCTTCTCCAACTTGCCAACATTTCAGTCTTTCACAGGGATGCATGCTTCAGCTGTATTTTCTAGGTCTAATTTAAGATTCTTGGGACAGGACTGTGTTTTCCTTTAAGTACTATACTGAGCAGAGCGGTAGTGCTCTAATAATTTTTAGTTTTAATTTTTTTAAAAAGATCTCTGGCTCAACTTTAAACAGCATATGCCACTTTTCTGGGTGGAAAGTTTGTAGCAAAGAAATTCTGGCTTCTCAGAAATCAAAAATTTAATCTCAGTTGTAAATTTCTCTTCTGTTCTAATGCTTATTTCCTCCATATCTCTCCCAGTACAATAACCGGAAGGAAAATATTATAACTAACAAAATACCCTCAAGAAAAAGAAAGATCACAGTTCTGTTTGAATCTTTTTTAACCTATTGCTAGAGTACAGATGAAGCAGATGAGGTACTTCTAGTCATCATCATAATTAGGGCCCTATCAAATTCACGGTCCATTTTGGTCAATGTCATGGTCACGGGATTTTTAAAACACCAAATCAAAGAGTTTTGGAAGGGATATAAACTTGGCTACTTCACAGATTAAGTTCCAAACTCTAATGAGGGTTAGGAACAAACTTTCCTGTTATCAGGCTTTCCTATCATTGCCTACTGTAGAATTTCCAAGAGGCAGTATGGTTCAGCAGACAGGACTCTGGACTGAGATTCCAGACACCTGGGTTCTATTCCCAAATACACTAATGACCTGCTTTGTGACCTTGAGCAAGTCCTTTCACATGTATGTACTTCACATTTCCCCTCTCATCCTTTGTCTGTCTTTGGGGTTGTGACTGTCTCTTTCTGTATGTCTTTACAGTGCTAGCACCAGAGGACTCTAAGCAAACCAAATAGTTTTTGCACCTTACTCTGCAGCAGCTAATCAGATGATACTGGACTACATGGCCCACTTGTATGGTAGTTCCTGCAGCACCAACGCACATCAAACATTACTATGGCTGAGATTTGAGACGGGGAGAAATATATGATTTCAGTTTATTATATGTATTTGACAGAATGTTGAGCGTAGGTTGGAGAAAGTGATCAACTATACCAGGAAAGCAATGCATGTGTTGGTCTTTCACACCACAGTAGGAAAGAGAAAAATCATTATAAAACGGTTACTGTACACCTCCAAAAATGAGCGCAGTGACTCAAGGGCAAGTGTAGGATATAAAACTACTTTTTTTTTTAAAAAAAAATGTACTGGATTTCAAGTTGACTGTGTCCCTTTCACATGAAGCCACGTTTGTCTCCAAATTCCATCCATGCAACAAGAGCTTTTGTGGAATGATTCATTTTTCCGCCCACAGAAAAAAGAAGAAATTTTAAAAACGCTAGTTTGATTCCATTTGTAAAATCAGTCCTCGGTCTTTGGTGAACTGGTACATAAGGGATTGATTGCTCAAGTCTGAGAGTTACTTGGGCCTCTACTCAGGGTACAAAATTATTTCGAAATTATTCTATTCGAATTTTCGGAAGCTATTTTATACATTCAGTCTTCTGTGTCCCCACTAAAGCACATGAATTCGGCGGATGGCGTCCACAGTACCGAGGCTAGCATCGAATATCGGAGCGATGCACTGTGAGTAGCTATCCCACAATTCCTGCAGTCCCCGCCGCCCACTGGAATTCTGGGTTAAGCGCCCAGTGCATGATGGGGCAAACATGCTCACGGATGTTTCTGGGTGTGTGTCGTCAGAAAGCTACGGCAGACCATCGTTCCGCGCCTTTTTGGCATGCAGACGCCATACTGCTTTCAGCAGACGGTGCACCGCTGCTCTCCTGCTACTATGAATCCACCTCTCCAACTCAACTCTGCTCGGCCATCGTGAACCAAGCAGCACAGCTTCCGCTGCCAACTCTGCTCTCCCGCTATTGCCGCGCTTCCGAGCTTCTCCATGTTGTCTGTCCTGGGCTCCCACCTCCGTGAAAGCCACCGTGAACCAAACAGCACAGCTTCCGCTGCCCCTCTGCTCTCCTACCTTTTGCGCCCTTTTTCCAGGATTACCTGTGCAGGCGCCATAGCCATGGAGCCCGATCAGATCTCCGCTGCAGTTCTGACCATTGTAAATACCTTGCGCTTTATCCAGCAGCATGTGCAGTACCTGCAAAACCGGGCGAGAAAGCGACGACAGTGTGATTACTATACTGATGAGAACATGGACACAGACGGCACGGCATGTGGCGATTGGGAGATCATGGTGCTGTTGGGCCAGGTCCCTGCCATGGAACGCCAATTCTGGGCCCGGGAAACAAGCACAGACTGGTGGGACCACATAGTGTTGCGGGTACGAGATGATTTCCAGTGGCTGAGAAACTTCCGTATTCGTAGGCCCACTTTCATGGAACTTTGTGACTTGCTGTCCCCTGCCCTGAAGCGCAAAGACACCAAAATGAGAGCCGCCCTCACAGTTGAGAAGCAAGTGGCCATAGCCCTGTGAAAGCTTGCAATGCCCGACAGCTACTGGTCAGTCAGGAATCAGTTTGGAGTGGGGAAATCTACTGTGGGGGCTGCTGTGCTGCAAGTAGCCACCACAGTCATTGACCAGCTGCTATCAAGGGTAGTGACTTTGGGAAATGTGCAGACCATTGTGGATGGCTTTAATGCGCTGGGATTCCCTAACTGCAGCGGGGCAATAGACGGAACGCATACCCCTATCTTGGCCCCGGAACACCGGGGCGGCCAGTACATAAACCACAAGGGGTACTTTTCCATGGTTCTGCAAGCACTGGTGGATCACAAGGGACGTTTCACCGACATCAACGTGGGATGGCATGGAAAGGTGCATGATGCTCGCATCTGCAGGAACTGGTCTGTTTGAACAGATGCAGGAAGGAATTTACTTCCCAGACCAGAAAATTACTGGTGGGGATGTTGAAATGCCTATAGTTATCCTCGGGAACCCCTTAATGCCATGGCTCATGAAGCCGTACACAGGCACCCTGGACAGTAGTAAGGAACAGTTCAACTATAGGCTGAGCAAGTGCAGAATGGTGGTAGAATGTGCATTTGGACATTTGAAAGCGCGCCGGCGCAGTTTACTTACTCAGTTAGATCTCAGAACAACCAATATTCCAATTGTAATTGCTGCTTGTTGTGTGCTCCACAATATCTGTGAGAGTAAGGGGGAAGACGTTTATGGCAGGGTGCGAGGTTGAGGCAACTCGCCTGGCGGCCAGTTTCGCACAGCCAGACAACAGGGCGATTAGAAGAGCGCAGCAGGATGCGCTGCACATCAGAGAAGCTTTGAAAGCCAGTTTCATGACTGGCCAGGGTACGGTGTGAGAGTTGTGTTTGTTTCTCTTAAAGTTACCTTCCCCCTATATATATATGAAAGGAAATAAAGTCACGATTGTTTAAAAAACATTCTTTATTATTTGTTGCACAAAACACAGAGAAATCAGAAGCTAAACTGGGGAGGAGGAGGGAAGGACAAGTCCAGAAACCAAATCAAAATTTAGGATATGCCAGCTTTCTGCTGCTTGTGCAATCCTCTGGGGCTGACTGTGTGGGTCGCAGTAACCTCCACCCGCCCCCGCCATGTTCTTGGGCGTCTGGGTGAGGAGGCTATGGAACTTGAGGAGGAGGGAGGGCGGTTATTCAGGGGCTGCAGGGGCAGTCTGTGGTCTTGCTGCCTTTCCCGCATTAGATCCACCATACAGTGGATCATGTCAGTTTGCTCTCCCATGAGCCTGACCATAGCGTCCTGCCTACTCTCATTGCACACGTCCCTCCTCTCTTCATATTCATGTAACACTTTATGTGACTCCGCAATTGTTTGCCTCCACGCATTCAACTGGGCCCTAGCAGTGCACGAGGACTGCATGAGCTTAGCAAACATGTCATCCCGAGTTCATTTTTTCCGCCTTCTAATCTGGACCAGCCTCTGGGACGGAGTAGATAGGGGCTGCATTGAAACATTTGCACCTGCTGCAGGAGGAGAAAAAGGGAGGGTAGTATTTCAAAAAAGATACATTTTAGAGAACAAAGGGGACACTGTTTCTCAGTGAAACAGGCAATTCATAGTACACAGCACATGTTCTTTCTGTACAAAGTCATATTTTGCCTCTTATACTGAAGTGCCTGACACTTTGGTGTGAGTAGGCCATCACACGCGGCCGGGCTACAGAATTCAGCTAGCAGGCAGCCTGCAGGCTCTCTGCAATGATTGCTTCACACAACATCCTCCCCCTCCCTTCCCCCCGCCCCCCCCACACACACACTGTGGGGCTCCGATGAGGCTCTGAGCAGGGATGAGCCTTTTAAACTAAACGCGAACAGCCCGTCCCCCACCGCGTGGCTCCGATCAAGCTCTCACTCACCAGAAGTGCCTTCTCCAGGGTCATGGTCCGGGAGCATGCTTTGGGAGTAGGGGGAGGCTATTGGCTCCAGCATTAAGAATAGTTCCTGGCTAGGGGGGAAAACAGATTCCCCGCTTGCCACCTGTGTACTGTCCTCCTCCTCTTCGTCCTCCAAAAACTCATCCTCCTCACTCCGTGCTACTCCCCCCTTAGAGGTGTCCACGGACAGTGGTGGGGTAGTGGTGGCGTCATCCCCCATAATTGCATGCAGCTCACGGTAGAAGCGGCATGTATGGGGCTGTGACCCAGAGCCCCCGTTCGCCTCTCTGGCTTTTTGGTATGCTTGCCTGAGCTCCTTGATTTTTGTACGACACTGTTCTGTGTCCCTGGAGTAGCCTCTTTCCTTCATGGCCCTGAAGACTTTAGCGTATGTATTTGCATTCCTTTTTTGGAACGTAGTTCTGCCGTAACAGATTCATCTCCCCCCAACATGCAATGAGATCCAGTACCTCCCGTTCGGACCATGCTGGAGCTCGTCTGCAAATCCGGGACTGCATGGTCTCTTGAGATGGTAGACTCTGCATAGTTGCCTGTGATGGTGGGCTGTGCTGATGGTGACCAAACAGGAAATTCAAAAGTTCCCGGGGCTTTTACTGCCTACCTGGTGCATCGGAGCTCAGAATGTTGTCCAGAGCAATCACAAGAGAGCATTCTGGGATAGCTCCCAGACGCCAATATCGTCAAATTGCATCCATAGTACCTGTAACCCGGAACTGCGATCTTGATTTTAGCGCTACTTCACTTGCCGAGGTGGAGTACAGAAATCAGAGTAAAGAGCCCTTTAAATCAAAAAAACTGGTTTGGTCATGTGGACGGAACCAGTTTTATTTCGAGGTAACTCAACTAATTCCGAAATAACCGTGTACTGTAGACCAAGCTTTAGATAAGCTTTATGATTCACAGGATCCATTGAAGTGGTTTCCAATAGCTAAATCCTCAGATCAGCCTGTCAAACTTTGGGACTAGTAAACTCAAGCACAAGAAGCAAAAATGCTGAATGTAACTCTGCCTTCAACAAATACAGTGAGCACAAAAATATTAGTAATACATAGTGGCATAATCATGCATTCTGCTTTTACGCAACCCTTGCCATAGAAAAGTCTCAACCACATAACTTTACTAAAGTCACTCCTCCTACAGCAAAGTTCCTTTTCATATGAAAATTTTGCTGTGCACTTAAATTTCACAAACACTAAGCCATGAATGTATTTAATAAGGAACCCAAACATTTGTGACAGTCACCAAACCCATGAATCAAGCGGTTTCCTATAGCATAGCAGGGATCAAAGGGGATTATTTATGTAGGGCCAGAAAAGCAAAAACCCAAGAACAATACAAAACAGAACACAACAAGATAACATCCCTGACCCCAAAGACTTTACAAAGCAACTCAGAAAAGTACAATACATAGACAAAGAGAAGGGCATTGTGGATTAAGAGGTCAATCCAAATGTATCACAAAAAGTGGGGCGTTTCAGAAGGGACACAGAGGCGTGGAGGGCAAAGCACTTGACACACAGGGAGCACAAAGCTGACAAGTGTAGGAGGGTGATAAAAGACACTGGAGGGAGCACTAGGGTGAGTGAAGTGGCCTTGTGATAGAGGATGTAGGAGGCAGCAAGGGCAGAAATGCAGGCAAGAATGGATTTGTGAAGAACCTTTAAAAAAGTGGTTCAAAAGGAAAGATTCTCTATATGGCACTTGCTTCAATCTGACTTTAGAGGCAAAACTAGATTTCTCACCCAAACTCATGGTAGGGAGAAGCAAACCATTAATTTTTAGCATATTACTACTCATTCTGATCCTTTCTTAAGAATATTCTGGCATCCGTGAACCCTGCATGTACCTTTCAAATAGATATTAAAAGGACGGCTCCAACACGACAAAGTATTTCCTGTAGAGAGATGCACTTTAAATACTTATTCAAGTGTTACCCGGTGCATCAAAATGTCAGAGAAATATTGTAAGCACTATCCCCTGCATACCAGAGAACAATTTCAACTTACAACACATCACATTTGTTTCAACAGTGGTTTGTTCTTTTGTCTGGAAAAGTAATTTTTCAAATGAATGTTTCAGTTCTTTATCCATCAGTACAGCACATTGAAGAAACATCTTTCTTGCACAAGTACAGTACACAATAGGCTTTGTCTTGTTAAACAAAAGAACATGGACTCTCTTCCAATTATTTCCAGCTGTTTGATCGACGTCTTATGGGATCAGAAGTCAACAGCAATTGGCATCTGGCTACCTGCACAAAATGCACACAGAGAATCTGAAGACTTCTGTAAGATTAATCACTCTAATTCATAGATTCAAAGGCCAGAAGGGACCGTTGTGATCATCCAGTTTGATCTCCTGTATAGCACAGGCCATAGAACTTCCCAAAATAATTCCTAGAGCAGATTTATAGAAAAACTCCCAATCTTGATTTTAAAAGTATCATTGTTGGAGAATCCACCATGACACTTGGTAAATGGTTAATTAATCTCACCATTAAAAATGCATGCAGTATTTCCAATCTGAATTTGTCTACCTTCAACTTCCAGCCATTGGATCATGTTATATCTTTCACTGCTAGATCGAAGAGCCCATTATTAAATATTTGTTCCTTGTGTATAAGTACTTATGAACTAATCAAGTCACCCCTTAACCTTCTCTTTGTTAAGCTAAAGAGATTGAGCTCCTTGAGTCTATCACCATAAGACATGTTTTTGAATCCTTTAATCATTCTTGTGGCTCTTCTCTGGACCCTCTCTAATTTATCAGTGTTCTTCTTCAGAACTGGACACAGTATTCCAGCAGTAGTTGCAACAGTGCCAAATAGAGAAGTGAAATGAAGTCTCTACTCCTACTCAAGATTCCCCGTTTACACATCCCAGGATCCCATTAGCTCTTTTGGCCACAGCGTCACACTGGGAGCTCATGTTCAGCTGATTATTCACCTCAAACCCCAAAATTATCACTCCAAAGAAAAACCTACACCAAATACTTTCTCCATAACAGAAGCTATTGCCATCTGCCCAGTAGACATAGCAGCCAATTCACCACAACACCAAATCCATACGATCAGATGAACTTCCTCAGGTTTTTTGTAACTCCTAGATCTGTGTATGTTTAAGTTAGAATCACATGCAGGAAGCTCTCCAGTGGAAGGATTCCTCCAGAGATTTCCAGGAGGCAAGAAAACCAGTGTTTATTGGGCTTTTGGTACTGGATTGGATTTAGATCCTGAATTTCTTGACTAAGAGTGCCAAGGAGGGATGTGGAAGGACCCTTGAAGGAGAATGCATCTGTGACATACCAGGCTACAAATCCAGACTAACAACAGCTGTGCCATCCCTGTCCTGCAACCTTGAGTGCCTTACAATGCTATGGTTAAAACAGCTTCCACCTGGGCCACTCACAAACAGTCTCCCAGCATACAAGCCACACACTGCTGAGCATGTGTGAAACTACAGCCCACCAGCCACATCTGGATTACCTTCTGGCTCTCATCAACCTGGGTCATATGGCAGGGTGACCCCAACACACCCCCAGTCCTAGATTTTCCCCCAGATAGTTAAGTCCCATTCTGCCCAGCCCTCTCCTGGACAATACAAGTTATATAAAGTCTGTTATTTCTTTAAGAGAAATAACATGCACACACTGTGCCACTGCAAATGGAGTTTCCCAGGCACTTCAATTTAAACACATTAGATTAGATAAAACAATACAGCAAGTTTATTAACTACAAAGAGAGATTTTAAGGGAGTACAAGTTATGGGACATAAAAGGCAGAAACGGCTACAAGAAAAATAAAAATAAAACACAAATGGTTTCTAACTTAAACTGTGTTAAATTCCCGGCAAAATTTTCTCACCACAGGTTTTCAAGAGTCTTACTGACCAAATTTATTAGGTTTGGACTCCTCCAATCTAACGATTGGTTACTTTGTCCCTTCAGGTTCAGTGAATTGATGGGAGAGAAAGAGAGAGGGGTGCCTGGGGGTGTTTGTCCTTCCTTTTTATAGCACTGGTCTCCCTCTTGAAAGTTGTTTCCAGCTGAGATTCAGGAGACAAAAAGTCCTTGTGGA
Source organism: Caretta caretta (assembly GCF_965140235.1). Taxonomy (NCBI): domain Eukaryota; kingdom Metazoa; phylum Chordata; order Testudines; family Cheloniidae; genus Caretta; species Caretta caretta. The sequence continues at coordinate 149,566,669 of NC_134209.1, read as the reverse complement.
AAGATATTCCCTGTTGTTTTTTTCCCCCATTTGAACTTCATCTCCCCTTCGTCCTTGATGATTTGTTTACTGCTTAAATGCAAATTAAGCAGAGCACACATTCCTTTGTTTAGGACAGACCTTTTACCAACTTCTGCTTCGGTTGAGCTATGGTTTGGAATATATGTAAATAACATCATACAGGGGACTGTTATAACGTCACAGGCAATGTTGCCACACGTATTTTATCAGGACAATACTAACCAGCAAATTACTAGTTTTCAAATGATTCCTTGCAAGACATGCCTCGTACAAACATTGCGATAGTGAGCAGGGTGTGAACACAGCGGCACATTCTGTCACAGTATCTTTAAGTAGTTTTGCGCTAGTGCCTTCAGCAACGTTTCCAGTTGTTCCTCAAACAAATAAGTCAATGAGAAGATCCTCATTTCCAGAAGATCTCATTTAAGGACCCCCTCAGTTTCACAATTCTCCTACTGACTCACTGACACATTCTCCAACTTTATTGACTCTGGCCGCTAGGCCATACAGCCACTCCCAGAGGGGTATCTCCATTGACTCAGGTCACTAGACCTGGCTGCCAGCAAATCTAGTGGATCATTAATGACTCTGGCCTCTAGTGCTTACTGCCTTGTAGACCAGGGTATCTCTATTGACTTTAGCTCAGGCCTTACGGCCTTGTAAACCTGGGGTACCCCTATGGACTCTGGCTGCTAGGTCTTACTGCTCAGCAAAGAAGGGCTACCCCCGGACGTGGGTCACATGACCCTATTGCCCCGTGGAGCAAGGTGATTCCACAGACTCCGGCCAGTGGGTCTTAAAGCCCTGCGGATTGGGGCATCGCTATGAACTCCTGCCCTTAGGTCTCATGGCCTGGAGACCGAGGGCAGCTTGAAGGACGGGGTGAATTCACCCCACACTGGACGGGGTCTCCCGCACCCTATCATAACCACCCAGATCAATCCCTGGCAAGGTGGTTAAGGTGGTCTGATTGTTTGTTCAGTTTATATCTATCACTGGCAATCCTGTCGCATACAGAAGCTTCTGGCACCCATGTGATCACAGGCTGTATAGCAGCATTCCTTGGTGCACACACTTCAGAATTTGCTGATCTTTCATTCTAATAAGTCCATACCAAGAAACCCACTGACATCAAACCTGTGCTGGAGGAGGCAGTTGCTGGGTTCGACTTTGAATATCTTCGTTTCTGATCCTGTTCTGCCACTTGGTGGAGAGCAAGACAGAACTGGTTATTGTTAACAAGAACATGATCAATAATGGTCCTGGTGAAACCAGCAGACCGTATCACATCTGCTTGTGAGTCTTTGGATGACAGAAAAGCAAGTCAGCAATCACCATGTCATCAGCAGTCACAAATTCCAGCAGACACTGCCCAGTCCTATTCTTCTGCCCAAGACTAAAATTCCCAAAAATCTGCCCAGATGTCACTATCCTTTCCTACCTACGCATTAAAGTCACCCAGGATCACAATGACATCTCTTCTTGGAGCTTCATTAAAGATTGACAAATTGCTGGTCAAAATTATCTGCCGCTGCATTGTTGGCTTTGGTGTTGGTGGAACCATAAATAATTATTATTAACTCGGGCGCCTACTGTTAGTTGACACCTTCACTGAGGGCGCAGTGCTGCCCTTGAATCCACAGAATCTTCTTTCTTTCTTTCTTTATTTTCTAAAGGACCCTGTTATTCTACTGGTTCTTTTGGAGGCCGGACAAAGGTGCATGGAGAAATGAATAACCAACTTTGTAGAACTGTAGGAGTGCAAAACAAAAGACTAAGTTGGGTAGGATGCATTAAAACTCCCCATCTCCCCAGCAACACATTTCCCAGTGCTTGCTTTCTTTCCATTTCTTCCCATTTCTTTCTTTGGAGTTGGCATTAAAACTCCAACAAATTTGGGCTCTGACAAACCAAGGTAGGGTGCAAGATGCCAGGTCTAGGACCCTCAATGAATAACCACCAGACAACAGGGCCTTCTCTTTCAAACAAAGGGACTGACTCTTTCAGTGCCACTTTATACTGACTGCAACTGTGGTCATATCACATGGAGACACAGACAGCCCCAAACCAGTTAGAGCTTTATAAATATCAGAATCAACTCACTGAACTCCACCCAGACATTAATCTAAACCTAGTGCAAATCCCAGAGCATAGGCATAACATTCTACATGTGAAGCACTGCTCAATAAACAGGCAGCCACATTCTTCTTCGAGTTAAGAAGCAACTAAATGCACTTCTTACACAAGATATTTATGAGGAGACTGGCCAAACCACTGGATAACATACTGTGGGACACAATCCTGCAATGAATTATGGTAACAGACTTTGTGCGCTACAAACGTGGGGGGGATTTCCCTCATTCTTAAATTTTAATGAGTCTACAAAATAGACAAGCAAGGGATTATGTTCCAAATTTCACACTAAGGTCCAAACTCTGGTAACGTATATGTATGAACTACCATTTACGGAGAAATTATTGGGCATGCACATTCAAGCACAGATAATCTGGGAGGCAGTGACCATGAGTTGGTTGAGTTCAGGATCCTGACGCAGGGAAGAAAGGTAAGCAGCAGGATACGAACCCTAGACTTCAGGAAAGCAGACTTCGACTCCCTCAGGGAACGGATGGCCAGGATCCCCTGGGGGACTAACTTGAAGGGGAAAGGAGTCCAGGAGAGCTGGCTGTATTTCAAGGAATCCCTGTTGATGTTACAGGGACAAACCATCCCGATGAGTCGAAAGAATAGTAAATATGGCAGGCGACCAGCTTGGCTTAATGGTGAAATCCTAGCGGATCTTAAACATAAAAAAGAGGCTTACAAGAAGTGGAAGGTTGGACATATGACCAGGGAAGAGTATAAAAATATTGCTCGGGCATGTAGGAATGATATCAGGAGGGCCAAATCGCACCTAGAGCTGCAGCTAGCCAGAGATGTTAAGAGTAACAAGAAGGGTTTCTTCAGGTATGTTGGCAACAAGAAGAAAGCCAAGGAAAGTGTGGGCCCCTTACTAAATGAGGGAGGCAACCTAGTGACAGAGGATGTGGAAAAAGCTAATGTACTCAATGCTTTTTTTGCCTCTGTTTTCACTAACAAGGTCAGCTCCCAGACTGCTGCGCTGGGCATCGCAAAATGGGGAAGAGATGGCCAGCCCTCTGTGGAGATAGAGGTGGTTAGGGACTATTTAGAAAAGCTGGACGTGCACAAGTCCATGGGGCCGGACGAGTTGCATCCGAGAGTGCTGAAGGAATTGGCGGCTGTGATTGCAGAGCCATTGGCCATTATCTTTGAAAACTCGTGGCGAACCGGGGAAGTCCCGGATGACTGGAAAAAGGCTAATGTAGTGCCAATCTTTAAAAAAGGGAAGAAGGAGGATCCTGGGAACTACAGGCCAGTCAGCCTCACTTCAGTCCCTGGAAAAATCATGGAGCAGGTCCTCAAAGAATCAATCCTGAAGCACTTGTATGAGAGGAAAGTGATCAGGAACAGCCAGCATGGATTCACCAAGGGAAGGTCATGCCTGACTAATCTAATCGCCTTTTATGATGAGATTACTGGTTCTGTGGATGAAGGGAAAGCAGTGGATGTATTGTTTCTTGACTTTAGCAAAGCTTTTGACACGGTCTCCCACAGTATTCTTGTCAGCAAGTTAAGGAAGTATGGGCTGGAAGAATGCACTATAAGGTGGGTAGAAAGCTGGCTAGATTGTCGGGCTCAATGGTTAGTTATCAATGGCTCCATGTCTAGTTGGCAGCCGGTATCAAGTGGAGTGCCCCAAGGGTCGGTCCTGGGGCCGGTTTTGTTCAATATCTTCATAAATGATCTGGAGGATGGTGTGGATTGCACTCTCAGCAAATTTGCGGATGATACTAAACTGGGAGGAGTGGTAGATACGCTGGAGGGGAGGGATAGGATACAGAAGGACCTAGACAAATTGGAGGATTGGGCCAAAAGAAATCTGATGAGGTTCAATAAGGATAAGTGCAGGGTCCTGCACTTAGGACGGAAGAACCCAATGCACAGCTACAGACTAGGGACCGAATGGCTAGGCAGCAGTTCTGCGGAAAAGGACCTAGGGGTGACAGTGGACGAGAAGCTGGATATGAGTCAGCAGTGTGCCCTTGTTGCCAAGAAGGCCAATGGCATTTTGGGATGTATAAGTAGGGGCATAGCGAGCAGATCGAGGGACGTGATCGTTCCCCTCTATTCGACATTGGTGAGGCCTCATCTGGAGTACTGTGTCCAGTTTTGGGCCCCACACTTCAAGAAGGATGTGGATAAATTGGAGAGAGTCCAGCGAAGGGCAACAAAAATGATTAGGGGTCTGGAACACATGAGTTATGAGGAGAGGCTGAGGGAGCTGGGATTGTTTAGCCTGCAGAAGAGAAGAATGAGGGGGGATTTGATAGCTGCTTTCAACTACCTGAAAGGGGGTTCCAAAGAGGATGGCTCTAGACTGTTCTCAATGGTAGCAGATGACAGAACGAGGAGTAATGGTCTCAAGCTGCAGTGGGGGAGGTTTAGATTGGATATTAGGAAAAACTTTTTCACTAAGAGGGTGGTGAAACACTGGAATGCGTTACCTAGGGAGGTGGTAGAATCTCCTTCCTTAGAGGTTTTTAAGGTCAGGCTTGACAAAGCCCTGGCTGGGATGATTTAACTGGGAATTGGTCCTGCTTCGAGCAGGGGGTTGGACTAGATGACCTTCTGGGGTCCCTTCCAACCCTTATATTCTATGATTCTATGATTCGGATCCAACGTGTTGAGAAAGTTCACCAATAAGACAAATTATAAGATTAAGAACATAAGAGCCTCCATAATGGGTCAGACCATCTTGTCCAGTATCCTGTCCTGGTTTAGAGTCTCCCCAAGCGTTGCACCCCTGACCATCCTAGCTAATAGCAAATGATGGATGTACCCTTCATGAACTTATCCATTCTTTTTTGAACCGAGATATACTTTTGGCCATCACGCATCCCATGGCAATGAGTTCTGTAGGTTAGCTGTGTGTTGTGCACCCCAGCAGCAGCCCCCCAATATTTTTCGTATAAGTCATGGACAGGTCACGGGCGTGAATTTTTGTTTATTGCCTGTGACCTGTCCATGACTTTTACTAAAAATACCCATGACTAAATCAGAGCCTTAGTTATAATCACTTAAATGTGTATCTTATAGTGTATACTGGTTAGCAAAAAAAGTACTATATTTAGTGTAAAGGCTACAAATAAACATATTTCACTGGTTGTATCAACCAGGGAGAATGAACCTTTCTTTAGGAAATTAACGAAAAAATACAAATGCTACACAAGATTAAAATCAATTATTTAAACCAAGGTTTACTGCTTGCTGATGTAAATCATGTTTAAAATCCGTGATTTAAATCAGTCCACACAGCAAGATCACATATCTTGTAATAGCCAGTAGTTAGTCAATGGCCCTGATAGCTATTAGCTAGCTAAGAAGGCAACAGTGGCAACTAAATATTTCCTCTGCTGTGGGGAAACGTATCAGAAGTGTCCCTTCAGTGAGTCGGGCACCATAGCCCCCTGTAACTCAGTGTATTCTGCCATCTCCTGTTCTACTCCTCTGATTTGAAATTGTATTTTATTCAGTGATTTTGTTTTAAACACGCAAGAGGGTCAGGAAACGAAGGAGCAAAGATTCTAGGTTAACAGTTAAGTGCTGTTTCTAAAAAGTCGTAGGTTTTCAACCTTCCGGGCTCACGTTCAGTCTCCAAAGCTCCGATGGTGAGTGGATGTGTGTCACAAATGCCATACCTTGTTCAGCTTTTACTCTTGGAGACACTTAACTGGGAGATGTACAAATGTTGTGTATGTATATAGTACAAGCACATACAAACTTTACTATGCAGTAGCTACAAAAACAAGCTATCAAAAGTGCAGCTGCAACAACATTGCACTCAAAAGACGCTTCAATAACATCTGATACATTCAGTTTTTTAAAAGTCAGATTTTATAGGGCCAATGTCCCTATTTAAAAATAAAACATGCACTGGTGGCTAATAAAACCGGGCTTTAACAGCCATGCTTGCAAAATAAATGTTTTTAGAGTTAGCAAAGCTCATAGCCTTTTAATCGCACGTCAAACACCGGGCACTCAAGAACAAAGCCTTTTTTTTGGTAGTCTCTGCCAAGTGCTCCAGATATTAGATCTCTGGCATCCATGCAAACCCCTCAGAACCTAAGGGGTTAATGCAGACTGAAAGCCCACCAAAAAGTTCTTAGCTTCAAGGCAATGCCACCAACTCTGAAATAAGATAAAATGGAAAACAATTGTGTTTGCCAACTTGGCTTCAAATAAAAAAGCTTATTAAAAACATTCACATTTACTGCGAATAGAAACAGTGCAAGTAAAAGACATACAAGAACTGTTTTCACTTGTCATTATATAAAGTTTATAATATACAACAAATTTATTTGATCCACAGGATCCAAATTCCTTTTCGTACAAATCTGTTCATTAATATTTTCAGCGACCCACTGTTACAGAATTGCACTTGCCAGGAATTTTATGATGAAAATACTGAAGGCAACAAAAAGCGTTTACAGCCTTTATTTTGTAACTAATTCCTGGTAACTTCACAACAGGAAGCAACAGCAGCATGCTTTACCATACAGAGAGATCCCATTCAGGGACCTCAAATTGCTTTCCAAACATCAATGAATTATGCCTCCATATCCCGATGGTGTACAACATGGGTGGCATTCCCATTTCACAGAAAGGAAATGATGTCAGAGAACTGTTAAGTGACTTGTCCAAAGTCACACAGCAAGTAACAGAGCTGGGAATACAACTCAAGAGTCTTAATTCCCAGTAACCTGCAGATCATACCTAGGTTGCTTCTGCAAAGTCAGACAACTGGAAAAGTAATCGTGTCAGTGTCGGAGGCACATGCCCTACCACAGCATCTAGGGGGGCTAACGCAAGACCAGGGCCCCCACTGTGTGCAGTCTGATATACAGGCAAAAAAAAAATAAACGACAGGCCCTGCCCCAAAGAGCCCACAATCAAGGTAATGACAAAATGCAACAGGTGTGTGAGAAAGAAGCAGGTTGCAGAGGGGTGGGAGGAGAAGGGGAAGGATGAGTTTCACCATAAAGCAAGCAAAGATTTCAACTAGTGACCAAGTTACCCAGAAGTAGAAAGAGTCCCTGCTGCCGGAGAGAACAGAAATGCTGTAAAAGATGGACAAATCTAGCAGAGTTCTAACAAGGTCTCCCCTGACTACCCCAGAATGTGTACGCTGCAGTACGTGCCCCAAAGAGAGAAATTCATCCCATGTTTCATACGTTAACTCACACACGTACTCCGATCAGGAGCTATACCACCACACTTATATACACAGAGCTTCAGTTGCTATTGAAGAGTATAGAAGTGGCACCTCAAGTGCAGGGGACCAAATTTTGCAGTGTGGCCTGGACAGCGGCCTCACCTTCATATGCTCCACCTGTGAATACTTTGCCAACACAGCCAACTTAAAAGATCAGAATATTGAAACTGATTGCATTTTACAAAGCCTAACTGAGGGCTGCTGTGTGTGGCCCTTAAACACTGATTAGCATCCCTAGAACTGAAGATTACTGGTCCCGCGAAGATGGCCTAGCTCAAGAGAATTAAGATCTAACATTTCTGGATTGACTTCTATTCCTGTTTATAGTAACTGTTCTTTAATTTTCAAAGTTGCAAAAGAGAACGATGATGAGTGATTCATTGCTCAGGAGGATAAACTGGAGTTTATTTTAGGCAAATAAACTTTAAGTGTGGCTCATAGGGCACAATATTCTAAACATATGTAGCCCACATGTAGTAGCCAGGATCCAATTAACCCCCTTGCCCTGAATTCTTTTCAATCCCAGGATGGAGGGGGAAATCTATATTAGAAGGGAGGCAGACAAGAGCGAAGAGGGGTTCCAAGGCACTGGGGAGTAGCAGCAGTGCACGGGGGTTGGAAGGGAAGGAAGGGGACAGAATTAGCAGCAGAGGGCTGGAAAGGTTAAGATAGAGCTGTGCTGGGAAGGGAGAAAGCCAGGTGGTGAGAAAATAGGTTGAAGGAAAACTGAGCCACTGGAGAGGTAACCAGATTAAAACTAGGCAGGGTGACCAGCTGCAGAGGTACCTGTTAGCCCAGAGGAACAGCAGGAGCCATCTGGAAGGGCTGAGGAGGTGGCTGTGAAATGGTAGGAAAGAGAAGAATTTCTCTAGGAATAAGTATGGCCCAGTAGATGTATCCCTCCAGCTCTGATTTGGGCGCCACTGATTTATACACATCTCATCCATTTTAAACTGTAAGAGGTGCTGAAACTTTGCTAATTCATCTGTGGTGACAAACCTGATATGTTGTGAGCGTTTTCTCAACTTTTGTTTCTATCAAGAGCCTGGAATGAGACACACAAAGTAGTTAAATAAAGCACAGCTGAAAACATCCTAGCCCTCACTCAATACAAATAGCCAGAGAAAGGGTCCTGGGCATGCCGGCAACCACACAAAAGAAAAGAGAACAGTGCACTCCCCACACTTGCTCTTGACAAAAACTGAATGGAAACACTGAAGCCTGAAAACAAAGGTTGGGGATCCTCAAGAAACTCTAGGAACCTCAAGAACAGAAGACACGCCGAAAACAGCCAGCAGAGGAGGGGTGCTTTGGGCTCTTTTTAATGAGCTTAGAGAAAAGGAGGAATTTTGCATATGAAAAGTGAAGCAAACAGGCCACAAAAACTTTATGTGGATGACCCAACATTCCTTGTATGTTTACAGGAATTGGCGGGTTAAGGAAACTCACTTTAAGCCTACTTTAAATACCACCTTAGAAACATAAAAAACTGAAGACTAATTGGTCTCTCCAGTTTTACACATTGTTACTAATAAAAGACGTTGTACATACAGCCTGGTACTTGCTGTTCACCTGCAGCCATGTGGGGAAATCATCATGCCAATGTCCTGGTCTGGAAATCTACACGTGTGGTTGTCCATTCACTGTCTAAAGGGTTAATATGATATAGCTAAAGAGCTGCTGAATACTCAGGAATGGAAATATAGGCACAAGTGATATACTTATGTTCACACATGCTGTATTTTGTAGGGACAATTATCCACCCCATCTCCCCAGCAACACATTTCCCAGTGCTTTCTCCAATTTGCCACTTTCTTCTGATTGTTTCCTAAATTCCCACTGTACCTAGTGGTACTTGCTGTGCCCAAGAAACCAGACCTTGCCATCCTCCAAATACTACCCCCCACATGTCGCCAGAGCACCACAATCCCATTTCCCTATATGCCCCACACACAGCCCATTGTAGCCCACTGCCCCTGAAAAAGACTGCAAATTGGCCCCTTAACCTCCTTTAGCCATACTTCAGTACGTTTTGCTACAAATCATTGTGGATTGGGCACCTAATTAGGTGAGATGTTGTTTCAGATTTCTAACAATAGTTCCTGTGTAGTGCAATTAGATGGGAGTACTGAGCATGAATACTGATTAGAGGTGGAAACTGGATGTCAGGACTCAAGTTCTACTCCCAATTCTGCCACTGAGACATGGTGAAACCTGGGTCCAAACAATGAAACCCTCTACATTTCAGCTTCACCATCTATAAAATGGAAATACGAATCTTCACCTTCTTTCTAGGGACCTTGTGAAAGTGAAGCTCAACTGTTTGCAAGGCACTTTGAGACCCTTATTTGAAAAAAAAAAAAAAAGCAGCAGTACACACTAAAGAATATAAAGCACTCAGCCACTTAATCTCTTAAGGATTTGCAGTCAGCCTGCACCTGTCAGGACCAGATCTCCTGTAATGACTGATTGCATATAAGGTCTGTTACTATCCTGAAAGATAAGTTTTGTTCCATCTCATCAGTGGATCTAACCAGGGTTTACAGTACTTGTGTTCATTTAATCTCTTGCTTTTTTACATCTGCTCATTGGGAACACAGTTGAAGGACATGATAAAAAACCCTATTATTTCCATATGGGTTTCCAAATAAATGCCTTTCAATTGAAATACCATATGCACAAAAGGACTCAGACAGAACCTGTAAGTAGTGTAGTGTACACATACATGTGTCCAGAGTCACTTTTCCCTTTTTGGTGTTTGATTCTGCTAAAACAAATACTTTAGCCTCTATCTTGTAGCAAGACATTTCTTTGCATGTCATTTGGCAGATGCAATTGTGGGGCCCTGCCAATTCACCCTGAAGCCCTCCGTTTTAATCAGTATCACATAAAGTTTAACACATGCTTTGAAATGTGCACCAGATTCAAAGCTTCGCCTCAAGGGGGTCCTGCTGAATAACACATACCATCCTGGCCGCTGCTCCTCTAGCAATTGTCTTTCAACTTTGGCCGAACCATTCCAACTGTCAACGCCAGCACACTGCCAACCAGAGGAAAGGTTGTGGGGTCAGAACTGAAACAAAACTCCTAAAGGCTGGAGTGTACTGAGGACACTGTGGGGTGTTTGTTTATACTGCTGTCTGCTTATAAGGAGAACCCTCAGGGCACTTGTTCCATGGGTTAGCAGATCTATAAACAGCGTTAAGAGGGGCTGAAAAAGGTTAGCAATGACAAAAGTGTCAGCATCTGCTAAGCCTCTCCTTCAAAAGTTTGAGAAGTCCAGGATGTTTGCACATCATAACAGGCTACCTTCTCTGGTGATCAGAACATAGGATGAGCCAGGAACTTCTGAATTCTAACCCCAGTTCTGTCACGGATTCCCTTTGTGGCCTTCGTTAAATGAGGAACCCTCCCGATATCTCAGAACTCATCACCTTTAAATAGCAGATAGTGCACATCTGCTTCACCCGCGCGTTGTGAGGACTCCCATTTGTAAAGGACTAAGAGGACACAAAGCAGTAGGTGGTGTTAAGATTATTGTGGGATTAGGAGATTTAACGGAGTTGGAAGCAAGTGCAAAAACAGTGATTAAAGAGCCTGAGCTTCCATCTACGGAGTGTTGGACTGTTAGTAGCTTGATTAGAAAAATCCCCATGCAATTCCTATTAGAGACCAACAAGAAAACCCTGCCCTCTCAACCGCAACTAGGAAGGTGGTCAGCTGGGACTACTGTCTACCGTTCGGAACTTCCTTCATTTCACTTCATCCACTTTCTTCCTCCCACGATATTCATTAGTTGCATCCACCGGTTGCATCTTGCCAGACAACAAGACTGCAAATTTTTTGAGGCAGGGCCTGTCTTTTTGTGACAATGCCCAGCACAAAGGGGCCTCAATCTCTGATTCTATTTGTAACACAAACGGTAAATAATACTTTTGAGTCAGAACTCTGTTGCTCCTCCCAGCCCAGCCTTGTCAATTTGTTTACATGCCCACCTTGTGCTCAAAAAAATCTCATCTCTCCAACCTCTTGTGCCCTACAATCTCGATTATATGATGCAGCTGTTCTTGCTTATTTTTATGTAATTTAAAAATTAAGATTGGGATTTTCAGAAATGCTCTTTGTTGGCCTACCAGCTCCCACTCACGTCAATGCCACCACTCTCGCTGAATTCAATGGGAGCTGAATTAGGTCAACGCTGAGTGCTTCTAAAAATCCCATGCCATGTATAAAAAAAAAAGAGAGAGAGAGATCCCCATAAATTATTATACTCTGGAGATTGGGGAGTTAAAAGAAACCCTGCAAACAGGGAGGGAGGGGAGTAGTTGTTGCTATATAAATGTAATTGCTAAGCCATGCAATTAATTCATCAGCCCTTCAAGCAAACTTCTTTTGCTGTGGATTTCCTACTGCAAATTCCTACTGACAATAGAAATTATAGGCAAAATAGCCCTCATTAGTATAAAGCCAGAGTCCAAAGTGAATTCAGGAAAACATCAGCTGCAGTACGGGGGAGGCAAGTTGTAAAACATAAGATCATATTTGTAAAAATTGCATTTGTGCCTCCCAGCAGTGAATTAATTGGTGCGATGAATGTACCCTCTTTTCGGATGAAACAAAGAATCCTGGATTAATGTCACTGGAAGAATGACTGGAGTGATCAACTGAGTGAAGTGGCCAAATTGTCTCACGTTGTTTCCTATCAATCAGTCCACAAGCATCAGAGGAGCTTGACCAGTAACTACCAGGAGTAACATTATCAAATGTGCCTAAGTGACTTCAATGCCTAAATCCTAGTCCCAAAAGTGATTTAGGCATTTAAGAGCCTAAATCTCACTGGAAGTTAATAGGATTTAGGCACTTACATCACTATGGCAATTTTCAAAACTTTTCCCCTTACTTTTCTTCTCTACCACTGACCTTCAGTCTTACCATACGAAAGAGCTAAAATGGGGCGGGGGGGAGAAGCCAACTAAGAAAAAATTCACCAGCACTGATGGCAGTTGGTATGATGGGTTGGATCACAGAAACCTCCTGGGAGCTGCCACCTGATGTGCCCAGACTACTTCTGCTCCTGCTTTCCTGCCCTGTCAGCTTAGGACTTCAGTGCCCTGCTGGGTTTGAGCCAGACCCACTAGCCTGCTGCAAACCAGACCCGGGTCTGAACCACATCCCCTCAAACCTGTAGGCTTAACTGAAAGCAGCTTACATAAGTGTTCCTGTCTTTAACACTCAGATGCCCAACTCCCAATGGGGTCCAAACCCTAAATAAATCTGTTTTACCCTGTATAAAATTTATACAGGGTAAACTCAAACTGTTCGCCCTCTAGAACACTGAGAGAGATATGCACAGCTGTTTGCCCCCCCCACCCCAAGTATTAATACATATTCTGGGTTAATTAATAAGCAAAAAGTGATTTTACTAAATACAGAAAGTAGGATTTAAGTGGTTCCAAGTAGTAACAGACAGAACAAAGTGAATTACCAAGCAAAATAAAATAAAACCCGCAAGTCTATGTCTAATCAAACTGAATACATATAAAAACCTCACCAGTTCCAGTAAGCTCTTTTACAGACTAGCCTCCTTCTAGTCTGGGTCCAGCAAGCACTCACACCCCCTGTAGTTACTGTCCTTTGTTTCAGTTTCTTTCAGGTATCCTTGGGGGTGGAGAGGCTATCTCCTTAGCCAGCTGAGGAAAAAATGGAGGAGTCTCCCATGGGCTTAAATAGACTCTCTCTTGTGGGTGGAGACCCCCTCCTCTCTCCTATGCAAAGTCCAGCCCCAGGATGGAGTTATGGAGTTACCTGGGCAAGTCAATGTCCATTCATAACTCACAGTTTTTACAGGCAGAAGCCATTGCCCACTAGGTATCTTGAATGTCTCCAGGAAGACTTCTTATGTGGACTGGAGCATTCCAAGATGCATTGTTCCTTAAGTGCTTCTTGATTGGGCACTTAACTTTGCGAATCCTTTCTCCAGGAACTGACCAAACACTCTACTAAGGTGATTTAGAAATTAAGCCAGTACACGGCCAATATTCATAATTTCGAATACAAAAAATGATACATGCATACAAATAGGATTAATAGATTCAGTAGATCATAACCTTTACATAGATATGTTACATGGCATATGTAACATAGAACATATTCCAGTTATGTCATATATAGAATCATAGAATATCAGGGTTGGAAGGGACCCCAGAAGGTCATCTAGTCCAACCCCCTGCTCAAAGCAGGACCAATTCCCAGTTAAATCATCCCAGCCAGGGCTTTGTCAAGCCTGACCTTAAAAACCTCTAAGGAAGGAGATTCTACACCACCTCCCTAGGTAACGCATTCCAGTGTTTCACCACCCTCTTAGTGAAAAAGTTTTTCCTAATATCCAATCTAAACCTCCCCCATATTATTATTATTATATTATTATTATATTATTAATATTAATATATTCTTAAGCATATTTCCACAAAGCCTTATGGGGGGCACCATCACAGTGGGTTCCTAGATTAAGGCCACAAGGCCCCACTGTGATAATCTAGTCTTATGTCCTACATAACAGGCCATAGAACTTCCCCAAAATAACTCCTGTTTGAACTAGAGCAGATCCTTTAGAAAAAATCCACTCTTGATTTTAAAATTGCCCATGATGGAGAATCCACCACAACCATTGGTAAATTGTTCCAGTGGTTAAGCAGGAGTTCAGTGATGGTTCTGTAGTAGCTTTTCCCCTGTAAAGACAAGCTCTAACCCTGTTAAAATGTCATCCTCCTTGTCCATTTGTGCATACTGTAGATTCAATACAACAGGCAGTCTAAATTCAAGCAAGGCACAGAACTAATAGGAGGCTTCTTATAAGTCAGGATAGATATCACATAGCGCTTGTGCTGTGTCCGGTAAATCAATGCCTAGATTTAGTCATCTCTAGTCATTCCTTGTTTTCACAACAGCTAAATTCATGCACAATTTTTAAGAGGAAAAAACATCTAAAAAACACCCCCCCCCCAAAAAAAAACAAAAACAAACTGTGAGGCTCTCGCCACTGACCCCACTCACTTGTTACTGCGAATCAGTCATCTCACCAAACGGACACTAAGCCACAATCAAAAAAATTAACTGACAAAGAGAAAAGAGACCCCCTCCCCCAAATCTTCATTACATAAAAACTTTAAAAAGCTCATGGGTGATACAGAAATCATTCTTGAGGTTACATATGACATTAAAATCATGTTACTGCCACATGATTTCTGCACCCAAATGAACTTCCCAATTTAAGAGCATCAGAGGTTTGGGAGTGATTTATTTGTATTCTTCCTACTCGTACAGTATTTACAAAAGGCCATGCAGAAAGAGCTATTTCCAGCAAGGAACGGATCTATCCATTGCACAGCACTACGTTCTTTGGGGAGAACTGTATGAAGCAGGACCTCACTGCAACGATGGAAAGAGCCATTGTTTGTGCACGCACGATTCTGGAAACACATCTCATTTGTGACAAGGACATCAGAAGAACCACCACCACCACACCACCTACAGGCTAGATCTTCGGCTGGTATAACCTGGGGTAGCTCCTCAATTTCAATGAATCTATACACCAATGGCCCTACACTTGGGCTTAAGGATCAGATTTTATCAGTGAAAGTTGAGAAACCTTGATTTCACCATACACACAAACCAGCCAAAAATGTTTCCATCAATATAAATCAAAATTTATAGCTAGGCAAAGAAAATTCTACTTGGGAACTTATTAGAGCCTGATTTAAGGCTATTTACTTTGGATATTTTGACATATGATGTTGCCACTGTGTTTACTGGTCAGAAAGCTTTAACTTTTTGAACCTCAACATCTATTGTCTTTAAAGAATTATTGTTTGACCTCTCCATTTCCCACAACTGTGAAAATTCAAATAATTACAAATCAAAAAATTGCTTAAAAATAAACAGATATTATCCATAGAAATTGTATAAATCAATGTGAATTCTGTCATGCCTACCCACACTTAAGTCCCTAAGGCTTGTTACCCAGAAATACTCTTTTATTACTGTGTTCTGTGGATTCATTCCTCTTTATGCTTCTGATCAATGGCACAGAACTTTCACATTTTCCACCAGTTCCTGTATAGGAGTAATCGGGTGGTCTTTCGCTGTAACCCTCACTCTCCTCACCCCTCCCCCACCTTTCAGTCTGCCCCCTTTACATGTTTTGTCATCAGTTAAATTTACAGTACAAGATCTTTGGAGCTTTTTCTATGTCCTCTGTGAAGCATCAACATAATATGGGTTTCAGAGTAACAGCCGTGTTAGTCTGTATTCGCAAAAAGAAAAGGAGTACTTGTGGCACCTTAGAGACTAACCAATTTATTTGAGCATGAGAATTGGTTAGTCTCTAAGGTGCCACAAGTACTCCTTTTCTTTTTGCGAACATAATATGGGTGTCAGTTCCTCTATACTGGTAAAAAGAGTAGACCCAAGGTTAATTCTCTATGGGGATAAAGCTGCCTTCTGCATGCCTTTGGCACATGTTGGATGCAGTATGCTTGGTTGTGTGTTATACATATGTAACATCGACAGACCCCAGTCATCGGCGGGTGGGAACAAACCTGGGATCTCTGGAGCTTAGTGCAAGAGCCTCTGCTGCATGAGCTAAAAGCCATATACCTTCTTTCTAGGGACCTTGTGAAAGTGAAGCTCAACTGTTTGCAAGGCACTTTGAGACCCTTATTTGAAAAAAAAAAAAAAGCAGCAGTACACACTAAAGAATATAAAGCCATATATCCCTTAGCTGAGGCTGTAGAGCGGACTCAATCTCTCTCTCTAAGTGGTCTCCGTGCCACTACATAGGACAGAACACCACACCCAGGTGGTGTGTGGGTTACACATACACATCCGGGTAGTTACATTTCCTTAGATTCAAATACCATGAAAGCTGGTCCAGAAACACTTTTCCCATGTCACTCTCCTCCAATCCAGATGGCTTGTGGCAGATGCCCACTGTAGTTACTCCCTTTGTTTTTCACTTCCTGTATCGTTAAACCAAAATATTTCACTATCACACTTTCCATTGTAAAATTAAATCTCAATCTCAGAGTAAATCTCTGACGGAGTGCTATACCTCTCCCCGCTGAAAAGAGGTCTGAAGTACTTACGAATAACAATGCTACTGAAAAACAAGCTGCGTGCCCTGGAAGCAAATGGTCTGATCTGATGTTGAATCACCAAGTAGACTCGAAGTCAAAGCTTCATTTGTAAAATGGGGATAATATTTTCTAACCTCACAGGGATATGAATATTTAAGTACTATGCAAGTACTGAGTATTATCGTATATCTTATGGCCCAAGCAATGACAGCGCATCAAAAGCTCTATCCTTCCCTGTTTTCCGACTTAGCACTTACCTTCTGAAGCTGAGAATGTGTTATACTCTAGAACACTGAGGATTTCTCCTTCCACCAATGCTATATATTCCATGGACCAAATTCAAACCTGCCTTAAAAAGAGAACTACACCTGCACACCAGCGCTTGATTTAGTCCCAAGCATTCTTCCTTTTATTTCCTAGTCACTATTTAATAGGAAATGTCCACAGCACTCTGCAAGCAAAACCAAGAGCCTGCTATTGAGTGGTACTCCTGAGCAGTATGTCCCTTTCTCTACAACGCGTAAAAAGATATAGGAGTGGGTCCCACCTACGATCGCTAACAAATCATTGAAAAGCCTGACTTGCCTAAAACTAGGTTCTCTGTACCTTTATTGTTTGGTTGGTTTAAAATAAAAGCCTCTGACAAAAGTTAAAAAAAAAAAAAGAGCTAACAATCTATGTCAGGCAAGTAAAATATAAGAGAAAAGTTTAGGTGAAGGAAGCAGGCTGGGATCCGAAATGGGCCATAAGGAGGTATTTGTTTGAGGAGAAGAAAGCCAGTTGGTACCCAGTAAGTGGGAAAGTGATCCAAGCATAAGGAAGGGCACATGAGAGAGAAAAGAGCTAAAGTAAGAGAGACACACAGGAAGCAGTTAGACAAGATTTCCCTTGTTTCTAACCTCCAGTGCACATAATAAATACCTGGCCTTTCAATCCCAAGAATGGATTTCAAATGGCCCAGCAAAGCCCAAAAGAGTTCATCTCACTAGTCTATGGTACTGCATTAATGATGATACTCTTATATTGCCTGCCACCATTCCCTCTCTCTCGTCCTGAGAGAGGTTTTGATTCCCCATAAAAATAAACCCATGAGATATCTACAAAAATTAATAAAGTGCGGTTATCAGAGACTTTGCATTTCAATTATCAACCGCATTCAAAGGCTGCAATGCTTGGGTGACTCCGGAATTCAAAAAACACAATCATGTGTCTGATGAAGACATTCTTACCCCTCATCAGCCTTCTCTAATCTCCCATCCAACTGGAGAGGGGCAAGATTTAATGTAAACTGAAGTGATTGTTCAATAATAAAAAAAATGGAACACTGGTCTAAATTTACTATGTATGTGAATTTAAAAAGTATGTCAGGAGACTTAAATGGCCTGAATTTGTCAGCAAAAATTTTTTTTTAAATTAAAACAAACTCAAAAACTTGGTTTGCTGAAGGATTTCACTTTTTTTTGATCACACACACCCCATTTGTAATTTGTATAGTAGTGTCATACAAAGTGTGCTCAATGAGTTAGAGGCTCTGGCAACTGCTCCCTTAAAATTAATCATTAAGATCCATTGTAAAGTGTAATAGTCCCTTAATATGTTCTATTTTAACTCATTTCCTCCTCATTAGCACACCAGATTCCAGAATTTCCCAATTTGAAATTTCCCAATTTCAAATGCTCTTTTGTTGAGTTTTAGAGGGTGCACCTTTCCATATTACTTGTCATCTGCTCAAATCTCACATACTGAAAAGGGCTGGCCCAGGTCAGTAACTGTGAACACCTCCAAAAGTCACATAGCAAAGATGGTGACCCGGGGGGTGTTATGTATAGTGGACAACATGCAGCCAGAGGAGCTATCTTTCAGATGAATCATAAAACATAAGTCTTGCCCACTGGTGGTCATTATAGATCCCATGCTCAGACCAAACTCCAACGTAAAGTCTTTAAAACAAACCTCTGCAGTTTTGAGTGGATACAAAATTCTAGGCACGTCTGGGATCTATCCCTGACATTGAGAAAGACTGGCTGCATGATCTCAGACAAGTCACTTAACCAGTCTGTACCTTACTTCCCCCATTTGCAAGTAAAATTACTGGTCATCCATCTTTGTAAATTGTTAACTTCTGCAGAAGAGGAGTTCCATATTCATGCACCGTACTACATATTCTGCTGCCCTACTACATTAACATGGGCTCCCAGAGCCTTATCAACTTTACTTGTAATATCTACTGTCAGCCTTGGTACAGTGACTAGAATATCTACCAGCTACAGACAGTAAAGGGAAGTTGCAACATACACACAATACAAGCACCTAATACTGAAAACTTTTAAAGGGACTTTTTAAAATAATTAAAGGTTGATTAATTTGCGAAACTCTTAAATGTTATTACATTAACACTTAGGAGAGACCAACCAAGACTGGAGCCCTATTGTCCGAGGCACTGAGATAGTGCTCCAGCAATGAAGTGATATATATATAAACTGAACAGTACCCTTTAGCTGACTTCAGTGTGGTATCCACGATACCCCATATAACTACAGTCCTCTGGCACAATAAGTAGGCACAAGGTAAGTTAAAGATGGCTGGTTTCAATTTGATATTTCTCTGCTTTTGTTTGCCTTTTTTAGTGTAGCTTGAATGTTATGACCGTTGGAGGATGAAAGATTTATTCTGAGAAACATCCCTGGGTTTCAGGAGTTTAAAAAAACCTAAAAAGCAACTATAGGAAAAGCTGGTCCAGCAACTATAGGGCTGCCCTATAATTAAACTTTTGAGTTTACTTATGAATGATGTAGCCACATCTCTGACCAGTTCCACAGAGTAGCCTAGCATGCTACAGGAATACTATAGTCCCTGTGGCCATTAGTCACAGATACACGGAACTAAACAAACTCTGTGATTTAGCAGTTTAATTTTTGAAGTCATAAAAATTTCAGAAGAATCCCCATTAGTTAATAAAATTTCTATAAAGTATAAATGTTAAACACAGACTTAAAGGCACAGAGTTCCTCTTAAATAAACAAAAACATTCCATGGAAAGCCAGGAAACATTAGAATAAAAGTTCTTTTATGATAATAAGCATATTTGTGTTCAAATCTTGTGATGTGGGGAAAAGCACAGGAAAGCATAAAGACCTCAAACAACACACATCACGGGAACAGAAACATGCTTATGTCAGCAAATGTACCTACCACCACCTCCACTGCATGGCCCACATGTGCCGTTTGCCTCCACCTCCACTGAAATCCTCATCCATTCCTTCATCTCCTTCCTCCTTGGCCTTTAGCTTCCCCAAGTCCCAGTTCACCAGACTCCAAGCCTGGTCAGAATGCTGCAGCCTATCTCCTCACATGTACAAGGAAGCCCTCCCGCATCACATCTACTTTCGGCCAACCCCATTGGCTCTTCCATTCATTTCAGGATCCACTTAAAAATCGTTCTTAAAATCTTCCCTTTAGTTATTCCAACTCTCTCTGCTTGTGTCCCTGTGCCATCTATTCTTGTAGCACTGGTCTCCTGTTTGGTTCTCCACACAATCCCCCTACTGTCAATGCAAGCGTCTTCTCCTCTGCATCTCCTGCTATCCTGAAAAGTCTTTTGGTGTCTTCCTACTTCATCTCTTTTTCAATCTCAATTCTAAACAGACCTTTCCCTGTCTCAGCTATTTGTGTAAGCTCGAAAGCATCTTAGGTACAATTTTCATGAAAGAGCCCACTGTTTGGAAGGTATTACACACCAATATTTTTGCCTCTGTTTTGGATGAAAATAATGCTCATGAGAGAGTTATACAGACAGGCAGGCTAGTATCAACACTAGAGCTCACACATCTGCTACTTGCACAGCTTAGCCAATGTACCTGTCCTAACTTGCAATAGTATCCAATCCTTTACTGGCTGTGTGCGCCTAATGCAGAGATGGCCAGCCACGAGAGTCCGGTTAATCGCTGGAACATACCAGGGATGTGGTGGATTCTCAAACACCTGTTGTCTTGAAAGAAAAGATATTTAGAGTCCACAGTGTTTTTCAACAGTTTCCAACAATTTTAAAGAGAAACTATAAACCTTTGAAGATCTCACCCTGATTGTAACAGAATGTGTAGACAGTATTTGGAGGAAGACACTTTATTGAATCTCTCCTAGGAAATTTTCTGATTAATTATACAGTGAATGGCAAGTGCTAAATGATCAGCTCAGTCAGTCGTAAAATGGTTGGAATGCAATTTTATACGTCAAATCTTAATGAAGTAGCAGCCTAAGATTAGAAGGAAAAATTAAAGATGAAATAAAAATGAATATTTCTTTTCACACAGGCATTTTGTATTGAAATAAAATGTAAAGTCTGTTTATTTTCTCAAGCTATTTCTAATAGGCTTGAGAAGAGGTGATTTTATGATGGCTTGACAGTTTAAAAAATATTAATCCATTAAATTAGTCTCTCTCCGTCTGCACACACGTGCACTACATGGTTAACAAAAATATTTTAAGTCTTCTCAAACTTGTGTGTTTTAAAATGGCATCTTTCGATTAAACAGCTGTTAACAGTAAAATAATCTACTACAGAAAGACATCATGCTGTTTCACTGCTTCCTTGTCAATCCCCTTCCTATTTGTCTGCTTCATGAACCTGCTGCCTCTTGTCACAAGCCTAGACTGCAACAGGGACTGTCTTCATAGCATTTGTTTGAACAGCAGCTGGCACAAGAGGGTCCCCAAAGATACTAGTTTAATACAAACAACAACAACAGTATCCAGACTAAGTTTCTACTGCAGTTATAGTATTTCAGAAAATCAGTTCCAAGTTACCAAATTACCCAGATGGGGAAAAACAAGAGTGAAATTAGAATAGCAAAACAAAATAGCTAGTCTGACATTGCGCCATCACTAGGTGACCTGGCTGGTCCTTTTAACAGAGTTTTTCCCCTTTAAAGTTACTCTGCTTTTGTCAGACTATACATTATTTAAATTTATTGTCTTTTTTGTGCTTGTTAAAGAAAACATCTGGCATGGGACAAGATTAAAGCATTCAGTGGACACGCTGAAACCTGAGGAATACTTTATCAGTGCTCGGCCATGCCTGTAAAACAAGGTCCCATAGTAATAAGCACGACACGGGGATCTTACGAGCACATTAAGAACTAACCTCAAACTTGGCATTGGCGTATGCAGCCCACGTGGCAGGGGATCCTAAGACTGAAACAAGGCAAGCACGAAAGGCAAAGTACAAGCAACGACCTTTGGAATAGATCTGCTCTTGCCAAGAGTCTGACACACAGTAGAGCGGGGACATTCTCCGCACAATGCATTCAGAGACGTAGAGTTAAATCTAATTTACTATAAAATATACATACAAAGAAAAAACAACTTCCATATGTGTTACAGAAGATTACACAAAGTTTAAAAATCTTGGGGATGATGATAATTAAAAACACTGCACAAAATGCATTTCTTAACATTTTTCCCGGGCCATCGAAAGGCCAACAATCAGCATCTGGAGTTCTAGCAGCAGTCTGAGAAAATGTCATTCTATCCCCCTTTCCAGAGAGGAATTGCTTTGCTCATTTGGCTCAGGATGGTGTGCATGTGTTTACATTTAAAACGAAGCACTGGGACATAGCAGGATTTCCCAATAATACTGAAATTGCCACATGCCACGTCTCAACTTATCACCATCAATTCAAATAAATTAACTGACAAGAACGTCCTCAGATGTTTGGAAATATGTCAGCCATTGTGAAAGCAACCCAAAACAGAAAGCTGAATAGATTCACACTAGGTCCCAACCAGCCTCAGATCAGGGTTCTGAAAACCAGCTAACCCTTTATTCAGTGGTTCTCAACCTATTTCCCACTGTGGGCCGCATCCAGTACTACCTGTATGGCCCTGAGGATGTCACATGGGCCGCAGCTTATGCTGATTGTGCCGCAAGTGGCCCACAGGCCACAGGTTGAGAACCACTGATTAGTAGCACCCTATACAACAAGTCATCCTCTTGGCTTCAGTGGAATCACATATGTTAGTTACTATTCAACCTAAGGGCATCCCAGTGTCAACCCAAATCTGTAAGAATTCAAGACTACTGAGGAGATATTTCAAACTTACAAAGTTCTTATCATCCAGGGCACGTAAATATTAGTTTTCCATGATCATCATGGCAAACGGCAGGCAAGCAAGTAAATTTCTGCCTGGGCTGGTAAATACTCACACCAATTCTGCAATTGCTATCTATCACATTTAAATATTTGGCAAAGTATTGTGTACAGTAATGTTGCTATTTACATTAAACAATAAATGAATGTGTCATTTACCTTCCACCATTTAGGTGTGCTATTATTTGATATTCCCAGACAAAAACTCTGTAAAGAAGCAGTTAAGGCTGAGAGAACACATCAGTAATTTAAAGTAAAAGCCATACAGGGATGTTTGTACCTCAAAACTAAGCATAATAAATCCAGGGAATTCAGAGTTCAGATGAAATTTAAAAGAAATCTAAACGTATTAGTGTACAGAAATGCCATGTTTGAATGTCTTAACAACCTTAACTTCAACCTGTAATGATACCACGAATAACTCTACAATTATAATTAATTAATGTATATTAGCAATTGTGGTCTCTGATTAAATGGTTTTTAAAAGAAGTTAGAAAAATATGAAAGAAATCTGACGTCTGTGCTGACATTTTCCTTTTAAACAGCAAGTGTAACATTATGATAGCAGCATATATGCAGATATACTTTAGTGATCTTTGTCCTAATCTTAGCAAGCAATGAAGTGCTCGATTATATATAAAAAGGGTAAAGCCTAGTACAAAGCAATTTCAGAAAAAGATGCAGTCAGGAGATCTGTATTCTATTCTCAGATCTGCAAATGGTACTTGTCCAGTGTCTCTCAATGTAATATAATTTTTATCAGTTGCTTGCTTACTTGCTTTTCCCACAGGGCTGTTACGAGGCAGTGTTTGAAAGTGCCTTGTGTTCCTCAGATGAATGACATCAAGGAAGTGCAAAGTATTGTGTGAAAAGACATTGCACTCCTATCTAACACAGATTAATATTGATTATATCTCAACAGATTTTTAAGAGAGTATATTCATTCATTTGCATGGCTGATATGTTTTACCACTTTCTAGGAATACATACCCCCAAGTCACATGTTACACCACCTCAAAGATGTCAAAAAATGTTATGGGTCTATATTTTCACCATACAATTGTTATATCTGGCTTGAAATAATAGGATCTGTGGCTAAAACAATTAAATATCACCTTAAAAAAATATGACCAGAATACCAGCACATTTAGACTCGTAACAAGAGTTCACTACCTACTCAACATAAACTGTGACAATTCATCCTACAGATGCTATGAAAAATATGCTTGTTTCCATCTGTCTCTTTGAAAAGCAGGCTGAATGTTTTTGGCCGTCCAGACATAAACTTTATCCGATAATGACTTTTGGATTGGTTATTTTTGGCCCCCTATGTCAAAACGCGCACATTGCTCACACTGGATACTTAGCATGCAGCACCATTTTAAGCGACCTCTTTCACACGCCTGAAATGTTTCCGATGTTAAGCTATATAAAACAAATACATACTGGATATCATCAAGTGTTAATAAGATGTAATGCATTCCCAACAACCCTATAACTCAGATCTTAAAAAAACAGGTTCATGGGGCCAAAGTCCAAAGCAAGTTCAACACCGAGACTCTTTCATCTGCATAAGTGCTATATATTTAGTAACAATGTTTGAGGCAGCAAAGATTCCCATGGGATAACAGGTAATAAGGTTCAGAGTTAACACACACACACGGCAAAGGAATTAAAAATCAGTTTCTCAATGGAGCAACACAAAAGTCTCCCAGTTCCTTCGTAAGACTGACCCCAGGAACTATGACTTGACTTCACCCCCACTGTCAGTTTCCTGTCCAACAGAGGGAGCCAAAGAACTCCCAGTATCTTTGAATGCCAGCCAGAGACATAGCTACAGCTTCCTGTGTTTCAAGACAGATCATTCCGAGTATCACAAAATGAAATTCTCAGCTCTCGTCATCATTGGCCTCAGATTCGTAATGCTACAAAAACATCATTTCCTTCACCATCGTATCAAACTCTTTCTGCTCCCCACTGGCAAAATCAGAGAGTTGAACAGAATTTATGCTGTGCTCATTTAACCCGAATGCATAGGCCCTATCGCAGCCCACTAGAACTGCCAATCACTGTTCAACACTCCCAGGCCAGATATTATTACGGAGTGACTATCAACCAGAAACCGAACAGATTAAGCAAAAGATATAGTGATGCAAGAAGTGGTGTTGTAAGTCAGCAGGGGGAGCTCTTTCCTTCAGTTCCATCAATATGATGTGAAGGGACACTGTGCTGCTGGCAACACAAAATTTAGGTCCCTGGTCATTTTTGATCACTAAAGATCACATGGCACTTTTTCCAGAGTAAACCCAATGCACTGGTCAAATTCCAACTTCCCTTGCAGTGTCAATTGGAAGTGGCATTCTTCGCATCATTTCCTAAGGTGCTTTGTAGTGCTGTTGTGTGTTTAAAAACAAACAGAAGGCCCCAACCCAGAGACAGATGCACTTCAGCAGCGGATGAAGCAAGCCCTGTTTTACAGTTTGCATCTTAGTTTAATAAGCCTGCAGAAATCTTTGGGATCCTTTTGTACAAAAGGTGTTTTAGAAGTGGAAGCTGGCAGTACAGCATATTCAAGATTTCTAAATATTTGCTACTTAGTGAGTCATGCTGTCATATCTCCTCTGTCCAATAGTCTGTTTCGCTTAGCATTTTATTAACTTCTGCCTAGAAGAAAAAAAAATTCCTTCTTAAACTTTTCCCCAAGTAACCAAAAGATACTCAACAGATCCTGTGCAGCCTCAAAAGGGTCACTGGGAAAAAAACCTGTAATCCAAAGTAATGCAATTCAGTTCAGAAGCCTTTAAGACCAAAGGGGTGGTGGATGAACAGGAAGGCAGCATAAGATCAAGCACTATTGACGCACATGAGGCAGTGATCAGAGAGAAAAATCTTCAAAGGGGGCAAAAGAGACAGCAGTGCTTAGTGAAGCCCAGATCCAGGGGGTAACCATAACAATAGCCAAGAGACTTTCACTAGGGCTGAAGATCGAATCAGAGAGCTAAGGGTGAAGAAGCCAGAGGCAACAGGGTTGCATGGGTCTGTCACAGCTCCCGTCAAGAGCACCCCTAGTCTTGGGCACTCTTCATATCGCTGTGAGGGGATCCAGCCACAGAATCCCGGAGGGACTTAAGCCTCTGGAGTCTAAACAAAGCCCAAGTCCTGCCCCTAGATATAGTCTCAAGGCACAAATGCTCTGTCTAGTATGCTCCTTGTGAGAGCTGCAACCTCACTATATATGGCCCAGTCCATGGAACCAGTGCTGACTCCTCAGGCTCACCACACAGCTCAACCACACCCTCCCCCAGAATCCCAGCCCTGTGGATATTCTGGGCCCACAGTTCACCTGTTCAAGGGCACATGAATAGCGTAACACAGCACAGACTTTGCAGAGGGTTCTAACACATTGCTCTTTACTTAATTGTATGAGAAATACACAGCTCTATACTAAAATAATAAACCCCATATGCATTTCCCTGCCTTAGTTTCCTCCAGAGTATTCTTTGGGATGGGGAGAGGGTCCACAGGAGCCATCCAGGTTCTTTCTGTTGTGGTGCACAGCTTGTATTCTGAAACATGGAGCCTTCCCCACGCAGCACACTTTCTCTGACCTTGCTGGTCCATCCCCATCTTCTCTCCTGCCCCTTGTTTCCAGTGCGGCTTACCTGGTCTCTCCTCCCGCCCACCGCAAGAGACCCCTTTAAAACTCCAGCTTTGTCACCTTTGTCTCTGTCTGGTTTAGGAATTTTCCACTCTCTCTTCTTCCCTCCCCCAAAACAAGCTGAAGGAAGTATCTTTGCCCAGCTTCAGCCAACCTATTGTCATTCAAGTGTTTCCACCTGTTGATATCAAATGATACATCGGCTGCATGTCTGTCACAGAGGTAACAGATTCTGTGACTTTCTGTGACCTCCATGACTTTTGCAGCGGACCGTGCGACTGGCTCCAGGGGAGCAGCAGCAGTTTGGGTGTGGAAGAGGGTTCAGGGCTGGGGAAAGGGTTGGGATACAGGGCGGCACTTACCTAGGGGGTCTCCCCAGAATTGGCAGGCATGTCCCTGCAGGTCCTAGACAGAGGGGCCAGTGGGCTCTGCGCATTGCCCCTGCCTGCAGGTACCACCCCCGCAGCACCCATTGGCTGCAGTTCCCAGCCAATGGGAGCTGCAGAGCCAGTGCTCATGGTGGGGGCAGAGGCCCCCTGGCCTTCCCTCCCCGTAGGAGCTGCAAAGATATGCCTGCAGCTTCTGGGCAGCTGGGTAGGGAGCCTGCAAGCCCCTCCAACCCTCCTCCCCAGCACTAGCAGGGGTCCCGGGCCACACACACACACACTCTGCACTCGCGGTGCCCCCAGACCACACCCCCAGAATCCCCCAGCCCAAGTTTTAGTCAGGGGTATATAGTACAAGCCATGGACAGGTCATGGGCCAGGCAGCAAACAAAAATTCACAGCCTGTGACCTGTCCATGACTTTTACTAAAAATACCCATGATTAAAATGTAGCCTTAATCATTATCCCTGGCCTGGCAGGGATGTGACAGCCTTGTCAGCAAGGGTGGAATCTACATACATCCAGGGGCATCCTATGATACAGCAATTTCATAATAACTTCATCATATCAATCAAAACTCTTAAGTTGTACAGGCAGATTCCCCAAGTCATCACAGGGTCATCAACATACAAGTTGAAGGAACCAAGACTGAGGGAGGAACAGAAAGCAAGACACACATCTAACTCATAGACGAAAGAGGACAGTGATGGATAACTACTACCGGGAGGGGAAGAGGATTGGAGAAAAGAGAGATTATGTGTAGTTTGAAAAGACTGAAGGTGGAAGAAAGAAGTGTTGGAAGTAACAGGAGGAACAGCGTGTGAGAGAGAGGAGGAGACCCCACCATGAGAAAGGCTGTACCAGATGGGAAGTGCCAAGTTTCAGTGAGTGCAAGGAGATGGAGGGACATGAGACACAGATCAGAAGCTGCAGCATATATGTTTGAGGTGGCCCAGCCACTCCACTGGAAGTGGCAGAAATGAAAGCGGAGGTGGTGAGGATGAGACTAGTCCATGTGTGGGAGGAGAGAAGGCTAGGGCAGGGTAATAAGTGTCCTCGCCAGAGATGGAGAGACAGCAGAGGAGGAAGCAATGTGGGATGTGGATATGCGAGGATGAAAAGATGGATTCATCAGACTCTTACTCTGCCTACCTATTCCGAGGAAAACACAGGTGTACGTGTGCACCTCTCCCCTGTGTCACCTCTGCCCACAAGACACCAATGCATACTGCTATGAGCTTTCAATATGCATTAACTAACCTCACCCCTGCCCCCAATGTCACAATGACAACAACACTGGAAACTAAAACAATCAGACAGAACATCTGCAAGCCCTTATGTTCCAACAATTAGCAAGCCTCCTTAGCTGGACATGGAGCGTATTTGAAGAACAGCACATTCCCTTCATTAGTTGGACCCCAAAAAACGACTGAAAATGATTACTTCTTTCCACGCACACGGCAAAGAATGACCTTTCAAGAAACTGGGTTGGCTTTCATGGCCAGAAAAAAAAAAAAAGTCTTTCCATAAACAATTAGTCCTCTAGTAACTGTTAGCATCAGGTAAATTCAGAACAGTTAATAAGACCAATTTAAATACCAAGAGACAAAAAAACCACTTTCCAGACATTGTTACTATGTGTGTCTGAGTCTCTGACAGGAGGAGATGATCAGAGCCATTTTCTTTGCAGATTCAGAGATGCTAACTTGACTTAACGTAAGTACTAGGTAGAATGGAAAAAGTTTGCTATCCATTATTCCCAAAGTAATGGAGCTCAGAGTAGAAAGCCTATTCTATATTCTGTTACAGGAGGGTTTTTGAACAAGGACAACAACACAGCAAACACAACATGAAGGAAACCAATTAATGGAAAAGATTGTAGAAAGAATGACATTTAGAAGACAAAGAAAAAATCATTGAGAAGTTTTAAAGAATAGTGAGAAAAGTGATATTTCCTTGCTGTAACTAGTTTTGGGGTTTTTTTAATACACATTTATGTACAATTAACCAGGGATCGCTTTCAAAGTCAATGCAATGGCAAGGTATTTGTAAAACATATAGTGTAAAAATGTACCTACTATTTTGAAGGAGCTCAGGATGCAGAAACAAAAGCATATTGCATGCTAATGTTTTACACTAACCATGGGAAATTGACACTGGCTCTTTCAGCTCTGTAATTTTTCACTACGCACAGCACAGCAGCACAAATGCCATGTTACATTGCTAAATGGGAGATCTGGATTATACAACGCACCCCGGCCTCCTCGACTTTGGGCTACTAGAAGTCTAGGGCAAAGTACAGAAAAACATGTCAGCGCTTTGCAGTTGCATCAGAAACAGAAAACAGACACCCCTAGCAGCTGTAGAATAAAGGATCATTCAGTTTCATATGGCAACACTTATTTAATAGTTAAAGCAGTTTTTGAAACATTGAACTACAAACGTTAAATACTCTAGCATAGAAAAGGACAGTTAAAACTGAACAGGCATGCTAAGCTTAACAGTAGAATGCAACACAAGACCCTACCTGTTTCATCGCTGTCTCTCCAATCTTGTCAGAGTGCTTACGAATGCTCTCCAGAAAGTCTTTGAGGTCTGACATGGAAACATCTTTTATCTCTTCACGCAGTTTAGGGATATTATCCACCATGATCTTGCAGAAGCGGTAGTGGCTCACCTGTGGCAGGTATGTATGCTCAAGGTGCTCTAATGTCTTCAATGCAGGGTAATGTCTGGGAAGAGTGTAAATCAGACTCAGAAGTATACAAGACTATTCTGCTGTTCCACTTGACATCAGAGGATGATGGCAATAAATTAGCACTTCTATATACCCTGGATCTCAAAACACTGTACAGAAGTACACATACCTCAGTGCTCCTGTACAATATAAGGGAGAATTATTCTCACATTTGCAGTTAGATAAACTGAGGTTTAGCAAGGTTAAAGTGTGGACATACTCTGAGAAGTGACTGTGTAAAATGGCTCTGCTTTACTAAAGAGATGTCTGTCTTGTGCCCATTGAGAGTCGGATCTGGCTACCTGTCTAATGATTTCAATATTGCCAAGCACTGTTAAAAGCTTCCCATCCTAGAAGTGGCTGCATTTAAGTGGCGGATCAAGTAATTCCTATATATCCCTTACATACCGCACAGGGGTGCCGTAAGGCACAGCATTTGAAACGCACTTTGAAATCCCTGGCTAAAAGGCGCCATAGGAATGGAAACTGTTATTCGTACCCAGCTTCATTTATTTATTTTACTATAGTGCCAGAGGCCCCCATGAGAATCGAGACTAAGTGCTGCTTGGGATACAACGACCGTCGTTGGCCCAAAGAGCTTTGCTCTGATGCTGTTACTTCCATTCCTAGGTACTTCATATTTGAGCATGAATTCACATTTACATAGCACTCACCTTCCATCCAAAAGGACTAAGCTACGCTAGCTGATCGTGAACGTAACAGATCTGACGAAGGGAAAACCATCAGAACATTGGTCCACCTAGCCCAGTATCCTGTCTCCAAAAGTGACTGACACCAGATGCTTCAGAGGGAATGAATAGGCCACAGCAATTTATCGACTGATCCATCCAGTCGTCCAGTCCCAGCACGTAAACCTTGACTATGGAGCTGTTAGCGATATCTCTGAAAAATTATTTTGATCATCACTAACATGTCTCTAGGGTAAAATAAGGCAACCATAACAGGACACAGTTTTGGAGAGGTAATACAGAATACCATGCCCAAAGGGAAAAGCTGGGGAGGTGAAAATTTAAGTAGGTACACAGCAGAGATGAAATTTGGCCAGGAGAACGGGAGTAAAAAACCCCAACTCAAGCAAAATACGTGCTTAGGCATAAAATATGCACTACCATGTCACTTAAAAAAATAACACTCAAATCTCTTTTCAAAACAATAGTTATGTAAACAGAGAGTCAAGTCGGGGAAATTATTTTAACTAAAAATTGAAAGGACCATTAAGAGCTGCAGTCACACGGTTTAACCTTGTAACATGGGGCACTATTTATATTACAGTGGGGTACAAAAAGCTATTTACAATAAAATGTAATCCCCTCTGGAGAGAGAAACTTAAGAGTGGACGGAAAGCCAGAGCTTAAACTGGAGGAATAAACACACATTGGGGTTTTGTTATATTTTAGGATATTGTTTATTGAAGTAGAAGATGCTAAAATGTGGCCTGCAGAGACAGTGTGTGTTCACTGATGAGGTCTACGACTGCCTGCCGAAAACAAAGTCTAAAATATCTGGAGCAGGGAGTAAGTGCAGAGGCCAGTGATTCTTATTAATGAAGTAATGCAGCTTTAGCCCCACAGTCCTTGGTGAGTTCTTAGCACAAGCAAGGCTTCCAACTGTGTTCTGCTCTTTCGGACAAGAACAGCGGCGCCTCAACCCACTTCAGAAATCTGATATTTTTGTATCTAACAACATCTGACATGAGGTTATCTTTCACCCCAAATGATCCCAAAGTGCTTAACAAGCTACATGCACAGAGGGATCATTTCACCAATGAAATGCAAATGCTTTTGGGGTGAAAGGATGGCAGTCAGGTACACAGATGGGCAAGAAGGCATTTTTGGCCAAGAATATTGCCCTGGTGATCTCTCATGTACAAACCCAGAGCAGAAAGGATCTCATACTTCACTCTCTTGTCTAAACTGGCCACATACAATTTAGTGAGACTTTACTGGCATAAAGAGCTGTGCAAGTGTTACCAAAGAGGACATCCCTCAGCTGTCAGCCAGTGGTTGGAAAAATCCCCTTAGAGCCGTACACTGTTTTGGGGGTTTGTCAGCTGTCGGTCTGTCAGCAGTGTTGAATCCTAATGCAGTGACAGGTTCGTGCACCGAGCAATATCTCCACCATCCCTCTTTTTCTCCCAGGCTCAGGTACAATTTTTCCTCATCACTTTGTGAGACTAATGAGTCCTGATCACCTGAGGAAATCTCTCTCGCTTCCTTGTATTTTGGACACTGGAGAAGGAAGTGTTGGGTCTCATTCTCTCCTGTCCTGTGGGTTGCACAGTCAATCCTCTCTCGGTTTGGACTGTACTTTGCTCTTCGTTTCCAGCATGTCACACATAGTAAACCAACTGAGACTGGGTATTCAAACCTGAAGTTTACACTACCAACCCATCCCCTATGGGCTATCAAGAAAAAAGACAGGAGGAGACAGCTGCAAAAAGGGCAAGTTTTGCTGCTTTAGTAAATGGAGCCATCAAATCCAGACAAAAACTAAGTGTTTAGATTTTACTTAAATATGGCCCTCAATAATAATTTCTGTACAAGTCAAAATGAATCAATCAAAAGAAAAATTGAAGTGATTCTCAGAATCAGTTCATGGAAACACTATATAGAATGAGAGAATCATATGGCATATGAATTCCTTTCAGTTCACACCACTGCGATCGGATCCAGCTTCCCTCCCCTCCCCCCCCCCCCACAAACACACACACACACCCCACAATAGCTACGAATCCCAGCTACAACTAACATTTTAATGAACATCTCATCTGTCAACAGATAAGCCCCTCACCAATGCTATACACATAGTCAAAAATGGACAAACTAGTAGGCTACTTTATACCATGCTCAGACATACTAATGGGGAAAACCCCTTACTGAACAGCTAAATAACTAACTCTAACTTCTAAGCTCTAACTTCCCCCACTCTAGTCTGACTTTCAGGTGCGACGCGTATCAATTTATGCAAGGCTCTGGGGGATCCAGAAGCACAGGGGCTGATAGTATTTGTTGGGTAAAGGAATGAAGGGGGAGGCGTTTCATGTCTAGTCAGCTATTTCTGGTTTGCAGCAACTGCTAGTTCAATGTTTTTTATGTGACTGAATGGTGAGCCTAGGATAGGGATTTTGTGTGTGTCAAATTGAAACATATAAATAAAAATGTACGTTACTATGAACCTATTCTCTAGAAAAACCTGGTATATGAGGAAAGATTATACATTGTTACAACTACTATTCTAATCTGCACCTGCATTTGGATTAGACTGATGAAAGGATGAGCAGAAGAGTGGTTTGAGAGCTACTAATGAGAAATTAGATAGTTTCGAAGCTGAGCAAACTGCAGTATAGATCTCTCAACTCCTGAGAACCTCTTTGTTGAGTTTAACTTAGACCTCCAGATTGGTGCTTTGTGATTCTTCAATATGCATCAGTCTGTAAAATTTACCTTTTAGATTTCATTTGCTCTCTCAGTTTGCTGTACATCTCCAGAACTGGGGAGAAAAGAAAAAAGATACATACATTAAAGACAAAATATATTAAATTAAATCTAGATGAAACTGTACAAGTAGCAATGATCAATTTCAGATTCCTCACCAGGAAGACACAATGTTAGTTTATCAACGGTAGCAGAAATATTTCTCTGTTGTAGTCGACATTGCTTCAGCTCTTCCATTGCTACTACCAACTTAAAGAGAAGAAAATTAAATTAAATTACGCCAACAGTGGTAAACAAACAGCTTGTATGTACATCTCTATGGTGTACTCATCTCTCAACAAGGTCCCCACAGTAGGTCTACAACAATACCTGCTAAGAGCGCTAAGGAACTCATTATTCACTCATGGAGTAGGGAAGAATTTCGAACCCACAGGAAGTTACTAAGCAAAGTTCTATGTCTGTGTAATGCAGTAGGTTAGACTGGCTCATTGTGATCCCTTTTGGAAACAATCTATGAACTGTACTCCACTCCACATATGCAAAACAGTATGGTCCCCCTCCTAGCATAACGAAAGCAAGACTTTATGGATGCACAGGAGCCAGCAAACAGAGCTGTAAACAGGGGAGTTTGAGTGGGAGTTCTATTAGAGGAGAAGGGAGGAAGCAAACCCCCGGTTCTTAGGGGCAGAAAGTGAGGTTTTTTGTGGGTAGTGTGTTTGTTCTGTTATGTGTGGGGGTCTTTTTTTTCCCCCTTTTCAGTTTGTAGAGGCTGGTAGGGGGCAGCGTGCTGTGAGAGAAGCAGAGCCCTGATTAGGGGGCCTATAAAAGCAGCCAAACAGCCAGCCAGTGGCAGAGGTGCAGCAACACAGGAGCCAGCGAACACAGGTGTAAACAAGGGAGTTTGAAAGGGGAGGTGGGGGAAGGAGTGTGTGTGGTGTTCTGATTTTGTTTTGGTGTTTGTTTGCGGTTTTGGTTGTTAAGAACATAAGAACAGCCATACTGGGTCAGACCAAAGGTCCATCCAGCCCAATAGCCTGTCTACCGCCAGTGGCCAATGCCAGGTGTCCCAGAGGGAGTGAACCTCACAGGTAATGATCAAGTGATCTCTCTCCTGCCATCCATCTCCACCCTGTGACAAACAGAGGCTAGGGACACCATTCCTTACCCATCCTGGCTAATAGCCATTATTGGACTTAACCTCCAGGAATTTATCTAGTTCTCTTTTAAACCCTGTTATAGTCCTAGCCTTCACAACCTCCTCAGGCAAGGAGTTCCACAGGTTCACTGTGCGCAGCGTGAAGCAGAACTTCCTTTTATTTGCTTTAAACCTGCTGCCCATTAATTTCATTGGGTGGCCCCTAGTTCTTATATTATGGGAACAAGTAAATAACTTCTCCTTATTCACTTTCTCCACACCACTCATGATTTTATAGACTATCATATTCCCCCTTAGTGTCCTCTTTTCCAAGATGAAAAGTCCTAGCTTCTTTAATCTCTCCTGATATGGGACCTGTTCCAAACCCCTAATCATTTTAGGTGCCCTTTTCTGAACCTTTTCTAATGCCAGTATATCTTTTTTGAGATGATGGGACCACATCTGTACGCAGTATTCAAGATGTGGGCGTACCACGGATTTATATAAGGGCAATAAGATATTCTCCGTCTTATTCTCCATCCTTTTTTAATGATTCCTAACATCCCGTTTGCTTTTTTGACTGCTGCTGCACACTGCATGGACGTCTTCAGAGAACTATCCACGATGACTCCAAGACCTTTCTCCTGATTAGTTGTAGCTAAATTAGCCCCCATCATATTGTATGTATAGTTGGGGGTATTTTTTCCAATGTGCATCACTGTACATTTATCCACATTAAATTTCATTTGCCATTTTGTTGCCCAATCACTTAGTTTTGTGAGATCTTTTTGAAGTTCTTCACAGTCAGCTTTGGTCTTAACTATTTGAGCAGTTTAGTATCATCTGCAAACTTTAACACCTCACTGTTTACCCCTTTCTCCAGATCATTTATGAATAAGTTGAATAGGATTGGTCCTAGAACTAACCCTTGGGGAACAACACTAGTTCCCCCTCTCCATTCTGAAAATTTATCATTTATTCCTATCCTTTGTTCCCTGTCTTTTAACCGGCTCTCAATCCATGAAAGGATCTTCCCTCTTATCCCATGACAACTTAATTTACGTAAGAGCCTTTGGTGAGGGACCTTGTCAAAGGCTTTCTGGAAATCTAAGTACACTATGTCCACTGGATCCCCCTTGTCCACATGTTGGTTGACCCCTTCAAAGAACTTTAATAGATTAGTAAGACATGATTTCCTTTTACAGAAACCATGCTGACATTTGCTCAACAATTTATGTTCTTCTATGTGTCTGACAATTTTATTCTTTACTATTGTTTCAACTAATTTGCCCGGTACTGACATTAGACTTATCGGTCTGTAATTGCCAAGATCACCTCTAGAGCTCTTTTTAAATATTGGTGTTACATTAGCTATCTTCCAGTCATTTTTTCTTTTCTTGGGGATTTTTGGTTTTCCTCTTTGGTTGGTTGGTTGGTGTTATGGAAGTGGTTTGAGTCTGTTTTTCCCATAAGGTTTGCCGGTTCTAATCTCCGTTAGAAGCAACAGTTCCACTCCCCTCACCCAGAAACAGATTATCTCTCCACACACTTTGCCAGTGGTTGTCAAATTTTAAATGGCCAAAGTATCACGGCCTCCACCACTTCCTGTGGGAGACTAGTCCTCACTCCAATAGGTCTTTTTCTTTTCCTTCTATGTAGGTTCTTATACTGCGTTCACCCATTGTCTATCTTTGCACCTTTCAGTAGTACATCAAGAAACGGAAGTAACGTGTCATGTGTTTGTTTTCTCATCCTCTGCCCAAGGGGAGAAGTGTGTATAGGGGAGTGTTTTGCGTTGGATTTCCTTTTTTTTTTTAAACACACACACACACACACGCACGCACACAGTTATACATTTATGTTAGAGTAATGAGGGCAAAGAAATGCCCCTTGCACTTAGCTCCTGAGGGAGTTCATTTCAGTGTCTTGGGCTGACACCCAAGAGAAGCTCTGTCTCTCACAGAGAAGAGCTTTACCCTTATTGTAGTGAGTTCCATTGTGACCGAAGAGCAGAGCTGTTGGCCATGGTCTTCCTCCCATATGCAGAGCCTCTTTCTTTCCTGATATCAAGTCTAACTTTTCCTTTTCTTAATCATATCCCTTTATTCTCCTAGCTATGCCTCCCTGGATCAGCCTAAATAATCTCCCCCATTCCTTGGTGTTTACCCCATTCAGACTCTTGTACACTGATGTCCTCTCGGCCGTCACTAAGTTATCACTTGGCTATCTCAATCTCTTCCAGAGCCAGTCCTACGGATGCATGAACAGTGCACTCGCCAGCAGTACACTGTTGGGGGTCACAGTTTTTCAAAACACTGATATTTACCACAGGGAACTATCCAACATTGGCAGGAAGATGGAATAGGTCTTTTCCACATCTTAAGCCCATAAGCCAAAGTACTTACTTTGAAAGTACTGGCAATAAAGTGAATTTCTCTGTGAACTAGGAAGATGGAAGAGGAGAGAAGAGCAGAAGATTTCTATGGGAGTAAGGAACAAGTGGTGAGAGTCCCTCCAGGAGGACAAAAGATGAGTTGCAGGAATAGGCGTTTCTAGACACTTCTCAGATATTATATATATGCACACAACTGGCACTTATCTTTCTTCATATATCAGTGCCTCTAGCTCACTGACCACTTGTGTTGCTATCCAACAATTTCCCTTCAATTTCTCAATATCCCTTTAGTTTTAAGATGTAGAAGACTGAATGCAGTTAAAGGGGAAAATCACATCCAAAACATACAGAGTTTCACTTGCTCCATGGTTCGATGCCTCCACATATGCAGCTGAAGACCGCACTGACTTTTACTGCTGCCGTACTGCTCTGCAAACTGGGAGCCTGATCCTTCAGTGTTTATTGACACTAGTTGGGGGTGAAGGATTGAGCCCACTGTTTGTCCATTATCACTTCAAAGTCTTCCTGCTTTCCAGGTTCCCCCCCATTGAGTTTTAATCCACGAATTATGGAAAGGGATAGTCACTTCATACACATCCCCATTACATTTACTGAAAATTAGGTACAGGTATCACAAGTATTATACAGATTTAACACTATGGTCACACAAGTGATCACTAGTATTGCCCACACAGCTGTGGAGTTCTGAAACTACAAGTCTCTGCAATCTATCAGTATTATAATACATTAAAATATTCAAAGCAAATAGATCACATAAGGGAGGCTTTTAAAAATACAGGGCTTACTTCCTTCCCCTCACTCTGCAGTTTTCTATTCGTGTCTGTCACTT
This sequence comes from Caretta caretta, assembly GCF_965140235.1. Classification (NCBI taxonomy): domain Eukaryota; kingdom Metazoa; phylum Chordata; order Testudines; family Cheloniidae; genus Caretta; species Caretta caretta. The sequence continues at coordinate 149,529,401 of NC_134209.1, read as the reverse complement.
GATGCTGTGGGAGGAAATGGGAAAAAAAACATATTAATTTTAAAATTTACATGTAATCAAGAGTTTTTTTGGTTGCTTGCACAAGAACCTTTACTAGGGGTTTCACCAGCTTCCACGCAATTTCTTACAATTTTCTTCTGCACCCCCTAAAATAGATGAGGTTAATTTGTTTTTTTGTTCATCAAAAGGCATTCAGTGGATTTTCTGACATAAGGAAAGATCCGAAGAGCAGCACAGGTGATATGAAGGTGGCCGTGGAAGAGTTTCTTGCCAGTTACTAGACACCAGTGGAAAACAGCAAGGGGTAACATGGCTAGATGCCACCTTTGAAAAGCTGTTCCCCCCCAGCACAATATTCTGCAATTGTTATTCATGTAAAGTAGTACCTCCCTCCTTGAATTCCATTCTGTATGAGTAAAGGAGGCATAATCTGGTCCCTGAGTCAAATGCATTTTTTGTCAGCAAGTGAATGACTTCTTAAAAACTGAATATCAATTAGCTCACTTGTTTCATAATACAGTTTATATGAACTGTTCAAAGTAGTTAACATGGATTCATCCATTTCTCCCCTTCCCTGTCAACATGGTACCTGCTCTTGAAACAGAGATGTTCAATCCTGCAAAGTCTACATTCTGTGGATCAACAGTTAAAAAGTTTATAATTATAAAGGGCACTGTGCTTGCTCCTGTACAACACACAGAAATTAAGATAGTTCCTGCCCCAAAGACCTTCCAAACTAAGTGGTTTACATATTGTAAACAGGGCTGGCTGCCTCCCATGGATGCCTGTGTAGCACAAGGTCAAACTACAGAGAGCCTGCCTCAGTTTCCCCTCTTGGACTGGTCAAATAAATTTCATTTCAGGCTTTTTCTTGGTCAGAAATTATCCCTCACTGGGGACTGAGCTCATTAATATAAAATAACTTGCAAATAAAATTCAGACCCCAAAACAAGGTCCATTCATAAGTCCACACAACAAAAGGTTTCTCTTCCTCCACCCAGAATATACTCCCTGGAGCCTTTGCCATCCTTCACCGGCTTGGTCAGGTTTTTTTCCAGGCCTCTCTGCCCTGGAGAGCCTCTCTCTCTACAGACACCATCACAGCTTCCTGAGCTTCCTCCTTCATTGCAGCCACCTGCTGCACTGTATAGGGAATTATCCAATTCACCCCAGGTGAACTGGATAATTCTGTCATCAGGGTTCACTAGCCCAAGCTCTTCAACCCTTAAGGGGCAAACCACCCTATTACACATATTCTTTGGACAGGGAGGAAAAACTGACCAAAAAGAATTTTGGTAGCATACACATTCGAGCTTAGCAGCAGATCAGTGCAATACTGTGTGCCTGCAAGCTTCCATTGGATTTCAGCTTCTTGTTCAGCTCTCTCATTATTGAATTTTAAAAACTAATCCATAACTTAAAAAAATTACTTGAATTCATTGGATTTTATACAAAAGCAGCAAGAGGCAGAATCACAGCACCCTGAGCCGCCACAGAGAACAAAAAAACATAGTGGATTATAAGAGCAAGCAGCCCACCCTCATCACCTCTATTTCCAGCAGAAGAGAAGCTGAGCTTATACCAGGGGTGGGCAAACTTTCTGGCCCAAGGGCCACATCTGGGTATGGAACTTGTATAGTGGGCCATGAATGCTCACAAAATTGGAGGCTGGGGTGCAGGAAGGGGTGAGGGCTCCGGCTGAGGGTGTGGGCTCTGGGGTGGGGCCAGAAATGAGGAGTTCAGGGCGTGGGAGGGGGCTACAGGCTGGGGGCAAGGGGTTGGGGTACAGGGGAGTGAGGGCTCCAGCTGGTGGTGCAGGCTCATGAATGGGTCTGAGGATGAGGGGTTGTGGGTGCAGTAGGGTGCTTTGGGCTGGGGATGCGGGGGAGTGAGGGCTCCGGCTTGGGGGGGCGGGCTCTGGGGTGGAGCTGGGGATGAAGGGCTGGGGGTGCAGGAGGTGCTTTGGCCTGGGACTGAGGGATTTGGAGGGCGGGAGGGGGATCAAGGCTGGTGTAGGGGGTTGGGGTGCAGGCTCCGGGTGATGCTTACCTCAAGCAGCTCCCAAAAGCAGCAGCAGCAGCATGCCCCCCCTCCAGCTCCTACACGTGGGCGTGGCCAGGCAACTCCACGCACTGCCCAGTCTCCACGCACCGTGGTTCCTGGCCAATGGGAGCTGCGGGGGTGGCGCTTGGGGCCAGAGCGGGGACATGTCACTGCTTCTGGGAGCCACACGGAGTGGGGAAAACCCCCAACCCCACTCCCCAGCTGGAGTGCCGGAGCAGGGCAAGCCAAGGACCCCGCTCCCAAGCGGGACCTGGAGGGCCGGATTAAAATGTCTGGAGGGCCGGATGCGGCCCCCTGCCCATAGTTTGCCCACCCCGGCTTATACTCAACTCTTCACCTTGTCATGATTCCCTTATATGAAACCATTACTCACCACAAACTCTGATGTCTTGACCAATTGCTATGGCTGCCGTAGCAAGGATCTGCTGCTGCAGCCATGCTGAGGAAAGTGCAGCAACCAAGATTCCTGAATGGATTAGTACCAGTGAACCATGTCAGACTGACACCCTAGAAATGAGGTCCTCTGCTTATCCATTACAACATGTATGGCAATGAAAACTTCCCCTATATCACCCCACAATGTACCTCAAACGTGACCTGGAATACTCCAATTCTAGAGATGGGAGGATCATTCAGTCTCCGTTAGCCATTCAACCCTTTACATCTCTCACAAGAACGCTGACAAGACAAATAATTATGATGTTGGGAGGAGGATCTATGATAGAAAGAGGACCAAGACCCAACTCATTCCACAGTAGCCGCTGATTGGCCATCAGATGGCAATGATTTTTGGCCACTTCCAACTTGGGTCAGATTGAAACTGGTGACCTAGCAGTGAAAGGCTTTATACAGCCATCCCAATACCAGCTGCCTGAACTGTCCAGACCCCATGACTGCCAGACTAACTGCTTGTGCTTGTTACCATAAACTTACCGCACTGCAGGCAAGAAGGATTCACCTCATGACTTAACTTTTTACAACTTCACTGGAGCGGTCGCATAGCAGCGCTCCCCGCACCTCCTGCAGTAGGTTCAGTTCTCCTGGCTGACTGCCCTACACAAAAACTGCTCATTTCCTTTATGATGTCCTGAGATATTTCGAGTAGGAGCATAGTATCTCCTCTGAAGATTTTCTTATACCCCGAAAATCCTACTACGAAAAAGAATTCACGTAGGCTAATTTAAACCTGTTCCAAAAATGATGCCAAGTCTATACAAGTCTTCTATTAAAATTACATCTCAATCCCAGCTAAAGCAAAAACGAACAGGAATATGTTCCACCCTTGTACATTTTCAGTTTTTTTAGAGGCACAGACACACACAGAAAAACAGATGATTATTTACATAGGAGTTCCATAGACACACACAGAGCTTTTCAGACAAAGGGATTTGGAGATTTTATAATCTAAGACAGACAAGCACAGCAAGGGGTAACAAACAGCAGGTGGGGGCCTGGGAAGGATGAGGATATGGTAGTGAAGGATCATGAGAGGGGCTTATTTAGTTCATTCTTCTCTATATGGAACATGTGGTACCAAGCATTTGTTTAAATTAATTATAGCGTAGAGACAATCAGAAGGAGGGCAGGAGAAGAGCAATGAAAGGCCAACTGAAAGGAGTTATGAGCAGGAATACGAAGGAGAAGAGAGTGAAGTACACAGTGCTGAGGACATTCATGATACAATATTTTACCAGCCAAATAAGCAAAAGGTTCTTTTACTTTTTTTAAACGAGGAGATTAAATGTAAAATAGTGAATTAATGCAACCTTAAGGCTGCACAGTTATAATCACAAAGAGTAAGCAGAAGTTTAAATGCTGTTATGATTAGAAATTTGTCCAGGTAAAAGTGATGCCTCTTTGAAGATCTGTTCCTGTGAATACAGTATTTAGTTTCATCTGGGTTACTTTTCTTGCAAAATATAAGTTGCTACGACTGTTAGCTAAGGGAGGTAAACCATAATGAACCAGCGTCCCAGTGGGGAGCTGCATTGTTGGAGATATCTTCTGGATGAGTTGTAAAAAAAGAGTTCCTGACTATGTGTCAGCCTTAATAAGCGCACAGTGTTGCCTGAAAAAGTTAGAGGACTTAACCCTGATGTTCTGATGCAAATTTCAACTTCAATTCTGACCACCTAAAATGGACACAGAATTCTTCTTCACTTTGTATTGTGCCAGGTTTCACTCCAGCGGTGTTAGCACTTCAATGGCATGCGGGGGGATGGGGTTGAGTCCTGCTATTTAGAGTGCCTGAAAGGCAACACTGTAAATATAAGATTACACAGAACTCTAGAAACTTAAACAAAAGCATATATAAATGATAAATGCTGCAGGTGAAATACTGAAGATGTAGATTTAATGCATATGCTATGGAACTATGTAAGACTAAAACTGCTGAGGAAAAAACCAAAAACAAATATTGTAGAGAATGAATAGTTGAAAAAAAATGAACATTCTCCGCTGGATCCGTGGATGGGTCTCCAGGGAAACCCTCATGAGAAGGATTCCACTACTTTTTACAAACAGATTTCTGCATTCTTCTCCTCTGGGGCCATTTTATAAATCAGATGGCTATGGAAATCAAGGGATCCCTAAGTGTACATGAAGGGACTTCACAGTGTGCCACCCATAAAGAAGTGATTTATAGGCTGGGAAATCACAAGAAGTCTTTTCAAAGAATGTGGTATTCTTGGCTAGAAACAATGATACAAGAGTAGGCTGTTCCTTTCATATGTTCTGTGGCCTTAATCCTGCAATTGGCACTGCCTGTCAATGGGCCTCCGAGCGAGAGCAGGAGTTTCCCTGCATGCATCACTGCAGGATGGTGGGCCTGTATGAGTAAAACCTGGAGTCCTGCTAGGACATGCCTTACACATACACTGCAATAAAGAAATGTATGGTTACTTTTAAAACCTCAGCATGTTAGAACATGAAACTTTTCTTTACTCTCCAAAGAATTTTTCCTGGGAAATTTTTAGTATTTTCCCCTGCCACACCTTCTGCACTTAGACTTCCATACAACCATCCAAAGGTCCCACGTCAGGCTGCCCCATCTTTCCAAGTGAGAAAGGCTAACTGTGTTACACTCTGGAGACAATCAAGGTGTCTTTTGGGAGGGGGGGTGGTTGTCATTGTCCCTAAAGAGCCAGCAATTCACTGTCCTTGGATGGTTTCTGTCAAACTATCTGTGACTCCTTGAAACCTGTTGAAGCTGTTGAAACCTGTAACGAAACTAGGCCTCAAGAATACACATCAATCATGCCCTACCACCCTCAAAGCAGATATCACAAGAAAACAAGGCAGCTTCCCCAACTCCGGAAACTCAGAAGCGGGGGGTTTGTTCTGATATTTTTAGAACTGACAAAATTGTTCATTCCCCACATTTTAGGATACAGTGTCTGAGAGACAGGTCCAAGGTCACCTGTTACTCCATCTGCCCCCTATACCTAGAACAGACTCCATTATCATCTGGTTTCTCCGTTTCCCCTCAGAGCTCAGCCCTGGGTTGCTTGCCACTGCTGATCTGCACTTAAAGCTTATTTCACTCAGTGGACTAGTATAAGCAATACTGGCAAAAGTGCAGTCTTCAGCTGGTATAAGGCATGTCTACACTAGAAGGGTTTGCTAGTATAGATATAGTGGTATAAATGACCAGCAAAGCTTTTCTAGTGTAGGCGAGGCCTTGGTCCTTCTGACGTTTCAGGGTATGGCTACACTGCACTGAGGGGGCAGGGAGTGATTGCAAAGCATGGAGGCATAACTGAGCTAGCTTTAATCTAGATAGCTAGGGTATCAAAAGTAACGAAGCCACAGCAGCACGCAGTGTACAAGCCTTGATGGGACCCGGGTTATATACTCAAAGGGCCAGACTGCACTGAAGTCCATGCTTTCGTAGCCTCATCGCTATTGGTATCTGAGGTAGCTCATGTATGTCTACATGAGCTGCAATCACACTGTCAACTGCAAGGTGCACATACCCAGGGCAACCACACTGCAAAACACTCCAACTACACAGAGTGAATGAATTAGCAGCTGATCAGTTGTAACATGAGCTACTGCATCCCCAACTTCATTACCAGCTTGAAGCTTCAACCCATCCCTCCTGATGGACCAGCCAGCTCAAGCTTAAATCACCCCCTAACTCAAGCTAAATTTGTGGGGGGAACGGGATGGGAGTGATGTTAGGAGCAAAGCTACACCTCAAGCTAACAATGTAGTGACGACAAGCCCTAAGTCAGAAATGAAAATATTTCATTGTGCCACAATATTACCCTTTGATAGAAGAGATATGTCTTTGCTAAATTTCTCTCTTACCTTAAGCTTCTGGGCTTCTCCCCTAACTTTCAGGAGCTCTGTGATGGAATCTACAAAGCCCTGGTAATGGAAGTTGCACATTTTCTCAATCTCTCGGTCATGGTTTCGAATTCGGGCTTCCAGTTTTTCCATGAAACGACCATGCTCTTCGCCATCATAGACAGACCTAAGAAAGAGGAGTTTCCAAGGAGGTTAGAATTGTGTTACCTGTCTATATAATTACTTAGAATAAATTCACAAAATGCTAGTTGTTAAACAATAACCAATAGCCTCTGGACAGATTTGGGGGGGGGGGTTAAAGTGGCACTTTACTTCTACTTTTAACTCATGTTTGAGGATATTCTTGTGTCACACATGTTCTTCTCTTTTCCATTCAACAAACATTTGCTTTCATTCCTGTTTCTCTCACAGACCACAACGTTTCTATTCAGGGCACTGGTAACTGGACACAGAACCTTCCTCCTCTATTTAGGTCAGCAGTTCAAATCCAGTTAGGCCAACAGAGACCAAAACTGGCTGCTATTTGACGGGTGATTGGTAGCCTTTATGAAGTGACTCTGTGGGCTTCAGACCAGCTCCCAGAGGACAAGTCACATGAGAAAAGCACAGTCTCTGCCGACACAAATTGCCCCCTTGTTAGCACGGTCAGCAGGGCTGCTGGAATAAGTGGGACATGGGACTGAACTCCCCACCTCACCTCCCAAATGGCCCTTCCCTGTCAGAGAAAACGAACAAAGGCAGGAAGGCCTGGTGGAAGCTTGCATTCATCCTCCATGTTAGGGAAAAATAGGTAATCTCCAGAGAGGTCAATCCAACAACATCCATACGCACAAAATTCACATTCACAGAAGTCATTCAACAGGATTTCTTGGGTTCCCATATTTATTCAAACAAAGAACTCCCATATAAGATTTGATTACTCCCTGCATGGAAAGCTCAGACTGACACCTAAAAAAAACAAACAAAATCAAACAATGTTCTTTTTACTCCGTACATCAGAGACAGAAAACACTGTAACAGCATCATCACCGACAATTCTGTGAGGTGGACTAGATTACAACTCATCCATCGACAGATATATTGCCTCCGTAAGACTAACAAACTTGGTCTTGGCAGCAAACATAAGCAGATGTTATTCCAGAAAGATAAAAGAGTGATGTAAAGTATGAAAGGTACTTTTTTTCTGATCATAAGCACATTAATTTTCTAACATGAGCGGAAAGATTTTAAATACAGGCTTACAATCCACAGGATATTCTGAAGACTGACAATTTTAAGACATCTAATTCTGAATTTAGCCTTCTTGACTGACTCACTGATTTTCCTGCAAACCTCGACGTTTACAGCAATTGTGTTAAAAAGGTGATGTTATGTAATTTCAGAGACCGAATACCTTAATTCACTATTGCTGTCCAGTGATTTGAAAGGTTGGGGATGAAAAGAAACTACAGAAATACAAAAAACCCAACTCAACAGATGTATCAAGTAACCCTTTAGAAGAGGTGGTCAACTAGGTGGCTCCTAGTGAACATTTTAAGTAATGCTGGGGGAGAAAAGTACCTAAGTGGTTTAGGAACAGGTCTGGCTTTCTGTGGAATTTGTGCTCCTAAGTCACTTGAAAATTTCACTCTCTGAACTCAAGATAGCATCCCTAGGTGTCTACAGTAAAAATCAAAATGGGACTAAGCACTAAGGAGGGAAATGTTGAATAATTATCCTTATGATGTATTCTGACATCGTGAGTTATGCGCTTTCAATCTCCCATTCTCAGGAGGGTCGTAATAGGGTGGAAACCCTGCATATTTAGGGTCTTTACTTATTCTGCATTGATTGCAAAAGAAAGCTTTTAAATAAGTCCAATTCTACGCACATTTCATGGTCATTGACAAAAAGCAGAGTAAAAAGGCATGCAATTCTTTGAAGTTCACAACACAGCTTCCTTCAGTGCTATCCAGTTTCTGCCTTTGGAATAAGCATCTGAAGAGACAGCGACCTGACATTCACAAAAGCTAGGATGTTGCCACAGTATCGATTATGGTAGTTTTTATTGCACTGTAATCAGGTAGAGAGTTTTGCCAAGAAATGACTTATTTAGAACTTAGAGAGAGAGTGCCATCTAGTGATGGTCTATTTATTTGCAATGCTCCTTATGTATATCCTAAATCAATACTGCACATCCTTTCTAATTACCTGCATCTTAGCTACAATCCAAAAATGCAAATATAATAGCATATATATTATTCAGCTATACAACTCCTTGGTAGACTTCACTATAAATTTAAAAGAAAATGGAAACACTAATTGAAAAAGTTCCAAGCTGACATAATGCAGTTCCACCACGGGAAAAATACTGTTTTGCATTTATGTAACACCTATTATCCAAGAGTCTCAATATGATTTATGAACATTAAGCAAGCCTCACATCTCCCTAATTTTACAGACGGCAAAACAGATACAGACGTCCAGTGATTTATTCAAGGCCAAAGAATGAGTCAGTGACAGGAAGCAACAAATCCTAAGAGTCCTAGATATCAATCATCAGCTTAAACTTAACACCGCTAAAGCCAAAACCCTTGTCTTCCCTTCAAAACTCTCCCCTTTATCCATCACTGTCTACACCACCACCATGCTCCCTGTCACTATGACCCATAAGACAGGCATCATCTTCAATTTCTGTTGGTGAGAGAGACTTGTAGAAGAGCTCTGTGGAGCTTGAAATCTTCTCTCTCACCAACAGAAGTTGGTCCAGTAAAAGATATTACCTCATTCACCTTGTCTCTCTAATATCCTGGGGCCAACACAGCTACAACAGTGCAAATTATTAGGTATTTTGGCCATACTATACTCTCCTGTTGGATCACCTTTCTCCCTATATTGGGTCAGCTTTCTCCCCCTACTATTTGCATTATTCCTACATACTCTGACCTACACTCTTACTTGTCTACTTATGCCTGTGGGCATCCATCACCTAGTCTACATCCATTTTATCCAATTATTCCTCTTGCCCTCACTTCTAACGCTCTCTGGGACTCTACACCATTTGCATCCATGCGGAAACCTTGTAAAGCCCCTGGAAACGTTCCGACGGAAGTTCTGTAAAAGTGTTCCTTGTTATGTCTGCCGATTGGATGTTTCTGTTTACTGAGCACATAAAAAAATCAATTTAAAAAACAAAAAATTCAAGACTCAACTCGACCTTGGATTGTGTCACTGTGTTTCACAATGCCCATGTTCATTAAAACAAGCTTTGGTTTTGCAAAGGTCAAATGGAAAAAACTTTCCAGGAAAGTTATAAAAGGCAAATGATGGACCAGAGTCACACCAGTTTCTGTCTGACAGTCTTGTTTTTAACAAAGTTTATCCCATACAACGGGGCAGCCAAATTTCACCCATCTGAAGCCCATACTGTCAATCATCAGGGCCCCATCCAAGTGGCATGAATTGGAGCATATGAAGCCACCTTTATCTTTAACACGGTGGTGAGGATCTTTTAGACAGGCCTACACTGCACCTCGCCACCCTGATCCACATGCTTCTCAGATCAAAAGGGAGTCGTGCATACTGGGCTCTGTTGTCTATAAGCCACATCCTCATTCTAGAACATGGATGGCTACGGCCTACATGCAGCCCTTGGGATTCATTTTGACCACTCCTTGCCATACAACTTAGTAACTCATTAAAATGCATTTAGGCACAAGCTGGGCAGATGTTGACGGGAGGGAGGAAGGAAGGGGGGACGGCGTGGTTTTGTGGCTACCACAAAAGACAAGCCTGGAAAATAGGAGTCCAGGGTTCTGTTCCAAGCTCTGCCACAATCTTCCTGCATGGCTGAGCTCATCACTGAGGGAAAGGGCATAGAAAAGCTGTGTGTAAACTAGGGATAATGCTTCCCAATCTCACAGGTTTCAGAGTCTTTAAGAGTTCATTCATTAATATTTGCCAAGGTCTTTGAGATCCTCAGATGGAAAGTGCTATGGAAGTTTAAAGACGACTTATGCAAGCACAGCAAAATACAAATGCAATTCTACAAGAAAGGCTTCCCAAGCCAGTATTCAGCCTGTGTAGGAACTTCTATAGGTTTGTTCTGCATCCTGAAAAGAGTGGGTCCAACGAACGTGGTTAACACCACTCTAATCAGTTTCAAATTATGACAGATTAGGAGCCTGACCCTGCAACTTTACTCCAAATGGGAGTTTTGCCTGCTTTATGACTGCAGGATTGGATCTCCAACAGAATATAAATAAATTAAACTGAAATTACAAGAGGAGAAGGAATGGGGAGGGAGGCAGGAAATATCTCCCAAGAAATCTCTGGGGACAAAATAAAAAAAAAAAATCTGGAACAGTGCAAGGACATTCTGGGGACAATGAACAGAAGTGTCTTGCTTTTTGTTTTCAATTAATATGTGGAAAAAGTTCTTGGGTCTGGTTCCGGACTTCAATTTTTATTTTATTTTTTTCCCTTCTTAATCTTCTGTAGTGGTTTTAAGGCCTCTGAAACATTTCTTCTCATTCGGCTACATAAAAGCTCTAGCATTTTGTTTATTATGAACGTTAAAAATGAGAGGAAAAAAATTAATTACTGCATAATGTAAAAAAAAAAAAAAAAGATTAATGCAACATGCCCATGGAAGGGTCAAACAAAGTTTGACAGGCTCAGATCTGTTTCGTACACAATGTGAAACACCAAAATCATTGAGTTCCTGTGTTCACATTCTTGCGATTTGCAAAATGTCTGTGTAGCAAAGGGACACCAGCAGATTATACTTTTTTTTTAAAAACAACCAGTTCTCTTACTCGTGTTACTAATACCTGAAATTTTTTCAACTGAAAATCTTAAGTACGGAATTTCCTTTTCATCTTGTACGCTACTTTTATTTGTGCACTTCACTAAGTTTTTCAAGTGATGATCGATCAGTCAATCCACTTTCAGGTTTTCCTGAACCAGCAGAGCGTTCTGACATTTGGGTTACAAACATTACAACCACACCACTCTTGCATACTTTTAATTAAAAGTATTTTTGTAATCGTGACAAATTTTGTATTAACAGTCTAGAAAGTGGTTCCTTTATTTGTATAAATTCAAAACCTTCATTTTCAACCAACATTGACAGAGTCCCTTTAACAACTGTAAACATTAGCAAACTACTAGAGGAAGTGGTATTATGTTGTCATTAGATTCTATACTAGAAAGGAGCTCCTGAAAATAAATCCTGCTCTTTGCAGGGCTCTAATATGGCTGAATAGCAGTTAAAATACAGTTTGACTCTGCCCTTACAAGCAAGACCTAACCATATTATAAGGAGGTCAAGAAGCTATCCCATTGTAACCCCAATCCCCACAGTTTGTGTAGCTAGGATGCTAATCTTTGAATCCAACCAGCGCAGCAACATTAGATGCCACCGATTAACACCTTTCATGCAACATGGATTTCCTCAGCGCCTGCCTTCACCACTTACAGCAGAATATGATGGGACTGTCAGCTCTGTCATAGATGATGGTTCCTGCATGGTTTTGCTAGAATAGGAAACTTAGGGAAACAGGAAGTAGATACAGGGCCTTTAACGTTCCAAGGGCGTCATTTAAGTAACAACAGGACACAGGCCAACCAAAGCAAGATATTGCAAAATTCAGGCAAGCTACCACTCTTCCCACACTTGTCTAGGTGTTACACAAAGTGTACAGGTAGATACTGTAATATCACACCAGGACCTGAACATCTCAAACACTAAGGCATACCTTAGTGATAGCAGCCTTGGGGCAAGGGGAAGATTGTAAAGAAAATAACAGTATGAGGTGTGAATGCATGGTTTTTTATTCAGAAAACAATGATTTTATTAATATGTTCTGGATCTTTATTAATATGCTAAACTTCAGTAGCACTCTTCATCTGAAAATCTCAAAGCACCTTACAGCCATGAATCATGTCTCAACACCCTATTAAGTAGGAAAGGGATACATATAGATCACTTCCTCCGCACAGAAGTGGGGCCACTTCTGGAGCGAATACAGCAGCTGCTTAATAAAATTACTACGTAAGTTTAGGACAGGAAATTAAGAAATTGTACGGAAAAATTTAGGGAATCTGAACAATTATCCAAGCAGGGATTTGGCCAAGAAACTACAGTTAATATCCCTACTCTAACAAAAGTGCCATGGGCCTGCTAATTACCGTAAAGAGACAGGATCTCAATATTTACTCGACACCTTCAGACCTATCTATACTAAGATTTTTTTCTAAAATTCCTTCCCTTTACTACCACCGAGTCAACCTCTACCAGTGGGTGGTGGCGTCAAGTTAGGGCTTCGCTACATAAATTATTCTGGAATTACTCGAGGTATGAAATCGTTTATTCCAGAATAAAAAATACTTTTTTCCCCAAACTAGCTTAACAGATTTTGGAAGCAGATTCTGAAATAAGTATCCACACATGGAGTTGTTCGGAAAAAGCGATTCCGCTTTAAATTCCCACCCTATGTTATTCCAGAATATCTCGTGTAGACTAGCCCTCCACCACACTATTGAGGAGCCCTGTTCCGAACAGGGTTAGACAGCATAGAGAGCCTAAAATACTAGTGTTCCCTGTCCATGTCTAGGCTAGCGCCCTCACTGTTAAAGTAGGTAGGAAGACTAGTGCAGTAGCAACTATGGCTTCTCAAGAGTCACACTGCCAAAGTAGTACACTTCGATAAGCTTCGGGTCTCGTTAGCATGCAGACACTTAACAGGATGCTACAATTAATCTCATCACTGTCAATTCACTGTGTCAAGAATTTACCAAGATCTTGTCTACAGACAAACAGTCACTGGGTTAACTAGAGGTGTTTTTTAAAACCAATTTAGTAAAATCTGTGCAAGTTTACATTCAGATGCTTATTTTGGTTCGGGTGGCTAATTTTGGCTTAGTTTAGTCTGATAAAAAAAGAAGTCAGAAGCCTCTTTGTTGACCAATCATGGACATGAGCCATCTCAAACCAGTTGCCACTCATGTGTGGCACAAGTGCAGATTCTACAGAGAAAATGCAAATGCCACTCCTTACTAACATGCCAGTCCTAAGTGTATCACACTGTGGCAAGACCTATGGAATCACTTCACACAAAGATGAATTAAGGGCAAAGGAACAAATTTCCTGGTGTTTTGTCATTGTTTTATTTCCTCATCATTTTGTATTTAATCGGGCCCCGAATCTTCCTACCTTTGTTTTTATTTCATTTTTCACAAGGGGGCCCACCCAAGCTCTGGCCACTGTGTAATCATAGTATCATAGAACTGGAAGGGACCTCGAGAGGTCACCTAGTCCAGTCCCCTGCACTCATCATGATAAAACATACACCAAATAGTGATCCACAGCAGAGTACCTCAAAGCAATTTTTCACAACACCCGTTTGAGGGAGAGATTTTTATAATCATTTCCCATCATGTGCCTCAGTTAACCAGAAAGGGGATGTGATTTCCCAAGGCTACACAGTGGGTCAGTACCAGAGCCAAGGACATAAGTTAGACAGAGAAACTTAGCATATAAAAGAGGACTCTGGTTTCTACTTGGGCACCTAAATGAATTAAGTGCATATTTATTCTGGTATTTCTAGATGCTGGAAAAGAATTCAACCACTTGGTTGAACTGCTTCATGGATATTGGTTTGGAGATTTCTGAGAGTCTATTATACCTCAGAGGCTCTTTTCGTTGTGAATAGGCAACTAGTAGGTTTTCCTGACCAGTTTTTCATGCCCTCTCTACTGAGCTACTGGCAATTCTCTTAAAAAATCCAGAATAAAGATTTTCAATTCAGGGAAACTGTCCTAAGTCACATTTTTACATTTGTTTTGGAAGAAAATGTGGTCTGTGGAGCGAGCCTAGCAGGCACGCCTCAGCAGTCTGTGATACCGTTCTTCTCCTTTCCTGCCAGTCATTGATGTAAAAGCAGACTCCCAGACCAGGAATTTTTCCTCTTCCTCTCTTGAAGGAGGAACCCAGGGAGCAAGATGCAGGCCCTGGAAACAAAGTGCAGCCTGTTGTCTCCTTTGCTTGCTGCAAAGAAGACCATCTGCTCCTCAGACACATCCTCACTGGCATGAAGCAGGTCTTGGATCTTCCTGTGAACCTCCTGGTAGAATCTGGATGCCTGTGGCCAAGTAGCCACATCAACTGCCCTGACCATCATTTCACCTGAGTCAAAGGATTTCCATATCTGGTACCGAGCCAGTCCTGCACTCTTGAAGACTAGCTTTTTATGCTCCTACCGTTTTTTTGTGGGGAGGGAATCAACCAGGATGGGGGTCTCTTTCCATAGCTCCATCCTTTAGCTATGCAAGCCTGGTACCCACAATGCAAAGAGCTGCAGAGACCATCAAATTCTTCCCCCAAATGAATTCCAGCTCAGGATTCTGGAATGCAGCACCAAAGGTGAAGCTGCCAAGGTCTCTGAAGCTTGCGGGAGATAAAGTCAGCAACATCCTTGGCGAGGGTGTACTTTTATACTCAGTGGTGTTGACATACATAACAGCCAGTAGAGGGTCTGAATAGAATTCTCCCCTGCTACCTCTGCCCTCAAGGGCCAAAAAGCCCTCAAGACTAGTTGAGTTCCACAAGTGTCACACTAACAGGCTAAGACCTAGGAGGGCAAATATGCCCAGATGTTTTTTTTAAAAAAAAAAGCAAACAGCCTAATATGTGAGCTACTTAGGGCCCAATTCTCTTTCCACTAAAGTCAACATCAACCCTCCCATCAACTTCAGAGGTGCAGGATTGGACCCTCTGTTAATATTTATTAAGTGGTCTGAAGTACCACTCAGTTGCTTATTTACAGGAGCAAAGCAATTTAAAGAATGCAATACAGGGATCACCCAGCCACATCTGGGGTGGAACACGGGAGCTGCTTTGTGCCAGCAAGTCCAAACAAGTCTTTAAGAAGAGGAAGTCAAGAATAATGACTCCAATTTAAATTAAGTTTGAACAGCTTGGTTACAATCTTCCTATTAGGAAACAGGCCTTTTATCATCTGCAACTAAGAGGGAGAGCTTGAAAAAAATGAACATGCGGTGTTGAAAAGCGCCAGGAAATGTAGGGAGCTACCCAAAGCCAGGCAGCCAGCGCAGCTACAGCCAGCAAGAATCCCCCCAACTGAGGCAAATATGAAGAGAACTGGCCATGAGCAAAGCTTTTAATTTCCCTCCTTTTAGAGAGCACAATGGAAACAATTCCCCAAGAACAAAAGCGATGCGTCAGTGGGCCCTACTGTCTCAAACTCTTTCAAGTTGGAAGGACAGTTGATTTGCACCATGTGTAGGACAGGAATGCTAGCTAGAACCAAGCAAGATAAATTCAGCCCCTCCAAGCTGGTTAATATTAAACTGAAATAATCATCTTTACAATAACGGTAAACAAAAACACTGGTTTACAATGGAAGAGATTTAGCAATGTGCCCCAGTCACACTTCCTTTGCGGGGAATCTCAGTGTTCATACCTCATGTACTATGGTTGGCAAAAGTGTTGAAATATGGGTCAGTCACATGCGTAAATGCCAGAGGACACGGTATTAAAGACACCACAATGTCCTCATCTCACCTCTGCTTGGCCTACCATGGTGTTCCAGCACATTCAGTTCTTTATTAAAAATAAAACAAAGGGGAACATAGAATGGCTTGGATGCAGAGTATATGTGCTACAACACAGAGAAGAAGAAGCTGAATTATATATATCAATTTTCCCTCTTTGGTGGGCATACCTCTGCCTCTATTAAATAAAACTACTAAATAAAAACTGCACTGTTTAAAATGAAAGTAGCTATACATTAATTGGAATATAATTTAGCTCTCTCTCATTCCTCAAGGGCAGAGAGAGTAGGGAGGTGATTTTACCTCTGCATATTGCATTGGTATAGGAGTCAGCAGGTATATGATATCAGTGAGCTGGATATGAGTCAGCAGTGTGCCCTTGTTGCCAAGAAGGCCAATGGCATTTTGGGATGTATAAGTAGGGGCATAGCGAGCAGATCGAGGGACGTGATCGTTCCCCTCTATTCGACATTAGTGAGGCCTCATCTGGAGTACTGTGTCCAGTTTTGGGCCCCACACTTCAAGAAGGATGTGGATAAATTGGAGAGAGTCCAGCGAAGGGCAACAAAAATGATTAGGGGTCTGGAACACATGACTTATGAGGAGAGGCTGAGGGAGCTGGGATTGTTTAGCCTGCAGAAGAGAAGAATGAGGGGGGATTTGATAGCTGCTTTCAACTACCTGAAAGGGGGTTCCAAAGAGGATGGCTCTAGACTGTTCTCAATGGTAGCAGATGACAGAACGAGGAGTAATGGTCTCAAGCTGCAGTGGGGGAGGTTTAGATTGGATATTAGGAAAAACTTTTTCACTAAGAGGGTGGTGAAACACTGGAATGCGTTACCTAGGGAGGTGGTAGAATCTCCTTCCTTAGAGGTTTTTAAGGTCAGGCTTGACAAAGCCCTGGCTGGGATGATTTAACTGGGAATTGGTCCTGCTTCGAGCAGGGGGTTGGACTAGATGACCTTCTGGGGTCCCTTCCAACCCTTATATTCTATGATTCTATGATTGGTGAGACCGATACTGGAATCTTACACCCAGTTCTGGCATCCACATTTTAAAAAGGATATTGAAAAATTTGGAGAGGCTACAGAAAAGACCCACAAAAATTAATTGAGAACTGAGAAAATGCCTTACAGAGAGAGACCTAATGAGCTAAATCTGTTTAACTTATCAAAAAGAAAATCATGAGGTGACTTGTTTACAATATAAAGTACTTTGGGGGGGAGAAAATACCAGGTATTAATGGGCTCTTTTTTCTAATGGAGAAAGGCATATCAAGAATTAAAGGCTGGAAACTGAAGCCAGATAAATACAAATTAGAAATAAGGTACAAATTTTAACAGTGAAAGTGATTAACCACTCAAACAAACTACCATGGGAAGAGGTGGATTCTCCATATCTTGGTGTCTTCAGACCAAGACTGAATGTCTTTCTGGAAAATACGTGTTAGCCAAAAAAGTTATTGGGCTCAATATAGAGGTGATTTGGTGAAATGTCATACTCTGAGATATTAGGAAGATACCTAATGGTCCCTTTCTGGCCTTAAACTCTATCAATCTATGCAATGCAGGCATTTTTAGAAGGAGATCATCCTTCCTGTACCTGTACCCCACTGAATTTGTGTCTCATTTTCAAGTCTCAGATAAACACCTATTTCCCCACTTGCCTTTATGTCTTAATTTCACTTTTCTTTAATAAGTGTGTAACTGTATTTGAAATAGAGATTGTATCCAAGATGCCACTAATTCAAGGGCTGACCAAACTTTATGGCCACCAGAATGCATAGTCTGTTGTAAAAAAAGAAGAAAAAAAATCGGACACTCTACCACCTGAAGGAAAATCTTCACTAGATATAGCAGCCTTTCGGATTCTGTTTTCAGGTAGCGTTGGCAGTGGTGCACAAATGCAATCCAGAATATAGCAACACTGTGCAAAATAGTTGCATTTCAGTTAATTCATAGGTGTGGCTAATTCTCCATTGTTCACACCACGCTATTAGAGGATTCAAAATGACATCCCTGACTCCTGTCCTTGGAGAAGTTGCCCCTACCCAACAAGCCATCTTTGTTTCCTCCATTGCCTACAGAAATGATTTACTTGCTAACATCAGCGATAACTAGCTCAACCCTTTCCATAGGGTTGAGGGTAACCTGGGTTCCTCTTTCAGCTGGCTCTTTGGCAGCTGAGCACAAACATAGTGCATTCTATACAAACCATTGTTCTTGCCTGCAGAGAGTTGGAAAGGAAAATGGGATTATTTTATATACAATCAGGTAAGTACAATTCCCATTTGATAACTGTTAAAAGTGACAATAGAGATTAAGACCCTAAAATCTGACCTACCATATCTCAAGATTTACAACCTGCTATAGAAATCCTGCGCAATCATTGTTGGCAAAGATTTTTGCCAACAGTTTTCCCCCTCCCTCCCCCCCTCCACACACACACACATCGGAAATCAATCAAGTTATGTCACCTTCATGCCAGGAAGGGATGGACTGGTATTATTATTTCTATTACTGAATAGGCACAATATGGGAGTAATGGAATAAGATGTAGTCCTGGGCACGGTGAGAACACTGGCCCCTCTGCATATAATTGTTTCATGCCTCAAACATCACATATTAGTACAATAAAGCTCAAAAAGCATCCAGACATTGGGAATGTCTTCACTCCACTGACAGAAGCTTTGCATTAATGGTGATTTAGTTACTGAAGATATAGCTTATTTGTAAGTGTATGTCTATCTAAGGCATATCTTTAGTCCCCATTACCATAGTAGGGGGAGGGGGCTCACAATCATTAGGGTATTTATCTCACAATGCCCGTGAGGTAGGGAAGTACATTACTCCCAACAATCTTTTTATTTTTTCATATATTAACATACGTCAAGGAAACTGAGGCAAGAGAATATGCAACTTGCCCAAGGTAAAACAGGAATCCAGCACAGGGAACTGTACTGGGGTCTCCGAGTCCCAGGCTAGCACCACCGAATGTTGAAGTCAGCTCTCATGTTGACTTATTGTGTGGCCTTCTTTGGGTAAATCACTTAATTTTTGTGCCTCAGTTTCCCCCTTTGTAAACTGATGATATATCTGATGATATATTTATATTAAGAAAGCACCCAGAGACCCTAACCAGTATCAGTGAGTCGGGGGGTGAGTGCTGGAGAAACACAAGTTAAAGTCCTTGCCCAAAACAGCTTACAATCTAATCTAAGACAAGGCATAACAAGTGGGTATAATACACTAGAAGGGAAAGGAAGAGATAGGTGGTAGAAATAAGAATGTGTGCTAACCCAGGGTCCAAGTTCGAGTCAAGGTGGGACCCGGGGTCCGAGCCCTATTGCTTTGCAGTGTAGCCGTAGCCCTGCTTGACTCAGGTCCAGGGAGTCATCCAGAAGTATCCCACAATTCCATGGGCTGGCTATGCACAGGACCTGACATTTCTGAAATCAGAAGTATGTTGTTGTTTTTTTTAAATTGGGTAAATATCACTGGTCCTCTCCCCAGCTATAGCCAGTTGAGGGTTTCCGGCAGCCATCAAAGTAGAGGCAAGTTCTGGGGAATGATCTGAAGGAGAATGTTGTGGTTTCTCATACTAATTTACGAATGGTGTTTCATGAGGAAGGGGCAGCAAGGAAGAGAGTCAAGATGCTTGTGGGAGAAGTGGACACGTTGACAGAGAGGTAACTATAAAACAGACACTGAAAACCTGGTGGCTCCTTAGTCTGAATAAACTAGATCATCCCAGTCTTCAACCAGACATTCAGGGACACCACCACCTAGTGTTGTAAATTCTAAATTGCATTTAGTTTAGGCTTCTCTTCAAGCAGAGTTACTGTGCGAAACAACAAGCAGCTTGATTTTGGTGTGAAGATGATTAAAATGAGTCCAGACTGACTACCTGGAAGGCCCCAAGTTGAACTTCAAGCACAGACCAGCTGAAGCCAGGTACTTCTGCTGATGAGCAATCCAGACTCCAGTTGCAGTGGATTTCATAAGAGTTAAAAGCCAGACACAGAATCAAGAGGAAAGTTCTCAGAAAACTGAAACCAAAACAGTAGTTAACAAAAGCAATCTGGAAATATTGTAACACCTTCTCCCTGAATAATCAACTACAATTTCACAAATGCTATACTGTACTGAAAAGTAGGACAGGAGCCTGCAAACTTTACTCCTGAGGGAATTCTGTTGCAAAAAATTAAAAATTCTGTGCCAAAAAAATTAAAATTCTGCACACAGTATTTTAAAGTTCCGCAAATTTTAATTTGTCAAATACATGTGGAGACTCCAGCATGGCAGTGGGGAGCACAGTGGCTGCACGGAGAGGGGAGGAATCACTCTGCAGCTCGTTCCCAGGACATCGACTCAGTGGTGAGGCTGCACCCAACACTGACAACACAAGGACCAGGCCTGCCCCTCCATGCCAGGTGCTGGCAGGCAGGATCAACCCAGCAGGATCCAAGTGTGGAGGGAGCGGGTTCTGTATGGGGCCATCTGGGTGTGAGCGGCTCAGTGGGGGATCCAGGTGCAGGGGAGAATCTGGATAGACAGGGGCTTGCTGTGGGGTTCCAGGTGCAGGGGCAGTAGGACTCTGCAGGGGGTCCTGGTGAAGGTGGTTGGGGTTCAGCGGAGGGAGAGTCTGGGTTTGGGGGGCTCAGTGGGGTAGGGATCCAGGTGCAGCTGGTTGGGGCTCAGTGGGGTGGGGGTCTGGGAGCTCATCCAGGTGGTCCAAGTGCAGAGGAAATGAATGGGGCTTGTCGGTGTGGAGGTTCTGAGTGTAAGGGGGGGTGAGGCTCAGCAGGATGCTCTAGGTATGGTGGGTCCGGATGCACAGGGTTTGGGCTGACAGGGGAGCAGTTACCCGTACAGTGATCCCTCCCCTCCACAGTTGAGAAGTGGTGGGTGCAGGAAGCTGGTATGGAGTGTTTGCAGAGCTTCCTGCAGCCAAGGGAGATTTCTGGGGTTGAGTCTGACCTGGACCTAGCTGCTCTGTGAAGGGGAAGAGCAAGTCCCATCCTTCCCAGCCTCTCAGCCCAGCCGGGACTAGCAGCTGAGCCCAGTACAGGTTAGGAGACACCGGCCAGGCTCACCCCAGCCTCACCCCACCCCCTGCAGTGATTTACCTCTCTGCCAGCTGCACTGGGCACCCAAAACATACTGCTCTTGAGGCTTCCCTTTGCTTCCCTGTCAGAAAGTCATTTTTCTACAGGGAAGCAAAGAAATCTGCAAGGGACAGGAATTCTGCATGTGCGCAGTGATCCAGAATTCCCTCAGGAATAAAATTTTGGTTCTTGTCTCTTAAGGCACATCTAAAACGTGTTCAGTAATCTTCTTAGATGTGTAACATTACAAAGAACAGATAAACCACAGTAAAAAAAAATCAGAGAAGTACCTCTTTTAAGCTGCTTTTTAAAGATCTATACAAGAACTTCAAGCAACTGTTTGCCCTTAAACACCATCTTTCACCTGTAGCCATCAAAATATTTCACAAACCATCCATCCTAACATCCCCATAAGATAGGTGTTCTGCACATTTTACAATGCATTAAACTTAGCAGGGCAAGTTATACAGAGCAATTATGTGACTTGCTTATGGTCACACAGCAAATCAATGGCAGTGCTGGAAATAAAGCCAAACGCCTGCTCTCATCACCACGCCCTCCCACCAATGGAGATCAGAAGCAAGAAGACTTTAAATTCACCATGACAAATTAACAACAACAGTTCAAGTGCATGTTGGGGCCTAATCTCCTCCAACCCACTCCAGGCCCGCAAATACACAAACATTACTCATTCATACTAACATGCATTGCAAGTAACATTTTCATAAGCACTTGGCGCTCAGAATTAGAGTCAGATTCTCAAAACGGTTCAGCAACCAGTGGCTCCCATTGAGAAAAATAGGAACTTCTAGGTGCTGAACTCTTGTAAGGTTGGCCACCTCATACAGGTGTCTAAATGGAAGGTGACTGATAGAGAACTCTTTTGTAGAGCCTAGCCACAGCTGCGACTAGAAAGCCCTTGCGTATGCAGAATTACTTGCAAAACAAAAAGTGAGTCTTTTTATGAGGACTCAGTTGTCAAACAAAGTTAATTTAGGGCTGGAAATGGAATACCTGCCTTTAAAAAAAAAAAGAATTAGTAATGGTTACTGCTAACCATCTGTATAATTACACACTTCACTATAAATGTAGAGTTTCCTCCTTTGTATTTTCAAAGTTAAAATACAGCAGTTGAAATCTCACAGCACGAAGCCTGTTAACTAAAAGAAAATGGTCTTGACCAGCTAACTGTGCTAGTAAGATACAGGCTGATAAGACATCACATGTATGACACAGGAGGCAATTGTCCTGCTCTATTCAGTACTGGTGAGGCCTCTAAGTACTGGGTCCAGCTCTGCCGGGGGGAGGGGTGGAGGGGTGGGGGGGGGAGTGGTGTCACACTTTAGAAAAGATGTGGACAAATTGGAGAGACTCCAGAGAAGATCTACAACAACAACAAAAATGTTTAGAAAACCAGACCTATGAGGAAAGGTTTAAAACAATTGGGCATGTTTAGTCCTCCAAAAAGACAACTGAGGGGGGAATCTGATAACAGTATTCAAATATGTTAAGGACTGCTATAAAGAGGATGGCAATCAAGTGTTCTCCATGTCCTGTAGCAAAGGAGGTTTAGGTTAGATATTAGGAAAAACTTTCTAAGGATAATTATATATAAGGATAGTTAAGCACTGGAATAGGCTTCCAAAGTGTTTAAAAAAAGGTTAAACAAAACACCTACAAGGAATGATGTAGGCATACCTACTTGGTCCTGCCTCAGCACAGGAGGCTAGACTAGATGACCTCTTGAGGTCCCTTCCAGATCTATACATCTATTATTCTATGCTTAAACCGAGAAAAAAAACCAACAGCCTGCAGTCACACAGCGCTATTCCTTTGCGATGCTTCACTGGATGTAATTTAAAACATTTGATTCCAGGACACAGCTTTTTGCTTCCTGGGATTGCCACAGAGGTAGTGTGCTGGAATAGGAAGCAGTTACTAGGATGACACAGAAAGCATTTGGTAATGTTCATTGGCACTTCTGGCGCATTTACAAATAAAAGCAAAAACTGGGTGATCAGCGTAACTACTGACATTGGGCTGGGGATCTACATCTGCAACCCTACAGGCATGCCAGCATGGGGCACTTTCAGTTACCAAAAAAGAAACTACCTCCACCCCCACTGCGTTGCACAGAAATACCCATAAGGATAAATTCAAAGCAGTGGGCACACTACAAGAGAAGGCAAGAATGACCTTGTTTGCATCTGAGAGCTGATTAATGTACAGAAGGAGGAATTTTGTTGTAATTGTATTTAAAAGTACACCTGCATTCACAAAGACTGGTAGCGTGGTTTCAAAGCTGTTAAACCAGGGGTCACTCAGTTCTATTCATCTGAGCCACTAACACACAGTCTAACCCTTGGCAAGTCTTAACAACATAATTTTCTTGTTAGTTAAATATACGGACTGCAAACTTTAAAAGCGCTGTTTTCACTTATGCATGTAACTTCCATTTGGTGGTGGGTTTCAAGATTACAAGCCCAATTACATTTTTAGAGTGCTTTTAAAATCAAGTACAACTTATTATTCGGTTTTATCAAAATACCTCAAATGAGTCCTGTGTGTTGTTATATAGTGGGTACTGAGCTGTTGCTTTGACATATAGGTGCTTTTTGGTTAGTAGAACATACTACTGAAGAGAACTAAATTTGAACTCTTACAGGATTAAGTGATACTTCATTACAAGACATTTGCTTTCAGAAAAGAATCAAATTTAATAGCTTTCTTTTGCTTTGGAAATAGCTAATCAACCTCAAAGTGATTGAGAGCATTTACCCAATCATTCAAACTGAAGGTTGGTAATTTTAAGACACTAAACCAAGTTCATTCCTGATGTAAAACTTCATTAACTTCAATAGAGTGATGCCAGGGACAAATTTGTCATATTAAGTGCAGAATGTCTGGATTGGATATAAAAACCAAACAGGGTTTGTAATTAAAATATATAAACTATTCTTCAGATATAACCCTTTACCCACAAAAGGAAAAAAAATTGCTCAGCTTTCATGAGGAAGGAAGAATGAAGAGGCAATTAAGCATAACACTAGGAAGCCAGGAGACCTGGGTTCCATGCCCATTTGTGCTACAGACTTCCTTCTTTGTGACCCTGAGCAAGGCTCTAAGGTATTTGTAATTCAGTTTCCCAATTTGTAAAATGAAGGGGTTTTTAAATCTGTATTGCCTTAGTGCCCAGAGTCTCCAGTAAACTACACTTGCTTTGTGTAAAAGAATTAATTTCTTAACTGTTGCACTTTGAGATCTTTGGATGAAAAGTGTTACAGAGATGCAAAGTATTACTATGTTTTTATACCAGAATGAAGGTTTAGCCCTCTTTGCATTCTCCAGCAAAGGTCCTGCAATATTTGCACTTTTGCAACTTTTTTTTCTGGGCTTGTCACAGATTTTTTAAGAGACTATCTGAGCTTAAATTGTAGGTGATCACTTGAACAATAAACATTTTGAACTGTTGAAAACGGGGAACCAAATCAATAAAATGCCATGTGAAGAACAAAACACTGTAGTCTTTATAGAATTACACCATTCTTTTCATGCTGATCGATTTACAACCAAACAAGATAGCAACATTGCAGAAGCAAAACAATCAGGATAGCTAGTACACAGTACAGTCGCCAGATGGCAGCAAAGTAGAAGATTTCTCTTCAGAAATCCAGGGCAGAAGAGTACAAAAGTTACTCAGACTAGTCTAGGTTGAGAGAGAAGTGCCCCGCTGGTGGGGGGGAAGACACGACCACACTCAAACTACGCAGAGTGACTGGATTAAGAGACAAGTTGCAACCTTGAGCTGCTGCATCCCCACTGCATTACTAACTCAAGTATCAGAGGCACCCAGACTTCAACACCCCCCCCCCCCCACATACACACACACACCCCATGCACCAGGCCAGCTAGCTTGGGCTCAAGATTTGTGTGTTAGGACAGGAGTCAGGTTGGGGCAAAATTCAAGTTATACCTCAAGTTAACAATGCAGTGAAGACAAAGTTTTCGAATCTGAATTTATGCCAGCACAATTCAAGTTTCCCACTGCTGATGGGTGCACTGGTGTGGGCAAGTCACCAGCATTTAAGCCATCATACCATCTAACCCAGTGGTTCTCACAACAAATTTTTTGGTGGTCTCAACTCTTACTGGTGGCTGCCCTGATACTTTTTCCTAAAATATTTAATTAACTTTAGGAAAAACAAATAAATATGCCCCTATACACGTCCAAATCACTGTAATTTATTTATGTAGAGTTGGGGGGTTTTTGCAGACTCAATAAAAATAATGCTGTGAAAAATGAGATTTGTATGTGCGTTTATATCACTTTTCACAGCAGACTTAGTAGCTGGCTAGGAGGCTGTGATCAGTGATATTAACAAACCTACAAATATCACTGATCACAGCCTCCCAGCTAGCTAAGTCTGCTGTGAAAAGTGATATTTGTAGGTTTGTTAATATCACTTTTCTCAGCAAGCCCGGGGACAAATACTTGGTCCCCTCATCACCATCCAGGAGACTGTCGTGGCCTCACAAAAAGCCCCTGGTGGCTGCATGTGGCCACATTTGATAAACACTGATCTAACCCCACTCAAAGCAGTCCTAGATAATACAGAGTTTGTTTAGACTAGGAATTGGAAGGTGCTAATTAACACATGCTAAACTACACAAAGCAGCGTGTCTAACATTTTAAACTGGTCAAGTTTGCACTTAGTCCCTGGGTTTTAAACTTGACCATAGTGCTTACCAAAAAATGTGTTTTTCCTGCAGAAAGCCATAATATTTTGATTCAGTAATGCTACCGCAGTGCTTCATGGGACTTGTAGTTCAGGTCCCTTATGCTCCCATTCTCCTCTATAGCCCAGGCTCCCTGGTCAGACTACTTCTCTCATGATGCACCAGTCTTCCTTTTCAGAGAGGGTGTCAATGCATCATGGGAGTTCCTGGCTGTTGTGCATCATGGCAGATATAATCCAGTTGGAGCACCCAGCCCTGAGAGGAGAATAAAGACATGAAGCAACTCAACTACAATTCCCACAAAGCACTGCAGTGACATATCCAAGTAGAACAAAGAGAAAAAACCCCTGCTAGAATAGTGTGTCCAGTTCTTGTGTCCACAAGTCAAGAAGGATGATTAAATTGGAGAGGGTTTACAGAAGAGCCAAGAGAATCAGGATTAGAAAACCTGCCTTACAGTGAGAGACAATCTATTTATTTTAACAAAAAGAAGGTTAAGGGGTGACTTGCACATAGCCTGTAAGTACCTAAAAGGAAACAAATATTTAATAATGGGCTCTTCAATCTAGTAGAGAAAGGTATAGTACACTCCAATGTCTGGAAGTTGAAGCTAGATAAATTCAGACTGGAAATAAGGTTTACATTTTTAACAGTGAGGGTAATTAACCACTGGAACAAATTTACCAACTATCATGATAGAGTCTCCAGCACTGTCAATTTTTAAATCAAGACTGGATGTTTTTCTAAAAGATTTGTTCTAGTTAATATTTTGGGGAAGTTTATGGTCTGTTTTATACAGGAGGTCAGATTAGATTATCATCGTGATCCCTTCTGGCTTTGGAATCTAAAGAAATATCTCTAGTTTTGTCCGAAAACTGAGAGTACTTGGGGTTTTGGGCAAGCATTTTTTCAACAAAAAACATTTCCTCTGGAAAACAGGCACATTTCATGAAAATTTTGTTTGGTTGAAAACCCAGTTTTCCACTGAAAAAGCAATTTGATGGAAAAACTTCAACCAGCCTTATTCGACCAGTTTAACACACATTAAAGGCGCACTGCCTTCTCTATACTAAGTTAGCAACATATATTGGGTAAAAAGAAAAGGAGTACTTGTTGCACCTTCGAGCCTAACAAATTTATTTGAGCATAAGTTTTCGTGAGCTACAGCTCACTTCTTCGGATGCATGCAGTGGAAAATACTGCATGCATCCGATGAAGTGAGCTGTAGTTCACGAAAGCTTATGCTCAAATAAATTTGTTAGGCTCGAAGGTGCCAAAAGTCCTCCTTTTCTTTTTGTGGATACAGACTAACACAGCTGCTATTCTGAAACCTGTCATTTATTGGGTAGTATCTTCCAAGTCCTAGTCTAGACAAAGCAATGCTGGTCAAAACTCGAGCAAACTGTCTAGACTTGTATACCCACCCCACTATCTGTGGAGGAGCTGCCTGGGCAGACTTGCTACAAAGGGGGGGGGGGGGGGGGAGGAGGGTGTGTGTGGGAGGAGATTAAAAATGCAAGTGTAGACAAGTTTTATGTATTACATGGGAAAAAATCCCAACTATATAGCTGAAAAGGTAGCAAGTGGATCAAAATTAGGCTACCAATTAAGTTACTTCTACCAGCATCAAGATCAAGTGTTATCCTTAGACAGTTTTCATCCCTTAATATTTAACTGCAAGGTGTATAAAGTTATACACCTTTAACTGCAAGGTGTATAAACGGAAGGCCCTCACAAAACTCCATTGATCTGTTTTCAAGTATATTTGAAATGGCTTATGTTACAAGGCTACGTAGCTAAAAAGAAGTTCTGTCCCCCTGAGAATGATGAAAGTAACCCACAACCACAAGTTAATCATTATTTGTACTTCAACGGCAGTAAAAGTCCCTCTCATGGATGAGGACCCCTTGTGCTAGGCACTGTACGAACTGAAAGGACAATGCAGTAGCTTTTCTTTTTACGGATACAGACTAACACGGCTGCTACTCTGAAACCTATATAGTCTATAAAGCACAATAGGATTCTGCTATATAAAAAACAGCTATTATAGTAAAGACCTGTTGCATCACTGGGAACAAAGTTTCAAATTTATATAGAAATGTAGATTACTAAAGCAATATGCTTATTTTATATTACATCATAGAATCATAGAATATAAAGGTTGGAAGGGACCCCAGAAGGTCATCTAGTCCAACCCCCTCCTCGAAGCAGGACCAAATCCCAGTTAAATCATCCCAGCCAGGGCTTTGTCAAGCCTGACCTTAAAAACCTCTAAGGAAGGAGATTCTACCACCTCCCTAGGTAACGCATTCCAGTGTTTCACCACCCTCTTAGTGAAAAAGTTTTTCCTAATATCCAATCTAAACCTCCCCCACTGCAACTTGAGACCATTACTCCTCGTTCTGTCATCTGATACCATTGAGAACAGTCTAGAGCCATCCTCTTTGGAACCCCCTTTCAGGTAGTTGAAAGCAGCTATCAAATCCCCCCTCATTCTTCTCTTCTGCAGGCTAAACAATCCCAGCTCCCTCAGCCTCTCCTCATAACTCATGTGTTCCAGACCCCTAATCATTTTTGTTGCCCTTCGCTGGACTCTCTCCAATTTATCCACATCCTTCTTGAAGTGTGGGGCCCAAAACTGGACACAGTACTCCAGATGAGGCCTCACCAATGTCGAATAGAGGGGAACGATCACGTCCCTCGATCTGCTCGCTATGCCCCTACTTATACATCCCAAAATGCCATTGGCCTTCTTGGCAACAAGGACACAGTGCTGACTCATATCCAGCTTCTCGTCCACTGTCACCCCTACGTCCTTTTCCGCAGAACTGCTGCCTAGCCATTCGGTCCCTAGTCTGTAGCTGTGCATTGGGTTCTTCCGTCCTAAGTGCAGGACCCTGCACTTATCCTTATTGAACCTCATCAGATTTCTTTTGGCCCAATCCTCCAATTTGTCTAGGTCCTTCTGTATCCTATTCCTCCCCTCCAGCGTATCTACCACTCCTCCCAGTTTAGGATCATCCGCAAATTTGCTGAGAGTGCAATCCACACCATCCTCCAGATCATTTATGAAGATATTGAACAAAACCGGCCCCAGGACCGACCCTTGGGGCACTCCACTTGATACCGGCTGCCAACTAGACATGGAGCCATTGACAACTACCCGTTGAGCCCGACAATCTAGCCAGCTTTCTACCCACCTTATAGTGCATTCTTCCAGCCCATACTTCCTTAACTTGCTGACAAGAATACTGTGGGAGACCGTGTCAAAAGCTTTGCTAAAGTCAAGAAACAATACATCCACTGCTTTCCCTTCATCCACAGAACCAGTAATCTCATCATAAAAGGCGATTAGATTAGTCAGGCATGACCTTCCCTTGGTGAATCCATGCTGGCTGTTCCTGATCACTTTCCTCTCATGCAAGTGCTTCAGGATTGATTCTTTGAGGACCTGCTCCATGATTTTTCCAGGGACTGAGGTGAGGCTGACTGGCCTGTAGTTCCCAGGATCCTCCTTCTTCCCTTTTTTAAAGATTGGCACTACATTAGCCTTTTTCCAGTCATCCGGGACTTCCCCGGTTCGCCACGAGTTTTCAAAGATAATGGCCAATGGCTCTGCAATCACAGCCGCCAATTCCTTCAGCACTCTCGGATGCAACTCGTCCGGCCCCATGGACTTGTGCACGTCCAGCTTTTCTAAATAGTCCCTAACCACCTCTTTCTCCACAGAGGGCTGGCCATCTACTCCCCATGCTGTGATGCCCAGCGCAGCAGTCTGGGAGCTGACCTTGTTCGTGAAGACAGAGGCAAAAAAAGCATTGAGTACATTAGCTTTTTCCACATCCTCTGTCACTAGGTTGCCTCCCTCATTCAGTAAGGGGCCCACACTTTCCTTGGCTTTCTTCTTGTTGCCAACATACCTGAAGAAACCCTCCTTGTTACTCTTGACATCTCTGGCTAGCTGCAGCTCTAGGTGCGATTTGGCCCTCCTGATATCATTCCTACATGCCCGAGCAATATTTTTATACTCTTCCCTGGTCATATGTCCAACCTTCCACTTCTTGTAAGCCTCTTTTTTATGTTTAAGATCCGCTAGGATTTCACCATTAAGCCAAGCTGGTCGCCTGCCATATTTACTATTCTTTCGACTCATCGGGATGGTTTGTCCCTGTAACCTCAACAGGGATTCCTTGAAATACAGCCAGCTCTCCTGGACTCCTTTCCCCTTCAAGTTAGTCCCCCAGGGGATCCTGGCCATCCGTTCCCTGAGGGAGTCGAAGTCTGCTTTCCTGAAGTCCAGGGTTCGTATCCTGCTGCTTACCTTTCTTCCCTGCGTCAGGATCCTGAACTCAACCAACTCATGGTCACTGCCTCCCAGATTCCCATCCACTTTTGCTTCCCCCACTAATTCTACCCGGTTTGTGAGCAGCAGGTCAAGAAAAGCGCCCCCCCTAGTTGGCTCCTCTAGCATTTGCGCCAGGAAATTGTCCCCTACGCTTTCCAAAAACTTCCTGGATTGTCTCTGCACCGCTGTATTGCTCTCCCAGCAGATATCAGGAAAATTAAAGTCACCCATGAGAATCAGGGCATGTGATCTAGTAGCTTCCATGAGCTGCCGGAAGAAAGCCTCATCTACCTCATCCCCCTTGTCCGGTGGTCTATAGCAGACTCCCACCACTACATCACTCTTGTTGCACACACTTCTAAACTTAATCCAGAGACACTCAGGTTTTTCTGCAGTTTCGTACCGGAGCTCTGAGCAGTCATACTGCTCCCTTACATACAGTGCTACTCCCCCACCTTTTCTGCCCTGCCTGTCCTTCCTGAACAGTTTATAACCATTCATGACAGTACTCCAGTCATGTGAGTTATCCCACCAAGTCTCTGTTATTCCGATCACGTCATAGTTCCTTGACATCACCAGGACCTCCAGTTCCCCCTGCTTGTTTCCAAGGCTTTGTGCATTTGTATATAAATTTGTACATCCACTTGGCCTCTTTAAAGCAAATGGTAGTTACATTTCAAAAAGTGTTCTGTTTGGTATAATCCATGTTGAAGTACTTTGAGGTAGCTAAAAGAATGGCAGATCTACTCATTTCGATACCGGATTTTTTTAAAAATGATCTATGATATGTTCACCCAGTTTCTATTTTTAGTTCCTGGTGCTCCCTATAAAAGGTAAAAGATGCGTCCTCCAGCTTTAAATAGATGCAACCCCTTCCGTTTGATCAAGGAGCTGAAGGTCCTGAATAAGCTTAAAGTTATTAGAATTTATATAGAGGAAAGTTGACCATTCTTATTTATTAAATTAAGTTTGGTCAGGCAGAATAGCATCCTGTTACCTATCTATAGGCCCACCTGTTTTGTGCATCACTCAGCAATAAAATGACTGTAGGCCACTTAGTGCCTG
This sequence comes from Caretta caretta, assembly GCF_965140235.1. NCBI lineage: Eukaryota > Metazoa > Chordata > Testudines > Cheloniidae > Caretta > Caretta caretta. The sequence continues at coordinate 149,498,217 of NC_134209.1, read as the reverse complement.
TTGCTTAAGAACAAGTGCTTAAGTTTAGGCACTCACTTGAAAATCTTGGCCTGAGTTGTTCTGATTAAGTACCTGAACCCTGCCTAAAGAATGCCTAATCAATATATATGCAAGAACCCGCACCCAGAGCCAATCACCCCCCAACACACACACACACACACACACACCCCTAATAGCACCACAGGTCTACCAAGAACTATGCAATTTGTGACTGAACCACACAAACAGGTCCCTATATCAGGAGGACGTAGCCCAAGATTTCAGTGTTAACATAATCTAGGTGAGCACTCCAGATTTCAAGAGTGATTTTAAGGGAGCTTGAAAAGAAATTTATCATATGGGACACTAATGTTAACCAGTCCCATAACAAAAATTAACATAAAGGAAATTTTTTCTACTTATTATGGAGATTCCTGCTGCAACTGTGTAACAGGGATTCAAACTTTTTGGTATGTATGAAATGTTCAACATTTACTTTGGGTACAGAATGAACTTTCAAGTTAATTCGTTTGGGAGTTAAAACGAAAAGTGAATATTTTAAGAACTGTAGAATCACTGTTACGGATTTTGCCCTACATTACCGACACGTACTCTCAACCTTAACTCCATCTTGATGCCTGGTGTGTCCAGGAATTTATATTGCCAGAACACCTAGAGGCCAGGTCAGGTCAGGGCCCACCACTGCAATAAGTGTTGTCCAAGTGTACAGAATGTGACAATCCCTGCCCCAAGGGTTGTACGCTAGCCTTACATGGCCCATTTCCAGGGAGAAAAAAAAAAAAAGTCAGAGGCTTAGAGAGTGTTTCCTCTGAATTCTTTATTGCTCAGCACCAGTTTCATTCTCTCCACCAGCTGACAAAGTAACATGAAGCTCTTCAATTCCACCCCCACTTATTATGCTATATGCTATCACACAGTCAGGTCTTTAGAGGCATATCAAGCATAAATTGCTAAATCTACTTGAAACTCACGCATTTGCTAATCCATCTGCTGGCATGCAGGGTTGGTTCCTCTATTTGTTGAAAACTGTGTTCAAAGTCTATTTTACTTAAAATGAAAACAATAAGGAGAATTTTGCTAAAAATAAAGTCAACTCCCAATCTACCTTTTTGGGCAATTTACTACCAACATTTCAGTCTCAGAGGCTTGTTTTGGAGGGACGGGGGGTTGGCTCTGGTGGCTAGAACCATTTGAGATAAAAGTGCTTGAAGCTCTGTATCAGATACATCAGAAATGCAAAAAGGTCTGTTAGATCATGTAGTCTAACCACTAGCCAGTGCAAAATTTGTTCCTGATCTGTAAGTGCTTTGTCCAGTCCTGTTTTCAGTGCCCCAAGCATGCTCACTTCACCATTAAAGTTTTCAGACTGATTTTTCTTTTGCTTAATTGCACCCCATTACTCCTAGTAACATCCTCCATTTCAAGCAACAATACTGAGTTTTGCCACTTGAGGGCACCAAAACAATTGCTAAATTCTCAAAAAGGCAGCAAAATGCCCAATTTATGAGGCTTTGCTGAGACCAAATGCTTTAAAACCCGAAAAGGGGACAACTTGTGGATAACATATTTTACAGAGAATGTGTTGTAGCAAATAATTTATTTTATTTTTCTTAATTATAATTGCAGCATCCAATACTGTAACAATTATCCAACTGTCTGTCTGCATTCTCAGCTGATGGCCCCAGTTTCACAAAGGTTTATAGCATATTTGCACTTGTGACCAAAACTAGCAATTGAACCCAGGTTCATTAGTCATCCGTGCCAATATACTGACAGTAACTTCATGAGGAAGCATCAGCTCCCTTCTATGGAAAATGCTTTGGAAGAGATTTGTCGCAAAGCAAAGGTTTAAGGAAAACAGACATGTATTTTGCACTTTTAGCATTAACACTTTCAGCAGTCACAGGTCACCAGGATCATGTTTGTTCTTCATGAAAACAAAGTGGTATCTTTAAAGACAACTCGTTTTCAAAGCAAACATTAAGAGTGTAAGCAGTATTTATAGTAACAGACCTTACATTTATACAGGAATCAATTAAAGGTAGTCCTGTGGCCTGTGTTATTTATACAGGAGGTCAAACTAGTCAGTTACAATGCTCCCTTCTGCCCTTGATAGCACATTTCATCCCAGAGTATCCCAAGTCACTTCAACTGCCTTATCACTGAAATGTACTAATCCACAGGTGGAACACAACCATTTAGGACAAGAAGTAAGTACCTGATGTATAACTACAAGGTGGACGAGCATTAGTCAGGGGAACAGGGGGCATTTTAGGATGTATAGCCAGGGTACCAGGTGGTTTAAACATTCTTAATTCAGCATACAGGATGCCTTGAGCTTGTCGATCTGTTCCAATGTTAACATTTAAGGATCGACACTGCAGTCCTTCCTCGGGCAAAACCTTCCATTCAGTTTGGCAAAGGACGGCCTGCATCATCAGTCCCAATTGGGGGGGAAGGAAATTTATTGAAAATGCTTTATAAAACCTGTCTGTCCTCTAGCTATGCAAGTTCCTAGTGGGTACATATAAATTAATTAATGTCTCATTTGTATCCTAGTCTATGGAGATAACTACCACCCCAAACACTCATTAGATGCCGTACACGGGATGTATCATTAATAAGTACCCTTGGGGAACCACATAACTGTACATTACAGCACTCAGATCTCCTCTAAATATACAATCAGTAGGGAAATCTTGCCTGAATAGGTTACAATGGAAGAATAAAACAGGTTTGAGTTTGTTTTTTAATCATATGTAAGACTTACCTGAAATATGGTCACTTCCTACCTATGGCAGGTACCCAAGAACCACACATCCACCATGCTAACTTTTGCTAGTTGGTTTTTCTCTGGTGCATCTGCACCAGTCTCAAAGGCAAACTAACTGCACTTGCATTTTGCTTTTAAGTTATATCACTTATTGCTGTACTGGATTGTCTTCCAAGGGAATCATTTTTTTAATTACACGGGGTTTAATTAAAAAAGAATGTTTAAGTCAAGGTTATAAATGAAGGTGAATTTGATGGCCTCAATCCAGTTCCCAGGAGACAGCAGTAGGCTGCTGATACAGACACAAAAAATGGTGGAGTGATAAACAACAAGGACAAGTTACTTCTACAGAGTGATCTAGATCACACAGTAAATGGATTCATTTGAACAGCATGTACTTTAACACATTAATGCAAAGCCATATCTAGGAACCATGAACGTAGGTCACATGTATAAGATTGGGGACTGTATTTTGGAAAAACGCAGAAAAAGATTTTAGGGTCATGATGGATAAGCAACTGAACATGAGCTTGCAGTGCAATATGGTGTCCGAGAGCAAAGGCTATCCTTGGACGTATACGCAGGAGAATACTGAGAAGAAGTATAGAGGTGTTATTATCATTGTATAGGACGTTAGTGAAACCATCAGTGGAATACTGTGTCTAGTTCTGGTGTCAAAGTTGGGAAGGGTTCAGAAAAGAGCTACAAGAATGATTTAAGGTGTGGATAGCTTCCCTTACAGCGAAAGACTGAAGGAGCTCAACCTATTTATGTTTAAGAAAAAGATAGGAGGTGGATAGGATCATAGTCTATAGGTACCTACATCAGGAGAAGATTAGAGGACTCTTCCGTCTAACAGACAAGGAGATGGAAGCTGAAGCTAGACAAATTTCAAGCTACAAATAACGCACACATTTTTAACAGTGAGAGTAATTAACCATTGCAATAACTTAACCAGGGATGTGGTGGATTTAGCATCACTAATTCTTTTAGAAAGATATCCAGTCTGATTTAAAAATAAATGCTTTGGCTCAACCAGAAGCCATGCACTAAATGCAGGAATTTCTTGGTGAAATTCTATGGCCTGCCTTACGCATGAGATCTTGATAGTTTAGTGAAAGTAAACAGTTAGTGAAAGTGTGGTTAGTTTAGCTCCCCTCAGTACTTTTACAGGACCAGTATTACCACTAGCTGCCTCAGCAATCTAACCACCTTGTTCCTAATTTTACTAGGTCAGTCCAGAATCTTCTCATGTCAGAACTGCGGAGAAATCCTGACTTATTAACCTTCAGTAGGGTGTGAGTTATATGTGACAGAAGAGCATTTATTGTGTTGTTTCAAATAAAGAGGTCAGGGTAGGTGCAGGATGCAAAACAAGTAACTAAAGCCAGCATCTGTTGTACGCACAAGTAGACTGCAGATGCACCTATTAAACAAGTCCTTTTTCCCGGCCCTGTTCAAGGCTTTAGCAAACTGGACTCTAGCAGAACTACGTCTGTGAGGTAAAAAAACAGCAGGAGTTGCAAACACCATGCACTCTCCTTATTGCAAACTAACTAATAATCCAAGATCCGCAATCAGAATTGTCATCTTGTACCAGATCAGTAAATCAACCCAAGCCACCCAAAAATCACAGGAGGAAAAAAAGGAAACCAAAGCTACTGCTCTGTACTAGAGTTAAGCAGCAAGGCAGCCTCTCCCATATCAAGCACATGTCATGCATTTGTGAAAACGGGTGCTAGTGTAAATCATCACTTGGAAACTGTCAGCACAGTCAGAAGTATTTAACATCTGCCCTAAGATCCACAATCCACCTAGAAAAAACAAACTCATCCAATACTCCCTTACAGAAGAAAGTGTGTAAAGATCAACCTGAAGGCTAACTGGGGGAGAGCAAGCAAACAAATTACGAAGGCCATGTGCAAACAGTGTAAGAATTATGACTGACTACACTTGTCAACACCACAAAGATCAGAGGTAAAAGCCAAGTGTGAAGCCTAGATCTCAGATGTCACTTATGAACTACCTTACACCTTTGGTGGCAGTGGGATTTACCCAACACTTCTGACATTGGAGGTGAACTGAAAAGTGTTTATTTAACATTTCTCCCCTGCAGGGGGGGAAAAAAAAAAAGGGTACTAAAAATGTTTTCCTCCATTTTTCCCCCCCTTGATCACCCAGTTTTCCCCACTCACCTGAGGTCACTAAATCTAGAGTTTCTTTCAGATGAAGCCAGCTAATGCTTTGTTCTCAAGTTGACAGCACTGGGGTTCAAGTGATACGGACTTCAATAGCCTTAGCGCTTTCAGAACTTCAGCAACAGCCGGGTCCCAAAAGCTACTAAGAAACATCAGTGCCAACTAATTTTAAAATGCAAGCACTTTAAAAGTTTAAAAGCAGGAGAGTTTATTTAACAGAACAGACAACAGTGGCCTTACATATACATGGTACCGTCAGAGTTAAGGGCAACTGCACCTGTATTTCCTCGTGGTCCATCAGGTCACCCACTCTAGGCTTCCAGTTCCTCAGTCAGCCATCACCTCTCTTGGGATGAGACCTACGTCTCTCTCCCCCTTCGCTGGGGGGTTTTCAGGCTGCACAATCCCCTGCCTACACTGGGATATCCCAAACAAGCCAGACTGCATAAACAGGCCAGCATCTGTGCTTTGATTTCGCTCCAAAGGCCAAGAACAGCTGTAATGGCCAGCAGTCAGAAGTTACCACACAGCTCTTTCTAAAGCAAGCACATTCTTAAGGTGAAGCATTACAGAGAACAGGTTTCAGAGTAACAGCCGTGTTAGTCTGTATTCGCAAAAAGGAGTACTTGTGGCACCTTATTTGAGCATGAGCTTTCGTGAGCTACAGCTCACTTCATCGGATGCATACCGTGGAAACTGCAGTTTCCACGGTATGCATCCGATGAAGTGAGCTGTAGCTCACGAAAGCTCATGCTCAAATAAATTGGTTAGTCTCTAAGGTGCCACAAGTACTCCTTTTCTCATTACAGAGAAAACATTAAATGCAACAAAAGAACCCACACACACACACGTGAAAAAGCTTACCAGAGATCATCCCAACTCCAGCATTGGGCTCTGGTTGGTCTCAGTCCTTCAAAACCCACAACTGGGTTTTCCCCATGGTTACAAGTTCATAACTGTCTCAGATTCAGAACCAGAACAGCCATGAATAGTTCAGTCTCTCTTTTATACTTCTAGAGCCTTTGATCTGCAGATTCTGGGAACAGGTAATCAGCAGATAATGGTCCTCTCCAGAGGCTGCAGCTTCAAAAGGCTGGGTTTTTGCGTAAAGGGAGGACAGAAATTTCTATTTACCTCCTCCTAGAGATTCCCCAGGCAAATCCATGGACACAGTCCCAAAAGTCCACTCTTGTCTGGCACATTGTTCAATACAGTTCTTTGAAGGTCATAACTAGGGCCCTACCAAATTCATGGCCATGAACAATGTGTCACAGACCATGAAATCTGGTCTTTTGTTTGCTTTTACCCTATACTACACAGATTTCACATGGAAGACCAGCATTTCTCAGATTGGAGGTCCTGACCCAAAAGGGAGTTGCAGGGGGCGGTGTTGCAAAGTTATTTTAAGGGGCTCGCAGTATTGCCACCCTTACTTCTGCACTGCTGCCTTCCAAGCTGGGTGGCCGGAGAGTGGCAGCTGCTGACCAAGGAAGGGCCCATCTCTGAAGGCAGCAGCGCAGAAGTAAGGGTGGCAATACCACACCAGGCCATCCTTACTTTGGTGCTGCTGTTTGTAGCAGCTCTGCCTTCAGAGCTGGGCCTCTGGCCAGCACTCGCCGCTCTCCAGCTGCCCAGCTGTGAATGCAGGGCCGGTACCCGCAGCAGTGCAGAAGTAAGTGTAGCCGTCCTACAATAACCTTGCGACCTCCCCACAACTCCTTTTTGGGGTCAGGACCCCCACAATTACAGTCCCGTGAAATTTCAGATTTAAATATCTGAAATCATGAAATGTACGATTTTTAAATCCTATTAATTAAATTGACCAAACTGGACCATGAATTTGGTAGGGCCCTATTCACAACAGCTCCCAGGGTTCACATCACATCGCCTCAGGGAGGTTGGATAAAATCCCAGCCCACAATAATACATAACCTTTGCATTTAAAACAATGGACTCCTAAGATACTTAAAATTAATCCAATAAGGTTTTTCAAAGATATTGCAGGAAACTGCCATATCTCTTTAAAATAGCTACTGCAATCCATTTCTTAATGTTAATTGGTAATACCAACTCATCCAGCACCCCTAGTGTACACAAGTTTGGAGAAGGAAAGATACCAACACAAAGTTTTTGAGAGAGCACTTAATATGGTGTTCCAGAACACATGCATTTTTGACAGGTATAGAGGATGTATGAAAGGTTGGCATGTTGCTGCTTGCACCTCCAACATTCACTGTGTGATGCCAATCTAGCCTTAAATGTTCTGGAGCCGTGTAGTACCCGTTTAATATCTTGTTCTGGAAGAATCGCAAGGATAAAAGACGTGAACTATCTTTCACATTAAGTAAGATATCCTCCCAGGTTTCTGTGGTGACAGTAAGGCGAAGTTCTTTTTCCAATTTTTCAATACTGAGATTGAGAGGGTAATGCAAAGCACTACACCATCTATAAATAATTCCTACAAAGTGACTTTTGTTTCCGTATTTCTTATTTCTTCTAGAGGTGAGACAGTTGAGACAGACCAATTGTCCCCTGTACTTGCATAAATCCTTGAACATAGCCACTGAAAGAAAGAAATGTGAGCCATCAATAGAAGATATTTGTTAGACACGTAATCCAAAGAGGCCAGTCTATCATCTTGTATTATATCTTTAATTTTTATTAATCCTTTTTCTATCCAAATTGTCTTCAGTGTGGCGATGGCCTTGATCCTGAGACAGGAGGTTACCCCACACTGGTACAAGAAGAGAGTAAGTAAGATTGGATGCTGTAATCAACATGTTGCCCCATGTAAATGCAAAGGTTGGATTTTTCATTAAAGGTATAGGTAGCCACTTAAGGTTATTCCTGGGAGAATTCTGTGCTACTGCACTCACACAGAATTCATGTTGTCCTCAGAGTTCTTTGCTTCCCTGCAGAAAAATGACTGTCTGACGGGAAAGCCACAGGAGCAGTCATGTGCTCCTCCCCAGCAGCATGGGCACGTGGTTTCAGTGGAGAGGTAAATAACTGCAGGGAAGGAGGAAGGCTGGGGACACCCCAACCAGATCAGACCCACCCCCCCCCCCATCTGCCCAATCCCCATGCATCCGGGCCACCCATATCCAGGCTCCCACACCGAGCCTCACCCCCCCCCCGCCCACATCCAGAACACACGCACCAAGTCCCTCACACCCAAATCCTCCCCACCAAGCCTGACCCACTGCACTCGGAACCCCCTGCTGAGCCCCCTCCCTTGCATCCAAACGCCCAGACCATCAAGCCCCACCACCCTGCATGGACCCACACCCTTGCACCCAGATAACTCCCCACCAAGCCCCCCCATACTCGAACCCCCACCCCAGTGAGCCCCACCCCCATGCATCTGGACCACCCTAAAAAGCCCCCCACACCTGGACTCCCACTCCACCGAGCCCCATTCCCCCAGCACCCAGACCCCGCCCCCCCCCCGCCGCTGAGCTCCAACCACCTTCACCTGGACCCCCCCCGGCTCAGTCCATTGCCCCTGCATACATCTTTTAAATAAAGTTAATTCATTAACAATGAGGGCTGTCCCATTGTGCTTTGAGAGCTGGATTTGTTCAGATGTCTATCTAGCACAGTATTCCAGTTGCCTGCCAGTATTACAGGAATGCCTGTTGTATTAGAAAGAATGTCTGCAATGTCTTTGAAAATTTCAGAATTACCTCCATTTGGATTGTAAATGCTTCCTAGAGTTAACATTTTTGAGCTGAAACAGCCTTCAAGAAGAACTTATCTTCCTTCAGGCTCAGATCAAGACTGTATATATTGAAAAGTTATACTTTTTATGAATTAACACAGACGTGCCTCCGCTCTCAGAATTCAATGACGAATGATACTTAACACCTACCCACATCTTCTTGATTTATCGGCATCTATTTCTGCTACATGAGTTTCCTGCAATAAAGCTACTTTAAGATATATAACCTTATTCCCCATTGATACTGTAAAACCACATCACTAGGATATGGTCTGTATTTATATATATTAGATACTGGTTAGTTTCTAATGAATTTATGTCTTCAATTGAGCCTCTAAGAGGGGTCAGGTATACAAAAAGAGTTCTAGTTAAATATCATGCGTCTTCCAAAGTATATTTGTAACGGAAAACAGAACACACACAAATGTTTAGAGACTTAAAACAAGACAGTGTGAGCATGCTCAGATTCCAGATGGTTTCAGTGCTATCTGCTCCTCCCCTGTCTATATTATTTAACAATAGTCTAAATATCTTTATATGCAAATATATTTTAAGTCAAGTATTACCCTGTAAATACCATTGGGTATTCTGGAACATATACACTATATTCCTACCTAAAGAAGTTTTTATGTATACATATGTGCATGTATGTATATACAGACAGACAGACTCATCACATGTAAATTTACAATTGGCTCGGTAAATCTAAATTACTAAATTAAATAAAAAACTAAACATAAAAAATACAGTATTAAAATCATATTCATGGTATGTCAAATGCCCTGCACAAATTGAAGAACCAGTGCTATTTAAGGTTTAGGTTATAATCTAATTTACATCTCAGGAGTACTGACTGTTCCAAAGGACTTGTGGTCAACAAAACAATCCATCAGAGGCAGAGCTAGTGAAGAGATTCTGTCTAGCAGTGCAAGTTGTGATGATTAGTGCAAATAATACTTCAGTCAGTAGACAGTACTACAAACCCCAGCTTAGCATTAAACTGTTACTTATGCATTGAAGTGCCATACAATTACTATTGCTTAATTCCAATGGAGATCAACAGAAGAGTTGAGCCCAGCTGGTTATCTGCTAGGAGTGGGACTGAGGGGTTCGGAGGGCAGGAGGGGGATCAGGGCTGGGGCAGGGGTTGGGGCGTGATGGTGAGGGCTCCGGCTGGGGGTGCGGGCTCTGGGGTGGGACTGGGGATGAGGGGTTTGGGGTGTAGGAGGGTGTTCCGGGCTGGGACCGAGGGGTTCAGAGAGCAGGAAGGAGATCAGGGCTGGGGCACAGGGGTTGGGCCCCGGGGGGAGCGAGGGCTCTGGATGGGGTTGCGGGCTGGGGGGGGGGCTGGGGATGAGGGGTTTGGGGTGCAGGAGGGTGCTCCAGGCTAGGATTGAGGGGTTCAGAGGGGGATCAGGGCTGGGGCAGGGGGTTGGGGCGCGGCGTGGGTCCTGGGGGTGCAGGCTCCAGGTGGCGCTTACCTGAAGCAGCTCCCGGAAGGAGCAGCATGTCCTCCCTCCAGCTCCTACACGGAGGCGTGACCAGGAGGCTCTACACACTGCCCTGTCTGAAGGTGCTAACCCTGCAGCTCCCACTGGCAGTGGTTCCTGGCAATGGGAGCAGCAGGGGTGGCGCTTGAGGCGGGGGCAACGTGCGGAGCCCCCTGGCTGCCCCTACATATGGGAGCTGGAGGGGGGACATGCTGCTGCTTCTGGGATCCACGTGGCGTGGAGGCTAGCAGGGAGCCTAACAGCCCCACAGCGCTGTGAACTGGACAGTCAACGGCCCAGTCAGCAGTGCTGACCAGAGCCACCAGGATCCCTATTCAACAAGGTGTTTCGGTCGAAAACTGGACACCTGGTCACCCTACCAGTAACTCCTGAAGTGGAGGGAATTATTCTTGAATACTATCTACGTGAACAGTTATCAAGCCCAACAGCATGTGGTGCCATATATGGATTTTCTTCAGTGGTACTCAAACATCCTGTCTTGTAATTTCATCCTTTATCACCTAGAGGTGAGAGAGATTTCCACCCAGTCTCCTGGAACTTTTTACTTTCAAAACATTTTGAAGGCCATACATTTTTTACCCATCATTCACAGTAAACAGACAATGCATGAGCATAAAACAGCTCACCCAGAGATTTAGAAAACACTTTTCCATATCTCCCTCCTCCACACCACATGTAGCTTAAAAAGCTAAACTCAAACAACATGGGAGATGAAGGAGGAGGAGGTTTAAATTTAAGCATTTGTAGCAGGGTGGACACCCACTCGGGCCCAGAGGGTTTAAAACAGCCCTGAGAGAGGGCTGTTGAAGAAGAAAGGCAGTGGGGATGATTGGGGAAGCAGCCTCAGCTGGGGGCCACGCCCCAATCAGAAGCCCAGAGAGAGTCTCTCTCTCTCTGCCTTTAGAGGGAGAAGGGCCTGGCTGTTGGGGAGCTTGAGAGAGTACCTGAGGTGGAGCAGGGGTGGGGGAAGGCCAAAGGGGCTGGGGAGCTTGGCCTGGAAACCCGCAAGGCTGCAGGCCAAGAGTAAGGCCAAATAGGTACTGGGGTGGCAGGGGGCAGCCCACGGGTAGGTAGAGGCAGCAGGTCTAAACCCAACCTTGCCTGTGATGAGTGGCTCATGCTGCAGTCTGCCCCAGGGAGTGGGGGCTAGCTGGTGACTGGCAGGAGCCTACGACTGAGGCGAGGTAGGGATAGTGGGTGGGGGGTTCCCCTGGGACAGGGAGACCCAGAACTGTGGGGTACTGCCGGGGGGAGCACCCAGTGAAAGGAGCACCGGGGTCTGGGAGGGACAAGGGAGCCAGCAGCAAGGCGAGACACTGGCCTGAAGAGGGCACTCCTGAGGCTGGAACGCTAATTCCCTGAGACGACCAGCAGGAGGTGCTGCCTGTGAGTCTGCGCCTGGTTACACATGTCATTCAACAGAAGTTTAGAATTTTGCCTTGAGAGGAAAAAATAAAGTCCTCTCTCTTTTCCTGTATGGAACCATACAAGGAAAAAAATAGCAGTACACAGCTTCAATAAAAAACACAGGATGTGTAAAAATAGGGCTCCCGATTACAACAGGACAGACAACTATTTATGAGTTCCACTTCATATAAGGTTACTTATCTGTCTCTCGCACACTTCCAGCAGCTACCAAGGCCTCTATCTACACAAAGGTCTTGAACATTTACAATTTAAAGTGAAACAGAAATCAGGCTTGGTCTATCTACAAACTTGCACGGGTTTAACTAAAGTGCTTTTAAATTTTATTTATTTATTTAAACCACTGCAGATCCCAGTGTGGACACCCTTTAATTGATTTAAACATGGTATATGCAGATTTAACCCAATGCAGATTCTAACTGCATTAAACTAAATCAACATAAACTGGGTTTAAACCAATGTAAAGGTGCTCTGCCCATGCAGGGATTAGCAGCAGTTTAACTAAATGGATTTGAAACTCATGCAAGTTAAGCTAGTACAAATTTGCATGCAGAGCTACATTACCTGTGGTTTTAATTAGGAACCAGAGACAAAGTAAGCAGATCTTGACTTTAGCAAAGCTTTTGATATGGTCTCCCACAGTATTCTTGCCAGCAAGTTAAAAAAGTATGGATTGGATGAATGGACTATAAGGTGGATAGAAAGCTGGCTGAATCATTGGGCTCAATAGGTAGTGATCAATGGCTCCATGTCTAGTGGGCAGCCAGTATCAAGTGGAGTGCCCCAGGGGTCTGTCCTGGGGACAGTTTTGTTCAATATCTTCATTAATGATCTGCACGGTGGAATGGATTGCACCCTCAGCAAGTTTGCAGATGACACTAAACTGGGGGGAGAGGTGGATAAGCTGGAGGGTAGGGATAGGGTCCAGAGTGACCTAGACAAATTGGAGGATTAAGCCAAAAGAAATCTGATGAGGTTCAACAAGGACAAGTGCAGAGTCCTGCACTTAGGATGGAAGAATCCCATGCACCGCTACAGGCTGGGGACCAACTAGCTAAGCGGCAGTTCTGCAGAAAAGGACCTGGGGATTACAGTGGATGAGAAGCTGGATACGAGTCAACAGTGTTCCCTTGCTGCCAAGAAGGCTAACGGCATATCGGGCTTCATTAGTAGGAGCATTGCCTGCAGATCGAGGGAAGTGCTTATTCCCCTCTATTCAGCACTGGTGACACCATATCTGGAGTACTGCATCCAGTTTTGGGCTCCCCACTACTGAAAGGATGTGAACAAATTGGAGAGAGTCCAGCGGAGGGCAATGACAGTGATTAGGGGGCTGGGGCACATGATTTATGGGGAGAGGCTGAGGGAACTGGGATTATTTAGTCTGCAGAAGAGAGGAGTGAGGGGGGATTTGATAGCAGCCTTCAACTACCTGAAGGGGGGTTCCAAAGAGGATGGAGCTCGGCTGTTCTCAGTGGTGGCAGATGACAGAACAAGGAGCAATGGTCTCAAGTTGCACTGGGGAGGTCTAGGTTGGATATTAAGGAAAACTATTTCACTAGGAGGGTGGTGAAGCACTGGAATGGGTTACCCGGGGAGGTGATGGAATCTCCATCCTAAAGCCCAGCTTGACAAAGCCCTGGCTGGGATGATTTAGTTGGGGTTGGACTAGATGACCTCCTGAGGTCTCTTCCAACCCTAATCGTCTATGATTCTTCTATGTCTAGTGGTCAGAGAAAGAGAATGAGTGTCATTTGAGCTGGGATCTATTCCTCACTGCTACTTATTTGCTGTGTGACCTCAGCTAAGTGTCTGTGTGCCTCAGTTTCCCCATCTATAAAGATAATACTAACCCACCTTTTAAAGCTCTTCTAAGCCATGGCTTAGAAATGGAAATTAACAGCGGAAAGGTAGAATGGAGTTCCAGTGAGAAATCCCACCAAAACCATGCTGTTAGTAGCAGTAGAATACATTTCTCTATGGGGACAACTACACATGACTATTGGTCAAGCATCAGTGCAGCTCCGCTAGAGCTGGCAATGGTGGAAACGTTAGCATATCCTGAGATAGACAACCTAGTGGTTAAGAGGTCTTCACTAGCTCTTACACCATTGCTAGCATCAGTGCTAGCTAAACAGACAAAATCTGAAATCTTTAAATACCAGCTCCCTCCATGGACTTGAGACCTCCCTTGTCAGTTTCCCTATACCCACTTTACAGATAATACGTGCCTCAGAAAAATGCCCTCAAATCATTGTGTTTATATAGCACTGTGAATCATTATCCTCCAGGATATATAACCTGTACATATTTCCCTGCACCTATCAATACCTGTCAATAGGCCATTTTGTAAGGGGCTAGCTACACCAGCCCTTTGGAAAGTCACCATGGTCAGACAGTTCAGGCTCTGAAGCACTCTCAGCAGAGAAATGATCATGGTATTGCTGTATCTGTTCCAAGCACGAGCGGCTCTAAAAATACAAGCCACGTTAAGGAGATGCACAAAGCATGCCAAGAGCTCATTAAAGAGCGACAAAGTCGGTCTAAAAAAGCCTTCGGCTGCATTTCAGAAGCTTGAAAACAAGGGAGGGGAAAGGCAAGGACTTGTGAGAAAAACCAAGGTTTCTAAAATTTCTTATGTAAAAGCATACCCCAAAAATCAGTAATAAGCGGGCCTCAACATCTGTAGCATCTGCGGCAGTGGTGGGCAACCTGCGGGTCACACATGGCCCGTCACGGTAATCCGCTGGTGTGCCGCGAGACAGTTTGTTTACATTGACCAGCCACAGGCACGACCGCCCGCAGCTCCCAGTGGCTACAGTTCGCCGTTCCCGGCCAATGGGAGCTGCGGGAAGTGGCGGCAAATGTAAACAAACTGTCTCATGGCTCAGCAGCAAATTACCTTGATGGGCTGCGTGTGGCCCGCGGGTCGCCCACCACTGGTCTAGGGTATGAGTGGCAAATCATCCAATGCTAAACAATCACCAAACACTCTTAAGATCTACACACAAGACTCTATGGTCACATCTAACAGCTGGAAACAACAAAGCCTAGTCACGAATTACAGTTACACACACAGACTCCTACAAGCGTACACAGCTCTTTCTGAAAAGAAAATGTAAAGCATGAAAGGAAATCACCTGCAGTTCCTAGGAATCGCCATAACGGATGAGGCCTGTGGTCCATCTAGTCCAGCATCCTGTCTCTGACAGAGGCTACAAGATGCTTCAGAGGAATGTGCAAGAAACCATTCAGTAGGCAGATGTGGGATAATCCGTCCACAGGGAAGATCTCATCTTAATCCCTGATAGAGACGGGTTTAAAATCTGAAGTAGGAGGTTTTATATTCTAGCAAAAATTGTTACCATTAACTATTATAATAACTCTAGATATTCTTGTTGTCAATATAAGTGTCCAGCTCAGAATAAATAAAATGGGAGCAGGGTGGAGTGGCAAGAGAAAAGGGGGAAGAAGAGTAGCTCTTCTGGTCAGTGTCTAATGCTAGTTCAAACCTCAGAAATCCCCTCATAACTGGAGACTCCAAACAATTTTGCTATGATTGGTAATTATTCTATAAAAATCACGTGGTGCTCAAATTGGCAGCCAATTTGACACCCTGTAAGCAACAGTTATAAGTAACAAACCTCTGACTGCCAGAAGCTGGGACTGGATGACAGTGGATAGATCACTCGATAAATTGCCTGTTCTGTTCATTCCCTCTGAAGCATCTAGCACCGGCCACTATTAGAAGACAGGATACTGAGCTAGTTGGACCATTGGTCTGATCCAGTATGGTCATTCCTATGTTCTAAGCAGGAGATTTTCTTTTCTTTGCAATAGTCCCCATGGCTACAAGTCTATGGACCTGGCATAGGTTTCTTTTCTCTCCGGACTAAGGTTAAGTGGGTACTAAATAATTAATCTTACATTTGCATTAAAATGCAAAATTAACCAGTTTAATGCAACACGAATGTGCAGGTCTCCGAGAAGTGATTATGTAAAAATGACACCTTCTTTGTATATCACCTGCCCCCAGCGAGCCTTCAGTCATACCCAACTAAAATAAGGTCACTGCATTTCACCACTCCTTTTGTTGCAAGATCACTACAGCTATTGAAGGGGCAGCTGGATTCCATTCCTTTTCACGCACCATCAGAATTGTTAGTGAAGAGTTCCAATTGCAGAGTGAAATTATGCCCTTGTTTATACTTGTGCAACATATTTGAAGACATGTTTGTGCAACCCCAGTGAACATTATAATCAAACAATTTAAATGGAGGGAAGAACTGAATATCCCTGGATCTAAACTTGATTGCTAGAGAACCTTGGGCACACTATTTATCATCTGGTATTTAACTGTGCTAGTACCTAAAGGCCCTAATCAGGATCAGGGCCCTGTTGTATTAGATCTTGTACAGATACATAACAATAACATGCCTGCCACAAAGAGCCTACAGTCAGTTTGAAACAAGATATGACACATGAGTGTCAAACAAGAGGATGAGGGTAACAGCAAAAAGACTTCAAGGTTACAAAGGCTAACTCTGGAGACAACTCAATACCTTACAAAAAGATAATATCCCCTATGATATGCTATCCTGACTGTCCCTTATCACAGGTAATGTTGTAAAGCTCAGCTTTGCCACCTATGCTTAATCAAAGAAAGGATCATCTAAAGATCTAACACTTAACGATTTCACACATCTGATGAAGTGAGCTGTAGCTCACGAAAGCTCATGCTCAAATAAATTGGTTAGTCTCTAAGGTGCCACAAGTCCTCCTTTTCTTTTTGCGATTTCACACTAGTGAATTTTGGTATTGATCACAGTGCATTGTGACAACACGGATTAATTTTGACAATGATTAGAGGAGAAAACTTCCATTCACACAAATATCTCGGCAATCAGCAATTAAGGGGAACAAAATACTGAAAAACTGCACCACCTCAAAAGGATTTTGATGAAGATCACAGAATTGTAGGACTGGAAGGGACCTCGAGAGGTCATCTAGTCCAGCCCCCGGCACTCATGGCAGGACTAAGTGTTAATGTTACACTGTGCGGTGACAAAATGGCTCAGACAACCAGTAATGGGACAGAGCTATTTTCCTGTAGGTTGCCAACTGAAACCAAGCTCAAATTAGTAATGCATGAAAGTTGTTACTTATGAATTGATGGATCTTAGCCCAGTTCACAGACAACTGACACAAATGGGACTAATTGCCCCCTTGGCTGACAATCTCCACAGAGACCAGTGGAGACTAGGTTTCTGTCTGACCTCTAGAGGTGCTCTTAGGCTGAGGAACACTGATGTGGCAGGGTGGGGATGCTTGCATTGTTTCTGGCCCTGCTATTCCTGTCCTGTAGATAACAGGATTTTAGTCAGCAGGGCTGTCAGCCTGGCACCTTTCACCAGCACTAAATTCACACAAAAGATTGAAAAAAAGGAAACCATTATCCAGTATTTTAAAGTCTCTCTGAATACAATAGTGGCTCTTGAAACACACTTAGCTAGTTCTCTTCATAAAAAGGGCAGAGATGAGAATGTTCGTATGTTGTTACTTGCAGAGTTAATAGCCAGTTTACTCAGCAAAGCCACAGTTCCATGTTCCACAGCAGGAGTCATGTTTACATGTCACCCAGGAGACTGACTCAGACATGGAAAGAGCCCTACTAGACCATCCCTTATTGCTGCTCTGAACTGATTTATGAAGGGTCACAGGCTATACAAATAACTGTGGGGAGGGAGATGAAAACCAGTTTTAAACCTGTGCTGGACTGTTCCTTACAGCAAAGCTCCTATTGCTTAAACGAAGCATAAGTGAGCATTTTCACCTATACTTGTAACGTGACTGACAAGGATGCTACACTCCACTATAAGAGGGCTTACATCTTTTTACAAAGCTATTCTGTTGACTGAATTCATACATATCATAGATTTTAGGGTCATAAAGGGACCATCATGATCATCTAGTCCAGAGGTGTGCAAACTACGGCCCACGGGACCATCCTACCTGGCCCCTGAGCTCCCGGACGGGGAGACTAGCCCCCGGTCGCTCCCGTGCTGTCCCCCCACTCTCAGCTCGCCATGCCAGCAGCGCTCTGGCCCGCCGCTCCTACCGGGTGGTGATCTCTGCGAGCTCCTGCTGCTCTGAGCGGCATGGTAAGAGGGTGGGGAGCGGGGGGATTGGATAAGGGCGGGGAGTCCCAGGGGACCTGTCTGGGGGCAGGGGTGTGGATAGGGGTCAGGGCAGTTAGAGGACAGGGAGCAAGGGGGGCAGGATAGGGGGCGGGGTCCCAGGGGGGCAGTTAGGGACAAGGCATCTCAGGAGGGGGCAGTCAGGGGACAAGGAGTGGGGGGGAGGTTGGAGGGGTTAGGGTTCGGGGGGGAGGAGTAGGAGGGGGCAGGGGCCAGGCTGTTTGGGGAGGCACAGCCTTCCCTACCCAGCCCTCCATACAGTTTTGCAACCCCATTGTGGCCCTCGGGCCAGAAAGTTTGCCCACCCCTAGTCAGACCTCCCAAACATTGCACACCACAGAACCTCACCCACCCACTCCTGAAATAGAGTGTAACTCTGTAACCTTGAAAATTAAGATGTGGCTGATTCAACAGGAGTGCTAGTTTGAGTATACTTTTGCAGTTTCAGAGGCAGCATTTTTCCATTGCTTTTGACGTGTTCTACTAAGAGCCTCAGCTGAGTTTCCTATCTCATCCTCGCCCCTCTTTTCAACCTTACCAGGAGAGTGGCTGTGGAGCTCTGAGCAAGTATCTTCTTGTACACAATTTCAAAGTATAGGCGAATTGAAAATTTTAAAGAGGGTAAGTTTGCTCAATTTCTTTAGTTACTTAAGTTTAATTTTTATTAAGATTAGTAGAAGAAAGACTCAAATGCAGTCTCCATCTTAAATTAAATGGATGGTTTCTTTGCTCTGGATCGCTTCCCTATTTCCACCTCACCAAAAAAAAACAAAAAACAGAAAATTTGTCCCATCTTTTCTAGAATCTCTCTCTCCCCTCAACCTTCTTCCTTCTGGGCTGGCATTGCTGCTCCTGCATACAATAGCATGAGCAGCACCAGACTCAAACTGACAGCCATATAGTTAATTTCACCCTCAGCCTCTAGGCAGGTAGAGTGCAACTGATAGGGGCCTAATCTATGACACTGTCTATGCCAAAGGCCTAGATGTAGGAGAGTGAAACCAACCAGGCTGCCATCAATTTCACGCTAGAGCTGCAGCCTTGCAGGAATCCTCCCAAGCAGGGTTGTCCTGCAGAATAATTCTTTTTAACTGAATCTGGAAGTGGCTGAAAGAAAATACTGGATACCTAGACCCTGCAAACCATTGGAAAGCACAGGTTTTATTTATCAATCAAGCTGGACTTAATTAGTACAGACTTAAAAGACTGGCATAACAGCTTCAGCAGACAACACTACAACCAGTGCTGAGAATCACTGCCCCTCTGCTCCGACATGCTGCTTCACTGTGTTAGAAATATATTGGGGTATCCCCACACAGAGAGATAAGCAGTGTGGCCCAGTGGATGGGGACTAAACTGAGACATAGGACACCTGGGTTCTATTCCTGGCTCTGCCACTGGCCTGCTCGGTGACCATGGGCAAGTCTCTGAGCCTCAGTTTCCCCATTTGTAAACTGTGCTTTTGAATGTGCTTGGAAATTTACAGATGAAGAGAGGTAAGTATTTTTGCTGCTATTATATACTGCCCAAAAATCAAAAAGGCCTTTATCTACTGCAATATCACATTGCAATCTCATATCTTATTTGCTATCTGCTATGGGGACTCAATGCTTTTCAAGTGTCTTCTTCCCATTAAGCATCTGCATTTTGAATTATTTTGCTCTTCAGGTGAGGGAGCTCTCTATTTGTGTGTGCAATGCCAAGTAAATTATTGGCATCAAAATTATTGCTCAAACTATAATCACTTGAACTGGGCCATGTTGAATCTCATTTCATTATTTTGTGTTCATATTTCTAGCCTCTTTGTCCCTCTTGTATTATTTTTCTCTCCTCATCGTTCTCTCCTCCATTCTTTGCAATTTAGTATTATCTGCAAATGTAATTAACATGCTTTTTAACACCTCTTCCAGATTAAAGATGTGAAATAAAAGAAGGCACCACACCAATCACTGCAGCACCCTCTTAAGGAGTCCCCTGCCCCTCCAATTCATTCAATACACTATCATTTATCATAACCCTTTGTTTATGATCCTCCAGCCAGTTTTCAATCCCAGTGACAGCATTCATACTCAAACCAATCTGGATTCGTTAACGTAGCAAGTTTTCTGAGCCATTGAGCCAAATTCAGACTTGGTA
This sequence comes from Caretta caretta, assembly GCF_965140235.1. Classification (NCBI taxonomy): domain Eukaryota; kingdom Metazoa; phylum Chordata; order Testudines; family Cheloniidae; genus Caretta; species Caretta caretta. The sequence continues at coordinate 149,478,256 of NC_134209.1, read as the reverse complement.
TAAGCAAGCATCCTTCCTTTGACTTCGGATGCACCTGAGTATAACAAACCTGAATTTGGGTAACTGTATCAAGTCAGACTCAAAAAGGGAGTTGTACAACTAGACAGGAAGCAACACAGGACCGGATACTGCCATCAACTCCATGTGCCTGAATCCCTGTGCTTACACAGAGCCCCACTGATTTCAAAAGGGCTCTGCACAAAGCAACTCTCAGAAGTGGGGCCTTACAGTCCAGAGATCATCAAGTGTACACTAGCCACTATTTGAATGATTCTGCCAGTGTTTAGGGACTTGTTTTGGTCTGTTTTAAAAAGACAACATTTTGATCTTTTGCCTAGGAGATACTATTTCTGTCATTTTCTCTTTAAAATTGTTATTTTAAGCTTATTTGGGATTGGTTTCTTCTGGGAGGGCAGGGAGTGCAGTTCAAGGGTGAGTTTGTTTTGTTCTTGCTCCCCATACTTTCTCCTTCTTTTAAAATTAGGTCAAGCAGGTTAACAAATGAAAGAGCAAGTTAATTTGTGTTTTCAGAAGCCAATCTAAAACACATCAAGCATGTTTCAGTTTTTCATGATCTTGTGTCTTGTTTTTGACTATTACAGTTATTTTGGGGATGTGCTAACTTTCTCCCTGGGAGGGAAACAGCACCTTTAGTTTCTTATGTTTTTTAAAAAACGTTCAAAGACTTTACTGAAATCCACCTACCATATTCCCGTTGCACAGCTATTTTGTGAGTCTATCCCCAACCCCCCCAAAAAAACAAACATACATTCGTTTGGCATGCAACAATTCAGAGCACAATACCACTGAGACAGGTGCATTCATTCAAAGTGGCTACTTCCAAACCAGGAAAGAAACTCACAGGACTGATACATCACACAGCATGTGATGAAGAAACAAAATAAAGGGTTGGGGTTTATTTTAGTGGACTAAAGCAACTGACAGTTCTTAGATACACATTCTGATCCATGGTTCTACGTGATCCCAGCAGGTCACAAAACTGATTCCTGAGAGTTCATATGAAAACTAATGTGGGAGAAAGACATTTAACATTTACAACAATTTAGACCCTCTTACACATCATAGCATGATTTCCTAGATTGCAAGCTGCTGGGGCAAGAACACTAAGTCTAAGTCTGTTCTTTCATTATGTTTGTACAATACAAAGCACAACAGGGTCCTGATCGTGGCCTATAAGCGCTCTGATAATATAAATCGGTGGTTCCCAAACTTGTTCCAATGGGAGCTGCTGGAAGTGGCACAGACCGAGGGATGTGTTGGCCACCGCTTCCAGCGGCCCCCATTGGCCTGGAGCAGCGAACCGCGGCCACTGGGAGCCGCGATCAGTGAACCTGTGGACGCGGCAGGTAAACAAACCGGCCCGACCCGCCAGGGGCTTTCCCTGCACACACGGTGGAACAAGTTTGGGAACCACTGATATAAATAATCAATTAATTAATTAATATCTCCCTTGTGCAAGTGGTGCCCAAAGGATGCATTTCATTCAAAATCCAGTTTCTGCTCTGCAGCACCAGAGGATGATCGTGACTTAAAAGAGGCATAAGGACCTGGAATATACTTTACTTGAAGCTGCCATGAATCTTTTAGAAAAACATCCAATCTTGATTTAAAAATTGTCAGTGATGGAGAATCCACCACAAACCTTGGTAAATTGTTCCAATGGTTAATCACTTTGACTGTTAAAAATGTATACCTTATTTCCAGTCTGAATTGGTCTAGCTTCAATTTCCAGCCATGGCCTGTGTTATAGCTTTTTCTGCTCGATTGTTCCCCATGCAGGTACTTATAACTGTAATCGTGTCTCCCCTTAACTTCTCTTTGTGAAGCTGAATAGATAGAGCTCTGTGAATCTGTCACTATAAAGCAGTGGTTCTCAATCAGCGGTACACATACCCCTGTGGGCACTCAGAGGTCTTCCAGGGGGTACGTCAACTTATTTAGATCAGTGTTTCTCAACTTGGGGGTCACTAGTGCAGGGCTGGCGTTATGGGTTGGCAAGCCACAGGGGACCCCATGAAGCTAGGTTACGTGCTTCAGCCCCGGGCAGCAGGGCTCGGGCTTCAGGGGTACAGTCATCTGGAAAGGTTGAGAACCACTGCTATAAGGCATGTTTTCTAATCCTTTAAAATCATGCTTGTCACCCGTCTCTGAACCCTCTGCAATTTATTGACATCCTTTTTGAATTGTGCGCACCAGAACTGGCAGACACAGTATTCCAGCGGCGGTCACACCAGTGACCAATACAGAGGTAAAATAACCTCTCTACTCCTAAAAAGGACATGAGTACTTGTGGCACCTTACTCAACATTCCCATGTTTATACATTCCAGCATTAGCTCTTTTGGCCACAGTGACACACTCAGAGTTCTCGTTCACCACAACCCCCAAATCTTTTTCAGAGTCACCGTTTCCCATGAGAGAGTCCCCCATCCTGTAAGTGTGTCCTACAATCTTTGTTCCTAGATGTATACATTTAGCCATATTAAAACGCGTAGTATTTGCTTGCATCCAGTTTACCTAGTCATCCAGATTGCTCTGATTTAGTGACCTGTCCTTTTAATTATTTACCACTACCCCGATTTGTGTGTCATCTGCAAACTTTACCAGGGATGATTTTGTGTTTTCTTCCAGGTCATAGACAAAAATGTTAAATAGCATAGAGCCAAGAACCCACTCCTGCAGGACACCACTTGATGAAGATTCCCTCTTCACAGTTACACTTTGAGACCTATCCATTAGTGAGTTTTTAATTCATTTAATGGGTCATGTTAATTTTAACATCATTCTAGTTTTTTTAGTCATACTGTCATGCAATACCAAGTCAAACGCCTTACAGAAGTCTAAGTATATTACAGCAACACTACATTTATCAACCAAACTTGTAATCTCAGTAAAAAAAAAAAAAAAAAAAGATATCCAGTTCATCTGACAGGATCTATTTTCCATAAACTCCTGTTCATTTGCATTAGTTACATTATCTTCCTTTAGTTTTTTATTAGTCGAGTCGCATGTCAGTCATTCCATTTTCTTGTCTGGGATGCAGACAAGCCTATAACTAATGGAAGGTCATTCCATTCACCCTTTTTAAAAACTGGCACAACATTAGTTTTCTTTCAGTCTTCTGGAACTTTCCCAGTGCTCCAAGACTTATTGAAAATGAACATTAACAGTCCAGCAGGCTCCTCAGCCAGCTCTTTTAAAATTCTTGGATGCAAGTTATCTGGACCTGCTGATTTTAAAATGTCTCATTTTAGTAGCTCCTGTTTAGCATCCTCCAGAGATACTAGTGGAATGGAAAGAGTGGTATCATCATTTTTTTCCCCCAAATACAGAAATATTAATTGAACACTTCTGTCTTTTCTGCATTATTATTGATAGTTCTACCATTTCCATCTAGCAATGAACCAATACCATTGTCAGAATTCTTTTTGTTCCTAATATACTTTAAAAACTCCTTCTTATTGTTCTTCACTCTGCTGGCCGCAGATTTTGCCTTGTGTCCTTTGGCTCCCCTTACCAATTTTCTAGAATTTTGAACATCTGGATTAATATTCCTTACTATCAACTTCCCCTTTCTTCCATTTGTTATTTTTATTATTATTATTATTATTTTACAACTTTCTTCACATCCCCTCTAAACCAGATCAGGTTTTTGAACCAGCACAACTTTCTTTCTCGATTGTGGCTTTTTTGGGCATCTAAGGGCATTCTTAAATGATTCCCAATTGTCATTCACATTTTTCTGATTAAGTTCTTCCTCCCAGCTGATTTAGCTCAATTATTTTCAGAGTTGTGAAATTAGCCTTATTAAAGTACCAGGTATATATATTACTAGTCTGGACTTTATTCTGCTTGTACAACATAAATGTGATCAAGTCATGATCACTTGTACCTAATCTACCATTAATTTTTAGTTCTGTGATCAGTTCCCCTTTATCTGTTAGGACAAGGTCTAATACAGAATTCCCCTGTGTGGTTGCAACACTTTTTGAGGCAGGAAATTGTCATCTATTGCACCTCTACCCCGATATAATGCGATCCAATATAACACGAATTCGGATATAGCAGAGTAAAGCAGCGCTCCGGGAGACATCAATTAGTGCCCTATCTTGTGCTTTATCTGTTAGGATATTGATCCATAAGCATTCAACATCATTTTATTCCAAGTTATCAGTGACTTGGAAACAGGTAATGCCATTTTTACATCGCATTCCAGTCCCCCTTCCCTTTTGCCCACTCAGTTCTTCCTAAATAAATTAAAAGCAATGGTCATAACATTTAAATTGTGCATATCACACCACGTTTCAGTAATACCAACTAGCTCAGACTTATGCTCATAAATGAGCAATTCCAATTCCTCTTATTACCCAGACTCCTAGCACTGGTTTATAGGCAAAGACAGACTTTCTTGTCCTCATGTCCTTTAGTTCCCTGATTAATTTTGTTCTCAGCATCTCAATTTTGTGCTGAGTGCTCATATCTTCCCTCTTTTTACCCTCCCCTTTTGCTACTAGTTAAATCCTCTCCTGAATATTCTAGACTGCCTATTCCTAAGGAGATTGGTTCCCCTTCTATTGAGATGGAGACCATTCAAACTATGCAGCCCCCTCTCCCCACAGAAGGTAGACCAATGTTGCATAAAACCAAAACCCTTCACCCTATACCACTCACCTAGTAAACAATTCACTTCCAGAATCTTCTGCCTTCTGTCTTCCTTTGCTCGAGGAACAGGAAGGATCTCAGAAAAGATGGCTTGGACAGTCTTTTTTTTCAGCACACTCCCAAGTTCCCTGAAGTCATCTATTATCTGCGTGATATCCCGTGACACAGTGTCATTTGTGCCAATATGAACCCTCACCATCACCAACAGATCCTTGCCCATAGACTTCAGAAGCATATCCAGTCTTAGAGTGACATCTCATGTCTTGGCTCTGGGAAGGTAACACACTTTCCTGTTGTCTGCCTGTTCCTTGCAGAATGTTTATTCAGTTCTTCTGAGTACTGAACCTCCAACAAGGATAGTCTGACTGCCTTGGATGGCTAGAGAACTCTTTGCAGGTAAGCTTGATTTTCTTAGAGGTTGGACCAAGCTGCCATCTACACGTGTGTCCCATATGTCTCTCTGTTTCCTTCAACCTGCTGGAGCTTGAGAGGTTTCTTCCACAGATTCCATATTGAGAACCTGGTATCAATTTGAAACTTCTAGCTGTGGGAATGCCTCCCATTTCTCTTCTCCCTTGTGGCCAGGGTCTGGCTATTCTCATCTGTCTCCAACCATGTGGAATACTGCCATGACCTCTTGTCTCTGGTGGTTACGAATGACCAGGCCTCCCCTCTGACTTCCTCTGTAACGGATTCCTTTGTGGCCAGCTCCATTCTTCCTTGAACCTGCGATACTGGTGATTTGTCAACCTGGTTGTCTTAAGAACTCTTCAACTTCTCCAATTCTTACTAGCATCTCAATTTGCCCCTCCAATCCAAGAATCTTTTCCTCCAGTATAGGCACAAACTTGCACTTCAAGCACAGGAAATCCCTTCTGGCTTCAGGCAGGAAAGAGAACATGGCACACCCGCTGCAGCTCCCTGGAGAAACTGAGCAGAGGGTTTTGTTCTTACCCGAAGCCACATGTTATTCATGCAGGGAAAGCTGTGCATGAGGTTTGGTACGCACCTGAGGCCATGTGTTTAGCCTATGCAGAACTTAACAAGTCCAAGACTCGCCTCCTTCATTTCAGTCCACTCATCTATAGCCTGACACCTCACACACGGTTTATTGCCACCACCCTCCCCTCTCTTCTAGATACCAATATTGCCTCCACTCCAGTCCATCCAAAGTCATCTTACTTGTGTGGTCATGTCACCCCTTCTATAAATCTTTCCACGGCTCTCCACCTCACTGCACAGCAAGTTTGAACTCTTTGTCCTTGGCAATCAAAGATCTACAACCCTCCCTCTGACTCTGTCTTCACTTACATTCCATCCTATCAATCTTCATGTCCCCTTTGTTCTCCTCCTCCTCCTCTGTCTCTCTGCGTGTGAAATTTCCACGGTATGCATCTGATGAAGTGAGCTGTAGCTCACGAAAGCTCATGCTCAAATAAATTGGTTAGTCTCTAAGGTGCCACAAGTACTCCTTTTCTTCTTCCATAAACTTGTTTGACAAGCCACCCCCCTTGCCTCATTGAAATCACCTCTAAAAAAGCTCTATTCTCCCATCTCACCTACAAGAAGTGAGGCAGGAAATAAAAGAGAAGCAAGGAGCGTTAAATGAATGGAGCATCAAGAGACATACATACCTTACTAAGTAGCTGTGTGATAGTACCACCCTTGTCTTTCCCCTTTCCTTCCCCCTGTTTTTTGTCTGTTTATGACCCCAGCTTATTGTGTTCTACTTACATTAGATTTATGCTCTTCAGAGCAGGAACCACCTCTGTACTTGTCTTTGAGAAGCTCCTAGCACATTTTGAGGTAATAAAGTTAGGAATCATGCCATGAAATAAATATAGAAAAAAATTAAGGTTGAATCTCAGGGAAAACATCCCAAGAGTGAAATCTATTATTCTGTGAAATAATCTCCAAAGAGGAGTGGAAGCCCCATCTTTAACAGATTTAGACTAGGATAAACTACTAGAAATATACTGGAGAGAACAATCCTGCACTAGACAGACCAGGGAGGGACGTATTAGCTGACCTGTTAAGTCTTTCTAGATCAAATTTCTAAGATCTACAGTTAAAATACAAAGAAAGTGAAGTCTAGATTAATTCAGTTCTCTCCCATACACACACAATTTCCTTGGCTATGGTTTGAAAAACATCTAACCAAACACCTTCTACCAGAAGACTAAACCTACAAGCCAGAGGCCCATACTCAAGGTGGAGCCAGTCATTCCAGCAGGGTGCCAGTTTCAGGATGACTGCATCTGTTTCCCCTCCTTCCATGGTGCACTCCAGGAGTTGCCAGTCAGGCCTCAGGTCTCCAACCATCACCTGTCTCTGGGCAAGAACCCTTGTTCCATTTCCTTCAGACTGGGGATTTTAAGGCTGCACAGCTCCCTGCCTTACACTGTGACATCCCCAGCAGGCCAATCTGCCTAAAGGCCAGCACCTGTGCATTGCTTTCTCTCTGACGGCTATGAACAGCATATTGCCAGCAGTTACAAGTTATTACACCGCTCATTCTAAGCAAGCATATTTATTCTTGAGGTAAAAGCATTGCAGAGAAAACATAATAAAAACAATCAACAGATTTAAACACACACTAAACATACAGGATTCACCCATCAGTTTTATGGGACCCTACCAGGCCAAAGTCTTTCCAACCTTTACAGAAGGGTATGGATCCCTCTTGGACAGAAGGTCCTGTCTGTTTGCTGGATCAGAAAGAAAGACTTGTGTCAGTTCAAGCTCATCCTTTCATACTAAAAGCTCTTTCTCTGTGTTCTTTGTTTAGTCCCAGTGACTCACCTTAATCAGCCCCCCACTGTAGGTAGCTTCTGTAGGAGCTGTGGTAACCCCTTCTGATGGAGTAGAACACAATCATACATAAAGCTTCCATAAATTTAATAGAATGGCACCCAAAGATACTGCATGGGGTTGCAATATCTGTCACACAGAGTTCAAGGCAGTACCTAAGAACTCCTCCCTCATCATGATACTGGAAATGCAGCCTTACCCTTGGAAACCACCAAAGCTTCCTCAATCTTCCCTATCAGCCTTTGGTTAATAAGATGTCTGGTAAATGTGGAGCCCTCCTCTTCCCCGCTCTGCTGGGAGGAGGGAGGGAGAAAAAAAAAACACTGAGCATTAATCTTTCCCAGATATTCCAGCTGAAAGGCAGGAGCACAATGCTCTGCTCCACTCTCATCCCTCCATGGGAGGCCTGGTGGATCTCTTTCCCCGAGTGTTGTTCAGCTGTGAAGTGGAGAGTTTATTCATCTGCAGTCACTGCTCTGCATTAAGCACAAAAGCAGCTCAGGGAGCAAAGTACCAATCACAGGAGCACTCTCTGCTCAGCTTCATCCTCAGCACATGTGCTTCTTCCAACTTAGCAGACAGAACACTGAACTTAAAGGCAGGCAAGTGGAGAGGTTGTTTTAGATTTACTTATGGCAAAAAAGAGGCTTTACTTATGGCAAAAAATGGGGAATTATTTTGGGTTGCACGTAATATTTGAAAATGCAAATGAAATACCACCACATGGGATTTCAGGAAATACCAGAAGTGAACCTAGCTAAGGGAGAGGGTGCATCAGTCTCCATAATCAAATCTGGTGTCTCTCTGCACCCAGAAGAAAGTGTAATTTTGATCACCAGCTCAAGAAATATCTTTAACTCTATTAATCCTGTACTATGTTTTAAGAAACTAAAGCACCTCAAGCGCTCCTTATGCAGTTGTTTGGCTAACTTCTCAATGATTAACACAGCTGAGTGCAGCTTCCACTGGACTTCTTCACAGCACAGCAAGGGCATGAAAGGACATGCACTGATTAGAGGCCACCATCAATTGTGCCATACATGTCACCACACCCTGCGTGGGTGGATCAAAAGTACCACTGAGAAAGTCCTGTTCAGCTGCAATGTAATAGAGCATTCAAACTTCACAATATATCATTTGCCTACTCAGATAATCGTTAGAGAGGCGTCCTTGTAAGCAACCTTCACATGCACAATACTGCCTCACTTCATTTCAATTTGCTCCAGCCCCACTGATTACTGCATGAAGCACATTCGCCCTCTGATGAAGCCCCAGACTAGGAGCATTCAATCATACAACAGCCTGGGACAAGCAAAACCCCACTTAAGACAAGTGATATTTAATCCCTTATTGCCTTACAGTCCCAATGCTAACCTGAACTTTAGCCTCCTGAGTGCACTATCTGACCAGCCTGTATGACCTGAGGTTGAAAAATGTGAACTAGTCACCTGCCTCAGCCTTCCAGTAGATGCTCTGAGCAGCAGGAGAAATTTGCTCATCTGGCTAAATCTGCTACACTCAACTGGCACAGCTCAGCCACTCATGCACCAGACTGCACATCCGGAAGAGAACACAAGGGTAGTTTTGAGCAGTGATGAGCTGCCAAAATCTTAACAACCGGTTCCCTCCTCACCCTACGAGGGGGTCATTGCCCACCTCCTGCCCCATCCAACCCCCTGCGTTCATTGACGCCCCCACCCCCAGGACCCCTGCCCCATCCACCCACCTCCCTGACCCAACTGCCCCCAAAATAGGGTAGGAGTATCTCATGGGCCACCGTAGTGGGTGCCCACCCCACCCCTAAGAGCCAGAGGGCGAGGTGGGGAGTCCCGGAGGTGCTTACCTGGGGCAGCTCCCAGGAAGTATCCAGCAGGTCCCTCTGGCTCCTAATGGCGGGGGAGCGAAGCTGGGGGGGGAGTGGCCGCTCCCCCCACTGATCACATCAAAGTGGGACCTTAGGAGCCGACTCCGTGGGTGCTCCGGGGCTGGAGCACCCACGGGGAAAATTTGGTGGGTGCTCTGCACCCACCGGCAGCTCCCCGCCCCACGCCCGGCCCCAGATCACCTCATCTCCGCTCTGCCTATGAATGCACCCCCCCCCCCCCCGCTTCCCGTGAATCAGCTGTTCGGCAGGAAGCCAGGGAGGGCTGAGAAGCAGGTGGCGGCTTTGCACTCAGGCCGAGGGTGGTGGAGGGGAGCTGGGGCGGGGAGCGGTTCCCCTGCGCAGCCCCCGCCCCTGGGTTACCTGCTGCGGCGCAGACGGCCCTCCTCGTGCCCCCCCGCCCCAGCTCACCTCCGCCTCCCTGGGCCTGAGCAGGAAGCCACCGCCTGCTTCTCAGCCCGCCCCGGCTTCCCGCACGAACAGCTGATTCACGGGAAGCCTTGGGGGGCGGAGAAGCAGAGCTGGACGGCACGTTCAGGGGAGGAGGCAGAGGCGGAGCGGAGGTGAGCTGGGGCCGGGGATGGGGGGGGAGGCGGGGATGGGGGCTGCCGGTGGGTGCTCCAGCCCTGGAGCACCCATGGAGTCAGCGCCTAAGGCGCCACTTTTGGCCGATTTAAATTTAGAAGCCCTTTTAGAACCGGTTGTTCTGCAAGGGAGAACCGGTTCTAAAAGGGCTTTTAAATTTAACAATCAGTTCTAGCAAATCGGTGCAAACCGGCTCCAGCTCACCACTGGTTTTGAGTCCATCTCTCCCCCCACCCCTCCCAAGCAAAAGTGTGGTCCTGAAGGTCACTGCTCGTTGGTGGCAAAGAAAATCCTCATACAGGTGAGTTCCACAAAGGAATGGCCTTCTACGAAGTCATCCTGACCTAGTCAGGAAAGCTGGTCATCAGTGGACTGATTTGAAAAACCAAAGCCAATGCTGACACTTAAATATGAGTTTCCAAAGGGCCTATGGCACATTCAGACTCTCTGAAGAAAAGTGTTTGGAAGACAACAAATTAGATAAGATCTTCCTTATGCCCTGAAACAAGAAAAGGAAAGGGTCTCCAGTTAAGCATCTCCTTATTCTCAGCTGATACGGTACAGTAACTTCTTAAAGCAATACTCCCCAGCGAACCATAAACAGATGTGTCTGCTACAGCAATAGTACTAAGACCACGCACCTTCTTTCCCTCTACCCAAGCAGTCACAAAAAAAACCCCACACCAAACCAAAGTTGAGTAATAATACTTAGCACCCTTCATTGACCCTTTGGAAAGGTAAGTGCTATCATCAACATTTTATAGATAAGGAAGTTGAGGCGCAGGCAGGTGTCATGACTTGCCCAAGGTCACCCAGCAAGTCAGTGGTTGAGCCAGGACTAAAACCCAGCGCTCTTAGTTCCCAGTCATGTGTTTAATTTATTCTGATTCATAATCATATTATCTAATAACTCAATCAGTATAAACGGTCCATGAAAAACAGTGATCTCCAAAAAATAACACCCATAGACCCCCTGACACAATTCCCACTCCAAAACTCTCAACTCACCCAGAACTTCCCTGGACAGCCAGGAGAAAAGAGGGACAATACCATTCGGTTCTGCAATAGGAGTGCATCCCTTAAAGTAGTGCTAACTTGTAATACTACCACCACTGCTTATTGCATAATAAGCAACAAGATGCACTGAGAGGCTAACACAAAAGTGAAAATAAAATAAAATCCAATGAGTTGCTGGGGGGAGAAAACGCTCTCCTAGAATGGCCCAGACAGACTTTCAGGCCTCATCAAATAGGAGCAGGTAGGGGGGTTGATAACTTTTGCAGGTAAATTTAATTCTAGAAAGGAAGCTATTTTCCACAAGATTGACGAGGAAGTTAATACTCTCTATAAATAAACTAAGGTCTCTTCCCGGTAAACTACTCTGTGCGGACTGTAAGGCTTCGACTTCAGCCCCAGGCATTGGGGCTTTGGCTTTCTGCCCCGGGCCCCAGCAAGTCTAATGCTGGCCCTGCTTGGCGGACCCCCTGAAACCTGCTCGCAGCCCCCCCAGTGGGCCCAGGACACTGGCTTACAGGATCAGGGCCTAACATTATAAAAGGAAGGGGAAACATAAAACTGAAAAAAGCACATCTTAGTCACAAGTCACAGAAGCTGTAAGTGTCAGATTAAACCTGACCAGTCAGTTCCTTAATACTGTGTTTAAATTTCCTGCATAAACGGTCACAAAGGAACACAGGTACCAGAATTAATACAATTGTTGATGTTTTTCCTGCTAGAGAGTTTTGGGCTGGGCAGTATCAGGCTGATAGTGAGGAACATTAACATAATTCAGGTAATAATGCTTTAAGCGTCTTTTAAAAGATAATTATGGGCATACGAACAGGGCACATCTACTTGAGCAGTTTCATTCCTATTGCATTATGTTCTCCCATCTGGGAGGGGTCGAGGTGCATTGAAGATGCTCCAAAGAGTCCTATTCAGCTTCTCGTAGCAACTGACTGTGGTTATAAACAAGCTTCCTGAGTGAGCTCAGTGAACAGAAGAAGTTAGCATCTAATCGGTCAGCCTATAGCTTCATGACACATTCCTCTAGAGGCTGTTTGCATTTTTTGCCCAGTAATTCATAAGATATGGGACTGATTCAGCCAGCTCAGAATGTCACATGAAAAATATTATTCCTAAGGGTGTAAAATAAGAGGTAAAAGGCTTATTACACAGAGATACAAATTTTAAACACACAGACAGTAATAATAAATTTACACAGCATTCATCTTCAAAGCATTTTACAAGCAGGCCACATTCTTGGCTGCCTTCAGGCAGTGCGGGGAGAGGGGGTTTTCCTCAGCTGGTGCAGAGCAGAGTAGAGGTAGCTGCCCCACTCACTCTCCCCAGCTGAACCCCGGGTGCAGAGAACGTATCAGGATAGAGAGACAGTAAGGCCAGAGTGTACTGCTCCCCCAGCAATGCTGAGCTAGAGAATGGACCTTTAGGAACCATAACCAGCTGGCACAGGTAAAAGCAGCCCAAATACTGGGCTCAGGGTGATACAGATTCACTGCGAGAACCAGGGAGTCATAACAGCAGAAGCCATTAGCCAGTCCTCAAAAAATTCCTGCAGTAGAGATATCTTCATTTTACAGACTGAGACAGACGGCCAACATTTTCATTCTCCTATCTGGGATTCCTCCATTTCCGAGAGCCCAACTCAAGATACCTAGGGCTGGATTTCCAGAAGCACTGAGCGCTCACAGCTCCCACTGACTTGGGTTATGGGTGCTCAGAACTTGTGAAAAATCAGGGCCAAGAGCTCTCAAGTTGGGCACCCTAAAACTGAGACACCGAAGAGTAGCAGCAGCCACCTCGGACATTTTTGGACTAAACACATGGCTCAAAGACACAAAAACACAAACTAGATAACCTCCCCTCCCAGGCCACTGATAGTGGCAAAGCAGAGAATCAGGATCTTGGACAACTATTAGTCTTTTACTACAGTAATACCCATCATGAATCAGGCCTCACTGTGCTAAACATCATGCAAACAAAAAGACAGTCCTTGCACCGGGAGAGCTTACAGTCTAAGTCTAAGATGAGTGTAAATGGGGAATTCTCTGTAACTTTAAGTCCTTAAACCATGATTTTAGGACTGCAGTAACTCAGCCAGAGGTTAGGGGTCTATTTCAGGAATGGGTGGGCGAGCTTTGGTGGCCTGAAATGTGCAGGAGGTCAGACTAGATGATCACGATGGTCTCTTCTGACTTTAAAGTCTATGAGAGACACCGGAGGAGCACAAGAATGAAACAATTATGAACAGCTTGATAAGTAGAATTATCGCACACCGGCAGCCTGCCCATCCAAGAGTATTTTGCAGGCATTATCACAGAGAGGAGTTTAAGGAAGGATTCTGACGTTTTACAGCACTTTTATAAACAAATTTTGCAAGACACACTTCATTACTTTTCTTGATAAAAGTACAAATATAATGGATGAAAGGAATGAGACAGATGTAATATGTTTGGATTTTATTTGATACAGTGCCTCTCAAAACCCTGGCTTGAAAAGTTATTCCAGTTCATAAGAGAAACACTCCGGAAGACTTAAAACTAGTGGCACAAAAAGGAAATGATGTAGAACAATATTCTGACTTAGGAAAAGATGTTTGGTGGGAAGGGGAAGGTTAACCACTTCTTTTAGGACCAATTCTAATTGATAAGGGAAGCTAAAGATATAAGGGAAAAAATCCATTGGGAATTGGGCTAAAGACAGTAAGGACAGGGAAGGAGGTGTGTGTTAAGTACAATAGGAACAAAAAGTAATCCTAGCAATGTTATACACCTGTTACTAGATGGAGATGGTAAAGTTGTTAGTAATAATAAGGCAGAAAAGGCCAAAGCGTTAATACATTTCTTTTCTGTATTTGAAAAGAAGCAGGACGGTGTACTTATATATTGATGAAGTACTTTACGTCTATTAGTACCTAAGGAGGATGTTAGACAATGTCTACTAGAGATAAACATTTTTGGATCAGTAGGCTTAGTTTACTTCTATGCAAGAGGTATAAAAGAGTTGGCTGAGGAGACCTCTGGACTGCTGGCTGTTTATTAATAAATTAACCTTGGAATACTGGGTAAATTGCAGAAGATGGTAAGAATGTTATCGTTGTGCAAAAATGACAATGGAATAATCCCAGGAAACTCTAGGTTATGCAAAAATCAATCCTAGGCAAAATAATGGACAAGCTAATATGGGATTCAACTGATAAAGAATTAAAGGATTGGAATATAAGCAATGCCAGTCAACATGATTACAGAAAAAAAAAAAGTCTTGTCAAACAAGCACGATTTCATTCTCTGATGAAATGAAAGTTTGGTTGATAAAGGTAACCACATAGATGTCATATACTTAGACTTTTATAAGGCATTTGACTTAGTACTGCAAGACATTTGATGAAAAAATTAGTACTACGTAATATTAATAAAGCACACATTAAATGGATTAAGAAGCAGCTAACTGACAGATCTCAAAAAGTAGTGGTCAATTAGGAATCATCGTCAAAAAAGGGTGTTTCTTTGGTGGGGTTCCCTGGGGACCACTAATAGGCTTGACACCAAAAAAAAATCACTGCTGATAACATTTACAGATGACACAAAGATTGGCTTAGTGGTAAATAATGAGGAGGACTGGGCAGCCTTACAGACCAATCTGCAGCTGGGCCCATTCACACAAAATGCATTTTAATACAGCTAAATGCAAAGTTATACATCTTAGAACAAGTAAACCAAGCCAGATCTACAGAATGGGGGACAGTATTCTGGAAAGCAGTGATTCTGAAAAGGATTAGGGGTCATAGTGGACAAGTAACTCAACAAACTCTCAATGCAATGTCGTTACAAAAAGTGCTAAGGCAATCCTTGGATACATAAACGGGAGTAGGAGTAGGGAATAGGAGTTTACCTCTGTATATATTGCATTGGTGAGACCTGCATACAGCTGTGGTGTCCACCCTTTTTAAAGGATGTTGAAAATTGGAGAGAATGCAGAAGAGAGCCACAAAAATGATTTGAGGTCTGGAGAAAATGCGTTACAGGGCAAGAGACTTAAGAGCTCATTCTGTTTAATTTAGCAAAAAGAGGATTGAGAGGTGACTTGATTACAGTGTCAAACCACCTTCACATGGAGAAAATACCAGGTATTAAAGGGCTGTTTAATCTAGTGGCAAAAGGCAGAACAAGAAACAATGGCTAGAAGTCAAAGCCTGACAAATTCAAATTAGAAACAAGGCACAAATTTTCAACAGTGAGGGTGATTAAGCATTGGAACAAACTACTAAGGGAAGTGAAGGATTCTCCCTCCATCTCTTGTTGTCTTCAGATCAAGACTGGGTTCCTTTCTGGAAGATGTGTTTTAGCCAGATAAGTTACTGGGCTCATTACAGGGGTAAGTTGGCGAAATGTAATGGCCCGTGTTGTAACAGAAGGTTAGACTAGATGATCTAAGGGTCATTTCTGGCTTTAAACTCTATGGATCCATAAGTCATTTATTAGGAATCTAGAAGAGCGAGTAAACCATACATTAAAGGAAATATACATGATAAATTGAAAGGAGGTACAAATGCTAGTGAGGGCAGAGAAATAATACAAAGGGATGCGAAAAATTTTAAAAAGAGGCAGAAACCAATCCAGTAATAAAAATGTAAGATAATATATCTATGCAAAAAAAAGATACATCACATACATTTATTGGGAGGAGACTTTTGGAAAGGGGTAATGCTGAAAGATTCAGAAATTTAGATAGCAGTTTGCAACTCTTTTTTATTTCCTTTTTTTTTTTTTTAAAGGGTGTGATCCAGTCACACAGAGACATCCAGTCACAAAACTGTCCTCTATACTGTTCTGGTGTGATTTCACACACAATATTACCTTCACCACATCACCAGGAAGCTAGACAAACTAGAGGGAGTTCAGTGAAGAGCAACAAACATGATCAATGAATTTACGGGGAAGACTGAAAAATCAAAGCACTAGAACTTAGGTGGAGATGATTTATGGGCAGGAAGGCATTATTCTTCCGCAAGGGTGATTAGATACCGCAATGATGTTATAAAAATGTGGATGGGTAGAAGAGAGAGGAAAATTATCTACAAATAACTAAATAATGTAAACACAAATGGGAGGAGAGGAACTACTTAGGGTGGTACAAGAGACAATAACTAGGAGTGATTGGATATCTTTAGTAAAGGAAGCATTTGGACTGAAAAGCAGGAAAGACATCCTGACATTTGTTATTTGTATTCCAGCAGCATCCAAAGGTCCTAACCAGATCCCTGCTCCAAAGAGTTTATAATCTAATTTGAAACAAGACATGGTAAGTTTCAGATGTAAAACAATAGTCCAGGAGAGGAAGCCCAAGTTAACAGTAAAATAGCATGGTTATGATAATAGCTATTGCATAGCTTTGTTGCCGGCACCCAGTGCCGAGAGGCAAAACAACAGCAGGGTTTGGTTCGCTACCCGGTGTGCTTCACCCAATAATCACAACGGGGTGGAGAAGCAGAAAAGTTTATTTGAAGCTTCAAAAAGGTACAGGGAGAATAGAATTTCAAATCCTGCACAAAGAAAAGGAGTCCTTGTGGCTCCTTAGAGACTAATCAATTTATTTGAGCATAAGCCTTCGTGAGCTACAGCTCATGAAAGCTTATGCTCAAATAAACTGGTTAGTCTCTAAGGTGCCACAAGTACTCCTTTTCTTTTTGCGAATACAGACTAACACGGCTGTTACTCTAAATCCTGCACCCAGAGCAGGAAGTTTCACAGGCTTTTATACACCCTTTTTCCCAGCATATCTATCCAATAGCAAGCTGCCCTAGGTATCCATATAGCCAGCCAATCCAGTTACCAGCTAGTTCCCTTGTTTTTTGTATCATTTGTTAAACTATACATGAAGCTGCTTTATTCGGCATTTTTCTACCATATCTGCCCTGTTTGGCCTTGTTTAGTTTCAGGCAGTCTGACTTTGCAACATATTGTTGCAGATCTTCAGCATAACTGCTGTGAGTGCCTCCAGGCGGGGGGGGGGGCCAAGGACATTTGGGCCTAGTACGTAGAGCTGCTGCGAGTGCCTCCAGGCGGGGGGGGGGGGGCAAGGACACTTGGGCCTAGTGCGAGGGGGCTCCATCGACACTCGTGGTCTTCCATCCGCTCAAGTTACCTAGTGGCCATGCCCCAGTGTCCCCAACAGCTTGATAGTTCTAAAGCACCTGAAAAGGTTCCCTTAAAAATAAATACTCCAACTGTTCTGAAAGCACAGGACCTATTAGGCCAGGAAATAGTTTCCCCAAAGGGAACTGGGGAAACCCCATGTTTAAACTAGACTGGACAAGACACTAGTAAATGTACTTCAGGAACTCTTATCTTTGGTTCTGCGATAATGCTCCGCACAGATGTGCTGAAGAAGAGGCTCATTAGACCTGTACAAGAGCATCCACAGCGCATGCACTTCATCTGTTAAATGGAAGTGAGTCAGCAACCACCTAGTCCTTCTGAAGGAGTCTTTCCTCCCAAATATTTACAGAAGGACTCATGAAAATAAGTGACTTCAATGAAAGACACTGTCCACATAGGAATCAGAACGCCATAGCAATGACAATTTAAATACAACTGGAGCTGGTCTACATAGAGTCTTTATTATAAATATAATCAATGTAGAAACTGATTAAAGTGGTGCAACACCCCAGTGTGGACACAATTATAGGGATATGAAGCATTATATCACTGTCGTTTATTCCAAGGAAGCACTTTTATACCATGGTAATAGCACCCACACTATGAGATTTTACCCCTTTTAACTATGTTGAAATAGAAACTAGCATAGCTAAGCAAGGCAAAAACTGTGTGCAGACAAGCCCACGTTGCTAGCAGGATTCCAGCACCATTTCCCTGTACCACGGGCAGAGATTGTGTGTCTGCACTATGTTATGAAACTGTGCTGTTTCTCAAGGGGAGCCTAGCCTGTCTCCTGAAGACTCACTTCTTCCATGATGCCCACAAGCAGTGAGTCATTTAAAAAAAAAAAAAGTTGTTAAATCTTCTACTTCTCTGGCACACAGCATGTCTACTCTGTGTCTATCTAGAGTAGACTGAAAGCTCTTTGGAACTGGGACTGTTGATGCTTGTCATTAATAACATCTCTCAGTAAAATAAAAACAAATCCTACCCCCACCCAGATTAGAAAAGCCATTCTAGAATCACTCCTGTAACAACCATGTTTATACAGTTGATGGTTGCAGAATCCTTAGCTCCCCTACTCCTCAGACAGATACATAGATCCATAGTATAAAAGTCTGAAGACATACATGAGGTCTGAAACCTCATTTGATCTCTGCTGAATATGCCAAGAATAGGAGACTTAAAACCTACTGTTGTAATTTTTACACAATATGAAAAACCTGGACAGATGGCTCTTGAGTATTTTGATTTTTTTTTATTAATAAACCGGACCAGTGTTCAGCATGTCCTTCCAATAACATCATATGGCCTATCCCCACAAGGTTACAGTTACGGCCCTACTTCTGCTGGGAGAATATTTAAAAGAAGATTTTAAAAAATGAGTGAAGAGCTGACCAAATTGTAATCTTATAATATCACAAAACAAGAGTTTCCTGCCACTACACAAATGCAGACACAGATCCTGTGACCATAGTCAAAGACCATTGTTATCAGTCAGAAAGTTTACACACATTTGCTCATTTGAAGGGACACAGGCAGGTAGATTAACTCCAGAAGTTATGGTTTTGTAAAAATGAGACGGTTTTACATAAACCTGATATAACATAAATGTTTATTTATTTTTTAAAAAAACTGTTCTGTTTGGATTTAAATATCCCCCTTTACCATTGCAATTTAAGCTCCATAGTTAGTGCACAAAAACCAAAACCCGACTACAAACAAAGGTGAAACTGAACACTGTTTTCACTTCAAAAGGAGAATGAAATTGAAAAAAGAAAAATAGTGAAAAGTAAAAGGAAAGTTTTAGAAATATCAGTTTTAATCTCAGTTTTTGGTGACATGAGAAAATTAATTGGTTTTTAAAGGAAACATTTTTAAAACAACACTTCTACCCTTTAACATGAGGGATCTGGGTATAGTGGACTGTATAGTTGTTTGTTTGTTTGGGGGATGGGGGGGTTAAAAATAAAAGTAGTTTACTTCCAGCGTTGTGAATAATGTGCAGTCTGGACAGCTGGAACAGATTCCAAGTGGGTATAATTTATCTAAACATTATAAAAATCACACAAAATCAGGTGATTCCTTATGGAAACAGGCCACAGCTACATAGACAAATACCATGTCTTCTAGATTAACAATACAGCAGAAATCACTGCTGAGAAATTGTAAACTGCATCACAAAGGAAAAACAAAAGAATGAAACACTGACTCCAGAACTTCATAAACTACCACCGAGAGTGAACGAAAAGCAGAAATGATAGCATTAACAGCCATGCAACCTCTTTCATTTACACCCCTAGGACAGAGAAAATGTCAGCAGCTTCACAGAGTAGGCAAAGACTTTTTCCAGTTGAAAGGTACCGCAAGAACCACCAAAAGAGGATGTTTAATAAGGGAACAAAGGATCCACCAACCAAACAGAAACATTAACCGATATCATCACGAGGATTCAATTCGTCATACTTTTTGTGAAACAGATAAAAATAAAAACCCATACAACAAGGATAAGGAAAATAACATTCAGATAAGAGTCTGGGGTTTGCGATGAAATCTGCACATTCTCCCTATATGTACATATTGTCAAACAGGCATCCCCACATCTAATGTGACAGTTTGCTACAGTTACCAAAGAACAAACACTCTATACAAACACTCCTTCAAGAGGTTGAGTAAATCAGACCCTGAAGTGCGAATTTAAAAATAATCAGTAGAATATGGAACATTCTTTCACACGGACAGCCCCTTAAAGCAAAATAGGAACCCGCCCCGCCCCCCCCCCAAATAAAAGGCCTAGAAGAAGAAAAAAACAATCAGATCATAGTGAAGCCAAATTACGAGTCTAAACAACTACAGGCAAGGCCCTCGGGAATGGGCCACAGTTTCAGATTACAACATTTTATCTTCAACTTCTTGATGCATCTCACCCCTGGCCTGATGAGAAATCCTTCAGCCCCTGCCAGAACTATGACACAAGAATGGTATCTGGGTATAATGGAGAGGGAGGGTGTGGGAAGGAACAAGCGGATTTCATACTCCTCTGCAGCCCAGAGGTGACTTCTGCAGAAAACATTTAAATGCATGCAACCCAGGACAGGTTTTTCATAGTTATAAAGCAGAGATTCAGAGTGGGAGGTTAGTAAACTAATTTTCAAGAGGGTGTCTAATTATTAGACGCTTATACCACCCTACCATCAATGCTGTGCCCAAAATTCACTATAGAGAGGGCACCAGGTCCCAAATACAGAAGGCTTGAAGAAAGCCAGTCCCAAGGCAATACTAGTACCTTACAGCTGCAACCCTCCCTATCACCATCATCTTTTGCTCCACCATCCCCCAAATTCAAGGTCTTGCTGATCCCAACGTTTTTCACATCCCTATCTAAAATCCATTCTTCCCTCTCCAGCACTACAGTTAGAATCCTGGCCTGTACCTTGGTCACCTCCCACATCTCACCTCAACCCTCCACATCTATTCAAAACATTGCTTCCAAAAAAAGAGTTTTCCCATCCCGCTGCTCCAATTATGTTACCCCACACTCCTTCCTCAAATCCCTTCACTGGCTTGCCTTCCTGCTGAGTTATTAACCACCATCATTTTATTCATTGCCATAAATGTACACAGCACTTCTCAAACAGAAGGAGACAAGGCACAGGAAAACAGTTTCGAAAAATCAAAAGGGTGGAGAGGGAGGAGAACAAAGTAGGAGAATTCCTGGCAGGAGATGGTTTTAAAGCAGGATTTGGAGAAGAGAGAAGGACCCCTGGTAAAGCAGGAAGAAATGAGTGCAGAGGTTCAGGGGCTGCAGCTGTTTGGGCTCAGGACAGCAGCTGGGACAGGGGAGAATGACAATAACTGGCAGCTATGCCATGGAACGGTCATTCAGTCAGAACAGGTGGAATATCAGGGTGTATACCTGATTAAGGGGGCATGGGGAAGCCCTTCTTTTAGGGATTTGGTATATTCACAGAGCACCAGGAGGGTCCTTTCTTTGTTTCATTTGGGGGTTTAGAGGGTCTATCAGCAAGGACAGAGTGGCAATTTGGACGGATAACCCAGTTTGGTGGGGTTAGAGGGCTCTCCATGTCTGAACAGGGAGGGGGGGAGGGGGAGGTGCCCTCCCTGCTTAGGGGGAAGTGATGAGGGAGCTGGGAGTTCCCAACTTAGGGGAGCCAGGAGTCCCTAGGGCTGAGTGGTGCCAAGGACTTAGAGTCTGGGGGTGAGGGGGGAGCAATAGAAAT
Source organism: Caretta caretta (assembly GCF_965140235.1). Lineage (NCBI taxonomy): Eukaryota > Metazoa > Chordata > Testudines > Cheloniidae > Caretta > Caretta caretta. The sequence continues at coordinate 149,456,877 of NC_134209.1, read as the reverse complement.
GTTGGGGGCTCCCTGTTCAGGGAGAAGTGAGGGGGGGTGCTGGGGGCTCCCTGATGGGGGGGGCTGGGGGCTCCCTGTTCAGGGGGAAGTGACAGGGGGGCTGGGGGCTCCCTGATGGGGGGCTGGGGGCTCCCTGTTCAGGGGGAAGTGACGGGGGGGCTGGGGGCTCCCTGATGGGGGGGCTGGGGGATCCCTGTTCAGGGGGAAATGACAGGGGGGCTGGGGGCTCCCTGATGGGGGGCTGGGGGCTCCCTGATGGGGGGCTGGGGGCTCCCTGTTCAGGGGGAAGTGACAGGGGGGCTGGGGGCTCCCTGATGGGGGGGCTGGGGGCTCCCTGTTCAGGGGGAAATGACGGGGGGGCTGGGGGCTCCCTGATGGGGGGCTGGGGGCTCCCTGTTCAGGGGGAAGTGACGGGGGGGCTGGGGGCTCCCTGTTCAGGGGGAAGTGACGGGGGGCTGGGGGCTCCCTGATGGGGGGCTGGGGGCTCCCTGTTCAGGGGGAAGTGACGGGGGGGCTGGGGGCTCCCTGATGGGGGGGGCTGGGGGCTCCCTGTTCAGGGGGAAGTGACGGGGGGGCTGGGGGCTCCCTGATGGGGGGGCTGGGGGCTCCCTGTTCAGGGGGAAGTGACGGGGGGGCTGGAGGGTCCCTGTTCAGGGGGGCTGGGGGCTCCCTGCTCAGGACTGTGGCGGGGGGCCCCTGCCCCGGGCCCGGCTGTACCTGAGCGTGGGGCCGATGCAGGCCGTGTCCGTGCTCTCGATCTCCCGCAGGATCCGCTCGTGCTCCGCCGCCGTCTCCAGGCTCTCCAGCTCCGCCATCTTCCCCCGCTCCATGGGCTCCGGGCCCGGCTGGGACGCAGCGAGCCTCGCCCACCCCCCAGCGCCGGAGCCGCTCTGCCCCAGCCCAGCCCCAGGCTCGCCGGCCGCGCCCCTTCGCCGCGCCGCGTCTCCACCCCCTGCCGCGCCGGCACGCCGGGAAATGTAGTCCTGGGGGAAAGGGGGTGTCGCCTCCAGCCCGGGCCCAGAGAGAGACTCCCACCAGCGCCCCTCACTGGGGGGACCCCCACCCCCGTCAGACCCGCCCCCACACCCCTCACTGGGGGGACCCCCACCTCTGTCATACCCGCCCCAGAGCCTACATTGGGTTGACCCCCACTCCGTCAGACCCGCCCCCACACCCCTCACTGGGGGACCCCCACCCCCATCAGACCTGCCCCCACACCCCACACTGGGGGGACCCCCACCCCTGTCAGACCCGCCCCAGACCCTACATTGCGGGGACCCCCACCCCCATCAGACCTATCCCCAGACCCTGCATTGGGGGGACCCCCACCCCATCAGACCCCTCACTGGGGGGACCCCCCCACCCCGTCAGATCTGCCCCAGCGCCCCTCATTGGGGGGACTCCCCTCCCCTGTGAGATCTGCCCCCAGACCCCTCATTGGGGGGACTCCCCTCCCCTGTCAGACCTGACCCCAGACCCCTCACGGGAGGGACTCCCCACTCCTGTCACAACTTCCCCAGTGCCCCTCATTGTGGGGAGACATGCCACCCCTTTCAGACCTGACCTAAGTTCCTCTCCTTGGGGGAGATTACCATCAGACCTGCCCCAAGATGGTGACCACCTTTGTTGGATAGAAATCAGGGAAAACCACATGAAAAATACGGGACAACACTTAATTTTAAGGGACATTTTGAGGAAACACCATTACCCTCAGCATAGTGTGTATTTTTCTCTCAAGTGTACATGTGTACTGCCTTCAAGTATAAAACGCAATTATCATAAGCTTCAATGTAATGTTTAAAATGTTCAAGGGATGTCCCTTAAAATCAAGTCAAGGGATTTCCCTGAAAAGGGACAAATCAATGAAAAAAGGACCAGTTCCTTAAAATAAGGGGATGGATGGTCACTCTATACCCCAGTGCCCTCAATGGTGGAAGACGTACACACACCAGTCAGACCCACTCCCACTGCCTGTCGGTAGGGAACACACATACACACCATCTGACCTTCTCTTCCTGGGAAGCCTCCAACAGTCAGAACTGCCCCCACTGCCTCTCTTTGGGGGAAGAGACCCCAGTCAGAAGTGCTTTAACTGGGGGAGAGACTTCATTCAGCCAAACTTAGCCCCTGAGCCCATCCCAACAAAGGGCACTGGGAGTAGGTCTGATTGAGTTGGTGTTTCCTCGAAATGAAAATATCCCATTGACTTCAAACTGCCTTTCATCTTGAAGGATCCTCTGATATCAAGGTCTCATAGTTTTGGTTCTCAGCATTTCTCTCTGATGACTAAGTGACTCCTTGTACTTCTTGTTATTTATTATCATTACAGCTGCGCTCAGGTTCTTCCATTACTAGGATGGCAACACTGGATGTCGTATAAACACATCGGAAGAGCCTGTCCCTGCCCCAAAGAGTTTACAATCTAAAACAAACTACAACAAGTAGGTGGAACAAACAAATGGAATGCGAGAAAGAAGGGCAAGGGTAACAATGGTAGGAACACAGGGTTACTTAGACTATCTATGTACACTATTCCTTGTTTTCGAGTCAAAGATTTTTGTTGTTTCAAGTTTTAAGCTATAAATAAATAAGGAAGGACCTACTGGTCACCTTCTTCTTTGACTGCTAGAACATTGAATGCTGCTGATCTGTCTATAGCTTTGTCTTAGAATATCACCAGATTAAATGAAAAGGTGATAGAAGGAGTGTCCCAACCACTACATGTGTCCTGAATTCACTGGTACAGAGAAGGGCAGGGGAAGCTCTAAAAAAAATGTTAGATAGTGTTAGTGCAATAGCTCTCTTAGATCATGTTTACAGTTGCCAATGTGGTGTCTTACGGGACCAGATGGATGTCATTCTGGATGTGTTAAAACCAGAGTGGAAATCTGTACTCTGGTGGCAGTCACCATGGAGATGTGATATATGCTCCCAGAGGACCAAAAGCAAATAAACATGGAAGTGATATAATGAAAGAAGATAAAAATAGTTGGGCAAATTTAGGAACCCAGCATCCTGGTGTTATCTCAAAACTCTGTAACAGATAAATAAGACTAAGGTTTGGACCCAGATAAATATCTCTATCACTTTTTAAAACCCATGAGGTAAGTAAAAACAACCCAGTGTAAAGATAGATTTACTAAGATTTATTAAAATTAAACAAATTAACAAAGGCAACAGAATAATAGCTCAGAGGTTTGATCCAAAAGGGCATAAAGCCCGGCCCCCTTCTACCTTTAGCAGGCTATGGGAACTCCTTTACTTGCAGGAGATGACTTTCATGGGCAACTCGGATGGAAAGGCAGACAGCTGGTCATGACTGCGGACTACTGCAGTGGTTGCTGGATGCCAGACCTGTAACTGCCTAGATGGGGTGACAGGAGAGACACGTACTGAAGCTGGATCAGGATACCCCACGATGGTCTTCAGGTAGGTACCTCGTGAAGAATCTTGCCTCTCAACGCACACACAGAAGAACTAGGCATGGGCTGCCTCTGTGGTGGACAGCCCCTCATGCTGAATGTGCTGGCCTTAAATAGACTTGGGCATATGACCATTTCCTGCACTTTTCTTCCCACCGTTGGAAGAAAAGGCGTCAAAGACCCAACCAAAAGAACCCACAAAATGGTGTCCAAACGGCAACTTGACCATGACTATTGACCCATAAGTTTCATAAAACAGTACATAAACAGCACAGTATATAAATCAGAACAATACATAAATTCTAATAAACCCTACACTGGAGCAATGTACCTTCACAATAGGTTAGATAGAGAATTCAAAAGGACACTGGGGCAATGTCTATTCTGCATTCCCATCTAGTGGCTGGTCCACAAAAGTTATGTGTCTACTGATGCTACCAACCACGGAACCAATCACCTTAGCTCAGAAGGTAGAGGCTTCTGCTTTTAGCGCTGAAGGTTCAATCCAGTGGTGAGCTGGAGCCGGTTTGCACCTGTTCGCTAGAACCGGTTGTTAAATTTAGAAGCCCTTTTAGAACTGGTTGTTTGCGAGGGAGAACCGGTTCTAAAAGGGCTTCTAAATTTAACCGGCCAAAAGTGGCGCCTTAGGCGCTGACTCCAGGGGTGCTCCAGCCCTGGAGCACCCAAGGGGAAAATTTGGTGGGTGCAGACCACCCACCGGCAGCTCCCCGCCCCACCCTGGCCCCAGCTCACCTCTGCTCCGCCTCCGCCTCCTCCCCTGAACGCGCCGCCCCGCTCTGCTTCTCCGCGCCTGCCCCCCCTCCCAGCTTCCCGTGAATCAGCTGTTCGCGCGGGAAGCCTGGGCGGGCTGAGAAGCAGGCGGTGGCTTCCTGCTCAGGCCCAGGGAGGCGGAGGTGAGCTGGGGCGGGGGGGGCGCGAGGATGGCCGCCTGCACCGCAGCAGGTAACCCGGGGGCGGGGGCTGCGCAGGGGAACCGCTCCCTGCCCCAGTTCCCCTCCACCACCCTCGGCCTGAGTGTGAAGCCGCCGCCTGCTTCTCAGCCCTCCTCGGCTTCCCGCGCGAACAGCTGATTCACGGGAAGCTGGGAGGGGGGGCAGGCGCGGAGAAGCAGAGCGGGGCGGCGCGTTCAGGGGAGGAGGCGGAGCGGAGGAGAGCTGGGGCTGGGCACAGGTCTGGGTGGGGAGCTGCCGGTGGGTGCAGAGCACCCACCAAATTTTCCCCGTGGGTGCTCCAGCCCCGGAGCACCCAGGGAGTCGGCATCTAAGGTGCCAATTTTAATGTGATCAGTGGGGGGAGCGGCCACTCCCCTTGCTCCCCGCCTAGCTACACTCTCCCGCCCCTAGGAGCCAGAGGGACCTGCCAGCTGCTTCCTGGGAGCTGTCCCAGGTAAGCACCTCCAGGACTCCCCACTTCGCCCCCCGGCAGGTGCCTCTGGCTCTTAGGGGCGGGGTGGGCACCCACTACGGTGGCCCACGAGACCCTCCTGCCCAGTTCTGGGGGCAGTCAGGGGACAGGGGAGGGGGGTGGATGGGGCAGGGGTCCAGGAGGAGGGGCGTCAAGGAATGTGAGGGGGGGTTGGGGGGGCAGGAGTCCCGGGGGGCGGGGGTGGGCCACGACGCCCTCGTGGAGTGAGGAGGGAACCCGTTGTTAAGATTTTGGCAGCTCATCACTGGTTCAATCCACAGACTCAGACTAAGATGACAGTTGTTACAAATGGGCACTCATTTGTGATTTGAACTGCTGTGGACCTCAGTTGTCTGGGAGGAGCTTCACATCTTTGGGACGTGCCAAGGGAGGTATGTAATGCATTGTTCAGTGTGTTTTGTGTGTCCCCCTGCTAGTGACCAGTCCACAGAGGCTATGAGTCAGCTACAGGTAACAGCTTTGGTGATTACTCCTTACTTCAAACAGTAGAAGCTCATACTTTTACAGCCTGATCCAATACTCAGTGAAGTCAACGATGATCCTTACATTGACTTCATTGGGTGCTGTCTCAAGAATTGGAGAATTGGCGGCCTGAGGTTCAATCCCAGGTGACGCCCATGACAGTGGTTGTTATGCTATGATAACTATAAACATCTATAGCAATACTGGACCCATCTAGAAACCCCTCCAACAGACTGGGTGGCAATGCAGTGTCTCCAGATGCAGTGAAGTCTACTCTTTTCAATGTTTTCTTAAGGGGTAACTTCATACATCATTCAAGATAAAACAATTGTTCTGCATTATTAGAGAGAACTCAGGAGAGCTATTTCACGTGTTATAGTCTAGTCATATAGTTATTCATAATGCTATTTTGCCCTCAAAATAACACATTTCACATGTAGATCTCAAAGCACTGCACACAGGTGGGTAAAACTTATTTTACAGATGAAGAAACTGTGGAAGTTAATTGACTTGTTCAACATCACAGAGTAATCAGGGTCAGAACCAGGGTTAGAAGCTGGAGGCCTGATCCTGCAAAGCTTTACTCACATCGGTAATCCTTACTTGTGTGAGTCGTTCCATTTAGTTCAGCAGAACTAACTAAGTATTATTCACTTGAATAGGGCTTGAGGACCAGGGTCTAGATCTCCTAATAATTATGCCAAAGCCTGGTCCATGAGAGCACTAGTAGTTTGAGCATGGAAGTGGGAAACAAAAATCCTGACTCTGACACTGACTCCCCCTGTTGCCTTGGGAAGTCACTTAATCTCTCTGCCTCCATTTCCCCATCTGTAAAACAGGGATAATCATACTTAATTGCCAGTGCTATGAGAATTAGTTAGGTAATGGGGTAAATTAGTTCTCAGTTACATCCATGAAATCCACTGACCTCAATGGGGCTGCAAAGCTGCTGAATTTGCCATAATGTGCTCTATTCGTGCCTACACTGTATTGATTTCTGCATGCAGGAACCCAGGCACAGGGCCCCCCATGAATAGAAATTCTCCCTGCAGCAGTTTTCACACTGGCACAAGCCACCTGCATCCCTCCTGCTCTGTCGGAGCAGCCCAGAAGGTTGGCAGGACCAGCCAAAAGCAGGTATGGGCTAGGCATGCAGAGAATGTACTGGTTCAACACAGCCCCCAGGAAGTCTCTGTGAACAGAGCTCCTAGGGAGCCCTAACTGTAAATTAAATGAGAGTTGCCCTCACACAAGGGTGAATGCCTCCACTGGCACAGCGACCTGCCCTCACCCTTACGTCCCCACCAGGGATGAATCAAGCCCAGTGTCTGTAGAGCATTTTGAATATGAAAAGTGATACATATACATGTTAAGCATTATTGTTTTAATTAGATAGTTTAGTCCAAAAATCTGGGTTTCGTAAAAAGAGAATATATTACACCTAATATTAATATAACCTTTTCTGTGCATCTAATCTAGCCATTTTAGAGTGCCCATCACCATTGTATCTACTTGCCATTCTCAGTGGCAATCTGATTTGTTTGCATGTAAACTCCTGCAGTGTAGGGTTGCCAACTTTCTAATTGCTGAAAACCGAACACCCCCTGCCTTGCCTCTTCCTCCAAGGATCTGCCCGCGGTGCACTCCTCTCCCCCTCCTTCCGTTGCTCGCTCTCCACCCTTCCCCATCCCCCCCCCCCCCCCGCTCATTCCCCCCTCTCCCAGGACTCACCTGCTACCTGCAGAGCCAGGCTGGGAAGTGATGATGCAGAGCCTGCCCGCCTGCCCAGTCAGGACATAGCAGGTCAGAGGGGGGGTTGGAGCACAATGGGACATGGCAGGGATCAATCTCCATAGCAAGGGGCCACGGCCGGGGTAATCAGGGCACAGCAGGGCAGAATTGGGGGTGAATAGGATTCCCCTCTCCCGGCAGTAGCACCTACCTCTTGGATCCTGGTCTGGAAGCCAGCCACTGCTCTCTTTCAGGCTTCAGCAACTGAGCAGAGAGCAGCTCCTCCATGTGGCTCCAGATGCAGCTGCTGCTCTTCCCACCCCGCAGTGGCAGAGGCCATTTACTGTGGCCAACCGGACTTTTAGCGTCCGGTCAGCTGTGATGACTAGACGCTGCCACGTTCCCTTTTCCACCAAACATTCCAGTTGAAAACTGGACACCTATTTGTGACCCAAACACTGAAATATTTCATTACTTCATGAGAACCAGACATCAGAATGAGTGACCTTCATATCAACTGCCCCACCCACCAACCCTCATCAGAGACATGCTAGCTTGTTTTGGCTTTGTGTAAGGCTGGGGAAGAATGAGGCCATATTTTTGGTATGGATATTTATTTATGTAGAATAAGTGATATTTGTATCCTAGAATCATGTTGACAACAGTGTTGAATTGGGTGTTTTGTTAAAATGAGAGGAATAGGCCACGTTTTTCAAACCTGAATGCCTCCAGTTATCCACTCCTATGTGGAGAATTATTTATACTTATATTTAAGTATCTAAATATGGGCTTAGGCATCTGGCAGGATGAAAATTTTCTGTCAAAACTGTTTTTGATAGAAAATTGGGTTTTTGATTAAACTAAATTTTTCACAAAAAGCATCTGTTTTCCACAAAAAATTTAGAGTTTTCATTAAAAAAAAATGCTCAAAAATGTTAGCCAAAACCAGAACAATTTTGATTGGGAAATGCCACTGCAGTGCCTCAAGGGAATTGTAGTTCAGTTATCCTATGTCCCCATTCCCCTCTATGGTCTGAGTTCCTCAGCTGGAATGCATCTTCTATGATGCACAATGGCCAGGGACTCAGATGATATAATTGGCATGGCTCAGCAAGAGGGGAGGAGATTGTGGTGCATTATGGGTGATGTAGTCCAGCCAGGGAGCACAATCCACAGTGGAGAATACGGGAATGAGGCATCCAGACTATAACTCCCATGAGGCACCACAGCAGGATAGCTGAATAAAGATGTTCTGGTTTAAAACAAAAGATTTCGGTTTTTGATTTTTTGTCAAAAAATTGACATTTTCCTTGTGAAAAAACATTTTAATAAATTCATAGATTTGAAGGCCAGAAGGGATCATTGTGATGATCTAGTCTTCCCTCCTACATAGCATTGGCCATAAGACTTCCATGAATTAAGTCCTGCTTCAATCCAATTGCAGTGTTTGAACCTGAGCATATTTTTTAGAAAAGAACCCAGTCTTGAATAAATATTTCCAGTGATGAAGATTCCACCACAAACCTCGATAAACTGTTCCAATGGCCAATCAGATTTACTGTTAAAAATGTGCACCGTATTTCTAGTCTGAATTTTTCTAGCCTCAGTTACCAGTCATTGGATCTTTGTATACCATTGTCAGCTAGATTGAAGAGCCCTCTATTATCCAGTTTCTCTTCCCCTTGTAGGTACTTATAGACGGTGATCTAGTCATTCCCTCTCTTTGATAAAGTAAATTGATTGAGCTCCTTAAGTTTTTCACTACCAGGCATGTTTTCCAATCCTTTAATCCTTCTTGTGGCTCTTCTCAGAACCCTCTGTGGTCCTGCAAGATGATCATGATAGTCCTTTCTGTCCTTGAAGTCTGAGTCTCTCCAATTTATCAACATCCTTCTTAAAGTGTAGACTTCAGAACTAGACACTGTATTCCAGTAGAAGTTGCACCAGTACCAAATACAGAAGTAATATAACTTCCCTACTTGTCCTCAAGATTCCCCGTATATATATCCAGGGATCGCATTGGCCCTTTTGGCTAACATCACACTGGGAGTTCATGTTCAGCTGATTATCCACCATGACCCCCAAGTCTTTTTCACAGTCATTGCTACCCAAGATAGAGTCCCCCATCCTGTAAGTATGACCTGCATTCCAAAGATGTAAGATCTTACATTTTGACTTATTAAAACACATATTCTTAGCTTGTCAGCTGATGAAGCGATGCAGATTGCTCTGTATTAGTGACCTGTCCTCTTCATTATTTACCACTTCCCCAGTCTTTGTGTCATCTGCAAACTCCATCAGTAATGACTTTACATCTTCTTCCAGGTCATGGATAAAAATGTTAAATTGCATAGGACCATGAATTGATCCCTGTGGAACCCCACTAGAAACACACCTGCTTGATGATGATTACTATTACTTTTGTGACATATCAGTTAGCCAGTGTCAAGGGAGGTGCAAGCTGTGTGCTTTTTTTTTTTAAGAGCTTTGGCTGTCACCCCCAGAAAGCTGGGGCTTGTGCAGAAGGGCCGTGTGCCCCTGCTCTCTGCGCTGCCTTCAGAGCTGGGTGGTGGTATATGTACTGGGGGGGGGGGGAGGGGGGGGGAGTACATGACTACAGACACAAAGAAGGGACCCTGATAAATAAGTTTGAATAGCACTGCTATAAGGCATGTCCTTTAATCCTCTAATCACTCTTGAGGCTCTTTTCTGAACTCTCTCCAATTTATCAACATCCTTCTTGAATTGTGGACACCAGAACAGGACATAGTGTTCCAGTAGTAGTCGCACCAGTGCCAAATACAGAGGTAAAATAATCTCTAATCCTACTACTTTACCTGTTATGCATCCCAGGATTGCATTAGCCCTTTCAGCCATAGGGTCACACTGAGAGTTGATATTCAGCTGATTACCCACCACAACCCCCACATTTTTTTCAGAGTCACTGCTTTCCAGGACAGAGTTCCCTATCATGCGGTATGGCCTCCATTCTTTGCTCCTCGATGTATATATTTAGCTATATTAAAATGCATATTGTTTGCTTGCACCCAGTTTACCAAGCAATCCAGATTGCTATGCACTAGTGACCTGTCCTCCTCATTATTTACTACTCCCCCAATTTTGTATCATCTGCAAACTTTGCAAGTGATGATTTTATGGATTGGATTTTCTTTCAGATCATTAATGAAGATGTTAAACAGTGTAGGGCCAAAAACTGATCCCTGCAGGACCCCACTGGGAACACACCCATTCAATGATTATTCCCTGTTAACAGTTCAGAAAGCAGCAGCTGCTGTAGCAGTGTGGAGGCATCTAGTTGAATTTGATTAGTTTCCTTCCTCTGTGTTTGTCTGACAGCCACCCCATAGATCTGTCAGCTACTTGGTTCTGCATCCCAAGTTCCTCATTCCACCCCCTCTCCTGCATTTCTTCTACCCCAACCAGCTTCCTTGCACCTCCACTTAGTCACTAACACATGGCTTCTTTGGCCCTTGCTGGAGTCTTGGAGCTCCTGTTGCTGTCTCAATGTCTTCGCTTTAGCCTCTTGAGCCTTTCCCAATCCCATGCTGCTTCTCACCATTCTCTTCTGTCTCTTTCGGTTTTCAAAGCCTCTTTTGCCGTAACTTAATCCAATTTAACTGCCTATCACATATATTAATCTGTCTTTTACCTGCCCTCACCACCCTAAGCAACTACTTGAAATTTGACAATAAATGTATACGGTATTTCTAAAGCAGCTAATTTTTAAAAAAATAAAATCAGCAAAACTACAGCACATTGTGAGGTGAATACATTATGAACACAGAGCAGCTAATCACAGCCGTATTGTTTACTTTGGGTGTGCAGTGTGGTTTACTTTTCCAAGGCTGACCTTTGGCATGCTCACCTTCAATCAACAGCCATGTTGACTTGTTAATTGCATGTGTGGCCTTAAACTATATTGCCTAGAAATGTGCCTACATTGCAAAGTCTTCTCTATCAACCACCGGTCTCTTTCAGAGTTTCTGCAGTGCCTTAGAATATTTTTCTCCACAGGTACTCACTTGCATGTATTAATAACATATGATGGACCCAGTAACCCAGAATGTGTTTATAATACATGTAAATCCTAGTTTTTCAAACCCCAAATCTCTGTTACCTGAAATTCACATCCTATCCTGTATCCAAATTTCTTATAAAAACTGAAATACATTTTTAAGACCTTCTGATTTTACTAAGATGTCCTCCATGCCCTTGTAAAATCAGTCTTTACATATCTACAATAATTATTCTTGTTTTGTTCATACATTTTATTGCACTTTTATTTTTATACAAAAAGATTGAAAAAGGAACAATAGTATTGACTGAGATATTGTAGAGATGGACTCAAGCCACAGTGTTTGGATTGATTTCTGGTTTTGAGGTTTTGGAAGTGTTCAAATCTGGCATTCTGGTTTAGTTAATTATAGAGACAGGGGCCTGTGATGGAGTGTATAGGTCTTTTGGCTTCCCAAAGTTCTGCCAAACCCCACGTCAGTAGTACCCCTAAAAGAGAGCCCCAAGAAGCCAACCAGTGTTCTTGGATTTCAAAGATTCATTCTCAGTCAAGATTCAAAGAAAAGCTCAGGGAGGCTCTACAAGCTGGGATCTAAGTAAGTACAGCTTGGGTAGTAGTGAGCGCTTCTGCTGACTTTGGCAAATCCTTTGGGGAGATGGAAGGACCAGAGGTATGCAGCAAGCAGGGCTGCCGCTGTGGAGAAGGCAGAAGAGAGAATGTACAGGGTCCCTTTGTTTGGAACCCCAAGGACAAGTAAACTCAACCTTAGGGTTCTAAGGCTTAACGGTATATGATATTGTTCCACTGTATGTCTGCTGGTGATTATCTCTGGCTCTCATCCAGTCCCCAACCCAGTGATTTGTGTTGCAGCTCTGAGCTATATGGCTTGGCAATAATAATGAATTGGAATGACAAAAAAGAGTTTCACTCAGGAGTTGAAAGGAGAAGATACCCCATGTTTTAATGAGACAAGACTTCCTATTGACATACTTCCCTTCTCATTATGGACATCAGCATGGTAAGGGATTTCTGCTGTGCTCCCCTGCCTGTCCTCATTATCATTACTGGCATGAAAGGAAGGCATCAAGAGTGATGCATCTGGACAACAATACACAGCTGTAATTGATAAATGATCCACTGGCGTTTGGGGGATATCAACCTCCTTGACCTCACCCGTGAGCAATTAGGTGCTGAATAGGGAGTGGATGAGCGTAATGAGGACTGCTCACACGAAGATTGCCTTGTGGGCCACGAAGAACAACATGCTGAGCAGAAACACTGAGTCCTCCCTTCCAAGGATTTGGCCCATTTATGCATGTAGTCATGGAAACAATCAGGGCCGCCACATGTGACTGAGCCTTTCCCTTTCTGGGTGGTAGGAGAGAGCAGAGAACATCAGACCCTTCCTAAAAGATACTGTCAGCATCTCCTTTGCTGAACATACTCCTCTAGAAAATACCCTAGTCCAACCAGCACTGAAGAAACTACTCCTTAAAGCTAGAGACCTTACAAACTACTGTCCACTGTCCAACTAAACCTACTCAAACTAACAAAAAACAAACCATCTCCAAGGCCCCCGTGTAGGCTGCCAGTATCCCGATCCCTCTCAGTCAGGCTTCAGGCCTTATTGCTCTGGTAGATGACCGCCTGTCCATAGCAAAGGGAAGTCCATCCACACTCCTTCTGCTGGACTTCTCTGCAGCATTTGATTCCAACGGTCACTCAATACTCCTGCCTCACCTCCAAGAGGGTGCTGAAGCTAACAGAAATGTCTTTAAATGGGTCGTTTCTTCATCCCAAATCGAACCCAGAGAGTCATTACGGGCAACTGTGCCTTCACCTCCAGACCCCTGTATGGATCAACATCTAAATGAAGGTGCTGGAAGCACTGATGAGACAACACAGAGTGATGTTATATCAGTAGGGAGATGACACCCAGCTCTCCAGCTCCTTTAGCATCAAATATAACCAGTATCACCTCCCACCTTCCTCATTGCTTAGCAGGATGAAGAGCAGCTGGTAAAGCTGAATCCAGGCAACACTGAGGTGATGCTGGTAGAACGGGGAAGTGCTCCAAAGAACTTGCCTCCAATGGCACCATTTGCTGTAGAGCAAGGGAGGCAGTTCTCTTCCCCGGCCCTCAGACCTTGGTTGCCCCAACTTTTAATAGATCTGTATGCTCCATTATTTGTTTCCATTCCCCACCCCCACCGCCCTGCACCCCCTGACTTTGCAGGATATAATGTAATCACACAAACTGTTCTATAGGCTGACAAAACTTTGCCCACCCCTACCCCTGAATTTTTCAGAAAATGACTCCCTGGCTGGTCTCTTCTACAACATTCCTTACTGTTGAGGGCATCTGTCCTCAGTTGGTTAAGTCAGTCCACAGTTAGATGCAATGCTATTGGATGCATAAAACTCCCACTTCCATCATCAACTGGCCAGAAGATTGCATCCTGTCCTATTAGTCACAGACATGGCCACAGTGACCTGCTATCCTAATAACCATTTCCACTGCCTTGCACTGGACCTTTTCAGACTCTGTAATATCTGGCATGAAGTGAGGTGCTGATGAGTGCAGTACAAACACATATATAGCTATCAGAGTCAAGCATCAATAGTCTTCTTCTGTATTCAGTGCATCTGTCACTGGGCTATTTCAGACACACATTCTCAGCCCAGCAGTAAATATAATGACCAGATTCCCTGTTGGGGCACACCCAGCACATATACTTTCAAATGATGCATGGGCTTTACTACATGAAAATCCTACTCATATGCCACTTATACCCCCATAGAAGGGCCTATTACAGAGAAATCATTTCAAAATCAGTCTTGGCAAAAGGAATTTACCCTTTATTTGTTACTCTGCTGGGATACACCAGTGATCAGTCCTGTCTCTTCACTTTTACCTTGTGCAGCTGACAAAAAACAAAGCTTACTTTTGCTTTTTATTGGCTTTAATTTTTAGCATATGATTCCTAAGTATTCCTAGCTCAGCAGCTGACAACTGCTTCAAAGCACTCCAGATTTTTAATATCACTGACATCTAGTATTTGTTTTCTTAATTGCATGCAGATTTGTAGGTGATGACCTAATGCTAATGAAGAGTTGTGGACTTTATTTTCTACACTGGGTTGGAAGATTCATTTCAGTTAGAAAATATATTCCTTTCTTTTTTACCTTAACTATTGATTAATGTTTCTGAGCTCTGTTAAACAGCTATCATGTCTTACCCTGGAAACAGCTGCATTTCAAAAATCTCTGAGTAATCCTCATACAGTAGTTACAGTCCGGATAGTTTCTCGAGTATTTTTGAGGACTTTGAAAGAAAAGTGCTATATCAGCATCACTCGTCATAATTAGTGGGTCCAGTCGTAAAGTCCTTACTCTGGCAAATCTCAGGACAGGGTAAGGACTTCAGGGTCAAATCCCTTGTGTACAGAAATGCTTTTAGGAAACAGTATTTTTGTTGCCCTTCTCTGTACTTTTTCCAAGTCTAATATATCTTTTTTGAGATGGGGCAACCAGAACTGCATGCAGTATTCAAGGTGTGGGCCTACCATGGATTTATATAGTAGCATTATGATATTTCTGTCTTATTATCTGTTCTTTTCCTAATGGTTCCTAAAAGCATTTCTGTACACAAAGGGATGTTGTGAAGGCCAAAAATATAACTGGGTTAAAAAAAGAATTAGATAAGTTCATGGAGAATAGGTCCAGCAATGGCTATTAGCCAAGATTGTCAGGGACACAACCCCATGCTCTGGGTGTCTAAACCTTTGACTTTCAAAAGCTGGGACATGGCAACAGGGAATGGACCACTCAATAATCACCATGTTCTGTTCATTTCCTCTGAAGCATCTGGCACCAGTCACTGTTAGAAGGCAGGATACTGGGCTAGATGGACTAGAGGTCTGACCCAGCCTGGCTGTTCTTATGTTCTTATATTCTCCTTCCAATCTGGCAAACTGATGGCTGCTTTTGTTTATGTGTCTGTCTGTTTCAAGTGTCCCATGATGATTCTTCTGAGCATCTGATTTCCTGATTCTTCCTCTTCTTTTGATGAGCTATCTGGATCATCCTCCCAGTCTCATTGGTCACAAACTGGTCCTGGCCCAGACATCAGAGGATTTAGCCAAATCTGATTCCAGATTTCCCTGTCTCTGGTTGTGAAGGTGTCTGTGTTCCACTTGGGCTCTGCACTGCAGTCCAGAGGACACCGTTGGGAAGCTTTGATAGAAGCATATCCCCCTGGAGTGTCACATGTCAGCCTTTCATACACCCAGTAGGCTTTGCACTGGAGCAGCAGATCAGGAAAATCCAGCTTGGTGGCCCCAGGTGTTATCTCAAAGGGGAGCCAAGATAACTCTGAATGTCTAAAGTGGTGTAGGTATCGGAATAGAAAACAAGACCCTTTTTCTCAAAAGAGCAGATTCGCCCTCTGTGGTAGACTGGTGCAGATCTCCTCCCCTCTCCCCTTGTGTGGTGCACAATAAATATAACTGACAAGAGATAAGGTTCAAAGCAAACAGGTAAATGTATGCGGGGATAGAATTACACAGATAGGGAAGGAGTAAATGTAAATGACTAATAGCTATATAACAAACAAACCCAGTGACACAGCAGCTCTTCCCTGCGAGAGCTTGGAGCTCAGACCCAAGAATAAAAGGAGTACTTGTGGCACCTTAGAGACTGACCAATTTATTTGAGCATAAGCTTTCGTGAGCTACAGCTCACTTCATCGGATGCATACTGTGGAAAGTACAGAAGATGTTTTTATACACACAAACCATGAAAAAATGGGTGATTATCACTACAAAAGGTTTTCTCTCCCCCACCCCACTCTCCTGCTGGTAAGATCTTATGTAAAGTGATCACTCTCCTTACAATGTGTATGATAATCACGGTGGGCCATTTCCAGCACAAATGCAGGTTTTCTCCCCCGCCCCCAACATACCCCCCCAAAAAAAACCACTCTTCTGTTGGTAATAGCTTATCTAAAGTGATGACTCTCCTTACAATGTGTATGATAATCAAGGTAGGCCATTTCCAGCACAAATCCAGGGTTTAACAAGAACATCTGAGGGGGGGGGGGGGGCGCGTAGGAAAAAACAAGGGGAAATAGGTTACCTTGCATAATGACTTAGCCACTCCCAGCCTCTACTGAAGCCTAAGTTAATTGTATCCAATTTGCAAATGAAGTCCAATTCAGCAGTCTCTCACTGGAGTCTGGATTTGAAGTTTTTCTGTTGTAATATCGCAACTTTCATGTCTGTAATCGCGTGACCAGAGAGATTGAAGTGTTCTCCGACTGGTTTATGAATGTTATAATTCTTGACATCTGATTTGTGTCCATTTAGTCTTTTACGTAGAGACTGTCCAGTTTGACCAATGTACATGGCAGAGGGGCATTGCTGGCACATGATGGCATATAGCACATTGGTAGATGTGCAGGTGAACGAGCCTCTGATAGTGTGGCTGATGTCATTAGGCCCTGTGATGGTGTCCCCTGAATAGATATGTGGGCACAGTTGGCAACGGGCTTCGTTGCAAGGATAGCTTCCTGGGTTAGTGGTTCTGTTGTGTGGTATGTGGTTGCTGGTGAGTATTCGCTTCAGGTTGGGAGGCTGTCTGTAGGCAAGGACTGGCCTGTCTCCCAAGATTTGTGAGAGTGTTGGGTCATCCTTCAGGATAGGTTGTAGATCCTTGATAATGCGTTGCAGGGGTTTTAGTTGGGGGCTGAAGGTGACAGCTAGTGGCGTTCTGTTATTTTCTTTGTTAGGCCTGTCCTGTAGTAGGTAACTTCTGGGAACTCTTCTGGCTCTATCAATCTCCCTACCAACACTACAAAAAGAAGGATTCTAGGTGGACTCCTCCTTAAGGTCGAGACAGCAGACTGGACTTCTACATAGAGTGCTTCCGCCGACGTGCACGGGCTGAAATTGTGGAAAAGCAGCATCACTTGCCCCACAACCTCAGCCGTGCAGAACACAATGCCATCCACAGCCTCAGAAACAACTCTGACATCATAATCAAAAAGGCTGACAAAGGAGGTGCTGTTGTCATCATGAATAGGTTGGAATATGAACAAGAGGTTGCTCGGCAGCTCTCCAACACCGCTTTCTACAAGCCATTACCCTCTGATCCCACTGAGAGTTACCAAAAGAAACTACAGCATTTGCTCAAGAAACTCCCTGAAAAAGCACAAGATCAAATCCGCACAGACACACCCCTGGAACCCCGACCTGGGATATTCTATCTACTACCCAAGATCCATAAACCTGGAAATCCTGGGCGCCCCATCATCTCAGGCATTGGCACCCTGACAGCAGGATTGTCTGGCTATGTAGACTCCCTCCTCAGGTCCTACGCTACCAGCATTCCCAGCCACCTTCGAGACACCACTGACTTCCTGAGGAAACTACAATCCATCGGTGATCTTCCTGATAACACCATCCTGGCCACTATGGATGTAGAAGCCCATCACACCAACACTCCACACAAAGATGGACTACAAGCCGTCAAGAACACTATCCCCGATAATGTCACGGCTAACCTGGTGGCTGAACTTTGTGACTTTGTCCTTACCCATAACTATTTTACATTTGGGGACAATGTATACCTTCAAATCAGCGGCACTGCTATGGGTACCCGCATGGCCCCACAGTATGCCAACATTTTTATGGCTGACTTAGAACAACGCTTCCTCAGCTCTCGTCCCCTAACACCCCTACTCTACTTGTGCTATATTGATGACATCTTCATCATCTGGACCGATGGAAAAGAAGCCCTTGAGGAATTCCACCATGATTTCAACAATTTCCATCCCACCATCAACCTCAGCCTGGTCCAGTCCACACAAGAGATCCACTTCCTGGACACTACAGTGCTAATAAACGATGGTCACATAAACACCACCCTATACCAGAAACCTACTGACCGCTATTCCTACCTACATGCCTCCAGCTTTCACCCTGACCACACCACACGATCCATTGTCTACAGCCAAGCTCTGCGATACAACCGCATTTGTTCCAACCCCTCAGACGGAGACAAACACCTACAAAATCTCTATCAAGCATTCTTACAACTACAATACCCACCTGCAGAAGTGAAGAAACAGATTGATAGAGCCAGAAGAGTTCATACACATTGTAAGGAGAGTCATCACTTTAAATAAGCTATTACCAACAGGAGAGTGGGTTTGTGTGTGTGTTGGGGGGAGGGGGGAAAAAACCTGGATTTGTGCTGGAAATGGCCCACCTTGATTATCATACACATTGTAAGCTATTACCAGCAGGACAGTGGGGTGGGAGGAGGTATTGTTTCATATTCTCTGTGTGTATATAAAGTCTGCTGCAGTTTCCACGGTATGCATCCGATGAAGTGAGCTGTAGCTCACGAAAGCTCATGCTCAAATAAATTGGTTAGTCTCTAAGGTGCCACAAGTACTCCTTTTCTTTTTGCGAATACAGACTAACACAGCTGTTACTCTGAAACCTGTCATTGTAAGGAGAGTGATCACTTTACATAAGCTATTACCAGCAGGAGAGTGGGTTGGGGGGAGAGAAAACCTTTTGTAGTGATAATCACCCATTTTTTCATGGTTTGTGTGTATAAAAACGTCTTCTGTACTTTCCACAGTATGCATCCGATGAAGTGAGCTGTAGCTCACGAAAGCTTATGCTCAAATAAATTGGTCAGTCTCTAAGACGCCACAAGTACTCCTTTTCTTTTTGCAAATACAGACTAACATGGCTGTTACTCTGAAACCCAAGAATGAAACTAAAGCCCCCCTAGCATTCAAGAAATATGACCCCCAACTTAGAAACCCTAATTGCTTTCTCACTCAATTCCCAGCACTTCTGTGATGGGGTGAAGTCCAGGACCTCTACTCCATAGGTAATTGAAACCCTTGGAGGAGGAAAACTGGAGAGTCCCTCGATGGATGTCAGGACAGAAGAAGTGGACCAGGAACGCTCTGGATGGTGACGTTCCCCAGGTGCAGGACAGGTAAGATGGTAATGTGTCGTCTTCATTTCTTTTCACTCCAGGAACGAATGCTGTTCTTTGCTGATGCATGAGTGCCACGAAGACCCGAAACCACACACACAGTCGCTATGATGGACTCCCCCATCAGCCTGTGATCACAGTTCTTTTATAGAGTCTAGGGTGGGAAAACACAATACAATCCGTAGAAAGGCGGGAAACAGTCTGAGATGATGGAATCTTGGGGATCGCCCAGTGGTGGGAAAAACCCATTCAGTCCAGTTTTATCCAGACCAGGCTGACTGTACGGAAGGTCACAAAATGACAGTTTTCAGACTCCATCTTGGATTGCCACAGTGTCCTTAAAATCACTGATCATTGGGTCTGATACCCACACATACTTTAATAAACCATGTGTAATGAACCAGAGAACAATACAACAGTCCATACTCAACACTGGGGTGTCTACCCCACACAAGGTGGAACAGGCTAAATTAGGTCAGTTAACCTGGTAGGCTGCACATGGGAGGAGATTTAGGCTTGAAGGGCCAAGCACTAAGTGAAGATGGAGCCTAACTGGGAAGGCGCAGGTTGGGTCTGTATAAAGGGAGGAAGCTGAGACCAGAAGCGGGCTGCAGGGGAAGTAGTCTGCAGTCACTCCCTGAGAGAAGGGTGGTGTGTTTGGGTCTACAGAGTCTGGCAAGAAGCCAGAGAAAGGAGTAGGCTACAGTTACTCCCTGGGAGGAGTTTGGCTTGGTAAACCTAGAGGAGGGGCCAGAAGATAGAGATGGGAAGTAGGAAAGAGACCAGGGAAATAGCAACAGGGTCTGGGAACAAGCAGACCAGAGTTGCTAGACATAGGGTCCCTGGCCTGGAACCCATAGTCGTGGGTGGGCCAGGGTTCCTCTACCAGCCACTGGGGCATAGGACCTGGCCTTGGAGCAGAAGACTGTCTGGAATGGCATGTGGACTGCTGACCCAGTGGGACTTTGATAACCCAGAAGGGGAGGACTACAGTGACCTGGCCAGAGAGCTGAAAGACAAAGAAGGAACACTCCAAGTCCCAGAGATAGAGGGAGGGGCCATGGCAAGAGGAAGGGGGTGTAAGAACTCAGTGGAGCTAATACCCAGACATGGCCACAAGCATTCACCCCAGTGGTGAGTAGAGAACCCCATGACAGCCTCGTCCTCATCACTGATTCTTGCAGTCAGGGAACACGGGTCCCACACCCTGCCCAGAGGCCTGAGCCCTGACTGAGAACTCCTGGAGTGGACCAATGTGGGGGGGAAGGGGGAAATCCAGATGCAGTTCCCCTGAAACTGTGATTTTTTAAAAAAAGATCTGCTCTGGTTCAAAAGGAATTGTTTGGGGGAAGGTCTATAGCCTGCATTATTCAGGACATCACACTAGATGGTTTCTTCTGGCCTTTAAATCTATGAAAAAAATCCATTAAATCCATGGGACAAAATACAAGGTGTTTTATACATTTTAATAGAGTTGTATTATATGTTAGCTCTGTGTCCTTCCCTGATGCTATGGGAATTGGAGTGTCCAGGGAGGGACAAGGCAGAGCTGAGACCATCTGAGTGCAAACATGGCTGCACTCAGGTCTGTACTGGCCAGTAGCTGAGTGAATCAATAGGCCACAGTCAGCGCTCCGGGCTGTTCACACAGTCACTGCAGCATAGGCAGGAGAATTGTGGGATTGCAGCGGGAGGACTAACTACACGGTAGCAGTTGCTGCCGCGCTGGCAATAGAGCGGAGTGAGCGAGGCGGGAGGCAGCGGGGCTCAGCATGATGATGTGACCGCCTGAGCACCATCTCGAGCACATTGGTGTGTGGGTAAGAGGTGACATCAATGGGATGCTAGGGTTCTGCAGTGCCAAATTCTCTAGTGCAGATATGGCCTTAGTGCAGGGGTGGGCAAACTTTGTGGCCCGAGGGCCAGAGCGGGGTTGCGATACTGTATGGAGGGCCGGGTAGGGAAGGCTGTGCCTCCCCACACAGCTTGGCCCCTGCACCCTATCTGTCCCCTCCCACTTCCCACCCCCTGACTTCCCCCCTCAGAACTCCCAACCCATCCAAACCCCCCTGCTCCTTGTCCCCTGACCGCCCCCTCCCAGGACCCTCCACTCCTAACCACCCCCTTGGAACCCCAACCCCCCCTGCTCCCTGTCCTGACTACCCCAACCCCTATCCACACCCCCACCCCTTGACAGGCCCCCTGGGACTCCCACGCCTATCCAACCGCCCCCTGCTCCCTGTCCCCTGACTGCCCCCCGGGACCTCCTGCCCCTTATCCACCCCCTCCTCTCCCGCAACCTGCCCCCTTACCATGCCGTTCAGAGCACTGGGACAGGCTGGCTGCACTGCCCAGCAGGAGCTCGTAGTCCCACCGCCCAGAGCGCTGGTGGCATGGCGAGCTGAGGCTGTGGGGGAGGAGACAGCGGGGGAGGGGCCGGGGGCGAGCCCCCTCGGCCAGGAGCTCAAGGGCCAGGCAGGATGGTCCCACAGGCCAGATGTGGCCCGCGGGCCGCAGTTTGCCCACCTCTGCCTTAGTGGCTGGCCACATAGTAAACCAGTAAGGGATCAGACAACAGCAGTAGAGTCCAGATGAGCACCCAGGGATCCCAAATGCCAGCCTCATCTTGAGTCCATTAGAACACACCCCCTTCCTCGACCATGCTGCTACCGTAGGTATTATTTCTAAGGCTTAGGCCTCTAACCACAACGAATAACAGAGGGCCTAAAACCCTCAAGAGGAGGGTAAAGGGGAGGTCATCTATGCAAGGTTCTTATAATGGGAATTTCTCCTTGGTTGTTCTCTAGGATGCACGATTTGCCTTTCCCTCCCTCACCTGCTCAACAGAGCAGGCTGCGCGGGCCGCCCACAACCCTACCTGGATCCCAAAGGCTCAGCGGGAGGGCAGAGACTCCGCGCCAGCTCTCAATCTCTAGCACTACCATTACCTTGGCAGTGCCAGGCCCATGGTTGTCCAGGGACCCTCCATTCAGGGCTGGAGGAGTCTCCACTGGAGAGGCAGGGCTGTGGGAAAGTAATGAGTCCTTCTTACATTTCCACCTCTAGCTGCAGGTATGGATTATGTTGACCCCCATGGTAATCCTTCCCCAGCATGGATCCTGGGCATGTGGGGAGTCCAGCTGGGCAAAATGTTATGAACCAAACTTTTTGAGCAGAAAAATGCAGATTCTGGTCAACTGAAACATTGTTAATTTGTGTTGAGTTCACCGAATTGTTTAGGTTGAAGAGACCCCAAAAGAAGGCTTGTTGCAATGGAGGTCTTGTAGGTCTGATTAGGCCTTAATTATTAGTAATACTTCTCATTCCTATAGCATTTGCATCCCTAGATGTCACAGTGCTGCATGCTGGTGGGTAAATATAATTGGTTCCATTTTACAGATGGGAAAACTGAGGCACAGAGAAGTTAACCTGATTTTCAGATATACTGAGCACCAACTCCCATTGCGGTCATTGGAAGCCTCGGGTGCTGAGTATCAGCTTCTTCTTCTAGCCTTAGTCCCAACTACAGGGGCTCGTCTCGACAAGTCCTTTTTCTTCATCCCAGTTTGGCTTGAGGCAGTTCCTCAGAAACTCTACAGCTAATCAGATCTTTTTGTGTAACATCCATCTCGTTTTGGGTCTTCCACTCCTTCTCTTTCCCTCCACTTCTAAGTCTAAGTCCCTGTTCCCTACATGTTCTTCCCATCTTCTTCTCACATGTCCAAACCATCTAAGCCTGGATTCTCTCAGCTTTTCTATAATTGGTTCCGCCTTCACGCTTCCCTGATGTGTTCGTTCGGAACACGGTCCACCCTTGTCATTCCAAGCATCCATCTTAACATTTTCATTTCCATTTCATTTCATTTCATTTCCAGTTGTATTCAAAACTCTGTCTCTTCCTCAGTGCCCAGCATTCAGAGTCTCATAAAAGTGCGGGCCTCATTGAGCATCACTTATATCCAGGCCAAAATGGGTGACTTATTCAGATCAGTGGCAGGGATCGTAATAGAACTCAGGTCTCTGTACCGATGCTCTCCTGTGCTCTAACCATTGAACCATGCAACCTCCCTATCACACGAAAGAATGTGTTTGACTCCCTCTTTGGCTATCAACCCAACCCTTTCACACGGGGTTTTCACACTATTTTCTGATGTACTTGTTCTAGATGACTTATGTGGTCTGATATCTCTGGGTGACATAGATTCCTAGGGCCAAATTCAAAGCTGTCGTAAGCAGGTGCAACTCCAGTGACCTCAGTGACTTGCACGTGCTTACACGAGGTCTGAATTTGGCCTCTAGTCTAGGACAAAGCTCAGGTAAAACTCCACAGTAGAGGCACGAGGAGAACTCCCAAGATAAAGAGAATAGCCACAGCTGCAACTACATAAAGGTGCTAGTCCTAGCAAGCTTTGCAGACTGGAAAACTGACCAGATGGGGGAGTTACAGAAGGTGATTGAAATTTCCTTCCCTGCTGTGAAGTGTCCCTAAGGAACTGTCCAGCAAATCATCTCCTGAAGACCAGCCTGGAGCTGGTGCTGAATGCTGCCCACCTGACAGTGAGTGCTGTCAAGTGAGCTGTCCTCCTCCAATGAACAAATGTAAGGACATAACTCTGAGGCAGACATGGTGTTATGACATGGGACTGTCCCCATTCTGCTTGCCTGATTCCAGTCTGAGGGACCAATTCTCCCACCCTTATGCAAGTGCGGCTACTTTTGTGAGTAAGTTGTCCCCAGTGTGAGTAAGGATAACAACATTGGCCTCTCCCTGATCCCCTGCTGTGCAGAGAGCTGATCCCCTCCTCTTTCCACACCGTATGGGTGAGGTCTGCAGGGTTACCTTTTCGTTCCTGGTTTGTACAAGACCTAGAACAATGGGGCCCTGGTCCATGACTGGAGCGCCTAGGTGCTCCTGCATTAAAATAATTATTAATGATAATAATCTGCATGGAGCAGGTCTCTGCTGCACACTGATCAGGGCTCTAACACTTTAGGGGCTGGTCTTGCTCCCGCTGAACTCACTGGCAAAGCTCCTTGTGACTGCAGTGGGAACAGGACTGAACTTTTGGTTTTCTTAACAAATAACACATTTTTCAAAGTTTGTAGAGAGTCTTTTTCTCTTTGATGTGAGCTCTAATGGGCTTGTATTCCCCACGTCTTGGTATACTGTAACTTCCCTGTAGAGGTAAAATTCCCAAAGTACATTGTCAGCATTATTACGACCACTACCACCATTTTTCATTTGGTGCAAGTATACGGACTTATGCTAATTAGATCACTATGTTAGTATCAAAATGGCCATTTTTGTTTAGTGAGGCCTTTGACTGAAGACCAGTATGAAGCTGTGTATTGTCATCTCTAACACTTATTACTGACCTCTGTATAAGTGTCATGGAATTAAAAAACTAGCGTCTGGAATAATGCATAGGCAATTACAAATTAAAACCTTCTACCAGGCAGACTAGATGCTCCATTGCATGTACAAAAGCTTACAAAAGGAGAAGCATAAGATTAGGAATTCATGTACATTTATATCTACCCACTATACAGTAAAACTATTGGCACGCAATCTACTGCTATTGGTACATAACCTTCAGTGTGAGACTCATCTGGTCAGAAAATTTCAACTGAAAACAGAGAAAACTTGTGCTATACTTTGACAATTAGGAATATGTGATGTGAAGACATTTCATGTTAGTATATTTGCAAAATGTCAATATTTGCCATTTTTGCCACAAGCTAAACAGCTTAATCATTTCTGAAAAAAATGAAGAATACTTGCCCATGCAAAACAAATATAAATCTCTTAACACATTGTGGTTTGGTAGCTTGGACCAATAAACACCACAATAAGATGTTGCAATTATCTTGAAAGGTAAAGACTGTAGTCATAGTTCTGTTTCAGTCTTTCTGAAACTCTGCAAAGCATGAAACTTTCTCATTTTGGGGACCATGGTTTCACCTCACCTGCAGGCTGATGGCACTACTTGACAGCCAGAGGCGGATTAGGGGTTTGTGGGGCCCTGGGCCAGATCAAGTGGGGACCTCTCCTCACCCCTTCCACCGGCAGTCCCCCTGCAGCACTGAGTGACGGGTGGAGCAGGTCAGGGTACGGGGAAACCCATTTTCCTGGGGACCTCCCAGTTGGCCAAGGCCCCTGTGCATGGGCCCTATTGGCCCAGTGGCTAATCCGCCACTGTTCATAGCTCCACATCAGACCTCCTCTAAACACACCTAAAATAAACTTTTTAATTATATACAATGTGGTGTGGGGGGGGAGGTGTAGAGTGGGTACATTAAACCCCAACAACCTGGCCCTTTTTGGAGCATTACCACATTCCTAACACATAGTAAAGTATTCTGTAAGCAGAGCAAATCTCTTGCCTAGCAAGGGACTGATTCAGTTCCACTGAAGTCAATGGGAACCTCTTCATTGACTTCAGTGACTTCATTGACCTGGATTGGGCCCTGGGGTCCTGAGCTCTCCTGATTTGAGTCTCCTGCTGGGGGTGGAAATCAGGTTTTGTCTTTTCTTTATTCCACAATTATGAGTTTTTCTCCCCCTTATTATCTGTATTACAGTATCTCTTAGGAGTCCCAGTCATAGAGCAGGGCCTCGTGCAAGGCACCATGTAAATACAGAACAAAAAGACAGTCCCAGCCCCAAAGACTTTACAGTCTAAGTAACTACTAGCTACTACCAGTGAGAGGAAGTCTCTGCATTTCAGAGCTAGTGTTCCAATGTCTCCCATGTCTCGCTGCATGCTTCTGGCATGCACAGGCATGCCAAGCACTGGAAAGGCCCCAAGATGCACATCCTGCCCTGATATAGGGCACTCACCTGATGTAGAGAAAACCTAGGCACAAGTCAGAGGCTTATTGCATAACTCTACAGCACATTAGACATGTGAAAATATTACACTACAGCATCATGTGTGGTCATTAGTCCAGGCCAGTCTCTCTTAACGTAGAATACACAACGTGACCACCCTGGGGCTTGGAGAGCCGCATAATGCATCAGCTGTAGTTTACACTATCTTGTGTCCTATGCTGCACAGTAATGTGCAAGATGCAGACATCTCTGTCCTGTGCTGATCCGCATTCATGTGAGTACAGCAGAAATAAGGATTTATTCATTACTCTCGAAACCAGCAGCCTCACCACTAGTAGCTATAGTAGCCCACAGCCAATTAGCAATTAAGAGCATTTTGCCACATGCTTGCTAAAGCTCTGTGGGAGCGTGCAGTTAGTTACACACAGCATGCCTAAGGGTAGGTTCATTAAGCCTTTCCTCTCCTCTTCTGGATGCAGGAGCAGTATGTATCCAAAGCAGTACCATATATCGCCTATTAAAATGATAGAGGGGAGCTGAAGGTAAGGAACAGTGAAATGGTGTGTGCTGTACTTTATGGCCAGCAGATGGCAGTATCACTCTCTCCGTTGCCATCATCTCTCAATGCTGTATTTACGTAAAATATACCTATTTACCTTGGATTTCTGCAAAAAGCAACAGTCCAAGTGTCTCAATGCTTCACAACACTCCTGTGAGGCAAAAATTTGTGCAACCATAAATGGGCAAGACTGACTAGCAGCCCATCAAAACAGCAATGCCCTTCACACCCAGCTGATGTTTGGTGACTATGTGTACACAGCAGCGGCATGCAAAGTACTATAATATCAGCTGACAAGTGACAGCGGTGAAGAACCACAGAAAGATCGGCTTTGTTTTCCCATCTGTAAAATGGGTATAACGATACCAACCTCCTTTTTAAAGCTCTTTGAGATCTCCTGATGAAAAGTGCTGTATGAGAGCCAGGTATTACTATTATATGCTCACAAAACCCACATTCTACAAGTACTCCAAAAATTGCTTACACAGATCACTGTACTTTTACAATGTCTACCAAAATGGGGCCCCAATCCCAGACTCGAAGCCAGAACAATGGTTCACAGCAGCTCCCTGGAATATTATGCTATAGAAATGAAACAAACTCACGATTCCTACACAGTGAGGGGAACATTAGTTCTACAATCAACCTTTATATTACTAGTAATGAGCAGGCTCATACATCACCCAGAACCCCCCAGTTGTTTCATTGCCAATAGGTACTCTGCAATAGCAGCAGCAAAATGAGCCAAGTTAACATTTCTTACCAGGTCAAAAAGCAATGCAAGGCAAATATCAAATTATTTCTTCATTAACACACAACCAACCAACATACACACCTTATCACCAGCCGTGAAGGGTAATCCAAACACAACGCTCGCCGTGCACAAGTAAGAAATAGGGCTAAATTTATTTCATCTGTATTGTGTGGGCCAAAAAAACAGGGCAAAATAGCTAGAACACTGGAGAGTGAAGGAAAATATAGGCAGATGGGTGAATAGGTAATCTGTGAATGCTCCAAATATCAGACACTGTCAAAAGGTGCCTTTCCTGATTGTTATTTTTATTGTAATAGCAACCAGCAGCCCCAGTCATAGACCAAGGCCCAATTGTACTAGGCACTGTATAGCCACAGAACAAAAAAGATGGTCCCTACCACTTAGCTTACCATCTCAGTAAAACCAACCTACTCTAAAAACCACAGCTTGCACATTTGCCTTCCTGGGGCGTGGTCTTATTTACCAAGACATCAACATTACTGTTGTATTATAGTAGCACCTAGAGGCTGCAACTGAGATCAGTACCCCATTGTGCTGGGTGTTGTCTAGACTCGTAGTGAGAGACAGTGCCTGCCCCAAAGAGCTTACAATCTAAATAGACAGGGAGGAGAAACAAGCGATGAAGTAATCTGGCCAAAATCATCCAGCAGGTGAGAGGCAGGACTAGAATCCAGGTGTCCTCAGCCCCAAGCTAATGTCCATTCCACTAGACCACTTTGATTCTAAGACCAAGATAGTAAAGTTCAGCTCATACCTTTACTCCAGGCTTGGCCGCACTGCTAAGGCTCATGCTCAACCCACAGTCTTTCTCCCCAGAGAGCCACTCACACCTCCCTATTCAGGGAGGAGGACAGGGGTGAGGTGGGGAATGAGACGTGCACCAGTGAGCCAGCAAAACCCACATAACTCTTTCCGTGCAGGTTCAATCCTGTGGCTCCTGTAGTACCAAGGATCATTCTGGCCCTTGGCCAGCTCTGGGATCAGAGAGCCACAAAGATAGGAGAAGGCCACTTTTGTCCACCTGTTGCCCACAGTCCCATGCTGGGCGTAGCTCAGCCAGACCAGGATATTAGGGCTAACATTTTCTGAACTGTGCTACCATCCAAAATAAACAAGACAAGGTTAGATCTCAAATCGTTTGCTTAGACAGCAAATTGCACGTACAGTATGAAAGTTATTCCCATTAAGGTATATTTCTGGTCTGTTACATGGTTTTTGCAGAGGAATGAGTTTTCCCTTTTGCTGTCCCAATCACAGTTAAAAAACAAACAAACTGTTCCTTGTTGCTTGTAGAGTAGATAGACTCATAGACTTTGAGGCCAGAAGGGATCTTTGTTATCATGTAGTTTGACCTCCTGAACGTTGCAGGCCACAGAACCTCGCCCACCCACTCCTGTAATAGACCCCTAACCTCTGGCTGAGTTACTGACATCCTCAAATCATGATTTAAAGACTTCGAGTTACAGAGAATCCACCTGTTACACTAGTTTAAACCTACAAGTGACCCATGCCCCACTCTGCAGAGGGAGGTAAAAAAACCCCAAGGTTTCCACCAATCTGACCCGGTGGAAAATTCCTTCCCCACCGCAAATATGGTGATCAGTTGGACCCTGAGCATTTTGGCAAAACCCAACAGCCACACACATGAGAAAGAATTCTCTGTAGTAACTCAGAGCCCTCCCCATCTGGTGTCCCATCACCGGCCATTGGCAATATTTGCTACTAGCAGATGCAGATCAGCTATATGCCAGTGTAGGCAGTTTCATCATGCCATCCCCTTAGAGAGTTAATGCAGTAAAGAAAGGGGAGTAGGACATACAAACTACATCTACCATCATTAGTTGAAACTCTCTGTGGTCAGAAAATCACATGGAGCAAGGTCTCTGGGGGTCAGACTAGATGATCACAATGGTACCTTCTGGCCTTGGGATCTATGCAGCTGACCCACTCTCACAGAATTCCTAAAGGTGTTGGTAATGCCTGTAGGGCCATGCTGCTTTAGCAGGGTGCTGATAATACTTGTGGGACAAGAAAGTTTTGACAATCGAGTCCCTGCCTCTTTGGGGTTAGGCTGGGCGGACTGGACGTGGAACAATATCATCAGAGCCATACCAGACCTCCCTTTTCACCAGACCCTGGGGCATGAGGCCATCTGACAGGATCCTTACTCATCTGACCCACAGCGGGGATAGCCTACAAGGCTGCTACTCCTTCCTCTAGGTCAGTTATGGCAACCTGTGGCCCACAGGCCACATGCGGCCCATCAGGGTAATCTGATTGAGGAC
The DNA here is from genome assembly GCF_965140235.1 of Caretta caretta. NCBI lineage: Eukaryota > Metazoa > Chordata > Testudines > Cheloniidae > Caretta > Caretta caretta. Next base: position 149,427,310 of record NC_134209.1, on the reverse strand, counting down.
CACGAGATATTTTGCTGACGTTTACCGTCCGCAGGCACCACTCCCCACAGCTCCCAGTGGCCGCGGTTTGCCGTTCCCGGCCAATGGGAGCTGCGGGAAGCGGCGGGCTGCAGGGATGTGCTGGCTGCCGCGTCCCACAGCTCCCATTGGCCTGGAATGCAGGTTGCCCACCACTGTTCTAGGTGCAGCAGGAAGAGAGACTGGAACAGTGGCAAGTGCAGCAGCAGGAGGACGAGGCAAGCCCACCTTCAGCGCATCAGGTGACTGAAAGTTTATGGCCTGTACTACGCAGGAGGTCTGGTCTCTTCTGGACTCCGTATCTACAGAATTACTGCCATTGACTTCAACAGGGCCATGATTTCACCCCTTGAATCCATGAACTCCACAGTGTCTGTGCATGAGGGAGAGGCTGATCCAAGGTGAATGAGACAAAAGGGGAGGGCGGAATAGGCAAGGGCTGAAAAACAATACAAAACATTAGACTGAGCAGGATTAAACAATAAACAAAAATAGCACACAAATAAAATGGCCAAGGGAGAAAATAAATGGGCAAAGAGAAGATGAGAGAGAGGGGTGAGGTCTAAAAAATATTTTTAAAAATACAGTTTTGAAGGGTGCATTTTCTCTGTAGCACAGCGAAGGTATGTTCCTGCCCAAAAGAACCCTCTTGTGATTGTACCATTGCACTCCTGCTCTTTACCTGTCCCCACTGCTGTGTGACCCAATGGAGAGTAAAAGATGTATCATTAGACTGGAAGCCCCAGAGTCAAGGGCCTAGCATGTTTTCGGGGTGCTGCCATGTTCATGGCTAAGTGGGTGGGCTGATAATGAGACGGTAAGGCCCCTGGGACAGGGACTGGCCTTTTGGGTCTGTGTGTTTGTACAGTGCCCAGCACAGCGAGTTTCTGGTCTGTGGTTGAAGTCCCGAGGTGCTACCACAATACGTATTAAATAACAACAATAATGGCCTCTTGCTCCCTCACCTCTGATTAGTTTAAAAAACGCCCTATACCCCCTCTGTATTATACCCTTGTTAATCAATGCAACCTTGTGTTCCCAATATTGTGTCCTTTGTCTCCCCCCTTCTCCTCCTTATATGCTACACTCCTGCCTCTTGTCACCATTTATGCCCTGATCCAGCAATGAATTCCATATAGAGAGAGCCCAGTTGAGGGGGCTTTGCCTGCGCAGACCTCGTTGCAGGATCCGAGGCCTTAGGCTGTAAGCTATTTGAGGCAGGGATTTTGATTTATTTTGTTTGTACAGCACCTAGCACCATAGGAGCCCGGTGCTGACTGGGGCCTCTGGGTGCTATTGCAATACTAAATAATAGTTGTAAGTAATAATAGTAATAAGTGTAAGTAAAAAAAAATGTTAAGAATTGAGGTTTTCAGAACAGAGGGGAAAGAACGATTCACACATTGAAAATAGTGGTAAACCGCAATGCTTCACTTGCTCAGAGAGGATAGAACAGCCATTTCCTTCAGTAACTTTCATCACAAAAGAGGATGTACTTGTAGCAAGGCTGGTAGCATCACCTATTGCTGTACCAGGGGATAGTTAAAAGACGACATTCAAAAGCCAAATATTTACGAGAAACACCTCTGCAGAGAGACAGCGGTGCCATGGAGGAGTGCTTGGGTTGCCTGTGGCTGGTGGAGTTGGGGTAGACCAGGCTTCCTCACACTAAGGGTACCGAGGTGCCTCACAAGTCTGGATACCCGCGGGAAGCGTCACACGGGTCTGTATCACTTGCATCTTCTTTGCTGACATGTGACACTAAAGCAGCAATTCTGCTAGCCGAGGATGAATAAATCCGTGCGTTTTTGATAGGTGAGTAAAACCTCGTCCTCTTCTTTTTATTATCAGGCAAATAGTAAGAAGGGGAGTGAACAGAGCTGGCAGCGGGGCTGGTAAATTTGCATGACCTATCTTGCAAGGCTGCGTTAAAGATACACATACTGATCCTAAATTGCGGCTCCTGTTCACTGGACTCTGAAGGGAATGCCGTACCATTCTTGGCTGGAGAAATAAGGCAGGGTGATGGGCAAGGGTAGATGGGAAAGTGGGGGACCCCAGTGGGGAAGGGGAGTGCCATTGTGAGTCTCTGGGCCACATGGACTGAGCCTGGGACCGGAAGCAAGGAACACCTGACTTCTTTTCCTGGCTGTGCCACTGACTGTTTTTGCCTACCACCGGGCAGTTCTCATGGGGACTTGCCCAGCATTACACAGAGGTCTTCTCTACACTGAGGACATGCTCTGATTACAGCCATGGGTGTAGCTGCATTGGTGCAAAGCCCTGATGTAGACAGGCAAAGCTGCTATTTGCGTCAGTGGGTCTTGCCTGTGCTTAAAATTAGGGTAAGCTGCAAGGGTACAAATATTGGCTTTGTTTGTCTATGTGGGGGCTGTGCACTGGTGCATTCAGAGCAAATCCCCAGAGTAGAGATTTGTGCGTGTTGGGCAAGTTCCCATGGTTAAGTTGCACAACCTCCCTCTGCCTCAGTTTCCCTATCCGTACCATAGGGATAATATTGCAAAGGGATGTGATAAGATGAATTTAATTAATATCTATCAGTCCACTGCCAATATTAAGTGCTATGTAAATACCAAGTACTAGGTTGTGTTCTGTCCCTTTTTTAGGATCACTTGGAGATATTTCCAAATCCTTTGTGGATTTCACCAGCCCAGCCGAAGTCAACAGCTACTTTGCCTTCAATGTCACCTTGGCGCTTTGTCTCACATCCTCCATCCTGAATGCCTTCCCAGAGCACTCTGGCTTGTGCAAGACTGTTGTGAACATCTCTTCACTGTGTGCCCTGAAGCCCTTCAAGAGCTGGACGCTGTACTGCCCTGGGAAGGCCTCCCGGGACATGATGTTCCAGGTTCTGGCACTTGAAAAGCCTGACGTTAGAGTTGTCAGCCATGCCCCAGGTAGGGTCCCTGTTTTGCTGGTTTTGCTGGGGACCAGTGTTCCCTCTAATTTTTCTCCACCCATGTGCAGAATGAATTTTGTTATGTTCACCAATATGGAGGTAATGTGTGGCACATCACCTCCATATTGGTGCACATAACAAAATTCATGGGGTGGGGGCAGAGCCGAGGAGTTCGGAGTGTGGGAGGGGGGCTCAGTGCTGGGGCAGAGGGCTGGGGTGTGGGGGGGTGTGGGCTCTGGCGTGGAGCCGGGGATGAGGTTTGGGGTGCAGGCTGCCCCAGGGCTACAGCGGGGAGAGAGGACCCCCCCGCCCCGCTCTCTCCGCAGCAGCTGCACCTGGGCTCGGGGGGGAGAGGCACTGCTCCCCGCCATGGCAGCTCCGGGGCTGGGGCCACGGGATAGGCGCCTCTTCCCCATCCACGCTAGGTCCAGGCCGAGGCTGGGTTGGGGGTGGGGAAGGGGTGCCTCTTCCCTGTCCATGGCAGGTCCGGAGCTGGGCTGCGTTGGGGACATGGGAGAGATGCCTCTTTCCCATCCGCAGCAAGTCTGGGCCAGGCTGGGTTGGGGCCGGAGAAGGGGCACCTCTTCCCCAGCTGCAGCAGGTCCGGGGCTGGGCTGGGGCCGGCAGGGAGAGGCACCTCTCCCCCAGCTGCGGCAGAGCTGGGGCCGGGCTGGGTTGGGGCTGGGGGAGTGGTGCCTCTCCCTGCCACAGCGGGTCCAGGGCTGGGCTGGGGCCGGCAGGGAGAGGCACCTCTCCCCACCACAGCAGGTCCGGGGAGAGGCCACAGCCCTGAGTGCCTGCATGGCACTTAGGCTGCTGCGCAACCGCACAGCTTAGAGGGAACTTAGCTGGGGGCGCAGGGCCTGATTCTCCAGTGCGTATAACTTTGTCATCTACAATTCAAAGTATCATAAGGTTAGAAGGGACCGCAAGGGCCATCTAATCTAACCCCCTGCCAAGATGCAGGGTTTGTATGAAGCGGTGCTAAAGCGTACCAGATTTGAACAATAGCATCTTACACTGACTTTGTGCTAGTGTTAATCACTATGGAGGGTGCAAGAGTGGAGTGGTAGATACGGCGGCAGGTAGAGATAGGATATAGAGGGACCTAGACAAATTGGAGGATTGGGCCAAAAGAAATCTGATGAGGTTCAACAAGGATAAGTGCAGAGTCCTGCACTTAGGACGGAAGAATCCAATGCACCACTACAGACTAGGGACCGAATGGCTCAGCAGCAGTTCTGCGGAAAAGGACCTAGGGGTGACAGTGGACAAGAAGCTGGATATGAGTCAACAGTGTGCCCTTGTTGCCAAGAAGGCCAATGGCATTTTGGGATGTATAAGTAGGGGCATAGCTAGCAGATCGAGGGACGTGATCGTTCCCCTCTATTCGACATTGGTGAGGCCTCATCTGGAGTACTGTGTCCAGTTTTGGGTCCCACACTACAAGAAGGATGTGGATAAATTGGAGAGAGTCCAGTGAAGGGCAACAAAAATGATTAGGGGACTGGAACACATGACTTATGAGGAGAGGCTGAGGGAACTGGGATTGTTTAGTCTGCAGAAGAGAAGAATGAGGGGGGATTTGATAGCTGCTTTCAACTACCTGAGAGGGGGTTCCAAAGAGGATGGTTCTAGACTATTCTCAGTGGTAGAAGATGACAGAACAAGGAGTAATGGTCTCAAGTTGCAGTGGGGGAGGTTTAGGTTGGATATTAGGAAAAACTTTTTTACTAGGAGGGTGGTGAAACACTGGAATGTGTTACCTAGGGAGGTGGTAGAATCTCCTTCCTTAGAAGTTTTTAAGGTCAGGCTTGACAAAGCCTTGGCTGGGATGATTTAACTGGGAATTGGTCCTGCTTTGAGCAGGGGGTTGGACTAGATGACCTCCTGAGGTCCCTTCCAACCCTGATATTCTATGATTCTATGATTCTATGATGGATTAGATGTAGTAGAAGTCTATATGTGCCCCAGAATGTATCCTCCAGCAGAAGGTTCACTAGCTTTTGGGCTGACACATTGCAGTCTAGCAGCTGTCCACTGTACTTCATGTTGAGGAACTGCCCACTTCCTCATTGTGACTACGGATTATATAGTAAAACTTGAGTTCTGCTTAGCTATACCTTAACCAATCTTTTTCCTGAAATTTAACTAACCAATCCTAACATATTGTAACATGATTATGTAACCAATTATATCCCACCACCTTAATTAGTTTACACCCAGCAAAATTAATTATACAGCAGACAGGAACAATCACAGAACCAGACCGAGATTATACAGACAAACAATAGCAAAGTGGGAACTATAATGACAAGACAATACAGAAGTGAGGATTTTACATCCCAGCTATTGATAAGTGAGTTCTTGCCAGACAGGATGCTATCAAACTAAGTTTCCTTTTACATTTTCTAGGCACTTCCCTTTCTCTGGAGGTGATAGGAATACAATCCTGTCCTGATAGTGCCTAACAGCCCAATAGCACCTTATTTCAATGTGACTAGTTTGGAATGTGAGGATGTGACTGTTCGCTTCCTAGCTTATGGCTGCCTCTGCTGCTTAGCCAAAAGCCTTAGCCTAAGAACAGGGCCTCAGACTGTCACAGTAAGAGAAGGCCCTTACACCAGCAGACAGTGATTTTGATTCTTTCTTTTATACCTCTATAATTAGCCAAGTGATAAGAATACACCTAAATTCTTAGAGTATAGGCCTTTACAGACAGGCCTGAATATCTATATCCTAACAAAGATCATTAGACAGTAAATATCATAATGCCACTACCTAAATCCATGGTGCACCCACTCCCTGAATACTGCATGCAGTTCCAGTCACTCCATCTCAAAACAGCTATATTAGAATTGGAAAAGGTGCCAAGAAGGGCAACAAAAATGATTAAGCATATGGAACAGCCTCCAAATGAAGAGAGATCAAAAAGACAGAGTGTTCAGCCTGGAAAATAGATGAGTAGGGAGAATATGATAGAGGTCTATAAAATCATGACCGGTGTGGTGAAAATGAATATGGAAGTGTTATTTACCCCTTCACATAACACAAGAACTAGTGGGGATCACCCAATGAAATTAATAGGCAGCATGTTTAAAACAAACAAAAGAAACTTCTTCCCACAATGCACAGTCAACCTGTGGAACTCATTGCCTGGGGATGCTGAAGGCCAAAAGTATAAGTTCATGGAGGATAAGTCCATCAATAGTTATTAGCCAAGATGGTCAGGGACACAACCCCATGCTTCAGGTGTCCCTAAACCTCCAGCTGCCAGAAACATCTGACACTGACCACAGTCAGAAGATAGGATACTGGGCTAGATGGACCATTGGTCTGACCCAGTATGGCTGTTCTTATGGAACATTCACTGAAGTCCATGGAACAGGGGGGTGCACAGCACATCTGGAAATCTGTCTCCAAGGGTAGGTCTACACAGCAAAGAAAAACCCATGGCTGGCCGATGCCAGCTGACTCGGTCTTGTGGGGCTTGGGCTGCAGGAGTATTTCATTGCCGTATAGATTTTCGGGCTCGAGCTGTAGCCCGAGCTCTGGGATCCTCCCATCTCACAGGGTCCTAGAGCCAGGGCTCCAGCCCAAGCCCAGAAGTCTACACAGCAGTGAAATAGTCCCACAGCCTGAACCCGAGTTCAGCCAGCCGTGGGTTTTTCTTTTGCTGTGTCGACTTACCCCAAGTGGCTTGTTCAGCTAGTCACAGTGAATTGAGCAGAGGCCGACTAGAACCCAGAGTTCTGACTCAGTCCCCCACTCCTCATCATTAGATGACATTCCTCGGTCCTGGGGCCTGTTTTGTTCAATATCTTCATTAATGACCTGGAGGATGGCGTGGATTGCACCCTCAGCAAGTTTGCAGATGACACTAAACTGGGAGGAGAGGTGGATAAGCTGGAGGGTAGGGATAGGGTCCAGAGTGACCTAGACAAATTGGAGGATTGGGCCAAAAGAAATCTGATGAGGTTCAACAAGGACAAGTGCAGAGTCCTGCACTTAGGATGGAAGAATCCTAGGCACTGCTACAGACTAGGGACCGAGTGGCTAGGCAGCAGTTCTGCAGAAAAGGACCTAGGGGTGACAGTGGACGAGAAGCTGGATATGAGTCAACAGTGTGCCCTTGTTGCCAAGAAGGCGAATGGCATTTGGGGCTGTACAAGTAGGGGCATTGCCAGCAGATCGAGGGACGTGATCATTCACCTCTATTCAACATTGGTGAGGTCTCATCTGGAGTACTGTGTCTAGTTTTGGGCCCCACACTACAAGAAGAATGTGGAAAAATTGGAAAGAGTCCAGCAAAAGGCAACAAAAATTATTAGGGGTCTGGAACACATGACTTATGAGGAGAGGCTGAAGGAACTGGGATTGTTTAGTCTGCAGAAGAGAAGAATGAGGGGGGATTTGATAGCTGCTTTCCACTACCTGGAAGGGGGTTCCAAAGAGGATGGATCTAGACTGTTCTCAGTGGTAGCAGATGACAGAACAAGGAGTAATGGTCTCAAGTTGCAGTGGGGGAGGTTTAGGTTGGATATGAGGAAAAACTTTTTTCACTAGGAGGATGATGAAGCAGTGGAATGGGTTACCTAGGGAGGTGGTGGAATCTCCTTCCTTTAAGGTGTGACAGGTTCGGGCCAGATGGCTATAGGAGAGTAATAGAAGGCAGATATATAAGCCCCAGGCTAAGTAGGTCCCTTTTCCCTGGGTAAGGTAACAGGGAAGGTTCCAAAACAATCAGGAACCTTCTGGAGACAATTAAGACAGGCTGATTAGAATACCTGCGGCCAATCAAGAAGCTGCTAGAATCAATTAAGGCAGGCTAATCAGGGCACCTGGGTTTTAAAAAGGAGCTCACTTCAGTTTGTGGTGTGCGTGCGAGGAGCTGGGAGCAAGAGGCACTAGGAGCTGAGAGTGAGAACGCGGACTGTTGGAGGACTGAGGTGTACAAGTGTTATCAGACACCAGGAGGAAGGTCCTATGGTGAGGATAAAGAAGGTGTTGGGAGGAGGCCATGGGGAAGTAGCCCAGGGAGTCGTAGGTGTCGCACAGCTGTTCCAGGAGGCACTCTAGACAGCTGCATTCCACAGGGCCCTGGGCTGAAACCCGGAGTAGAGGGCGGGCCCGGGTTCCCCCCAGATCCTCCCAACTCCTGGTCAGACACAGGAGGAGCTGACCTGGACTGTGAATTCAGAAAAACGGCCAAGCTGAGGGCTGCCGTGAAGCTCCAAGGCGAGCAAATCCGCCAATAAGTGCAAGACCCACCAAGGTAGAGCAGGAACTTAGTCACAGAGATTTTTAAGGTCAGGCTTGACAAAGCCCTGGCTGGGATGATTTAGTTGGGGATTGGTCCTGCTTCGAGCAGGGGGTTGGACTAGATGACCTCCTGAGGTCCTTTCCAACCCTGATATTCTATGATTCTATGATTCTCTTCAGTCAGGGTCCCGGAGTCCAAATACCCTAGTATTGCCTTTTTGTCTTTTGCTACCTCTGGAAGGCTTATGCTTTGATATATAGGGAAAAAATCTTCCCCTGGTATCTTCAATGAGGCTACTAAATAATCAACAAGCAAAACTTGGCCAGTGCAGAGGAGGTGTGGCTGTGTGTAGCCAAAAACACTGACTTGTACAAACCTCTAATGTTCTAAAACAAGCAATTGGATGTATCAGTTAGAGTGGCTGCAACACGGACCCTTCCTAACATCCTGTCATGGGTCCGCAGCGTGTTTTATGCGTCTGACCTTTACACAGTCTCTCTGGCAGCATACCCTTCTGTCACAGAGTCAAAGGGCTTGAGCTCTCTCCACTCCCTAGGGCCCCTGGAAGTAACCCCCTTCAGTGTGACAGCCTTCCGCTCCCTGGGGTTAGGCCCTCTGGCCCCATCGCCTTCTGGGACCGCACCTCTCAGCCTCCAGCACACCTGTCTCTCTCCATGAGTCCCCTCAGGGAGTCCACTCGCTCTGGACCTTCGGGGCCTCCACACACAGAGGGAGCAATGCAACCCTCCTCTCTAGACTGCTGTGACTCTCAGCCAGTGTAAAACAGGAGGATTTATTGTACATCTAAACACAGCACAGGAAGTTCTCAGGGCCTTGGGCCTAGAAAGTCACAGCACCATCCATCTGGGTCTGTCCCGCATGCAGGTTACTCAAGCTGCTCTTTGTCCCCAGTTCAGAAGTGTCCTCCTTCCAGCCGACCACGCTTTTGCAGCTTCCTGAAAGCCCCTCCTCCGTCCTTTGTCTTCATTCCCGGGCAAACAGATCACCTGGACCCTCTCTCTTCCGTCCTTTGTTCCCACTGGCCAAAACCAGCTGGTCAGGTCACCGGGGCCCTCTCTCCTCAGCAATTTGTCCTCCCACTGGCCTGAACCGTCTGGCTCCCAAAATGGGGTGGACCTCCGGGTCACTGGTTGCTAATTTCCGGGGTCCAGGTTGCTTGGCGAGGTAACACCTGGTCCTCCGCAACAACAAATACCCTCTCCCACCACCTCGTTAAACACACAACACACATAGAAGACAGAAACCCCAGTATTCAGGCAAACCACTAAGAAAATCCCCCACTTCATCACACCTTCTTTAGTGTTAGGCTCTGGGCCTCTGCTTGTTGCCAGGGTGAGCCCTGCTGCAACCCTGAAAGTGGGTTCCTGGCTTCAGCACCTCTGTTTCTCCCGGTGGCTCCTTCAGCAGATCCAAAAGAGCTGTAGCCCTGTGAGAGACTTATCCTGCTGGTAGCTATATAACTAACAACAGGGCGGCCTCCTCAACACAAGCCAACCTTCATTAGCTGGCCCACCTAGCGTCCATAGGCTAGAGTGGTGAAGCAAAGCTGACCCGCATGTGCATGCTGGCAGTACAACCTGCTTCTCTGGCCCAAAGGACCAAGATTCAACTCTCCACTACCCTGGGGAGCAGCATTCTTACCAGACCGCTCGCAGCTTGGTTCTTTGTTGTCCTGGCCTCCTTGGATGGCAGGCGTTAAATGTAAATGGGTCATCAGTCTTCCATTCTCTCGCCAAGCTCAAAAGCTTGTCTCTCTTCTCAACAGAAGCTGATCCAATACAAGATATTACCTCACCCATGGGTGCTGACTCTGTGGGTGCTCCAACCCTGGAGCACCCACGGAAAAAAACGATGAGCTCTGCCGATCAGCTCCTCCCCCTCCCTCCCAGCGCCTCCTGCTGGCCATGGATCAGCTGTTCAGCAGTGTGCAGGAGGCACTGGGGGGAGTGGGTGGGGAGAGGGCAGGGTGTGCTTGGGGGAGGGGAGGAATGGGGCGGGAAGAGGCGGGGCAGGGTTGGGGTCTCAGGGGAAGGGGTGGAGTGGGGGCGGGGCCTAGGGCAGAGCGGAGGTCGAGCACGCCCGGGGAAATCAGAAAGCCAGCACCTGTGACTTCACCCACCTTGCCTCTCAGATCCTGGGACCTGCATAGCTACAACTGCACTCCATTCTCTCGCCAAGGTCATTCCCGCCAGCTGGCTACATGAGCCACGCCCAGTCACCGCTTTGCTTATCCGCTGGCACTGGTGGGGGGGTGCGGGGCAGTGGCAGGGACCCGTGCCGGGGGGGGTGGGTTGCAGCGTTGCAGCGCTGGTGCTGGGGGCGGGGAGGGTCGGTGGGGCTGGCAGGCTCCCTACCGCCTAGGAGCTCCAGGGACATGCCAGTGGGAGCCGGAGAGCCCCCCAGGTAAGCAGGCCCCCGCAGCTCGGGCAGCCCCTGAGACAGCACCAGCCGCTGCAGAAGTCACGGAAAGTCATGGAATCCATCACTTCCGTGACCTCCGCGACAGACACGCAGCCTTACTAATGCGTCTGGATTGTTCCCTAGGCCAGGGGTGGCCAACCTGCGCCTGAGAAGGAGCCAAAATTTACCAGCATACATTGCCAAAGAGCCACAGTAATACGTCAGCTGCCCCCCCGCCCATCAGCTCTCCCACCCACTGGCAGCCCTCCCCACACCACCCGATCAGCTGTTTCGTGGCATGCCGGAGGCTAGGGCGGGGAGGAGCGAGGGCACGGCAAGCTCAGGGGAGGGGGCGGGAAGGGGTGGAGTGGGGGCAGGGCCGGTGGCAGAGCCAGGGGTGAAGCAGTGAGCACCCCCCGGCACCTTGGAAAGTTGGCGCCTGTCGCTCCAGCCCCGGAGTCGGTGCCTAGACAAGGAGCCGCCTATTAACCTCTGAAGAGCCGCATGCGACTCCGGAGCCCTAGGGTGGCCACCCCTGGTCTAGGTGCTCTCATTGTTTTTCATGCTCGAAATACACTCCAGTTTAGTATAGTGCACCCACTGAATCGTAAGGCTAGATCCACCCCGGATAAAACTCCCATCTCTGCGTGTATTCATGCTGAGATAACAGTGCGAGCCCCTAACCCAGGGCTGCCTGCTCCTTGGGGTGCTCCATTGGCTCCCTTCTTTTGTCACACCCCAATGGCCCCCCCTCCCTCAGGGAGGCTCCAGGGAAGGCAGATCAGCACTGTATGTGCCTAACACTGTTGCAAGCATCGCAAAGCATTTTGGGGAGGGTCAAAGACGTGCGAGTGGGGAGTGGAAGTTTCCTTTACAGGGTACGAGAGGCCGAGAAAGGGGGGAGAGAAAGAAGAAAGCAGAGAACGGGTTAATTCAACACTGCAGCTAGCAAGCTCAGTCCGAAGATAAGAAGCTGATTCCAGTCCAAGGCCAGCTGCTACCTGCCAAGACAGAAAAGGGGGAAGTCCAGCCCCCCAGACCAGCTGTGAGAAAGGAGAGTTGTTGAACAAAATGCAGGGGCCAGGAAAAGGGGCAAGACGGCAAAGGCCAGCCAGGAACAAATAGAACTGTCTCACGGCCCTGAAACCGGGTGTTTTGGGAACGGGAAAGAGACCACAGAAAGATGGTTTGGACTGGCGCAAAGAGGTCGCGGAATGGAACACCCCCAAAGGAGCCTAGGACTTAAAACACTCCTGAGACCTGGAGCAACTCGGAGAGCACAGCAGATCCTTGGACAGCCTGGGCCCAGGATAGCACTCCCATCCACCTTCCCCCCCCGTCCCCCTTCTTCTTCTGACATTACACCCAGACTTGGCCAGTCTGGGTCGTGCGTGCGTGTGTGAGTATGAAAGTGGGTTAGGGCTTGGGGCATTAACACTTTCTTTCTTCCTCTGAGTAACATGGGAGCGTTCCTATCACTCTCTGCTGTAATTTTATTATTTTATTAATAAAGCTTTAAAATTTAGACACTTGGTGTGCCTCGTCATCTCCTCCCCAAAAAGATCCTGTGGCCCCAGCCTGATCAACTGTGGCCCCAGGCAGATGGGTGATGAAAATCTGTCACGCTTTCCCTGCACTGCTCCCTGTTTTTGTCTGAGTGGGGTGGGAGGACAGGCCATCCATTTCTCTGCTCTGTCTCTCGCAGTCCATAACAAGGGAGGGTGTTTCTCATTCTCCCCTTCCCTCCTACCGATCATAGAGTTAGTGAATATGTTGAACAGCACAGGTCCCTGTACAGACCCCCTGGGGGACACCACTATTTACCTCTCTCCATTCTGAAAACGGACCATTTATTCCTACCCTTTGTTTCCTGTTTTTTAACCAGTTACTGATGCATGAGAGTACCTTCCCTCTTATCCATGGCTGCTTACAGAGGCTGGGATTCTCTTACAGAAGTCCTAATGAATGGCCAGGGAGGGGTGCTCACTAGCATCAGTGACAACCTCTTCCTAGCCAGAGTTCATAGCCAGTACTTCATCTTCATTGTCCTTGACCTGTCAGCTGCCTTCAACATCACTGACCATGCTCCTCTTCTTGAAATCTTGTCCACTCCCACCTCGGCTTCCATGTCTCTGCCCTCTCCTGGTTCTCCTATCTCTCTAATCACTCCTTCAGCGTGTCCTGTGCAGCAGGATCCTCTTCATTGCAGCCTCCGGCTTTTTGTGGGGGTTCCACAGGACTCTGTCCTTGGTCCCCTTCTCGTTTCCCTCTACACCAGTGGTTCTCAACTCTGGTCCACCGATTGTGCAGGTAAAGTCCCTGGCGCGCCGGGCCGGTTTCTTTACCTGCTGCGTCCACAGGTTCAGCCGATCATGGCTCCCACTGGCTGTGGTTCGCCGCTTCAGGCCAATGGGGGCTGCGGGAAGGGCGGCCAGCCCATCCCTTGGCCCACGCCGCTTCCCGCAGCCCCCATTGGCCTGGAGCAGCGAACTGCAGCCAGTGGGAGCTGCGATCGGCCAAACCTGCGGACACGGCAGGTAAACAAACCGGCCCAGCCCACCGGGGGCTTTCCCTGAACAAGCAGTGGACCGGAGTTGAGAACCACTTCTCTACACCTTATCTCTGGGTAAGCTCATTTGTAAGCACAAATTCAACTACCATCTCTATGCTGAGGACTCACTGATCTACCTCTCTACTGCAGCCCTGTCTCCTTCTGTCCAAACTGAAATCTCAGTCTGTCTCTCTGACATCTCATGGATGTCAGACTACTTGTTCCAGCTCAACATGGCTAAAACAGAGCTCTGCATCTCTCCCCACAAGCCCTGCCACTCACCTCTTGATCACTGTGGACAATGCTATCAACCTGCCCATCACTCAGGCCCGTAACCTGGGCGTCATCTTCGACTTGGACCTCTCTCTAGCTCCTCGCATCCAGGCTGTGTTTAAATCTTGTACGGTCTTTTCCCAAGATACGGCCTTTCCTAGCCATCCCCACAGCTAAAACTCTTGTCCAGGCTCTCATCTTTTGCCTTGATTACAGCACATCCTTCTCTCTGGCCTTGACAAATGCGCTCTTGCCTGCTCAGATCCATTCAGAAGGCTTCTGCAAAGATCCTTTTCCTCACCTATTGCTTTGACCATGTCACCCTTGTCTTTGCATCCCTCCACTGGCTCCCCCTTCTCTATCATATCAGCTGTTCATCTTCACTTCCATGGCCCTTCGCACAAGTCAGATCCAAACCTTGACTTGGTTCCTCTAAAGCCTGGGGCCCCTGCTCTATTCGTTCTCCTGCACGCTTTGCCTTGAGAGAGCTCGAGAGGGTTCTCCTATCCACCTTTACCAAGGGCCTGTCTTCCATGCAGTAGTGCTGCCACCTTGTGGAGATTTCAGTAGTACGCCCCCAAAACACTTCCAGGGCTACATAGATTCCAAGGGCCAGAAGGGACCACAGTTATCATCTAGTCTGACTTCCTGAATAACACAGGCCAAAATAGGCCAATTTATTCCCCCAAAATAATTCCTAGAGCAGATCATTTAGAAAACATCCAGTCTTGATTGAAAAATTGTCAGTGATGGAGAAACACCCCTTAGTTTAGTACTTGTTGCCCTCATCAAAATGTACTATTTATTTCCAGTCTGAATTTATCTGGCTTCAACTTCCAGCCATTGGATCATGTTAGATCTTTGTCTGCCAGACTGAAGAGCCCGTTGTTAAGTATTTGTTCCCCAGGCAGTTACTTATAGACTGTGATCAAGTCACACTTTAACTGTCTCTTTGTTGAGCTGAATAGATTGAGCTCCTTGGGTCTATCACTATCTATAGGGCACGTTTTCTAATCCTCTAATCATTCTCATGGCTTTTCTCTGAACCCTCTCCAATTTATCAACCTCCTCCTTGAATTGTGGGCTCCAGAACTAGACACAGGATTCCAGCAGCGTTCACACCAGTGCCAAATACAGAGGTAAAATAACCTCTCCACTCCTGCTTGAGATCCCCCATTTATGCATCCAAGGACTGCATTAGTCCCTTTGGCACCATTCAGAGGAACAGCCGTGTTAGTCTGTATTCGCAAAAAGAAAAGGAGTACTTGTGGCACCTTAGAGACTAACCAATTTATTTGAGCATGAGCTTTCGTGAAGTGAGCTGTAGCTCACGAAAGCTCATGCTCAAATAAATTGGTTAGTCTCTAAGGTGCCACAAGTCCTCCTTTTCTTTTGGCACCATGTTACACTGGGATCTCGTGTTTAGCTGATTCTCCACCACCACCTCCTAATCTTTTTCAGAGTCACTGCTTCCCAGGGTACAGTCCCCCACCCTGTAAGTATGGCCTACATACTTATACATTTACATTTAGACATATTTTAAAAGCTTATGGTTTGCTTGCACCCAGCTTACCAAGCAATCCTGATTGCTCTGTCCGTGTTCCATCCTCTTCATTATTTACCACTCCCCCAGTCTTTCCCTCATTGCCATCCTGTTCACAAGGTACAGAGATGAGCCCCAGTGGGCCATGCTCATCTATATTGTCGTTTTATAGGTGGAGCTGGTAATAACACCTACAGTTAACATTGTCAGACACACTTCCCATTATAAGACCCTGTTTTCCATTGCATATAACTTTGCCAAACTTTAATCATTCAGGTTGAAATTCTCCAAGCCAGGTGTCTGCTTCAGACTGAATTTTTTCGGGAAAGTTGCAGCAAAAATGGATCCTCTCTTTCTCGGAATGAGATGAGGGGGAAATACACTATTTGCCTATGTTTAAAAAAATTCTCACAATTGTTACTTTGAGAAGCTCCAAGCCCTCCATTCTGTGGAGCAGGGACTGGAAATATGGTATGTGAGTGTGTGTGTGGGGGGGGGGGGTTGCCCTTGTGTCAGGGATGTGCCTTTTGCTGTTCCCAGGGGAACCCCCCATCCCCCCAAATTTAACCAAGTTATAAGCATCTGGGGGGAAATCTCAATTTGCACATGCTCAGTTGAGAGTGGTTAGAGTTTGGCAGCTCAATTCTCTGAAGACGCTATCTGAGACTGGAGCATGCTCCGTGAACACAGCCCCAACATGTGACCAGACTGAGCATGCTCCATCTCAGAGATGTAGGGGCTGAGCTGGACTTCCCCTGAAACTGCTACTCCCAGCTGCTGGTGCAAAACACAGGAACTGAGAGCAAGGAGATGCTCTGTCTTGTGCTCTGAATGATCTCCCAATCCCAGCTAATGCCTAGGCAGCATGGAGGAGAGGGAGGCGGGAAAGGGGACGTGAGCAGAACCTGCTGGTGGTGATGGGGAGGTAGAGGGAATTGAGTGGGATAAGGAGCCTGGGAAGGTGGGAGACTAGGATTAGGAGCTGGGGGGGAACGAGGAAGGGAGCTGAGAGCCAGTGGGGTGGTGGTGGAGATAGGACAAGGAGTTGGGACGTCTCAGGGAGACTAGGACTTTCTGAGCAAGGAGCCTGGGAAGGACACTGGGATGAGTAGCCCAGGGAGGGAGACATAAGAAATGCTCTGCCTCTCACTCCACAGAGCTTCGCCCTGGGCTGTGTTGGCATAACTTCCTTGCCATAGAATCATGGAAGATCAGGGTTGGAAGGGACCTCAGGAGGTCATCTAGTCCAACCCCCTGCTTAAAGCAGGACCAATCCCCAACTAAGTCATCCCAGCCAGGGCTTTGTGTCGATCATTATACCCTTGGTGTGGTACCCAGAGCAAGCATGTCGTCAGTGTGACATGTTCTCAGGGAAGAAAAGCGGCCCTGGGAGTCAGGACACCTGAGTTCAATTCCCAGCTCTGCTACAGACTTCTCATGTGACCTTGGGCCAGTCACTTCATCTCTCTGTGCCTATTTCCCACACCTGAGAAATGAGGCTGTAACGGGCCACCTGGCTTTGTGTATGCCCCAGTAAGACTGGGAGCTGTAACTGCAGGTCACATGCTTTCTCCTAGCCATGTGCCCTACAGGAAATTGCCTGTAAGGCTTCCTACATCCTATGCAGATTGGAAGGGCTTGGTGTTCTGCACTGATAGGTGGAAGGTCTGGGGGGAGACATTCGTAGGGCGCAGGCCAAGAGGAAGCTGTCGCTGGAGAGGGCTGTGAACTCCCTGAAGACAAGGGCTCAACCAGACCTGAGGGGCAGTGAGGCAGAGGGGCATGGTTTTGTTTTGAATCTTTGTCAGTGGAGTCCTGAGAAGACAGGCGGAGCTTATGCTGAAGCTCTGCGGAGGGTGAGCTCGCACTCAGCTGTTGGAAGTAATACTTCCCTGCTTCATAAAGATGTGGCCAGGCGAGATCCAGTTAATGTAGGCGCTCAGATACTGTGGTGATAGCGGTGGAATCGAGACCTGCACTCAACAGAATTCTCACTGGCCTGGCCCAGTTAGGCAGTGGATGGGCTAGCTGGACCTTTTGTCTGGCCTTCATCTTCAGTCCTCAGTAGAGGACATGCCAGGAGATAAGCATGGAGGAGATCGAAGCCTCGTCTGGAGATGGCCAAGGCAAAGTAGATCACTGTGCCAAGATTGCATCAGAGAGAAGGGGAGAAACAGCGTTGTTGGTCGTGGGTGGGAAAGGGTATTTCTGGCCACTGATGGGACGTAGGGGTCCTAGCTTTGGGGATGTGTCTCATGGTATTCGGCTGCTCTGAAACTTATAGAGCACAGCAAAATCAGCAAGGGAGGGGGCAGAGGCTTCCAGCATCTCCTCAGTGCAAGTTCTGAAAGCGTCAGCCCAACATTCATTTGCTTCTCTTCAGATACAGCTTTCTTGTGCACAGGATGTTACACGGAAATGGGTCGAACAAATCCTCAGCCACCATGTAGCCAGTTGAGAATCACCAAGAACATGTCTCTGCAGCTATGCACTGACTCGACTCCAGACGAAAAGGCCTAGAGGAGAGAATTCTGGGTCACTCCCCTACATTAACACTCACCTGCACCAACTACTTCAGATGGCCCAGGTTGGAATCAGTATCTTTGGTGCCAAGCCTCCATTTGTCTTGGATAAAGGGGTGGTTATCACCGCCAATAGCTCAAGCATCTGCTTCTTATGTTTGTGAAGCACTTTGAGCTGAAAGGTGCATTAGAAAGTGCAAAATACAGGTTTCAGAGTCATTGCATTTTCATCCCTTGTTCTGCCATTCAACATCTTGCCGGTAGAGGGCACCTCAAGACCAGGTAACAACACCAGCCGCCTCCTGGTTTGAAGCTGCAGCCCTGTTGAAAGTGTGACAGCTGTTCCGAGGAACTCAAAACGTAGCCCGACATCAATGAAAGTTAACCCCAAAATAATGACCGGCGGGACTGGGAAACATCAGCTGTCAAGTCTCAATGGAAATTTCACAGTCTGCTCCCACGCGTGGGTGATAAATGTGATACACTGGACAGAACATGAGCAAATATACCACGGGGACCTGGTATGCTAAAGTCCTTCTTTGTTGTATGGCAAGAAGGGGGGTGCTCCTGGCAGACAAATAGAAATATCAGCTTCAGGCAGCCTCCTGTCATGGCACACTGGCCAACAGCTCTGTTGTAAGGGCCTTACCCATCTGTCACTGAGTGAGAGCAAAGAGGTCGTAGGTAAACCATATCTGTCCTTCAATGTGTTTATATGGCACCCAGCACAAAAGGGCCCTGCCCTTGTCCAGGCCCATGGGTGCTACTGAAAGAGAAATGTTATTAGGGGTTATAATGTTTCTCACCGAGTTCGCCCACACCTGCACTCCCACCTGCAATCTGTGCAAGCAGCAGGTGCCAACACATGGCTGTTCCTGGCCGTTCCTTGATTCAGCTTCAGTAAATACGGAGCTTTCTAGGAGCTGATGGCGGTTTCTCAGACAGACTGTAAATAAATAAACACACTGTCAGCTTTCCATAGAGCCCAGCTAAGCGCAGCCCAGGCCTTTCCAATTTGATGTCTCGCTGAAGAAGTGCTGTCTAGTGGTTAGAGCACAGGACTGGGGATCAAGAGATCTGGGTTCTCTTCTGGCTTCTATAATAGCCTTACCTTGGGCAAATCATTTTTGGCATTACTGCAGTACCGAGAATTCCCTCCCAAGGTTGGAGCCCCCTCATGCATCTTAGCTGGAAAACTGAGCAAGTAAAATGCTCCTGTTTTTTATGACCAGCTCTAAACAGTGTCACCAACTCTTGCCTTGCAGTTTTATCTCAAGTCTCACAGTACTTTTTTCTTAAAGCTCTAGCTCCTGGAGTCAGGTGATTATGTGAGAATCTCAGCTTGTATTGAAAAAAAAAAAGTTTTTAGCCCTCCTGGTTGCATAGTAAAGCTGGAAAATGTAACAGCCCCCTACCCTTAAAGGCCCCAAACCCAGAAAGCAAATAAAATGAACACAGTGGTGATTTAAAATCTCGTGATTGTAAAATACATCAAATTATTTTGGCTCAGAGGGCCTGACTCATTATTTTTGAATGCTTGGGGTTGGCAAGAGAAAGGGTGCAGGCTGCACTGAGAGGAAGCACCGGGTCCAGGGATCATGCAGGCTGCATACTGGTCAATTTCCATCCCTGCTGTCCACCGCTGACACGGTCTGCGTGCTGGTGTGGTCTGGCTCCACGTCGCTGCCTCTTTTGGAGCGTTGCCTTCTGGGTCTGCTGTGGAATTTGCTCTTTGTGCAAACAGGAGGGAGGTATGGAAGGAGGGTGGCCAGTGGGCTGGGAGCTAGAAGGAAATGAGCGCTGCAGGCAACAGAAGAAAGCCCAAGGAACTAATGGTCCAGCGTAACCACACTGCGCATGTCACGGCTTGAGGGTGTTACAAAGGCTTCCGCAATGCCTGGGGAGGCTTCTGGGCCCCAGGACACCTGGCAGACTTAGTTCTCTCTCTAAATCATCCCTTGGCAGCTGTGGATTCTGCCGGTTATTGGCAAGGCATGTGGCTGGGGCAGATTGACGCAGGATAGCGGGCGGCTGCAGCAGGGGATCGGCGCAGCAGGTGGCGCTACAGAGCCCAGCTGGGTGCAGCTGGCTGGGCGTGGCTAGCCGGTCTCAAGGACTCAAGAATGCAGGTCCTTGGGGGAGCTGGGAGGATGCAGGCACCTGGCCTGACCAAGAGCCTTTCCCAGTGCTTAGTGGGTCATGAAAGAGGTGCCGGGGCTCAAGCAATTTTTTACATTCGTAACAGATGCAGCGAGCCCAGCGGTGCCAGGGCTATGAACTGCCAAGCCCAGAGCTTCTCGGGCTCAGCCCTGGCAAAATTAAGGCCTGGTCTTTCCAAGTGTTGGTGGCTGCATTTAGCCGGGGTAAATCCTGTGCCTGGGTGAATAAGGGAGGTGGGCCAGAAGGTTCCCCTCCTGATCCACACTTTCCCAAAAGCTGGATCCTGGGCTAGGATTGGGCCCATCTCTAGTCGATGGTGATGTGCATGCTATGCCGGGAGGACTTTGTGATGGATGTTAAATGGAGTCTAGAGCACAGCCAGTAGCTAGTAAAAGCAGGGAGGACTTTGTGACAAAGGGTCTCTCTGTCTGTCTGTCCCCACCCAGTTATGATAGCTAGCCAGCTCTTAGGGATCTCCCGGGTGGGGCGAGTGCCTTGCTGTGTTTTATAGGAATTGAGGCGTATCCCTTTAAATTGTTTGTGAGCTCAGCTCTCTAGTGGTCCTCGCCATTTCCTATGTTTCTGAAGCCACCAGATCCCCCCCAGGGCAGCGGTTTGTGCAGGTAGCCAGGCCTGGCATGTTCTGTGTGTTTCGTGAACGTGGTTATTTGGGCCTCACTCTTCATGTGTCCTATAAAGAGCAAAAGACCCGACTTCCTGTTCCATCGACCACCCTGACTCCCGTTCTTCCGAACCCGGCTTTCAGAGGTTGTTTGTCCAGCCTCGCTCTGAACTCTCTGCTCAGCTGCCTAGGCGAGTGTGTCAGGTTTCCTGCGAGGAACACAGACCTCGTCCGTTATCGTAGGAGACCCACTGGGGACACAGCAGCACCTGGGCCCAACTGGAGATCAGCTGTCTGTTGCAGAGAGCCGCGCAGGCTGGCCTGCCTCTCATTCCATCGGAGTGAGGCGATCTTATCTGCCAGGGGCTCTAATTCTCATCCCAGCCCTGCTCTTGTTTGTGTTTTGGAGGCCTCCGTGTTGGCTCTCGGGCTTTGCTTCTTTGCACGGCTATGAGATTCGGTTTCTCCTCTCCCCTATGAGAGCTCTGCAGGGAGGGGCCTGTGCGCCCCCCCCCCGCCCCCAACCCAGAAAGTTGGGTCATGCCGCTCACCGGTCAGATGGGATTACTGCCACGCTAATCGTGCTATTATCAAATGTAAATGATTCTAAATAGTCTGACACTGTCAATCAAATTAAACAGCAGCCTCTTGTTCAGGGGTGGGTTGGTTTTTTTTAGAACTGTCATATCAACCGGCCAAAGGAGGAGGCGAGGTCTGTGCTGCGGGCAGGCACACAGGGAGAACTCACTGCAGCACGCGGGGCTAGCCCAGCATGGCAAACCACACACATTCGCTGCAAGCCGCAGGCCCCCCTGCTCTGGACAGTGGCCCTGACTCCTCTCTGGCATCCCCCTGCCCTGTGTTCTTAGCTCTGTCTTCCTCCTGCTTCTTCCTTACCAGAGCAAAACCAAGAAGAGGGAACACAGGCCCTTTGGGTTTTCTCTAGGTCTCCCTCTCTGGTTTCCCTCGCTTCTTTCTTTTCCTCTTCTCCCCCCTGTGATAGAGTGGGAACCGCCTACAGGGACCCGCACTTGGATAAAATATTGCTCAATAAAGCACCCGGGGCTGAACCTACGGAGGAGCACGTGTGAGGGATCCCTGCCCTAGGACCCCTCCCCCTCCTGCCCCTCCACCGTTTTACTTTGATTGAGTGACAACTCGGTGCCTATCCTGACCCGCAGCAGCAGCCAGTCCCCCACTTCAGTTCCACCCGGTGCAGCCAGGATAAAGAGGGCAGGCTTGTGTTTCTCTCTTCCCCTTGGCGTGCAGGAGCGGGGTAAAGGCTGCTCCAACCTGTTCCCTGGGCCTAAGGCAGTTCACCTCCAGTGGTTCTACCCGACTCTCCACCGGGGATCCGTAGGCCCCTTGGGATTCCATAATGCCATGTAATTTAGCCCATCCAGACAAGATCATATAAAAGGATCTAAACTAAATAAATCTAATACCTGAGGCAATGCAGCAGAACTGACATCCTGCCCATGTTGCCCTCCGTTCCTCTCTCCCCTCCCTTCTGGTCACTGATAGACTGGATTGGAGAAGATGGACAGCGCCAGGCCCTTGAGATTGCCAATTACAGAGCAATCTCCTCCCTTTGTGCTGCAGCTTTGGATTCCCTTCTCAAAGGCGCGGGTTTCCAAGAGACCCGACTGGGAGAGGGAAGGGAGCCAGCTCACAGCCTGTGTTGAAATGGTGCCTGAAGTTTGACTGAAGCGAAGCCAGAAGAATTCCCCTTGGACCGTGACCATCCAAACCTTTATCTCTTTCCATACGTTCCCCACATTTCCCCCCTCCTCCTATCTGGACAGCTGCTATGCAGAACTGTTCCTTCTAGGGCAAGGGGAAGATTTGAGTGGGGAGGAGAGGTGATGCTTGTTTACTTGCAGTGTATTAGTCAGCCTGTAGGTGTTGCTGTGTACCATATAGAGGACCAGCCGGGGTGTGGTCACTGGTGAACAGTGGAGACAAAATTGGAACTCAAACTGTGTGGATGCCTGTTGTTTGTCTCTAGTTTGTAGTTGTTTTCCTGTTTAAGGCTGACTGATTCCCTGTAGCATGAAAGCACTAACTAGGCCTTTCACATGAACCTAGGAATTGCCAAACTGGTCCATCTAGTGCAGTATCTCATCTCTGACAAGAGCTAGCACGGAGGAAGTTGTAAGAAACCCTGCAGCAGGCAGTTATGGGTTAAGCTGCTGCTGGGGAAGTTAGAACTTGGCTCCGGGGTCTCCTTCCCTTGTTGGTCTCCATGTTCCCTTTGCTCCAGCTCCCGGGTGAATCTCACTGTGATGCACGCTGGTGTTCAAAGGAGGCCATCTATCACACCTGCAGATGGGATGTCAGAACTGAAGGGTGGGAAGTTTGAAATCTGAGTCCATCACTGATCACAGTGGGGAACTCTTCCCATGTATGTTAGTCACCCACCTCCTTCCAGGAGTACCTCCCAGTTATTTCTCTCACACTCTCTCTCTCTTTGGGCCCCAGGATGGGGAGTCTGTCTCAGACTTTTCCAACCCGCATCTCTTTGACTTTAGCCTAGGGACTCCAGTCAGTTGCCTCTCATGGCAATTGAGTTTGGCTGCAGCACTGCTCAGGACAAGGGGCAGCATTCCGAATACGAACACAAGATGGAGCCGTTCACGCCAGGCACTACAGAGGCAGAGCCGGCAGCAGTGGAAGACAGCCAGGCGCAAGCAGAATGCATTTTAATTGGCAGTGCTGATGCAAACATAAGGGCTTGATCCTGCCTCTTAGTCCCATAAAAAATCCCATTGAAGTCAGTGGGGGCTCAGCACTTCTAAAAACGTTTGACCTACACACCTTGCTCAGTGTCACCCAGGTGCCTTGACCCCCTAACCCCTGCTCTAACCAGTAGAAAACACTGCCTCTTTTATGCTTGCTATGCAGTGATGTGTCCCACACACTGGCAAACACAGGCCTCCGAGAGCTTTAGACTGAAGCACGCAGAGGGATTGTTTTTTAAAGGCGTTGAAGTCACTTCTGGGACCTCTGAACCCGAGTCCCTGCTAGGGGCTGGGCTGGTGCCTCTGCCAAAAATCCCCGCCAAATCCTTGTGACCACAATGCAAAACCTTCCAAATTAAAAAGGGAGAACATGCGGCGACCTTCCCAAGCTTGGACGCTGACCCCATGCTGTTCTGGGGTCAATCCATCACCAGGGCCTCAACTGCTCAGTATATTAAATGTTGCTTAGATGCTGAAGAGCCATCTCATGGCACCAAAAACAAGCCAGAGGCATTTTCTCTGCCCTTCACACTAAGTACTGGGGTATTTCACCTAGGTCCTGGGAGCATCTTTGTGGGGAGAGGTGAGTGAATCTCATTTGAAGGCCTGATTTTCACAGGTGCAGGTCCCATTCCCTTCTGTGTGACTTCTGGGCATTGACAAGTGAAAAGTCCCAGGCCATGTTCTCAGCTGCTGTAGACGGCTGTCCTTCCCTTGATGCTGCTAGAGCTCCGGGGGATTGACGCCAGCTGAGAAATTTCTCTCCTATATTTACGAGAGCCCTTTACAAGTGGGACTGATAACGCCTCAGGTTCCTGGTGGAGAGGGTGGATGGCCCACTGGCTAAGTTGCTGGGCTGGGATGCAGTAGGTTCAGGACACTAGTTTGCCAGGGGCTTCCTGCATGATATTAGGTGAGTCACTTAGGCCCAGATCCACTGTGGTGTGTGGGCTCCTGGCTTCCATGGATTTCAAATTGAACCTCTGGGCCTTAGCTTCTCTGGGTGGGATCCACAAAGGTCTGTAGGCACCTGAGTCCTGCTTTTAGGCACCGCTGCAATCCATAAAATCCCCCTCAGCTGCTGACTAACCATGTAGGCACCTAAACTCGCTCAGCGCCTGAAATTTAGTCCCTTCCCCCCGGGCTGTGGGATATAATGAGGGAGTCTCCCCCAATCTTTCCTGCTGAAACTGTTCCACTTTAATAGACTCTGCAGCCCAGTGGGTAGGGTGCTCACCTGAGAGGTGACAGATCCCTGTTCAAATCCCTTCTCAGCAGGCAGAGAGGACTTGAACGGTGGGTCTCCCACATGCAGAGTACCCTAACCGCTGGGCTAAAGGTTACAAGGGGCCGCCACATGGAGTTAGGTGGTCTCTGACTGGACTTACTGGATTGGGCCCCACATGTGACTGAGGCAGAAGGGTGCCTGTCTTCCCCTGAGTTGTGGATTGCTGATGGAGAAATACGCCTCCCAGCAGCCTGGACTTTGGTGCCAAACTCCGAGAGAGGGGCAAGACTTAGCCTACACACCCCCCTCACTAGCATCTCCCCCTGGCTGGCTTAGATGGCTCCTGCCTCGCCCGCTGGCTTTTGTGGATCACAGTCTAAGGTACCTAGTTCTCTGCACTGATTGTATAGGGAGCCCAGGTGCCTAGCTCAGGCTATGTGGATTGCAGTGTTGCTCCTGTTTTTTTTCTAGGAGCCTAAAAGTTAGGAAGCTTCCCCCACCCCTGGTGGTGGTGCCTAACAGTGGGAGGTGGGGCCCAAACCATGGCCCCACCCCTTCCCCGGAGGCCCCACCCCCACCCCTCCCCTGTTGCTTGTCCTCTGGATGGTAAAATGTGAGAGGACATAGCCTTCCTACTTTTAAAAGTGGTGGGGCCATGGTCCCTGGACCCCCCCAATCCAAGAGCCCCTGACCATCATGCTGAGTGTCACCAAGCCTAAGTCTGTTTTGGGGCTCTGGGCTGCTGTCTCATTTCCCCCCTCTGTAAAACGGGATAACAGTACTGCCCGCCCTCGCAGGGAAAGTGAAGATAAATATATTAAAGACTGTGGAAGACTCAAGCAACATGGCCCATATAAAGTATATAGATTACATATTTTATTTAAATCTGTTACTTACATAATCCATAACTTTTCATCATATGTGGTTTTGCTTTCTAGATTCTATTGGACTCCCACAGCTAAACTAAACTGGTCAGTTTCACTTGTGGTCACCGGTCAGTTTCACTCTCCAGTTCTCATCAAGGCTGTTGTGTTGGAGATTCCTGTCTTACAGGGACTGTGTAAACCCCAAACACTTCTCTCACACAGCTCCTCCCCTGAATGGATGTCGAACACCTGGCATGCTCTTTTCTGCACCACTCAATGATCCCAATCAACAATTTCCAGCCATTAGATCTCCCAGATAGTCCTGCAAAGTATGTGACTAATAGCAGGCCCCTTCTCCCAACACCAGTGTCCCACTGTTGACATCAGCATTGCCCCTCTGCTGAGCAGTGGCAGGTATCCAGGGCTGGCTTCCCAGTGGAAGAGGAATCAATGACAGGGAGTCTGGGCATATTTTAAATGTAACTTGTTTTATTTGCATGGATGCACCAGGCCTGGAGCAGAGGTGGTCACACTGCATGCAGGGCAATCCCTTCTTGCAGGAATCGCAACCCAACACCAACACCTAGTTCCCAAACCCCTGCTGCTCCTGCAGCTCCTGCACTAAAAGCTGTCTCTACACAGAACCTCGCATAGTCCAAAACTAACAACATACTGTGTCTTTCAACGACTGAACACTGGCTTGCGCGCTAAGAACTTGGAAGACTCTCTGTAAACAGCGCCAGCTGGTGACACCTGCCATAAAAATATGACCCTTCGGAGTCAGTAGCATGTTGTTGTCTGCACTGGTGTAAGTAACTGCAAAAGGGGCTGGGCAGCAGAGAATCAGACCCCCCTAATGTAGACACACTGCCTCGGTGTAAGAAACCGTTTGAGAATGGGGTATGTCATACGGGGGCACGTAATTTTTTACACGAGTGCAATGCATCTGCACGAGGGGTTTGCTCTGATGCAGCAACAAGCGAGACCAGAAAGAAAGGCCTCCCCAGGTCTGAGCTTGGGTAGCTAGTCTGGTGCTGCAACATCCACACAGCTCTTGGTAGCGCACTAGTGCAAGCCAGCTCACACAGGTCTGTCTACTCAGGCTGGAAGCTCGCTCCCAGCTGCAGTGTAAACATACCCTCTGAGCTTTTCTCTAAGCCGGATCCTGATTCCGGATCGCTTTTTTCCTCCCCCATCCCCTTGATCCATTTGTCAGTGTCTCAGCATTAAATAAAACGCTACCCAGAGCTGTACATCAGCTTTGCCCCCAGCAGATCCTGCCCTGTAACATGTACCGTTTGGTTGGTCAACAAAGCGGAGACAGATAACAGATTAACCCAGTTTAGAGCGATGGAGCAATCAGTTAGCTGGTAAACTGTGCTGTTCCCCAGGGCTTCAAGTGCCTTTAATGAGTTATTATTTAGTAGGCTATATTGTGGTTAATGGAGGGACATTTCAGAAATGATCTGTTATTAATTAAACCATTCCAGGGCAAAGCTACAAGTTCTTCTTCCAGGCCGAATTGGATTGATTCACATCGCTTAGTATGGAAAGATACTGGAGGGTGGACTTCACTCAGGAAGGAAAGATGAGGTTGCCATTTAACAAATGGTATTTGTTTTGATTCTCCCTTTTGTTTGTATTTTTGATCCTTCTTTCCAACTTGAATAGCTCTAGCTCCAATAGGAGTCACGGGGTTCAGTGCAGGAGTCACTGGGTGAGGTTTCTGGCCTGTGCCGTGCATGAGTTCAGACTAGATGATCACCATTATCCCGTCTAGCCTTAAAAATCTATGAATCCAGCCTGAGTCCATTTTATTGATTTATTTTGCATTGCCCTAGCTCCTCCAGAGCTCCAGGCATCCCCAGATCTCTGACAGCCAGAAGCTGGGAGTGAGCGACGGGATGGATTGCACAATAGTTGCCCTGTTCTGTTCATTTCCAATGACGCATCTGGCACTGGCCACTGTCAGAGACAGGACATGGGTCTAGATGAACCATTGATCAGACCCAGTCTGGGCCCCCTCCCTCTTGGGCTAGGCGGTGCACAAACATATAACAAAGCGATGGTCCCAAAGACTCCAAGTGATGAGTAAAAGCTATTACCAGCCAGTGGCTGCTTGGTGGCCCATGTGAAGCTTTTCAGTCTAGTTCCCAGTCTCCACCTGTCCACTGATCACCTCATAGAACACACTGCAGCTACCTGGCCCCCACTGCTGGCAGACTCAGCACAGAGACAGAGGGCAGGGTTGGATGTGTGAGGCCTGGTTCCTCCCAGCCAGGTTGATGAAAAATGGCTCGGGGGCTGGGCAGATGAAGATTGCCCTGTTGTTGTCTGTGCTGGACATATGCCGTCAGTTTCCAGGGCAGTCAAGCCAGCACCTTTTGTAAGAACCCCTCACCTTGGGTCATCAGCAGTGCTTGAACCCAGGGCATTAAGCACCAAAATGCAAATTATTACCACTTAAGGAAAAGGAGTAAATCCACTAGCTGCTAGCAGTAGTAGGCTGTTGTCTTCTGCATGCTACTGGAGGGGGATGTGACACACATTGTATGCTTTTTGCAATCACTATACTCACACAAAGAGCCAGTTAAAAGCAACCAAAGCATTGCCCAGAACCTGAACCTCATCTCGTCACCAAAACTTGGGCCAGATCCCAGCATGAAGTCATTGGAGCTATGTTGATTTATACCAGCTGAGGCTCTGGTGCCTTGTGTGAGACTCAAATATGTGCAGTTAACGTATTCCATATCACGCCCCTATGAACGGCGTGGGCTTCGACAGGCCTTGGTGGGACAGGTTGCCGCTAAAAAAGTCTGTTCTCCTGTTCCTCCTCCCAGCCCCATCTTTCAGAGCCAAAGGATCAAGTGAGGATCTGAACTTTCCGCACCAGTTCTCTGACATTTGCCCGTCACTGTGTAACCAGCCAAACAATAAATAAACGAGAAGGGTAGCTGCAAAAACAGAGCCAAAGGGAAAAAGCACATTATGGGGGCAGTGGGAAGGAGTCACTAACAAGCCAGTCTGTGCATGTGGATCATTCATTTGGTCTTCACTGCTCTGGACTTTCCACTCTCACCTGCTTCCTGTTAATCACAACCCATATTACAAAACATTGCAGTTAATAGCTGGCAGTCAGATCTATGCCTCTCCCTCTTGGTCCCCTGCCCTCCCTCAGCGCGCACAGCCAGTCTGACCCCTGTTAGGTGAGCTTGCCATAGGGAAGAACTCCATGGGGGTTGTTCAGACAGGAAATGGGCCAAGCTGGGCAGGTGCTTTGTTGGCCAAGGGGAAAAATGGGCCAAACTCAACGAGCTCACAACTTGGGTGCTGTCCCCCTAGATGTCCCTTACTATATTATACAGCATCTTCAGATGAATTGCTTGTTGCATCCCCTCCCCGCCCCCAGGGGCTAGTCCATATAACGGATAACAACCTAGTCCTGCTGCTAGCTAACAGTGTTCCCGTTAGCTCGGATTGCCTGACCTTGGGTGCAGAATGTCTTGGTTTGATCCCCAGCTGGTGACCGATGCTGGGAGCTCTTATACTGGCTCAGCATTTCAGGGGAGCTGGAGGGAAGACAGTGTGCAGGAATCGACTGCTCTGTGCAGTGATGCATTCTTGTTATGAGTCCTCAGAGTCACAGAAACTTCCCGGGTCCCTCATTGGCCGAAGTTCGGTGGTGCATTAGACAACGGCTTCGCAGGAGCATCCGTGTACCCCAAGCCACCGGGGAGAGTGGTGTTTGTCCTGCCTCTCTGAGGTCCCCCGCCACACAGCGTCATCTGCGAAAACAGGAACCAAGTGTCGGCAGCGAGTTCCGAGCACCAAGCGAGCAAGAGAGGCAACACCAGCATGGATTCACCAAGGGAAGGTCATGCCTGACGAACCTAATCGCCTTCTATGATGAGATTACTGGCTCTGTGGATGAAGGGAAAGCAGTGGATGTATTGTTTCTTGACTTTAGCAAAGCTTTTGACACGGTCTCCCACAGTATTCTTGTCAGCAAGTTAAGGAAGTATGGGCTGGATGAATGCACTATAAGGTGGGTAGAAAGCTGGCTAGATTGTCGGGCTCAACGGGTAGTGATCAATGGCTCCATGTCTAGTTGGTAGCCGGTGTCAAGTGGAGTGCCCCAAGGGTCGGTCCTGGGGCCGGTTTTGTTCAATACCTTCATAAATGATCTGGAGGATGGTGTGGATTGCACTCTCAGCAAATTTGCGGATGATACTAAACTGGGAGGAGTGGT
Source organism: Caretta caretta (assembly GCF_965140235.1). Lineage (NCBI taxonomy): Eukaryota > Metazoa > Chordata > Testudines > Cheloniidae > Caretta > Caretta caretta. Next base: position 149,397,933 of record NC_134209.1, on the reverse strand, counting down.
AGATACGCTGGAGGGCAGGGATAGGATACAGAGGGACCTAGACAAATTGGAGGATTGGGCCAAAAGAAATCTGATGAGGTTCAATAAGGATAAGTGCAGGGTCCTGCACTTAGGACGGAAGAACCCAATGCACAGCTACAGACTAGGGACCGAATGGCTAGGCAGCAGTTCTGCGGAAAAGGACCTAGGCATTACAGTGGACGAGAAGCTGGATATGAGTCAGCAGTGTGCCCTTGTTGCCAAGAAGGCCAATGGCATTTTGGGATGTATAAGTAGGGGCATAGCGAGCAGATCGAGGGACGTGATCGTTCCCCTCTATTCGACATTGGTGAGGCCTCATCTGGAGTACTGTGTCCAGTTTTGGGCCCCACACTACAAGAAGGATGTGGATAAATTGGAGAGAGTCCAGCGAAGGGCAACAAAAATGATTAGGGGTCTGGAACACATGAGTTATGAGGAGAGGCTGAGGGAGCTGGGATTGTTTAGCCTGCAGAAGAGAAGAATGAGGGGGGATTTGATAGCTGCTTTCAACTACCTGAAAGGGGGTTCCAAAGAGGATGGCTCTAGACTGTTCTCAATGGTAGCAGATGACAGAACAAGGAGTAATGGTCTCAAGCTGCAGTGGGGGAGGTTTAGATTGGATATTAGGAAAAACTTTTTCACTAAGAGGGTGGTGAAACACTGGAATGCGTTACCTAGGGAGGTGGTAGAATCTCCTTCCTTAGAGGTTTTTAAGGTCAGGCTTGACAAAGCCCTGGCTGGGATGATTTAACTGGGAATTGGTCCTGCTTCGAGCAGGGGGTTGGACTAGATGACCTTCTGGGGTCCCTTCCAACCCTGATATTCTATGATTCTATGATTCTAACACCCTCCTCTTCCTCTCCCACCCCCATTTCACAGCAATAATATTTAAAACACCGACGACAGTGCCTGTGACAAGGACAATTTACAGCTGCTGTGCTCTCCGGTTACTTTCCCGTGTCTGCTGGTTGGCAGGGGGAGGGGCAGGAGTGTTGCACCATAATGCTTTGCCACTTGCAGGTAATAAATGTGGTTTTCAAGAACTACATTGGCGATAGTGACATCCCTGCAAAAGTGACACTTTGCATCATCTGGGTGATCCCAGACGAATGAACCCAATTGGGTCTGTGCGTGCGGCTTTGTATTCCGGATCGTAATGATTTGCTAGCGCCTAGAACAGCGGTTCTCAACCCGCGGCCTGCAGGCGGCCCAGTTAGGGCACGTCTGTGTCCCAGCTCAGCTATGTGCTAAAGGCTGCAGGCTTTGGGCTCCCAGTTGCCCTGCCGTGTGGTGGGATCCGGGTACCAGCTGCCGCCCTGCCACGCAGTGGGTTCCAGGGTCTCGGCTACCACCCTGCTGCACTGCGGGCTCCAGGTGCTGGGCTCCTGCTGCTGCCCTGCTGGGGTCCTGGCGGGGTCCAGGATTGGGGTCTTCACTCTGGGGTCCTGGCGGGGTCCAGGATTGGGGTCTTCACTGCCCCCCAACCTCCACGGCTGAGTCCAGGCAGCTGGCTGCCGCCTGGCCCCACAAGGCAGGGTCCAGGGTTCGGGCATCCAGCTGCCACCCAGCCCTGCACCATGGGATACAGGCAGCTGACCTCTGTCTGGCCCCGCACCGCGGGGTCCCGGCAGGGTCTGGGGTCGGGGTCCCTTCCGCACGCCCGGCTCTCTGCTCCTGGCCCCATTCTGTGGAGGAGTCTCTGGGTGGAGGACACTGAGCCATAGGGGTTTGTGGGGGGGAGGTTAGGTGGGGGACACTGTGGTTCTCAGCCTGCAGGCCAGGTAACACTCTGTGGGCCGCATATGCAGCCCGCGATGATAAAGAGGTTGAAAACCACTGGCCTAGAAGCACCAGTTGAGATCAGGGGCCCATTCTGCTGGGTGTGTTCAAAATATTGTAAAAGACAGTCCCTGCCCCGAAAGAGCTAACAGCCTAGCCAGATGGGACTAAGGGTGGGAGGGGAAGCAGGAGCAGAGGGGAAGTCACTTGCCTAAATTCACACAGCAGATCAGTGGCAGAACTGGGAATAGACCAGAGGCCTTCTGACTCCCACCCTGGCATTCTCTCCATTATATCACCCTGCCTCTTACAGGTGGAGCTGGTAGCACCATCTATCGTTAAGGTTGCCCAACATTACCCATTCTAAGTCCCTGCTTTCAGATACTTATAACTGAGCCAAACTTTAATCATTTGGGCTGAAATTTTCCACCTCACGTGTCTGCCTCAAATTTTTCTAGAAAATTTCAGCCTAAATGGCTCAGCCTCTTCCAAGAACGAGGCTATGGACAAATGCATTGTTTTGCCCATGTAAAAAAATTCTGACAACCTTCTCCTTGAGAAGCCCTAGCATCCCCATGCTTTGGAGCTAGGTCTTGAAATCTGGCAGTGGTGGAATGGCCTTTGAGTAAGGGATGTGCCCTATGCTCTCCCACTGGAAATCTGCCCATATTTGGCCAGTTCATGTGTCTTTTCAACATTGCACTTTGCACACGCTCAGTAGAGCCTTGCTATAGCATCACAGATAAATGCCCCACAGATTCCATCCGTGCTGGGCATGCTCCAGCCCAGGGCTGAGCAACACTTCCCCTGCATTTGCAGCCCGGGGCCGGGGGCTGGGGCCAGGCAGCAGCAATGGAGCCTGTCTCTCCTGCACTCTCACTGACCCGCTGCTGGGCCCAGGCACTGTGGAGGAGGAAGCTGCCTGATTTGAATGCCAAGGGGGAAAGAGCCAGATCTGGGGGTTGTGGAGGGAGTTGACTGGGACACGGAGCTTGTGGGGTGGCGAGACTCGGACTAGAGGCTGGTGGGGTGGAGAGGAGACAGACTGGGAGTCTGGGGCTGCTTAATGCTTCCCATTAAAAGCATGTATCTAGGCCCCTTGCAGCTGTGTCATCCGTCTATCTACCTTTAACTCACCCATCACTATGGTCCGTGGGGCACATGGATCAGCACTCACGTCGCACTCCCCATCAGTACCCGGCCTGGGCCGGGGAAGCTAATGATCCAACCAGTGGACCAAATTCGGTGATGAATCCTGGTCACGTGCCACTGAGGCCTACTGCACACACTATGGTCCGTGGGTGCAAATAAATCCTCATAAAGCAAATGTTCATTCACCAAGATGTTAATCTCCCCCTTTAATAAGGCTGTCGTGACCCGGCTAGTGTGTATGGGCTACACTGTCCTCTGGTGGGTGGAATCAGAACTGCCCGTAGGGGCTGGCGTGGCCGGAGGCCTGTGCTTCCGGAGATGGCGATTCTTTCCCTGTGGCTGCCACGGAGATGCAAGCAAGGACCGTGTGCAGCACAGTGGCTGCTGGGAGATCCGAGGTAGACACAGATTTGTGACAGCGTTTTGTGTTAATGTTGTGCCTTTCATCCCAAACTGCTTTACAGACTAGGGGGCTCCAGTCCAGCATGGAGACCAGCAGCTCCTGAGAGGTGCTGAGTCCCCTCATCCGCCACTGAAGTCAATGGAGGTTACACGGTGCTCAGCCCCTGGCAGGGCTGAACTCTGGCGATAGGCAGGACCACCGGTGAGATGAAAGGGAAGCTCTGTTTCTGTGGCCTGCTCAGCCCCTGGCCATGCTGAGGAAGCTGCCAGCAAAGGGGCACTGACCAGCACTAGTTGTGATAGCCACCTGGGCTGAGGCCACCAACACACTTGACACGGGCCACCAGACAGCCTTGAGACCACAGCAGCTTTGGGCTACCTGGATCTCTCTTATGAAGTGTGGCTTGTGGTGCCTCTCTGGCAAATGAATACTGCTCAGACCGGGCAGCTGGGGGCCATCCTGCAGAGCTAACAATAGGTGGAGAAAGTCTTCCTCCTCTGAGACAACTCCTCGGGTTTGCGGTATTTAAGGACTACAGTTCTCATCCACAGATCTCAGAGGTCCTCTGAAAGGTGGGCAAGTCACACTACAATAGAACCATAGAAAAGTAGGGCTGGAAGGGAATCTCAAGAGGACATCTAGTCGAGTCCTGTAGTGCTGAGGCAGGACCACGTAAACCTAGATCATCCCTGACGGGTGATTGTCTAACCAGGTGTCACTCAATGAAATTAATAAGCAGCAGGTTTAAAACAGTTAAAAGGAAGTATTTCTTCACACACTGTAGAGTCAACCTGTGGAACTCATTGCCAGGGGTTGTTGTGAGAAAGCCAAAAGTATAACTGGATTAAAATAAAAAGTTAGATAAGTTCCTAGAGGATGGATCACTCAATAATTTCCCTGTTCTGTTCATTCCCTCTGAAGCATTTGGCACTGGCCAGTGTTGGAAGACAGGATTCTGGGCTAGATGGACCATTGGTCTTACCCAGTATGGCCGTTCTTAACCTGTCCTTAAAAACTCCAATGACAACGATTATCCCATCCCCACCTTATAAAATGGGGTTCAGAGAGATTAAGCAACTTGCCAACCTCCCACAGCAGAGCCAAGAGTAGAAGTGAGGTCTACTGGTTCCTAGGCCATTGTTCTAGACACTGCACCACGGCTTATTAGCGTTACTCAGGGGTAGGAGGGTGAGAGAGAGCGCGAGATCATGCAAATATCTGTCCCTGGTGTCCTCTCAGTCTTATTGTTGGAGACATGTAGGGGACAAATTTATTTTTCTTTCTTTCTTTCTATTTAAAGACAGATCTCTGCTCATCACCATGGTATCTGCCCTCAGTATTGTACTCAGTGTGGCTGCACGGGTGGGCAGAATTTGGCATGTAGAGTGTTGTATGAAATGTCACACTCATTTGGCTAACAGATATTGTGCCCATTTGAAATTCCTCTCCTTCCCCTTCCCCCACTTCACATATGTTTGGGCGTTCAGGGAAACTTCAAGAGATGCTCCAAAGTTGCTGAGACTGAGGATATTAATAACCCCAGCTGGGACATAGTATCCCCATTTCAGGAAGGGGGGTACCAATAATAATCACCTACTTTCCAGGGGTGTTTTATAAAAGTTTGTTTTCAGAGACTGTACCTTCTGAGCCACATTGAAGTTGTTAGTGGCCCCTTAGTTTATATGGGATTTTGTGCTGTTAAAGGGGAGGGAAGGATTTTTTGTATTATATTTGCTTCAGTTAATTACCAAGTTAGTCTTGTAAACTATCACTGTGTGAACAGGGGCTTTTCCCAGCCTGCTCCGAATCAAAGTGCACAGGCTGTGGCCCCTACCTGAGGTTTGGCTTTGTTAATAAAGAAATTAACAATCAGACACCTTAAAATTCACCTTCAGATGTGTCCCCAAGTCCTCGCTGCTCCTGAGGTTCCTCCCTCAAAACAGCTCTGCCCATACCCTAGATCTTCTTTCCTCACATAGCCACTCCCACTTCTTTTAACTCCAGATGGAGTAATGAGTCACCTGCCTCATGAGACGCTGATCCTGCAAGGGACTCCACATGTGGTTTCAGGGGTCCTCATGAGAGGAGCCTCTTGTAGGTTCTGTGCCTAAGTCCAGCAGATCCCACTTAACTCTTTCCCAACAGGATCAGCAGGAGACGTTTCAGGCAAACGTTACTGGCCTGTTACGTGCTACTAAGAAAAAAACCTCCATCTGGGACTTCACTGCAGCTTTAAGTACTGCCGCTCTTGAGATAAAACTGATACAGGTAAGTTAGAAGAAATGCAGCTTATTCGTATCATTATTACTATGACTTATAACTCTTAAAAGCCCGAGCCCCACATATAACAAAGAGACAGCCCCTGCCCCAAAGAGGTTACCATCTAAGTATAAGACGAGCGGTAAGGCGTGGCTACTAACAGCACAGGAAAACAGCGAGTTGATTGTGATCAACCTGATAAGCAGTAGGCACCAGAGGTTTCTTATTAAAACTTCAGTAATGTTACAAATGTGATTTACTTGTTTCAATTGATGCTTCAGGGCATAAACCTGTCTCTAGCTGTGAGGATCAGGAAGAAACTTAAAATAACTCTGGACCCAATAGTCTGTAACTGTCCACGATGGGGTTCCTTGCCCTTTCCTCTGAAGCAGCTGTTGCTAGCCAGGGTCAGGAACAGGATACTGAGCTAGATGGACCTAGAGTCTGATCCAGTCTGGCAATTCCCATGTTTGTATTTTGCACTTCATAAAGTGCCTGATCCAAAGCCCATTGAAGTCAATGGGCATCTTTCCATGATTGTCAATGGGTTTTAGATCAGGTCCTAAATTAGATGCATGATATTAGACTGGTTATTTCTACTTTGACATGTTAGTCAGTTTCACTCTCTCTTTCTTAAACCCAATCTTGTTGCTTTCGGGTTCTCAGTATCTCAGGGGATTGTTCAAATCCAACTCCTGTGTTCCCGCCCCTGCCCCCCGCGCCCCCATTCTCACTGAGCCTTTCAAAGAATAATCATGAAACATTTTCTCTTCCTTTCTAAGGTTTTTGTGGTGATATCTATTCTTTTTTTTTTAATCATAACAAAAACTGAAATGTTAGGGCCTAAAGTAAGTTGTGCCTCCTTTGAAATCTCTGGTGGGTTTTACTTCCATTAATCAAATCCTCCCATATTGGCTCAGAGTGGAGAAGTTTCTTTCTCCCCCCTCCCCTTTTTTTTTTTAAATAAAGCATCTCAGATCTCTAAGTTGCAACTCATCTCACACCTAAGCGAAATTGTGTTTTGCACAAGCCTTTCAGCTGTTTTCTCAATCTCTCCTCTGTCTCATTCTCAATTCAGTCAGTTGCTATAGGTATGTTTTAATCCCCAGCATGGTAGATTTTAATTAGTCTTTGTACAGATGGCCAATTAACATTCATTACTTTTGCCTTGAGCGATTAATTATGAGTTTGGATAGAAAGGGAGACAGAGACAGAGGAAAGATGGGCAGGTGAATTTTAAAAAAAAGGATTTTAATCAGAGTTTGGGTTTTCGTTTTTGTACAGTGAAAGAGAAGTGAAGGAAAGCAGCCGCATGGACTGACTTACCCTCATGCCTGAATCACTTACAGTCCCGGAGTGAAGGCAATGGGCTTGAACAGAAGACCCAAACCCACTTACTCTCACTGTTGCTATCATTGGACTCTAAAGCCAATCACTGGTGCACAAATTAAATGCTAATTGAGCCTCTTAATCGGGAGCTGGTGAGATCTTAGCTGAAACTTGGGAGGGGCAAAGCAAGAGTAAAACTGGATGGACAACTGATTCCTGAGGGATCTGGGAACATCCGTTACATCTCCGGAGGTCTAGTTTGAAAGGCACGTAATGGAAGGGAAGTTCTTGGCAGGTACCTACTGAACTAGTGATATTAAACCAGGTCCAGAACAGACTGTGAAAATATGTAACCTTTCAGTACAAATAATAGTGATGTTTTGCACCTCCATAGTACTTTCCATCTGCGGATCTCAAAGCACTTTATATATATTAATGAACTCAGCCTAACAAATTCCTGTGAGCTAGGTAGATATGTTATAGATGGAGGCTTTGAGGGAAGAGAGAGATAAAATAATCTGCCCGTGGTCACCCAGGGAGTCAGTGACGGATCCAAGAACTGAATCCAGATTTCCTGACTCTTGTGCCTTAATTACAATATCATGTTCCCTTTGAATGAGATGTGTTAGGGGGCAAAACTTAGTTTATATCCTAGCGTAGCATCATACCATTTTGCTGCCTCATGAAACTGTAGAAAATTGATAAGGGAAGCAAAGGGACACAAGGAGAAATCTATGGCCAGACGAATGAAGGACAATAAGGAGGAGTTTTTAAAAGTATATTAGGAACAAAAACAATCCTGACAAGTGTGTTGGTCCATTGCTAAATGGAAATGGTTGAATTATCAATAATAAGGTATAGAAAGCAAACGTGTTAAATAAATATTTCCTTCTGTATTTGGGGAAGAAAACAGATGATGCAGTCATATCATATGATAACATTCTTTCCATTCCACTAATATTTCACAACGATGTTAAACAACAGCTACTAAAATTAGACATCTTTAAATCAGCAGGTTCAGATAACTTGCATCCAAGAGTTTTAAAAGAGCTGGCTGAGGAACTCAATGGAATGTTATTGTTGATTTTCAATAAATCTTAGAACACCGGAGAGGTTTCAGAAGACTGGAAGAAAGTTAATATTGTGGCAATATTTAAAAAGGGAAAACAGGATGACCTGGGTAATTATAGGCCTGTCAGTCTGACATCGATTCCAGGCAAGATAATGGAGTGGCTGATATGGGACTCGATTAATAAAGAATTAAAGGATTTCAATATAATTTATGCCAGTCAACATGGATTTATGGAAAATAGATCCTGTAAAAGTAATGTGGTATTTTTTATGAGATTACAAGTTTGGTTGATAAAGGTAATAATGTTGATATGCTATACTTAGACTTTGGTAAGGCATTTGACTTTGTACCGCATGACATTTTGCTTAAAAAACTAGAAAGATATAGAATTAACGTGGCTCACATTAAATGGATTAAAAATTGCCTAACTGATAGGTCTCAACGTGTACTCATAAACAGGGAATCATCATGGAATGGGTGTATTTCTGGAAGAGTCCTGTAAGGATGGGTTCTTGGCCCCAAGCTTTTTAACATTTTTATTAATGACCTGGAAGAAAACATAAAATCGTCACTGATAAAGTTTTCAGATGGCACAAAGCAAATAATATGCTTTTTAACTTGGCTAAATGTAAATGTATGCGCCTAGGAACAAAGAATGGAGACCATACTTACAGGGTGGGAGGGACTCCATCCTGGGAAGCAGTGACTCTGAAAAAGACTTGGTGGTCGTGGTGGATAATCAGCTGAATATGAGCTCCCGGTGCGATGCTGTGGCCAAAAAAACTAATGTGATCCTGGGATGCAAAAACAGGGGAACCTTGAGTAGGAGCAGAGAGGTTATTTGACCTCTGTATTTGGCACTGGCATGACCACCGCTGGACTCCTGTGTCCAGTTCTGGCGTCCACAGTTCGAGAAGGATGATGATAAATTGGAGAGGGGTCAGAGAAGAGCCATGAAAATGAGGAAAGGATTAGAAAACATGCCTTATAGTGATAGACACAAAGAATTCAATCTATTTAGCTTAACTAAGAGATGTCCATGGGGTGATGATTACAGTCTATAAGTAGCTATGTGGGGAACAAATATTTAATAATAGGCTCTTCAATCTAGCAGAAAAAGGTCTAACATAATCCAATGACTGGATGTTGAAGCTAGACAAATTCAGACTGGAAATAAGGTGTGAGTAGTGAACAGTGAGAGTAATGAACCATTGGAACAACCTGCCAAGCGGCGTGGTGGATTCTCCATCACTGGCAAATTTTAAATCAAGACTGGTTGGTTTTCTAAAACTCTGCTGTAGGAATTATTGTGGGGCAGGTCTCTGGCCTGTGTTATACAGGGGGTCAGACTAGATGATCACAATGGTCCCTTCTGGCCTTGGAATCTGTGATCTGATGAGTCTTTCCAAAAGAGATGATAAACCCACCTGGATTTACCTGGAGACAGATCATTTTTGTCATCTTCTAATTTCCTTGGTTCTACTGCAGGCTGGTTGGAGATGTTGCACATTTTAGATCAGCCAGTGTACCCCACACCACAGCTGGCATGGTACCTGTGTTACAGCAACCCGAGGCTTTGGTTTCCTGTAGATTTGCATCTGCAAACACACACACACACACACACACACACGACATGCAAAGACACACAACATATATCATACATACATGCACATAAATGTGTGCACTGGCTGGAAGAATCCTAGAAATTGGGGCAAAAATTGGGGATTGGGGCAAAAATTGGACTTTGAGCAGGGGTTTGGACTAGATGACCTCCTGAGGTCCCTTCCAACCCTGACATTCTATGATTCTATGATTCTAAATAAAGGGCTTGATCCTATTTCTATTTTCTTCAGTGGAAGCTGGCTTAGACCTGAAGTGGCAAAATTCTGTTAGAACATGTGCTAGCCCATAGTCCCTGGGCATTGTTCCCTACAATATATTCTCCAAGCCCCCAAGTCCCACTGAAGTTAAAGAGACTTAACAACATACTTAAGTGCTGTCCTGAATAGGAATGGACTTAAGCATGTGCTTAAGTGCTTTCCTGAATCAGGGCCTGATTGCTTTGTCCACTCTGGCTTTAAATGTTTTAAGATTCCACTGGGTCCCCTGGGAAAGGATTTTGCAATCTAATAGGAAGTTCCCCCTGAGGTCCAGTCTAAATTCTCCTTTTCTCAATGCATTCTCAACACAACTGCCCTGCCACGCAGATGCACGCTAAGACACCAACACACAATAACATGCCTGACAAACAGGTGCCCTTTCATTTCTACATGGGAGAGAAATGTAACACTGTCAGCAAGTGAGAAGGAGGTTGGTAATCCCTCACTGCCTAGTTTTCGTACAGGACCAGTGCTTTATATGTAGCGTAGTCCACTACTCGAAAGGCGCTTTGGGAAGCTGAAGGCACTAAGCAGCCACAGCTGTCAGGAGCAGCTCTCAAAGGGAGTTAGACGACTAAATCCCTTTTAAGATCTGGGCCTTAGTTATCATGAAGAAACAAAACTGATGTAAAACCTTTAATAAGCAATAATTTGTCTTCTGTACCTGAGTAATGATTTACTAATTGATCCTGGAACTTGTAATGAGCTGCAAATAATTGTGTGTTGGTGTCGTGGCTCGTTGGTTTCTTCTCATTAAGTTATATTGGGGTAAATCAGGAGTAACAGCACTGAGGTCTGTGTAGGTCGACGGATGTGCAATGGGCCCAAGGAGAAGCCCATTTGGACCCCACCCACAGCTTAAGACATGAAAGGGGCACATCCCTAGCTGTCTAAAGGGCATTTGAAGCTGAGTTACAAATTCACCTGGACAGCGATGTCCGCTAAAGGGCCCCATCCTGAGAGCGACCCAGGCCAGGGCAGGAGCTACATTTTGAGCAGCGGGATTGCTCGCCTGAGTCAGGATGACTTAAGCGAGTCAGACTCGTCAGGACGGGGCCTGTAATTCATCCTGCACAATACCCACTTCCAGCTTGGGCACATCACTAATTCGTTCTAATTGATTTTTCACACTCTCGGGAGGGGGATTATGACATCCAATAACAGAGCCCTGATGTTCTGGCTTTCTCCCTCCCTGAAAAGAGCCTGAAATGCTAGACTCCACCCCCCCCAAGAGCTGGCATACTTTTCTCAGCCCTGGGTAGCCATGGTGAGACAGTTCCCAAACCTTTCCCCTCCGCAGTTTGGATCAGAGGCTGGCTCAGCCTAAAACTCCCTTTCACTCAATATATGAATGTTACTAATGGGCCCGCTGCAGCTGTTTCTGAGCCTTTCCCTCTCATCTGAACGCTCTCTTTCTGGCTGTCTATTTACACAGGCAGACAGAAAATGAAAAGAATAACTCACTGAGGGCCTGATTCTGCCGCCCTCTCCCATGCTGCATTGCATTTCCTCACGCCTGGTGATTTCATCCTGCGGGAGCGTTGCAGAATCGGATCCTCAGTTCACGACAAATTATAATTGCTGGACCATCTCTGTCTCCAAAGAAGCACTTAATCCTTTAGCAGAGAAGATCGAAATTTTTCTGAACTGCCAAGAAGGGCCTGTTCCTACTTACTCATGGAAGTAGGTCCATTGATTTCAAATGGGCTGCTAGCGTAAGGATGGCAGGCTGGGACCCCTGGCAATCTCAGGGCCTGAATCTTGCCTCAACTGTACCAGTTCTATCCTGGTGTAACTGCACTGACCACTGTTATGTTGAAATTGGGGTGGGGGGGATTAACAAGCTTTAACTTGGGGTCTAAACTTCCTAAAATTGTCACTTTTATGCAATTTTGCACCAGATCAACTTGTCTTGAAAACTCTGAGCCAGGCATAAATTGGCATCGTACCATTGGATTCAGTGGAGGTATGCTGACTTAGACCAGTTGAGGTTCTGGCCCATCAGCTGAAACACTGATCTGTGTTGTAAATGAGGGCCAGATTCTACTCTCTGTTACGCCAGTCTCAACTCAGATGGTTACAGATTTCTGGCAAGCGGAACTGGTACCTACCAGCAACGGACAGCTAGAAACATTATAGGAGAAGAAAGGACACCCTCAGCTAGAAATCAAGGTCCAGATCCTCAGCTGGTGTGATCCAGCATAGCCATATTGAAGTCCATGGTGTTTCACCGATTTACACCATGTGAGGATCTGAAAGTATAGAAACTCTATAGAAAATGTCACACAATGAATGCCAGGTTCTCTAAGTCCCCTTGCCCATTTTTATGATTGTACGATCACATTTTCCCATTACCTTTTTTTATTTTCCCCAGTTGCTGTGTGAAGGACCCACACTAACAAAGGAAACTGACAGCCTAACTAAGGCCCTGATCTTGCAATTTGCTCTGTTCAGATAAACCCCTGCAGAGCCACAGTGAAGTCAATGAGACTCTACATAGGTACAGGAGTGCATCCCCGAAGGACTGATTGCAGGGGCCTGACTGATGACCATGGGGAAAGCATCGAAAATGACAATGTGCAAAGTTCTGTCGAAGGCTCAAAGTAAACAAAATCAGATATATTTCCTCTCAAAACTCTTCCGGTTCTAATAATCATAGGGATAACTTGTAGCAGGAGTCGGCAAGAAAATAGCAGATGCAAGAGTGGGGTTTTTTAAGTGATGGTGTCCCTTTAAATTCCATTAAGCTGCATTGGACTCGGAGCACTTTGAAAAGGGTGACAGGATAGGGATATAGCTATTGTTTTGCTGAAAATAGCAAGTCCCTTCTAAGAAGGGACAGGCATTACGTGAGCTCAAGGGAAAGTTTCATAGGGGGCTGCTGGTCATTTCTACCAGGTACTGCCAGCTAAGGTTGCCAACAGTCCCTTATTACAAGGGACATCCCTTCTGTTCTCATCTCTGTACAACAAGATCGGGAGGTGCTGAGTGCTGCAAAAAGCAGCAAGAAATACCCCTGGAGAATGTAGGTGAGTCCTGCTTAGTGTAATTATTATTATTAATAATAATAATTAATAATAATAAAAATAACAATAGCAGGAGGCAGGGTGGGCGGGGGCAGGGTGCTAAGGAAACAGTCTCATGTTTCTGAAATACAACGCTGACAACCTGACTGCCAGCAACTATCATTGACAAAACGGGGACAAAAAAGGAAACATACAAGAAAAGAAATTAAAAGTTGGATCGAATCCTTCTGCAGTAAACTTTGCCTTCACGCCAGTGGGACATTCCTTTGCATAAGGCCTATGGTGTCCAGCGCCTTAGGGACTAGCCAAACAGCAAATCTGTTTTGAATAATAGTGTCAATTCTTAATATAAAATGCTGGCACCCACCCACCCCAACACACAGTCTGGATAAGTGACCTGCAATCCACTAACGTACCCTCCTTTGTAGTTTTGTAAAACGCTTATAACAGCAATTGTACCTGTGTGGCTCAGTCCAGAGGTCGAAATCTTGGAAGTTCACACCTCTCTGAACTTATTCATGCTGAAAAGTGCTTCTCCTTTTTAAGTAGTTCCAGATCAGATCAGAAGAGAACACATGCAGTTTCTTTCCGTGTGACATCTCTAACCTATGGCCTTTCCTCTCCATCCCCACAACTGAAACACTCACCCAGGCTCTCATCATCTTGCATCTCCACCACTGCAACATCCATCTCTCTGGCCTTGCCACGTGCTCTCTTGACCCGCTCAGATCCATTCGCAATGCAGCTGCAAAGCGGGCTCTCCTAGCTGGTTGCACTGACAATCTCCCCCCTTTCTTTGCATCCCCTTCCTTAATTCCCCTTTCTCTATCACCTCAAACATAAGCTACTTGTTTTCACTTTCAAGGCACTTCATGGCCTATTCCCACCCTACCTATCAACTCTCATTCGCTACCGAGCTGTCGATGCTCACTTCTAATCAGTCCACGATACCAGCGCCCATCGGTCACTTGTTATATTTTCATACAAGCACCTTCATGCTTCCTCCCACGCTGCCCCTCATGCTTGGGAGGAGCTCTCCGTAAACACCTGCATCCACTGTCAAAACCCTCCTTAAAACTCTCCCGTGCAGCCATGCCTACAGAAAAAATTTGATCTGGGTTAGGCCACTGCTGTGCAGAGACCAATATTGCATCATTGTTCCCTTGTACTCCCCCATTGATCTGACTCCACTGGGTCTCGCTTGTCTCATACCTGGACTGTAAGTTCTGTGGGGCAGGGACCATGCTTTTGTTCTGTGTTTGTACAGCGCCTAACACCTGGGGCTCCTTGGTGTTAATACTAATACTCAATAAAAATGATGTTGAATAATACTATAGTTTCCCTTTGAACAGCATGACATATCAATTACATCTCAGAAGATGCCGAGACATTTACCTTTATGGGACTAAATGAGGATGATGATGGTTTATTTTCCATCTGATTCTATGCGACTTGTCCAAGGAATAGAACCCAGCTCTCCTGACACCCACTCCCCTGCCCGAACTTCCTGCGGGGCTTGTCCCAGATCTATAAGAGGCAATGAACAGGCCCATCTAGATGACCCGGTGGCCCCTTCTGGCCTTAAACTTGATGATTCTCTGACTGAGGTCTGGTCTACACTCGGCCTTGTCTCCACCACAAAATTAAGCCGACCTTAGTTAGCAATTACTGAGGTAGTTCATGTCCACACTATGCCCTCTCTGTTGGTGGTGCACCTCACCAGGGAGACTTCCACCGACTTAACTGTGTGGGGCATTGTGGGGCACTGACACCACCTAGAGTCCCCCCGAGCTGGGGCCGATAGCCCAAGCTGTCAGCCCCCGGGAGCAGGGCTCCAGCTGGCAGCCCCATGCGGGGCTGACAGCCAACAGGCAATGTAAGTAATGCAGTGGATACATAGACACTTCAACAGCCTAACTACGTCAACCTAAGCGCTACACCTCTTGAGGAGGTGGAGTTATTAGGTGGGTGGCGTGGGCCACTTACATCGGCGAGAGCAATGCTGTAGGGTAGATCATGTCCTAGAAAACTAGGTCGGCATAACTACCTGATAACTAGTCCACATCCCTGAGCTGCATAGTTAAGATGATCTAAGTCTCCATGTAGACAGCACTAGGTCATCGGAAGAGTCCTTTCATCAGTTTAGTTACCATCTTTCTGGGAGGTGGATTACCTACGCCCGTGTCAACATAGGTAGCGTCTACACTGCGGCATTACAGTGGCATAGCTTGAACACTGAATGCACCTGGCAGCCCTTTCAATGATAGCCGGTGTACGTGTGAAAATCCAAGTACCTGCCCCATCCCTAGTGGCTGCTAAGAGTAAGGCCCTGTGTATGGAGTGGAGCAGGGTTGCCTGGATGCGATTTCACCAGTGCAAACACCACCAGTGTAAAAGTGGCTTGTATGGCTGCAGCTCAAGCTGCACAGGGGACAAGGCATTTTTTATACCAGCGCAGTGGAGGTTTGCACGGGGACAATTTCACCAGTGTAACTGCACCAGTGCATCATCCTGCCAAGAGGACAAGGCTGGAGTTACTCCACTTCCACCCTGGAACTGACCTCAGTAAAGTGATTTCCACATGGCAGACTATATCACCCATGATGCTTCTAAAAGTCCCTGCTATATCGTCGACTATAACAGGGTTAAAAAAAGAACTAGATAAGTTCATGGAGGATAGGTCCATCAATGGCTATTAGCCAGGATGGGCTGGGATGGTGTCCCCAGCCTCTGTTTGCCAGAAGCTGGGAATGAGTGACAGGGGATGGATCACCTGATGATGACCTGTTCTGTTCATTCCCTCTGGGGCACCTGGCACTGGCCACTGTCAGAGACAGGATACTGGGCTAGATGGACCTTTGGTCTGACCCAGTCTGGCCATTTTTATGTTCTTATGCTTTAAACCTCCAGCATCGGGTGCCCAGGATGAGAAGCTGGAGTTATTGATTTACTGGCCTATATGCTGAGAAATGAATGACAACAACGAAGCCAACTTTTGGCTGTTGGCTCAGAAGAGAGAATCAGGAGACCCAGACTCTATATCCACTAACTAGCTCCTTGGGCAATTCTATTCCGCTCCCTTTACCTGATTTTCCCCATTCGTAAAAGGAGGCGAGAGATATTCACGCATCCTTGCAAAGTGTTGTGAGATCTGCAGGTGAATAAATGGGAACTATTATTATCTGACTGATGCCTGCTTTGAAGGGAGGTGACAACCAAGTCTAATTCCTCGGACTCTCCGCTAAAGGCTTCCTTCATGACCCCAAAATAGCCTTTGAGCCAGAGCGTGCCCCCCAGTGTTGGTTTTATGCACAATTCCCATTTGGCACCTTCCTACAGAGCAATGGCAGGGTATGGCCCTCTGTAAGTATATGCCATTAAAATATGCACACTTCCTGAAAGCAATATGGAATGGCTAAATATACTGTGCACAAATCTGTTTACACTAATAATGGCTGGGAGTTTGCCATCCATATGACTGCAGGAAACCATCAATTCAACATAAATTGACTGAAAATTACAAGAGATGGAAACTAACTCTTTTTTTCCTTCCCCCCGCCCCGCCCCCCCCAGCCTGAGAAGGGGGGAGCACAGAGACATTGGCATCTACGCTATTGACAAAGATGGCTCTGCTTGGCAAGCTTGCGGTGCTTTCTTCAAGCACTCCATGCCACTTCTTTTGTGCATTTGCAACCATGATTAGCATCTTGAGCCTCTGCAGAGGGAAGATGAGAAACGATCTCCGCTGAAGGCCATCAGAGCTTTCTGTTGCCCCTCTTCCCTTGCTCTTTATCAGAGAACAGCTGAGGTTCACTGAAAACCAGTCTGCAGATTAATCCCTGACACAGAAACACTGCAGGAATCGGTGCAAGATTTGAGCCTTCTCTCCCTCCCCCCCGAAATCAGTAGCCAAACTTCAGGGGCAACAGGACTGGCTCAGAAAATACACCAAGGATGAAGATGCTTTGTTTGCAACTTAGGACCTGATTCAGATCCTCTTACTCACAGCTGAGTAAGTCCCTTGCTTTGAGGATCGAGGATTGATTCATACCAAGAGAAGTGGTGGAGAAAACAATCAGTTGAGAAGCCTCCTCTGGTTCCGCTCAAAGATTTCGTTTTGGGCGCTTGAGCTGAAAAGAGGACTAAACACCCACAATATTTATCCGCGCTCCCAGGAAATCTTGATGGAGCCGCAAGGGCCCAAGGCATTGTTTTGGCACAGGCAGATTGCTAACTTGGTTAAATTTTAAAAAAATCCCAACTTAAAAATATTGGCAGCTCCCGGCATATTAGTTGAAAAGCTGCAGACTTGGCTCCCAGTCACCTCAGCAGCATAATGTTAAATGGCATCAAGACAGTATATCAGCCATTTACATATGTTGCTTATAGACGCCAAACTTATTAACACAATAAAACTGCTGCTAAGATGCCTCCCTGCCTATTTGTCTCATTGAGAATGTCAGTGTTGTAAGCACCTAGCCGCCTCGGATGGAAACACGCTTAGTTTGCCTTTCGTACGGCGACGGGGAAAATAAATATATGAATCATCTAAGGTCCCACAGACCATTTCCAAACACGTCTTTCCAGGAGGAAGATTCACAGATTCAAAGGCCTGAAGGGACCGTGGTGATCATCTAGTCTGACTTCCAGCGAATCTCACCCAGTAATGGCTTCAGCAAGCCCATATCTACAGCGCCTCTTTTCGAAAAGCAGCCACTCTTAAAGACTTCAGGCGACTGAGAACTCAACATGTCTCTATGGGGTTCGTTCCCATGGCTAATCACCCTCCCTGCTCAAAAGGTGCGTCTTGTTTCTCAAAGAAAACATCTTTCCCGAAGGTAGGATGTTAAGTAAAGGTGCCACTAGGTAATGATCCTCTGCAACTTATCGTGCCCAATGCTATTAACTAATGAGTCCTGGGAAGGAAGTAGCCCATCACTATTTAGTGTGCCCATTTTACAGAAGGGTTGCTGATGCATAAAGTGAAGTGAAGTGATGGGCAATGGGTCCCATAAGGCAGAAGTAAGACTAGAAGGGTTCAGTGCTTTACCCACTGGCCCATCCTTCCTGGAGATAAGACTGACCGATCAGTTCAGTCTGAGAAGTCTAAGCGTTGACAGTAATAACCACACGCCATTGGTCTCCGAGCAGGACTTTCCATTGATCTCCATCGGGTGGGAGGTTGCATAAAAACAGTGGCATGCTATAGCCCATTAACCGCATTTCATAGAATCATAGAATCATAGAATATAAGGGTTGGAAGGGACCCCAGAAGGTCATCTAGTCCAACCCCCTGCTCAAAGCAGGACCAATTCCCAGTTAAATCATCTAACTCATTTATGACCCCCCAGGCTCCACCAGGCAGTGTGGGACACTTCAGGGGCAATTGCCGTTCAGATGCACAATCAACATTTCTGGGGGTTAGAACAAAAGCCCTCTGGGCTTCCCAACTGTCCTGATGGTCTGAGCGAGGAGTCAGCCCTCCTCTCGCAGATGCACCTTCACCAACGCTTTGCAGGCCCCTTTGGATGGCTCAGGCTTTGTCAGGCTCCTTCAGGATCTGGGCTCCCCACATTGACCTGAACCCCTGAATGCAGTTAAAGGGAATGTGATTGGACACAGTTAGGGTTAAACTCCCACAGGATCCTTCAGCGCTCCTGGCTCAAAGAAACCCCTGGCGGAGGCTGGTGGAAGGTTTTCCTACATTCAGGTGCACGGAACTGGGCATTTGGGCCCATGCTCACTCAGAGCTCCCACGGGCTGCAGCTGGAGTGAGATCCAGCCCCACCTTGTAGCCAGGGGGTGACTTGTCTGCACAGTTAAGGGCCTGACTTTGCACTGTGTTGATTTATTTGCCAACACCCCATCTAGGGACCCTCTGTGCATACTTCCTGTGAAACAAATAAATGCCCGGCCTTGAGGAGCACCCTGAAAGCTCAGTAAAGAAACAGACATTTTCTCCCTTCTGCAAGGTTCTCTCAGCTCAGGGTGGTTGAGGAGGGCCCCTGTGGGACTGGGCTATTGAAAAGCAAGGGGCAGGAAATGGAGAAATGTCCAGGAGGGTCTCATCTTACCTCTGCTTCTGCCCTTAACTTCAGTGCAGAGCAGGATCCAGTGGGTGCTGACACCTGCCGGGCAGAGCATGTGTGATCAGGTACCGAACCCAGGAGATGCTCCTTTTCCACTGCAGGGCTTCTTAAGCGCTCCTTGGGGAAAGAGTGCGTGAGGGGCACCCCAGACCTGGGCAGTCGGGAGAGCCGTTGGTGAGCTGATACCATGTGCACGCACTGGTGAGTGGCTGCAACTTGCTGTGAATGTGAGAGGCACAAGTGCTAATAGGTTAGTGCATCTTCTTTAAAGGAGCCGCCCCGTGTAGTTTGTCGTTAGGTCCAGAATATCTTGGACCACCAAAGTCCTGTGTTTTTCTTGCACCCAAATCTTGTGCTTAGAGATGTGATTGCACATCAGTTGCAGAATTAGCTGGTGGGGGGGGGATCCAACTTGGGCAGCCTGGGCCCAAAGGTTAAGGTAACGGGGAGCTAAAAGCAGTGGGGATTTCCCCTTTTTCTGCCTGGCTTGAGGGAGCAGCATCCCCCCACCACCCTTGTCAGGTGCAGCGAGAGCTCCCCCCCTCCTGTTTCACTTTTGAACCACTGGCCAAGTGGGACCCTACAGATTGCACCCCCCTATAGTCTTGTGAGATGGTCTGGCCCTTCTTGCCAGCCCCCCCCCCCCGCCCCCCACTCCAGCAGCAATAGCTGCGTTTCCAAGTTCTAAGTGAAGGTCCTGGCTGTGGGGCTGGTCCCACCCTGTGTATTTGGAAGCCTTGGAATGACCAGTGCCGCTGGCAGGGCTGGGCTTCTCCAGCAGCTCGCACCTGAAGCTCTCCAAGCACATTACAACCACAAGAGACTGAGCACCTGGGGCTGCAGGAAATCAGGCCAGTCCTGCCACGCTCATTTTACAGATGGGGAAACTGAGGCAGTGCAGGTGAAAGTGACTTGGCCAAACTTGCACATTAGGTGAGTGACTGAGCTGGGACTAGACCCCCAGCCCGAATTCCTATTAGATTCCCCTATTAAGGGACACTGTCCACCACTTCCATGGGCACGACATCATGGGGCAATGCAAGCATCTTGAATTTTATCCCAGGTGTCACACTCCAATGCATGATGTCGCAGCACCCTCATGCACTGACATCTCATCAGGACTCCAACCCGTGAACGTTCCAGGATTAGGTTTGTGGGGAGCCCAAGCCTAACTTCAGGGGAGTCCAGTCCTGCTCCTCCATTCCAACGCCAGGTGTCTAAGAGATCTGCTCTAGCTCAGACAAGAGTTCTGGGCTTGATGCAGGAATCACTAAGTGAGGTTCTCTGGCTGGTGCGGTGCAGACGGTCCGACTAGATGATCACACTGGTCCCATCTGGCCTTAAAGTCTAGGAATAACTTTATTGGGAATGGAGGGGGCTCAGAGCTTCAGGCTGTCCCACCATCCTAATGCCTGAGCTGAAGAGAGAAAGATGCCATCCAAACCTTTCCTGTTACTCCCCAGGTAACTTTAGAGGTTTCGGATTCCTATGTCACTATTGAGTCTGAGACCTGGATGAAATTCAGAAGATGGGGTGCATGGCGGAGGGGGGAGAATCCTGGGATTATGGGAACCAGGTGAGAACCCCAGGATGCCACAGCTGACCAAGCTTTCCCCTTATCTGGGATGGGGACTGTCTCTCTTCTCCCTCATGTCTGGATTCCTGGCTTATAGTCCCCTAGAAGCAGCTTTAACTATCTAATAAATACAAGCCAATTAGGGAACATGGTTTTCCCCTCACCCAGTTGCACACATGGTTCAATCCTGTAGCAGAGAGCCTGCCCCATTCCCATGGGTCAGAACCAGGCTAAAACCCTGGCCAGAGCCAGGACCTGTATGCCCTACCAGAGTTTAACACAGCTGGGTAACAAGGCTGTAGCCAAAGTATGTCATTGCATGATTTGTTCTTTCCTGTGTGGACAGAAACTGCCAGGTAATAGACATGGCCTTTTTTGGGAACCTCCCACCATTGCAGCTCCATCAAGAGTAGGAGCCCTAAAGCAGACAGGGTTCTAGACCACACTCAGTCACTGACTTGCTGGTGACCCTGGGCAAGTCCCTACCCCTCTCTGTGCCTCAGTTTCCCCTCCCGCCCCTTGTCTGTTTAAGTTGTAAGCACTCAGAAAAGGACTGTCTCATACCCAGCACAATGGGCCTCTGATTTCAGCTGTGGTCTTCAGGTGCAAATGAAACTCATATAAATTAATATTGTCTCCCAGAAAAGTCCAGTACAGAGCCAGTCCAAACCAGAGAACCAACAATAAATTATGAGCTAAGGAGGGGGTCATGTGCGATCCATTTTTAAGCAGAACTCAGTGAGAAGCCCTGTTTTAACACACAGGGGCCGGTTAGCCCTGGGTTCTGTTTCAATGTGGTTATTTGCGTAGTGTAGACAGGGCCTAAGAACCAGCCAGATTAAATGACTTGCCCCAGGAGAAGGGGGCAAATGCTTTTTGCTTCTCTAGCTCCTTCCATTCCAAGTTCCCTTGGTGCGTTACAGGTACTGTCCTCCACAGCCCCCAGTAGGCAAATCAACTCAGGGTGATTATCCCTTCAAACAGAGAGTGAAACCGGGGACCAGGGTGTTGGGGTACCTTCCCAGACCGTTTCTACTCAGGTAGAGAACACCGTGTGCTGTTCTGGGAGAGCACTTGAGCCAGTTCTCTGGAATCCAGAAACACAGTTCGAATCCAGACTCATCACTGAGGTTTCTCTACGGGCATTTCACAAAGCTACACCTGAGCTGATCAACGTACAGAATTATAAATCAGAATATATAAATATTTGAAAACAGATGCAGATTACAGCCTACATTATATTCCACGCTTTATGGTAGGTTTACTAATTGCAGGAATCAATCCCTGAATAGGTGTTAAGCTGTCCACGCACTACAAGGCTAGTGAGGAAAGCTGCAAATTTATGCCATATTACTCTTCTCCTTGCTCCTTCTTTATTTACTAGCCACATATTATTTACAAGGAATTCACACTTTGTCCACTGTTAGCCTCTGTTTCCCTTATTTCTGTTTTCTTTCATTGTTCATGCAAGGCCTACGCTGGGAAGCAAAGTGACTTGTCCAAAGCAGCAGTAGAAGAGACAGTAACAGACCACAGGTTTCCTGACTCTTATTCTGGCATCTTAAGGACAATGCCATCCCTCTCGGTCTATTTGCCTGCCTATCTAAAGTTCTTGAGCTGGGGAAATATTTGTCTATCCTTAACCCAGAGGACTTTACAAAGGAGAAAGCCAGGGAGATCCTAGAAATAACCAAGCAATTGGAGTTGAGGGTTGGGTGTAGAATGCCTTATTTTAAATCTTTCTGAACCGAGCTGAACAAAATCTGTAAGGATGAGTGAAAAGAGGCACAGAATAGACTGAGTCTATGGACAACTCTGCACTGGAAGTAAGGGGAAGCCTTTTATTGGGTCTGGGGTACAGGATTCTGCAATCAGTAACCCAAAGGTGTGCTCAAGTAATAACCTGCGGTTAAATAATGCCCTCCAGCTGACTTCTGAGAGTTCCCAAACTTCATGTAGCCAGGATCAAATCAGCCCTGGTGGGTGGGAGATAAATGATGGAGATAAAATTCCAGCAAAAGCAAGTTAATAACCCCACCAAAATAATAATTAGGTGAGTTTAAAAGGAAATGATGCAGCACTTTGAAGTCTGATCAACTTTTAATGTCCCATCAGGCTCCTAACCCATGGTTGCCCTTTAGTGTCTGAGTCTTGATTTTCCACATTTTGCCCTTTGATGATGGAAGCTGATGTGTTACAGATTAACAGGAGGAGGGATTGAGGAAAGCGCCTCCAGTCCTCAGAAACTGCAGCAGGTCTGATCCGAGGATCCACTTTCCTTTCTCGGGGCTTGTCTACACGGGGTACTGCCGAGAGAGGGCAAGGGATATGGGGAATCATTTCCCCTTAGAGTTAGAAGAGAGATTATAGAGCTAAGGAAGGAAGATGTAGGGAGAGGATGGGGGAAAGACAGAAAAACACCTGCAGTACAGTCTGAATTTACTCACAATCCCAGAGCCAGTTCTCTCTCTCTCTCTCTCTCTCCCTCTCTCCTGTGCCCATCTCTGCTCCTCTCATTTCGCTTTTGTTGCCCGGCTGGAAAACACAATAACTATTTACCGAAGGCGCATAAAATTCCCGCAGGAGTTCCAGTCCCTTCTCTGGTCAGGATATGCCCCTCTGACCTCTCAGTCCTGTCAGTTACCAATCCGTAGCACGCCTCATTTCTCGCCCTCGCCAGAGTTTTGCGTTGCTGGTAAAATCGAATCAATCCCGAATTGTCTCCACTGGTAACTTTCCTTAATTTTGAATGCGGTCGCTCCTTTTTAATTTTTTTTCTCGTCTAATTGTCGTTTTTTTCTCTTCTAACTAATAGGTCCCCTCAAAGAAACACTCATTTCGCTCAGTCAAGACAGATCAAAACTAAGTCCCAGCTTCGCCCTGGAGAAATTCAGCCGGGGGCAGGGGCAGAGAAAAGGGGCTCCTTTCTTTCTTTGATTAAATGGGTCCCGTAGACTTGCCAGCCTGTGTCTGATTTTTTTCTAAAGAGCGGCTCTCTCTGGCTGTAGAAATTCCGCCTGAAACAAGGGGCTTGGGTTACCCTGGAAAAGGGGGAAGATCTGATTCCGAGGCAGGTGCCTTGAAGGGGAATCCGGCAGGAAATCACCGGCAGAGCAGAGATGGTGTTGATGGTTTATTTTATTTCCAGTTGTTTTCCCTCCTGGGTAGTCGGGGAAACTTGCACCACACAGGCAAGCCGCCCTGCAAGGGGGTTTACGGACTGATTGGCTTCTAATTCGCGCCTTGTAATAACCACCTGTTCGCAAAAGGAAAGTGAAGTGATTTAGCGCTGGGTGTAAACGGCAGCGCCTCTTAAACGGCGTCAAGTCCGCTGCACCAGGGCAGGGAGCGAGCTGAAACTGACGGGGCTGTGACTGCTCCGGAGCGGGTGGCTCTCTCGGCAGAACAGAAATAATAAACCGTCTTAGCGGCTCCCTGTTCGCTTTCGGCGGCCCGAGTCGTCTCAGGGCACCTTGGAGCCAGAACCCAAATTCGGAGCTTCTGTGCGAAGAAAGACCCTGTTAAACAGCGATGTATCCTGCAGAAAGGAAGCCTTGCCCTCTGTTTTAATGGCTAGGGAACAAAACGCAGCCGCTCCTGTGAGCCTTGTTCTTTAAGGGTTTTACTTCCCTTTTGAAAACGACCTCCCGTTTTCTGCCAGCCGCAAATTGGATGTCTCTAGAAAAGCCTAAACTTTATTCTGTGTGCAAAGGGTCCTGCCTTTCCCACCCTCTCCCGGCCCCCGCGCGAGATGGTGGATACGAGCTGCTGCAGCGGCAGGAAAAGGAGCCGTGTGAACGCTGCAGGAGCGGAACGGCGTCTCCAGGCCGAGCTGATCCTGGTGAAGTCGCTTTCAAAACAGAATTTAAACCGAATTATTATTTTAAAAGAGAAAAGCCGACTGGGCATGTCTGGCAGGCAGAAATGGAAGCTCGATGATTTAGGAATAAGGACTAAATTATTTGCTCCACAGCAAAACCGACGTTGGGAAGCCCAGTTCAAACGGCTCCCGGAAAACAGGCAGCTGCTAAGAGTGACAGGTTTTGACACGTAAGCTGAACCTTCTGGGGGGTTACCTCTGTGCACATCAAATACAGACAAGCTTTTATGTTTAGATTTTCTTTTTTACCCACCGAGTGCGTTTGCAACAACACCAGCAAAACCCACCCCGAAATCCCCAAATCAAACACACAGAGCCCTGCCTTTAAAAACGATTTTTTTTAAAATGACTTTTTTCTTTTTTACACTGGGAAGAAGAATTCTTTGTTTTTACCTTCCCAGTGGATCATTGCGGATCTGAAACCGCAGGTCCCTGGTTTCTAAAGCGTCTAATTTTACTCCGCCAAAGTCGTAATGGTGTTTCCCGGTGGAGACTTGTCCCAGTGCTTGGAAGGCTTTGATCCTGAATACAATAATCTCCCTTCTTAGGTCGATAGCCTGCTCACCTCCATCTGTCTCTCGCCGGTGAGTCGTTTCACATCAGTACTGGGAAGATCTCTGGGTTTCCCAGCCGAGCCGGTGTGCGCGCAGGGCCTGGCGCTACACGGCGGTTTGATTCGAACCAAACCTCCCTTTTCCCCTCCTCGGGCGGAGCAATTTTCACTCCACTTCGCATTCAGCTCGAAGCCCTTTCTCGTGTCTTAAAATCCTAGTCTCCCCCACACCTCCAAAGGCAGCGGAACAAAAGGCTCCGGTGGTCCCGTCTATCAACCTCGGGGCCCGATCCCTTCCGGAGCCAGCGGACTCCAGCCTAAAACGCTCTGCAAGGTCTGGGGCGGGCAGACAGCGCGCCCATAAATAAACACACACCGGGATAAAGGAGACAGGTGTTTGCTCGCCGCCCGTGCGCGCTTAAACCCGCTTGCACCAGGCGGGGACCTTCGTTGGCGTCTCCCCATAAGAGCGTCTCGGTCTTTGTTTATTTGTTGCCCTGTGTTTATTTCTCTTTCTTGGAACCTTCTTCCTGCCCCCAGAGCCAATTCGACCGGCCCGGCCCTACCCCATCCCCCGCTTTGCGTCTCATCCTTCCCCTCACCTGCAGCCTCCTGGCTGGGTTTGCCAGGGCAGCAGTTTTGGTCTATTTGTTCGGAGCGGTGTTTGTACGTGTGTGTCTCCCAGCGCACCCCTCCCAGCCCCACTGCGGCCGAAGATGCCCAGAGGAAAAAAGAGGGGGAAACCCTAGGGGTCTGGGCAGAGATCTTGCTGGGGAAGGATCTGTGTTCGCGGCTGTGTGTTGCCTTGATCGCCCTTCCTAAGGGCCGTAGGAACCTCAGGACAGGAAAGCAAGAAGAATAGAAAGAGAGAGGGGTCTCCTCCCCCCCCCCCCGGCCTTATTTAGTAGTCCCCCCCTCCTCCTTAAATAGTCTTCCTTTCCAGCAAAAGGAAAAGATCGTGGGTTGCCTGCTTGGTGCATTTCAGCCCACTGGAGTGGAAAATAGACTTTACACCCTCATTGTAGCGGACGCTCCGGAGCAGCCCCCTCCTTCACAGGGTTAACAAAACTTCAATCAAAGTACGGACACTGGACTTCTCCAACAGGGAGCCAGAGCCAAAACCCGGGGTGAACTCTGCGAGAGAAGGGGTGGAGATCTTAGAGCAAGGGGAAGCGGGGTAATAACCAGGGCTCGGGGAGTTTGCACCAGCGGCTGGGAATTCGCATTGATTTTTTTCCCCACACGTCCCCCTCCCAGTCTGCGCCCTAATTAAAAACACCAGGTGCATTGAGTTGGCCGGTGGGGAGACGTCACAAAGCCAGAGCTACCCCGTCTTTGAGTCACCGGGGTCAGCCACGAGCTCAGAAAGTTAAGAATAATCAGGCCGACCCCAAAGCATGAGTGTACCCCGAGATCTTATTGTCCCGAGTGTCCTTTGATGTGAGAGATTTACATTTGCAACTGAAAAGAACCCGTCAGAAATTGTCCACCACTGAGCCGCGTGGTGAGACAGTCAGGGATGTCTGCCCATCTATCTGCACAGCGTTTATCTTCTTCCTACATGAGCACATTCCAGGACGTCTGTGTGTGCAACACACACTCACACAATGCATGTGTGTAGTTATCTGTCGGGGATGCTTTTAAACATGGATATGGTTCCTATAAACAACACAATCCACAATAATCAATTCTGCACGTCTTTGGAGCAGAAGCTCTAAAACAGTCTATTTAAAAGCAAACCAACCAAACCAAAAGACCCACAAAAAGACACATCGCCGCTTCTGAAACCAGCATCCTTTCCACAGCAGATCCTTTCTTGCCAGAGAAGAAATAAATCAAATTTACACGGGGAGAAAGTGCCTGCGTTTGCTGTCTGCTGGCTATGAAGGTGAATCTGAAATCTCCTAAGGAAATCAGGGAGCCCCAGAGCTGGCAGGCTGTCGGTGGGTAACATTAGGTGTTGTTTTTAAGGAATAACTGTTTGAAATAATGTGGACGCAGATTGTGACGGCGCAGCCTTAAAAACCTCCTGTTGCTCTCCTGGGTGCTGCGCTGCCCTGCGATTATGATCCACACCGCGTCGGGTTCAAAGTGGATCGAGCGATTTCTCTCCGAGGAGTTACACAACAAACACACCCGATTGAAAAGAGGGGGGTTAGAATCGACCCCCCCCCTCCCTTTAAGCAGCGGAGTGGATTTCGAACCCAAAGTCAAGGTCCAAGAACCCAGCGCTCGGTGTGCGCTAAATTCGGTGTGACTCGGCTTTTGGAACTGTCCCTCAAACGAAACACCCCTTCCTGCAAAGCGGAGCGAAGAAGAGGTGTGTGTGTGTGTGTGTTTGTGTGTTGGGAAGGGGGGGGGGCTTAGCCAATGGAGGAGCTGGGAGCCCCTGTGGCCGCAGCCCTGCCAAGTTTGCGTTGCTTCTTCTGCAAAGGCTCCAGTCCAGTTTTTTCAGGAGATCTCTCTCCCCATGTGCCCCCCTCCCCAACCTTAGGGCAGGTGAGTTGTCCAATCAGATGGTCCTTGCCAGGTACCAGTCTTATTTGTACTGCTCTCCGGCGAGCCAGCCCGGATTTGTGTACCGGGGTGTGAGTGTGCGTCTTGCGGGAGCGAGAGCCCCCCCCCCCCCACCCCAAAGCAACCAGCCTGCCTGCAGGACTCTGCTCTCCTCTCTGCAAGGGGCAAGTCTGCCTGGATCACAGCTCCCCCGGCTGCTTTCACCTCGCCGGGAAAGACACGCTTACCTGCTTGCACTTCTTCTGGGCTGGGGGGTGGGTGGGTGGGTGGGTGAGAGGGAGGGGGGCAGAGTTGTGTGTGTGTTGGGGGGGGATCTTTTGCGCACACACACACAAGGCACAGCCCCCTCCAAAGAGCTCACTCCAGACCAAACCATGTTCCAGCCAGCAGCTAAGCGGTGCTTCACCATCGAGTCGCTGGTGGCGAAGGACAATCACTTGGCTTCAGAGGACCCCATCCGACCTACAGCCCTCAACTACCCCAACCCCTCCGCGGCCGAGGCCTTCGTCAATGGCTTTCACAGCGCGGCAGCCGGCCGGCCCCTGTACAGCAGCCCGGAGCTGGTCTTCCCAGAGGCCGTGAGCCACCCCTCCTTGAGCGTCCACCCGCACCAGCTGGGCGCCTCCCAGCTCCCGCATCCGCACTCCTTCTTCGCCCCCCAGCACAGAGACCCCCTCAACTTCTACCCCTGGGTGCTGAGGAACAGGTTCTTCGGGCACCGCTTTCAAGGTAAATCAGGAATCGCCAGCCTCGGGAAGGGAGGGAATTTCCCGGGCTTGTCGCTGCCTCGGTGCTTTGCCTTGTCCCTTTCCCTTCAAAACGCACGGACAGATCTACCGGGCAAACCAGCCAGCCGGCCACTTCCTTTAGCTGGGGTGCAGGGAGCCACAAGGAATCGCGGGTCTCTGTAGGTGTGTGCTGGATATGTGTAGATCCAGGCGTATTCACACACACACGAAATGCAAGGGAAGAGTTTTAGTGCATTGAACAATTTCTTGCTGTTGATTTCTTCTTGCATTCAGCATGTTATCTAATCTATCTATCTATCTATCTATCTATCTATCTATCTATCTATCTATCTATCTATCTATCTATCTACCCAACTATCTATCTATCTATCTATCTATCTATCTATCTATCTATCTACCCAACTATCTATCTATCTAATCTATCTACCCATCTATCTATCTATCTATCTATCTATCTATCTATCTATCTACCCAACTATCTATCTATCTAATCTATCTACCCATCTATCTATCTATCTATCTATCTATCTATCTATCTATCTATCTATCTATCTATCTATCTATCTACGCCCATACACCCCCTCTATATCTATATCTATCTATCTATCTATCTATCTATCTATCTAATCTCATCTCTTTGCAGTGTTGTAAGCCCTCTTGGTCCCAGGATCTAAGAGAGCCAAGGTGGGTGAGATAAGGGTCTTTTAAAGAAACAGCGAGGAGTCCGGTGTCACCTTAAAGACTGACAGATTTATTTGGGCATAAGCTTTCGTGGGTAAAAACCCCACTTCTTCAGATGCATGGAGTGAAAAGCAATTGCTACCAAAGCAATTTCCCCTCTCTTGATCTTGACACCTCATCCTCAATTATTGGGAGTGGACCACATCCACCCTGACTGAATTGGCCTTGTTAACACTGATTCTTCACTTGTAAGGTAACTCCCTTCTCTTCATGTGTCGGTATATTTATGTCTGCATCTGTAATTTTCACTCCATGCATCTGAAGAAGTGGGGTTTTAACCCACGAAAGCTTATGCCCAAATAAATGTTAGTCTTTAAGGTGCTATGTGTATATATATATATATAATCGTATTGCATGCGTATACTGCTTGTGTATTGATGTGTATATTCTGAGGAAGAGTTCTGTGTAGCTCGAAAGCCTGTCTCATCCATTAACAGAAGTTGGTCCATTAAAAGAAATATTACCTCACCCACCTTCTATCTATCTATCTATCTATCTATCTATCTATCTATCTATCCCCACCCACCCCATCTATTTATCTATCTATCTAATTGTGATCTTGCCTGATACCGCATGCTCAGATATAGGGTATGTATCGCTATACGAATTCTTTCTCTCTCCAGAGGGCCTTCTGACACTTTAATACACCAAGATATTTCCAGTGCAACAATCTACACAAACAGTATATGTAGGCAATACAGTTAGAAACATGAATGTGTGTAGACGTGTATCTGTATATGTGCCGATTTGTGTGTGTCTAGATAAAGAACCACGAGACTTGAAAACACGGCATCGCTGTTTCAAGGAAAAAGAGAAATCGGAGGTCGATGTCGAGAGCGATATTTATAATGGATGAATGCGGTAGTGGAGATGTTGAAAAGCATCTGAGTGTATTTATATTTTAAAGTACAAATATGAACGAATTAATGAGCGTGTGTGGATAGAAAACCTGGGTCTGTAGTAAATCAAATGTTTCTTTTTAGAAG
Organism: Caretta caretta; assembly: GCF_965140235.1. Classification (NCBI taxonomy): domain Eukaryota; kingdom Metazoa; phylum Chordata; order Testudines; family Cheloniidae; genus Caretta; species Caretta caretta. Next base: position 149,367,921 of record NC_134209.1, on the reverse strand, counting down.
GATGATTGGATGTTGTTTTCAAGCCCTCTGGTTTTTTATTTTGTTTTGTTTTTTTATGATGATTTTAATTTATTTTTTGGTTTTTTTTGTTGTTGGGTTGGGTTTTTTTTTTGCGTGCTCGTTTTTATTTTCATGTAAACTAAACTCGCCCTCCCGGTCCATGCGCTGTTCCTGGCCCTATCTCAGGTCAGGGAGGCAGGGTAGGAAGCTCATCCACGGGCAAGGTCTGCGGCGATAAACCTGTGGCTTCGGCAGCCTTGTTCGTAAACTCCGCTCAGAGCTTCCTGGCTGGGCGTTGGTGGACGCAATCCCTGGGTAACTGTGAATCTAGTTTCCCAGAAGAAATACAAAAACCTGGAGCACGAAATGTAGGACTTGCTCTCCCACTTCCCAGGGCGCGCTGGGACTGGGAGAAACCTCG